>NC_139328.1:13905000-15355000 GCF_056507025.1 Lutjanus erythropterus
TCCGGTCTGGAGGTTCACCCCTCCTCCATACTTCAGTCTCCAGAAGACACAGAAACTTCTTGCAGATGTTGTCGCACCACCTCATCCAGCACTTTGCTCACACCTTTACAAGCTGTCATGGCGGCTTCGATCAGAGCCTCTAGGTGATCCTGATGTAGTCTGGCGTCCATCTGCAGCAGAGCAATCTGTCCGCCCCGGGGCAGCAGCGCTAAGGCCAGAGAGCTCACTCCTCCACTTTCCTCTGCGTAGCAAAGGTCAGCGAGCGGCGTCTCATCCACAAACCCCACCGTGCAGGCACACACGTAGTCCCGCATGGGGATGCCGGCGTCAATCACTGCCAGAGTGGCGGCGTTCACACACACGCTGTAGTTCCCTCCATCTGACTGCAGAATCTGTGTGGAAACAAAGTTTTCAGTTATCTTCCCCCAAACTGGAGATCAACTCCTACACTATGACCACCCTACACAACAATTTCAGCCCTCACTGTTCCACACTAACCTTGACGTAGATGTCTATTTGAGAGCGAGGGTACAGCTGGGTCATCACAGCGGCTTCGAACGTCTGCTTTAGATGGAGGCTCATTTCAGTGGACTTGCGGTCGCCGTGTGGTCTCCTCTTCCTCTCCGCTGTGCTGAACGTGGCCATGCTGTACTGACAGTTTATTACAGCTCGATCGTGACGAGTCCGGCTGCGGGAACCTCGCATCTGAGGGGTGACAAACACATCATCTTTGAAGACCTTCCCCAGTCAACGAATCAGTAAGATTTTATTTGCTGTTCCTTAATAAAATTACTGAGAAAATTAGATTTTGCCTGTAGGCCTGTCATAATAATTACATTATCAACTTACTGTACAATATATGAGCATTACTTCCATACTGCCTGTTGCAGGTTTCTGTTCATTGGACTGCATTATGTTGACATTTTTCTAACCAAATTTGTGAATGAGGGGGAGTAAAATATTACAATCACATTTCGACATAATGTAATCCAGTCCATCACTAACTACAACCCCAGTAATAAACGTATTGTGAAATTAAGTTTGAAAAAGTCTCCATTATAATCTTCATAAAGTCACAATATTTGGCAGAGCTGTTAAGCTGTTGCATTTGATTGTACAGATCAGGGCTTAGTTCGCCCCCCATAAAGTTCAATTTGGCCTGACAGATGTTTCTAATGAAAGAGAATTAAAAATTAAAAAGAACTGCGTTATAAATCACTTCAAGTTGTTTTGAATTTTGGTGATGTAAAATGCTCCTTAGATATGTGGGACCCTAGTCATTTATTATTTTTCATAATCTGAGCATGAGCATTGGATTTTTCTGATCATTGGATCCTTAGTGACCAACATGCCTCTATACTGCTGTCATCTGGCATAATCCAAATCTCCTAAAGCCCCAAAAATGCGATTCACTTGCACACACACACCGTCTCACCACACACACCCAGTTCAGACGGTGTGCACACAAACATGGCTCCAAGCTACTGTGAAGATTCAGGCTAAAAAATGTGGTTTCTTTCAAGTCAATCTGACATGTCAAGGCTTTAGGAGGCTTTTAGTTGTATTTTTACATTTGAAAACTAGTCACCATTCTCGTCAATTATTATGGAGATTCTGCATCACTGTTTTCCTGTGATTAGCATCGATCGGCATGAGGGTGAGAAGATAATGACTGAATTTCCATTTTTGGGTGAACTATCCCTTTAAGTTTGGACACCTCGTGTATACATGCATCTAATAAAGTGGCCAAGTGGTGTATACTATTATAAAAAAAATACTATTAACATTGTGGTATTTGTTTATTTGTAGTCCAGTCTTGAATATAATTATTATACATTACTATATATTTGGCTGTTGATTCTACAAATATAAGGCAAGAATAATCTGTTCATTAATTTGGGTAATTTATGGTGGGTATTACAGAGTTAATAAATACTTCAATGATCTTGTATTTTTGAAGAATTTTGAAACTTTACTCCAGTATTGTGTCACTGACTAAAACAATAACACTAATGTTGTTTCCATCCAGATTAAACTTTGTTCTCTCCTTCAGCATTGTGGGAAACGACTTTCGTGTTTAAAACGTGCACTGGACAGTCAAAGACAACCGAAACAACCTGGGATTGTTTAGAATGACATTTCCTCTGGAGCTATCAGCAGCCTTACTGCTGGCTGACCCGCTACTCCCTCCATCCACGCTACTCACTTCATGTGGGCCGTAGACCACCGCCAGAGCCTTGGTGTTTCCCTGCTCTAGATACGCGGACCCGTCGGCCTGAGCGAACACTCCCATCCGGGCCTGAACCTTCCGCAGCTCGGTGGCTTTTCTTCCATCTAGACGGTACCCCTGATCAGACAGCAGCTCCAGACCCGCCATGTTTCCGCAAACTTCACATGAACAGCAACGCAACGACCCACGTGTCTCTCGCTGTACTACATTTCCCACACACCCATTCGCTCGAATGACTACGGTAAGCCAGACTACCCAAACTTGCCAGGTATGTATAGTCGATATAACTTGTTTCTATACATACAATTTGGGAAAAAGGATTATGGATAATCCTTCCTCATTGGTTGAAATCAATTCTTAACTCAGTTTTAAATAAAAATGAATAAAATATACAATGCTTAAACTCTATGTATAATTAAAATTATATTTGTTCCTTTTTATTGAATAATGTTGGACCTTTTCTTTTACTTTTCTCACAGTTAATTAACCTTTTGTATATTAATTTTTTTCATTATTTATGATTATTTTCACTTACATTTTTGATGCTTCAAATTTATAATTCTGAGTTTCATGCTACATGTATGAGGGTGCATTTCTTCTTTTTCCTCATAAAAATGGCGACTAAATTCATTCTAAAAATTACTGCAGTACCCTACTTTCTGGTGCACACTGTTTTTGTTAATAAATGATATGTATATAAAATGTGACTTAAAAAAAATACCCATTTAATAACAATAACAGTGTCCACATTGTCAGGATTTTAACTCTTCATGTTTTGGTGCAAAACACAGAACTATGTACTGTGACTATATTTGCAGTGAAAACTCTGAATTTGTCCTCATTTGCTGAGTCCTATGTAATAAATGTATATGCTTGTTTTTCTGAGTTTTTCTGGTTAGTGGATATAAGGATCCACTAACCTGCAACACAGAAATCTGACCCTCTGTCTTTTAGGGATACACAGTAAATATTGGGTTAGGGTTACAAAATAAAATATTATTGTAAACAATAAATATTGGATATAATCTGAATTTAACAGAATTGCACAATAATCAGTCTCAGAATGCAGGGAGAGTTACACAACTTCAACACTTTTAAAAATAAAATTTATTAGCATCTCTAATGTGTATAAATAAAAACATATATGAAACAATGTATATACGTATGATGTAATGAGTTTAACAATAACAGGGTTACATGTGATACAAAGGAGCAGTCTTTATTTTAGCCAGTGTGTTGTGAGGAAAACTGTACCTTGAAATCAAGCCTTCAAATATGCATATCTATAAGTTGCAAATCTACATTCTTTGACAAGAATGAAACAAACCAGTCCAGAGTTGGTAATAGGGAGAAAATGGTAAATATGCAGTTTTGCTGTCCTGTTTCTTGAAGATTTCAAAACATCTTTGATTTAATACATTACAAATTCTGTACTTTTTTTTAAGGTTTCACTAACAATGTTGAGGCACAAAGCCGCAACACTATTCACACTGACCTTCTCGACTTTACATTACACTCAATAACAATCCTAAAAAGGATTTCAACTCACTCTTTTCCATTTACTGAAGTCACATTGTTCCACAGACTCATAAGAAAGGGTCTTTATAAGCAGACCTGAAATCTAGGGACAATATGACAATAATGTTAGACACAGTGACAAAAAGTAGTTACCAAATGACAAATTTTTACATGTAACTAACAGATCCCAAGGGATCAAATGATCGACTCAATTTGCATTTTTTTCTGTGATGGCTTGCTGTGCCTGCGTCAGAAAACCAAAAAGGCCGTGAGTGGACGCTTCTGTCTGTGGGGTCTGAGGATTCGGCTCTCTAGGCAAAAAGCAAAGAAAGGAAAAGGACCCTCTCTTCTTGTGTCACCCAGTGTCTTCTATTTGGTCGTGCTTTTAACACTCAACGTGTTCAAATGTCTTACAAAACTGACAGATATGCACATAGGACGAATGCTACCTCTGAAAGCTGGCCAGAATTCCACAATAGCCAATTCGCCATAGTCACACGGCGGCCTTTTTCCTCCGACGTCTCACAGAGGACGGGAAGCTGAAATGTCGTACTGCTGTGTTCCAGGTAGCAAGTCGTCGGAATCTGATAGTGTTGTCATGATACCAAAATTTAGACTTTGATACCAATAATAAGTTAAGAAACATGATACTTGATACCAAAATGGTACTTAAGATTAAATCAATACTGGGCTGATTCTCAATATCAGATGAGAAACAGAATGTCCATAGGGGACAAAGAGACCTCCAGAGTGTAAAAAATACATATATAATGAAATATGAACTATTTCATACATATCAAGGCAAATTACTAATCTATGGTCATATTTATTATTCACATATTTGTGCAGTAGATGGGCCCTGCACAAAGCCCACATAATCACTCTTTGAATGGTTATAAAGCTACAAACCATGACTCCATGAAAACCAGTCACATCGAATTCTGCTCTGATCAGATGTAACTTTACTTCATGAATGCACAGAGAGAAGAAGAGAACAGGGAATTAACATAAAGAAGTCTCTTGAGTGCACACTTCTGTCAGAAGCTGGACTGACCCACAACTAGTACCAAACTTTGAGAAATTATAACACTGAACTGTATTAAAATTTTAAAAAGTACTGAAAAAAAAAAACCTAAATTTCGGAATATCACGCAACACTATCAGAGATGGATACAGCTAGCAGCTGAAAAGACGATGGGTAGTGAAAATCTGGAGGGACGCTGGACCATATTTCAAGCATAAACAACATATTTGATAACTCATTAGCTACAATGAGCTAACATTAGCATTCAGTCACCTCCTAGCTAATATTACTAACAGAAAAGTCATAAAATAATTCCGAAATATCAATGGAAAAATTAAATAACGCCATTCCTATTGTATCATCTAACACTACTAAGCGGTACTGTTAGCTAGGAGGTGGCTGAATGCTAACGTTAGCAGTTGTATAACAGTAGCTAATGGGTTAACAAATATGTTGAAATGTGGCCTGATGTCCCTCCAGATTTTCACTATCCATTGTCATTTCAGTTGAAATGATAATGATTTGTCAGATTCTAGTGTTGCACGGTATACCGATATTTTGGGTATTGGAATTTCTCAAAATTTGGTACTTTTTGAGGGTCAATATTCATGTGTTTGCACAGAAGCACTTATCAGGCCATATATGAAACTATAAAAACATGTTTGGTAATCCATAAGCTACCGTGAGACAACAGCTAAAATTTGAATTCAACCACTTCCTAGCTAACAGTATGTGACAGTGTTTGACGATACACTCGGGAGATGTAAATGAAATCTTCTGTTGATATTTCAGAAGTGAGTTCTGCCTTTCCTATTATATCATGTAACCCTAACAAGAGGTGGTTAATGCTAACGTTAGCTAATGGGTTATCAAATATGCTATACTAGCTTTAAGCATGACCTGCTCTCCCTCCAGATTTTCACTATACATTGTTTTTTCGGTTGCTGATCAACCAAGAAGCTGCAACATGATAAAGATTTGTCAGATTTTGTACATTTAAACAACTTGCAACCTGTAACGCAGCAGTACAACATTTGAGGTTCCCCTCCTGAGCGTGACATCAGAGGGAAACAGCCACCGTGTGAATACGGTGAACGTGACGTGGACTTGTAACAGACCGTTAAATATACACCGCTGACCGTTAGAGGGAATAGTCTACAACCCACATTAACTGTGTGTCAAACTGCTATAAATAAGTCAGTTACGTGTGGACTGCTATTGGCCATTGTCTCAGTTTTTCCTCATAAATTTAAAAAATATCACATTTTTAAAAGGGGATAACAACATCCAAGACTAACTGCTTCAAAGTAAAAAAAAAACGGTGGGTAGGTACAAAAAAAAGATAAAGAAAAAAGGTGGTGTGTCTGCTTTAATACGCAGGTGTACGTGACAGTGAGAGGTTATCGGCACGCAAGGATCATGGCGACCTCATTCAGCCTTATGGAATGAAGGGACTATGTAGTAGATCTGAAAAAAAACGATGGTCTCTGCTCCATCCCAAGTCTTTAGAAGAGTGCAAAGATCCCCTTTATTTCCCTGATATATCCATGTTCTCGCATCCTAAAACTCTGCAAACTCCTTCGCGCATTTTTCCGTTAAAGAAACGCGGATCTCCTCCTCCTCGTAGTCGTCGAAGTTGCTGGTGTCCCCTGGACCTCTGCACTTTGGTATGAACGGGGCTTCCACCTGCAAGAACAGGAGCAATACATATTTTAACAGACGGGACTTCTATTTACGTCTGCACTGCCAATCACAAGAACACCCATGACAGAGAAAGGAGAGGCAATTATTTCTCTGAGGATGGACTCAAGAGAAATTGTCAAAAAATTTCAAGAAACTTCAAATATCTCTCAGCAAAGTACCATAAACTGTCAGAAAGCGTCTAGAGAAACTGGCAAGAACGACTGATGCTAAAATACACTAAATTCTGACAGCTTAAGGGGGTCCTTTAAAGTTAGTGCTTGTCAGACGGTCAGTGTCTGAAACCCTCTCCCTCCACACATTGGGATTGGGGAGCTGGGTCCAACAATTTTTGTAAAAACTGACAATCAGGCCCCACTTCATGCTGCAACATGCCAGGTAGCACAGAATGCAGGATTTAAACTTTTCTCCCTCAGGCTTTTCTTTT
Organism: Lutjanus erythropterus; assembly: GCF_056507025.1. NCBI lineage: Eukaryota > Metazoa > Chordata > Actinopteri > Lutjaniformes > Lutjanidae > Lutjanus > Lutjanus erythropterus. The sequence goes on from NC_139328.1 coordinate 13,911,901, forward strand.
CACTCGCTGTGTCACTGTGTCACATCGCTTTGTTGTGTGTATAAACGTGCAACACCTTGAATTTCTTTGTGGAGGAACAGTGTGCGCTTTAATCCCCATTTTAACAATTATCACATCTTCCCCCTGTCTTTGACAGCAGGGTTTTCATTGCACCTTCAAGCTTTGCCATTTTGAAAGAGTGAGAAACACTTGTGCCTTTGGACATAGTCTAACAAAACTTTGTACACACTGGCTCATCTAACGCACACACCGTTTTTTTCATACGGCTCTAATCTTTACTTCAAGGACCACCTTTGTTGGCGATGATTTTTCACACTTTAAATACTGAAATTAACCATCACAAATAGATAATTATCAGCTATTTAATAACACGTTTTGCACTTTCAATGAAATTCTGCTATATACCATTTACTGAGAATTCTATTGTCATTTTCCATTCTGTGTGTATGACAGTTACCGTGTTTTCAGGGCAGCACCCAGTGCAGAGTAACATTCATATTACTTGAGACTAAAGCTTGACATGACACAAACATGAGTCTTTGGTGCACCATTTGTAAAAAGTTGTCAGTCCACCTCCTTCAATTGTGTATTTACTAAACATGTAGTGTGTTGGGCTGTCAGAGAAAAGACAATGAAGGTGGAAATATACAGAAAGATATGCAAAGTTCAGGACTAACACCAAGTGTGCCATCATTAACTCTGAATATGTCATTTAATGTTGAGATGCCCAGCATGACCATTATTTTTTTGCCAACTTTGCAGCCGAGTAAATAAAATTAAGTGTGTATGAATGGGTGAGCACAGAATCACCATGGTGCTTTGTATATAAAGCGCTGTATCGCTCCTGATGAGCAGGTTGACACTCTGCACAGCAGCCTCTGCCATTTTATATAGTCTACATCTTATACAATATTGAATTGTAAATCTAAGTATGAGCTTTGAACCATTGGTCAAACAAACAAAGCAGGACGTCATATTTTTTATTATTATCTAATATCTTACAGCAATTACCTATAATAAAAATTATGGTTGTAAAGGCAAGAAAGACTTTTTGTCATCATCTTTCGTGTCTTATGCAAAATCAAAAGCTACTTTTTAAAAAGGGAAACGGAAAGGACTGAAAATGGGTCTAATATAGCCTACTGCAGAAAACCCCCTAAAATCTAACATTATTGCGTGGCAGTGTTCAAAGAGCCGAATCAACTTTTGTTTCACTGAGCAGGCTTCCTGATTTCTTCATCAAATCCAGCTAAATAACTCTGCCTTTTTGTATCGTTTCAACCCAAGGCAACACATTTTTTCTATAAAGTATTGGGAAGCACATAAATAGCAAACAAACAAACCACTGCAGGAGAGGTAAGATTTGAAGGTGCATTTGATGAGAAAGAACCAGTCTAAACTTGAAAAAACATAGTCTGACTATATAATAAAGCTAAACAGAATAAAAGGGTCAATGGGATTCAAGCCCAAGCTAAATATCTACTTTGATTAATCAAAGAACTCCATTATCATTGTCATCCTGTAAATGGCATGTGACACACTGATAGCTCACAGCCAGCAGTGGAGCTGGGTGATTTCCAAGTGGAAAAAAAACTGACTAGCCAGTTATGAAATCACTGTTAACATTAAACCATAAAATCCAGCTGCAAACAATGATCTTTGTCAAGAGACCATAAACCACAAAATGATGAGGAGACATCAGATAAATATCTAGAGACAAAACAGTATAAAATAATACAGTTTGAGCATCATAAATGGAGACTTTACAACTAGCAAAAAAATCAATATTAACAAATCAATATCTAATTAACTTGTTTTTTTTTAAAGGGAGAACACTAACAGTGTTTAGTGTCACTACAAAATGTGTACTGGTGTCTTGCCTTTCTCTCGTAGATTGCGATCCAGTCTGTTGTTGCAAACCATTTGTGTCCCTTGATGTCGTTGACTCCGTTCTTCAGGTTTCCGTAACGTTTCGTCAAATCCACCTGCAGCAGGTTTCTCAACAGATCCTTCAAGTCCGAGCTGAAGTGGGAGGGGAATCTCACCTAGGAAGTATGTACATATGTTTTTCTTTATTACCAGTTGAAACATGGGTTTTGTACGTGCACATATATACCTAATTTCTCTCAGACTACAGGTAGGAAGCTCATTCTAACACCCGCTTACCTTCCCAGACACGATCTTCTCGTAGATCTGAATAGGCTGATCTGCGAAGAATGGAGGGTAGCCAGCTGCCATTTCGTAGATGAGGACACCGAGAGCCCACCAGTCCACAGCTTTGTTATAGCCCTGAAAATATCCAACACAGATGCTGCAATAACTGACAAAACAGAAACATGACACAGCTCTGATGTACATATATATATATGTGTGTACTTTGCTGTCCAAAACCTCACAAAGACATAACTAATTAAAACCATTACTTAGCAATTCCCCGCATATTATGAATAATGACTAACCGGTAGAGACAGGACTAAAAGGAGGCATCTTGTACAGTGATGACAGGGATTATTACTGTAGGATCACTGTCACACACTGACCAATCGACTTAATTACCAACAAAACACACAAACTAGGATACAAGGCCCAAACAGCTTTTGACTTGTTAATCAGGGAAAACACTTGTGTTCTAAGATTATAAATGGATGCAGAAAAGTTAATAATCAGAAATTTAGCATCCACTTCTTGCAATTATGATCACCTGGAACAAATTTTGTACAGCCAGTCTGTGCATTCGTTACAGCTGAACCACTGGGATGGTGACAGAACAGACATAGGTTACTTCTTGAGTTTTTGGTGAGGATGGCTGAGTGTGAGCAACTACAGAAGGATACAATCTGAACGCAATCGACTGACTTAAATAGCTAGCGTATGGAAGCATCTTAGCTTCTGTGAAGTTGAAGCGATAAGGGATCTGGACAAAAGCTACACTGTATGCTAGTTGTGTCTAACTTAACTAAATATACATCACTTCAAATACACTGTTTCAAAACTAACAAGTAACCATGCAGTGAGAGCATTTAAGTTGTGTATCCATGTATTTTTTATCAAATTGCATCAATTTATAATCACACTGAGTCGAATCATGAGATGGCATATGTATAGAGAGTGAACATATTTCAGGTTCAGATCAATTTATTACTAGTTTAGCTTCTGAAATGATGCTAAAATTACATATCTGCTGTCATAAAATCATGTGGTTGGGTTGTTTCCTTTCATACCACAAATGAAGCGCAAGAGAAGAAGTCTCTGTCCTGTTGTTTGGCCCACACCAGCTCAAATGAACTGCGCAATACTGGCAAATACACCAGGGTCTGTTGTAATCAAACCAAATGGTTTAGGTGTGAAAGCACCCTAAGACTTCTTCTTCCATCTGAACTGGACTTAATGAAGCTGTCTTTGTTTCTACTCTTTGTATTAAAATCCTAATCACAATTCATTTCTCTGTGATGTACATTATGAAAAAAGAAAAGAAAAGAATGACTCTTAAGTAGTCCGAGACATAATACATTTATGATATATTGTTTTGTTTTAATTCACTGTTTTGTAATTTTCACTTTTCCTCAACCTGACTCATCTACTTTGGATAAAGGTTTTCTATATTTTCATATTAATACAGTTGTAGGTTTTAAATGCCAGTAGAGAGAGAGAGCTGTTGCCATACTGCACTGTGAGTTTTTCCAGCCAGCTGATAAAAAAGTGAGATTACTAAAAAATGCAATGTGTCATTTTCCTGTATTACATTTATGCTCCACTGAGGAAACTGACAGTGCAAAAAATGGTATCTCCTCATCTCATAGAGTGGATTTTGTTATGTATGATTTTTCAGTTGAAGAGACGGAAGAAGAAAGCCTGACCTTTAAAGGACACTTGACACTTCTCAGCTTTAAAACTTTGCATTTTTGGGACATAACTGAACCTGAAACATGGACCATGTTTAGCAACGTTGACATTTCCAGCACAGTTATGAAGAGCAAAGCTAAAAGAAAAGTGTGTCCAGTGAAAGGAAACTAGGACTGTCCCTAATATCACTTATTAAGCTTCAAAGCTTTGGCGCCACAAATATTCAAAGCTTTGGGTCAGGGCACAGGGTCATTGCTATTACTGTTACTATGACAAGTAAAAAAGTGTTGATCAGTTGGAAGATCATAGGGAGGATCAAGTTTGTGTTCGTCATAACCTCGTGCTCAAGGAAAGATGAGGCGGCTTTTCCAGATATTTTTGCAGATACTGTTATGTGCATTCAGGTTCTGAGACAAATTATAAAACATATAGGAGCTTTATTTGCCTTTTTTTTTTCAGCGTAGCGGACACAACAGGTTCTTCATCTCATCAAAATACAAAATAAAAATACTGATTTGGATGTTGATTTCCGTGGCAACAGTAGAAGCTACAAAGCATTCAGGTCAGCCCTACAGGAAAAACTTGGACAATCAGAATTTATGTTCAGACCCTGAACGGTATGGTAAAAAAGTTGTATTGGGATTGTTTTGACTGAAAGTTTCAGTTTTAGTGAAACAAAAAACCTATAAAAATCATGACAATTTCATATCTGTTGAGATCTGCCCCAGTAAAACAATGTTTTCTTTCATCTGAAGAACAAGATTTTTAGGCCAGGTCACCTCTGCATCACTTCATTATAATGCGGTTTTCTCACACACTCACAAAATTGTGATTTGGTTCTGATTCTGTGATTTGGATATTGCACTTGTGATTAACTGTGCAGCCCTAGTTCAGACATTAAAAAGCAGGAACTCCATACTTTGCTGAGAATGATTTCTGGCGCCAGGTACTCCGGTGTCCCACACAACGTCCAGGTCCTGCCTTTTACCCGCTTGGCAAATCCAAAGTCTGTCACCTGGAATTCAGGAGCACATATACGCCATACATACGTGGGCAAAGTGTGGACTTATAAGTCAGAGCAGCATTACGTATTAATTCGTTCCTCACCTGAATGTAGCCGTGGTGGTCAATGAGAAGATTCTCAGGTTTCAGATCTCTGTATATGAGATCTAATGAATGGAGGTACTCAAATGTCAGCACTATCTGGGCGGCGTAAAACCGTGCATGTGGTTCACTGTAGAGGAAGAGGAGGGAGAAAAAAGTGTGCTGAAATAAGTCTGCTATAACCCGCAGCAGAAATGAGTTAATGATAATATAATACTTACCTGAACCTTCCGATTCGTCTTAGATGTGAGAACATCTCTCCTCCTGGAACATATTCCATCACCATGTACAAATTGGAGTTGTCCTATGAAAAGTAAAAGGACTCTTGTACCATGCACGAAATTGAATTAAGGAATTTAAGATACTTAATAAAAAAAATAATAATAATAAAAAAGGGCACTGTACCTTAAATGCATACTCAAGTTTGACAAGAAATGGGAAGCTCACAGCCTGTAATATCCTCTTCTCATTTAATGTGTGTTCTATTTGCTTGAGTTTCACCACCTGACAGATAAAAAGAGATAAGATGACCTTGTCTGGTAAATCTCACTTACACTAGCAACAGGGATAGCAGACACAGGAAAAGCAGCTTTTAGCTATTTGTTTATTTATTTTACTTGTATCCCTGGTAACAACAAGTTTTAATGTCATTTTTAGGGAGATAAGAACAACATTTACGGCACATATCAACAGTATTATTTATTTGAAGCTGTTCTCTGAGGGCTGATACGTGCTTCCACTGACCTTCTGCTTGTCCAGTATTTTCATGGCAAAGTATTGCTCTGTTCCTTTGTGTTTCACCAGCATGACTCTTCCAAATGAGCCAGTACCCAGCGTCTTTAATCTGTCAAAGTCATCTAGGCACGTTGTGCTCTGTGGAAATAACAAAGTGTTAGCGAAATCTGTGGACGCGGCTGAAAGCAATATTAAGTTTTCATCGTTCTCACCTGTGGTGGGCATTCCCATTTCCGTAAGAAATCTTCTTTGGCTTTGGCTAGAAACTCTTTCACTAAAAAAGAGAGCAAAAACAAACCCAGTTAGTATGGAGCTCTTAACATTGAAGGGATAGTTCGGATTATTTGAAGTATTTAGCGATAGTCCATATATTACCTACAGCGGGTGGCAGTAAATACGTCCCCAGTTTGGAGAAGAAGGGAGGAGTACCAGCATCAAATCTAGGCAATGTACTGCGTTGCTTTAGCCATTTAAAAAAAAGGTCAGTGGAAATTTTTAAAAACCTGTATCAGTTCAAGGGCACGCTATACTTTCACCACTTTATCTTGCCATCAGACAGCCACTTCCGACAGGAAACCCTGGTTACATGAGCCAGATATCACTCTCTCTTACTAAACCAGACCCTTTAGCAAAATCGTTTTACCCCTCACAACATGGGAGTTGCTGGTCTACGGCTGCCTTGATCTGTTAGTTTGTTTTTGTTTTTGCTAACTGATCAAGGCAGTGGAAGACGAGCAACTCCTGTGTTTGGTGAGGTAAAATTACCAATTTTGCCAAAGCAGTTTGGTTGGTTTGGAAGGAAAGATATTTGGCATATATAATGGCAATTTACCATCAAAAAAGGCTGTCTGACAGCAAGGCAAAGCAGAGAAAATATTCTAAATACTGCGTACACTTTCTAACTGATAGATTTTTGTGGGCCTTTTTTTGAGGCTAAAAAGGTTTTGCTGCTGTCACAGCAGTTGATTGCTTAGTCTCCTACAGTGGGACTCCTGCCGCTTCCCCAAACAGGGGGCATGTTGACCACCGTCTACTGCAGGTATCTCAAATAATCCATACTATCCCTTTAACTGGATTATTGGCTTTAAAACACACTTGGATTTTATATTAAACTGGCAAAAAGACCAAATGCTATCGTACTAGAAGGGTAAAGGAGAAAATGTGGGAAATGTAAATTAAACTGTAAATCAATGGAGAAGAACATGAGGAAAGTGAGCTCTCATCTGGATATAAATTAAACAGGATACTAAAAACATCACATACTTTGTTCTTAAGAACAAAGCACACAAACACAAGACAACAACATCCAGGACAGGCGGACTAGTGATGCATGCCAAGACACTCAGTATATTCGTTTCTGTTATTTATTAGCATTATTCACAGGAGGGGGAACACAACAACACTTAGAATTACAGGAGTGGTCTCTCTGAGCATCTTGTGCATCACTTAACACAGTTCGGGGAAAGGCTATTAAACACAGCAGAAAAATGGTAAGCAAAGACAAACCAATGTATGGGGAAATCCAGATTGAGAGAATGTGGATAACAAAAACACAAACTTATTATCAAAGCACACAAAAAAGAAAAAGCAAGCACATCTAACAAGTCGTCACAATGAGACCAATGCCGTTCTGCAGCCATTCTGGTCATCTTTTGGAGGAATGAGCATACCAAAAGTCTCTATTGATCACCAAGGTTTTGCAGGAACAATCACCCACATGGATGGTGATGATACGGAAGAGAAGACAGAGAGAAATATAGAGTTCATGTACATAACAACAAGTATAACACATCAACAGACATGAAACTTATGTCGTGAGTAAAAGCAACAGGAATGAGAACAGAGTTGACGTTCATCTGAGGAATTTTAACAGAGACTGAGTGTCTGAGTGGTGTCTGAAGAACAGGTGTGCCACGATGCCATGAAGCAGAAATTCAGTCGTGCATATTAGGTCAGATTGACAAGATAACACTCCATACTGGAGAACAAAATGTTCAAAACCTATTGTACAACACAAAGATTTAGACTTTTGTGACACTTATGAGTGTTTTGTTCCTGCATGTCAGCCTGACAACTTCTCTCCCTATAACAGCTTTGAAATTACAATGACTGCTTTGAGAAAAATACAACTAAAACAATTAGTAGTTGACAGAAAAAAAATCTGTGGCTATTTTGATAACTGACTGATTGAAAGAAAGTAATTCTTCAAGCAAAAAAGCAGATCATTTCGTCGTTTCAGCTTCTCAATTGTGAGGACTGCTGCTTTTTCTGAGTCTTGTGAAGGACTGCAACTAACATTTACTTTCATTATTGATTAACAGAGATGTTCTGATACAATCTTTTCCTTTCCAATACCGATTCTGATACCTGAACGTCATGCATCAGCTGATAGTAGGCAGATTAGATACCAGAACACTACAAATAATGTACATAATATACAGCTGTACACTACTAACCATGTATGATGTGATATAATCGCTATCATTGTAAATGTAAATAAGGTTAAAAAAAAGTGGCGTATAGCACACCGCTGGAAAGCTGCAAGGTCCTGTTTCAGAGCTAATGAATTACATGATAATGAATCAGTGCATAGACTCACGCACTTACCAATAAATGAGCCAGCATTTTAGGCAAAATCAGAGTCATTCCTGATACTGGTAACCTAAAGTTATAGGAACAACCCTAAATAAAACATTTATTTTATCATTTGTTTAGTTTATAAGATGCGAGCAAATAGTAAGATTGCTTTTTTTAAAATTCTGATCCAATTCCAATATCTGAATTTGGATAAGTTTATAAGTTTAAGTTTGCTGTTTTATGTTCTACAACGCTTATGTCATTTTTTTGTTGTTTACTGTTACACAGGTGGCTAGAACATTTCCTCAGCCCAGCAGTATTTTTCAGTCACACACTTGGGAAATGTTTTCCCAGATATTTAGCACTAAGGTATGGATGACATGAAGTATTATGTTAATCTATTAATTTGCACAGTATTAATAAATAGATAACACAGTTTTTATGAACAACACATGGGTCTGTAGGATAGGACCGCAGATTGGTGTCAATATCAGCTCCAATACTGATATCCCACCTCCACCAGAGACAATGATGTCTGAACAAACAAAGATATTCAGTATATAACTAGGTCACAATGGGAGTGCAGACCTCCGCCAGGGCCAAATGTCCTATCTCACAATGTTAACAACAATGAAAACAAATGTTTGCAGTCGGCCTATGACCTGGATCCACTCTGAAATTTAAGTGGGTGTTTCACTGGCCCATGCAAACAAGTGCCATGAAAACTGAGCCAGTTCTTTTTTCTGTAATCCTGCTGACAAAGAGACAAACAAACAAATGACCTTTACTAGCAGAGGTAATGATGTAAAATTCAGAGAAAAGCAGCAAATATTCACATTCAGATGTTGTAATCATCAAATGTTTAGCATCTGGCTTATAACATGACTCAAACAATTAATCAATTATACAATAATTGTTGATTAACTGGCCTGACAAATTATAAGTTGCAGCCCTATAACAACCTAACATCCACAATGACTAAATATTCCCCATCCAATCACGGTAATTGTAAACTTTTAAATAATATGAGGTCTTTTTGCACGCACAAACGTCTCTCCAACATTTTGCACCTAGAGACCAGCACAGTTGGCCGGCTCTTCCTGGCAGCGATGCCAAAATCCAGACAAGCATAACATAGTTCAGTTATGTCGGTCTGCCCTGTTACACTACAGGGTGAAACACAATACACGGGCACAGTGAAATAAAATAGGTGTCATGATGGCAGCTGTTTAATCTCCCTGTGCAAGTGTGACTGCGTTGGTGTCGTTCCAACTGTTCCGGCTCATGGCAGCAGCTATATACAGTAAACACAGGTACTCTAGTTTATATACAGCGCTGTAGGTAACCAGGTCGTCTCGTCAGAGCGGCCGGCTGCACTCCAGGCAAATCTGCAGCTCAGGGCACAGTGTCAGCTTAGACAGGTTTAACAGTTAGCCACGCCGCAGGATCTAGGGATCATAGTTACACTCAAAAGAAATGCTTGGCAGTATAGGAACTATTGCTGATCTGATCATCTCTGTCTGTCTGAGAGTCTGTGGTTGGCAGTGTTCGCTGGGCCTGCCTGCTCTCTCTCAACAGGTCAATAAATCTCAGAGGAGCGTACTCACTGCATCATAAAGTGACGCTACTTTACACAAATGAAGTGAACACAGATGGTTCCCTGCATGTTTTTAAAATTATACCTAAAAATCCACGTAAGTGGTCAACAATTTCAGTGCAGGAGTGACCCAATCTAGGCCGTCATATGCAATTAAATCTGCAAAAAAAAAACAATAAACACCTACAGCTTTAATGTTTACAACCGGGCATAGGGAAACATTTCTGATTTATCACATGGGATGCTCAATGATGACGAGCTGCACACATCAAAGTATGTGAGTGCAAAGTAACACTGGCCTAGGCCTAGTTACGTCAAACCTTTCAAAGCTTGTAATACCCCTTATCCTCTGACGAAGGTCTGATGACAAGCTGCTCCAGTCAATGACGAGCTGAGTGTGAGAAGTGAGCCATGATGGACCTCTACCACAGCAAGATTAGAAAAGGGGGGCTCTAAATAAACATAAGGGACACAATTCAAGGGTGTGCGTGCAACTGCGTGTGTGTGCATATGCTGGGAAGACGGTAGTAGCTCCCAGTTTTATGAATGGAAAGAGGGCATTTGTCATTTCTTCACCATATTTGGTCACAGTGCTGTACAGAGGGAAAGCTTTGTTTATGTAGCCCAGAATAAAAATGTGGCAAGTGAAGCCTGGGGCAGAAACAGTCCCACACTGCCTTCAAGGAGAATTTATTGCCTATTTACAACAATTATTCATGGGTTTTGTGGTTTATTGCTGCAAATTTGAGATCGTGTGTGCAAACTGGGGCTGCAGCTAAAACATTACAGTCCTGATTGTTATTAAGTTAAGAATGACACCACAAACAGAGGAGAAGAAGAGGTGATGATTATCAAATGTTTTAAAGGGATAGTTCGCCCAAAAGTGAAAAATCAGTCATCATCTACTCACCCTCATGCTGGGTGAGACTGGGTTTAGTTTTTTAGTTGCACAAAACACTGCTGGAGTTTCACAGGAAAACAGTGTTGCAGAATCTCCCAGACAATTTAAGTAGACGGTGACCAGTTTTCAAACATGAGAAACAACAGAAAAAATACATAAAATGCCTCCACACTACTTGCCTGGAGTAATCCAAGTCTCCCAAAGGCCTGACATGTCAAGCTGACTTGAAAGATGTTGTTTTTAACGTATGTTTTTAGCCTAAATCTTCACTGTGGATCAATAGCTCGGTGCCACATTTACTATGCATGCACACCGTCTGAACTGAATGTGTGTGTTGTAATGGTGTTCGAACAACACGTTGGGGCTATAGAAGACTTCATGATTGTTTTTTTCCAGCTGTTTTTTCCATTTGAATTCTGGTCCCCATTTACTAACACTGTCTGGAAGATTCTGCGACACCGGTTTCCTGTAAAAAAAATCCAGCAGTGTTTTGTGGACTAAAAAAACTAAACCTGCCCTTCATTCAGCACAAGGTTGAGCAAATAAGGACTGAATTTTCATTTTGGGGTGAACTATCCCTTTAAGATAGGAAGCCACTGCTATGCAAGCCACAGTTAACTGTGTGTATATGTGTGCAGGCCTGAACAGCTCCCACCATCAAGAGGCAGTGGGGCCTTCTGAGGGCTAATCCCCCCTCTCCTAGCTAAAGTTAGCAGGCTAGCTGGTCATCAAGCTTGATCCTTCTTGTGCAGCATGCAAACAGACTTATAACGTGTGAGATTAATCAATACGAGGGGAGTGCATCGATAAGCATCGCTTTTAAAGGATATAACAGGATGTTAACAGGCTGTCAATGCTTCCACACTCCCTTGCAGCCAAGAAAACCACAACATCCATGGGGTCTCTTGCTGCTAGCTAACTTAGCTACTAATTTTACGTGCAAAATCACACAAATAGCTCCTTGCATGGTCATTATGGTGAACTAAAGGGCGAGTGTTTGCAGCGCTGATGGGATGACGGCCCTCCCCTGCTTACTGTAGCTGCCAGTTAGGACAGTTTTAAGGGGTTATAGCACACTAGCTATCAACATTGAGGAGCTTTTATGAGTGTCAAACGCCAAAATACACCATAAAACACAGCCGAAGCCAAACATTAGCCGGGACTCACCGCTCTCCAGCTCGTTGCCCTTCTTGGCGGTGGCAGCGTTGCCCATGGTGTGCAAGACACGGCGGTCGCTCCGACTCACAAGAGATGGCGGTGGCTACTAGCTAACCTTCCTGCAGCTGATACCACCGAGCTCCTTAAAATAAATAAACCTCAAATCGATACAAATATGTTCAAACGAAAACGAAATAAAGTCCGCTCTCTCCCTCTGTCTCCCCTTCTCTTCTCCTCCTTCTTCTTCTTGTTTCCTGTGAAAGATTTCCGCTCCTGCTGGCTCACTTCAGTACAGTCTGTATAATAATGTGTGTGGTTGACATGAAGCTAGCGGTCACTTCTGTTTCTGCTCCCCCCCAACCCTCAACACCGAGCTGCTGCTGCATTCACGGCATGCTGAGGATCTGGATCGGGGTTGCCAGGTCTGTGTGACAAATCCAACCAAATAGCCACTTAAAAACAGAACTCAAAATATGCCCGTACAAAACCACAAACACTGTTTTTTAAAGTCCAACAGCATTGCTTTCATTGCTAAATATATTGTAATATATACAAAATAATACCATAAGTGTTAAGTCTGTCAGCATTAAAAGCAATTTTCCCAAAACAGTTCTTTCACCTAGGTCCTAAAACGGCCTTGTATAAATATATTATCATAAATAAAATGCAGCTGTGAACCAGTGGCAGCTGATGATTTTTTCTCAGTGGTGGGCTATATTGAAAATGTTTAATCTAACTAAAAGGCTTTTATTTATATTTGCTGAAGTGAAAATTTTGATAGCCTAATGGAACTTTCAGAGCCAAAGTAAGAAAAGGTACTTCAATTAATGCAAATCTTTTATAATTACATTTTATATTACAATTTGTTATTCTGAAAGACTAAAATAACAACGTTAAATATTAAATAAATTAAAATGTGTTATTACATTTGAAAGTTCAAAATTGCCATCTTGTGACTTAAAATGTACTACTTTTTGGAGTTTATATAAAGGTCCAACTTTAAGTTGTTGTGCCCACTTTTCTGTGCAATACAGCACTATTTAAAAGTTTGTAAAAGACTAGCACCACACATTCAGCTTCTGTCATCTCCAGCTTATTGTTCTATTCATCTTTTTTACTCTTACTACTACATACATTTGCCTGACAGGTACAGTTACTAGCTACTGACAAGGAGCATTTTACTGCACAATACTCAACTTTTATTTTTCATACCGATAACAGCTAATAATACTTGCCTGCTGTTATTCAAGTAAGGTTTTGAATGCTGGTTTTGAAGTTTGTAGTAAAGTATTTTTACACTGTGGTATTAGTGTTTTTACTTAAGTAAAGGATCTGAATACTTCCATAATCCAGCATGTCTCACCTGTCTGAAGATCACCTGGACAATATAACTGTACTGTTTTTACTTAACATGCATGTACTGTAGTTAATGCAATACCTTACTTCACTGTGTTTTCATCATATACTTCCAGTAAATTCGTGTGGGTGTGTGCATGTGTGTTTGTGCTGATCTGGCCTGGAGTCTGTTTGAAAGGTTTGGGTATAAACATATAATTTCTTTAAAAAATAGGGATTATTCATTGATATTATTTATGTAATTTGCATACAAAAATAGTCTGCCCAAACAAAAATACTCGCGGCAACATTTCATAAGTATCTGATTCGGCGGGATAACAGCGGACCTGGCAACCCCGATGTGGATTGGCCGTATGTCTGTCTGAGTGAAGATACCAAACTTGACTTTCTGCCTCCTTCCTTCCTTCCTTCCGCGTTTTTGAGGCATCGTTCACGATTGCATTCACAGATATGGGATGGATGACATTTGACTACTCGTTTGCTAACTTTACTGGAGGCTAAATATAATTTAGGCGAGGCGCCTGTCTTTGTTTGATTGGTACTTTGTGGTTAATCCAGCTGTTAGTTGGTACAACTGCACCCTCAGGTGTGTTTATATGGTGCACAGAGTAATAAACCGATGCTAATATGATCTAACAATTTAGTATTCAGCAGGCGTGTAGCTTTTAGGTGGTGCTATAAACTTTTATCTCCTGACACTTACTTTTTATTAGCTGTACATATGTTATTATGATTCTGTGCACCAAGTACAGTTGTGAGGTACTTTACATTTTCATTCACTTTCTACATCTACTGTTGTACTTTTTACTTTACTAAATTTATTACTTTACTGATTTATCTTGTACATACATAATTCAAGTATTCATTGTCAGACAAGACAATACATGCCTTTTTTTTTCTTTTTTTTCTTTTTTTTTTTGCATGTTTAGGCCATAGCTCACTTTTTATTACTTTTTTATTATTTTATATTACATTATTTTACTAAATAACTAAAGCAGAAGTACTTTCTGTTAAAAGGAAAATTAATTTTATATGGACGAAAAATGCTGTACATATCAGATTTATTATTTAATAAAAGACTTTGTCAAGTTGTCATTTTCTTTGTTTTTCAGTATCACAATAAATAATATATTGTGGACTATTTTATTTTTTAAAAGGGATTGTACTGACTGCTGAAGTCTTTTTGTGTTACAACTGTACATACATAATTCAATAATTCATTCTTAGAGTCAAATCATGCATGTTTTTGCACATGTTTAAGTCATGGCTGGCTGCTTTTATTTTGTAAGGAATGAAAGAAGAAACACTTCAAGTTAAACGGAAAAAATAATTTTACACAATCCAAAAAAATGCTGTGCACATCAGATTTAGTGTTTAACGACAGACATTTTTTCAAGTCATAATTTTTTACTTACTTTCAATTTTTACTTGTTTTCAATATCGTGATACATATCATACTGTAGACTTTATGTTTGTAATCACAAGCTTTTGGTACGATATCATTACATCTCTACTAGTTACTACAAATCAAATCTTTTACACACAACACAATACGTGTTTATAAAATATGATTAGTGTTTTAAATTAAAGTACACAACAGTTTATACAAGTACAGTTTGAACAATTAGTCAATTACCAGAAAATAAATTGGGGACTAATTTGATATTTCTCTAAGTCATTTTTCATGTAAAAGAATTTAATTGTTACAGTTTTACAAATGTGAGGGTTTGCTGCTTTTCCTTAAATTTTTTTTAATCTATTTGTAATAACTTTGAGGTCTGGACTGTTAGTTGAATGAAACAAACATTGTAAAGGTGTCACTCTGGGTAATTATGATGATATTTCTCACTATTTTGAGAATCTTTAGAATTTTTACAAACCAAGCAATCAATCAATTATTCGTGGAACAGCTGCACCTTCAGGTGTGTTTATATGGTGCATAGACTCACAGACTGATGACATTATGTTATGTTATGTTTCTTTTTTTTTTTAATCCTAAAACATTTTAAGGCTTAAAAAAAAATGAAACCTCAAAATTTCACTTAAGTAATACTTGAGTAAACATAATTACTTATATTCCACCATTGCTAATCCAGCTGTTAATGGGTACAATTGCAACTTTAACAGTGTTTATGGTTTTTTAAGCTACCATATCAAATGTTTCAACTCTGAAAATCACTTTTTATGCACTCTGACTCATTGTCACAGGATTTCAAGTTTACGTATTTACATATGACAAGCATGAAGAACTTGACAGAGAAACAAACATCATAAAAAAACATATAAAAATATCCAAAGATAAAAGAATTAGGTCAGACTCAGTGGAAAAATATGTCCATTAATGTTTCTAGCCCAAAAACACTGCATTATAAAGAAATGTCCATCATTAATGCTACTTAAATAAAGCACAGCAGGCCTTTTATCAGCAACATCAGCAAAATGTAGGCCCAAAAAGTATCAAAAGTAAAAGTATGCAGCTGAAAGACCTCTCTCAGGGTAATCTTATGATATATCTTTTGATTATTACTGGTGTATTCAGCAGCATTTTAGTGCTGTAGCTAATATGTAATTTGTTCAAAAGCTGTATGTTAAGTTTTAAGAATCTGAGCTCACATGACTAAAGTTTATCCAGGGATTTGAGGGAATTATGAATTGTGCCTAAACATTTGGTGGACTCCTGACTACAGTCTCAACCTCCTCCTCTATTCTCACAGTGTGACCACATTTAACTGCGTGCAGTGAAAATTATATAATTACATGCACACATTTGCAACCTGATGTAATAACAGGGCCCTGCAGCACTCAGAATCATGGTAGCGACCACAGTGAGCCCTAGGTACAACTTTTTTGGTTTTCTTTATGCTCAATGCTAACTGTTACAGTAGTAATGAGGTGCAATTTTGTGGTGCAAGTACTTAACTTGAATTTTTCCATTTTATGCTACTTCTGCCTTTATAACCCACATAGGATCGCAGCTATGCTGCTGGCTAAATGCACATCCAATTAAGGTTGAAGGCAGCAGTTGGCTGAGGAAGTCTGTACGGAAAGCAATTGTGAAACGTTTGCATACAGACAACAAATTAAATTATAGTCAGAACAAATCAGAAAAAGAGGAGATACGATAAACAAGAATTTGTCCAAGGTACTGTCAAAAGAAAATAATGCTATACAGTAACAAGAAGTAAGCATAACTGATCATTTATAATTAGTCAACATTATATTTTCCCTCATGTCAGGAAGAAACCATGTAGCCTATCAAGTAAGTCTTCAATGAGGCGCAGCACACTAATTAATAAAGTAAACATGCAGACATGAGTCCACAAGAATAAGTAAAAACAATAAAATACAAAATGTCATCATGCTCACCAGTAAATGAAGCTATTTGCAGTGGTGGAAGAAGTAATAGCTTTTACTCAAGTGACACTGCTCTGTAAAAAATACTCTGTTACAAGTTAAAGTCCTATATTCAAGATTTCAGTTAAGTAAAATTACAAAAGTATTAACAGCCGAATGTACTTAAAACATTAAAGTAAAAGTACTTGTTGGGCAGAATGGTCCCTTTCAGAGATTTATATCATTATACATACCATGTTATTGGAATAATATCATTGATGCTTTTGGAGCTGTACCAGAATATGTTGCTACTAGCAACAAAATCTTCGACTGTAACCAACAGCTACACTGAGAGGGGAAAACTGTACATTTATATGAGAGTTTTCTCTTTTTTTCTTTTCTTTTTTCTGTTTAGAAAGATTTCAGAACTAAAGTGACAAGTTACTTTTTCGACTGAGACTGTTCATAAAACATCGGTTTACATTTTGCAATTTATAATTTATAATTTTATTCAGCAGACACTTTTATCCAAAGTGAGGCACATCTGAGAGCTAATATATCACAAGCAAGGATCTACGCATGCATAGAGTGCATGCATTGGACTTTTATTTTTACATATATATTTGCAACTTATAAAGTATTATTATATTATCAGTCATATTAATATTATTATTAGTGTTATAAAGTAAGCTGTAGCTTAAAAAGATTAAAAGAATTATTCTGCAGTATGGCTCAAATTAGGATTCTCTTTTAAAATACTCCTGATAACCGTATTTAACTTGGTATATGTAGGCCTGTGTATGTTCATATGTAATATATATGTCTATATATGAACTGATCAAACTTTCTACAATTTTCTCCTTGTAAAGCACTTTGTAATCCCAGGTGATAATTTTTTTATAAATAAATGTTTTATTATCATTATTATTGTTATTATTATTATGTAAGTAGCTCTACCTCCATCAGGCATGAGATTAAAATACTGCTTGTAATAATAGGCTTAAATATCCAGTAAAATATAAAAAATATAAAACTGTGAAAGGGGTCATTCTGCCTAATGAGTACTTCTACTTTGATGATAATATTTATATACTGTTAAGTACATTTTCGAGGGGTACATTTTGCAGGGCTTTTAATTATTTTCAAACTGTGGTACTGTATTTTCACTTTTACTCAGTGCTTCTGTTGACCAATCACTGGCTCTTTCAAGCTCGGATGGTCAGATGTTCCATCAGTTCTGAAGACCAACATCAAGTTTAGAAATTGTTGGATAACCAGGGATAAGCCGAATAATGTGCAGGGTCATGTAGAGTGTAGTTGTGGTTAGGATGACAGGACTGCTCAGCCCTATGCAGATACCATGGGTCTAATTATCATCAACATGTGGGATGGGAGGTCCCCTCCTTCACTGGCTCACTCAGCCAGCTGTCATATTTTGATAAGGTGTCCGATTTGTGTTTCATGTCTGAATGCAGACTTACTGTTCCTCACAGGCTTATTTATGGATTTGTGCCATGGAATACTTTACATGGGGCCATCAAAAGTGTTAAATGAACTTCATAGTTTTTAGTGCTGCAACAAAAATTTAGTTTTATTATCGATTCATTTTATTATTGATTGCAAAGTGACAGCTTCAGATGTTTTGTCTGACCAACAAGCAAAAAGCAAAAGATTCAATTTACAGTAAGAATACTAATTTTTGTAAAACCAGAGACCAGAAACCAAAGAATGATTTGTATTTTTACTTAACGAAATGACATGAGTATCATAACTATATGTACTCCTTCTGTCATCCTTGGTTGGACAGTCATAGACAATTGTCCTTGTGAAGACTTGGACTTATAGAGGGACAAGTTGGTGTGGTCAGGAGGGATGGTGTGGGAAGGTTGGGGTACCTTTCACACTTATAATCATTTGAATAATGCTGCTGTCTTGTGCTTTTCATTTCCAATAAATGTTGCAAACAAATGTATGGTGACTTTAATGGCAAATCAATAGCAAAAGCTTAACAAAACCAAAGACTTAAATGAGGAATTCATTATCAAAATGAGTACAGATTCATTTTCTCTGGATCATCTACAGTTGTATTTTTTTTTTTTTTTTAATGTTTAACCTTTGAAATTTCTGACCCACAATACAAATTGACCGTGATATGTGTGCGCTAACTGCATTTTATCTGAGATTTTTTTTTTCTTAAATTCCAATTCTCAGCTTGTCATCAACACTTTTACTACTTCTTCGAACCATTAAAGCAAAGTTCAAGCTAATTTACACTGCGTGTAATTCACCCATTTATATTCAGAACAGGAAATTTGAGCTGCTCATCATTTCAGCTGCTATTTAATGAAACTCTTGTCAGACAGATAATGTGCTGTGTGACATAAACGGTAGAATGCAAGCACATTACATTTACTCATGTTCTGTACTTAACAATAAATTTAAGATACTTGTATTTTACATGAGTAATTCCATCTTATGCAGCTTCATGTTTCTACTCCACTACAATTTAGAAGGAACCATTGCACTTTATTTGACAGCTATAGCTACTATTCAAAGTAAGATTTTACACGCAGAACAATTAATTATAAAATATGATGCATTCTTGCAGATAATAAAAATAAAAATTAACATGATCTCCACTTCACTCAGCTACAACAGAAGAATGCTATATAGGCTCACATTAATGCATCAATGATATAAGAGCCTGACTGATACAGGATTTTTGTGACAGATGTCGATACTGATTTTAGTGGTGGCCAATTTACCAAATTTGTAGATATTTTCCATGTTAACTGTGGACCAGTATGACTGTGCAAAGGTACTCATACGACTGCTTTCTAGAGATGAACACTGAGAAAATAAAGAATAAAAAAAAAATCTAATAAATAGCTGAATAAATATCAGCATCAGTAAATTACTGACTATTTCAATACTGTCAGTCAATTAGAGGCAGGTTCTGGGCGCTCATCTTGTACTCATAAATCACCTCCAGCATCATTTTCTGCATGATATGCTCTGTAAAAAAAAAAATAGTTTTCATATCAGTGCATATCAGAAAACATATATGCTGATATATCTGTGATAGACCCAGGCCCATTTCAGCTGAAAATATTGGGTGATTGATATATTTGTCGGGATTTAAATTATGTAATTATTATCCTGGGATTAATACTAACACGGGGCAATTCTAGTTTTGATACATGAAGTACATTTTGTTGACAATACTTGCATACTTGCGTTGTTCATTACTGCCTGCTCTCCTCTGGCTGTAAGGAATGAAATTGTGTTGAAATGACACTTTCCTGCACAAGAGGGCAGCAGATCTCTGTTACATAATCTGTGATGAAGCCCTGTGTCAGTGTGTGTGCAGTCAGTGATGTTGTTGCCCCGACCGCAGTCACAGGGACTTGATTTGAGTTCATTGTGGTCACTTATCCCTAATTATGTTGCATTTGGCTGATGCAAGTCTGCTGGCTGTCTGCTGTGTGAATGTCAGACACACAAACACGCCTTTCTCGTGTAAGTTAGTCGCACTTTTTGAGACAAACGTGATAGCGCAGTGTGTCCCGTTAGAGCTGTGGTATGTCTGATGGTTAAAAAAAGACGTGGATCTGTAGCTGTCCAAGAGTTTTTCACTCATCAAATGAAGTACAGTGCTTCATGTTGTTTTGTTTTTTTTTTACCAAAAATGCGTGCTAGCCTGTGAAGAAATATTTTGGTTATTGGATGTGAAGCTCATCTGTTTTCACTCTTTTATCTGCTCATTTCTCCTTTCTTTCTGTTTTCTTCCCAAGAAACAGCATGTCATGTTCATCCCAGCTGACCAGCTGCTCTCCATATTGGCTTTCTTATGTTCCTTGAAAACAGGCTCGGCTGTGCTTCAAAGGGAATGATTTATGTCCTTAAATGAATGAATGAAAAGCCATATCTTTCCTGTTTTCAGATTTGGTCTGTTTAGAGCTGTAACTATAGACTGCGCTGCATTATTTCAGTCTGACACATTCGTCTAGTTTTATCAAGACATATGATGATTATTATGTTGATTTCTTTGCTGTAACCAAACATCTATGTTCCCTTGTTTGTATATTATAACTTTAACACTATTTTGAGCCTTTATTTGTCCAGGCAATTGAAATATTGGGTAGAGTGGCTGCATTTCAGACACACCCTGCTACACATTCACACAGGAGCAGCCTCGTACAACCACAGATTTCCTCTGTTGGCTACCGACCAACTCCACTCCAGTGGTTGGGGCTTGAGTGCCTTCCTCCACAGCACATCAACTGAATTTATAGGGAGTGGGGTGTGTGATATTTGCAGCTCTCCAGCTTCTGCTTGTCACTGGATCCCTAAATTTCCTTCCTCTTGCTGGGATTCAAACCAGCAACATTGTATATGGCAAGCTGACTTCTATCATTTTAAGATTAGTGAGACCTGGAGAGCAGAATTATTTGACTTATTCTGCTTAAAAATCTGTCTATTTCTGTTTTCTCTGCGGGTGTGGCATGCATGGCGGCTTGGCGCTGCTTTCTATGAAGACTTTTACTGCTAAACTTGATATATTGCAGCTGTGCTGATTAAAAAATTAGACCATTATGATGTCTTTTGTGTTAAAATCAGCCCTATTTCAAGGTTATGGGCTTGAAAGAAAGGAAAGGTTACAGGTTGCAGACAGACAGAGATGATCTGGTTATCTCCTTCTTATCAGTCACCAGCTCCTATTAGGATGTTCATGTGGTTCCAGGACATTACCCATTTCCTCCTCTGTATATCAAAGCCTCTAGGTCCCCCTCCCTCCCGCAGCCTAATTCACTCCAGATGAGCACAATGGGACATTTGATTTAGTGCGCAAAGACACATGTATACAGCTGTGTCAGCCTGCCTCAAACAGCTGGCGTAGAGCTCCAGTACAACTTTTAATCATGCATTTGTTTATGTAATTAAGACCAAAAAAATGGCACCGAGGACTGTGTTGTATTGTCCTCAGCTGCAGCCTGATCAGATATTTCAGTATGATGTAGGTCCTGTCTTTGTTGTAGCTCACACACTGCTAGCAAATGCTCTTGGTTTAATGATATGCAGGTGATACAAATCATGTGCAAACTGCTGAAGGTCTTCCAAGTGTGTGTCAACACGCATGACAGCTCTCCCAGTGAATATATTTCTGTTGAATATGTACTTTGGATCCCAGACAACAGGCTCAAATGACCTGTTGCAAAGGCCTAAAGTCTGATTTTGTAACTTACATGTAGTTAAATGTTTTATCGGCTTTAATAAGATGTTCAGAACTTTTGACAGAGGAGGAAAAAATGGAGGCAATATGAGCTATAAGTATGCAGAACACGCCTTATCCTCACTTCCCATTTTTTGTTTTATGGCCATCAAGTATTGATGTCTGTATTTGCAGCTTGGTGCCCTTTTCCTGTGTTGGCTCCAAGCAGGGTCTCGTATGAATAGAGAACGCCTGTCTGGGAATGTTGATCTGGGGCAGTATTACAGAAACTTCCTAACTTGCAGATCATTTCTTAACTGTTTGGTAACCATGGTAATTATGGTTAAGGCCTAATTTGGGGGGGAAAAGCCATTACAGATGAATAGTTCCAGTCGTGTTAGAGAAAATGTATTACACAAGCATCCTAACCACCCACCTGTAGTTATAGCTAGCTATTAACTTACAAATTATATCTAACAGTAGCCAACTGTAGTGTAAGCTGATGGTAGCATCTTTTTACGGTAGTGTTTTGCTAATTTATTTAATCCATATGACTACTCTTTTATTACTTTTACACAATGGATGCTGCATTGGAGGTTGTGTCTGCTATCTTACCTTACTCTTTTTTTAATCTCCTAAATTAATGTTGTTGTAAATTTTCCAAAAAACCCCAAAACATCCTAGCTTAATGAATGTGTCAGCACCTTTAAACTATCTTAATTTTCACTTTTACACCTGTAGTAGTAGCTGTTAACCTACTAACTAGCTAATGTTAGTGTTCGCTAACAGTAGCTCATGGTAGTGTTTGCAAACAGTAGCTAATGATAGTGTTAGCTAACTTGTTTAATCTGTATGGCTGCTCATTTTTTGCTTTTTACACAATGGATGTCGTATATGGCGCTGCTATCTTAGCCCACTGTCTTTCCTTTATCTCCAAAGTTAGCGTTGTTGTAAATTTCCCAGAAGAACAGCTTTGGATCTTTCTACAGATGTTCCCAACACCTCTGACTCATTTGTCTTGAAGCTGAGCACCCATCATTGTTTTTGTATGCTTCAATGCATGTCTGAAAAAAACACAATGCTTGCAAAGTCGTTTGGCTCAGCAAGATGAGAGAAGTAGTGTCGGTTGCCACGTAACAGACATAAAAGTTGATAAGCGATGAGGGATTGAGTATTAAGGGATTTCCTAACTAGAGATAAGTTAGAATGAAGTAAGATGAGACAGGATTCAAGAATCTTATCTTACACTCTTCCCATCCTAAGACTTAAGGAAGTTTCTGTTATGCAGCTTCTCAAAAAACATCAGGACTTGTCTCTGCTCACAGTACACAGGTCTCCTGTGTGGCTTCATGCAGGGAATATCCAAGTTTTTTGTCCTTTGGCAGGCTCAGCGGTGCACTACAACATAAATGCCTGTAATTTCACAACCACAAGATAATGTATTCTTACCAACAGAGGATGGTCTCAAAGTGCTCAGACAGTTGCAAAGGCAGCTAATTTGGGATAGATGCGCAATATCCCTTTGAAGTTTTGCTTTAGTGCTAGTGCGCCTGTATCACCCCCCCTCCCCACAAAACAGCACATAACAGCTTCACTGTTTTAGTTGCTGAAGGGAAGGTAATGTTGCATTTGATTAAGTGTGGAGGGTTGATTCATTAACAAAACAGGGCATGCATGAGGAAGTCTAAGAGTAAAGTATAGCAAGGAAGGTCTAGGTCACCTTGCCACACTCACACTTGTGTATTCCATTTCAAAGAATTGTATTGTTTTCTTCCTCGACAGACTGAACCATGTGAATTTTTTTGATGTATTCAGTGTTCCCTCAGAAGACTCTTCCCCCGTTTTTTTCAGCCACAGATAAGGTGATTCATGCTTACTGCGAGGGGCGAAAATATCGGCCAAAGCATTGCAGAGACAGAGAAACCCTGTTAGTCAGTGTCTTTTCCACTGCAGCGTTTCAGAGATGGCAGAGATTATGGGAGGATAACACTGCACAACATGGCCGCCCCAAACCAGATCAAAGCAAAGACAATCAAAGCCAGAGTGAAAGCTACAGCAGTAAGCTCTTTTAAATGTCTGCCTCCCCCGCCCCAACTGAGCAAGAGTGTTACCCTCAACTCAACTGTTTCCATCCCCAGTCTTTCCACTTCTGGGGCCGACATAAGCCCTTTTGCATAAATGCTGGACAGTGAGTAGGCCGGACATAAATCCTTCAAAGCAATGTAAACAGGGCAGTAAATGACCTATGATAATATTAAACCTGAGCTGCTGTGCTGTAAAGCCTATGTAATGCCAGAGCTGATAAGACATGACACTGGTCGTAATCATTTATGGAGCTGGCTTTAGACTATATAAGATCATCATGACAAACGACTTGTCATGATTCACGTATGGTTTTACATGAAAGGGCGTAACCACAGGGCTCGCACACTACGCGGTCAAAGTTTTTGTCTCACTTTCTCACACCAGTTATAATGCAGGCTGTGGAAATCCAATGTCAGCTCACCATACATCTCAGAACTCAAGCCTCCTTGACTTTTCAGCCTTTGACCCTTTGACCCCTGCGACTTGTGCCCATATGTTTTTGGATTGATGAATGCATTTTTTCTACCTCCCAGACAGCTACTGGTTTCAGTTCATTTCAGCATGGTATGAAAATCAACATCAGAGACTTGCTTGAAAAAGGGTAATCCATCATAATGGACATTTAGTCATCATTATTCTTAGTCGAGGAGGTTATGTTAATGGTTGCATGGTAATGCACTTGAAAGGCTTGGATTGTTTTAAAATGTTTTCAAGTGCTGATGGGAAGCTCCAACGACCAAGACTTGGCTCAGACGTCAGCAGCTTAATAGCAAATGTTTTAATGCACAAAGCTACCAAATTCATATTTTCACCAAGTGAAGTGAATTAAACTGATGTTACACAAAGAGCTGTTGCAAATAACCAAAATTACTACAACTACTACAGCTTTTTTAACATCATTACAATTGATTAATACAAAAATGTGAATACCACGCATCATTTTGTATGACGTCATTTTAAGGACTCCAGCGTCCATTGTAGGAGGTTCTGTTTCAAGTTAAATGCTTTTCATGCCTTTCCTATTCTGGCTTTGAGATGACAGGAGATGGCGAGCAACCGCAGTAACCAATATGTTCGCATTTTTCCTTTTTTTCAACAGGCAACGCCTTTCCTGTTTTACACTTCAGTGCATGTTGAATGAATGAATCGGTGCTTCAAATAATTCAACAAACTACAGGAAGGTTGGTAACAGTTCCCTCAAAGATGCAAGTGCAAGTGCTGCAAGTTTTATACTGCATCACTAACATTCACTTAGTGAGTGTTAGCTTTGCTATTATATGGAAGCTCATTCTTCTTTGTACCAATATGTCTGTGTTACTGCTGCATGTAAATTTACATGATTGACATCTCCTGACGGTGACAATATAATTTTGTGTGAAATAGAAATTGTCAAACTGCAGGAATTCATTTGCACCACCGTGTCACTTTGACTAGCATCCAGCAGCTAGCTTGCTCAGACCATTAAGTAGCTTGCAGGGCAGTGAACAAACAAAAAAATGGTGCAAATACTGTATACTGTGGAGACAACCTGAATAACTCCAGGCGAAATCCTGTCACCATGGCAGCCCTAGTTAGACATTTGGTTTTAAACTTTTAGGAATAAGATCCAACTCTGCAGCCCATAGCTTTTAGACATTTTTAGTTCATTGTTTTCATTTTCCAGTCCACAGCAATATGTATGGTTGAGTCTGACTGCTCCCATCAACCCCTCTGTATAAACTCAGCAAAACCTCAGAAAAAATGACTGTACAGTGATTGTCGGGACTGAGTGGCAGAAAGCAGATGTAAACTAGTGCTGGAAAAGAAATTCAAGCACCTAGGAAGCTAAAAATACAAATATTTCTCAGAGCAGTTTGTGGACAAAAACAGAGATAAAAGGTGATTGAATGTTTGTCAGGTCTCTAGAAAATCCTTCCCATGTTGCTGGATGTCTGCTTGATTTGTAAGTAGTTTTCACTTCCTTTGCAGGCTTTTTACAGTCATGATATTTTAGCTGCGCACGTCACATATTGTTACTTTCAGGATAAGTTGGGCTCCACAGAAATGCCTCAATTTGCGTGAGTGAGTTGTATTTATTATTCATGTTTAGGCCATTTTTTATGCATAAAAAGTTTTATGCAATTTAAAATTGCTTGAGTTGTTTGCCTGTAGGTCCACAAGTTTTTTGACACATGGCGAATATCTGTATGTTAATGAGGCAGGTTGTCAGTATTTCAGTGATAAAAGAGCTGCATAGAGAAGACATG
Source organism: Lutjanus erythropterus (assembly GCF_056507025.1). Lineage (NCBI taxonomy): Eukaryota > Metazoa > Chordata > Actinopteri > Lutjaniformes > Lutjanidae > Lutjanus > Lutjanus erythropterus. The sequence goes on from NC_139328.1 coordinate 13,938,048, forward strand.
TTGAGCCTTAATAATGTCAAAAGAATTTCACAAATTTAAAACTTTAAAAGGTCAGTTAGGGTCACTTAGCATTAAGGACAAAGTCTTATGTGATAAACCTAAAGTTAACAGTCAGTGATAAAAAAAATCCATCAGATATTGGCAAAAATAAGAACTGAAGTGAGAAAAAGGCCTTTTATTTTCAGAACTATTAAATTATGGAACTGAATATGTGATAGGTAGGTACATTACAGTATGTGTGACAACATATAGGTTTTATGCATATATATATGTGTGTCAATAATTATGTGTTCAATTGTTTATGAATTATTGTGTGCTTCAAGCTATATTTCTGCACTGAAAATCTTCAGACATTTATATTTTGTTGAGTTGTGTACTCACATGATGTCAATCCTTCCATGGTTAAATTCTGCATCTTATTCAAAGTAAAAATATGTTTTCTATAAGCTGCCAGTTGCTATGACTTCTGTGAAAACATGGGATACATCAGATACATCAGAGAGGAAGGAAGTCGGCAAATGTAAAACCATAAATGTCACTCGAGTAAACCTTGATACATTACTTAAAGAAGATTGCAGCCTGAGTCATGTCAGATACATTTGTATTTATGAATTACCAAACAATGTTTTTTCATTATGTTTTCTATGATGCTTATGTTTTATATTATATGTTATGTGCTGTCATGTGTGGTCGCTGATGTCTTTTTGTGCTCCTTGTGCATAACGAATTCCCTTAGGGGCCATTAAGATTTCACTCATTTTCATCTGGTTGTTTAACAATGAAAAAACAACTCCCAGAATCCCTTGTTACTTAGATGTTATAAAACTATGTCTATTGATACATAATGCGCATTTAAATGTTTTTTAAACGCACAATATGGTAAAAAAAAAAAAAAAAAAAGAAAAAAAGATCTAAATAAATCAAATCAAGGTATCATTTCCCTTGGGGAAATTTGTCTTCTTTGAGTTACTTAAAGTATTTAGTACCATAGCACCTAAGATCCAACTCAGGTATTGAGGAGTATCTTTACGCTTTCAACATGTTTGTGTTCCAGGTTTGAATCCGAAATTTCCGCCAGCACTAGAATGCACCACCTGGATTACACTTCAAAGATATCTAACTATCTGAGGCAAGTTTCAAATCTCTGCAAGTTAAATTTCAAACTGAACTGACATTTAACAGCAAACAGAAGGCATGAGAAACACACTGATCAGTGCAAAATGCTTTTGATATGCTTTGGGAAATGTTTGGCAGTAGCATAAAATATACACAGTTTATACAGCAGGAAACAGGTAATGTGCAAAAACACGTATGGTCCTGTAAAAATATCCACAGACTGTGCTTCTGTCTCTGCTGTCTGATGTTTGTTTTCACCTCGGGGACAGAGGTGACAGGCAGACAGAAGTACCTCCCAGGGACAGGTTTACCTCAGGGAGCCTGGATCAAATGTTTCAGCTGGACCTGCAGCAGTAGGGGACAAACCTGTATCAATTAAGAGCATCGTAATGATTACGACTGAGATCAAACAGCCGACCTGGCGCTGCTTGTCAATTCCACAGACAGCAGCTTTTGGAGTGCCTATAATGTCTGTGAGAGCAGAGGGATGAGCACGCTGAGGGGGAACTCTCATTTTGATGATGTTTCATCAATCTGTTTGAAGTTTTTTTTTTTTTTTTTTTTTTCCTGGTCCCTTTTTTCTTTTTGGCCGTGCTCTTGCTTGGTTTGCAAAAGCTTTTCAGTCTTGGTGAATATTTTGCTGTCCTAAGTGTCCTTGAACCTGGATAAAAGCTAGCTGACAGCTCTTCATGGTGTTAGCAAAAATCCTGTGGCATCTAGCTACAGGTTAAGTGGTTTGTTGGACGGTTTGTGTAGACGTTTGCAGAGATAGATCAAATTGAAAATGACTATAGATGATAGTCGTCTTATCAGGTTAATCTTGGGCAGGTTTTTGACTTAACCCTAACTGTATTTACCCACCCTGTCAACCAGCTGCTGCTTATTTTTATCTCAGCCTTTGTATTATTTTTTTTACCATCAGTGTTATCAATAGAATTTATGTGTTGTCAGTTTAGAACTTTATAGGGGGAGACCAGGGGCTATTGTAACAGGGGACAACTGTAAGAAGAAGAAGTAAAAGAGGAAGAAGACATTTATTTATATAGTGCTTTTCACAGACAAAATTTACAAAGTACATCATTAAACAACATACAAAAACAAATATAAAAAAACATCTGTCTCTGTGGACATACTTTTCCGCTCACTTTTCTGCTCAAAATCTGGAAAGCTTGTTTAGTTTGTGTAATGTAACTTGTGTGATGGTGCCCTCCAAATGTTGTGGAGCACTGTAGGATTATGGCTTGGGACAGACACACTGTGGGACAGACACAATGTGTTGCAAATAGTGCCGAGAGACATCCTTCATTTCCCATGATGCATTGCTAAGAGTTTGTTACATTTGCTAGTTTATGTTCCAAAATGCAAATCTTTTACTTTTATTTTTGTTTGTTCAGAACATGGTGATTTATGTAGGCAGTTGCCATTTTTCTGTGAGTTTATTGCTTCAGAAGTGAGGTGATTTCTTCACTCCAGCTGTATTCAAAAGCATGAACTTGAAATGCATTTCCCTTTGATAATATGCTAATGCAGAGTAGACGTGAAAAGCAATGCTTCTTTAGTATTTATAAATACAAAACGTGTTGGGTTGTGGAATTTTGATCAGTGTGGATCTGTGATGAGTCCAGCATCCGTTGAGTGATTACAATAATATCAATATTGGCTCTGATCAGTCCCATCTCTATTAAATTTACTCAATTCAAATAGTTAAAATCTAGTTACCACTAGAATAGTTGACCAGTCTTCTGTAAAAAGAGAAATAGACTTTTGCTTTGAATGCATACTATTCCTGACATCTAAAAGAATTTGATCCATATACAAAAAAAATCTTACTTTAGTTTACTGTGAGGTGTGCTTTTATTTGAAATACAGTTTGTCTTTGTGACTTATTTTTGCAGTGTTACAACTGCAACGTCAATTGTTTCATTAAGTAGTGCACATGTAAAGGTTTTTTATACCAAAAGTGACTTGTGTTTCAAGAGGTCTGTGAGTTATGAAAGAAAATATTCTCTTTGTCAATATCAAAAGTCTCCCCTATTGTTCTGTTCCCACTCCTTAGCTTTCTGAGACGTTTTGGCATCAGCACAGCAGACTGCGGTTGTGTGTTTCAAGCAAATAAAATGACTCCTGCCTCTGCTCTAAATATTTAGCCATCGCAAACCTGCAGTTCATGCACTGTCTCTACTTTAATAAGATGTGACTGTGTCTGGATTTAAACTCCTTTTACGTTATTACAGATTTCAAATAGCTCTAAATTTTGCCTTGGACATGAGAGACAGTTTTGGCCTAAGGTACCAGTGTTCAGCAGGGAACAGGGTTGTTAAATAGCTTAAAAATCAGAGCTGAGAAGTCTGCACGGGCTTCTCGCACATGCTGTTCAAGACATTGCCGATTCCAGGAGTACTTTTCTGATGTTTCAGTATTCATCTTGACTCAAACTTTTTCCCTTTGTAAATCTAGAATGTGGGAGTGGTATATTCATCGCTCACCTTCAGCTTTTTTTAAGCTCTCCTGATAGCTCTGCCTCCTATGTTCGACATTTTTTTGTAGCCCAGGTCCGCCTGTTACCATTGTAATTAAGGCTAAGAATTATCAGACCCGAATCATATGAAAGGCTCATAAAGCAGCGCTGAATTTAGAATTCAGTATGCCAGGGGCCAGCTCAGTTACAGAGTTAATTCATATTCCCTTTGTTCGTCTCCAATCTCACAGAGGGCTTGAGGCAGCTGAAGGACTGGTGGCTCTAGTGACAATATAACAGGTATTAAATAGACCATTTCCAGTGTCACCATGTGGTAACTGAAAGCTTCAAAGAGCCAACAATTTGCTATGAAATTAAACCGGGGATCAGTCTGGCCCACACGATACTGTATATCTTCAGCACTGCAATGTGAAATGTTGTGATGCAGACATTTAGCATGCCCACAACAGAGACCCCTAAACAACATTATTTTCTTGAAGATATTAGTCCACTGTGGCAAACACGTGAAAGAGTTATGTTCACTCGCATGGTTTATAAATCATCATGTGTTCTCTGCACTCTTAGAAATAAGGGTTTCAAAATGAGTCTTTCTGAAGGGCGAACCCCTCTTTTGAAGAAAGGGTTTGTCAAGAGTTCTTTGTAAGACTAAAGGTTCCATTAAGAACTCTCTTTGTCCAAAGAACCCTGTTTGAGTTCGTCACTGATGAAGGAATAGCTGTTAAAAGATCACCACACTCAAATATACAACATGGTTCTTTGAAGAACCCTCAGAAGACAAGACATATAGGTGAATTGTAGGTGAAACCTATATTTTCCAAAAAAGAGAGGCATTTTTAGATCCACCTGTGTGGGTGGAATATAAAAGGGTTCTCATTAGAACACCCTGTGTAGGTTCTAGATGAAACCCTTTGAATTAAAAAGGGTTCTTGGTAGAACCCACTGGATGGATTCTAGATTGAAGTTGAGTTATAAAAGAGTTTTCAGCAGAACACCCTGGGTGGGTTCAAGGTGTAACCCTTAGAATATAAAAGGTTTTTCCTAGAACCTTGTTGAGTTCTAGATGAAACCCTTGAAATATAAAAGGGTTCTTGGTAGAATCCTAATGTGGGTTCTAAACAAAACCTAGGAATATAAGAGTTTTCAGTAGAAACCCTTGTGCGGGTTCTAAACAAAATCCTTGGAATATAAAAGGGTTCTCTTTTTTGGATTCTAGATAAAAACCCTTGAAATATAAAAAGGTTCAGAAACCCCTTGGTGCGTTCTAGATAAAACCCCTTAATTATAAAAGGGTTCTTGGTGGAACCCCATTAAAGATGGAAGGGTTCTGGATAGAATCCCCAGAAAAGATTCTTGGTGGAACCATAACATCATAGAAAGGTTCTCTGTAGAATCTCATAGGGGGGTTCCAAGTGGAACCTTTCACAGATGGTTTTAGGTATAACTCTTTCTGCTGGGCTCTAGGTAGAGCCCCCTGAATGTGGAACCTTATGAAGGGTTCTACCAGTAACCATAAAGGATTCTCCTGTGGAAGCGAAAAAACCCATTATGGTTCTAGTTAGCAACTTCATCTGTAAGGGTGTGGGCACGTGGCGTGTTCTACATCATCTGTTTTGCCTTCCTTTTTTGGTTGAAGCCCTCTAATAGGCTGTTTCAAGTCTATTTCTGTAAACACGGCAGAAATTATGCTACCTAACCTTGCAAGTAAAAGGACTCTGTTTGTGAAGGCTGCTTGGTATTCCAGTCATTCCCAACTGAACCATCTGGTGGCGGTCTTTGCACTCTCCCAGTGGAACATTACTCTTAGTGATCTTGTTGTCCTATCACTTGCTACCTCATTAAAATGAGTGATGATAATAAATCCCACAGGCCACGTTGCAATGAAATCCTATTGATCTGCATATCCCCAACATCATATGCATACATATCAATCCACAAACAACCCCAATGCAGAATCAGTACGGACCCACTCTACTATTAAAATATATCATTTCAAATTCCTTTTCACACTCCAGCACCTTTGTAGGTGCTCTGTACATGGGAAGTTATAGACACATACTGAAGGCTGGCTTTGCAGAATACAAACCAAAGAGGAATGTTTAATCAGCCAAGGTCACTGTGTGTTGCCACGCACTATTGTTGAAGGAGATTGTGGGAATGGAAGGGAACATCTCTCATCTGTATTCTCTTCAGATGGCTTGTGTTAGTAGGATCATGCAGATATGGGATTTTTTCCCCCAGAATTAAAACCCAGATGTCATGCTAACAGACACACACATCCTCGCCACAGTAAAATATTATTTATAGCTCTGCAGTCAGCATAACTAATGCCCCACACTCAGCAATCACTCACTGTGAACAATGCAAAAATAGTCCTCAATTTGAACTTGTTGGCAATAATCCACTTCCACCCATGTACCAGAATTTATCTGCCTCTTTACCTCTGCTCACACACTCGAACGATAAACATTAAATGATTTCACAGAAAAGCAGCAAGAAAGTGCTGTTTCCTTGATTTTAATCTTACCGTGGCCCCTGTTATTTCTGGATGGTGGTGTGAATGTCAAAAGCACTGAGTAAACTGACCTTTCTGCACGCTGCATAAATACAGCAGGTTTGGTCGGGCTGTTAAACCTTCACTTTAAGGATCATTTTCCATAATGTTTAATGTACACACTCTTTGAAATACGAGTTCCAAAGAGGTTCTTCCTGAAGGGCTGGGGTTCTACTCAGAACCATTTTCTTCTGAAAAAGATTTGTAAAGCACTCCTAGTAAGAACATTTAGAACCTTTTTCATCCAAAGAACACTTTTTGGAAAAAAGAGTGTTTCAAGGATTGTTGAAATCCTTGAAGAACTTTGTCAAGGGTTCTCTGTATTATAATATAAAAGGGTTCTTGGTAGAACCCCATGGGTGGGTCCTAGATAAAAGCATTGTAATATACTGTAGAAGGGATATCAGTAGAACCCCTTGGATGCATTCAACATAAAAAAAAAATGGCATTTAAAAGGGTTCTCAGTAGAATGCCCTTGGTGGGTTCTAGTTAACATCATTGGAATATAATTAGCTTTTCTGTAGAGCCCCCTCAGTCTCTTCTAGAGAAAACCCCTGAAATATAAAACGGTTCCCATTAGAACCCACTGGGTGGGTGCTAGATAAAACAGTCAAAACATAAAATGGCTCTCAGCAGAACCCCCTGGGTGGGCACTTGAGAAAACCCTTAAAATATAAAAGGGTTGTGAGTAGAACCCTTGGTGTGGGTTCTAGATAGAACCCTTGTAATATAAAAGAGTTGTCGGTATAAACTCCTGGATGGCTTCATGTGAGCACCCGTAGAAGGTGGAAAGGTTAAGGATTGATTCCCCTGAGCGGGTTCTGGGTGGAACCATTACACCATAGAAGGGTTCTCTGTAGAAGCACTCATAGGGAGTTCTGGGTGGCACCTTTCACAGATGCTTCTGGGCATAACCCTTTATGTTGGGTTCTAGACACAACTCTCTGCAAGAGGAACCAGAAGAGGTTCTCCTATGTTGACAAGCTGGAGAACCCTTTTACGGTTCTAGTTAGCATTTCTCAGAGTGCAGAGAATACCTCTGCCATTTGAATGATTCATGTGATGTTAGACCTGAAAAGTGTGAATGGAAAATGCAGTTAATTAATAAATTCATACCGAGGTGAGGAATGAGATCCTGTATTTACATTATGGAGTATCAAATAGCCTCTTCACTTTATAGAAATACATACAAAGAGAGTTAAGATCACATATCAGACGCCTTTCTCACAGAGAGGCTTTCTTTAATGCATTTCTCTTCATTTAATGTAGTTATGATAAAATTCGTATTTGCAGAGCCTTCCTGTATCTGCAGATAAATGTGACAATATGACATGTTCATACATTTTGTTGTGTGGCGGAAAATCCCAGATCCATCCTGAAGTGGCAATTGACTGAGCTACAGATATGAAGCCGCCGACAGCCTTTCCGCTGTTTTACATAGAGAACAGAGGCTTTGATGTTCCCCAATGAATTGCGCGGCAATAACTGTGTCTCAATATGAGGAATAACATCAACATGTTGCAGGTACACAAGCAATGCAACGGTATGACAACTGTGTTTCATGCAATATTTGATTATGCTAATGCCACAAACAAAGAAGGCCCAGGCATGAGTATAGACACCAAAGAACAGTTTAATATGTCGGTTCTTTCGCTTTGAGACCATCCAGATGCTGCAATAATTATTCTTGGGATTTCTGCCTTACAAAAGAGAACAAATATCCTGACTTTTCACCTGGTAATTCCCTAACTTGTTTTAAAAACCCCTGATGGGATGATACAAGCTGTAGTATGAACTGTTTTGCCCTACAAAGGAAGAGAGTATTACCTGCAGTGAAGATGAGAAAAAAGGGTTTAATGGTTTTAGACTTGCTAGAAAACTGGTAACATATAAAAAAGTTTGTAGTACCTTCATTTTATGTCTTCTTAGGCATACAAAATGCAGATGCTGCATTCTGCATTTTGATGTGCTAACTTCCACAGAGTGCAGGTGAAAACAATTATCTACAGTCTACAAATAAAATGTGTTGTGTAGCTTTCCTGCCCATTTTAACTAGTTTTTGAAGGAAAATAAACTTAATTTTTATTATTCTCATAACAGTTTGCATGAATTTGTTTTCATTTAACCTTTATTTTATCAGGAATATTCCCATCAAGATTCAGAACCTCTTTTTCTAGGGAGTCAGGGCCAACAATAAATTACATCAGACGAATTAAATCTCTGTATTGCTGGGTGTCTGTCCAACTATGACTTTAATTGAATTTATTCAATGTTACAGCAGCGCATTGCTGCCGCACCAGAAAAAGAAAAAAGGATCAGTGTTACATTTATTGCTGTAACAAGATGTTTTTCACATTATAACAAGATATTTTCAAATTATCATTACACACAAACTATCATGTCACAAAAAACTATTCATGATATAACAGTATACAAATTAGGCTAAATTAGTTTAAGCTAGTAATGGCTACCTCACCAGCTATTGTTGGCTTTTCTTACACCACTTTCGCTTTAGCCAGCTGTTACTGTGGTTTTTAGCTGTTTTGTAACTGTTTTCACAGAAAATACACATTTCTGTGTTATGATATGTTCCTCTTGAATACCTTAAAATAGACAAAATAGCTTAATTTTGACTAAAAACTGCATTTTGCCTTTTTATAGGCCAGTACTGATGTATGTTGGATTAAAATACTAATGCAAAAGAAATGATGGTCTTTATCACTGTTGTGTTTGTCCTGACATTTTTGGCAAGACGCGGAGTTCTTTTAGGTAACCTGGGAGTGAGACCTTGTTGAGCCGGTGCCAATTTTATTGCATTCTCTGTCCTGTCATTATAATTCCACACAACGGAAAAGCACTGTGAGCCTGTGCCAGCCACCTATACTTAGAGCGGAAGACATTAAATGGAGACATACCTGAAGTGACACAAACTTGGCAGGGCCGAAATAGTTTCCAGATAGTTAATTAACCTTAGTGACTGGTACAGCAGTCATGCGTGGCTGGTCAGTCGCAACCTGTGCAGGGATAAATACAACCAGTCATGTTGACATGTCACAGTACATACATGTCATGTGTGTACTGCCAGCCTTTACACTTTGTTTAGAGCTGAGCTCACGGGGTATTTTCATCAAGGAGGGGAAAACGCTGCGTGGCCATAATGTTATGCAAACATACCAGAAGTTTCTCTGCCATAATTACTCAAGTATTTTGTAAGATGATATTTACATAGACTTTTAGTTCATTTTTGATAATCATAGTTTAAAAAAAACAGATTTGGTCACTTCCCTATAGTGGTATCCAGCCGTGTAGTTAATTTAGTTTTATTTTCCCAAGTTAGGAGATTTGTGCTTCAACAGAAATATAATGGAAGTGAATGAAATTTGTATGTGTCACTGAAAGCTGTTAACTGAATCTTAAAAGACAAGTTGTGGTAATTTTGTAATTATTTTAACCAAATCACCTTTAAAGATTTGAAAACTTGATATTAATTCAGTTGTACTTAAGAAAATATGTTTGACCTTTGACATTTTCCATTTAAGTTTCCATCATGCATGTTTTCATCAAACTCAAAAAACATGTGTCACAGGAGAGTTTTAATTTTCAAACAATGCAAGTCTGCTAATATGCTGATCATCATGAGTTTGGGTTATAAGAACTCATGTTTATAAGTTCAGAAGTGTTCTGAAAATAAATAGTAGAATTTATATGTTTATTATGAATTCCACTAAATTCTTGTATGATTTTTACAGTGTATTTTTGATCTGGGTAGACTAAATTACACAAATTGCATCAGATCAGTTTGGAATGAGCATCTTAACTTTGTTATGTTGAAACCTGAGCTGAAACAATGATGTTTTGATAAGTCAGTTTACAAAAAATGAATTGGCAACAATTTTGATAGTCGATTATTCATTTATGTAATTCTTAAGCAAAAAATCAGAAAGTTGCCTTGTTCCAGCTCATTAAACGTGGATATTTACTGGTTTTCTTGGTCTTCTATGGCAGTAAACACAATATTTTGGGGTTCTGGACAGCTGGTTGGATAAAACATGACATTTAAATGTGCCAAGATGGCTTCTGGGAAGCTGTGATACACATTTTCACTATTTTCTTAAAAAATTGTGGACCACATAATGAATCTGGCAAATTAACTGCTGAAAATAATTGTTAACTGCAGCCTTACTTGAGATTTTTTATTTCTACATTTGAGAGTGAGTGAATACATTATTGAATTACCCTGCTGGGGCACAGTTTTAGTGCAGATAGGTAGTGACAACGACCCTGACGTTTGAAGTATTACAGCGGTTTGCTGCATGAAGTCCAGATGTCACTCTACTGTGATTTTATGGAGAGAAAATGTCAAACTAGGAGGTGGCTGCCCAGAGTAACTATTAAGAGCGGCATAGACATTCATGTGGATCACTCTCCTGGATTTGAACACTTCCACGTTTCTCACAGAACCATCACACACATAGCTACATTTCAACAAGATCTTTAAAAGTTATGTCTCCAAAACGCGAAATGTCTCCGTGAGCAGACGCACTGAGAATGAAACATCTGGCCGGTAACACCTCACAGCTCCTGGGGAAAGAGATTGCATGTGTCAGAAAAATGGATATAAAGTTGGTGGAATGAATGTCGGACTGTAATGAGGGGATGATGACACTTGCATGGCTGTGATTACACAAATAAATAGAAAGCAGGTGGAATCGGCATGCACCCACCAGAGACTCTCACTTTTACTGGTGTTAATTTTTTGCAGGCCAACTTTTTGTGAGGAGAATCCATCTCTTCTGGTGGTGCACAAAGAATTCACACATGCTTTCTTAGCTGCAGAGCCTCCGTGTAGTTTTTCCCTCTGTATACAAGGCTCATCCTCTTAGTTCAAAAGCTGAGGATTGAGACCTTTATGTCTAGACCTGGAGCGAGGCCAGTTAGTTCAGCACACGACTCCGTTCAAATCCTCAAATAGATGCCTCAAGACTTTTGTCCAGACAAACAAAATGACAGCAATATTTTGTAGCAATTTGTTGAGCAAACCTTGTCAGTTTGAAAAGGCATATTAGCGTGATATTGATGCCAAAAACAATCACGCCTGACACACTGGATATACCAGCCTCTTTCGTACATAAGCTCAGAAACACGTCAACCCCCCCCGATGTGTCCCTGTCAAATTGCACCCTGATATTTTGTTTTAACAGGGCCGAGGTGATTTAAGCAACCCTAACAGAAGAAGACATGCGGTTTGTATTCTCATGGCTGTCTCAGCTTAAATGTCTCCAGATTCTTTATGGAAAGGATTGTAGGGGGTGATTTGCTGACGTTATTTACATGGAGAAGGTTTTGTAGCCTCCCAGTTGGCCGGAACATCAGGATTTTGGAATTTTTTGGCAGTGACCTACATCTGGATTTCTGCACTAGAGGGTGCCCCACCCCCTGACAGCCTCTCACAGAGCCACAAGCCCGATTTTTCCTCTTTTCCTCTGCAAGCCACGCCGTTGTGAATGTAACCCTTCAGTGTTCCCTGTCACACCTATCAGAGCAAGAGTCCAGTTAAGTCCTAAATCAACACTTCCTAACTGCATCTCTGTTACAAATGTGAGGCGGAGGAGAAAGAGACAGGCAGCGTCCTTCGGGCCTTATTCTCCACGCTGCATGTGGAGCAGTACTATGTGGAGCACCCAATCTGGTTTTCATCCTCGGTGCCCCACCCTGGCTGAAATACAATGGATTGGGAGCAGGCCTGTGACTTCTAACTCACTCTGCAGATTCTATGCTCTGCCGCCAGTCTGGCCAATCTGCAGCCCAGAAAATTCCCTTGATGTGTCGGCCAAAGCAGCTTTGAATCCAATCATAAGGCCATAGGTTCCCTTGTAATAGTACATCCATGTTCTTTCACTTAGACACAGGGGAATTGCGTTTATGGTCAGCAATGTGGAAAAAGACAGATTGATTTTAGCCATGAATCCCAGCTCCCAAATGATGTATCGCAAGACACAGTTAGTTTAGTAAACCCTCTCAATAGTTAATCAGAGAACTCCCCAGACATCCTTTGGCTGGAAAACAGTTAAAATCTCATTTTTTTTCTCTGTCAGTTGTTGAAATTGTGTCATAAGTTTAATATACAGTCAAATACACTGAATCAGTGGTGGACTCAAGGCACCAGCTGTATGTGGTTAAACAGCTACAAACCCTGGTTTGATTAAAATCGTTTTATTGTCTGTCTTAAATTATAACTAGTACCACTCTGTAATAAAATACACTGGGAACTGTTTAACCATTTAGAGGTGTGTAGAGGCCAGCTAATTTTCTAGCATGTAGGGCTGCCTATAGGGCACTGCATCATGTTTTGTCCACTGGAAAGGCTACTGACAGGGCATTTAAGTGGGCTCAACTCCAGAGGGCACTTTATCTTTTTTTTTTTGTTCACTGGAAGGCACCCTAAAGGGCACTTTACATGTTTTTTTTTTCCACTGGAGGGGCACCCTAGAGGGCACTTTATTACATTTCCTCCAGAGAGCACTGTATCCAGTTTTCTCCCCTGGAGGGCAGGGCACTTTTGCATGTTTTGTCCACTAGGAGAGAACCCTGGATGGCGGTTTATCACATTTTGTCCAGTGCCAGGGAACCCCAGAGGGCACTTTCTACATATTCTCCACCAGAAGCCACCCCAGAGGGGACTTTATCCGGTTTTCTTTAAAGGACGCCACCCCAGAGGGCACTCTATCCTGTGTACTCAAAGAGGGCAATTTTGCATTTTTCTATTTTTTCAAACATGAGGGCAGTAGGGGTGGGCAACCCCCCACCCCCCTTTGAATCCACCAGTGTACCAAATGGCACACTATCCAGGGTGTGCAATCAAATCTATATTTGTCTTTGTTACTTTCAGCCTGTTATTGAGGCACAGTTTTCCATAACAGAACAAGAATGGACGCCTTAATTAAAGAAAGCTGGGATGAATGAGTGAGCGACTATGTCAGTCTTTGAAAGCCCAGTTGTTCATCCGTCAAACTTTGAACCGCTGTTCTTCAGACTTAAGTGTCACCGCAGTGGGTTTTGAATGATTTTCTTGTTGTAGCCACCGTACAAACAAAGGCACCCCTGTAGATTTATGTCTCATCCCTCTCTCTCATATTGGACTCTGAGGGCTTTAAGGCTGTAATTAAATTCCAATCCCCACTCTCACTTCTCCACTGACTGTCCCTGTCTCTGTGGGAGGCTGAGAAGCTGGGTTTTACCGCCTGTTGTGGTTTGTTTGAAAGATCCAGAGTTCTCTGGAAACCCCAGCCATTACGATAGAATTCACACATGTGGTGCAGAAAGAGAAAAGAGAAAAGAAAAAGGCCCTGTGCTGCTCATGCACAGACGCAGGACTGGTGGGACATCCGGTCTGGTCGAGCAGTTGAGACGTGTGTGTGTGTGTGTGTGTGTGTGTGTTTCACCCACATCGCTGTCTCTCCCTGTGAACTGCAGGATTTGAGCATTCTCACGTCAAAGTCAGGGAGTGCCATTCCAACACGTTGCTATTCCATGCATATGATAGTGCTTGTGGAGTGTTAAGATGCCCATATGAATAACTCCATCATTGCACCTATCAAAGCTTTTCCTTACCAGACGGCCACCCACTGCCAAAGCACAGATTGCTGCCATCGGCCCATAGCAGGGCCAACAAACTGGAATCAGCTGCAGCAGCAGGCTGTCAGTTGGGACTCCTGACAGCGATATGAGGGGCTAGACTGAGCAAGTCCAGTCCGGCGGGGACCAGCGGGAGAGGAAGGATGAGTTCTGCACCACTGATCCAGAGTGACAGTGATGGACAGGTTCAGAGAGGAGAGCTGATGGCCAAGGTTTTTCTCCTGTCTGGACACTGTTTGAAAAGATGGACATGACGGTCGCAAGGCTTCAAAGTCCAGCAGGGCATGTGTGCCAGAGTGTGTGTGTGTGTGTGTGTGTGTGCGGTGGGTGCGTGTGTGTATGAGTGCCTGTTCCAGAGTGTTGATGTGGGTGTGCATGCATGTCAAACGGTCAAGCAGAGCAATAAATGTGAAATGTGACACTGAAATCTCAGATCAAAAACTTGTTTATGTTCAATTTTAGGTCAATTTTTTTGACAGAGTGATGTATCACATACACAGTGGATGATGCAAGAATACAGGCGGGCTGCTGCTTATTTTCATTATCTATCTACAGATTATTTTGGGGATTAATAGATTAATCATATGTGCCAAAAAAAATGTCAAAAATTATTGAAAATGCACATCACAAATGATTGAAATGTAGGGCCACACAAGATTTAAAAAAAAATGCCACTGCATTTGCATATTGTGATTACTTTTGACAAATACTGCAATTGTAATATGATGATGCAATATGATTAGTGACTGATCGTTTTTACATCACAAATTTAATTTTCACTGAAAAGAAATATTAAAATCATGATGATCTGACATTTATTAGGGTTTGTACCAAACAAACACGTTTTCTTACATTTGGAGAACAAAAAGCCAGGACATCTCTGCTGGATATTTTCTTTTCTATTATATTCTACTGCACTTGGCCATGTTGCAGTTTGATTAGTTGTGCAGCCTTTCATATTGGAGATCACCGATAAGGTTCTTTCAAACTATTGGCACCAGTGGAACTTGACTATGATGGTGGCCGACGGCTGCGTGACCGCCACCAGTCACACGGGGACGAACATCACTGTTTTGCGCCTTTCAAGAGAGAATGCAGACAAGTTCTGTTTCCTCCATTATAATATCAAGCTTCTCAACTGGAGTTACTGACTTTGTAGAAAAAATAGCTCAAAAAGTAAAAATAACTCCCATCTACATTTTAACATTTAGTTTGATGTTTAGTTCTAGAATTATTTATGAATTACTTTGAGTTTGATGTTCACCGATCCTGACTTATTTATTTATTTAGGTATTTATTACTTGGACTTAGATGTTTAGTTCAGAGGCATAGCACAACATTCTGGATCCTGTGTATTATAGCTGCAACAATTAATCGATTAGTTGTAAACTATTAAATTATTAGTGTGATAACTGGTTTGAGTCATTTTTAACGAAACTTCAGGCTTTGGGAAACAGCAATCAACATTTTTCATCATTCGCTGCCATTTTATGGACCAAACAACTAATTATTCGAGAAATGAATAAAGGCAATGATCAACAGATCAATCAATAATGAAAATAATCATTAGTTGCAGCCCTAATCCACAGAGTGTTTTTGGAACTGATTAAATAATTGTTTGGGTCTATAAAATGTCATAAAATGACAAAAAATACACATCACAAATTACTGAAATCCCATCGTGAGCTTAATTAGCAGTTAATCGTCACCAATAGAAAGTTTTACAGACTAGCGTTTCAGCAGAAGTTGGCTCTGATGGTGGCCGACGGCTGTGCAGCCTCCACCGGTCACACAGGGAGGCACGTCATTGTTGTGCAGAGGAGTCGCCTTTCTGAAGAGAATGAAGACAAGCTCTGTTTCTCCATTATAATATCAGGCTTCTCAACTGAAGTTTCTGACTTAGAGAGAAAATGGTAGCTCAAAATATAGTTTGATGTTCAGTTCCAGATTTATTCATTAATTAGTTTGAGTTTGATGTTCAGCTTGTGCTGTCTGGCATCTCCTTGTCAGTAAAGTAGCCAGTTAAGTTAAGATTGTTTCTGATCAGTACAAGTAATTATGGGACTCCAGTTTTCCTTCATCCTTCATATTTTTACTAGATTTTATAGACATAAAATATGTCTTAAATTGCCTTCACAATAGTCTTAAAAAGTTCTTTAAAAGTCTTAAATTACTGTGTTGAAACATGCAGAAACCCTGTATTTTAGGTTTACATTACTGTGTTTGATGTTCAGTGATCCAGATTTTTTTTTTATCGTTGTTATATCAGCCTTTAAAAATCCACCATGGGTTGACCTCTATTTCAGATAGAGGATTATTTTCATTATCTATTAATCTGGCGATTATTTTTCAGGATTAATGGATTCAGTCTATTAAATATCAAAGAAATTTGAAAAATGCTTACCACAGTCTTTTGCATCGAAAAGTGGCGTCTTCAAATGGCGTCTTTTGTCCAACCAACAGTCCAAAACACAAAGACTCTTCATTTACTGTCATAAACGACAAAGAAAAGTAGTAAATCCTCAAATGAAAGAAGCAGCTAATGTTTTAGATTTGTGCTTGAAACATTGATTAATTGATTAGCAAAAGTTAATTAATTTTCCATCAATCAACTAATTGATTAATTGACTAATCCTTGCAGATCTAATTTTAGTCTTGCTTTGACTGACCGTCAGACTAAAACTGAAACATGTTCATTTTACTATCAAATGAAGAAAGAAAAGACGCAAATCCTCACAAATAAAGCAGCTATACAGAATTTTTGGCAATTTGGCAATTATTGAACTGATTAATCAGTTATCAAATATCTATATATTATATTATATCTATATAAATATCTATATATTGTCAAATATTTTACTGTTGTAATCAATAAATCCACTAATTCTTTCAGCTCTAAAATGCAGAAAGTTATGGAACAATATTAATATTGAACAAGACCTTTACTGGAGCTGCAATCACTGTACAAGCACCAGTCGCAGGGGGACACTTTTGCTCTTTATGGAGTTTGGGAATCAGCTCTGTCTTGTTAAAAACCTGAATTATTTGTCACAAAACATGCTCCTCTGCAGCTCATGCTTCATCGAGAGTCAGGGTTCCCTCTGACAAGTAATTACGTCAAGAACAAACGCTCCCAAAGGCAGCAATTAATGCTGAACTCATAACACACAATGATGCCCCAGGGCCTGCGATCTAATATGAACGCTGGCGCCCCTTGTTGTGCCGTTTACCCAGTTGTCTGCTTTGATGACTCACATACTTACACAGTTTTTCTTATTAAGTTGAGTGCATGTGTGTGCATGTTGCTCTATTTCCTCTGTGTCCTTTATTCTATGGAGCGATGTCCTAGAGACAGATTATATGTGCTATCGTACCCAAGGACGAGTAATAGAAGTCATTTTTTTTCAGACACATACATTATCGAATGGTCCAACTTCCAGATGCAGCCGCGCTGTATATCCTCTTCATGATGAAATGAATCTTTTTTGACTATGACTTCTCCTTCAAGATTTGCTGTTCCTCGAGGAAATATATGCCCAGTACATCCACTCTTCCCCCTCCTCTGGAAATAAGCTATAGCACAAGCCCTGTCCTCCCCATTCCTCCTGGATGCCTTCAAGGTCTCGGCCATATCTCACACACCTCATGTCCAAATTTGAATTATGTTTATTACAATTCAACCGTGGTCAGGAGATGCTTTCAAAAATCAATACTTGATAGGCTCAGTAAGAGGGATGAAAGTGAAAATGACCATGGCATCTGCCCGACGTGGAAGATTGACATGCAGCAGTTGGAGTCTGCGGTTTGAGGGACCGCTTCCTCTTTTGCGTGAGGTGGTCAGAGGCAGCTCTGGGTTTAGGCTTTGGGGGCTTTGTGAGGTTGTTAAAAATGTTCCTGTTCACTTTTCCAGCTGCAGCCTTTTAACGGTGCATTAAACGACGGTCTCACCCCCCCTCCCGAAAAGTCACCAGGGAAAACAAGAAATGCCATTTGAAAATCAAGGGAGGGTCAAGAACAATCCTTTTGCACCAGTCAATCTTCTCCCCCCCCTTTTTGAGACTTGTTTGGATGTGCAAAGAGAAAACCAGACATACTTTTAAGACCTTCTTATATAGGAAAAATATAATTTCAACCCTCATCAAGAAAGTACACGCTGAAAAAACATTCACTTTCATCTGTGAGGACATTTTTAACTGCAGCAATTACAACAAATAACCTACATCATACTAGGAAGACATATCTTTAATTATTCTAACTATGTTTTATTGTATTTACTGTCTGTTTCTCCACCAGCTTCCAGCTCTGCATGCCCACGGGAGTCATAGTGGTTGACAAATATATTTATAAACACTTATATCTGCTACACGATTAAATTTTTATTGCTTAGGAGGACTTGAAGTGTTATCCAGGGATGCTTGTTTTTTTATTCATTTCTTGCAAAACTGGTATAATTTTAAAAAGTTGTTGCATCTGTAAGTTTCAACCTGCACATTTTGGATACCACAGGTCATTTTTTTTTTTGTTTGTTTGTTTTTGTTGTTGTTGTTGTTGTTGTTGTTGTTGTTGTTGTTGTTGTTGTTGACCATCGTGTAATTTTTGTATGTAAACAAAATTATCTTTGGTGTCATTGTTTCCCCCTGGTACTCAGTAACATAACATTAGTTCTTTATGGTTCTCTGCTGCAGCTTGATTGGATGCAGTTGTCTTGTTTGAAACAAAGTGGACCTGGGGATTGTGGGGAATTAAAAGTTGACTTGCTAAGAATGAAAAATGTTAACATTTGATCACACCTTTGAATGCATGCTAACATTTGCTAATAAGCGATAAATACAAAGTGCAGGTTGAAATAGTATCGGATAAATGAAAACTTTGGCCTGTGGGTAGAACTATATGGAAAGTCATCATCATTTGTTATAGTTCATCCTGAGGGGAGCACGAACATCTGCACAACTGTCCAGACATTTAACTCAACACCACATAAGTAAACCTCATGACAGTGCTAGAGGAAAAGTTAGCTCACCAAAATCAGTACGGTGCAGTAAAGTTTTGTGCCAATCCATTTCATAGATGTCAAGATATTTCACTGAAAGAAAACTTTGACTTCATGGTGCAGGACAGAGATCAATGAAGTAAGTAGGAGACTGTTCGTTTGTACAAAATTTCACAGCAGTTCATCCAAAAGTTGTCAGGATACTTTAGTCTGTACAAGAGTGGTGGGCCGGCTGACATGGCTATCCCTGTAGAGCCATGCTAGCAGCAAAGACTCCACTGTCAGTTTTACACATAATATTTCCTATATTATGCTGTGTTAGGCAGACAGCCATGTGTTGATTTGGAGCTGTTAAAGGAGGTTAATTCCTATGTAACCCTCAGAGAAAACAGCTCGCACTCAAGGCCACATACTGTATATTTATCCTCATTTTACGGGTATAAACCTAAAGAGAAATACTACACCCAATGCTGTGTACTTCTTCTCTTATTTCTTCCACAACGTTTCATTCGGTTAACATCAAAATACGGAGCATCCACATTCTCAGCACTCTTGAAGCAGTTCTGAGTCAAGACCTTTATCGATGTAGAGAAAGCAGAGTGATAAGGAACGGGGCAGAGGGCACACAACACAGGCCCTGAGTGCATGAGTGCAGTCAGGGATTTTCCTTTATGTAGTTACTGAAAAGACCCTTCCTTGCCCTTTTTGCTCCGCCTAAGTTGAAGATGTGAGTTTCTAATCGCCTTAAGGGACTGGGGGTCATGTCCCTGCCAATATATGAGATATGGAACATTTGTAATGACCAGTGAGTCATCAAAATACCTCCAAACGCTGAAAGACAGCAAATTTCCTCCCCACAATATTAGTATTAAGTTGTCTCCAAAAAACTCTGGGAGGTCATGAACCCCTGCTTCATATTGTCAACCAGCAGAGGTGAACACAACAGCTGCGTGCTCTGCTTTTTGGCCGTTATGTATCCTCGGCACGCCATGCTCTGTTGATCACTCACAGGTCGACCACACAGGTAAAACACCGTCTGTTTAAATCACATCATCACTGATGCACAAATTAAATATAAACTGACGTGTTGTTTAGCACATTTGCTCGGGTGTTTGTCAGTGTAACGTTCTTCAGGTTGATCAAGTCTTTTGAAAAATGGGTTTGATGTGTCACTAAACTGTGTAGCTGTGAAAAGAACAACCAGGTTGTCATTGTGTTGTCGGTGAAAACACACACGCTCGCAGGTAGCAATTCTGTGCACTGGTGGATGCATTGTCTGTGAGACACAGTCCTCACACTCCTGTGTCCTGTGTGTCTTTTACCAAACATGTGGAAGCTAGAGTTAAAACTATAACATGAAACATTTCTGAATTTAAATTTCCAAAAACACAAGACGTACATTATCTATTTTGTTGAGCTGTATACTTAGACTGTCCCAAATGTTTTACTTTAACAAGTTGCTTGTTAACATTGTAAGTCTCATGTTGAGTCCCAAATACTAAACTTGAAGTTTCAAGTCCGAAATGAGTTGTGTTTACAGTGTTTTGCACCTCATTAATTTACAAAGTTACTTAGCTGTTAAGCTCAGCATATTTGGCCAAAAGAGAAAATAGAAATCTGTCTGGGACCAGAACTATTAAATTCTCTATTTTCCTCAGAGAGTTGTCTTTTTTTGTAAGCTATGACACAGATTTTAATTGACAAAATATATTTTTTAATTGGGTTTATATATAGGGTACAAAGTTTTACAACTGAAGAATGTAAGAATTACTTCAGGTCTACAACGATGATAAATGAAAATCAAAATGTTAAAATAAGAACTCTTATTCATCCATAGTCTTTTCTTTGTTTGGGGGCCCTAATAAAATCTCCTGTGACCCAGTATTTGGGAATGACTGGATTAGAGAGTATCATAGATCCAAGACAAAACTGACAGAAGGCTGAGAGAAAGAGGGGCAATTACAAATCGTGCTGCTAATTCAGGATCACGAATTTAGCACAGTTAGGCTACTGATACTGATATTCCAAAACCTCTCTGCCTCTGCACGCTCTGCTACTGGGGGGTGGAGAGAGGGGGCAGCAGGTTAACATGGAGGGTGCATTTTGGTCATTTGGCATCCCACCTCATCCCCTCTCAGATCATCTACTGCACCTTCACCTCCACTCTAGCTGGCCACCCTGGCGTCTGACTGAAGATTTTGCCCCCACTCGTGACTGGTGGGGGGCAGGACCAAGCTGTGCTCTCCATAGACTGACATATGAAATCCATGCGGAGGTGTGGGGTGAAAATTTGGAGATTTCCTGGGCTGCCTTGAGGATTTTTAGTCTGATCTCTCACAGAACAGAGAGCACAGAGCTTCAGCTCAGCATGACTTTACATAAAATATTATAGGTTCCTCCGCTGTCGACTTCTGAGTGTTCCTTCTCATATTGCACACATGAAAAGAAGAAGAAAAAGCAGTTGCTTCGGAACAACACAGGAGTAGATATTTGCCCTTGTATTTATTATTTATTTTGCATAATTTTACAAAATATTTTCTATCCAGGAAAACTAGCAAGCCTGTGTGAGTATTGCTCACTTTTTTATCAGCACTCTGATTCACATTCAGTCAGTCATTCACAACCAGCAAAAACTATTGAGCAGTTGGACCAAGGTCGAGAGGGTCCAGCTGAGAACCTCTCTCTGTCTGGGGACCCACAGGTCTGTGAGTCAGTGAGAGGAGAGCAGCAGTTCTTTTTAGTTTTACTTTACCAGACTTGAAAATGATTATGTTTCTGTGCTCTTTGAGAATTTAAGTAGCACTGACTAAATGTTTTCTGTCAGGTAAAAAAAAAAAAAAAAGCTATTCTTTCTTGATAAGACTTGAAAAGGCACTCTCTGGCATGAATTTTAATTTTAATTTCTTTGGCTGCTTGTGGGTCCCTGATAATACAACATGCATTAAAGTTTTTAGTGCACATGATGTATGGGATAAGGAAAACAAGCAACAGAAAAAGTGAGTGCAGCCAGTCACAATCAGAAGCTTTTAAGCCAAAACATCAAATAATCAAATAAACCAACTGCCTGTAATTACAGCTAACACCTCATGTATAAATGCTTCTCACATTTTCATATTAAACAACGTGTCTGGGGGGAACGTCATTCCACATAGGACTAAAAGAAAATACAACCTGGTTGCAACATAACATGCACATGATATTAGGCATTTATGGTAGTCCTATGAAACAGAAACAGTATGTAATATAATAATAGAAAAATGAGAACATAAAACTCTCTTGTGTTTGATTTCCATGAAGTA
Organism: Lutjanus erythropterus; assembly: GCF_056507025.1. Lineage (NCBI taxonomy): Eukaryota > Metazoa > Chordata > Actinopteri > Lutjaniformes > Lutjanidae > Lutjanus > Lutjanus erythropterus. The sequence goes on from NC_139328.1 coordinate 13,960,118, forward strand.
TGCGTCTAAACTTGTCCTGCTCTCTAAACATGTACATAAAATATAGGATTTAAAAACTGTTCCTTCATACTCCTATATAGTTTGGACATTTATAAAACAAACAGTAATGTAAGCAAAACCACCTACAGAGAGCCAGCCAACCCACTCTTTACCCAATTAAAAGCACTAAGATTTAAAGACTTGGTCGACTTCAAAAAGGGTCAAATCATGTATGGAGAAAAAAAAATCAATTATTACCCAGCAGCGTTCAGAATTCAAGAAGCAATCAGTGAGGACTAACACTTCAAGTTTGCCTGGGTCCAGACCTTCGAATCCGCCCACTCCACTGAGCTGACTGATTCTCTGAATGTAGAAAGAGTCGACAGTTCAGTCGGTCTAACTAAAAGTCACTGCAAAAAGTAAAGGAGTTACTCAATGGAATAATTGCAATGACGAAATGAAGACACGTCCAAGAAGTTTAAATTAATGTTTAAAGACAATCTACTGAATGCAGCATGGACTGGATGATCACAGAGGGGATCTGTCGTAATAAGACAGGGGACAGGATGTGTATTTTTTGATTTTGATTTGTACTGTTTCATTTATTTTCATCTGCTTATTTGCTCTTGCTGTGTTATGTAAGCTTACGTTTGTTGATTGGATGGAATTTGTTTGTCTTGAATATTCAATCTTCATTTCACAAAGTGTATTGATGAAATATAAAAAAGGGGATGGAATTAATAAGTAATCGCTTCTTCCAACTCATTTTTTAACATGAAATATTTATTTCTGCTCAACATTTGCTGTTAAGTTCATGTATTTTACTTGTTTGGTGTTTTTGCACTTGCAGAAAATCTAGGCTAATCTGATCTAACAAAAACAAAATCATCACATCCAACAAGCTAATCTTCAAAAGCACATCAGCTGACGAACAGCGTTTAAAATCAGCATTAAGTTGAACCACATCTGGCTAATGTTAAACAAACATAAAAACCTGAAGATGAAGCTGCATCTCAAAAATACTTGAACTTTTGATTAGACTTGCACCGATTAATCTGCAATGCTCGGAATCGGGCCGGTTTTTACGTGACTGGCCTTGACCGGTGACCGGCCGGTCAGCGTCACAAATCCGGTTCTGTGCCCGTCATTGTCACACACGTTCTGCACGATCGTCACGTCATGCGCGCAGCAGACAAACTGACCGTGACGTCAACACAGCGCTGATAACAGCTACACACACTCAGACACACGTCTGCTTGAAGATGGTGTCAGCGACAGATTCCAAGAACAGGATAAAGAGAAGACAGACAGTCTACAACGAGACAGAGCAGCTGACAATGACGCAGAACAGCCGTTAAACTCTCTCGCGCTTCAGGCTAATGCTAGCAAGCTAGCGGCAGACTGCTGTTCACAGAGGGACAGTTCAAATCTCACCTCCTGTTCTGGCTGAAGAATAAACAACCTGTGTTGATGTGTCTCCTCAAACATTTTCTCATCCAGACTCCTTTAACTTCTGTGTCTGTTTTTCTCACGGCAAAGTTTTACTTCAAACTGTTGCACGCGTTAGTCTCCGGTTTGTTTACATCCGCTTCCACAAAAGATCACGTAAAATCGCGTCCCGCGAAATCCCGCGAGATGATCTCGCGAGATCACGTTCACCCAATTCACCCAATTCACCCATTTCATTAAAAAATATAATAAGGCCCGGTTGTAATCTGGATGATTTTGGAGAAAGTATTAAATGAATATTTAATAGTCAGTGTCTTATTATGAACACATTTACAAGAAAAGTTGCAAAAATGTTTGTGAATGCTGTCAATTACAGTTCTTAGAAAGACTGAAAATCGGAACCGGCCAAAATCGGAATCGGTGGGTCAGACCCCTCAAAAATCGGAAATCGGAATCGGCTAAGAAAGTTGAAATTGGTGCAAGTCTACTTTTGATTTTTATTTCACTTATTGCAGAATTTTAACACAGAAGATACCGTTCCCATCTCATTCTGTGTGAAAAGGAGTTAATTTAACTGTGAAAGCGCTCACCTATTTTCTTTTATACATTTGTGGCAGAAAAGGAAGTGTTCACTCATCTCACTTCTATAGGGACCCTTCTCTCTTCCTATTGGCTCTCACAGTCCCCAGACATGAAGTCCCCTGTCGGACCCTTCGTGGAAAGATGCTTTGCTTCGGGGCACGGTGATAGAAGGAAGTTGAAACAGCTGAGGAGCTTCTCCTTTCTGAAATATGATCTCTATTCTGTGGAGTTATGAGTCCACAGAAAACCATTTCTGATAATAAGAAAAATGCTTTATTTTTTTCTAAACATTGTTTGGACAGCAAAGCCTTCCCAAAACAAATGTCACAATGAAACATTTTAGTTATTTTGTTCTAGTTTTTCTTCTGTTTTCGTGTGTTTGTGGGTGGTTTGGCACATGTGTGTCTGTCTTAACTCCTAAACCAAATATTTTGATGAAACATGAACCTTTGTTGATGTTCTCTGTAGTAAAAGTCATTTAGTGACTACAAGAAAGCAATAATAAAACATGTCACCATGTGTAGTAGCTCAGTTCATCACAGCCCAACAAGCTGAAGCCAAACCTTTATTCAACTTTCCCTTTTTTTTTTTGGGAACATGTCACTTTGATTTTCAAACCAGTGGCCCAGGAAAACATTGCTTTGGGCATCTTTTGAAAGCGACTTCAAGCATGACATTGATTATCTTAGCTTCATAATTATCTCCACATGCTACTGTAACCACTGTATTTCACATTCAGACGGGGCTCAGTACATCCTGGGTGAGTGATTATAACAACTGTAAGTAAATTAGCTGTGAATAAAAGCCTTTTAAATAAAGCATTAGTCAGAGACACCCTGCAGTTTAATGCCATAAATGTTCTCAGTGATCCAACAGTGAAGTTTGTGGCAACACAATAAAGTACAAACAGCCACACTGTCACTCATAAATGATTTATGTAGCAATAAAACTACTATAACATTCACTTTACAGCTTTGCACTTTAAATTTAAAGCAGTATCTTTATAATAGCATAATTAATAATTAGTAAATTGGTAGTCAATTAAAGTTATTTCACTATTAGCAATGAAATTATAATTAAGTTTGTTTACTTATTATTAGCAATGCTATAGACTTATGTATATAGTAGACTTCTGTAGAAAAGCAGTCGGGTTCTCAGTAGTAAACAAGCAGAGTTTTGCTTTTTCGTGTTAGTGGTCAAAACACTGCTGCTTTGCTATACAGGCTTTTAAATACTCATCATGTAGAGGTTTTTCTACTAGCGTGTGTAGTGAGTCACAACAAGTCTACACATATCTGGGATGTAAGTAGTTATTTTTGTATGATTGATGAAACATTCCAGACTTTTAACCAACTTAAACTAAAAAGCTAAACAAGAGGCAGCGATGAAACAGTAATTGTAAGTAGAAGGCGTTTTCCTAAACCACACGCCATGTTCACTGTTTGCCTGTGTTCATTCAGATGATCATCTTCGAACGTTAGAAACTTTATTTGTAGAGTGAAAGAAACGCCAGACCGAGGGGGGCAAGTGCAGCACCAGCAGCTCCCACACACACAAAAAAAAATTACAGCAATTTCTGTCAATTTCATGAAAAATGTTGAAATAAAGTTCATGTGTTCTCATTCTTGTTTGATAAGAATAACTTAAATGCACTAGCAGACTGAACAGACAACTAGCAATGAATGTGTTCTTTCTGAATAGCTATTCAAAAGGGTTTGTGTAGAAATGAAAAGAAATTCAATAGAAATCAGTCGTGACACAACACATATACAGATGGAAGTAGTGATTCAATATGAATTGTGGAGATATACTCCAGTAAATGTGTAGGCATTGTGCAGATATTCAATAATAAATGTGAAGGGATGCATAGTTTTTTTTTTCATGACTGAAATTTGCACATTTTGTAAATGGAAAATAAATACTTGTGGTGCATCTACAAACATGTCTATGGTTATTGTAAAGTTGTAACTGATGTTTATAGTATTTGGTAATTGTGTAACAAATACTGTGTCATCCATCTAAACATTTGAACGGCCATTATCAGCTTGCAATTGCTTAATAAATATTTTTATAAGGCATACATGTTATTTGAATGTTTGTTAGTTAATTAGACAGCAAATTAAGTTGAAGTTTAATTAACTATCAGTTTACTCATATTTATTAATGATGGTACAAAAAGAATCAGTGTCTCATTTTGTCTCTTTGTTTTGTCCTTTGCCTCTCCCTTTTTGTGATAAATTGGGAATGCAAAACAGGCACAGATTTGTTTGTATGATGGTGGGGTTTTCGTGTAAATAATGGCTCTACAGTTTCAGAGAAAATATGGAAAACATCTGTAAGAATGACCCATAATTATCAGTGAAACACCACTGACTATAACAAGAACGAGGCTTTGTCTTGAAACATTTATATTCTATACAACATATAAGTTTCAGCGAGGAAAAATAATAATTCTCTTTCTTATTTATCAAAGATTTTTCAGTCTGAGCTGTTTTTGACAATTCTGTCTCATATCAAAATGCACTTTGAAGTGGGACACAGACTAAAAAATGACCGTATTTAATCTTCAGCTGTGTTTTTCACATGTTTGAAGTCGGTTATGACTGACTGGAATTTATTCACAAATTCACTTTTCTTTTTTTTTGACAGTCCACGCATGTTTTAAATTGCAATCATTACCTTTAGTCTCAAATGGCCAAAAACTGTGGGACCAATTGCTTAAATATGGGAAAATTCCTCTCTTGAGCTTTGGACTAATAGCAGTCATATGTTATGTTTGTGTCTCCGGGGATTGCATTGCTATTATTTCAACAGAGACAACCCAACAAAAACACAAGGCTCTGTTGAGTGTTTACTGTATAATGGGCGTGACAGGCTACCTTAGCCCAATTCTGAGGTCACTGCTGGTGTTTCCTACGAGGTATGACAGTTTTACAACTGCAGGGCTCAGACTCGGATTGTTTCTGACATCTCGGACTGCTGCTGCTCTCCGTCTGTCTCACAATCTCCCCCTTCTCCTCTTCTCTCTATCTGAAACACTTTCTCTCTTTCATTCCTTCACACACACACACACACACACACACACACACACACACACACACACACACACACACACACACACACACGCACAGGCAAGAAATTATATCAAGCCTTTCTCAGACGGACTCAAAGAGGACTCTTGAGCATATTTTAAGCCTAAAGTCTTAATCTCTCATAATAGGCTTCTTTGTGGAAGTCGAGGAGAAAGCCCATATTTCTTTTTAAACAGCCCTCTGTTGGAGGGAGGGTAGTTGTGGTGATATCCTAACAAGCATTAAAACAACAAACTAGAAATGCCATGAGGCTGAAATTAAAAATTTTGCAGCACAGTTAAATTGCAATAATTGCACATGGGGAGGTTATATGAAAACAGCACAGCAGGATTTCCAGGGCAACATGTGCAGCTTTTCTTCAGCACACATGTTTACACATTTGCGCCGACCCTATCACACAGTCTACACTGAAAAAAGACAATTGTTGGACCAAATTCAAAAAATACCTCAATTGGTAACTCTCAAATGAATTAAGCTTTTCACATCATGTTAAAAAGTTAGATGAACACAGTTTCTTTAGGTCAGATGTGCTAAATAATATGATTGCCCAAATCAACAGTTTCTAGTATTTTCACTCAAATTTAAGGCAAGTCATCTTAAACTATTTTGATTTTACAGCTCAATTATTGGTTTAACCAAAAGTAAAATGCTGCACCTTGACAACATGTGGTTTCAGGAAACAATGGCTGGTTTGGTCCAGTGAGTTCACAAAAACTTAAACACAATTTATCCCATTCAGGTGGACCATTTCATATCCAACATCATACACTGTTTGATCACAAAATATAAGTTTGCCTTATATTAGACTCACCTTCATTCCAAGTTCTTTCCAAGAGAAAAAACACAGAATTGTTGGTGCAAATTACAAAAAAATATTTCAGTTGGTGAAACACAAATGAATAAGGTAAATCATAGTTGTAATAGTAGTAATTAAGATAACATGAGTTAGATGAATGCAGTTGCTTTAACTCAGATATACTTAATAATCTCATTGCCCAAAAGTTTAAGGCAAGTCAACTTAAAGTTTTCAGGAAACAATTGCTTATGTTAGTCTGACTAACTAATTAGTTGGTTTCGTCCAGTGAATTTACAAAAACAACAAGGGTGACACATTTTCAGTGGTGGACAAAGTACTTGAGTCAAAGTATAGATACTCCTGGTCAAATATTACTCAACCACAAGTGAAAGTTGCTGGTGCCTTTACAGAACCTTGTAACTCTCTGAAACCACCTAATGATGCACTGATTTTCTTGTAGAACCACACTGCCACACAAAGCCTATAGAAACACCTATAAAAACTTAAGTACTGAAATGAAATCAAAAACAAAAAGGACAGCTATTGTTATTTTCTGACATAACTGTATTAAAATCACCAAATATAATTAGATTGAAGCCAACTGTAAGGAGTTCTTCCTAATCTGTTAAATAATTGAGATTTCTTTCTGGCTTCAGGGGCAGTATATACATTAATTATGGGGTATTTTTCCCCCAGGTTTTTTTTTTTTAATTTTTTTATCTTTTTGTAATTATCATAACATCTTGAGGTTTAATTCTTTTTCTCCTGCCGTCACCATTACCAAGTTTTGTTTGAATGAAAGAGGGAGATCTTGCTTGTGCTTGTTGCAGAGCGCACCTGGATGACGTGTTTCTGCTTTTACATCAATCCCAGTTGAGAACGGATACTGTGATTGGTATCCCTCTGAGAGGAACACAGCATGTGGCCAATTGCATTTTAGAAAAGAAAAAACAGCTGACTTCAAAGTTATGCTTCGCCTAAAACTAACGAGGAACAACAACCTTCCTAGAAATGTTGTGGAGTCAAAAGTACAATATTGTCTTTGAAATGTAGAGGAGTGGAAGTCATAAGTTTCCAAAAAACAAACACTCAAGTTAAGTTCAGATACTCAAAAAATGTACTTAAGTACAGTACTCAAGTAAATGTACTACATTACTGTCCACCACTGCACATTTTATATCTAACTAACACATTGTTTAATCACAAAATGTATATAATAATGTATATAATCTGACTGCCCAAATGAACAGTTTGCATTAATGTAAGTCAACTTAAATGTTTCCAGTGTTACAACTAAATTTTTGTTTTACCTAAAAGTAAAATACTGCTCTTCAACATCCTATAATATGGATTCAGTAAATTATAGTTGGTTTGGTTCTATGAGACCATTTTATATCTAACACTGACAATGACATAATCACAAAATATACGTTTGTCTTGTATTTGACTTTTATTTTCCATCTTTCCAAGTCACCAAGAAAAGAAAGAGAATTGTTGGATCAATCTAAAAAACACACAAAGAATTTTTTTTTTCTTCAAATCATGTTAACAAGTTAGATGAACACAGTTGCTTTAAGTCAGATGTAATTAGGAATTCCAGTTTTACAATTTATTTATTGCTTTATCCAAAAATAAAATATGGTTCCTTAACAACCTAATAGTAGGGTTTCAGCAAATGACAGCTGGTTTGGTTCAAAGAGTTTGCAGAAATCTTGAACAACAATTTTATATCTAACATCATACATTATTTGATCACAAAATGTAATTTTGTCTTGCATTGGATTGCAGATTAAGGGAACAGAGTATAATTTCAAGTTGTTATAATGCACAAAAGTAGACTGCCACACTAAAGCAGAAAGATAAATAAAACTCAATCAAAACATTACATTACTGCAGCTACTATATACTTTTTCCATTGTATAATTGCTAAATGCTTTTTGTGTCACAGCAATAAAAATGTGAGGGAACCTGATTTGGGCTTTTTCACTGGCAGGAATTCTCTGTTGTCTTCACCAGAGCTTTAAACACACACACACACACACACACACACACACACACACACACACACAGAAGCAGCCGAGTCAGCCGAGGCAGTGCAGTTGTTGTTCGGAGGGACGGTGGCAGGCAGCAGAGCAGGAGCGATTCAGATGTTCTTTATCTTCCTGCTGCAGAGTGAAATGTAGAGGAATGTAAGCTGTACATTTACAGAGGCCCTCAGGAAACATAATACTCCTTCTGCATTGTGGCTGTGCTAATGTAATTATGCATAGTTCCTCCTACATAAGCTAAGGAAGAGATTGCTATCCAAGGCTATAAACATTGTCTGTCTGAACACTTTTTCATTTTAATAATAACAATGTTATTATTATGGGTTTTTTTTCCTTAAAGCGAGACCTTGGTTGAGTGGGTCGCAGAGTTCAGTCTGTAAACATAATATAAAATGTATGAAAAACATACATTACATACAGCAATGTAGTGGAAATTACAATTTTTTTTCAGTAACATAGCATAAATATGGAGGGGTTTTTGTTCAAGTTGCTTAAACTTAAAATTCTAGTTATTTATTGGTAACATGAAGTCTTTTGACTTGACTTTAAATACACTAAAAGCTTCTAGAAACCCAAATCCACAATCACTTTCTAATTAATTAATTTAGGGTCTTTATTGTGAACATCTGAAAAGTAATCTGAAATAAATCTGAAATACTGTCCTTTAAGTTTTTGTTCATTTTCCTGATATCGGGTTTGAATTGGCCGTGCTCAGATATTTATTATGAAAATTCCGCAATAAATTCCACGAACCATTCATGAAAAAAAATCCTTGTCAATGGCAGAGTTGTCTCACTTCAAACAGGTGCAACAAAACATGCTTCTGCTGCTTCATCTACCTTGTTGAGTCTCAGCCAGCTCAACAATGGGGACAAAAGTAGTAATTTTACCTGTCAGAAATCAATATCGATTTAAGTGCATGCTATATAAAGAACATTTCCACCACCTTCCTTTCCATCAGAGAGCCTTTTCCGTCAGAGAACTGAAGCCGCCATCTATGCTCCTTTCACAGACATCAGACTTCTTTGAAAAAATTGTAAATTTACCTCGCAGAACACAGGAGTTCCTGGTCTGCTGCTGCCTCGAGCCACATGATAACACAAAAAAATTCATCAATCGAGGAAGCCGGTAGACCAGCAAGCAGCAAAGTGGTGAAAATGTTCTTAATGTGGCTTACACTAAAACTCATATTGATGTTTTTCAGATGGCTAAAACATGTTTTGCTGCTGCCTCCGTTTGTCCGCAGCAGTATATTGTTTAGCTTCCGTGTTGGGACTCCTGAGGGAGATCATCAATCCAACATGATGTGACACACCCTCACAGTCTTGAGAAATCATCTGAACAGCAAACTGAGCTGTTTTTTTCTAACCAGGATTTCTAACACTTTACTTTCACTCAGATCTTTGTGGATGCTTAATGAGAAACTAAACTTTGATAAATATGCATTTCAACTATTTAAAGCCAAATTTCCAGAGGCTTTATTTTTTTTTATAAATTCACTGGGAGCAGTTTCACATATTGTTTTTGTGCCAGTGCTGGAACAAAAAAGCTCCAACAGGAGCAGCTGCAGCTGTAGGTTTTTTTGTGTGTGTGTGTGAAATGAAGAACTGATATTTCAAACTCAGAAAATGTGACAGGAAATCAAATTTATTTATGATGTTTGGCAGTGTGGCTGAAGAGTTGTTGGTTCAACTTTATATCTTGAGTTTACTGAGCATGTTTTCTTGATTACACCTGAATTAACATCAAAATTATTTCACCAGAAAAAAAATGTTTTGAATCATTATATTACCTCAAGTTGTTGTTTCAAAATTCAGTCAAACTGAAATTTTAAGGCAGCGCAGACACTGATTTTTTAAAGTTAAAATAAACACTTTATTACAGTCAAAAATGATTTAGCATAATTCAAGAAAAATGTGTACACCTCAAGAGCACATACAACTATATATAGGCTACATGCAGTCAGCACACACTCACACACACCATATTTTTTGCCCAGACTCTGTGATCTGATTTTGAATTCAGCATCTTGTTTGAAGTCTTTTTGATGATGGACATGAAATAATGTCCAAATCACCAGAGGCTGGAACATCAAACAGATTCAAATGAAAACACGGTAATGTCTTCTCGGACTGAGCCTTATTGCGCCTTCATTTGCCACTGCCCCATGGAAGCTGGGCTTTGACTGCACTCAGATAAAAGATGAGTCGATAAATGAAGCACTTTCATCTCCAACAAACTTTGACAACTTTTTTCATTTGCAACGCAAACACTGCATGGCTAATATGCTGCATCATAATATAATCAGATCATCACAGATGGTAACAGTGACTCAATAAAAAGTCAGAGGTGCAGGGAGGTATCTTTGAAGGGGATGAATGGCCGGAAATCATCGCAGCAGGATAAGGAGAGCCCAGGATATGATGATCTTTGTATCAAGAACCCCCCGCTCTCCCTTGCAGCCTTATTGGGGAAAAGACGTGATCATCTATATATTGTTCAATTTCAGAATCCAATGTTCTTTAAGATAATAGGGTGAGAGAGCTAATACAGCGCACAGGTGACTTAGTGATAATGAACCAATATATATGCATCATGCAAAAACGATCCTTATGCTTGGCAAAGGGATCTCAGCACATTCATTCATCACGATTTTGTCTGTTATGAAAATGCAGACGGGGAAAACTTCCTCTCATCGCGGTGACATCACTGACACCCTGAAGGGTTAGTCTCATGTGAGCCGCCATGTCAGTTTCTCGAGTGTTTATAATAAAGAAGCTTTCGCAGACAATGCCGGTCCGTTCCTGCCTCGTGAAACGTGCGTGGGTCATCGACTTTGCATTTAATTTAAATCTATAACTGAACGGGAGCCAGGTTTCCGTATAATTTACAGACCAGTCCGGTGTCTCTTCAGGCTTTTGGACGGCTCTGTGTAAACTGAGAAGCTGATGCTCAAACAACAAGGCGGACAGCCATAGTGGACTCAGAGCTTTGCCTTGGCCTCCGTGTCAGTCTCTTGACAGCAAACTGGCACCCAGCTCCAACTAATAAAGTGCACCACCCATATCCTACAGCGACTGCATGTACAGTATGTCTGCTGCTCAGTGTGTGTGTGGTCATACCCCTGCAGAGCCACGGATGAAAGACACTAAATCTGCTAAATCAATGATGAGTCTCCTCTCCGGATGATGTGCTGCAGTTCAGCACATGGAATGATTTAGACCCTGATCACAAATGATTATTGTACTTCTTGTTAAACGTGCATAATTACTGTCATAGAGGGTTCTTACAGTGGCAGCGAGAAGATAAGGCTGGTGATATTCTGTTCTTCTAATGAATACAAAAAAACAAGTAATGAATTCGTCCTACTAATAAGTGTGCAGACGAATCCTGATAGCTTATTCCTCTGTGCTATAGACCTCCTAAACCTTATACACCACGTACCACCTCAGACAGCAGGAGGCAGACAGATGGTGAAGCACCTACTGCAATGCAACCGCAACTGGCAGATGCAGCAGAGCAGCAGAGATTTGAAAAGTTCCACCACTATTACCATGACGTACACATATGTTATCTCTAACTGAAACGAGATTTCAAATTGAAGCCGTTGTTGTGGCTGGTTAAGAAGACGGAGAGGTCAGCTGTCAATGGTTGTATAAAACAGAGCAGTAAAAAATTTAATTACTGCCTAGCAGTTGTATATCTCAACCAACCAATGAAGGAATTTAATAAAAGCTATTAAGTGCATGTATGAGTGAGAAACATGCTGTCTTCACTTAGAGACTATTTTTTACAGAGGAGTAGAGGGGCCTCATAGAGAGCTGAACATTATGATGTCACAGTGGAGTTGACCTTTGAGCTTTTGGATAAAAAAAAGTTCTGGTCAAAAATGACTGCCAAAATCTAATCAGCTCAACCTGTCATTTGTGTTTGAAGTTTGAAGAAATTCCCTCGAGGCGTTCTTGAGATATCACGTTCACGAGACCTGGAAAGATAATGCCTCTGTCCATAAAAAAACATGAAAACATAAAAGTCACCAAAAAGGCTTTTTAAGGTTTTGACAGAATTCTGAATCAGAGAGGTCCTTCAGCATGCAGTCATGAATTCGCACAAAAAGGCAAGCAAATTAGACTTATCGGTTCAGTAGTAATCAGGATTAGCTGTGGGCAAGCTGTAGGTCCAGTGATCATACACGCACTCACGCACGCACATGCACACACATTATCCCCTCTAGACGTAATTATTTAGAATTTCAGGTTTAGTGACTTTCTCCAGAAATGTAGATTTCTCACTGTATTATATTGTTGTGCAGCTGTCTGATTGCTTGTAATTATTTAAATAAGTAAAATATTCTATCTAAGTAACAATTTAAATTGATAGGTTTGAATTTATTGTTGGGTTCATTGTTTCCTTATTGAGTTTATACTGAATACAGGTAAATTGGTTACAAAACCATTACACTATTCTATGCATCTTGAAGAGAAGTGACTAACTATACTATACAAAAACTTGAATACATGTTGTTGAAAAAAACATATTAAAAAAACAATATACTACACTATACAAAAAACTTAATTCCATGCTTTTTGCAAAACTCCACTGGTTCCATCTGGCAGTTGTGGTGGCATTGCAGCCGGTGCTTCACCATCTGTTGCCGGGCAGAAATCTGCTCCCTACTGCAAGCACTCTTCTAGTTTTTAGTGCAATTCATCACATGCTGTCAAATGTTGTTTAACTCCTCATCTATCATTTCTCAAAACACATTTACACCACGGGCAACTAAACTGAGTTTTACACAGTGTCAACAGTGACGAGCAGACAGGCATGAGAGAGGGACAAAACAACTCCGATACAGAGGAGACGATGTAAAAGTGCACCGGCTGTGTTTTGGTTTGGTCAGTGGACACAGAGGAAGAGACGGAGGGAGGACAGAGACAAAATGTTGCTGTGAGAAGATAATGGCAGAAACGTGTACCATGCAAAAAGATTTCTTGTGTATTTTAAGGTCAAATATCAGAGACAGGAATATTTGAACAGACAAAAAGATGTTAGAGGGGATTTGCAGTTCCTCGTTTATAAGAATTTATTGCACAGAGAAATTTGTTTAATCTGTTCTGTTCTGTGTTTTCTATTCCCTTTTTAACATTACTGTCACATACTGTCCTTGTATTTGCGAGTGTGTATAGGAGTTCATTTGTCAGCTGTACAGAATATTTGACTTTTATTACATAAAGAGACACAATTTCAGTGTGTTCTCTCGTGCTGACACAGTTCCTCTGACATTTGACCACCTTGGCTTAAGCAATTATAACATTCAATTTTGGCAACAGTGATGAAGTTATTAATTTTTTAAGTTAAACGTTTTGAGCGAGTGCCCACTGCAGAGTATAAAATGATATCATGCTTGTTCTGAGTGTTTGGAGAATTGTAACAGTGTTTAAGAAAATTGAGAAAAACACATTACACTGTTGCACTGGGCGACATGTTCCTTCATTACACTGAACATTAGCACTGTGGTTTAAAAATCTTTACTAATACACCAAATGTGTATTAATCCCACCCTGAAAAGTTTCCTAAACTCTTTTTTATCCCTGTTCGATAAAAGTTAAAAATGTGCTGCTGTTAAAAGTGGCAATATTATGCTTTTGGGGTTTTTCCCTTCCCTTTAATGTGTTATACAGGGTTTTGTTCATGTAACATGTCAGCCAAGTCACAAATACCAAAGGTCCATGCCAAAGGGATTTACTCACTCCCACAGAAAACACTGCTCCTGAACTGCCTGAAACACCTCGTTTGTAATCCAGCGTCTGTTCTGATACGTGGTGACATCATGTTGTTGCATGATGTGCAGCTAGTTTGGAATTAAATTTTGAATGGGCTTGCGGCTTTAGGAAGACAAGAGCTAAAACAGCATGTTTCAAATACTGTTTTTACACCAAAATTAGTGTGTATATGCAGGGTTTTCTTTTTTTCTTTTTTTTTTTTTTTTACAGGTTTTCTAAAAATAGGTGATTAACCCTTTTCCTAGTGCCAGTACACCTGTTTAAATTTCTGTTTTTTTTCTGACGTGTGTGGGAGAGTGAGACGCAACCCCTGTGTGCAGGAGACCAGAGAGAAAAGGGGTTTTTAAAAAGACTGTGTGTTCAGGCTTTCAGTGCATTTGTAGCTTCTAACTGAATCTCTGTGGTGGAGTTAACTTTCAGATGAAAACCCAACATTTCCTGATTTTGCTGCTTCATAATAAAAATCTTTAAATGACAAAATAACAGGTGACTTTTACTGTAAAAAAAAAAAATGACACAAAGGTTGAATATTTATACACTGTTCAGCTGCTCAACTAAATACTAGCACTTCAAGCAGGTACAAAGTCCGCTGGGAATCGAAGCGAGTCAAGCCAAACAACACGTATATGAAAAAAGGAGCAAACGATACAAAATCCTTCTTTGCCTCCAACGAAAAAGGGCAAAAATTAGCATGCTCACCCCTGTGTGATGTTTCCATCATTCTTTCCATCAAAAATATATATATATTTTTAACATGGCAGCATCTAGTAGAAACCCAAAATAAAGGTATAAGCTTGAAAATGAGCAGAATATAGTGACTTTAAGGAAATTATTGAGCTAATCCCCAGACTTATCCTTTGTCATTTTCCAGCATGTTTTGATTATGACATCTTTTTTTATGCAAAGTGTGAATAAGCAGCCAGACATCTGCGAACAAGAAAAAATTTCACATTTATTTGATATCAAACAGGAGTTGAATTAAATATCAGCTGATGATGGGCTCTTACAAAAGAAATAAAATGAACCTAATCAGTGCTGCAACAACTTTTCACACTTTCCAACCATGTTCTTCTTTTTTTCTCCTTTTTTTTCTGAAGAGTTCAGTTAATAAATTAATTAGTGTCAAAGGATGAAACATGTCCGCAAAAACTGCTGCACTGATCGCATTGACACGAACATAAGTCTTTAAAACCTGACAATTTTCTTTCAAGTAAAATAAATTACACAAGTTTTCCAATTCACTCCAAATCTGTGCATGGCCTGGTGTTAACAAATATACTACTGGCAAAAAACTCATCATTCATGAAAGCAAAAAGCACTTCACAAGCAGAGACGTGAGCATGATGATTTCATATGGACTGATATCTCTCGAAACTTTTTTTTTTTCATATTCAAACATACTACAACGAGTCAAGTGTGAGAGGAAAAAAGCACATTTCCACCATTTTGATTAACCTTGTCTGAAGAATCGTATTAACATTGAAAGGGCATAACTACTGAATGGTTGCCGTTTCTTTTTTTTTTTTTTTTTTCTTTCTGTTTTTGACTTTTTACACTAGTGGTACAGCAAAATATATTTTCTTTAGCTGTTACTTGACAACAGTTAAATGTGCAATAGAGAAAATATAAGGCCTGAGTCTGAATTAGTGGTTTCTTAACTTTACAGTCCTGACTGTGTAGTGGAGCCACACTAGTTCTAGTTCTGTACTTCATGACTAAAAAGACCCTGGTTTTGCAAAGTCCCCCAGGAATATGACAGGAGTTTCAGAGTTCTTTGCTTGAGAAGAGTATTTTTTCATCCCTTATTCTTCGACAGTACAGAACAGAAATGCCAGACTTCTCTGTGACACAGCGGCCTGTGTGTTATTCTCTGCACCTCTTTAGTCCAACAGCAGAGCTTTCACAGTCCACATTTGTCTAGCCTCGGATGGACGTGTTTTGTGTGTTAATGAGATCTGTGTGCAAAAAGTCATTTCTTCATTACTTTTCCCACCCAACAACATCTCACTTCCTGTCTTAACAGGAAGGGCATGTGGAGTGCAGAGCCAGACTCGCCGGCTCGCTTGACATCAACCGAAAGGACCCATCTGTTAAGACGTGTGCAAACAAAGGCGGCCCGCTCAGAGGCTGGTAATGAGCTGCATCTGTCCGTCGCTGGGCGCCTCGCCCTCCTGCGCGCAGTCTTCGTTGTTGGGTGGGATGATGCACCCGTCGCTGGTGCCTCGGTTTATGTGGTAGTAGGACATGGGCTGCGGCGCATCGCCGAGCTCGGGCATGCTTTTATGATACGCGTCCTCGCCTTCACTTCGAGGTGAAGGGGAGAGCTCCTCCTCCTCCTCCGGGGGATACGGTGAAGCCGAGGGTGAGGGTGAGTCTCTCAGGTTTGGCATGCTGGTGTAAAGGGAGTCTCTGTTGTTGCTGGGGGACTGAGAGCCCATGTCCTCCACTGCGGTAACAGTCTCAGAGCCATGGCCGCCCTGCCCCTCCAGACGCCGCGGGGCCTTCTGGGCGCTGTAGAGCAGGGAGTGAGTCCTCTGGGGCAGGAGGGGGGCCTCCAGCGCCTCCTTGTGGTGGGGGTGCAAGAGCAGCTCCAGGGTGGCGTGGCCTCCTCTTCCACTTCCTCTCTGGGGGGATGAGGCCTCAGCGTGGTCCGCCACGATGGCGTCATCCTCACTGCCGCTCCCACCCCCGCCTCGGTCCACTGTCACTCTGGTCTGGGGAGGCAAGGCTCTGTCCCGTTCCCTTGGGGCGTCGCGACCTTTGGGGGCCCCGCGGGGCCTCAGGTTGTTGTGGACAATCTCAGATATGATCATCTTTTCAAATGCGGCATCGTCCAGGTTGAGGCCCCCCAGCTCACCCGGCGCTCTGACGCCCACGGCCTCATAGTCGTCGTCTCGCAGGGAGTAGCTGTTGTTGAAGTTGCCGTTGAGGGGGAGGGTGTCCATGGCGCTGATGTCCCTGCTGTTGCTCAGAGAGTGCTGTCCTGCAAAGAAAGGCAAAAAGAGAGCGCGTGAGGTATAATTTTTTGCCTTTTGATGGAACAAAACAGTCTCCACTACACCATCCACATACAACTGGATACTGCTCAGGACACTGCACTCTTGTGCTCTTTGATCTCGGGGTTAATTTTAATTTTATGCAAATACAAAAAGTTTTAAAATTCAAAGGAGAACCCAATTAGCTCCCCACCATGTCCATCCTCATCATGGCTGAATAGCATTAAAGCCAATCTAAGACATTATCCTGAACAATATTGGGAGAAATGAGAACAAAAGATGACTCAAAACTTTAAAAAAAAATCATACGGCAACACGCTGTACAGTAGCTGATGACCAGGTAACAACACAGCAGCATACAAAAAAGCAACAGGATAGCATGAGAGTAAAAATAAATAAATAAGTACAAGCTGATGAGGAAGTGTTGTGACATTAACAATGAATAAAACATTCCACCTGTTTAAAAGAAGGCAAGACAAAAGAGTAATGTCGAACACAGATGGCCAGCCACCTCTCTGCAACTGGGGGGGCCCCACAAGCACAGCAACAACCCCCACACACTACGACAGACAGGCACGGTGCAATGACTCACTTTGCCACCACTCACATCAAGTGTGTCTGCTCAGGCTATCTGGCCTAAGAACAGCTGATGTGCAAAAAAAGTAAAACAGATGCTTTTTTTCAATTGCAGCAGAAACAACAAAATCACTGAAAGAAGACAAAAGTGGAAAAGCTTGTAACATCCAGCCTGGATTCAGTCAATCCAACTCGGATTGTGTCCTTGCAAATTAACTGTAATTTAGCCCCACGTGGATGCTTTGCTCAAATTGTTGTAGGTGGATGGAGAATGACAGCAAAATGATGTGTTAAACAGTTTGAAATAGCTAAAGGACAAACCAAGGACAACTGAATCCTGGACTCAGCAGGTGAAAGGGTTCAGCAGCAAGCACAAATCTGTTTTTTTTTTTTTTTTTTTTTTGGTTGAAATAGTCTTCGGTAAAAGAACATTTTCTGATGAAATTATTTCCTCCTGAAAGACACATATTATCTTTTTCCCTTTTAGAAGTGTACATCTAACAAAAAAAAAAAAAAAGAAAAAGAAATACACACATACACTCGTGCACACACGGAGCGCATTACTCTAATTTCCTGTAGCCCTATGACTAAGCTCAAGTAGCTGCAGATGATTGATTAGTTTGATTTGATATGAGGATTTTATTTACTGGGTACACTGTGAGCCTGTACGTGAAAGGCTGACATTTTGTAGCGTGAGCAGGATGTCGTCACAGGCGCACAGAAGAGGGAAAACTATAGTTGCAGGGAAAAAGCTCAAAAACAACATCAAAGACATTTCTAAGAAGAGTGAAAGACATTTCTAAGAAGAGTGAAAGAAGTTGCCAAGGGGCAACAAAAGGGGTCGGGAGGGAAGATTATTAGGCACGAACAGCTAACCTAATACAGCTAGCCATTTCTGTTAGCACCTCCCCATAAAACCACACCCTGCTGTTTTTACAGTTAGATTTTGGTACAAATTCAACATAAACTCGCCCCTTTTTGCTCTGACCTCCAATAACAGTCTAGCAAACCAAATTTTAAGATTCTTAAAAGACGTTGCTGAGAGACCTGCAAAAGTGACAGACAGTCGCATCTTAAATTAGCTAATGTTAGCAAAGCTGGAAATAAAAACAAATTTTTAAGATGTTGACCCGCTACCTGCAAAGTCCAGATATATAGACACATTTTAAGTTAACTAATGTTAGCAATTTTACCACTTAGTAAGCTTGCTCTGGAGCAAGACACTACCTTAGTAGCTACCTAATTTACTAAACTCTAAATTGTTAGCTAGCTAGTTCCATCTGACAGCTGATATTAGTAGAATGCTAGCTAACCTGCTAGCTAATCTACAACAATTGTTAGCTAGTGATTTGCTAACATTAGCTAACTTAAGATGTGACTGTTGCTTTAACAGCATCCCCAGCAACATCTTTTAGCCATCCTCAAACTTTTCAAGCATGTAGCATATCAAAATACAGGAAATATGAAAGTTGACCAAAGTTCAAGTGCAAAAAGTGTGTGTGTGGGAGTCAGCTGTTTGTCTGGCACATACTCCAAAATATGCTGTTTTTTTTTTTTAGCTTTGGGGTTTACTTCTGTAGTATGTGGCCTACTGATGCACAGTAGTTTTCCTTCTGCTGGCCTCACCATCGACCTCCTCCTAGGTCCACAGAGTTTACATTGTGATTTTATGCAGCCTGATGATTAAGCTCAAGTTGCAGCAGATGAAACTGAAGGGAGGCTAGTTTGATTTGATATGAGGATTTTATTTTCTGGGTACACTGTGAGCCTGTAAGTGAAAGGCTGACATTTTGTAGGCTGAACGGGTATGTCGTCACAGGCACACAGAAAGCTGCAGTCTTAGGTTTCGAGCGAACGTGTCAGAAAATGGATGTTAGAAACTGAGAGAAAAAAAAAGCTAAAAACAACATCAAAGACATTTCTAAGAAGGAGCACAGAGAGCAAAAGGGCAAAAAAAAAAATAAGTGGGGGGGGGATTATTAGACATTTCTCTCTGAATAGACCCTACTACTTCCAAATTTGCATTTGTTTATGCGCAGGCTGTGATTTTATTGCAGGCAGGTATTGTCTACCGGGAGCGAGGGGAAATGATGTGAACAGAATTCAACTGGACACGGCGACAGCTGCACTCTGGGAACCGTTCCAGCAGAGGCTCATCCAAGATGTTCTCCTTACCGATTTTTACTGCATCGGATGAACATCTGCAGAGTATTACTTAGTATTAATACACTTATAATAGAAGACACGCTCATCCTTTTCCAGGAGCTGAATGTAATGACTATAGCAGGCGAAATTTTCAAAAAGCTTATGTTAAACTTGACAGCCTCTCTGCGCGTATTTCATACATGGTTGGTGATCTTCACACCAGGTTTTGACATTTGTGTGTCATACTGTTGCCGGGTCTCCTCAAACTATTTTCCATATGTTAGAGCTTTGAATTTTTGTCACCACTTCCTGATCTACTCCTGTGTTTGAGCACGGTTAAGTACAGCGGTTTGCCTCAGGGGGAAGAAAAATAAGAAGTGCTTCTACAGGTAGAGGGTGTTTACATTCAAAATTACCTGCTGATTAAATATTGTTTCTTTTTTTTTATGTATCTCTGGTGCTCCCATGTTAACATGCAATTATCCTACCATGATTAGGCCGGTAAACATTTGAGGGCAAAAAAGCACAAGCTGTCTGCATACATATATACTGCTGCTGTCTGAGCTGTTCGGCTGCTGCTGAGCTCACGCGCACACACACCCACACACACACCCACACACACACACACACACACTCAAAAAAAAAAAAAGGAAAATTCATAAAAAGTCTTTGATTTTCTGTGCAGACATTGTTTGGTCCCAACCCTGCTTCATTATCTCTGAGTGTGAAGTGCTCTCATTGTGCTGTAAGCGAGCTCGCAGCACAAAACAAGACCGTGATGACTGCGGTGGGTTAAAGCTATATGTTACTGAGTATCCTCTCCTTACACACTTTCTCCATACTGCTGTTTTTGTATATTCTCTTTTATCATCAAATGCCTCTGAATATCTGAGGGCTATGACTCTGCCCGCATTGCGTCATGAGCTTCTGTGTTTTTTTTTTTCTTTGATTGGGTTTCTTTTGCTCTGCCAGAGAGGAACTAGGTCACCATAAACACTGACATGTTTCAAATCGATCTAAATTGAAATAATTTAAAGAAAATGTAAAGATTTCAACATCCATGAATGCAGGGTAACAACATAAATGATGTGGACCGATGTGTGAAGCTCATACAGTATTCAGGAGAGAGGAATTCCCATACGACTGCTCAGTAGACGAGATTAGATAGCATTGACGTCTCTGAGTTTATCTCCTTCTGTGTTTACAAAGGAGAACCTTGCCTAGATAAGAACTACTGGAAATACAGAGGAGGTGTGAATAAAGAAGAACAAATGGCAAATCTAGAATAATTATTCTCAACAGTTTAAATGCATGCTGGGTCAGAGCTAAAACGAAAACCATTTTTCATGTCTTTAATAAATCTGACACACTTAGGTAAGAGAAGACTGATACCACTCTCCTATCTGTCTGTTTAATATAAAGCTTCAGCCAGGTGCTGGTTAGCTTAGCTTAGCACAAACACTGGAAACAGGGGGAAACAGCTAGCCTGGCTCGTTCAAACAGCTACAAAATCTGCCTACAACCATACTAAACCTGACACATTATGTCTCCTTTGTTTAATCCATGTAAAAACAATAATTCACTGTTTTACAGGGGATTATTATGTGCTGAACTATTTCTAGGCTCTGACCTGATTTGTTGTTTTTGTATGCATTAAACGTAGATATAGTTACAAAAATTATTAGTTTGGGTCCGTCAGGCTAGATTTTTCAGGTAATGCCAACTGTACAGTTCGATTTTGGTATGAATTCAACAAACGAGGCACAACCTGTTAATTAGTGACCTTTAGAGGTGCTGGGAGGTGGATTTTGTTTTTGAACCAGCTAACCTGGCCAGCATGTTTCCCATTAAACCACAATCTGTTTTTGTTGATTTTACTGTTCGATTTTGGTACGTATTCAACAAACAAGGTAAAACGTGTTAAATAGCAAGCTGTAGAGGTACTGGTGGGTGGATTTTGTTACTGAAATAGCCAACATGGCTGGCCTAGTCTGGCTCTTTCAGACTAGCTAGCTGGAGTCGGGCTAGCTGTTTCAGCTAGCTATTTCAAATAAAACTACAACCTGTTGTTTTTACCAATTAAAATATATATATATATTATATAATGTATCATGATATAATGGTATAATATATCAAACAGTGAGCTGTGGAGGTGCTGGTAGGCAGATTTTGTTCCTGAAACAGCCAGCATGGTTAGCCTAGCCTGACAGAATCAGGCTAGCTGTAAAAAAGAAAAAAAGAAAAAGAAAAAAAAGACAACAGTTTAATTTTACAGTTTTTGTTGATTTTTTTAAATAGTGAGCTTTAGAGATCCTGGTAGGCAGATTTTGTTTTTTTTTAATGAAACACCCACCCTGGCTAGCCAAGCACTGTTCTATCAGACTTGAGAGCTTGACAGTGACAGGCTCGTTTCCTATGCCAACTGTTTCCAATAAAACCACAACCTGTTATTTTTATAGTCTGATTTTGGTCAAAATTCAACAAACAAGATACAATTTGTTAATTAGTTAGGCTTAGAGATGTAGGTTGGCAGATTTTGTTACTGAAACAGCTAACCTGGCAAGCCTGACTAAGCTAGACCAGCTGTTTCATCTAATTGTTTCCTATTAAACAACAACCTGCTGTTTTTACAGTTCGATTTTGGTACAAATTCAAGAAACTAAGTATAATGCACTAATTAGTGAGCTTTAAAGATGCTTGTAGGTGGATTTAGCTGTTCATTTTCTCCTGTTTTTATGCTAAGCTAAGCTAATTGGCTGCTTGCTGTTGCATAATATTTAACATACAGACATGAGAGTTATATTAATCATCTCCCAAAAAGGTGTATTTTCCAAATTGTTAAACTTTTGCCTTAAAAAACAAAACAAAACAAATCTATGTAAGAGTAAAGGTGGAGGGTGGATGTGCACCTGGGGAGTGAAAGGCCGGTGGAGAGGGAGTGTTGCACACCACAGTTTCTGCCAGCAGGTTGTTATAAGGGTTAGTGTCGTGGGTTCGTAGGAGAGGGTTAGTTAGGAGGTAGTTGCCAGTCATCCCTGAAATAACAGGAAGAGAGAGAGGAGAGAGAGAAAGAGGGAGAAAAATCAGGAGGGAAAAAAACAGTTCAGGAAAAAGAGCTCGAGGAGGTACTGTACTGTACTTCATGGTCTGTGGTGGTGTGCTGGGTAGCTGTCGACATAAACAAACACTGACATTCGCTGTCCAACAACTGACCGCAAAAGATTTATGACCTGCGATCCTTCTGCCTTCTATTATGGACAAAAGACGCCATAGAAACGCTGGTCAGAGCAAGACATTACCCAAACATTCGGTCGATGTAACTGACAAACAATATTATTACGACAAGTGTTGACCAAAGCCTAGCAACACAATCAACTCCAGTGTTTACGTGAGACAAATTCATCTAAACAAACTCATCCAGTCGAGACACTAGACAAAACATGTCTAAATGGCCCGCCCTGAATAATACAGTATCCCTATCATCGTCGTCAGCGTGCTTGTGTAAATCTTCAAGAATGTAATAACTATCCTCCCTCAGTTATTTATTTGGACGGATGGCTGAGAAACTCTGCGCTGGCGTGTGTTTTTATTTAAAAAAAAAATCATCTAAACTAATTCATAACTACAGCCAAATCTGCTCTGGCAGGGGCTAGAGCCTGAGCTTCATGATGCCGGGATCCCTCCCAAAATCTGCTCTGACCTCAGCCTGACTTTGCTCATTTCCCCCAACCCCTACCTTCACGCTGACAATCACTCCTGGGTGAAGATGAGTTGGGAGGCGGCTGCACAGTCTGGGTCGCTTACATCTGAACTCGAGTCCTCATCAGTAACATTTCCTGCCGTCACTGTTCTGTCTCTGTTCCTCGTCTTTCACATGATCCACCAAAGTGCAGGGAACACGCTGCAAACTTTGATTCGCAGGCGCCATGTAACACCATGTCTAAATAAAAATACACTCTTAGAAATAAAGGTGCTAACTAGAACAATGGGGGGTTCCTCGGCTTATCCACATGGGAGAGAAGTGTTTTTGATTCCTCACAGAACCCTTTATAAAGGTTCCACCTATCCAGAACCTTTCAATCTTCTAAGGACGCTATCAAGAACTCGCTCAGGGGTTCTACTGAGAACCTTCTGATATTGTGAGGATTTTTACTAGAACACACACCTTTTCATATTCCAAGGGTTTCATCTACAGCATACTGAGGGCGTTCTACCAAGAACCTTTTTTTGTATTGTAAGGGTTTTATCTAGGACACTCAGGGGGTTCCACTGAGAACCTTTTTTTATATTCTACATGTTGTATCTAGAACATACTGAGGGGGTTCTACCCAGAACCTTTTTATATTGCAAGGGTTTTTATCTAGAACACTCAGGGGGTTTACTGGGAACCTTGACTGGGGAACCTTACTGAGAACCCTTTTACATTATGGCACAAAGAACCCTTGACAAAAGAGTTCTTTAAGGAACAATCCTCAAAGAGCTCTTTCCTCCAAAACGGGTTCTTCGGATGAGAAGGGATCTTACAAAGAACCCTTGCCAAAACCGTTCTCCATAAAAGGGTTCAAAAGGGTTTTCTGGGTAAAACCTCAGTCCTTCAGGAGGAGCTGTTTTGGAGCGTTTATTTCTAAGAGTGTAAAACATTAAATCGGGTTTTATCTTCCTCTTTTCCGAGCCGCGTGGCGTAAGCTGCTTCCATTGAAGTGTTTATCGTGAACTCAGAGCTTCTTCATCACAAAGAGAACGGGTGTATGTGTCTCATCTGGAAGAAACGCTTGCTTACCCTGGTTGAGTGTGGAGGTGCTGTTTATGTCTCCCGAGATGAAGGAGGACTCCGACTGCTTCCTCACAGTGTCGTTCCACATCCGCCTGATGCGGCTCTGGGTAGAGAGAAAAGCAACCATTGATCAGGGCTCGACATGGTGCCACTGTTATGGAAGGCTTCTGGCCCTGAGGACTGAGTGGCTGGCTGCGTGGGTTCGTGATTCAAACCTACACTTGTATACTCAACTAACCCGCTGCTTGATGACACGGTCATGCCGCGGTAAAACAAAGCACGGGCTATTGATCCAGCCGATAACAAGAATGAATCCACCAAGAATCTTACAGCCTGTAATATGAGACATCGGCCCTGAGCAGCTCTTTGTTCCCTGGACAGTAAAACCAGAAACCACCACCAGATTCCCAGAAGTGCTCTTAACATAGATCTCACAAAGTCACCATAGAAGAGATTAGAGACATGTACGTCTAATCGTATATTTTCTCACAAGTTATAACATTCTCAGTATCTTTCTTTTCAAAAAGCTCTTCCAACCACGATAATAGGTACTGCATGAAAAGAAACTTCAAAGAAATATTTAAATGGTGACCCGACCCCATACTTTACTCTAACATTCCCTGACATAAAACCTAACCTAACCTCTAACAGCTTGATAACAAAGCCTGAAATTAAGTAACTGAAATTTCTGTTTCAATGTTCAAACTGTGTGTTAAGCTGGAAAAAAAAAAAAAAAAATCAAGACTCTGCTTTAAAATAATAAACTTCAGCTGAAAAGGTTTTCACTAAAGCTGGTATCTATATTCCCCTTACTGTCAGCAAACCTATGAAAAGATAAAAACCAACAACGTGTCAGTCCACCTCTCCGTACTTTCAGACTTCCTTTCTGTGACTCTCAGCCACAAGGCCATTTGTCCCTACAGACATAAATCTTTAAAAATGGCAGACTTTATTGGATTGTTCTCCGCCATTGGAAGAGCAAGACAAAGCCTGTTTTTGATGAATGGTTAAAATTAATGACGGACATAGCCTCTTTTGAATCTTTAACTGCAAGGACTAATAATTATCAAGGGAAGTTTTATGAAGCCTGGGCTCAATATTTAATGTTTATAAAGAAAGAAACATAATGGATGAAAATACTCCTCACTTTTCCTTTTTTTCCTGAAAATGTACAACTTAATTTATGTAATACTTTTGTAGTATTTTATTTATATTTATACTTTGCATTCCCCCTCACCCCTTTTATTCCCTTACTTTATTGGTATAGTTATTTTTTTAAATTAAGGTTAAAGGTGCATGAGCATAGTGGTTAAAAATAGATCTGAGAGAGATAGGTGGTGCACAGAGGTGCAGAAGATGCTTCTTTGTATATTATATATATTTTTACACAAAATGTAAAAAAGTTAAATTGTAACTTTTCAGTGTATCAGGGGCCTTTTTCCCTGAACATAGTTGTAGTGTTTGCAGTTTCATATATCACAGACTGAGTTAAAAATGCATCTCCTAAAACTATAAACTGCACTTTTAACTACTATATTATGTACAGACATTTGTTTTGTTTTGTTCTTTTTGTTTTGTTACCTGGTCTTTATTCATTTACTGTAATATGTTGAAAACTTTATATAAGTTGAATAAAATGAATTATCAAAAAATAAAAAAGAGGCACAAATCTATACTTTCATCCAGAAAATAAGGTTCAGTAATTTCCTAAAATATGTGGGAATTGTAGTTTTTTTTTTTTTACAAACATTACTCAAGCTGGAGTAAATAATGCATTTCTAGTGGACTATTTTCAGCTGCAAATGAGTACACATTTGTTGCTCTCGTGAGTATTTACACTGCCACAATGGTGTATCTGGGATCGACTCAAAATAAACTACAGTGCTCATGTTTATTATAATGAAGGAACGTGTTACAGTGTCAAAGTACTGCTGTGTTTTTATGAGTTTTTGAAAAACAGCGGAGCTCTATGGGACAGAGGAATAAGCTGCTGTGTACCAGGTTTTGGCTACACAGAGAAATACTTGTTAACTGTATTAATTGCTTTTTAATTTTGGGATTTGTTGACAATTACAACAAAAGAATATCACCACAGCTTTTTCCATTAAAGAAGTAAACAGTAAGGACAAAAATACGTTTTTATTATTATTCTAA
Source organism: Lutjanus erythropterus (assembly GCF_056507025.1). NCBI lineage: Eukaryota > Metazoa > Chordata > Actinopteri > Lutjaniformes > Lutjanidae > Lutjanus > Lutjanus erythropterus. The sequence goes on from NC_139328.1 coordinate 13,986,492, forward strand.
GGTGCCTAACAACTTCTTGGCAAAGGGAGTGCTAGAAACTAGCCTTTAGCTAACTCAGGTTGATTTTTATTCATCCTAATGTTAATTAATGTGCATTCTCCCTTTTCAAATAAAAAAAGGACACTGACACATAATTAACTGAAATTAATTTACATACAAACCATTTCACACATGGTTTTCTAAACCCTGACCTGATATGTCTGACTCCCCGTGGCGTTCACGTACCTGTGTTGCGGACGAGTAGCGGGCCGTGGATCGAGATGTGGCCGTCTTGGCTGAACTGTGAGGGCCCTCGGGTGGCAGCGCACCGCAGCACTGGGACTGACGGAAACATTTGCTGTACTCTTTGCGGACCTGCAGAGAAACAAGAGGTCAGGACACACTGAGCAGACAGGCAGCGACACAAGAGAGAACAATCCATCCACTATTAGCTATATTATCCTTGACGGGGCGGGGGGTGCGGGGCAATCCCAGCTGACACTGGGCGAGAGGCGGCGTACGCCCTGGACAGGTCGCTTTCACACCATTCACATTCGTACCTCTGGGCAATTTAGTGTGGCCAATTAACCTGCATGTCTTTGCTGTGAGAGGAAGCAGCAGCACTCAGGGGAAACCCACACCGACACGGGGAGAACATGCAGCGCTAACCACGACACCACCGCGCCGCCGCCCCCGATGAGAGATGCAAATCCCAAATCTTTATCAAATGCCACCCAGCTGACAGCAGTTTAAATGCCACATCTGTATGGATGGGGATAACAAACACTGTGATAACTTGTTGAATTATTGTAGAGAGGAAGCCCTTTGATACGAGTGAGAATGAATAAATATCACGAAATGTTACAATATAAATATTTACACATGCACACCTGCACTACAAGGATTAAATAGATTTGGAAGGAAATAGGTGATTTTTGGCAGCGCCGTGTAAAGCTGCAAATAATGATAATTTAATTAGCAATTAATCTGCAGATTAATTAATTGTTTTGTCTATAAAATATCAGGGGGGAAAAGCCGATCAGTTTCCTGAGGCAATGTTTTCAAAATGTCTTGTTTTGTCAGATCAACACTCGAAAACCCCAAAACCTCAAAAGTATAATATAACATAAAGAAACGCAACGAATCTTCACATTTGAAGAGCAGAAACAAAGACAATTTGCGTGAAAAGAATTACATGATGCTAAAAATTAAAGGCCTACCCCAGCTTTAATCAACTTATTGTTTCAGCTTCATTTTAATGAGAGTAATTTTTTTGTTTGTTTTGTTTTTTTTGATTCATTCATTATTTGTTTGGTCTAATTAATGAAAAATGTCATTACAGCTTCCGTGGTCGTCTGATCTGTCTTCTGATTTCTCGTTTTGTCTAGCCAACAGTCAAAAAACCAAAGAATATTCAATTTACAAATATAACTACAATTAGCACCTCGTGGTTGTAAAACTTCCCTAACTAGTCGAGTTCAAGCATACATCCCTGTCTGTATAATATATGTAGTAAAGACTTTGAAGGAAATGAATAAAGATAACGTGTATTTTTATCACTATATTGACATTTATGATTACAGTGAATAATTTCCAGTGAGAAACATGCTGCTTTCACATCAAACTGCAGCTGCTAAAGCAGTAATTGCAATAACTGACTGATGTTTTATCCTCATATTGTGTGCCATATTTATAAAACTATTTTCATATAAGTATTTCTTATTTCTTTTACATTTATTTTTATGTGTTGCTAAGTGGAGTGGATTGCTGCCAAATCATATTTTATTGTGTGTAACAAGCTATGGCAATAAAGCATGTCATCTAAATCTAATCTAATCATTTATGAGGCTGCAAGATGCAGTAAATGACATATTACTTGTTTAACTGATTAAGATTAACAAGCATTTCAAGAGAATGACAAGGGATGAAATCGTACCTTTTTCTGAAGAAGGCAGTGGAAGATGAAGATGAACATCCCTTGCAGAGTGTTGAAGATGGTGAAGAGGTACGCCATCACGATGGAGGATTCATTGAGGAAAAGCAGGCCGAAGGACCACGTGAGCCCCAACAGGCAAAGTAGGGCAAACGCTCCCAACACCCACGACCTGCGGAAGAGAAAGAAGAGCGATAATAACGAGCGCAACGGCAAAACTGCAGCAGGTATCATCTCTGCTCGGCTTGACGTTTCCCTCCCGGACAGCAGCTTGTTAAAAAGAAAAAAAAGCAACACCCTCATTTGCTATTTTTCCTTTTCGCGGCAGGATAGTGTATAAATGCTGATACAAACTTTTAGAGTGAATGTGCGTTCGGTATTTGACACCGAGTCAAAAAATATTTCCTTGGTCTTCCTTGGAGTTGTTGGCTAAAGAGACTGCAAACGCAGCAGGTTTCCAGGAAAGCCTAGAGGAAATAAGATCACTTCACAGTCACTTTCAATGACGGCGGCTGGTCGTTATCGATACACCAGAGAGAAGTGAGCCACCCTGAGAGCGATGCATGCAGAGGAGAGAAGAAATGGGACGACGACATATCGCATGAGAGAAAGACGAGAGGCGGTGTTCAGAGCGATGGCTGAGTGGACTTTTAAAGTGTGAAGATTCAAAATATTTATTTATTTATTCGTCACGTTTGTACGAGTACAACAGCAGTGGAAATGAGATCGGAAAAAACTGACAACAGAAGTCTGATAACTGGGCAAATATCAAACGTAGAAACTTAAACGCAAATGTAAACATATACAACAAATATGTCACCCATTTTTGAGAACTGGGACATGTCCTACCATATCACTACCGACACTCCAATTCTGTTTTTTGGGGTGAAAAATGTCTCTTTAATTATTTACATGTATGAAACATATGTAATCTTTAAAATGTTTTGGTTCACTTTAATTTTTTTTTTAATTTTGAAACTTGCCCTGTGCCAGAAAACACAGTTGTCTCAGACAAGAATTCACGACTTCAAACAATTAAAAAATGTGTCAAAAGCCTTCAAACATAATAACATAACATAGGTGTAAAAATGTTCCACAATAATCATCTTTATTTTAAAATATATTGTTTATGAAAATGTCCCAGGTTTCTGAAAGAAAGAAAGAAAGAAAGAAAGAAAGAAAGAAAGAAAGAAAGAAAGAAGTGTTCTCTGTGTCAAAATGATTTTGTGCTTCTAACTGAGTTGACGAAATTCCTCAAAGTCCTCAACCGCAAAAAATGCTGTCTAATAAAAAATGTAGTCACTATGTGGTTGGCCTGTGACAAGGTTTAATAGCCAAGAGTTTGACCTTTTAAAACATATTTTCCCAGCATAATTGAAGAGTAAAAATTAAAATGCCCTGAAGATACGGTTTTGTCACAGTTCTCCAGAATTAATGATTTATATAAAGTGACATACAGGGCAAAGTAGAAGAATATCAATACAACAAAATAAAATGAGAATAATAATTTAGCCATATACAGGGAAAAAAATAACAGAATCTCACAGAACTTTTATATAAATAATACAATACAATGACAGCAAGGTAAGACAAATATATACTATACTATACTGTCTTTTTATAATCATCCCCAGTTTATTAAAACACATAAAAATAGTCCTGGGCTTTCTGTTGTAGATACTTAAAGCTGTCATTAATAACCAGAAGTGGAAATATTCATCATAATTCCTCCTCACTATTGGAAACTGACGCTGTTTTCAAGAAGTGTGCTGAAGAGTCTCTAGAGAGGACTGACTAGAGCATGACTTAATATAAATTCAACCATTTTTCTCATATAAATTGCCAAAAACACTACCTACATTACTGTTGTTTGTTCTTGTAACATTGCTTTAGTTAGTTCTGTTCTTTCAGTCTGGCTGAGATTCATTTCATCATGGCTATTTAGAGCACATTTAATGCTACTTTTAGTTTAGTTTTTTTTAAATATCAATGTCTAAAAAGCTACACATGCCACATATTTGGTATCAAATTAAAGAGGAAATTGTGTTTTGTTCAGATGAAAACAACTTGTGATTGTCAATTTCTTTCTCTTTTTGAGACTGAGCAGGGAAATGCTCATTTAAATGAGGATTCGCAGTGAGCTGCAGCTGTTCTGCTGGGGCCTGGAGGGTTAACAAACGAGATTACGTTAAAAACTTTAGTGTCTAAAGCAATCACATATATAAAGGAATACTATTTTCTCTGTCTGAATGATCCCACAAAATTCAACCAATTACTTCACCTTTTTTTTTTTTTTTTAACCAGCTGCCACATTTGACACAGAAACTAAATACAAAGAGGATTTGAGGTAGACCCTAATTAATGACAGTTAATGAGTTTTGACTTCTTAGCGTAAAGTGTGAAATCCAGCATCCGTTAATGCAGCTTTCTGTGTGCTAAAAACAGACCTGAAAACCCAATTCAATGCCTTGTTTTTGGGTTTGGATCAAAATCCTAAAAATCATGCGCCCACATAACATGTGTTGGCTGGCCCTCAAACATATTGTTGAACAAGAATCCAGGCACAGAAATGTACAGAGACTTCTTCTTCGCTTTATCGAGCATATGCAACCCACTGCAAACGGAAAGATTCTTTTGGGGGGGTCCTTTTTTCCCCTTTTTACCATCTTTAAATCTACAAGGCTTGTGGTTTAGTCCATCTTCCTCCAAGGAAGAAGCCTGTAAACTATGCCAGCACAGGAGCAAAGACATACCAAAGGTCAAACATGCAGTTATGAAGAAATAAAAAAGGCAATATAACCCGGCGTAGTGCAAATACTGAAATCATAAAATGAACTAAAAAGGCAGGAACCCATACGGGCCAAAATAAAATCTGAAAGGCAAAAATATTGGTCTGCTCGGGTTTATGAGAAGAGAAAATCAAATAAACGTGTTGGTCAAATGCCGCTTTTTGAAAATTCAGGAGGGAAGCAAAAGCAGTAATGGTGCATATTATTTTTCTTTTCACACACAAGTGACTCGCTCACTCAACACACACACACACACACAGTCACAGAGCGAGCGACCACATGGCGGCCAGCTAATCTCCCAGAGTGACACCCCTCACCTGATACCCCCCAGCCTGGAGGAGTCGGGTTTCATGGAGGTGGAGTGCTTCACCATCTTGAACATCGTCACCACCAGGAAGATGACATTGACCTGTCAAAACAGACGCATATCAGGGTCAACAGACTGCACTTAGACAGGCATCCGGTTCCCACTGCTACTGTAACAGTGGAGGACTCAGATCCTTTGCTTAAATACAATCACTAACACCACACTGGATAAAAACTACAGAATATAATGTGTTTTACTACCGATCTTTGTTATTGACTGTATGTTTTTTTCTTTTTATGATGATTATATATGTTTTGTGATTGTACTAATCCTTTTCATGTGACATAAGGTGACCCTGAGCGCCATGAAAGGTAGAGATGCAACAATCTATTAGTGAATAATAGATTAGAATAAATTAATTGCCAAATGTTTAAGAAAAAATGTCCAAATTCTCTTAAACGTGAGTAGTTTCTGGCTTCTTTACTCCTTTATGAAAGTAAACTGACTATCTTTGGGTTGTGGACAAACAAGACATGTGAGGACGTCACCTTAGGCTTTGAGAAACAGTGATCGACCTTTTTCACCGTTTAGCTGATGTGACCGCCATACTGTTACGTACAATATGACAGTGAGAGTGACACCTTCACAAGGCTTGTTTGTCTAACCAATATTTCAAACCTTGAAACCTTGAAGGAAAAAAAAATAAAAAGAAAACAGAAAATCCTCTCATTTAAGAAGCCAGAACCATGAAATAGAATTTTTAGCATGAAATTGAAGAAAGCTATTATCACAATAGTTGTCAATTGATTTTCTGCCAGTCAACTAATCGTGTCATCTCTACTTGTATATCATGTTGGGTAGTTTAATTAATAACAAAGGATCAGATTTTATAAGCTCTTTATAGACATTTAATAGAAAAATCTTAATTTTTAAATCTTAAAACGACTGAGTAAAGCTGTCAGAAAATTGTGGAGGAGTGAAGCTGTTTTACACAGAACTGCAACTGATGATTGCTTTCACTGTGGAAAAAATTGGTTGATTGTGAGAATCAAAATTACCAATCGTTCAAACAATTGAAAGGAAATACAGCAAATCCTCACATTTGAGAAGCTGGAACCGAGAATTTTTGCATGAAAAATGAACGAATTGTGATAACATAATTAATTTTGGGTCTGTCAGCTAGGCCTGGGTGATAAAACATCAACGTATCAGAAACAGACACTTCATCAATGGCAAGAAGAAAATTGTTTGATAACATGTTCAGTTGTTTCAGTGAAATGCAAACTGCCATGAAAGCACATGTATTAAAACTGATAGTTTCATCAATAACAAATGATCATATTTGATAACCTCTTCATATGTTTTCAATGCAGAAATTGCAAAAATATGTGTAGTAACTATTGACTAAAAGTGTCAGGTAATTATAGTGGAGCAAAAAGTACAATCATTTGAATTGTATAATGTGTATAAGTATGTCAGACAATATAGCATGTCAAACTATTCTAACTATTGTACAAACTGTATTATGTTAATTATTTTTGGGTGCCAAACAAAATCTGGCAAAGGGACTGCAGATGAAAACTTGCCTCTCGCTAACTTGGGCGCATTTACATGTTTAAATGTTGATTAATGTACATTGTCCCTTTTCTAATACATGAAAACATATTAAAAAGTTAATTTTCATCCCACCAATTGTTGTTGTTGTAAAACTGTAAAATATTCGATCTCTGATACAAGATTTTTTTTTTTTTTTACTTCCTACCATCATTATCAGCCCCAGAAATCCAGTATCGGTCGGGCCCTATTTGCTAACCCCTGTCATTATGTTTCACACTGATTTAAGAGTATTGCCTAATCTTTAGTGGTTTTGGTTCAATATTGCGCGCCAACAGCAGCATACCTTCACAGAGAGGAGTAAGAAAATGTGAAGCCTCAGTGCAGATCATAAAGTGCACACAGAACAACAACAGTGAGAGGTTAAAGCTTTGGTCTACTTCACACAGCTCTCCCCTTTACCAGACGTTTCTCGTCCCTCTTTTGTTTAACATCATAGTCGATCCCAAAGTGCAAATCCACACTGAATATGAGACTGTATATCTGCTGAAGTCCAAACAGATCCGATGTACCGCGGACAAAAGCTCTAGAAGAGTAAAGAAAGGAAAGAGCGGAGCCGAGTGCCATATTTTAGAAACAATTTTTACTGAAGCCAGGAAAAACATTTAAGTGATTCAAGCCATACATGCAGAAAGGTTTCCATGCTCTCAGGATGTCTCTCTGTAAGCACTGCAGGGCCTGTGGCCACCGAGGGAACGGGAGGAGATGTGCTTCAATTTGGCTCGATACCATATTAAACCTTTGAAATGCACTTCTGTAAATATTCAACAACAAAAAAAACAAGAATATATCCGGATTCTTATGTTATTAAAACTTCTATCCCGTATCTGCTCAGAGCGAGTGTTACTGAAAGCGTGACCAATCTACTGTACATGAAGGAAAAATAAAGCACGAGCTGGCAGGAAAACAAAGCAGAATGATTTCCATGTAGTTTATCAAATACTTCATTTTCCTCTATTTTCTTCTTGTGGAAAGCAGATGGACAGGACCAGAAAAGAAAGACGGAAGAAAAAGGAGTGGCTACGACGACAGAAAGAGGCTTTTAGATCAGAAGCTTAGAGTAATTCTGAGTTTTGTCTCCCAGCCACTGGGGCCGATTTACGTCCGCATGAGTCGAGTGGCTGGAGATGCATTTAACACAGCCGCAAGAGATGACACAGATCCGATGAGACAGACAGACAGACAGACGGACAGAGAGGAGAGGCGAGGCGAGGGGAGAAGGCAGGGAGGCACTCTGCAGAAAGCTGAGGCAAACTACATATGGACTCCCCCCTCATGCCCCGGTCTCTGAGGGACTGTCCTCTACAATATTCAGGTCTCCGGATCCTCTGCCAAATACAGCGCAAAATAAAACAGCTCTGCCGACACAGCACTTTGGTTTTACATGTATTTACAGCCAATGAACAGATTTACATGTGTGTTTAAGTATGCGCCTATATGTGTGTTTGCATTCCTGCATTCCTGCATGGATGCATGTGTTGTAAATGTGTGTATGTGTGTGTGTGCACCCAGCGCACCGCATGAAATATTAAAAGGTGAAGATGGAGATGTCCGTGCGCTGCGATTGGCTGGGGATGTGTCATGATCCTCAGCAGGGCTATGAGCTGTAGTAATGGTTGTCTGGCCCACCCACTCATTACTTCCATGTTCAGCCCCCCCCCGCCCTCAACACCACCATCACCTTGTTTTCCCACTGAGCAAATGACCTTCATGCCTGAGACGATTTCTCCTCCTGATTGCGGGAGGAGGAGGGGAGTATTCTCTCTAGTTGTACAGCAAAGGACCAAACAGCTTTAAGTTGTTGCCGCTCACCAATTCTGATTTCAGAGGATTTCATAGCTGAGTGGACACTGATGTCCTCGTGTCAGCTATAATGGGACCACTTTCCTTTCATGCAAATTGATCGGAGAAAGCAGAGCTAAGAGGCTGCCAGCGCAGAGAGTAGAGAGAGAAAATCTATAAACTGGTTTCAAAGATTTTCTTTGAAAGAAAGAAAAAATACAAGTTATCACATGCGTGTGCACAAAATTACTACTTACCACAATTATGAAGGTTACAGGTCCGATGAAGCTCCAGATAAAATGGTTGTCAACCCTCAGCCAGCATCTACGAGATGCAGAAGGTGATGTACAGTCATTAAAAAAAATCTCATTGCCAAAACAAAGTTGTGTCTAATCCATTAGTGTAGCCAGAAAAAAGACTGTGGGTGTGCATCAGACAAACTGGGAGTGCCATGTCTAATTTTCTCTACAACACAGAGTAGGTTAGACTGATGAAAACATACATTATTTTCCATAAAGGCCCACCTACAACATAAACATGATACAGTATTAAAAGTGCTTTAGTCATTGTACAGTCCTTTCTTTGGTTGTTATATCTAATGTCACAGTCCAATTATTCTTTACACGGGCTTAACAACTAAAACAAAACATGCCTACAATAGCATAGATAATAGCTAGGCAGGACTAGAATCTACATAGAATTGCCCCACATAATAATACTATATTGGGACACACCCTACCTGTCCAAGTTGACAGCTTAAAGGGCAAGATGGCATGTCTCGGGCTTAAATGATTCAATTATTTCATTAGACTCCAAAGTCTCTCTAAGTTCCCTTTCAAACAGGAGGCTATTAAGTCTCAACAGTAATCTAGCATTAGCTGCAGACGTTGCAGTGATCACCACACTGCTAATCTCCCATGATGCTCGCTGGGGTTGCAGGTCAACAGCTACTTACACGTCTCAACTTGTATAGATTTGATTGGTAGGCAGGCTGTGCATGATGGTGGATGTTTTTTTTTAGATCAAAATAAGTGAAGCCATAACTAAAAAAAATTATTCAGTATCTTATTTTTGGCACACTCACGGCTCATTGATCAGGGCCCGGCAGAACTGGCTGCATTATCGGCCACAGCAACAGAGGAAATGTGGGACAAAATCAGTGCTAATTTCATTTATTAATACTTTTGGTCAATTACATTTTTTCATTGACGAAAATTAGTCCACGGCTAAATAAAAACTAATTTTGTAAAACTAATTTACATCAAAAATGATGCCAAGATCTATTGACACTTTTGTCATTGAGTGATTGAAGAGAAAACTGTCAGGGAAGGATGAGCAGGGAGGTTTGATGCACACAGCTGGAAAGCACTGATCTACCCAGGAGGTCAACCAGCATGCACTCGCTGCATGTCTCATGAACTGTACAGAAATCTCAACGTCTGGGAGAAAGAGAAGAACAGATATACGGATAAATGTCGCATCTGATGTCAAGGAAAACAAGACCCTTTGCAAACTGCATGGAGCAACAATCACAGGATAAAACACAACTTGAAGCGACATTTGCACGAGTCATCACAAAATTCATGTAAAGGTAATGTTAAGCATACATGAATGCTTTTTTTTAGGTAAACATTATTTTATCAGCTGACCCAAGCTTGTGTATTTTCACTGAACCTGAAATAAAAACAAGCTAAAGGAAACTACTGCCATCCTGCACCGAATGACCCAGAGATGTAAATCAACACGCTAAAGATAAAAAGTGATACTGTCCTCAAATTAAAACAAATATGTAAGAAGAAGAATGTGTCATGGTTTGAGTTTTTTGTTGGTCATTTCCTGTTTTATTCTGTAGTTCTTTCCTCTTGTTTCTATGACTTCATTTCCTGTCTTTGTCCTTTTCCTGCCCTTTTTATTCATCATTTGTTTTGCCTATGTCTGATTAGTTAATATCTATTTAGTCCTTGTGTTTCTCTGTTTCTGTGTCGTCTCCCTTTCATGTTTTCCCCCCATGTTTCAGACTTCTGTTTCATTTTTTGTCTCTGGATTTGTTTTTACGTATCTTGTATTCTTCGCTCACCCTCTTGGGATTCATTTGTCCTTTGGACTCATTTGATTTAGACCAGCCTGCCTCCAATGTGAGCCAGTATTTTGTTATTAAATCACTTTCAACTGTTACTGTTTTGTGTTGTGTGTCATCTTGTTTTAGTTAACCTGTCTGACACACATTCTGACAGAATACACATTTGAAGAATTGTAGTACACTTAATTTTACACATATAATTGGAGAAATGTTTATTAATGTTAATAACAGGCTGTTTCCTCCAGGAGAATATAATGAGTTTGGAAATTTTAGAGAAACATTTGAATAATGCATTATGATTTTACTTAACCAGAACAAGAACTAAAACAATTCTGAAAGAATATGAGTAAAACTAAACAACGTTTTAGCCAAAAAACTAAAACTAAATCAAAATTTGCTGTCAAATAAAACTAGGCAAAATCCACACTCCCTGTTCTGTGAAAATAAATGTTTATTTAAAGCTAACATGAGGCTTCAGCTGTTTGAGGTAACAAATCAAGAAGATATCCTCTTAAGTTCAGTCTTTTTTTTTTTTGAACAAAAACCTCGACAGACAGTGTTTCCCTGTTGAGCTGCAGTGGAGGGACAGAGACAAAATGGCTATCAACCGTCAGCCAGCATGTACAGGGTGCAGAAGGTGATATACAGTCATTAAATCATCTCATTGCCAAAACAAAGTTGAGTCTCATCGATCAGGGCCCGGCAGAGCTGGCTGCATGATCGGCCACAGCAACGGAATAGAGACTCCTCTGACCACAGCAGAAGAAAACACGACCTTGAGGGAGAGCTGGCCTCGTGCCATGAGAAGCTGCAGTCTAAAAGCCAGCGGTTATTGGACTCATGACTTCACAGTCTGCAAATGTCTACAAATGTGGGATGTCGGACTGTGTACCTCAGACTGTGAACAGTAAACAATGTGTTGTAAGAATGAATTGCACCTCGGTCTGTGTTTATCACTGGGAAACAGAAATGAAGTGAAGACTACAGCCATAAAAAAATGGAGTTTACTTAAATCCCATAAATTAGAGGATTGCACTCGTACAAATCATAAAGCTTGCTGCTTGGATGAAGACCAGCGGAGAAGTGCATAAACTTTTAACTGACAAGGGTGGCAATTATCCACATGCAAAGAATAAAAACCCAGCAGGCTGGTGCGGCTGGCCGGTGTGTTCATTAATGTTGCGGCTTTGCTCACAGCCTCCTCTGTTAGCAGTGACAGGGTGTAAATTTGCTGGGGGGCAGAGGTGGACTACTCTTTGTGATATTACTATCATTAGCACATACATGCATGCTGTGTGGGCCTGTCTAGATGGGGAGACGGGAGGACTAATGCTCCTGAGTTTAATCCCACAAAAGAAAAAGGATCAGTGCCACACTCACGCTCGCTGTGTGCCGTAGCTCCTGTAGTCGATGGCTGCTGAGATGCCCACCACCACGGCTGGAATGAGGTACCCAGAGACGTAGTAGTACTTCCTGCGCGAGAACTCGCTCTCGAACACCTCGACCAGCATGAGGTACAGCTGCACACCCTCCAGACACATCCAGGCGAACGCAGCCAGGAAGCAGAAGTGGAGAACGCCAGCGATGATGGAGCACACCAGCTGACAGGAGGACACGTGCACACAAAGGTAAGAGGTTGTTCAGAGGATAATTTGGGGTTAGTTGAATCTGACGTTTCCCCGTTACTCAGAATGACTGATTACTACTCACACAAACTGTTTAGAGTTTAAAAGTTCAATGAGCTAGATTCAAATGTCTGTGGGATCGAGAAGTGGCTCTGCCTAAAGCTGCTCTAATCAATATTTTTGTTTGGATCGAGTGTCTACGTGGAATGTGAAAGAGGTAACTTCAACTTTCTGGCATCTTTCAGGTCGACATTTTTCTCTTAAAGCCCGAGACTTTGTTGTTTTGGTTTCTGGTCACAGCAGGGAGCTGTTTTCTGCAAAACCCTTTGATAAACCGACCGTTCACTACTTGCCCAGAACAAAGACAAGCTGAAGATACTAGCAGGTGAACATGGTGGAGAAATTAGCTGCTTGAGCGCCAGATATATCGTTCAGGAGTTTGACAAAAGACAAAATCAGAATGAATATAGTGTTTGCACCGAGGTCACAGTTTGGTTAGTAACCAGGATGCATGGACATGCTGGAGGTACTGGAATTTAGGATGTCGAAATCACCTAAAAAGTTTAGGAAGACTTGGCCAGCAGGAAGGGCACAATATTTTGAGATACTAGGGTGAATGATGATCTGTACGAGCTGACTCCTTCGTCTTGGGATGATGACCCAACAATTTTGCCTTCCACTTCCTGTTCCCGACATGGTGAACTACCGTGTTTGTTTGCAGAGCCCACACACAGCTGAAGAGCTTAAATGTTACAAAAGTGTGGAAGCCTAAAAGCAGACGGTGTGTGGATGGTGAGAGAGGCTCAGTTTTAGGATTTCAAGCATAGTAGTTGTTCTGCGGCACAGGGCTGGAAGCAACTGTCTGATAGTCTTAGGAATGGCCCGACAATTGCAGCTTTTAAATCCAGACTGAAACCCTTATTGTTCTCAAGTGCTTTTAACTAAATATTTTTAAAAACCTAAGGTGTTATTATTATTGCATTGTTATTTTAAATAATTTATTAATCATTTTACTCTTTTATTTCTTTTAGATTTACCTTGCTCTTTTAATTGTGTTGTTTTTACTTGTATTGTTTTGTATCTCTTTCCCTGTACAGCACCTTGAATCTACCTCTGTGTATGAAATACTTACCTAATAGTCTACTAGTGCAACTTTTTGGATCAAAATGCTGACGTGTCATAAACATATAAACAATTAAAACATCTTCAACCAATTTATTAGCAAAGTCAATTGATGACAAACTAGTTTTTTATTCTTATAAGCAAAAAAAATCAGGAACAGTAGGGAGTTCGGTTTCGTCGTTTATGTTCAGTATCTCCAACATGTCTGACCTCTGGATTGATGACAGGCCATGAAAACACACTACTGGCCTTACATGATTCAGGTGGACAGAAACACAGAATCAAAAATCAATGCTGGATATGTTGCTGGCCAAAATTTATTTTAACACATTTTTTAAGCTAAAAATATACACACTGAACCATAGATGTCTGGTTAAACTTTTTGTTAACTTACATCACTAATTTCCAGAACAACTAAGGACAGAAATTATAGTATTTGTGAAAATGCATATTTGGCAAAAATTTTAATGGCAGATGGCCATAGTCTGATTCTGCTCAAGGTTTCTTCCTGTGAAAAGGGAGTTTTTCTGCACTACTGTCGCCAAATGCGTGTTCATGGCAGAAACTGCTGGGTCTTTGTAGGTAATATAACAAAAGTAGTAAAAACTGTACAATATCCCCAAAATTCACTAGTTCAAAGTTGAAATGCATATTGCACAACTAAGTTTTCTTCAAACCCACAGGACTTTACTTTCAGTTCTAGATAAGATCGAGAAAGTTTCTCAAGATAGAAATGATTTAGGAGAGCTGTGTGTAAAATTGAGCATAAAATATTTCCATTCTGTTAAAATGGTGCGGACATTAAAAAACAGAACATCACCCTGAGTTTGAATATTTCACCCAGAATCTGCATAGGAGCTCTTCAAGTGTCTGAAAAAGCAGATACAGAAAAGATATGTGGTATTTTAATCTAATGTGAATTTTTTGCTGTAAAGCCACTTAAAGGGAAATTGAAGGAGAAATTTGAGTGTTTAAAGGTTAATCACAGCAGATGAGCCCATTCATCAGAGGCATGAAAGTTAAAAACCCTCCATCTCCGGTATAATTTCCACGGTTACCTTTGGTTCCGTCATGTTGATGCCCACGAGGTAGACGAGCTCGCCGATGAAGAGGTTGAGGCAGAGGTTTTTGTGAATGGTGTTGCGGTCACTTTGCAGACCTCTGAAGAAGCAGAAGGTGAAGAGGCTGATTGCGAGGCAGACGAGCGACACGGCGATGCCCATTCGTGTGATGACGGTGAGGAGAAGCTCGTGGACGCTGCCGTCACCCTGCAGAGAAACAGATGACAGACTGACCTTCAGCTCCACACATATAATTTTATTTGTTGAAGTGCAAATACATTTACCTGTTTATAAAGAAAACTGATATTTCTAAGTGATGCGGTTATTAAGGACAAGTTTACAATTTTTCAAGTCTGTTATAAAGCTGGAGTAGGCTGTTTGTTTTGGCGTCCTTGGGCAAAAGTTCCATAATAACCGTTGAGCATAATGTAATTCAAGTGATCTGAAAGAGAACCAGACTTCTGCTCCTCTTCTCGGCTCTGTTTTCAGATTTTAGGAAATCTAGTCCATGGCTGAAAACTTTGGTCAATCACAAAGTCTCATTTCCAAAACATTTCATTACTTTCACCTGTATCTAAACTTTACACCACCTTTCACCTGGGAAACACACTGGGAACAAACACCTTACATGGTTACACATGACACATATTTTATATAAATCATCTTCTTTAAGCCATTTTTGTACTCTTTACTTTATTTGCACACACATAAAATACATTAATGGAGAAAAGAAACACTTACTTACTTTGGCAGTGTACTTTTTTTGTTGTTCTGTGGTGACTGTTTTTTTCACACTTGCTTTGGCAATGTAAACGTCTGTTTCCCATGCCTTTTGAATTGAATTTAATTGACTTGAGTGTTTGACGTCTGGGGAATGAAACTCAGAAATCAACTATTAACTTAATTTTTTCATTTATTTTACTGTATTTATGTTGTATAATTTTATTCTATTTTACTTTATTTCATCATTATTATTTAGTTTTGTCTTTTAAATCCATTTTATCTAGTTCTTAGTCTAGGATTTCTTTGCCTCCATTTCATCATTATCATTGCTTTTTATTTATTTATTTAATTGTATGTTATTATCATCATTTTATTATTTGTTTGGTCTTTTTTCCCTCTATTTTTCTGTTGTTGTTTCCCTCTCTGAGGGTCTTCTGTGTTCTGTCTTATTATCAGTTTGTCATTCATCTGTTAAGCACTTTGAATGGCCCTAACCTATATAACGTTGATGGCGCTATACAAATAAAGTTTGATTGTTTGATTAAACTGTCTTCAAGCCACCAATCTGGAGCATCGGTAATTTGACAACCTTCAACCTAAAATGGTACTCGTGTGCTTATATGAGTAATGAGACTGTTTTTTGGTTGCTGTAATCATTCCTCCTATTCACACTGGCCATTCAAATGTCCCTTCCTAATGCATTTTCATTGAAAGAAATGTGGGCCCAAATCCGCAGTATTTGTTCGGTGCAAAAATGTTTATTTGAAGCAATATAAGGCATCAGCCATCTGAGGTGACAAATCAAGCAGATATCTTCCTCCAAAGTTCAGTCTTTTTAGAACAAAAGCCTTTTTTATGTTTTCACAGACAGTATTTCCCTGTTGAGCTGCAGTGGAGGGACAGAAACAAAAGAAGGAAGTTGGCGATAAAAAGACAGGAACTTTAGAAGATATCTACTTTTATTTGTCCAACTCAGACTGTTGAAGCCTCACTTTAGCTTCAGACAAACTCCAGAATGCATTTTTGCACAAAACAATGACTGTGGATTTTGTCCTTCATCACTGGAAAGAACATTAGGGAGGGAAATTTTAAATTAAATTTAACAACAGCAAGTAAAAATGGATTCAATGTCCATATGGGAATGTAATGTCTTAAATTGTAAACCTATCCTTTAACCTGATTGTACCTGATGACATTTGGCACTCAAACTGAACATGCTCAGATCACATTATGTGGCTCTTGTTGCCGAAAGTGACATCAGTTGAAAAACTGCCACAAAGAACCGCGACCACGTGATGCGACGTCCACATGTGGGGTTCTCGTTTTGAGGTCAAATCACGCCGTGTTTCAGAAAGTCTAAAACTGAGCCCGTTTCAGGACGGGGCAGCAGGCACATGTGAAAATAGCCGACTTGACCATACAAAATATCACTCAAGGACACGGTGGCCTGAAAGTGAGGCAATTCGTCCTGTGATATTTGTAATTTTATTGAGGGCAGGAGTTGCAGTTGAGGTGATATGTTGGGAATTGGTGTGAGGCTAAGCCTGGCCTCGGGGCTCTGGTTTCAAGCTGTGGTTAAGGTTGAGGTTAAGACAGATGACAGGGACAGAGTTCATGAGTTGAGACTTATTATTAAAAGAACCACAAACTTATCCTCCACATTTATTACTGGCGAGGTCCTCGCTACACATGCTATTTATCATGTAATTGGATTGTAATTGCATTTCGCGACCAAATGGATCCTACACCACTTCAAGAGGGGTGGAAACATAAGTTAAAGCTGAGGTTATACTGTTTCCCATGATTCCCAGGGACATATGCATGGAGGAATATTAGACACGGACCACAGGTAAAATATAATTACTCCTGATAATGGTATAGCACTTCCTCTCCTGATCCACAATCTCGCTCTTTTAAAGTGACAGCCCTGCTTCCTTTTCTCCACCTCTCCCCCTCCTCTCCCCCGCCCCCTTACCTTCTCCTCCAGCAATAATCTAATTATCTCCACTGAAATGCCATTCTTGTTCGTGCCGTGTGTGCACAAATCTATCAGCGAGACGGAAGAAGCAACTAACTGAGACAGAAAAATAGCTCGTGCAAACCCACATGGAGAGGGCCACTTACCACATTTCCCCGATGAGCCATGAGGATGGCGAAGTTGGTCAAGTGACTGCAGGAGCAAGTGGTGTGGCTCTTGTTGGTTTCCAGCAGTTTGCAGCCCTGAGTGGACCAGTATCCCATCATGCTGCGCTCCGAGTAATTCCAGAAGGAACAGTTGGGATTGTAGTAGTGCTCCTTCTACAAAAACACACAAACGCAGAGAGGAGAAAACGATTAAACATATATGAATATGCACTGCAATATGCATGACTGTACACAAACACACCTTGTATATTTCATATCTGTGACTGTAAGAAGCAGGATGTTAATGTACCTGATGTGTAGACTGCGATCATGTGTGCTTGTTTCAACAATTAGTATCTGCCTACATACAATTCTGTAAATGTGATGCATTATTATTATTAAACTATTTCTGAGTGCTGGAAGAAAAGGGATGAAGAAGATCCAAATAAAAAAATTAATCAGAATCACAATTACCAAGCTAAAACACAGCAAAGAAGAAACTCAACTTGCTTCTCTAAGACTGTGTTGCAGCAACAAAGATCATTTTAATCTAAGATTAGTTCTAATTAGAGTTTAATCAGAATGGAGATACTTGCCTACCCAAACTAAAATAGCCCTTAATAAATTAATTTTTTTAAAAATAGCGCTGTTCAGCTGCTCTACATTCCTTAATAACACATTTCATGTTTTTCACGCTAGCTAAAATGTTAACAAAACATTACATTGTTTGCTAGCTAGCTAAAGGTTAATAAAATGTTACACTGTTTGTTAGCTTACTAAATGGTTAGCAAAACGTGACACTGTTTGCTAGCTAGCTACGAAGTTAAAATCTTACCTTGTTTGTTAGCTAGATAAAATGTTGAGCAAACTTTACGTTGTTTGCTAGTTAGCTAAGAAGTTAACAAAAAGCTAGTGGCTAGTTGTTAGTTCAGCCTTGTCAGTTGTAAGTTGTAAGTTTACAATCAAGACTGAATAACATTTTAAATTTAAAGTTTTGGTGCAATTAAATTTAATCTGGTTTAGATTTGAGTAAAAACTAAATTAACTGATCTTAACATAATCTGGTGCAACATAATTTAAAGATAAACCAGTATTTAATTGGCTTTAAAAATGAATCCTTGTGCAACCCAGCCTCTAGTAGACTACATCTCTGATTAGTGCCAATAACCACCCACGACACTTTAGCATTAATATAGATGCTTTCTCTTTACTCCGCCAGCTTTTCTACAATAATCCATTATCCAAGCGTTGTATTTGCCTTCCACCGAAAAAGGCTGTGCAGCCGTTTTTCAGTGTTTTAACAGCCCAGACAGCTCTATAGTGTTTGTGTCTGGGGGAGTCTCAGGAGGAGACTTACATCCAGGTGCTCCAGTGTGAAGATCACGGGGTCGGCCACAAACACACGGCTGGACTCCTTGGTTATAGACGCTGACAGGATGTGGGAGTTGACGGTGAGGGAGAGGTTGCGTTTGCTTAGGTCCCCCATTCCCCTCAGCGTGGCGTTCTCGGTGCTGAGGAACTGGCCCAGGTGTTTGTAGAGCACAAACACCAGCTTGGCTACACCTGCAACCAGCAAGAATAAAACCATCAGACATACAGAGGGAGCATAAACAAACACAGCAAAAATCTATTCAGTGAAAAGAAATATATTCATTCACTGATGTTGTACGAATGATCCAAGTCTTAAAGGAATAGTTCCACATTTTGGGGAAAACCCCTCATTCATTTTCTTGTTGAGAATTAGTTGTGAACATTAATACGAAGCTAAAGCCAGCAAGTGATTTGCTTAGTTTTAGGGATGGTTCAAAGCCAGTTTTCTGTTTCTTTAATTTCTTTATGTTAAACTAATCACTGTAGCTCTACAGTTAATGTACAGATATGTGAGTGGTGTCGATTTTCTCATCTGGCTCTCATCTCACTGTAAGAAAACAAATGAGCGTATTTCCCAAAATGTTAAACTTCTCCTTTAAAAACATCTCATCTTACTGCCCTTGTCTTGAAAGACAAACAAATCCACCAGGAAAAGATTTTACATCACCAGTCATGTGCTGAAACAACCCAAAAATGTAAAGAAAAGCTAAGACTTAACTATGATTTCTGCAGAAATTGTATTTCACTCACCATTTTTGCTGTTGACTTTGACCGTGTTGGAGGAAAGCTGAAGGGAGGCCCCACCCTTGCTTGTCTGAGGAAACCTGAAGTCTTGGACCTGACCGTCGGTGCTCAACACGTACACATCCAACACTGGGAGACGGCGGAGGGCGAGGGGAAAGAGAGAAATACATTAACCATAGGCAACATTTAAAAAGCAGTACATGTGGTTTAATAGAGCTGCGACAGGAAGGCCCAGCAGGGTACATATAAAGACGTGAGCTTCATTGTACCAGCCACAGAATCAAATCTTATTGGCAAGACCCAGTAGAGTGTCATTTACTTAAAAAACCATGTCGCTAAGCTGTTGGTTGGCATTGTGAAAGCCTCGGAGGCACGAGTAAAAGAAAAAATAACAACAAGGGCGGCGATAGAGGATGAGCGAATGCAAGCACACAGCCTACTGCAGCATGAATGTCAAATATTCATAGGATCAAAAATATCATTGAGCTTTTACTTTTACTTTTTCTCTCCCCTGTGGGTTCAGATAACTCTGGGCTCGACGAGCAAATCTCTGAAAATCCTCCAAATTCCTGCAGCCCCTCTCTCCGGTATGCCAGCTGCCGGGTGGTGCTCCCTTTGATGTGTGAAATTACTGAAGGGTCAGGAGGACACACGTATCAGCACACTCCCTCCCATCAGAAACGGCCTCACTTCCTCAGATAGATGGCTTCTGACAGACGGAGATGAGGAATTGTTCTCTCGTTGCACTCCCCCTCTGTCTAGTTTTCAGCTCCCTCCCTCCCCGCCCCCCCCGTCTTGCCCTTGATGCTCGCCTGGAGGTGCCATTTGGGCTTTGACAAACTGCTAATTAGGAGCAACAATCATTTTCACATTTTTTCGACTCTTCAAGGGAGGTCAGGTAAGCCGTTCTCTGGGGTTGTGTGTTTGTTTTTTTATTTTTTTTACACGGCTGTATTTATGTTTCTCTGCTGGAATATTATCTCTATTGCGCAGATAAGCAAGTGCTTGACAAGCTCATAAAAACTGCCTGAATGCAGTGATTAAGTAGCCAATATACAGCATATTACACAATGTATTAATCAGTGCTTATGGTAGAGACAGAGCAACTAGTCCTTATCAGCTTAGCTAACTACCACTTAATGGGAAAGGCTTGGAGAGAACAGATAGAGCGCTTCTGTGTGAAAGGAACAATGCCATTCAATTGGTTTCTTTGTTTTCCCCCAGAGGTCTGGGCAGTTCATCTTGCAGCACACACTCAATGAGGTGACTTTTTACGATGCAAGAAAAAGATTAAAAATCAGTGAGGTATAAGACAAAAAGGATGAGTGGGAGACCATATCCATAGCAACAAAGAGCTATGAAGAGAAATATGACAGTTCATTGCACAAAGGTGACTTAAATGAATGAGATCATGCTGCTAATAAACTGCTGGTGAGGACACATTTGCCTGGTTAAATCTTCTACTGTGACGTCAGGAAAAGATGTGGCCATTTTTAAAATTAGATCCTCCTTAAGGAAAAGCTGCCCAGGGGCCACATTACAGAAACCTTCTATCTTGAGTCTTGAGAGAAGTCTAAGACAGGATTTTTCCCAATTTGTTATTACAGAAGCAAATCCTAACTAACTTTAGAAATCCTGTTTTATCTTATGTCATCCTATCTTATTTCAGGTTAGGATATCCTAAATACTCCACACCAACATCACTCATCCAACACTGCTCATCAGTTTTTATGCTACCTAGCAACTGATCCTTCTTTTCTCATATCTTTTCTTACAACCCACTCAGGGACCCCTGTTGGTCGACGGATCCTAGTTTGAAAACAACTGACCGACTTAATAAATTTGCTACTACTAAACTAGAGTGTATTTTAAGATTTTGGGAAGTTAGGATGCTTGTGTAATACACATTTCCTATCTTAAATTAAGATAGCAACATTGACTTGCAGTAGGAACTGTTCAACTGTGATGGCTTTTTTTCCTAAATCAGGTCCTAATCACCATGGTTACCACACAGTTAAGATCTGCAAGTTTGAAAGTTTTTAACTGGCAAAAAGTACAAACAAAAAATCCCCCTGAAGACAATTTTGCCACTCAGTCTGAAACAATTTTACTGAGAAGTGGTGCACAGCCAGAAAGAAAAACAACCATCAGCATCATAAATTGTGACTGACAGATGTGTAAATATAGTTTCATCTGTTTTATAGTTATTGGAGAGGAACTTACTGATATTCTCCGCGGGCACTTTTACAATCGCCGGCTCTATCAGATTTTCTGCAAGGACAAACGCTCCTTCCTCCAGCGTATCCAGTAGCATTGTGGCGGCGTGACTTTGTTCTGTGGAATTCATGTCTTTCCAGGATTTCAGAGCTTCCGGCCTCAGGAGGTTGTCAACAGTGTCCACAATTGCCTGTATCCATGGAGACAAGTGAAATGTCAGCGTGTTGTTTCCTCCCATCATAACTTCAGTTTAATAACAATGAGTGGGGACTGGGCAGCAAAATGATAAAAAAAAGGGCATGCATGGCCAACAGTGACAGCAGCAGCAACGACAAGTGAAACTGAAATATCAAGATCACTGCGACTGAAGACACAGGGGTTCAAGAAAGTCAAGGGTAACTAAAATAATAATGATGATAAAAAATGCAGTATGTATTATTTAAAATTCTGTTTACAAAAAAAAGGCTTAATCCGAGGAAGCCTCTCTTGGGCCAATTTTTTTTTATTGAATAATGTAAAAAATGCTTGAGGGATGAAAAAGAAATACAAACCAAATGTTTTTTCCCCTCTTTGAATGAAGCTGTCTACAATGCTACAGTCTCAGTTCCTGGTTTTAAACAGCTATTTTCCAAAAGAACAATTATCATGAACAATAGTCCTATTTCCCTAACAGGATCTGCCCATAATGGCCTTGAATAGTACTTCTCCAGGAGGAAAGGGGGCATTATCGTTAAATCCATGTCCAGAGTGGCAATCTGAGTCGAGATGGGGGGAAATTTCTGCTTGTTTTCAATTCCAATCCTTTCATTTCCTGCTTTCTGATAAGCAGTAAGTAAGCAAAACATTCCACAAAACCCACACAAGTATCATATGTTGATAAAACATGAGTTTCCTTTGACCCTGGCAGGGCGAGTTCACGACTCCCACCTGACAATCAACCACGACTGTCTTAAAAGCCCGGATTCAGAATCTGGAGCAACCCTTGGTGTGATAAATCACAGTGACAATTTAACCATAGGTGCCATTAACCAGAGCAAGGCCCGCCACAATAACGGTAATTAACCACAACAAGCCCTTGCTCACTGTACCAATTAGTCACAGCTGTGATTATCCAAAACACTAATTGACCACAGACAGGATTATCCGTTTGCCTGGAATAACAAGGAAAGGGGATCAACCAAAGTCTGCACCAATATATGATTAACCGCAACATTTAACCACTGAGCTCATATTAACCACAGCGATGATGATCCGCATCCAGACACTGGGCTCTCAGCGTGTCTTTATATCTCGGGCCGCAGCACAGAAATCAATCTCTGTGGCCCTGACCTTGCAGGCAACTAGAAGCTTGCGAGCTGTGACTATGATGGGAGTTAAGTGTGTGTATGTGTGTGTGTGTGAGAGACAGTATAGTGGCTATTACAGGGTCGGAGCCATTACAACCAGACAGACACTAAATGGTCTTCCCCCCCTGGTGAGCCATCCTCAAAGGACCCATGAAATCCAAAAGGGGGGAAAAAAGTCGTCTGTCTCTAATTTGTGTAGGACAGGAAGGATCTGTGTTCTGATTGAATCCTCTTTAATTCTCGCTTGGGTGGAGGTCACTTTACAAATCACAGGGGTGCTACCAGGGGAGCCCCCACGGCTCGTTATAGCTGGAGAAGAAAATCATATGGCGAGAGCTCTGCGAAACAGTCAAACAGCGCTGACCTCAAGAGCAAAAGCGGATCATGAATGGTGTCGCAAAAACAAGCTAGCAGCTCTGCGATGGCGTAGCGAGGCTAAAAATCGAGACGTCGTTACAGAGTCCAATTTAAGTTTTGATGCCCACATCTGAAATATGAGACAAAAAAATAATGAATACCAACTATGTCCTTTTTATCTTTTATTGGTCTACGAATCACTAACTGGTCTTCCTCCTGACTTGTCTGATCTGGTTTTAACTGCCCACTAGATCCCTCAGCTCCTCTGGTTGTCGTCTCTCATTTGTTTCTAGGGTCGTCTTTAGCCACTATGACCCCAGCCAGTGGGAAAAAAAACTATTTTTTTAGCCTGGCTTTTAAGTAGTGCTATCAATTTTAAATTGCACTTTACTGTTATCTCATTTTTTTTTTTTTTTTTTTTTAGTTTTTTGGTTCATATAAATGTTTTATTGGGTCAAATATTTTTATTTAAACTTAAGCTCTTTTTATGTCTTAATATGTTACTTGGAGTTACATTTGATGTATGACTTGTGCTATATAAATAAAGTTTGATTGATTGATTGCAATTGTGATTAATTAATTGTGCAGCCTTACTTACAGTAGGCACAGCAGTGGCTTAAGTTAAATGCTAACATCAACATGCTCACAATCAGAATGCCAACATGCTGATGTTTAGCAAGTGAAATGTTTCCCTTCTTCAGCATCTTAGTGTAGTGTGTTAGCATGATAACACTGGCTAGTTAGCACCAGACACTGCACACAACACACCCGAGGCTGATGGAAAGTGAATAGTTCTGCAAAATTTTGACGTGATGATTGCACTGTGTGAAACGTTCAGGGTTCACCAAAGTTATTACAATTCATCCCGAGGGGGAATGTCTGCACCATTGACATCTATAAAGATGGACAACATGACAGCTCCCAAAAAGTGATCCGAGAACATCTTGATCAGTATAGGTCATAAACCCCCCGCCCCCCTCCATGTTAGCAGGTGGGACATGGGCCAAAATAAAGTCAAATAAATCTTGTTTAAACATGGTTTCCGTCATTTAAGGTTGTTCTTATCACGCTGACGGATGCTCAAGCATTCATTTTTCTGAGTTTGACGCTGTTAAACGGGGTTTCACGTTATGATCGACAGCTGAGCTCTGCTCGTGACTGAGTCAGCCGGTGACTAAATAATTAGTGTCTAACCATTATCACTACAGCACAGACCCTGGCTCCAAACAACTTCACCAGCACAAGATGGCAGTGCTTCTATCCGGGATATTTTGGCTTCATTTTTGTACAGTGGGAGGAGGTGGAGACTTGTCTTCCATCTTTATACACTCAATGGTCTGCACCAAATTTTATGGCAATCCATCCAATATTTGTTTGAGAAATTGCCTCAAATGATGTCAACTCAAGGTTGACAATAAAAAAAAATCTTGGATGGAGTTAAGGTCCATCCACACCAAGAACAATAACTACAACACTAACTGTAAATATAGTGTTTTAAAAATCAATCTAACTTAAGTGGATGCTGCAGTCCACACCACAAGGCAACCAAGGAGTCTCTAAAGTTCATTTGGTCTCTACTGACGTCCTCTTTCACAATTGCCAGGATTCCATCAAATTGATCCTGATTCAAATGAAAGTATGAATAAAATTAGTCCTCTGTAATAGAGTGTAGGGTTCTTCTAACTCCTCTTGTCTTTGAACCATTTCCTTCTGGTGTTCTTTTTGTTTCTATGTGCAGCATACAGCAGTAACTGGTCATCAACATCCATTTTCTCAAGCTGCTGATACGGTGGGAACATGCAGCGCGTGTAGAGACCATTCATCAATGTGGCTGCTCACATCATTATAGTTTTCGTTCTTAGTGTAGACAGTCCTTTAGAAATATGTAGCCCGGTCTTTATCTCTGCTTGAAACTAGCAACTAAATTCTACATGAGCCACTACTGGCATAACACACCTCAACCTCCAACAGAAATGTTGTTGAGGTGTATTGTGGGTAACAGGCACCAGGTTTTGACAAGGAAAAAAGACTGCATTAAGCTTTAATTCTTAAACTATCCATCATGTTATAAGAGCGCAAAGATAAATGAAAACCTACAATGATAACCTCATGGTGGCAGTAGAGGAAAATTCAGGGGATCATCACTCTTTACGATTCATCCTCTGGGCAC
Source organism: Lutjanus erythropterus (assembly GCF_056507025.1). Taxonomy (NCBI): domain Eukaryota; kingdom Metazoa; phylum Chordata; class Actinopteri; order Lutjaniformes; family Lutjanidae; genus Lutjanus; species Lutjanus erythropterus. The sequence continues at coordinate 14,011,836 of NC_139328.1, forward strand.
CATGAGAATCAAAAAACCAAAAATTTAATCGAAATCCATCCAACATATTTCAGTCTAGACCAAAGTTGTGCACTGGTAGACTGGCCAGCATTGAGATCCAGAGAGTCATGTCGCTAGTACGGCCAAAACAATATTTCTAAATCAGCTAAGGGAAATGCATCGCCCTTATCTCTCCGTAAAAAGAGACTTCAAGTAAAAACAGCCCACACTTATAGGGGGAGAAATACTGAGAAACACAAAATCAGATCATTTGTATTATGTTATGCAAGGCATCTCCTCCCGAGAGTTCACACCATGCCCTTGTCTTTCAGCAGAACCTTCCCAAGGAAATAAATCCTGCCACAGCACATGAAAAGCAAAACGTCTTTGGGAGAGGCTGGAAAAAAAAATCAGAATGGAGCACAAACATATTAATGGGCTCAGAAATTAATATCACACATAAAACACTGCTGCAACGGGGAGAGGAGATGATTTTTTTTTTTTTTTGCTAAGGGGACAAGGGAGACTAGAAATTGTACAATGTAAGCAAGTGAAAATTGAGCACACTGCCACTTTGATCACACTTCTAGCTGACAGGGAGGTGCAATTACGACCGTGGGAAGGCAATTATTCACACACAACGTATGAAAAGCCGACAAGAGAGATGGAGGGAGAGAGAACGAGTGGAGGGAGGAAGGAAAGGAGGAGAGAGACAAATGAAAGAAAGATGTACAGGTGATTGTACACAGAAGGCGAACAGGACAAAGATGGAGTGATATTGACAGTGGCATCCACAGATGGACAGAAAGACAGGAGAACAGTCAGCTGCAGAAGCAGCCATAATCTTATGCACTCTTAGAAATAAAGGTGCCACACAAAGGACGACAAAGGATTCTTCCGCTTGTCCCCACAAGACAACCTTTTTTGGTTCTAAAGGTTCCTCTTGCAAGCCTTTCGGAGAGTCTTGCCTAAATCCAACATAAAGAGTTATGCCTAGAACCATCTGTGAAAGATTTCACCCATAACCCCCCCTTTTCACCCTCTAACCCTTCCTTTAAAAAAAGGGTTCTTCAGGTCCTTCAGAATCATCCAGAATCTTTTCACCTTTTAAGGGTGCTAACAAGACGCCGCCAAGGGGGTTCCACTGCAAATTCTTTTATATTCCAGGGTTTTTATCTAACACCTACACACAAAGTTCTACAATAAACCCTTTTAAATTCCAAGGGCTTAATCTAGAATCCACTCAGGGTCTTCACGGATTTCAACAATCCTTGAGGAACTCTTTGTTCTAATAAGCGTTCTTAATGGAACCCAAAAGAACAGTTGATGAACTGTTTCTGTAAAAAGGGTTCCTCAGAATCATTTATAATCTTCCCACCTTCTAAGGGTGCTAAGAGGAACTTACCCAGAGGGTTCTACTGCAAACCCTTCTATATTCCAAGGGTTTTATCTAGAACCCAACCACAGGGTTCTGCTGACTACCTTTTATTTTATGGTACAAATAACCCTTGATAAAAGGATTTCAACAATTTTTGAAGAGCTCTTTCTTCCGAAAAGGGTTTCTTTGGATTAAAAGAGTTTTTAAAGGAACCAAAAAGATTTCTAAGAGTCTACAAGCAGGTCAACATGCAGACAGACAGATACTGCAACATGAACAGTGAGACAGACAGACAGACAGACAGACAGACAGACAGACAGCGCTGCATGCTGCTGGTCAGGTGTTAGGGGATCGGGGTGAAAAGCAACATGAAAATCCTTCAATGGTTGTTATACCTTCATATACGCCCTGCATGTCTTCTCTCTTTTTTGCAGCTTTTCCACAAAATAAGAGGATCAAACACAAGAGACAGATCAGAAGAGAACAGGAAGCATTAAATCATGCCACTTACCATGAATTACAGAATTAATGAAAAGAAGAAAAGGCACAGGTTCATGAACTACAACCTTAAAGAGATGCAAAAGCTCCAAATGTTTTTCAGAGGGAGAAACAGTGTTTGAATGCTAAATATGAATATGGATCATGTAATAGTGAGGGAACAGAGATGAGAAATGCACAGCGGCGAGGAGGAAAAAATGCTGAGACTAGATTCTGATGCTCCCCATTAGTGATGCTTTAAAATACATTGAGAAGATAAACAATGTGGGACGAGGTCATTTGTATTTCATGCTATGGAGACAATAATATAGCACTGAGGCTTTGTTGGTCTCTTGGCATTAAATAAGTCGCCTTCTCCTTCTAATTGAGTCGAACCGGAGGAAATCACATACAGTAGCTCTCGCACAGAATTGTAAGACAATGGAATAAAGATGGTCTTTGTATCCAGATTACAACCTCCACATCATAATAAATACTTCTTGCAAACACACACAGAGGAAACGAAAATGTTTCTTCAACTGAGACATGATTGCTCCCATGGACACCGCCATTTACTTGTTGATTTGTGGGAAAGAGCTGCATGAAATTTAAAGGACCACACCAGTGCTTTTGTTCTTGAAAACAAATCTTACACACTGTATTTTTCCTGTTCATTGTCTAATGCATGCTGTGTATTTTTATTTTCATTGCAAGCACCAGTTGGTTTTCACTGATTTCTGGATGGCATCGAAATCCTTTGGCAAACTCTTGATACTTGCTCGAGTTGTCTCATGCGTTTACATGCATGTATGGTTGCAGTCAGCTTCCTGCAGTGACCTAAATCTCTTCGTCATGTAAACGAGAACGACAGTTTTCATAATCAGGGCAGGAGAATCAGGGCAAGTCTGATTTTAAAAAAGCTGATTTCCTGGTCATATATATAGGTAACTGGGTTTCTAATCAGCTGTATGTATGCATGTATGTAACAAAGACTGTCGATAAGTAAAATAAATAATTACATTTAAATATGAATTAAACAAGAACTGGAGCTAACTTAAAGTAGACTATTTAAAAAGTAACACAAGGCTGAAAAACTGTGTTTTACTGCCCTCTCTGGTGGTTTCCAGTCTGTTTCACCTCCTGTTGGGTGCGCTCCGTTGCACCTGTGACACTAACAGTGTGTTCATCACTGGAGGGAGGCTAAACCACCAGAGAACAGCAAGAACAGATTTTCAGGGGGTGTTGAGTTACTCTTTAAGTATAAATGAGTCTGTTTCCATAGCTAAGCTAAAACTTGTGCTAAAAAGTCAAACTGTGATCTGCCTGTCTGTCACAATAAAGCCTTGCTTCCACCAAACATTTTCAGTATAGTACCTTTGAATCTAGAGGTGTCACAATTTCAATATCAAATTGAAAATAGATTGAAATGAGTTTCGATTTTGATAATCTAAATCAGGCAGGATCTATGATTCTACGAGTGTTTTTTTAATCTCAGCCCACGCTTACTTGCATGCGTCTGGCACAGCCTGCAGCCGTACTTTTCACTGCATGAGTCAGAGATGTATCGAATCGAATCATCACCAGACAGTTCTCTTAGACTTCTCTTTTAGCGCGGTTGTTACCAGAACTTTGGAGCTAACCCTGCCACTTTTCCCATAGTTTGGAAGCAAGAGATTTTTCTTTGTATTAAGGAGCTGAAGCATTTATTAACTGACACACTTTAAGCTGTACTGTACATTTACTGCCAGCCTGACAAATTACTGCTAACCTTTTCTTCTGCTCTGTTCACATTCACAGTCACTTTTCTGCTGCTTAACCACACACTTGCCAAAAACCAGGAAAATCTGGGAAATTCTACATCAGAGTGCAGATGACAAGAGAACTCTGTTTGTGCCGTTTCTCTCTGGTCAATCAGTGGTCTGCAGTGTTTTAGCGTTACATTTATTGTTGGCTCAGCTCACCTAGAACTTCATCAGAGGTGAAACAAAAAACAGGAAGAAATGGATTAGTTCTAATGATTCCATCCACACCTTTTGCCAGTGCAAACACAAATAACCATTCTGATCTAAAATGAGGAGCCTTGGTAAGAAACAACTACAGTGCATGTAAAGACAAGGTCTGTTTTTTTTAACCTGGTTTCTTGTGTCTGCATTAATTTTTTGTCAGAGTTGCGTTATTGTTGCAGCGCAAAACAATGCAGACTTTTCAGGTCAAACTGCAATTAAACTGAATTAACAAGCGGCAATAATGCAATTTTGACAAAAAACATAATGAAGGTGTGATGCTCACAATGAATATTCCACAACTTGAGCAAGTCTGCTAATAGATTCTAATATCATACAGAAATGAATGGAAAACAATGGCTGCCTGGAATGGTTAAAAAAAAACAAAAAAAACAAAACATGTATGTGATCTCTAGTAAAGACAACAATATTTTCTGGTCCTTTACCTTCTGTCATTGTTGCTTGTAATCAGTCAATCACATGGTGGTGTTGTTTGATATACAACTACAACAACACTAAGAGCACTGCAGTGCTCTTATCTTCAAATGCAGTAATAGCAATGTAGCTGTCTGAACATTACGGGAACAAACGACAGGCGTCATTTTGGTGCAAATCACCTTGTTTACAGAGCAACTGCTGTCGAGCAATGTCTGAATAACAATGTAATTTTTCAAACTGTCACTCATCTCTCCATGGGACTGCCAGCAGCTGAGCGATGTAGGTACGTCTTAGGCCTACTCTTTTTCTCGCCGAGTGCTTGCAGAAGCTTCGGGGGAGACTTCCACACTTGTCAGCAATGAAGAGTTATTCTTTGTGTTGGTGGGGGGCTCGTGGCCATTGGCTCCTTTAAGGTAAAACTGCCAGGTGAGCCCTTGTTTCCAAAGCCGGTAATTACTAGGGAGCTGTAGAGGAATGAGCTTCCCCTCAGGGCTAGACCTGCCTCCCTAGCCCCCTCACCTGTGTCCATGAATGTGTGTGTGTGTGTGTGTGTGCATGTAAGTGAGTGCCTGTGTTTGTGTGTGTTGGTAGGTGTTCCACTAATGAATGTCCTGAGTCATGCTGACACAGAGTCGGGCCATAAGAGGGACAAAGCATCGGCCAGACAGGAATTTTCACAGTACCTTGTTGAAGCTGCGTCCAGCTGAGTCTTTCTCGCTGGGCCTGAGCTCCTGCAGCTGAGCATCCAGGATATCCACGAGCTGCTCCATCAGGCGCACCGAGGAGCTCACGTCTCCAGCAAACACCGGGCCCTGTGTGTGGCGTGCCAGCTCATTGGCTAAATTAGCAGCATTTTCGCCACTTCGGATCTAAAAACAGCAATGGGGAAAACGTGGGTGTCAGTGAAGCGTCAGTAAGGCATGCCTGAGATGCTTCTGCAATGTGAAGCTGAAATAATGTCTCCAACATACACCTCAGAGGAATAATCCATTGCGACAGGGCTTGACAGGAAAGTCATTGTATGCAGTGTGAATGTAAACACAGAGATTGTATGTTTAGCAGGGAAAATAACAGCATAACTGCTACACTTAAGCTGAAGAATATACAAGAAAGAAACAGCAGAAGCCAATCAACCTGTCTGAGCCGTGGCCCAATTTTATACTATACATTAACTATATACTTATGTTCATGGCATGACGCCTCTCCAGTTAGTGCCAAAGAAATAAATGTCTTTTTCCATTTTGTACTAAGAGGAAATGAAGCAATACATGCACAGATCAATTAAAAAGCAACTGTGGAATTCCACTGCCAATTAAATTTGACAAAGAGAAAGCTAATGCAGCTAATGTTTTATCATACAGACCATAATTACAACAGGCAGGGTGGGAGAAAAAAAAAAAAAAAAAAAAAAAAAAGCTATATATAAGCTATATATATACTGTATATATCACAAGTGTCAACAAACCTGTGGCATAATGGCTGCAATACCACCACTGTTGGCAATTACATCTAAATATAACATTCAGCATAAATGCTAATACAATAAGTTCAGCTAATTATACATTTTTTGTATCTGGTTTCACTTGCTAATGAGCAAATGCGTAGAAATAAAAATAGCTGACTCAGGAGTTTCTCCTGTGTCACAACAAGGCTATCTACAGGTGTAGCCATTTTGGAATAATGTATGTATAAATAATTCTTCCCATTAGAGGTCAGCCTATATGAGTTTGATGGCCAATATATGAAGCCAACATTAACAAAGAAGAGGAATATATAATTCCATTATTTCATGCACATTACAATCTAATATATATTGTTATCATAACCAGTAACCTTAATTTTTATTAATTAAATAGAAAAATACATTGTGTTATGTAATAGATTTCTGAACATGACTGGTATTTTAAGGAGATCAGGGTACAGTATTGCAGAAGCACCATCATTTAACAGCATTATTCTCTACAGTATCACATTATATGTATATTTAATGCTATCCAGTAAGATGAGATTTTCTGTCATTTAGGATGGGAGAAACATTTAGGAAAGAGCATAGGTGGAGGCAAAACAATTCCCTAAACACATTAAATATCATTAACTAACAAGTTTTTAAATTGGTTTTTAATCGTTGCATTTTATTTTGCTAAGTTAATGGTCTGCAGGAGTGACAGGTAGCTACTCTGCCATACAATCAGTAGCCTCGTGAGTGCATCTATCAGCCAATACAGATTATCTCAGAATTATACGCTGAACGATTAATTGCTCTAACACTCAGCACCCTGAGCAAAATATGTCCAAATATTAAATGATTATTTTTGTTTTTCCAAGATCATTCTCTATTTGAATGATTTGCCCCTGTGAGCACCTTCTATATGTTCTCTGTGCATTGATTTTTTTCCAAAACTGACATGTAATTAGTAGTTGTAGTATGGAATTGCGCCACAGTTCTTCAGTTAATTTAACCTTTATTTCCCACAATGCCCACTGCCATCCCCCTGTCTGAACCTGTTGTGTGGAGGGTGTTTTTCAGGTCAAGAAAATAAAAAGCGTGTCTTCCTCAGAATTCAAAATACTGTGTGTTTGTGTATCATTATGGTCCGTTAAGGCTACTGACAGTGTTACCGGTGCGTCTACATTAGATTTCTGCCTGCATGACTGTTGAACATCAAAGCGGACGAGTCAGTGAAGAAAGAAGCTGTGGCTCTTTGATTTTCAGTAACTGACTGCAGAACTTGGCATTTACTCCTGATGTTTTAGATAGCTCATTTCTTTCCCCTACCACTCTGCGCTTGAGAAAAGCTGAAGTATTTCCATGATATATACCCATGGCCAGTTCTCCGCTGCCGTAAGAAAAACAAACCAAGCAAAAGGTCAAAAAGTGCCACTAAATGTTTGATTTTAACTGCGTTTGTTTGGTGCTCTGTTTTGTAATTGACACATCCCCGCTTTACCTTTTGTGCCACTTGAGTCACCCAGTGGGAGGTGCAGTTGCTGAGGTCGGGCCCTTTGGAGCACCAGGTCCCTGCCACCGTGCAGAGGAAGGAGGCGATGCCTGCAGTACCACAGAATAAACACAACAGTTGGAGGGAAGCCAGAACCTTGCTCAAACACAGCTTCTCCTGCTGATCTTTCATTCACACAGACTCTGCTGCAGGAAACTTGGGCAGGAACAACCATTTCCAAACAATTTGAAAGCCTGCGAGCTTTGTGCAGTCTAACATGGACAAAACAAAATTGCAGAAGGGATACTAAAATGCTATCAGGTTCCTACATAGCTTGGACAAAACTGACAGAAATCAAAAACAATGGACTCTCTAAACATTTCAGAATTGTAAACTGTTTATATGCTCCTTTACGATACATGTCTAAATAAAATACAAGATAAGTGATAATGAATGCTTCTTCACCGGCAACATACTGTATGTAATGAAAGACTCATTTCCCTTTTCACCCCCACAGTCAAAACATTGTCTCTTTTGTCGCTTTCATCCTCGAATAGCCCTGCTTCATATTTTGACAGTTCTGTCAGTCTCTGTGATGGGGTGTTAAGGTAACTCGTGAGAGATTCCTGTGTGAGTATCATTATCAACTAAACTGGTATAACTGTCATCAGTACAATGTTGCCTTACTGTTGACTGCATACACTCAGAGAAGTGATTTGAAGTGTGATAAATAACTGTGAAAACACAGTCTGAGTGTAATTAGAACGGCTAGTAGAAACTGAACTTTTGTTGAGATTTCTTGATAAATATTGTCCATCATCTTCATTGATTTCTACACCCTTAGAAATAAGGGTGGGGAGCTGAGGTTCTACTGACAACCTTTTGGGTTTTTTTTGGAGAAAGGGTTCGCCATGAATCCTTTGTAATCCAGAGAACCCTTTATAGAAGAAAGAGTTCTTCAAGGATTATTGAAATCCTAGAAGAACTCTTTAGTCAAAGGTTCTTTGTGTCATAATATGAGACAGCTCTTCATAGAACCCCCTGAGCAAGTTCTAGATAATACCTTTGGAATATGAAAGGGTCCCCAGTAGAACCCCGAGTGGGTTCAACATAAAACTCTTGGAATATAAAGGGGTTCTCAGTAGAACCCCCAAAGTGCGTTCTGAATAAAACCCTTGGAATATAAAAAGGTTCTCAGATATAAATATAAAAGAGTTCCTGGTAAAATGCCCAGAGTAGGTTCTAGTTAAACTCTTGTAATATAAAAAGGATTCTTGGCTCTTGAGTTCTCACTGGCACCCTTAGTAGATTTTGGGTAGAACCATTAGAACATAGAAGTGTTCTCTGTAGAACCTCTCACAGGGGTTTCTAGGTGAAACATTTCACAGATAGTTTCAGGTATAACCCTTTATGTTGGGTTCAAGGTAGCCCTCTCTGAAAGGGTTCTAAGTAGAACCTAGGACCTAGGAAACAAAAAGGATTATCCTATGGGGAAAAGCTGAAGAACTCTTTATGGATCTAGTTTGTTCCTTTATTTCTGAAATGATAATGGGGAGAAATAGTCAACAGGATTTTCTTCTCTATGCACTCTCATTGCGAGAATAAATGGGCTTCGAAATTACACACAAACAAGAACAATGTACGTTATGCCATTATATTAAAACAGTAGTGTTACCTATTTTTCGGGAAAGTGAAAGGCTCTAATCATGTTAAATTATAGTTTCAAATCTGACATGCCCTCTAGGTGAAATGTCACAGACACGGTACACAGAGGCAAAGATGGAAATAGCACATTAACACCTAAATAAGCACAAATAAAGGAACAGGGTTGTTTTCACATATTTTGTCAGGATCTTTGAAGCTTTGTTTCAGATCATTTGTGTGCAGAAAGTGTGATTCTCAAACTCTTTGAAATGCTTGATTGGTAACGGAAAAAATATCCCTGTTTACCCCCTACAGAGTTTAGTAGCGAATAATCAAGATGATTAAAAATAGCTGGACTTACATAAGATAAACAAATAACGTGTACATACTTACAGTGTACAATCAAATACTACTGACCTTCTGCGGTAACAAGGAAGTGCTCCCACGCCATTATTTTGTCGTCTACAACAGAAATGTGTGTTCTGTTGCAAATTTTATTTTCTAACGTAAAATGTGAAGGACTACCAGAGCTTTCTTCTACAGCAGTCTGACAAACATCAAGCACCATTTAAATAGCGACAACGGTTTAACATCAACCATGGCCGGATGTTCTATGGCCACAAAAAGTCACTCTGTGGCCACCAAATATTCCATGTAGGTGGGCCACTGTGGCAACTATGTTTTATCCCCATACTGTGGGCCTTCACTAACACAAGTCTGACGATTCTTGGTCTTGACCCCCTTAAAGTCTTGACTTGGTCTCAAAGCCTAAAGGTCTTGGTCTTGACTTGATCTCAATCCCTCAAAGTCTTGGCTTGGTTTCAAGTCCTTTAAAATCTTGGCTTTGATTTGGTCTCAACCCTTTTAAAGTCTTGGTCTTGACTTTGTCCATTACAATTCATTGAGCATGTGGACAGCACAAGTGTATAGTTAGGCAGGCTGTGTTAAGGTGCCATTTCCATATTGTTTTTTAAATAAGTTTGCACTGAATTCAATCAATTTTTAAGACCTATCAAAATCAAATTGAAGATATTTTAAGGCCTGAAATTCAGATCATTGGATTTTAGATTTTACTTTTAAGGACCTGCAGAAAGCCTGATTCCGAAAACAGAAGAGTGGATGGAAGATGATTTTAAAAAACTGAAAATAAAGAGTAAAGTATAATTTCTGGTTTAGATAAAGTTACAGCATGCCATCAGTACATATGTATGAGCTTACCTCTGGTCCCTTTGGGGCAGGGCCTCTCCACAGTGCTTCCAGTGTGGGTCTGGGGCCAGTCGATGGCTCTCCGTCTGGTCGCCTCACAGAAGCGTCTGGGCGTTGGTGGCAGCTCAGGGACGGTGGGCTCTGCCGTACCTGAGCCACGATTATCCTCAAACGGGTCCCTGCCATCTCTGGGATCAGCTCCTGGTACAGTGGTGTCACCCGGCCCCTTCACAGTGGCTGCAGCGGTGGTCGTAACAACTGAGGTGGTCTTAGGCATGGACGGTGAGACGGAGAAATCTTCAATGGTTGGCACTGGAATGAGAGGAGAGTGAAGTCGTTAAAGCTCGAGTCATGAATGTCCTTGCCTTGAACTCCCATCGTTTCCAAGCAGTCGGGGAACTGCAACTATCTGGAGTCCCGTGGCTTGTTGGTATTGCTAGAGTTACTGCTGCCCATAATTCCTGGAAATAAAAAGCTTCGCGCTGCTTCCACCTCTTTGCTGCTCCTTCTCTAAACAAAATGAAGGCAAACCTGCCAACACGACACTGCATCTATCTCCTGCTATTTTTAGTTTACTTAAGCCCATAAATAAGACAAGCAGTGGTGGTGGCATCCTCTGACATAGCAGTGATTTCCTCCCAACAGAGTCAGTAGCCTGGGCTGATTAAATGTCAACAATGAAGACAAAGCCTGCCTGCATTTTACTTTTTTCCCGCCTGGTTCATCTCTCTCACTTTGATAAAGCTGGCGCGCGGAAGGAGAACTGCACTGCTCCGAGCAAAAACCATACATCAGCAATAATGCGATTCCACTGTATTCAATCCATGCCTACCCTGCGAAGCAAATCTATGTGTGAATGTGCACATGCACGTGTGCAACAGCGCTTGTGTTTGCTCCATTGCTCAGGTGTGTTCCTGCTTAAAACCCCTGCATGCGCACAGATGGATATCTGCAGCAGAGAGCCTGGAGATAACTAGGAAATGAGAGCAGAAATGGGAAATCTATAAATTTTATACAGTATGAATAGCCAATATGAATAAAAAAAAAAGAAAACACAGCGGATGTGCATGAGTGTCTACATGAATATACTAGCCTCCTGCATGAATGATCATACATTTTTACCCTCAACCACCTGATTGTGTTTGGAGATAAAAGCAGCTTCCCACAATGAGGTCCCACCGTTGTGAAAGGCGCTACAGTGTTGTCTTCATGGTCCCTGGGCGCTTCAGGAAAAAATGCAATATCATGCTATCTGACACTCCATCATCAGACACATATCTCCATTTCCTGAGAGAGACATGGTGACAAAGCCCACATTTCAAGTTTCACACGAATCAGACAGTCAGGGGATCTTTGCCTTTTCATTCCAGTGAAATATTTGAGTTTATTACAAAGCTGATATCTGGCGAGGTGGTCAGGAGGCCACAGCGGGGAGGGAGCAGTGTCTCTGTGATGCTCTCTGTAAAAAAAAATAAACCACAATCCACCCTACAGTGAGGCTGAATTGTGACATTTCACTCAGTGACCTTTTCCCCTGGCAGGAGCCCCGGCTAATTACCTTACACTCATTCAGTCATTGTGTGGCTGTCACCAAGATGTTCACAGGTCAGACCGACCAGCATGGCTGCAGAAGTAACAGCTGACAAGAGTGGTTAGCACGAGCGCCCATCACTATGAAGGTGTTCAGAATTACTCCAAGGGAACGTGTTAAAGGGAATATTTACTGGTTTTCATGTGGATGTCCAGTCAGTGGTGAAGGTAAATGTAGCCATATGTCGGTGCTATACTGACCAAGTTCTCCTGCCGTGGTGACCGTGCCAGTGCCTACATGTACCAGGATGCATTGCATACGAGCTTCTGATGCCCACGCCCATGCTGCGGTGTATTGTCACTAGTTGGGGTGTCACAATTCCAATACTAAATTTTATAAAATTACTACATTTTTAAAAGATTAAAAAATAAATCATCCTTGACTACTTGCAGCATCCAGCGCATGTCCAAAGAAAAATCAAGAGCACTTCAAAGATGACACAGCGGAGTTTACTGGCCGTTATATCACACTTAATATCATATAGACTTGACATTTAGATCCCTTTAATGAAGAATTTAAAAATGTAAATGACAGACGTTAGGGATTAAAACCAATGACCTGTTGATCTTTACTGATTAAGACTCAATAGTCCAACGATGGCATAGCAGTGAAAGTTGTATCTGATTGTGGATTTGGACAACTTTGACAACAACCACTAGGGTTGGTTGATTGAACAAATATATATTATTTATAGGCGATTGTTTTTTGGGGGGCGATTTTTGTCATTTAATTTGGCTAACTGCAAATTTACAAGTGACACCTGCTGCTCTAAATTAGTGGCACAGAGCGCACCCACTTTGCCAGAGGACGAATAAGGGCCTGTGTCCACGTAGCATTTTTTTCTGGCAGAAAGGCACTGGCAGGGCGCTGGGATGAAGCGTCTGTGCCATTAAAAAACAAAAAACCACTGCACCTGGATTTTGTTGCTATGACAACAATATCTTGGAAGCTCCTATGACTGCTGTTGTTACACAGCATCATTGACTGCTATTGTTGTCTAGCATCACCCCTTTGGTGTTTATTAGCAATTCATATCTATTTGTTTGACATGTTTTTCACGGTGAGCACCAACCAGAAGATGTGTTGCCTCAGTTTGACTCGTCTCATCAGCCCAGCGCTGCAGGGATTTTCATCTGGGCTGCCCGCTTGAAGGCGTGTCTTTATACAAGCTCGTCTTAAGTCAAGCAGCTATAAAACGTTGCTTAACCACATGCCGCTTACTATAAATTCTTCACAAAGATCCTACAATATTTTGTTATCTCAAAGTTTTATTATGCAGCAAAATAAGGAAATGTTTTCACCAGCAGTGACTTGACACGACTCCTATCAACTGAACGTGAACATGAAAGTAAAATAAAGCAGATAACTCAGAGTAAAAACAGAGACACATGAGAGAAACTACACTTCAAACCACAGAGATTCACACACAGGCTTTTTTTTTGAAAGCTACAAAAGTACTGAGAGCTGAGCACACATACTTTTAAAAACGCCTTTCCCAGTGGGCTCCTGCACAGACAGGAGTTGAGTCTCTGCTCTCTGGCGCACACAAATTAGCAGTGCAGCCCAACCTATAGCAATTAACTTATTGGCCAAATCACAGAACTAGGTAACAAAAAAAAACACACTTAACACGCCCACTGGCCACCCAGAGATGGAGACTAGTAATCCAAGCTGGATACCCTGAATTTCTTCCTCAACACCAATGACATCACTCCGACTATGACATCACTGGATGCAGGAAAAACATCAGATTTTGCAGCGAGAGAACTCTCTCAGTGTAGCAACACTGAGAAATCTATTGCTTCAACTGACTTCATTTACCATCAACAGCACTGGGCATCCACATGAAAAGTGGTGAATTTTCGCTTTAAGAATGACCAAAAAAAATATGGACAGTCCAACAAAAGGACCTCGGATGAAATGTCTCAATATCTTTCTTATTGGAGAAAAGGATCATCACAGTCCTTTCCCAAGGTTTTCTTTTTCGTATGATAGTAGTAAGTTAGAGTTTTTAAAAAGCAAAACTTTACGTTTTTCCTAAACAAACTAATAACTCTATATAATATAATAGCATAACAATGCAACATTTTAAAAAAGAAGTGTTTCAAATATATTATGTATTGCCAGTGAAGATTTTTTATTGACTCAGGAAAGTGAGATGATTCATAGGCTGACTCTGTTGATTCAATATACGCGTATAATGCAATACGAGGGCAAGTGTAATTGGGTTTCAGAATATTAAACCTCTCCATACCTGAGCAAACTTCTGCTCTTCCACAGGCTGATATAAGCCCTAATATGCATCTGCCTGTAACAGCGTGCTTGCATCACCTGATTAACCTGCGCCTGGGAACATATTGGTCCAACTCAAGAGTCTAAAGACCTACACTGTACCACCCACACTTCAGCACAGATTATCATACGCTATCTGGTAATATTTTGTTCGGTCTTGGCCTTTGTTTATAATGTATCTTTGTCATCTTGGCAAATGCAAATGCATATATTATCATTAGTGATTAAATCAATTCTGAGATGCTGCTGGGAAGCAACTGGGAATATCAAGTCCAAGGTGATCTACACTGTGCTGCAAAAAAAAAGACTATTTTCAATATTGATTAATCTGCGATTCTTTTCTAACCACGAAGATATAATATGTACTGTATGTAGAGAGCTATCCATCCCACTTTTATTTGTGATTCAGTGGATGAGTTACTCAGTGATTTTCTTTTCTCACTGATTTAAGAGATGAAATATTATATAGAGCTATCGTACATATGTTAGACAGGCTTTGACTTGTTGGCTGAGCGGTCGTGTTATGATTGAGTTTTACTGTGTGAATGTTACAGATGTGTACCGAGCGTTGTTGAAAATATTACAATTACAGTACACTGGTTAATGGGGATCCGAACAAACATGTCACCAATAACTACATCCAAAAATTAACTGTTCTGTTTAATCAACAGTCCAAAAACATTCAATACATTACCACTGAAGTCTAAAACCAGTAAATATTCACATTATGAACCAGACTAGAAACTAGAGCCAATGATCTTTTGATATTATTGTTAAAAATGATTATCCAGCCTAAAATATAATTTGTTGACTATTTATTGGGCGTTCTCTTTTGAGTTTAAATGATTAATCAGTAATCAGTTAATCAATGGACAGAAAATGAACAGTTATTCTGACAATCAGTTAATTATCTAAGACATAGTATTTAAAGTAAAAATGAAAAAATCTCTAGCTCTGGTTTCAACAATAGGGTGTGTATTTTTCTGCTTTTCTAGGGATGCACATATTTAACTGTCGGACGTCAGTATCAGCCTGTATTCACTTTGTTGACAGCAAATGGCCTGGATATGATTTTCACATGACGTACAAAGGAAAAGGGTGTCGTGTTTTTTCTCATGAAGATTTCTTTGTTTTCCTGGAAGAAAAGGGGGAATAAATAACAACAACAGAATAAACAACTACGAAGAACATTGTCTATCAGTCAAATTGTTATTTCAGAGATCTCCATCTGCCCAGAATTTCACAACTAGTGCATGCCCACTTTACTCTGTTTATTCCACTGTAAATTTAATCTTTGGATTTTGGACTGTTGATTTTGGACAACCAATTTGAAGACATCAGACTGGGCTTCTGGGATATTGTGAAGGATGTTTTTCATTATTTTCTGAAAGCCACTGATGGGTTGATTAAGAAAATATTTGTCACATTAATCCAAAATAAAAATTATCATTGCAGTCTAATTCCCTTCATCACTCACAAAATCCAAGGGAGATAAAACCTGAGGAACAATAACATGACATGCTCTATTCTAGTGTATGAAAAAAACACCAAATTAGCTTTTTTTTCCCCACAATTAAAAATATTTCTGAGTTCATGCCATGAGACACTTCAGGGGTCACCGTCTCTCTCATGTTCAGTCTTTCAGGCAGAATCACAAAATCATATCGATTTAATTAGGAGGGGCACTCAGATGTCGACTGAGTGATTTTTTTAATCAAAGACAAGATAAAAATCTTTGTGCATGTTTTCAGTCGGCATGTCTTGGGTAATCAGACTGTGATTGTGAAGAACATCAAGAACATTAAATACACAACATATCTATTTAATCTTACATCAAGTAATGTGTTTGTCAGATGTCGATGTATTTGCGAGCTTATTTTGATGCCTCTACAGCAGGCGCGCTGCAATTTTCTTTTGATTGCGAAGAGCACATTTTCGTCCAGTAAGAGCTCTGTGTCCTCTGATAGCACTCAACCAAGAGAGGGCTGCACCAATTAGCTACCATTTCTCCCAAGAGGCAGTGAAGTCACTCTTTATGGGCAATCTGACACCAAAGGCATACTGTTGCCATATGCTGAATAATACCTCTTGTAAATAATGGAAGAGTTTGAGACTGAACACTTGAAAAATGGCTGTCACCAGAGTCTAAACAGAGTGTGTAAATTAAAACGGAGCGGGAAATGAAGGAAAACCATTACGCAAGATCATCAATCAAGACATCAGAGATGAAAGAGAATTAGTTTTATCACTTTATAGCCCCCTAGAGTCATTTACGTATCAGCGAGGAAGATGACAAAAAATATTAAACCATAATCAGATGATCCGAGGCCTGGGTATGCTGTTTGTCCTTGCTTCTGCAGATTATACCACAGCACCAAAAGAGCCTTTTTATCTCAAATTACACACATAGAGTCAGAGCAATAAAAACTATCTACCTGTCCATACATACGCAGGGATAAATGGATCATAAGCCGCCTAATACCTGCTATTAGGGAAGAGCAATGACAAGTCGCAGCCAAATCAAGCTGTTTTAAGTGGTTTAATTTTCGGATGATGAATCACTTACAAGGCTAATCCTCCCAGTACAATAACAAATAGACACGTATAGGAAATATCGAATAGGCAGAGCTCAGTCAGAAATTATCCCCAATTATTCATGGTCTGTCTGCACTATTAAAGACTGCAAATCAATCAGAGTGCTTCTGTTCTGTCAGGTTATTTTTTTACCTTGAAAGTTTGCTTTCCTCAACCCAATTCAGCTACACACTTCTGGAGGATGAGTGGAGGAAAAACCTGTTTCAATTAGCAGTAGTCCATTTCTAAACCATATGACATGGTCAGCAAACCCCCTATATAGTCAATACAAATTATAAAACAGAAAAAAAAACATGCAACAGATGTGGTATTTTTCTTTTCCTTGCTCTGGACATGACCAATAGAGCATGGTTAATATGTGTAACAGTAAATGTAGGGCTATGGTCACCAGATGGTTAGCTTAGCTTAGCATGAAGAAAAGAAACAGTAAAGACCAACTATTAGCACCTCTAAAGCGCACTAATTAACACAATGTATCTTGTTCTTGTTATATCAGCATGAAAAAGTGTAAAAATGACAACTGGCCATATTATGGGTTATGTGCCAAACTATTCCTGGCCAAGCACTGTCCTGGAGTCTCCACTGGAGGCCTGGCAAGTGCCAACAACCCAAAAAAAAACAAAAAAACAACCTTCCACACATACCGGCAGTTAAACTGCAAATTTGTTACACATCACATAGGCCTATTCTGCATTCAGCGCATGTAGAAATAAAACACGAGAAATGATTTGAAATGGTTTAAGGAGCAGTCAACCTACATTTTAGAGGTATTTACTGACCACCGACAGCGAGATTAATGTTAATTTTGGAAAGTGAACACATACCCACATACCCTAACCCCACTGCTGCCAGCTCTACTACTGTGTACTTCATCACATCCTCATCTTTTTTGTAGTTTGACCAATTATTTCAGTTGTAGTCCATTTTTTGTAATCTGTTATTCTTTGGATCTGAAACTGGGTGGATGAGAAATAAGCTGCTGTGCTGACACCTCTACTTAAATTACCTTCCCCCCGTCGCCTCGCCCAAAGCCAGGTAAGCCTTGATTATGACCCTTGACTTCGCCTCAGGCTGCGATGACTCCTGCTTGGCCCATGGTTAAACGGTGGGCTGTCCACAACTGGATATCCTTGCCATAACATAGCCCCCTTAGACACGAGCTAAGCCTGGGACTGACAATGGAAACTGGCCATGTGAGATAGTGGAAAAACTGCTAATGGATGCAAAGAGACAAAACTAATATCATACGAGCCAAACCCATACTGTCAAAGTAAAGAACAATCACTGGGATTGGTAACTGTAATAAATCTCTTACAATACACGTTACTAAAAAAAGAGTAATCACATTAAAGTAACACATGACTGAGTTATGCAATACAATAATTAGTGAGCTTTAGGTTAATGCATCGACACAACCAAGCTTACTGTTCCTCCTGTTTCCAGGTTTTGTGCTAAGCTAAACTAACCAGCTGCTGATCGTAGCTTCATATTTCCTGGACGGGCATGTGGGTGGTATTGATCCGCTCATCCAACTCTAGCCCAGAAAGTAAATAACCCTATTTCAAAAAATGTCAGAGTTTTTGCTTTCCCCAAACATGAGCCATCTTTCCACATTAATTATGTCCAATATACCACACTGAGCAGGCTTGTGTGGGTCGTTATATATCCATGTGTCTTTATTTGAAGTGAACGTTAGCTCAACTCAATAAAAAGACTGTCTAGGAGGATAAGAACTGTGTAAGAGCTACAGTTGGTCTTTTTGCCTTTTTACCTAGAGCCAGTGCTGGTAATTAATGACAGAGAAACAAATCCCACAAGACATGAATTTTACATTAGGCTGTTTATATGCACTCATGCTGTTCTGCTTCATTCAAGCCTACGTGACGGCAGCATGCAGCTTGGCTTGGCATGGAAGGTAAAAGGCCACAAGACAAATCATGTGCAGTTCCTTATCCAAAGCCGTGGAATATGTCATTATTTCTGCTAAATAAAAAAAAACAAACTCCAACCATTGAGAAATTGTTGCAGGGCTCACTGCTTTATTGGCACTTGTTCTTTAAAGAGCAGTAGACAGAAAAAGCTCTGCTGGACATATCCTGTGTCTGTGAGGGGTAATTTATGAGGCCTGAAACTGAGAACTGTAGAGCAGCAGACAGCGCAGTCACAACGAGACGGTCTGACTCAGAGGAAGGTGGCAAAGCAGCTCACAACAAAGACGCCCGCCATGCAGACAGGAAGATATATGTGCAGACAGAAATACACTCCAAAACTTGCTGTCGTTTACGCCTATAAAGTCCACTTAAACAATTTCCTTCCATAATCTCGCCGGCGTTGATCCATGGTGAGAAGCAGAACAATTAGAGCTCTTGCAAATCTCCCGACTCCTTTACCTCAGCCTCTATTTCTGTTGCCGAACATGATGTTTGAGAGGGTGGAACACAGGCTTAGTGCATGATACATCTATAAATGTCCTCCGTCTGGAAGGCTCACCTGGAGGCGTCGCTCAGGGATATAAAAGCAAAACTAAAGAGCAGCAAGGTGTACAGCTGGGTTTAGCCATAAAATGGCTGAACAAAAGAACCAACCAACCAAACAAATAAACACACATCAGCTTTTGATTTTAAATTAAAAAGCCATTAAAATGAGCTTTCAATTATAATGATTGAAATCAAAGGCAGAATCAACAATTCTCTCTGTATTTTTTTCTCCATCCTTGCCTATTTGTAGTGTCGGGTGTGTATCTGAAGAAAAAAAAAAACACTTCAAAGATCACACAGCATACTTTACCAGATGTTTTCTTACACTTGATACCCTATAGAATATCTTTTTAAAGAAGAATTTGAAAATGTAATAAAACCAATGATCTGCTGATCTTTATAAATCAAGACTCTAGGGTCGAACAATGGCAGAGCTGTCAGTGCTAAATGTTCAGATCAAAAATTGAATCAAATCATGATCTTGAGACCAACAACAAAATCAGATCATGGATTTAGAGAGTTGTGACACCCCTAATCGTGTGGCATGGATATGGGATGCACCCAAATTTGAATACATTATTCTGAAAAGCACAAATAATGCATTTCTCATAATTATTCAGGAAAAAAAATATTTCCAATGAGTAGTTCAAAGTACTACTTTTTACTTTTAATCTAAGTACATTTTTACACAATTACTTACGTATATTATTCTAGTGCTGTGAACTGCAGTAAGATGAATACATCAAGAAACTTGAACACAGCGTTGTTGCTATTTATAATTTTCTCTTCAACTGAAGAGTATTATTTAATATCCTTACTGTAAAGAGTTCCTATTTTCACTGCAAAACAGAATCTTTTGATTTATAAAACATTTATCAGCTTGTTACTTCTCAGTGTCTCCTAGTTAAAGGGGAGTTGTTGGTAGGGTTCAGTTAACTTAATGCCATTAACATCCGACTTTTGACTTCAATGAGAAAAGGTACAGTCGCTATACAGTCCCGGGTCAAATGACTCTGCAGCAGTCGTGTACTTATCTCACAATTTTCTGGTGGAGGCACTGAAGGCTGGTCAACTCTGTCGGAAACTGTGTACTACTTTTCCATCCCCACACATGTGCTTGCTTGATTTGATTCAACTTGCCACTTTGCACCGACTTGAAGGTATTTACTGTATTTACTGAGATGTGCTCGACTTTAGTCAAGCAGCTGCAAAACTGCGGCACTTTTCACTTCCTATCATTCCTTCACTATAAGAGTCTCCTGTTATTTTGTTATCTCAAAGGTTTTAATATGAAGCTGCAAATCAGGAAAGGTTGTTTTTTTCAGTCAGTAGTAAGTAAATGCTGCTACAATCCAGCTGAGAGTTGAGATACATAAAAGTACAAACAGCAATGCAGGAGAGAAACTCAACTTCAAACCACAGAGATTCAGTTAGAAGCTATAAAAATGCTGCAAGCTGAATACACAGACGCTTTAGAAAGCATATTTCTCTGCACAAACATAAGCTGAGTTCTGCTTTTACAGCGACACATCAGAAAATAACAGAAAGGTAAACGGGTCTACTGGCAGTGGGAAAAGAGCACCCATGATTTAAAAACTTGCTAATTTTGAAGTAAAATTATTTTAAGTTTAGTTAAAAATAGAAATAACGCAAAAAGAAGGAGAGATGCAAATTACAGTATGAGGATGTGGAAATATATTTCATAATTGGTTATATGCCAATATTAAGTAAAATTTATGCTTTTGGGGCACAACAGTTGCATTGCAAATGACAATGAAAGACTTCTGGCAAAAACCACGCCCACACCTTTTCTTTTATTTGAATGCAGGGACAGATAATGATGTGTCTGTGCACTCTATAGGATATGAAACAGTATTTTTTTCTTGACATTTCAATGCAACGCAGCGTCCACTTGTGCTCACTGCAATCAGATTACGCCGAGTGGCAAGGCCTTTCGGACAAAGCCATTAATTTTATGCCTCTCGTCTTTAAGGCCTAAGATCAATGCTACCTCAAAGACAAATTAATTTTCTCCTTTCCCCCCTTGTTAGTTTGAAATGCTCTCAGCAATTACTGGCTCCTCTGATTGTTTTTTTTTTAATTCACTGGACTGAAATCAGTTCATGCCTTCGCACATCACAGAGAACACATTACCGGTGTCCCTCCAAGTCTTGTAACAGCAGGCACTTAGGTGTGCTTTTATTGGCATGCACCTCTTTTAGAGAGACCTCTGAGGAGGTGGACTCTCCAGGTATTGATCATTGCCATTTTGTGTTCGCAATGCATTAGCAGCACATGGGCATTTTCTTTAAATGTGTGTGAATTGTTTGGAACAATAAGCGGAAAGATCAATAATGAGAATGATCTTGGCTAATCACTTCAACCAGGGCCAGAATTAAGAAACCAGAGATGCCACAAACACTCTAGACAAGGTTAAGGGAATACCGACGAGTTGGTAAGGTCAGTTATTTTCTGCTTTAATCACTTTGCTAAAACTCCCTTAATATAAGACGTTAAACCTGCCGGCACTTCACCGCCTCTTTAAGATGAGCTTTACATCCAAGGTTGATGCTTCTGACAGAAAAGGACACAGACGCTCATTGTGTTACACGAGTCGTACAAAGCAGAGAAATACACCGGGTTTGGTGTTCGAGGTAACTTCACTCTGTGGTCGATGAATCTTAATGGGCACAATTAATTTCCTTTACGCCTCAAGTGCCCCTCAGTTTCAGAGAGAGAGACATTATTTCAGCACCATTAGATTACCCTGCAGAATAGGTTGTTTAATTCAACGCCATATCATGGGCAGCAATAAATCCTAATAGCTACACAGTAAAGAAGTTAAAGGTGCAGATCAGAAAAAAACCTAATAAACAAGAACCAATTATTTTCAAGTGCCATTCATGAAGCCCCGACATGCTGCTGGACGAGGCATCTCAAGAAGCCTCCTCTCTCCTTCTCGAGCTCGCAACATTTCAAAATGTTCCAATAAAACACACTTAATGATGCAAAGTGACAAGTTCTGCTGCAAGGACGCATTTCTGATTGGATCCCAATAACAAAACAGTGGCAGGAAACTGGTACTTAGAATAATGAGTGAAATCAACAACTGTGTTCAGTTGGGTTCCTTGATTAAACGCACTGTTCCTGCAGCAAGTGGCAACACTAAGCCTATGTGGCATTTATGTTTACCGAGGCATTAGACTAGCTGAGAGAGCACATTAAACCCTTCATTGAAAATGCTCTGCGATGGCCACTTTCCCTCCTCTCCCTGAGCCTCTTTTGAGACAAGGAGGGTAATTATGATAATTCAGTTGTTAATTACATTTACATACATCAGGACGTGAACAGTTGAGACGGCAGTGTGCATGCATGGAGAACTCATTAAAGTTTGAGTATTTTTCATATCTCCTCTAACATACTCTTAATTGAGGCTTTGGTTGTTCAGCAAAACAGACACAAACTTGGAGCCCCCTTCGGGTGTCGAGTTATCGCGCGAGGGGAGATTCCAGCGAACGTCAGGAAAACAAACAGACGTGTTGACAAGAGGCCAGAGTTCAGGAGCACACAGCCGCCATTGAGACATCAACGCCAAACTCCCCCGCTTCAACAGCTCAGGTCAAGAATCAGATTTCCTCCTGCCCCCTCCCGAATATCCAGAAGTTAGAAATCATAACCTAATCCAGACTGGGCAACCCGAGCCTCTAATACAACATGAAGTCAGGTCAAGCTCCTTGTTTCCCCACTTCATACAGGAGACTTAGCCCGGCTCTGTGGGGGTGAGGTGGCTGCAGTCAGGTAATTAAGCCCATCATCAGTTTAATGTAAGGTCCCCGTGTGATGACACGTATGTCGCCTCTCAGCACTTCACAGATTAATTTAAGCCCCCTAACAGCCTGACAAGATCCTTCACTGTAATTGATCTCTCTTTTCAGCTATTCTTCTACTCTGATTCACCATGTGCTGCATAACTCACACACACTTCAGCCTGCTGGTTTGAGAAATATTATGCCACAATAGGATGGCGATTATCTCCTGATCTGCTGTGAACAAAAGAACACTTCACACGTCTTTTTGATGAGACAGGTGCGTAGGAGAGGGACGACTGGACCAAAAAGTTGCAAAAGAACTGCCTCATGCACATTGTCTAACTTTCAATATCCTGCTAAGATAATTGAAGAGCCGTTTGTGTGTTAGTCCATTTGTCCATTTGTGTGTATCACCATTCCTCCAAACCACATGTCTCCAGACCCCTCCAAATTTTTATTTATAATTTCATTTTAATATTACATAAATGCTCTGCAGTTTTACTCTTTACTTAAAATCCTTTATTTTGAAATTCAGAATTGTCACCTGAAACTACTTTTACCACAACACAGAAATATAACTGAAACAAAAGAAGAAAAAGAGTTGCACTAACATTTACATCATATCTAAAAAGACACAAAAATGTGTCAACAAGTTGTGGTGCTGCAAAATGCAAGAGATGCACGGTGGCCAATCTCTAGACAAGTCAGTTAAGATTTCTGAAGCATATTGCTGATTAGCTATTTGATGTTAGCATGCTGATAAAATACCTAGCCTGCTAGCTCAGTATTTGTATTTGATGCTTCTTGCAGCCTGCATGGTTTACACGGTGCGGATGATGTGTTTAAAAGTAAGGGAGAAAAAGAGACTAGATATATTTTCTTTTTACATATTTATGTAGTCTGCTTAAAAGCCTGTCTAGACAGCAAGCGTCCCAGACATATTTTTTGAATAAATGTTTTTGTTGGGAAAAAAAAATCATGTCAGAGAATCTAGATAGCTTGTGAGAAAAATCACATTTTAGCAAGAATTGTATCCATTGATGAATTGTTATTTATTTATTTATTGATGCTGTCTTTTACTTGCCATATAAATATATCCCTACAGGTTCAAAATAAGAATGTGGTTTAACAATTTGGGGCTTTATGTGTTCATTTGGCCATTTAATATAAGTATTTTGGGATTCACTTATTATACAGAGTGTAGCTTTATTGATATTTTTCAAGCTGTTTTAGATACTATAGAGGGTCTGCTAGTTAATAGTTATTTATGTCTTCAAGTTAGACAGTGTGCGGGAGTTCTTTTGCAACTCCTGATCAATTGTTAAAAAAAAATGGCTTCTGTGAAATTGATGAGGTAACCATGGCAACACAACCTGAAATCCCAAGGTAAGGAGGAGAGGATAACCTCGGTCATACTGCGCACAATACTTCTCAAATGCATTCCCAGCATTATATATATATATTCATAATGGTTTTGGATGAGACCTGAGATTAAAGAATTTGATAGGGTTCGGGCTTCAGCTGGAGTGAGTGCCTCAGCTTGCCTCATGGTAATAAAGAAACGGGTTTTTGAGGCAGCGTGAGCCCACCGGGAGCTATCCCTCATTCCAAGGTGAATCTGTAATTTCTGTCTGCAAATGAGCCCTTTCCCCAAGACTAACACAACCCTCTTTTCTTTATCACACCTGAATTGCATCCAAAATTAAAAGGCAGCCATCTGTGACATGCTGCATGCTGCAACAAAACAAAAGAGGTACTACACAAAGACAATGGACTAGGGTTGGGTAACGCACATTTGAACTCATACTGTACCGATACCAGTACCTAGAATTATATTGCTATCCAGTGGGACCTTTTCCTGGAACTTTTCTCTCTCTACAATAGCAAAAACATTGTTTGTTTCAAATATTTTATTTATTTAGAAAATTTTTCACACTTTTTTAATGCTCTTTATGTTGGCTAACACTAGTCAAAATGCTAGGTACTCAGTAGTACCTAGTTCAGTACCCAACCCTGCAATGGACTGAACAACAAATGGCTGGAGCAGCTCTCACCTTCAGCAGGATCCGGCGGCCCGAAGTCCAGGTCATAGCGCAGGATGTAAAAGTTATTCCACACGTATAGCTGATTGTCCCTGGGGTTGTAATCCACAGCGGTGATGTACTGGTACTGGTTGGGGAAGAGGATGTCAGTGTACTCGCCCTGGTTCAGCTTGGTGTTGTAGATGTAATCGATTTGGCTCCTGCTGGCCTCACTTTCGTTCTCTTCATAGGTAGAGCGCACCACATGTAGCACGCCACACACCATGAAAGCATTCGAGGCGGAGCGCTTGTCATATGCAGTCTCCCATGTGGCCTCGAAGCGGAGAGTGTATGGGTTAAGCTGGCTCACCACAATGCGCCCATTGTTCTGTTCCGTGGCATAGATTACCCATAAGCCCCTCTCATCTACTGCCAGGTCAATGTCCGTTTTGCCACCCCAGCGGTAAGGCGAGGTGTCATGATAGTTGGCATTATTAACAATCGCCTCACCGCTTTTGATGCGGGTGCGCAGGTCAAATTTGACAATGTTGCGAGTGCGTTCCTTGTTAAAGAAGATGGCGCCATCATAGGCGACGAAGCCTGTCCCGTCAACACGGTGCGGCAGTTTATAGGTGGTCGTCTGACGACCGTTTTTGAAGTCCTCCAATGAGCCGTACTCAATAAGGGTGTCAGTGCGGTACGGCGTCCAGGGCATGAAGAAGACTTTGTCACCGGCCTGCAGCGGGTCTTTGCACCACGACCCCGCTTGCTGCTCCGCCTCAAACAGGAAGGTGGCGTCTCCTACACCCTTCAGAGTCCCAGGACAAATGAAAACTAGTGACAGAGAAGAGAGTGAAACAAAATACAATAAGGCAAAATATTTTAAATGTAACAAAATACATTTGACACTCGCTGCTGTACGACTCAAGTGCAGGACAAAAAGATCAGGGACTGCGAATTTGGAGGAATTTTAACTAGTGCTTTTGTACTACTGCCAATGAATAGGGAAAAAAGAAAAAATGAATGTGTCATAGTGATTATTATTCGGAATGAGAAATGTAAGGTTAAGAGAACTTGCATCTCAAGGGTCTGCTGCTACATCCTAACAGGGACAAAACAAAATAAAATGTGAACAGAAAGGGTAAAAAATCCTGCAAATGAAAAACATGGGAAATGGAAGAAGTACTGTAGAGGTCACACTTTCTTTTTGCTTTTTTTTAAATACCAGCCTGTCTCTGACGTCAAATGCCACATGAACAGCTGGGTATATGGACACACTGGACATGCATACTCACATGACTGAGGTCATAAACCAAAATGATAAAGGGAACAAGACTTCACATCTTGTGATAAGAATGAACAACAGGTTGTCAATGGCGATGGTGGTGGTGGCGGCAGCAAAGCAGAAGGTAAAATGAAAAGTGGAGGTTGGGGAATAGATCGAACAACAGTGGTAAAGGATTTTCACTACTATCTGTGGCAAAAAGACAAGAGAAACCACTGATGGGTGAGGGAGGTCATGGCAAGGTTCCCATTTCAGACGGTTTTAAATTAATTGGTTCTGGATAAAAAGGGACACACTGAATTCTTGTTTTCCTGTTTTTTTTTTAGTCTGTGCCAAACTCACTCAGCCATCACTGCTATTTCACATCACGTGCTATGAGTGCAGCAGAAGTTGGGGCCAAGCAAACTAAGAATATATATACACACAACTACTCATTCTTCAATGGTTAATAATACAGTGCTAGGCAAAGAGTCCCTGGAACAAATCAACACCGAACAGTTGGTGTTTTCTTTCACATTGCGAGGACAAAAAAACTACATTTGATGGACCGTGGATGTCATTTGGAAATTCTGGTTTTGAAAATTCATTTGGACTCCATGGGTGCAAACAATCCTCCTATGGGGTTTAGCATTTGACAGGAGAGGCAATCAGGAGGGGGAAGGGGGGGAGGAGGAGGAGGAGGAGGAGGAGGAGGAGGAGGTGGAGACGTGAGGGGAGCTGTACTCAACACCACAGAACAAGGAGCCAGAAGGAGAGGGGGGAGGGGGGAACCAGACCACTCATTTACCTTTTTGCTCCACTTCTATTTCAGGCATTGGAAAAGAAAGCAAAAAAGAGTGCAAAAGGGAGAGAAGAGGTTATCACGAGTCAACTACCAGGTACAAAGAGAAGAATTAGTCGGAGGATATGACCATGAGATGAACTGCAGGGGCTGCTATGGGAAGAAGAAGAGCTATGGAGGGAAAAAAAGGTTGTTTGTTAGTGAAACGGCCTCTCATCCTAGGATATAAAAACAGACAAGTTATGGCTGGAGACAAGCTATGTTCCATGTTTTCCAGCGCATTAAACTTCTCCTTCCTACCATCTTTTAACTGCCAACAAATTAATGCATTGGCCACTGCAAAAGCAGAATAAATCCCTCTAAAAATGTGACTCCTAAGTGGCAGGAGGGAGAAAAAAAAATCTCCTAGTCATATTTAGATGGATAACATTCTTAGAGAAACAGCACAGGAGTTATTTTTGGCATGTATTGACCGAGGGTGGAATTTGTTCAAACTTTTATAAACACAAATCAAAACTCGATTCCAAAACTTGCTCGACGCCCACACACGTAAAACATGACACGGTGCTAATGTTACAGACCAAACTCTTTAAATGAGCCAAAGAGAGCAAGAGCACATGAGATGACTGATGAACAGTCGGCCTAATATGGAGTTTCCTTTAAGCTGCATACGCCGGGTGGAGGAGGGGGGGAGAGGCTGGAGACAATATGTGAAAGATTGGAGCTTAAAAAAAATGAGAAGAGGTTAGTCGGGGGGGGGGCGGGGACGGGACAGGAGGTGAAAGGGAGGTCTGTTTGAAAGAAAGAAAAAAAAGAGGTGAATATTTCTGAAAATGTTTACAATTCATCAATTTTAATATATCGTACTTTCACAGGCAGGGATGCAGCCTAAAGCTGCTCGTATAAACTTCTCTAAAACACCCTTTTAAGGTAGATTAACTCAAATCAGATACCATAGACAGAGTTTAAAATAGTGGATAGGATTCAACTAACTCTACAGTACATTTAATTAAACAATTTCCACGGTGAGACACTAAAGCTGATCCATGACTGGAATACAGGAATTCGGTTAATCTGCAAAAAGATGCCGAGTCATCTCAGACTTTTAGGATTTTTTATCATTTAATATACTGTTTTACTCTAATATCCTCTGTAATGTGTTTCCACAGGACATTAGTGGATGTAGGACCTACAATTCTCTGTAATCTCTCCTTTATTATCTCAGCACAAGACACCAAATCTTAAGTCACTATTATTAAAGCCCTTTAAAGGGTCAGTTCACCCAAATTACATATTTTCACAGTTACCCGCGAGTGGTATCTAGTCATGCAGATAGTTTTGGTTTTATTTGCCCCCGGTTTGGACATATCTGAGTCTGAGATTTCCTCTACCACCCAAATGCAATAGAGGTCAGTGGAATTTTGGTTTTGGTGCTCACAGCAGGGAAGAAAAAACATTTTTATACGGATTATTTCTTAAGTGCAAAGTCGTTCCAATGAAAACAGCAAGTAAGACTCACAGGGATACAAACTACAAACCACAAAAATTTCATTTACTTCTGTTGCACTGATTTATAGGTAGAAGTCTCACACAAACAAGGATAGGTTTCAATAATTGAGAACCGGAACCATTGGGAACTGGTTCCAAATTGTCCGATCCATCGTAACTGTATGCCTCAGATCTAATTAATTCCTTTTATCAGTGCCTGCACTGCAAAACATGACATCAATATGTGTCGATGGAAACAAAAAAAAAGACAAGTAGTCACAAATTCCAAGAGTGCCGTGTATTAAACAACCTATGTACAAATGTCACTACTTCCTAACTGAGCAGCACGTCTGTTACCAAGTGTAAACATCCAGATGTTATAATAACATTACAGACAATAAAATCGAAATGAAAACAAACACTGTGCATATTGTGCAATATTTTCTAATTTCATCAGTGTAGATGATGACAAAATGTTGCCACAGCGAGCTCTCAGACAACAGCCGGCTCGACCAAAATTCAGTCAATAATGTATCAAATACAGAATGGCACTGGGATCAAGAAAATCTCATCAGCTCGGATCCCTACCTTTTGAATTCCTTTTTGAATCCAATAATTAGCTTTCCACTATTTGTAATTAACTAAAGTTATGTATACCCAAAAGTCAAAGATTCAGTTTAGAATTGTAATTATCTACATTAAAACACTGTACAGTTTTTAGTCAGAGCCAATTAACTTTCACAGCCTCAAGCTGCAACCTGAAAAGACACAAAATCTTAAATATGTATACATACGTTGCAATAACAGGTGTATACCGCTATTTTTACACCATATTTTTTATGAGCTACTTGCGTTAAAATTGGACATCCCATCATAGAAATATTAAATTGATCATAAATTGACATAATCTGTATAAACGCCGGTCTTGTTGAACAACAAAAACACCCAGTCTACTCGTGGATAAAGGATCAACCGACTATCAAATCTAATATTTGACATTTTTACAGTGATCAGAATTTTTTTTAAACCAATGATAATAATAATTTTAAAATATGCTACAATGGGTCAGATGTAGCCACCTGGTCACTATTCTGTGGTGTCACTCAATGTCCTACCTACAACTGTCTGACTTTTGAATGTTGAAAAGTTCAATTTTTATTCTAAATTTTGACGCCATGATTTTAATTTTAATTGCAAATGTATATCCATTCCATGTAATCCATACTGGCCCTGAAAATATATCTACACATATATATATATATATATATATATATATATATATATATATATATATATATATATATATATATATATATATATACATATATATATATATGTATATATATCAGTCATCCTCTATTGTGATTATTTAGTGGCATTACAGAGTGATGTTCTTTTCCTTTGGCTGAGTACAGACACCATTTTGCACGTTAACCAGACAACAGCCAGAGGTTTCATTTAAGCCATTAGAGAATTAACATTAACATTAATTAACAGTAAGGTCCAATAAGAGATTCTTTAGCCTCTGAGCTTAACAAATCTGGGTATTTTGCCAACTTCGAAACAGATCCAAAATGGAAGCAGCAATCAAAACTCAACCCTTAAGGCGGATCTCACATAACATGAGCGGATAAAAGCAAAAACTATTTGCACAGCTGGAATCCACCGGAGGAAATTAAGAAAATATGTTTTTTTAATTTCAGTGAACTGACCCTTTAAATGCCTGAAACACTTAATGCTTCAACTTAATTTATCATCATTAATGCCTTCCAGTTTCCAGTTGAAGTATCATCTGTAAAACAAACATACATTCACATCTGTCTATTCTACAGACACTTAAAAAACACACAGTAAGAGTTCAGTATGAGATTTGGATGGCGATACTTACTATAGGGAACACACTCATACTGGACCTCTAAGTACTTGTAGGTGCCAGGGCATGGATCAGGAAAGACATCAGAGCCAGTGACAACCACACACTGCGTACGGTTGTTGCACCTAGAAAAAAAAAAGATTGACCAGAGATTTCATCATGACTACCCACAGCAAGAGAACTCGGCAAAGACAACATTCATAACACAGAGAGGGGGGAAAAGTTCATTGTTACAGCTACAGGGAAAATTGACGAAATCCCAGCCAGGACTGTCACATATGCATTCTAGTTTAAACCTTGGCAAACAGAGAGAGGAATGAAAGCATTAAGGAAGAGTAAACGAATGTGATAATGAGTAACAGAGTGAGAGAGCTGCTAAAAGCATGTTGGGAATTAGCGATGGCATTTCCTTTCACAGCGTCTTCATATCGCTATTGAAAGGGATAACATTCATTAAGACACACACGACAGGTGGCGGTGGCATGCAGTGGACTGAATAGATGGCCTCTGGTTAAACTGGGAGGCTCCTCTGCACGTACGCAACAAGCACACTGTGAATGTGTCGTTCCTATCACAGATTATTTGCCTTTCAGTATGAGATCATGTCCCTCGGTGAATTAAATTGATTTTCAACCTGGACCTGGATTTCTTCTGGGACAACAATTTTTGAAATTAGTCGAACACTGAGGGAGGGAGCTGCAGCTGGCAGATATTAAACTAAGCTACAACGTAAAAGTAAGTCAACATAAGCCCAGTGCAAGTGCTTTAATTACACCGTTTTCACACCAAGTAGTTTCTAAATGAATCTGTGAGTTTAAGTTTAATTTCTCTCCTGCATCGCTGTTTGTACTTTCAGGTATCTGCTTTATTTTACTGTTACATGTTCGCTTTTAGCTGATAGGTGTTGTGTTAATTTACTGCTGATAAAAATTTCCTGATTTTGCTTCATAATAAATGCTTTTAGATAATGATATAACAGGGACTTTTATTCTCTATATCCACCGTTTTACACCTGCTTGACTCAAGAGGAGCAGCAATCAGTTTAATACACACCTTCAACCGGGTGCAAAATACACCATGCTGAGCTGATGGCTAAATCAAACCAAGTTAAGGCAAGCAGCACATGTGTATGGACAGAAAAAAAAGAGATGTAATTACTGACAGAGGTGAAGAGCTTTCTTTGTTTCCACCAAAAAAGGGGTTATGTTTCCATCATTGCCGATCGGAGCTGGAGCCTGTGACTACTGCAGAGTCATTTGACCCAGGAGTGAATGCTGATTGTACCCTTTCCCACTCCAGACAAAAGCCAGATGTTAGTGGGTGTTAGCTGGGGTTTTTTGCCTGGTGTAAAAGCAGCAAACTCAGCAGACTCCTGTCATTTTATCACCACCATCGTCATCATCATCATTCAAATTCAACAGAAACAAAATAAAACTCACCAAAAACGCCTTGGCCTGTTTTTCAATTGTTCCAACAATCACCAGCTGTGGATTGGTCAAAATAAGCCCTTAATTCACTGTGTTAGATGTGAAAATATCAGGGACGTCAGAGAAGCAGTGAGGCAAAACGGTGTGTAGAGCCAGAACATCTATATCTGACTCAGTAAATTAAGGGTTTATTTCGACCAAACAGACAGAGTTGATGATTGCTGAAGCAATGGAAAGACAAGCCAAATGGTTTTTGGTTTATTCTGTGTCTGTTGAATGAAGTGCGTTTTACGATGATAAAATTACTGTTTCTGTAAATGGAGTCTGGTTAGTTTGACGAGAGCAATAAAACAGCTGTTTCTGCTTAAAAAAAACAAGTATCTTACTCTTTAAAAAAAAAAAAAAGGTCTATCTGTGTAGTGATCCTTTCCATGATGTTGTCAGACACTTATAACAACAATCTGAGCCTGTCAACGGTAAAAACAAGCACTCTGAGTGGACATACTTCGACGGAAGGATTACATTGTGGCTTAGTTTCGCTTGTGCTTGCTGCAGTCTTCTCCCTCAATACTTGACCAATTTCAAAAATAGTCGTCACTTAGACACAAAAACATGGGAAAATCGGTCCAGGTTGAAAAATCCCCAAATAAGCTTTTATCAGTCTGATGTGTGAATTGCAAAGTTAGTGTGTGTGTGTGTGTGTGTGTGTGTGTGTGTGTGTGTGTGTGTGTGTGTGTGTGTGTGTGTGTGCGTGTGTGTGTGTGTTTGCAGATGTTTGTCTGTGCTAAAAAAGTTCAAGTAGAGAGGGAGGGGGAATAAAGGAACAGCAGAGGACTGAGTTTGTGTAAATACTGCATAGGGTGAAATTGGCTCCACTTCAATCAAGCTCACTTGAGGCCGAGGGATTGAGAATAATGTCAGCAGTAACAGAGGCAAACATGGAAAAAATGGCACCAAAATAGGTCATTCAACAATTTGCAAGCCTGAGATAAATATTTCAGAAGGTCAGTAGCTGTCATGCAAGTTCGACATTCATTTCAACATTGGACATGACTTTCAAAGAACCATTAGTAATTAAAGAGGCTTTTTTGTCGCTGCAAAATGGGATTCTGCGGCACAACAACAACCACACAAAACCTTGACTGTGCGCTTTTAACTGTGCAGAATGTTAAAAGTTGTAAATAAAAAGGCAAATGTGTGTACATTAAGCAGAAAGAGACTTTACTTTTCAACTGCACTCTAAAATCCACATATGCATTTTCAAAACAAAACCCTTCCCTTGAAAACTAATGGATTATTAAACATTATATATGAATAAAAAGGTGCAAGGCACATTATGAAGTCAACAAATAGCATCAGCACCATCAGCGATGGTTTAAACATCACTGACGATATGGTGCCAGCTGCACTTAAGAGATTCACTTTCATGGCTTCTTCACTGCAGTGAGAGCTGTTGTGAGGGAGAAGGGTCACTGCATCAAAATGTGACTGACTGACAGCACATGAGAGCACTTCACATACATCCTCAGATATCCCACTTAATTCACAGCTAAGAGTTTAGAAGTCTGACTGACACCAGTTCCTACTAGTAAAAATATATTTATTCAAGTACTTATGTGTACAATTTCTAAATACTTCAGAGGTAAGTAATCTACTCTATGTGTATAATTAGCAAAGCTGGATGATTATGACAAAATCAAGTATCAAGATATTTATGATCAAATACGTTGCTATTGAAATTGCAACAATATTGTAAATATGACTATGGGTGATTTCACAAAACAAACACAAACAGATTATTAATAAATAATCATCAGTAATGTGTATATAATGAATAAGTGGGTTAAGGCAAATAATAGAACAGTCTGGTAGGTTCAGAAAATGACGTCACTTTACTGTAATTCAGCATTAAAAACCAGGAGAAGACACTTATGCATATCACAATGTCCAAAATTTAAAACAATAATCTAGTTTCATATCACAATATCAATATAATATCAGTATATTGCCCAACCCTAATAGTTAGCATAGCAGATTAAGAATTAACATATAAAAGATATGATTATCTCATTTAATGTAATGCATTGCTATGAATTATTATTAAAAATGTAGAATAATATTTCCTGTGTTTCCATCAATCAATATTTCAACACTCCAACACCACTGTCCTTTTTACTTTGGATACATTAAGCACATTAAGCATACATGTTTTCTGAGCAGTAAACTAAATGAAATGTTATTATGTATATTGTGATAAAAATATTTTTTTCATGGGTTGAAAATGGCTCAACACACCATCTACTGTTTTAAATCATCCTGAACTTTGCAAGACCAATGTAAGACCAATAGAGTCAACCACTTGGGACTAATTTATATCATGAAATCTATATAAATAACAATTTATATAATAATTAGGTGGACTGTCCGCCTCAGTGAGCAACCTGGGGGTGAAGTATTTTTACTTAAGTAAAACTTTCAGTGCAGGGTTTTTTCTTCTGGTGGATAACTTTTACTTAAATCTGCATTAACTGTTTTGTTTTTGTGTGGGGGTCGTGCAATACGCTGTAAACACAACACTGACATATTATCACCTTTCTAAGTTGATATGACTAATGTATTTGTAACCATGTACTGCAAATGTATTTGCATTCTTTTGGAGTATTATCTCCTTTTAGCTCCATTTTGGGCTCAACCAACTCCAGAGGAATACATTTGGCTCTTTGGCTGCTCAAGGTTCCATTATGTCCAAGCTGGTGACTTTGTCTGCTGTTGCTGAGCAGGTATTGTACAGTCAGTTTATCAGGGCTTTTTCGCTGACAACAGCTGCCTGTTTTGGCTGGAAGAGTTCAATGAGAGCGGTGAGACGGAACGGAAACATTAAAGTTGCAGCCTGGAAAACTAAAAAAAAAAGAGCTAAAAAGATGTTAAAGCTGCAGAGTAGGGTGATAATTCTCTGTGGATTTGTCAAATGACTGTTTTCACATTACCCAAGGTCATTTGATCCATTGTTAACAGAAAATATTGATTAAAGCGGCTT
Source organism: Lutjanus erythropterus (assembly GCF_056507025.1). NCBI lineage: Eukaryota > Metazoa > Chordata > Actinopteri > Lutjaniformes > Lutjanidae > Lutjanus > Lutjanus erythropterus. The sequence goes on from NC_139328.1 coordinate 14,046,576, forward strand.
GAAGTAAAAAAACAAAAACAAAAAAACACTTCTTCCACCACTCCTAATTTCTTTATAAGAATTCACTCTGGCATTTATACCACTGCAATTTTTAGATGCTTGTGCTGTGGAGAGAAGGGAGGTGTTGTTGCTAAGCATTTTGACACGCTTCCTCTGTTTTAAACTGCCACTGAAATCACTGCATGTAATCTCTATTGCACTGAGCACGATTTTCATGGCAGCAAAGTGTTTGAATCCTGCTTGCTTTCTATCTCAGAGCTGCACCTCTGACCGGGTAAAAGATTTATTCTGTTCGTTTCACTGGGTCACAGAATAGGTGGCCATTGAAATAAGGTAATGCAAGTCAGCAAAGCAGCCATTTAGATTATTGTGTGTGTGTGTGAATAGTTTTTATACCTACACAAGTAGAAAACAGAGAGGTGGAGACAACAAGGTCAGACATACCGTTCCATTTACAGTACACCTCTGAGGGAATGTCCGGCTGAATATTAAACAGTTTCCATCAGTTTCTTCATCCATTTTTCATCCAGCCACAGTCAACAACCAAACATTTATTTGACAAATCACTTTGATTCAAATGTTGTAGAAAATCAAGCCTGTCTGGTTGTTTTTGTTGTGAGAAACGGGCTGCTGATGAATACTTTTTGTCACAATTTTCCAAACCAACAAAACTGCCACTCTGTGCAGCGACTTCCCACTGTTTCCATCTCTCCAATCTTGCTTAATATGTTTGTTTATCTGTCTGTGGCGCTTTCGCCTTTTTGGTAATCTTCCCAATATTGGCAGCGCATTGTGTCTTAATGTGACGTAGTTTAAATATCCTCCTTGTTTTACTCCGCTGCAGACTGAAGGAGGACTAATCAGTCTCCCAAAGCTTTGTGACTGTTTTAACATCCCTGGTTTATCACATCAACCTTAATTATGGTCAGGAGCCCATTTCCTCTGATCTGAATCATTAGAATAATTCTGGTTAAGGGCTTGTGGTGCAGAGTCTTCTCAAAGCTTTCACTCCGCACACAGCCTCCGGGGAATCTACGATGGAGATAAGTTTGAAGTGCAGCTCGAGCGAGTGAGAGGCTGACTTGTCAACAGATGTGGTGCACGGTGGAGCAGGTTGCAGTCAAACCGAGAGGGCATGGACACTGTCAGCGGCGCTTTACTGTACCAGAGAGCTGTAAACTTACACTCTGAGAAATACGGGTTCCAAAAGGTTTCTTCCTGAAAGGACGAGGCTCTATCCAGAACCATTTCCTTCAGAAGTTGTCACAGGTTCTTTGAAAGGAATAGGGTTCCATTAAGAACCTGTTTTATCAAAAAAAAACACTTTTTGGAAGAAGGAGTTCTTCAAGAATTGTTGAAATCCTTAAGGAACTCTTTTGTAAATGGTTCTTCGTACCGTAACATAAAAGGGTTCACAGTAAAACCCCACTGTTGGGTTCTAGATAAAATCCTTGTAATATAAAGGGCTTATTGGTAGAACTCCTTGGGTGGGGTTCTAGGTAAAACCCTTCAAATATAAAATGGTTCTCATTAGAAGTGCCAGGGTGGGTTCTAAATATAACTCTTGCAATCCAAGAAGGTTCTCTGTAGAACCCCCTAACCCTTAGAAAGAGGAAAAGTTCTGAATTGAAGCCCCTCCATACAAGGGTTCTCTGTGGAAACTCTCATAGTAGGTTCTGGGTGAAATTCTGGGTGAAAAGGTTCTACCATGAACCAAAAAGGGCTATGCTATGTGACAAACCAAAGAACCCTTTAATGATTCTAATTAGCACCTCCATTTCTCATAGTGTAGAAAGACAGAGTCAGACTTGATCTATTCCTGAGCTGTTCTGCAGCGCTGCGTCTCCTGGGAGTAAATACAGGAGAGGATGAATCAGGGGAAGAAACCCAGAGGTGTAGGAAGGTGGGCGATGATGCTCAGAAGCTCGCTTTAGGGGTGCCAGGTCAGGACAGAGCGGTGCATTAGAAGATGAACTGTGCTGGTTACTATTTATGAATAGTTCATCCAATGCCCTTTAAAAATACACACACCTCTAGGGGTAAAGCAGCAGTCGAGTTGAAGTGTTGCTGCACTGTCGTTTGACAGCAAAGCAGAATCCTGTGAGAGGGTAACCAGGATAAAAGGCACGGTGATGGGCATTGCTCACTACCTGAGGCAAAGCCACTTCAATGCGTACAAGTGTTTGAACAAAGCAAGCCCAATGTTCCAGATAGGGAATTAAGAGGGTGTTCATGTGACTTGCAGTCTCTCTGAGCTACGCTGATTATGACTCAAACAGCAGCAACAACGCGCAGCTGGTGTGAAGAGCTCTGCCGCATGGATGTCAATTCCTGCCTGTCAAGAATTAATCTGCGCCCCAGTTTTCTGAATTTCAAAATGCCACCTACATAATCTAGTCAATGAAAGAATAAAAAAAAAAAACATTTAAAAGGTGTGAGATGTTGATTAATTGTCCGGTGCGTAGGCGGCTGCAAGAGCAGGGTGATAATTTCAACATTTCTTTTGTGTGCAGATCACAGGGGCACGGTTCCTACAAGTCGAATTCAGTAAGTTTAAAAGCATTTTTAAGCTTTTCAGCACCTTACAGCTGTGGTAATTTACATATTTATATACATGAATACTCAAAATTGTAATTTCACTCACTCACTTGAAATGTCTTTAAGTAGACTTGGCATCCTATATACAGTAATCTGTAGGGTTGGGTACTGAACTCTGCACTTTTTCAGGGTACAAACTAAATTAAGTTGATACTACTGAATACCAGTTCAAAATAAATCAATCAATGCCAAACTTTAGCACCTGAGAGCACATCTGGGTGAGGGATGAACTAGAGCTGCCAGCTAAAAAACTTTCCAAAACGCAACAAAGACACTCACTGTAATATTATTTATGCAAAGTACAAAGATGGCGAGGGCAACAAGTCTAATATATAAATAAACTCAAAATATATCTAAAAGCTGAAGAGTGTGTCGCTAATGTCTGTATGTGTGCAACCAGCTCCAAAGTTTAACCCTTTATGCACAAAAAAACTTTAAGTGAGGCGTCAACAACTTCAGGTGATTAATTAGCTCGGATAAATTATTGTGGCGTTAACTAGGCTTTCTTCACTGTCTTTGTTGTCATTAGCTTAGCATTGTTATTAGCGTTAGCCAACACTCAGCCACTGGTTGCATCGGAAATTCCTCACCAACATGCTAATCAGTGGGTTAAAACAGCAGGTGGGATTAATTACTATGTCTGAAATCTTAGTATGAAACCAATATTCATGAAGAGCAGACTACTGACAGGGGAATATCACAGTTTGAAGCACAGCAGGAGTAACGTCAGCAGCTACAAAATAACAGGAAGCGTATCACATGTGCTTCATCCGTGACACAAACAACAGCGCTGAACGCCCTGGTGACAGACTGACTGGCTGCAGGTTGTAGGGAGAGAGAGAGGTGGGGAGGGATTTATGTCATGCAGTGTGTAAAATAAAAAACAAAATATTCTAAATAAATAGCAAAGTTGAAACTGAGATGCTTGGACTCATTTTTTACAGCTCATTATATATATTTTTTTTATTACAGGGAGAGTAATACCAAATTTCAGGTATCAATACAATTATCGGATAGGTTGAATTGTGAATAGTACCCAACCTAAGAATATAAATTATCTAAGAATTTCTATGACATCTTGTCTTTTTTAAGCCAACACTCAAAGAAATAATAACCTCCCTTTCTTCTGCTTGTTTTCTTACTTTATCTACAAAGCAGATCATACAGTTAGTGAGGAATTGATTACAAAAGTAATGCTATTACAGCTGCAACAATTAGTCGATTAATTGGTTAGTTGCCAACTATTAAATTAATGGCCAGCTATTTGGATAAATGATTAATAATTTTGAGTCATTTTCTAAGAAAACAAGTCCAAATTCTCTGATTCAGCTTCTTAGATGTAAGTATTTTCTGGTTTCTTTATCACTGTATGACAGTACACTAAATATCTTTGGGTTGTGGACAAAATTGACATTTGAGGATGTCATCTTGGGTTTTGGGAAACACTGATCAACATTTTCTGACATTTTCTGAACCAAAGAACTAGTCAGTTAACTGAGAAAATGATCGACAGATAAATTGCTAATTACGATAATCATTAGCCGCAGCCTTAAATGACATTAAAATTTCAAGAAGTTTTAGGCACTTCACCCAAAATCCAAGCACTTTTCAAACACTACATTAAAATTCAAGTGTTTTCAAGGATTTTCAGCCCCTGTATGAACCCTGGAGGGGGCAAAAACAGGTCCGTATTTTGCCTCCCCAGATCCTGGTTATGTTTGTGAAATCAGATCCCTCATCTGCCCAGCGTTTTACCTTTGTGATATAATCTTGTAGGCATCGGGGAGGTAGCAGTTGACGTTCTCCATCTGGAACGGGTCAGCGTCACAGATCTTGTCGTCAGTCCGGCCGTAGTTGGCCGTCTCGATCATAATGACATCACTCCCCGGGCAGCGGAGATCAATTGCATATCCTTCGCATGAGAGCTCTCTCCTGACCAGCCCGAAAGGAAGAGCGGCCCGGCTGAACCCTGCCAGAGGAGAAGAGGAGACAGAGAAGAAACTTTTAGGCAAAATAATAAAATTAATGAGTGGAGAGGGATCACTGCTTCAGTACAATAAAGACCACACATCACGCGGTTAAAAATCCACTGGCACAAAATAAATAGGCGACAGCAGTCCAATATTTACCACAGTTTTAAACAGACGGACCATTACACGCGATACAGGAATGGGGAAAGACGAAACAATTCATCTCTCCATCTCTCTGTGGTCGTGGATGTTGGCTAAAGCATCTAATCTAAGTCATCGGAGACCCAATGGTAACCTCATAAATTCTTGAGCAAACACAAAGGCTACAGAGACATCAGGAAGGCCTCCACCTAGAGAACATCCACCGCAGAGCCAAACCTATCTGGACCGAGGATAGTTTGTTTTACAGTCGTGCAAACCCCCCTCATTTGTTTCTTTTGCTTTACTTGCTCTGTAAAGCGAGATAGAGGAAAAAAAAGGCAGAATCCCGGCAGAATGGAGTGTAATATAATCCATTTTACAGTGTCGGCGATCGAAGAGTCTGGAGTCCACACAGGAGGAAAAATCTATACATGGAACACAGCAGATGGGAGCGCAGCCAAATAGCTCTACTTTGGGGGAAAATTAACTATTTCACTCAAATCTGCCCCCCCCTTTTCAGCACATTACAATGAAATAGATTACTCGTCTGTATTTTCCTTTTTGTCATTTCACAAATAGTGTGGAACTACAGATATGGAGATTTGCAAAGTAAAAAAGTTCTTAAGTCAGTTTCAAAGAGAAAATCTGTAATATATTTACTGAAATGTATCATAAAATAACTATGACATGTCATCAGAGATCAAGGAAACAACACTAGAGTCCTCCTTTGAAATTTATACTCTGGAATAACAGTTTTTGTTTGCCCATTTCACATTAATTCCAGTTCATAATAATGTCAAATGTTAAGTGAATAAGTAAGTGTCTGTTTATGAGTCGCAAGAAATCAGTTTGATAGAAGAAATATGTTTCCACTGCATTATTCGTGCTTTGCCAAATAAAGTATCTGGATTTAGTGGTATCTCTAGTGGAAAATAACATATTACATACATAGTATATACCTATATATTTAGAGGCATCTAGTGATGTGCTGAGAGACTGCAAACCTCACCTTCCCCTTCCAAGCATGTAGGAGAAACTACAGCAGCTGCAAAACTTGCAAAAAAATGTAAAAGGACATATCTAGAGGCAGCGTTTGGTTTGTCCATTCTGGGCTACTGTAGAAACATGGCGGTGTAACATGGCGGCATCCATGAAATGAAAACACAACAATTCTTAGGTTCAGTTAATTATAGACTAATGAAAACACATTATAATATATTCCATTTCTGCTGTATTCTGCCGATAAATCCCTGTAAATTTTACACAGTGGGTGTTTCACTATCACTCAAATCTGCCTGTCCACAGATTTCAGTTAAACAGTTTTTTCTTCTGTATTTCCTTTTTCAAAGTAATGAAATGTCATGTCACAAATGGTGTGAAACTACAGGTGTGGAGATCTGCAAGGAGAAAAGAAAAAGCAATGAAGGAAGAAAAGAGAAATCCATTATCCAAGGTTAAAATGATCCAAAGTAAAAAAAAAAAAAAAAAAAAAAAAAAACAACAAAAGAAATGTAACTGTCTGCAATTCTGAGAAAACAATTAGGTAAAATCTAAGTAGAACATGCAAATGTGTTCCATTTAAGAAGTGCAAGCAGAGCGCTGCATGAACTGTCAATAATCGCCGTTGTTTGCAGCAATAGTGGGTCCCTGAGGGGGCAGCTACCATTTGTATTTTCTGCACCGCTCTCTGCTAATTAGCCCTCCTTTCAGCCTGTTACCTTTTTCCCTGCTCCCATTGGCTCCCGAGCATTGTCATGTACTAACGCTTACCACCCCGGGTTCACTTTGCCCCCTCACTCTAATTATCCTCACACTTTTGACAGTCAGGGCCTGACGCAATTAGCATTGTTTGAACGGCTCAAAGTTGAAGTGATTCCGGCTTGAAATTCCTACCCTGAAACCCCCGACCCACATGTCTGCTAGTCATTTCAGCCTGCTGTGCCTGGCTCAGCTATAATGATATTCTATGTCAGTCTGTTCATGTCACACAAGCAAACAGAAGAGAAAAAACACACCGACATCTGTGAAACATACACTGTTGAGAGTATGAAAAGTCATCGTGTATTAGGGGAAACTTCTGCACACACTAGTAGTGGTAGCAGTATAACAAAATATGAAACTAATGGTATAAATTCTCTGGCATTCAGCCACTAGACATTTCATTATAATACCATGATCTATCTAATGGCCAGTAGATTCTGCTTAGCTGGACTGTTTATCACCTCATTAGGAGACGTCAGTGTAGCCGGACTATAAGTGGAGGGCTGTGGGGTCACTCCATCTATTCCAATAACCACTACAATTACCCAAAGCCTTTCAGAAAACCTGTCCAGAATGGTGGATGATAAAACACAGAGTGAAGTCGCCGGCTTTACTGCGAAGACTAATGATTGTCCCGCCTGCCATTCCTCATGGAAGGAGTGACGGGTTTATCACGGCAGCCACAGAGAGCAGGCAGAAAAGTATGCATTTCATGGGGTTTTAAAATCCTGAGCGTCTTTCGGGCTAAAAAAAAAAAAAAAAAAAAAACACCCTCACACATGCACACGCCATCTGCCTGTGTAACCTCCTTTCTCTGGCTGTCTGCTGGAGACTCTGGCCATCTATCAGGCCACTATGGCACGATGGCATGCTGCTGTCAACAGAGGCCGAGCGATTGATTAGGCTTGTGCCTTGCCGGTCTCCTCCTCCCTCGCCTGTATAGATCTCTCTGGTCATAGGCTAACACTACATCAATTAGGGGGAGTATCAAGACTGTACTGGCGGCCTAAAGAACAAATTGCCTCCTCTCCAAACTGCGGATAGTCTCGGCCTCATTAATGACGGTCTTGTCAACTTGTAATTGGGCGAGTAATGACAAATCTGTCGAAAAAGTTAAAATATATATAAAGGAGATTTCTTTGCTCTGTAGGAGGAGGAGGAGGAGGTGGAGAGCTGAAAGAGAATATATTTTTGGTCGACTTAACTGGATGTTGCTTAAGATCTGAGGATTTAAACACAGCTAAGAAGGAAAAACCTTGTGACAACAAAGGTTTCTGGATGTAGGTATTTCTCTCTGTTGATTTTCTCGGTTTAAACAAGTTTTGCGAGGTTTTGGAGAGACTGGTAGACTGTTTGTGTGCACAAATGTCAATGTCTTAGGGAGGCATGAAAAGCTTTTCATCTCACGTTCTGTGCTTTGTTTGACTGCTCAACTTTGCAGAAGTTGAAGACTGCGACAGAAGGGCACCAGCTGCAGGGAAAACGGTGTCAAGAAAGCTGCAGGAAAAAATCCATAACACGATCCCTGCGTGTGTGTAAAAAAGAAGAAAGGGAACAGGGGGCTGCTCTCTCTGTATCTGTACCTCAGATTAACTTTAAATTACACAATCAGTGAGGGAATTGAATAATGCTCTATATAGAGCATTTAGTCAAATTGCCATGGTAACCACTTTGACTTAGCTATAATTGGCTGTGATCCCTATCCCTGGCCTTGTTGACATGAAGCCTTATCATGCATTCTGGTCAGTGAGTGACTGAGGAAAGTAGCTTTTCAGATTCCTCCCCCCTGACCTGCCTGCTAAGCCGTCTATTGAGCTCGAGAGAGCAAAGCATGGGCCGGGACAGCTTCTCAATATGTTGCATTCTGGGAGTTTTTCTCCTTCTCTCAGTTGACAGCCTATAATTCACTGCCGACAATCCCCCCACCTCATAATACATATTTTGTTTTCTATCAACACCCTTGAAATTGGAAGTGGCACTGTGGCTCAGATGGGTGCATCTGAAACCATCCACAGAGTTTCACTCGGTGGCTTTTAAAACCCTGGAGATGAAACGAAAAGATAATGGAGGTTTTGGTGTCGAGATATTGCCATTTGGCGACTGCAAGAAGCGCCAGACCAAAACACACATGTTGTGGTTCATCTGCTGTGTGTGTCAGCTCTTAAGAGTGCAGTCGTGACCAACTTTTAACCCTCACAAACTCCTCTGCGTCAGGACATCAGATGGTGGGAGAAAGAACTGGAGGAATGTTTGATCATTAAAAAAATAAATAAATAAACTGGAGCATTTTTTTTTGCACTAGCCAATTAGCACCAGAGCCCAGTTTCATAAATAGCAGAAGTAAAATAGTTACATAAAATCATCCTAAGAATTTCCTTAGGATGTTGTAAAGGGGGAACTCTTTCATCTCTAAGTATTTGCCCTCAGCTACTTGCGTCGCTAGAGGGGCCTTAGCGACCATTATCCTCAGAAAAGTTTAAGCAACACATACCAGTGCCTTAAATGTGAAATAATCTATAGAACAAAGGACAACGGCTGAAACGGTGACTGATAAGACACATTTTTCAGGACAGGGAAAACACTGTGAACACTGTGAGTGATGTGCAACTTGTTAGAGAGTACAGAGTTAAAGTTAGCACTAGCAACACTGTAGCTAGCTAGCCAAACATTAACACTGCTTTCTTCTTCTTCTTCTGCAGTAATATTTCTTCTTCTTTACTTCATCTACAGTTCATTTCACAGCAGATTTCTCACGTTGATTTTGTTACTTCTTGTTACCTGCAGGTTTAATTTATGTTAACAAAATTAAAAAGTGTATCTCATTTGTTTAATCTGTAAAAATTTAGTGTAAAAATGACAGGTTGTGATTTTACTGTAACATTTAAATATATATATATATATATATATATATATATATGTGTGTGTGTGTGTGTGTGTGTGTGTGTATATATATATAGAGATTTTTTTTTACAAGTTTAAGATTAATGGTTCAGAATTTTTACTTCCCCCTGTACAATTTGTTTAATTTATTGTTTGTTATTAGATAAAAACAAAGATTTAAGTTAATTCTCATTTTTAATCTAGGGCTGCAGCATCAATAAAATAGTAATTGCCATCCCAGTTTTTCAAAGACCAAGGTAGTGTCTTTAAATGTCTTGTTTTATCAGTCCCAAACCAAAACATAATCAGTTAAATATGATTTTTTTTTTTTTTTTTGTCAATTCTGCATGAAAAGTTACTTTGACAATTACTCAATCATCATAATAGTTCACCAGTGTAATTCTTTTTACTACTTTCCCAGTAGGGCAAGTGAGTTGCTTGATTTTCTAGCCCAATGTGGTATATTATTTGCCCCAGGGATGTGGGCAATCCTAATGGTTGAGCCCTGATATAGTTAAACACGGTGGTCCCACCGTAACACACATGTCGAGGTTCATCTGTTCTGTGTGTTAGCTCTTAAGGGCACAGTCGTGACCAACCTTTAACCCTTACAAACGCCTGTTAGGAGTCTTCAGATGGTGGGAGAAAGAACTGGAGGAATGTTTGATCAGTCAAAAAAAAAAAAAATCTGGGCCATTTTTGGAGGGTAGACAGAGTGGCGAGAGCTGGCACAGACAGAGAGCAAAGGCGTTGGTTGACGCTTGTCATCCTCCATTAAGGTTCCTTTGATTGGCCTTTGTGGTCCTGGAAACGGCAAACAGCTGCATGCAAATGGCCCTGTTTCCCCAAGGCTGGCCCCCATTGTTCTGCGCTTGGTTTTGACAGGGACGCTTTCTCTGCAGCATAAAGGACGGTGTAGCCTTTAGTCAAATAAGAGTGCCCCCACCGTGGTCACAGCAGGAGCGCTTCAAGATAGTTTGTCTCTTTACGTTGTTTTATTCCCGATATTACTGGTAGCCAACATCTTTGGAAGAAAGAGCTGATCTTAGAGTCAAGCCTTTCCTCCAACAGCAGGGGATGCCTCCATAATCCAATATCCGGAGTGACAGAGTGGTCATACAGCATGTTTTGCTCTGGTGGAGAAATGATTTACAATGGAAATTCATAAAGTAGGACAGAAAAAAATAAAAAACGCATTTGAAATTTTAATATTAGGGAACAAAGCATCATCAGTGTTTTGGCTCTTTTCTCCAGCTCCTTTGTTCTTTACTGCAGTATTTCTAATCTGTTCAGTGGAACGTTTTGATTGTCGGCCAAGGAATAAAATTAGCTTAGCAAAAATAAAATCCAAGAGACCACTGCGGTAAACCTTTTATGTATTAAATAAAACAAAAGTACACTTCACTGTCCATGCACATGCCTCTGAACTGACAAACTAAGTACTTCTTCTGCTAATTCAGCTTGCACTGTACAAAGACAGCCTTCAAAATTTCCATTTCCACGTGTCTGAAATTTGTGAGGCATCCACTGAAATGTGTTACACAAGATCGCAAATGCAGTACATGACCAGCCATCAGACGTGAGAGACGCATGGGGGGTGAGGTGGGAGATGAGAAAGGAGATTTGGGATTCACAAAATAACACCTGCTTTTCAAATACAGGCGACACCCCGAGAACGCCTCACTATGCCACAACGGCTCATATTTCATTTCAACTGTTCAAATGCGGTGTAACACTGAAAATCTAGTTGGACATATGGCACCATTTCCCATGACACTTTAGTCCCCGCTCGAGTCCACCTTGCTGGGAATTGTCTCCAAAGACAGTGTCAGACAAGACCACAAACCCCGGGGCTACACCCGCCTTTCCCAGACAACTGCTATCAGACACTCTTGATTCCGATATAAGTATTCTAAAATAGAAACTGGCAATATAGGACTGAGTCCATTTGTGGTTAGATGAAGCGCTCTGAGTCATATCTCTTTTCTCTTTCTGGTGATACATGAATTCAGTGTTGCCACTTCAAATTCCAACCATTCCACCATTTGTATTCATGGCCATGGCCTTTTCTCTAATGCATCTCTTGAACATTTTCTTCACTTAAAAAAAAAAAAAAAAAAACAGTGGGTGGGAGGAGAGAATCACATGCTCCATGTTGACGCATGTCTCCTTGAAGGGGTTTAAGGGTAAGGATTTGTCATATTGCTGAGGCTAAGCGTGACAGACCCTGCTGCTGCCTCTTAACTCCTCAGGTGGGTCCATTTAGAGACAGCTAGATCCTATCACACCAGATGCAGGCGTGTAATGTTTTCTCTTTTAGTTGAGCAGCAAGAATTCAAAGGGAGGAGGGGGGAATCCAACATTCTTCAACACAGGTCTTATGCATAATCGTGGCCACTCTGACTATTGGATTATTAACAGTGCACACTCAGAACATCTTAGGTTATATCGGGGCTAGCTAGCTGCAAGAACCTACCAAAGCTCAACTTTTTAGGAAGCAAGCTTATTTGCTTAATTAGCGCAAAGACTGACAGGAGGAAACAGCTAGCCTGGCTCTGCCCAGCGATAAAAAACCCCCTGCAATTTAAATTTACCTATGAAAACAGTTAAGACTATATTTAAATCTATTTAATACATACAAAAAACTGAAGTGTAACAACAACATATTGACTGTAGTAGTTTTAGTACGCTAAAACATTAAGTGACATTTTTGTCTATGTACAAAACCTCACGTATGAAACCAGTGATAGGCTATGCAAGTTGTACATGTTACTGTTTCAGGGAAAAATGACAGTATTCAAGCACTGGATGCTATTCCAGCATAAATACCACAATGCAAAGCGGTAGCGATGACCAAGGCAGCACTGACATCATGTCAATAACGCTTCACTTTAAACGTAAGTAGGCTTAAGTCTCACTTTTGGAGTCATATATATTTTAAATTAGTTTATCATTGGCACAGGTTACCACGGTTATGCATCTCCAACCAGCAAGGAGGCTCCGAGGAAGTGACGTAATATGCCCTGAACAGACCGAAAAGATAGATGCTACTCTTCATCTACAAAAAAAAGTGAGTTGATCAGTGGTGCAGATTTTGGGCATGTCATGCATAGTATGTACTTTTGGACTACTTTAGTAGTCATAGTTCTGTGTCGAACTTTTTCCTGGAGTCTTCTTGTCACAGTGAGGTTGCTAGGCAACTAGCGCACACACCACAAAGTGTGTACACCTGGTAAGGAAATAGTCTGGCACATAACCCCTGTGTTAAACCACGCCATTTTAAGACGAATTTAATGTCTCTGTGCTAAGCTAAGCTCCAGCTACATATTTATTGTACATCTAACTTTTTCTCTCAAAAACTATTCTTTTGAAATGCTTGTCTCTAAGTCTAAAAGTAAAAGTTAAAGACTAAAAGTAAACGGTGAGTATTTCACTAGATTAGCTACTGTTGCTAACTACAAAGTTAACTAAATAAACAGCTACCTGTTCATATACACACACTAGTTTATTTACAGTGCCGTGCAGGAGACGGTTTCATCTCCACAAAATCAACTGAAAAGACAGACTGGCTGGACCAGACAGTTTGCTCCCCATACAGTAAGCAACAGCAATAATCACCCCTACAAAGCAATCCAAGCCTTCAGAACATTTAGCAACATCTGTTTCCCTCTGTTAAAGTAGAGTTGTGTAATACGATAAGTAACAAATGCAGATTAATTTGTAATTCGCTTGTTGACCAATCTCAGACCCCCATCAGCCATCGTCTGATGACAATTTAGCCTCTGGGGGCAATTTGTTTCTTTTATTACATGAGTCAAACATTTCTCCATGCAGTACACAGCCATCAAAACTTTTTCTGGGTGTTTTAGGTCCAGACAATGTTTTGGCCAATGCGTTCCACCTCTTTCACGCCTGACACGGAGGATTTACGAAAAACCACAATGCTTCTGATACCAAAATCTTGGCCTTTGCCTACAGATCCTACAATAATGTGCAGATGTCCATTTTGTAGAGAGTAGTAGGTGGGCAAACAGTTAGATCGGTTAAATGGCTGGTCAGCTACAATACCTAATCCACTGGGATAATATCTGTGCTTTAGCTGACACATCTCGGTCAAGTTTGAAATTGTTTATGTAAAATTACAAATTTATTTTAAGAAGAATAAGAACTGTGTTAAGAAAAATACCATAATTTTCCTGTAAGCATATAAATCCCTTTAAAAATTACCTAACAACCACACGGTACACAAAATATTTGACATGCACAGACCGTTCTATTTTGATGCTGCAGAAATCACAGGCTGGAATTACACAACACAAAAAATGTGTAAGTTTTGCCACAACCGATGCACAGTCGACATGGTAGATTATTTTGGTTCAACAGAACAGCCAGCTCAGCTGCACAAGACTGCAGATGAAGAATTTCTCCCAGGGGAGCGAGTACTAAAGAAAAAAGCCAGCAAGTGGAGGCTATAATGACTGTGTCTTAATTTGGCCGCAGGAATCAAGGTTTTCTCCTCCGTCGATTGGTTGGATGATCCCTGACCCTGTGGGCGCACATCAAAGAAAACCGGCAAGGAAAGAGAGGAGCATCATTACATTACTAATACATATAATCCTCTAAATGCAAAGAGGGTCAGTGCTTAATATAAATCACACTGACAAGTGACAAGAGTAATTCAGTTGCAGAGACGTTACCAGATGTAATGTCTCCTTTTGTTCAGTACATGGACTCATCAGTTGGATTAAAGCAGAGTATAATTCGACACCTTGTATAGTCTATGGAGAAAAACAACCCATTCATAAAGATACAAATAACTGTCACAGAGGCTAAACATTTGAAAGAAAAAAAAATGTTTGACTTAGAAGATGAAAAAGCCTATATGCTCCCGGGAGAGTGCCATTTTGACAGAATTAGTTCATTGCTAGTTCAATATCTAACATATTGTTGCATCTCCTTTTGCAGGGGAGTTGATGAAACATGCAGAAAGAGGTGAGTTAAAGAAGCGCTCCCGAGTGCAGCAAGGGTATAGTTTCACAGGTTTGATCTACCCTGAGTGATGCTTAACTCCCCTCAAAGCCCATATTTTACCCCTGCACTTAAACCTCAGCTGGATTTTCCGCTCAAGAAGACGTCTCAGAATAAGTCAGGTGCCTCCCCCGCGGTGAAGGATGGAGAAATGGGAGGATGAAGTGGTGAAAGAGGAAGGGTTTGTCTCCATCACATGCTTGCGTCTCTTGTTCTTGTTTGCTGGAGCACAGTCTCCCCATTTCACCCTCCTCCTAATCAACCCCCCACCTCTTCCACCCGGGCCCCACCCGTACCGAGCCGAGCCCAGGAGGCTCACTCGGTACGTCACGCAGACAGGGTGTCAGGAGGAGCTGCAACTAGAACACGGATTACATGAATAATGAGCCAAAGAGTGCAAGGATGACAAGGAACAGAGATCAGGGCCTTAAGACGATAATGAACAGACAATTCTGATAAGAGACACAGGTTTTATCTTCATGCAGATGTCCTGTAGCACCCGCAGTGGCCTTTAACGCAGCTGCGCTATCACTTTCATTGGGCACAAGTCCATTTTGGTCCTTTTGTGCCTTTAAACAAACCCACTTGTGCCAAAAGTGGATGGAGTGTTGCAGTTGAGGTTGTGCTTATGCAGATGAGGTGGTGCAAAGCAATTTTGGTATTCGTTTTGGCATGAAATTGTTTCTGTGTTTCATCCCAACGCAAGAATTTTTTGCGGCTTTAGTTGGTCCACACAAGGGAAAAAAAATCCTTTCATGTATGTTTTGTTTTGTTTCTTTTATTTTAACATACGTTTTTAATCTAGTGCACATTTCATTGTACATTAAAATGCAATTTTTACTGCAATTAAGGCAGAGGCTGTGCTGGCTTAGATTAATGGATGATTTTTATCTGGAATGTCTTCAGGACACATCCTCAGCTGCTGCTAACAATGTCTTCCAGATTGCACATGCTCCACCAGGACTGGAGTTGTGGTCAAAGATTTGTTGGTCTGAACCATTACAACCAGTTTCAGAAAAATAGATGTCATGGACACACTGCTTCTATCTGCTAGCAATGTTCCTAATGAATAATTTCCATCTCAATTAAACAGAAATTTTAATTCAGACTAATTGACTGGTTTTAAAATAACAAAACAGCCATAAAGCTATTACTGTCATATTGGTTTGCTGAGTGTGGCTAATGCTAGCAGAGCTGTGACTTGTAACCTGCTCTCCTTGCAGGTTCACGTCGTTGCTGAATGTGGTTACACATAGCTTCAGTCAAGTGGTTATAAGCTGGTTCATTGTGACACAGCCTATGTACAACCTTATTTTAATTTTCTACATCAAAATACAAAATACATCAAAATAAATACAGTGCTGCTTTTACAAGATGTCTTCTTTGTAACATCTTCCTTCTCCCAAGTTTAACAGTTAACCAGCAGTGTATGTTAATAAAATAATGATAATTAGTTCAACCTACCAGTGTTTCTGTTGTCAACTAGCGGTAGTTGCAATGTTTAAACGAGTAGTCAACTAATCATGCACATCCCTGCTTTCTGCAATGTGAAGGCCATGTGCTGTGCTAGGACTACTGCTTGGAAGCTAATCTCCTAGCATGTTTACTTGCAGCTGATTACTATTGGTTGTGCAAGCCGTTACAATGTTTTATAATAGACCACCCTGGCTGTGGGTTTCAGGATTTTGTTTTATAAGTTTTTATTGAAAAAGGGTTACAACAGACACATTTAAGTTGGAACAGATTATTGAACAATGACATTTGTTGTTTATTTATAACGATGGCTGTGAGCTGTAACCTCAAGACTTTCTGAACAGAGCGGATGGAAATGTTTTGTTGGGCGACAATCTGAGAAATCTGTGATCATAGAACTGTGAGACTGAAAGCATTTATTTTGAGGGAATCCTTAAATGTGGTTTTCAAAATCAAATTTTCTAGACAATTTGTTTATATGAATGTTCAAAATAGATATACTTGGTTTTGGTGGGGGTTGGCATGCGAAAAAAGTTTAAGAAGTTTGTTTCTATTGTAATCATCATTGACATTTTTTTTTGCATGGTTCCAATCACAATTTGTCAAAACTCAACAGAAGCGAAAGAATTAAGAAATGTGGCAGGTTGGTTAACAAATGTTGCTGTTTTTTTTCTCTTTGCTGTACAGATTTTTACTAATTCTTCATGCACAGTTGGTATGCACTTCATCACTGTTTACCTTCTTCTGCTGCAGTAACCAATACAAAAAATAAGCCTACTGAGCATGTGATCAGGCAGTGACAGCCCATCGAGAATCTCCAGTGCATACAGCGATATTGCTAGCACACTGGGTATGCATACTACACATTGTACATACGGTGCGACAGGGGAAGCTTTTGTGGGCCTTTGTACAGCCCTGTTTGGAGTCTCTCAGAGATTTACCAGGAAAGTCAGTGAAAATAAAACAGCCAGGCACATTCCTTGGCAATAACCCCCTGCTATCTCTGGAACACTGACCACTTTGATTGGCTTGAGCGCGATGACCTTGCCCCATTCCCTTCCACCAGCATTCCGGTCAATGCGAGCAGAAAACAGGAGCGCTGATAAGAGATGCACAGATGGGGCGATCTTGATGACAGACAGTTTCCTGCCCCTCATCTTCGATGAGGCCATTGTGCCTCGCACAGTCAATGGGGATATTCGCTACAAGAGGGGGTCAATACCGATAGCGTAAGGCAAACAAAAACGTCCTTTGTGCTTCCCTGTTTCTCTGACTTTTTTCGTGCTGCGTACTTATTCAATTTCCTGCGCGGCAGGAGAGGGCTTCCTTATCTTTGACTGTTTATACCTGCAAATCGGCTGGTGGCCTTTTGTTTGCAGGTGACCCACCCTGAGGTGACATTTAATTCCTGGACAAAAAAATGTGTGGTCATGCTCTATGGCACAGCCTCTCAGCCTGAGGAGATTACTAATACAGTGAATGCAACAGAGCTGCATTCATGGCCTGTAGTGAGAGCTCGCCGGCAGGCACAGAGAGAGAGATCCAACACACGTTATTACACTGATTTGAGTCATATATGACCTGAAGCTATGCAAAAGTGAGTGAAACGAACAAGAAAATATTGGTAGGTGGACCACAGTGGAACCAATTTCATGTTACATTTACACATCAGCACCTCTCTATATTTTTCTGCTTCTTTGTCTTAAGAACAGACACATCAGAAAATCTGTGCGCACACTAAAACACACACCCGAGGCACAGTAAGCACACAAAAGCACATTTACAGAATCCATCATAATTTCTTTTATTGATTGTCATCCTTTCCCCACTGTCGGTATTAGTTTTAACACCGCCATTTACTCTGCAAATCATAACCAGCAGTGACAAAAAACTGAAACCTGAGCTGTTGTGACATTTCTGATACGGATCGAGGAGGACAGGTAGAGACAAATGCATCATTTTTTAACAATTTTCACACTGAGTAAATATAATTGTCGCCCGGCTCTCCTTTTCTTTTCCAAACAGCAAGGGGCTTTTTGTTCAAATGGCCTTCGTGTCCCTCTACACACATGATGTGTCTCCAAATTAAGCTCTCTTTAACAAATTAATGCTTAAAATGTATGCGACTACAAAACAGCTGGAGCGTGGCTGTGCTAAAAAAGAAAATTCACTGTCGTGGGTATTTAGTCAGAGCAACAATCTGCTTTGATTGCCTTAGCACAATGTCCCTTTGGTGCTAAATGTTACATGCTTTGCTTTTGTTTTTGCATGTTTGTTTGGCTCTTGTGCTTTTTTTTTTTGTTCAAATGAAATTAGTTCTGACATGCCTCCAAGCTATTTAAAAGTATTGGGTGAGCATTGAACCGCACTAAAATCCGACAGGTTCTTGTTGCCTCTGTGAATACTTTTGTTTCCATTCCAAAAACTGATTTATATTGTTGGCAAACACCTCCCCATGCACAAAGAAAGGAAAAACTCTACAGCTTTCTATAGCGTAGACTTGGTTTTATTTGAACCCCGTCTGCTTCCTCTCAAGATTAAATGCATTACTTTGTTATGACAGCTGAACCCTCCTGTGATGCAGCGACTCACACCGAGCAAATCCAAAAGTTTAGATTCTGAGGCAAACTACTTTGTGGTCGTAAGCCGGACTCATCTATTATTTGAATTAGGCTGCCTGGAGGAAAAAAAACAAGTGCGGACAGCATTTAAGAAAGGAAAGAGTGAGGTAGGCATCTGGTCCAATGTTTATACAACTTGTTACCATAAGGGGTGTGAATTGAACGGCTCTAGGATGATACGAGCAAGTGAGATTTAAAGCATGCTTAACAAATGAAATCAAACTGTCACAAAAAATGTAGCTCCTAGCCCATTAAATTAAGTGTTTGTTCATCAGCCTGGCCGAATAACAGCAAGTTTTACAATCACATCTAAACACACAATAAAGCACGAGCTTCTCTCCTAAAGGGGGGAAAAAGGGTTTGCTCTCACATTCGCATATTGGATGGAGACATTTCTTGCTGCTTTTTGCTTTACCAAAAACGCACTCAGGAAATCGCTGTTGCAATAAATCTAGGATGACCCTATCAAGGGTGATATTGTATTTCATTTCCTCTGAGTGAAATACTGATCCTGGAGATTCATGTGACTCTGGCTCATTTCAATTTCATGTTCTCTTATGATTCAAAACTTTCCAGGTCCATGGTTATTATTAAAACAGCATATTGTTACGCAATACTATACAGAAATATATCTGGCACTCTGTACAAAGACTGAAAAGCTGCATACTGCAGGGATTGTGGCAAACTGCTGACAAAACTGTATTAGAAATAAAGGAAAGAAAACAACAAATGTGATGATTTATCTGTCTCCATGTGGCTCCATATCTGCAAAAAAGTCCATTCAATCCAGATGATGAACCCCTGCCTTATTTCTCGAGATACTTCCAGTTGGGCAGAATTTCCATGCAAGACTGATATATCAGGTTTTTTTTTTTTTTTCTTCCACTGTGCTTGTTCTCACCACACAGATTGACCAGTCATCTGTGAATCTCCCATGGTTTAGCTGATAATTCATGATCGCCCTGCCATGGACCCGCAGCATTCAATATGAATTATAAAATGGCAAGCCAAGCATATCAATGGATGACAGACTGGATGTGTATGGCCCGGGGCCAGAGAGGAGCTAGAGCACAATGAGCTTCTCCATTCAGTCAACCCCAGGACTGGAAATACCAGTGTGGCACGAGGGAGGGTCTTCCATCAGCACAATGTATGGCACTGCTTGAGACAAATGTTGTGCTGAGACGTATTGTTAACCTTTACAACCTTTTGGGGAGAAACACAAGCATGCTGGTATGTTCAACCGAGGAATATTTCACAATCACAAGAAATCTCCCTTGTTACAGCATGTGTTAACCAGAGCAGCTCGAGACTAACAGGAATAACAGAGCAGAGAATATTTTGCAGGAGCCTGTTCTCTATTTGCACAATGTAGTGCCTAGAGAGGAAACAGTGTGAAAATTTCATATAGCAATTATAATAACGAAAATTCTAATATTTATCTGTACTTTTTTTTAATGTGTTAAAATGTTGTCTGTGTTTTCACGAACACAAACCCATGCTGCATCTGGAAGAATGCTGCTAAATTTAGCTGATGCTGGGCAGTAATTACCTCGGGTTTTATCAAAGCATGCTATTCAAACATGGTTATCACAATAATTCAAATGTGCAGCTAATCATCTGGACTTTTATAGCAATTTATAATGAAATTGATCATCATTTCATCCCTACAAATGGTACGTATAACCATTAACTTCCTGTCAGTGCTATAGTAACTTTGCTTTCACTTACATTTTGATAATCATCTCAGTGTCTTAGATAGCTGTTAGCAACATTAGCTAGTCACTCAGTAACCCTACAGACCCAGCTTATGGTAATTCTGTAATCGTCATCTCCATTCAAATCTCCATTCAAACTCATCAGAAACATCTTGGCTCATCTTTCCACTGCTACAAAACTCACCAACTCTGGTTTGGTCAAAATAAAGTAAAGGTCTGTTTACTTTAGGTCAACACTATAGTGATGTTACCTTCACCTACAAACTTGGTGATTATTTCATCCATCACCCAGAGACGGTTCACCCCAACATAAAAAAGAAAACACATATTTTTCCACTGGCTTCTATTGATATTTATCCATCTCTGCTGTTTTGGAGTTTAGAAGATATCTGCTGCAGAGATATCTGCTTTCTCTCCAATCTAATAGAAGTAGATGGCACAGTGGCCAGACGCTGTCCAGTGTCTTTTTACAAAAATCATGACCTGGTGACTCAAGATAATCCACAGACCTTGTGTGCAGTAGACTCTACTAGAACTACTTGCTGTCTAATAGAAAGACAGTAGTTCCTACCTGAAACTGCTCACATCAAAGTCTGTGAATTACCTTGAGTAACTGGGTCATGATTTTTGTAGATATGCTGCTTTTTAAATTTTTCAGATGTATTTTTTTATTCTTAATTTTTTATTTTGGTCCTTTCAGCACCACAGCCGAGTGCCATTTAGTCCCATTACACTGAAGAGAAGGCAGAAGGCCGATGGAGTCCAGAGTATTTTGATTTTGTTAGGTAGTTACTTCATGTTTCACAGTTTTCTTAGTACATATTCTTAAGAGTATTTACTGTTTGTTTTGAATATAGGGTTTTGGAGCATGTTAATAATCACCCCAGAGTCTTAGGTAACCAACATTAGCTAACTACCATCACTATCTCTATACAAGCTTGACAGAAACAAAATAAAACTTGGCTAAAATAATCACAAACTCTGGTTGTTTGGTTGAAATAAACCCTTATCCCTGGGAGAGGTGAAGTTCTTGCTATTTTCTCATACATGCTTCTTGTGTCTACTGAATTTTCAAAAAAACTGCACATGAATGTCTCTCACAAGCTGCAACACTACAGGACCTAAACAAACACGGCCTCTTCGCTCTGATCTCCTCACTGTCCCCGCAGATATCAAACACAAACCACTTAATCTTTTACATTTCCCTTTTGTGCAATATTCAGATATGAAGCCCAAGGTGTCTGCTCTCCTTTTGCCATTTAAACACAACAGCCAGCCAACTAAAAGTGTTGACACTGACTACACGACATAATCCTCCCTAAATCTGTCTTTCTTTACTTTAGAGACTTAGATAACAGCTCTCATTCACTCGCAGCAGGTATGTTCCTGTGCACTTGCCCCACCTTTGTGGCTGCTCCCTTTGAATCTGCTTGTCTTCTTTCATATGGGTAGACTGGGCGGTCTGAACCATCTAAAACAAATCTGATACCTGCATGACCTAGTTTTCTCTAGCAGCGGTGTTATCTTATAGATGTGTTATATAATGGCACAAGGATGTGGAAGAAACGGAGAACAAATAATGAGAACAAGAATTAGCATATGCGGAGGGTTCAGAGGTTTTAGTGTGATGTTTTCTCTGTATGGTTCTACCCAATTAAAAATATCAAAAAGATAGAACTTTGACATTACTCAAAGTTACAGTCCTTTTCATCCAGTCAATCTCAATTTCTGATACTATTTAAGGTCTAAAATGTTTTACCAATAGGCAATAAATATATTGACATTCTGTAATGATCCCTCTATGCTTTAGTTTTCATGTTAGCGACGGGTCTGCCATTCCCACGCTGGATTCAAATTGCTTTCACACACAAGAAATTCACAGTTTTTGATTTTGTCTCATTGTTGGCAGCCTGACTGTTAACTTTTCGCTCTCTTTACACAGAATCAGAGCTGTAAGTTGCTGCTAATGCGCTAAAAGCATTCAACAAGTGAGGCACAGGGTCGCTTTTACCTTAAAGCAATCACGACAGGAAGATATTTGCCACAGGCGTTGGCACTAACTGCAACAGCTCATCAAAAACGCATACAGACAAAACAAGAAAGATATTATTTCACGCACTTTTTTTCTGCGAGAGTAATGGAGACTAATGGAAAAAGAAAAGGGCAGCCACAGTGAGCTGCAGCAACAAGGCCAACTGTAGTGTGACAAACTATCTGCATCATGTGCGCCATTAAAGTGGCAACAATTCATCGATAAACCAAATATTAAATCAATCACCGACTATTTTGATCATTGATTAATCTTATTGAGTCATTTTTTAAGAAAAGAATGTCCAAATTCTCTGATTTCAGTTTCTCAAATGTGAATATTTTATGGTTTCTTCACTCCTCTATGACGTTAACTCAATATCTTTGGGTTGTGGACAAAACAAGACATTTCAGGATGTCATCTTGGACTTTTCTGAGATTTTATGGACCAAACAACTGATTGTTTAATCAAGAAAACAACTACACAGATTAATCAGTAATGAAAATAATTGCAGTCCTACACACCATCAAATCAGATTGCAGTTGCTCCTAGCATGATGAAAAAAAAGGAAACTTAATCACTTTATTTAACTTTTTTCTCGTATATTTTATAAGTAGCTGCTTAAAGAGCGTTTGCTGCTGGCCAAATCATCCAGAAATTAAATTTTAAACCTGCAATAACTGATGTTTTTGGGCATTTGAGGGCAGCAGAAACAAGTTGTGAACCCAACAGACAAACCATCATCTCATAAATTGACATGACAAACTGCTTCATTGGCAGCAGTTACCAATTTTTTAATTTAAATGTATTTAATTATTTGAAATGGGACAATGTACAATAATCAACATTTGAATGCATGTAAATGCCAGATGCTTTTAGGCACCCTAGAATACTAAATTAATACAATATGCACAATGGTTGCAATAGTTTAAGACATACTACATCGTTTATACAACAACAGTTATAAGTTATGATTAATTCTGGGTCATGTATTTGGCAACCAGATCGATGTTAGTGTCTTTTAGCTCTGTTTTTGGTCTCCACCACCTCCCGAGGGAAATATCTGCCATAGCTGCTTAATGCTTAACTATGTCCACCAGCTTTCCTCTAATTTTGTGTCTCTGTCTGACTGCTGGTGCTGAGTAGGTAGTGTACAGAGGGTCTTCAGAGCTTTTTGCTGAAAACAGCTGCAGCCCAGCTCTGCGAAGTCGAGGGCAGCTGCAGATTCAGGTGATAATCCTCTGTAGGTTCATCACTTTGAGCGACCCCTTTTATACTGTCACGATGATACATTGCTAGTATAAAAAATATTGATTATAGCCGCTGTAAGGATTGTCACTTTAACTGAATAATCTATGCTCAAGTACATGGACTTGCTGCAGTTTCTCTGGCAGCGGTTAATTTCATTCGATTTTGCACAAATTGACAATGTTTGTCAAAACAGAGGCCGACTGGTGCTCATTCCCCATACTGGCCGCGGAAAGTCAATACGAGGAGAGAGAAAAATCACTTCCTCTTCAACTATGTCGATGAGTGTTTCAAAGCATGAGGAATGTTTTGGGTGAAAACGATAACCTGATTATACTCTCTCCTGGTGAGGGACAGGAGGTAATTATCAAGTCGAGTTTTTTGTTGGCAGGACTCTGATGGAAACGTAGATCATAAGCGTCGGGATGCTGGCCCTCAGGGCTGGACAGGCTGAAGGTGAGTGGCATGTGGATAGAATCAGATATTGTTTTCAGAGCAACCCGCACACGCACACACACACACACACACACAAACACACACACACACACACACACACACACACACACACACACACACACTCCTTTATTGATGGATGGGCAAATATGCATTCTTAGGCCTGAGAGCTCTCACATCAACTGAAACCCAAAACCTGAACTTTCTGCATACCAAAGCAGTATTCCTCTTTAAGAAATTCAACAGGACTATTCAGCTCAGTTCGAGAGCAAGGCCAAGTCAGAGGGCTATTCTTCAAATGCCTTGAGAAGACTCTTCTGTATTATCTAAAATTAATCTACAAAAAATGCATCTCTGCTTGAGAGACTGCTGGGATAGTCTGCTCCATTGCAGTCCGTCTTTGTTAACAAATTGTGCATCGCAGCTCGACCTAAAATAAAACTTGAGGAGAAATCTATTGAAGAACAAAACATCGAGAGAGAGAGGGGAAAAAAGGCAAAATCCAAATTGAAAAGGAAGCCCCCAAAATGATGTGCTTCAGCATCTATCTGTAATCAATGCTTGGCACACAAGCATGTGATTTTGGGTTACTTTATTTCCCAGTACAATGAGACTGAAAGGGGGGGAAAATGTAATGATCATCATTAAGCAGACATACCAACATCAGTGGTTTTGATGGGCATGTAACAGACGGGTGTGTTTTGTGACAATACTTGTAATTACAGCCAAATGTACTAATCAAAAGTGAGGGAAGGAACCAAAAAAAGAGCCCTGGGATGTCATTTCAGACAATTAAAAACACTGACACATTCTTTCCCAGTTCCAGAGTCTGGCGCTGATTCAAGTGCCCTGCATTTGATGGTTGCAGGTGTACCGACTGCACAGGACAATCTGATTTAGGCATAAATAAAAAAAAAAAAGCATATTCTCTGCAGCTCCAGTGCCTCAAAGTACACGCAATCAGTTATAAAGCTCAATGTGCACAAAAGGTGTGGTTATGTACCTTTAGGGCAGTGTTTCTCAAACGGGGGTACTAGAACTCCTCGGGGTAACTTGGAGTGCTGCTAGGGGTTTGTGAGATGTTTTTGTAAAAATGTTAATTAAAAAACATCAGCCATGCATGATTCCTAGGATAATTATAGCCTGGTATAATACGTTTAATAAAAAATGTAAATGTAAGTGTGATTAAAGTGGAGTTATGGCATCCTGAGCAGAGAATGACATCACACTCTGAGCAAGTCGCTCTTTCAGTTTTCAACATGGCGGTCTGGTGGGCAACTTTCTCATATTACAGCTAAACAGTGCACTAAAATCTGTTTCTGAAAACATTTTAAGTGAGAAAGACGCAATGTAATGACATAACCTTGATCCATATATGATCAACACTGCCTAGTTTCATAGTTTCAGCTGAGTTTTAGTAATCTCCATTGGAAACCAGAGCCAAAATGGCGGCCACCAGGTCTCAATATAACTTGTATTACAGCTAAACAGTACACTAAAATCTTCTGAAAACATTTTTAAGTGAGAAAGAAGCTGTGTAGTAACATAACCTTGATCCATATATGATCAGCACTGTTTTGTTTCATAGTTGGAAACCAGAGCCCAAATGGCTGCCGCCTGCTTACACTATTCCTTGTATTGCAGCTAAATGTAATACTGAAAACATATCAAGCAAGAAATAAGAATTACAGTGACATAATCTTGAGCCATCTTTGATCAACACTAACTAGTTTAACAGTTTCATCTGAGTTTCTGCAGCTTCCGTTTGAAACAAGAGCCAAAACGGCAGCCGCTTGGTCACATCATATTACATTGTAATCAACTGGTTACAATATTTCTTGTATTTCAACTAATTATTACAGAGTAGTAGTAATGTAATTTAATCCAAAGTAGTAACATAATCTTGATCCATAATTGATCAGCACTGCCTAGTTTCATAGTTTCATCTCAGTTTTGAGTCTAAGTCGAAGTAGATGTTGTATACAGCACCTTTAAACCACAATTTATATTCTATATTCCAATTTTCAATGCAATAAAGGAACTGCCAAAAACTGTCAACTTCTGTAAAACCCCACGGAAGATGAAAGCAAGAAACGCAAACACATTCACTCTGCGCGGGAAGCCAGTTTTGATATCAAATGACAGTCAAAAATCAAGAAAATGGATTTGTGGTTGAAATGTAGCAGCAATGCAGCTGAAAACAAAGAGAAGGGAGTGAAAGGAAAGAAAAAAGGGAGCCAACAAAGTACCGTCAGCATCAGGAGGAATAAGTTTTAATGGGGTTTACTTTAATGAGGTGACACTGATGGCACAGCGGTGTATTATACTTCTTTATATAGGCTTTTTTTCTACCACAAATATTTTGCACTGATCAGAGGCAGGGTTGTATGTTGGCAAGAATCTGGCGTTACGATGCGTATCACGATAGAGGGGATACAGATACAGATTAGTCAGTAGTCTAGAAATTGCAGTAAATGTGCCTCATTTTACATTGTTTTGTCTGGTGGAGCCATGTGTTGAACAAGGAAATTTAAAATGAGAATGAAAATGAGAAAGCAATGTATTTATTAATTATTAATGATCAATCGAGTGTTAGCATTTTCAACTATCAGTTGAGGAAAATGCCCAAAATTTGCAACCCTAGTGCTTACTTCTTCTCTCAGTTAATGTTATTAGATTACAACACTGCAACAAATCTTTGCAAGTGAACTATTAATTAAAAAGCAATGCAGTGTTTTTGAGAATACTGCTATACTGAAGTGTAGTAATATTTTATTACACCCTAGTCAGGTGGCTGAAAAAGTATTTCAAATAGGGCTCTTTATTGAAAAAAAGTTTGACAAGCTCTGCTTTAGGGGAAGGTCTCTGAAGCAGCATGTGAGTGTTGTTTTGAAAGTGAAGAAAGATGTCAGTGAATGTGTCCATGAGTCACCTGGAATCCTCAATGAGTTTAGAACAAAGAGTTCGAAACACCTTTTTCAGATCTCCAAGGGTAAAACCACTGAAGAGGAACTATTAACACACCCTGAAGAATGTGTGCTAATAAATTCAACACATTCATAAGCTGGATAAGAATAAGAAGTGGCTTCTTGAAAGGTTGACCAGAATCACATTAACACCACTCCGCCACGTAACTCCATGGTAACTCACCTTCTGAAGAGTGAAAGCAAATGAGAAGGAGCAAGAGGCAGTGAAACACTGGACACCTCCACAGTGTAGAGGCCATTGTGTGTTGTATGCAAACGATCCAAGAGCCTTTTGGCTAATAATAGCGGTTCAGTGTGTTGCAGCGACGGAGGGGAAAGCTGGAGCGATGTCAACGATCAGTAGTTCTCAGAGAAGCATCACCAGTCATCTTCTCATCTGGAAAAAAAAAGGAGAGGAAAGAGCATAAAAATGGAGGGAAATGAACGGTCATCATCAGCTGCACCACAGCCTTGTTGTGTAATTACCTCCGACAAGGAGGTTATGTGTTCAGTGCCATTTGTTTGTCTGTTTGTCAGCAGGATTATGGAGAAGCTACTGGCTCAATTTTCATGAAACTTGGAAGGATGTAGCATGGATTGAGGAAGAGCCCATTTGGAGTGGACACAAGTTATTTTTCACTTTTGTTAACACTGTGAGACAGGGCATTTGGCATTCATGGAATAAATGCCATACATCTGAAAATCTACTAATAGTAAAGTTCAATGATGACTCCATATCACTAGTAATCCTCATAATTGCCAACCCTCCTGATTTTCCCGGGAGACTACCATTTTTCATTGCCCCTTCCTGGTTTTCTCCTAGTGTCACAATTCTCCCGTATTTCTGCGTGTATCGCAAATTTTCATACTTTTTTTTCCCATTTTGTTATTACAATCTTTTTCAAGTGTTGTGCATGTTTAGCCTGCTTTATCCAGTTGTCCCTAACACAGCCATGCTCGTGCACATCATAGAGGAGCGATCTCTCCAAGTGCCCTACTATTTTTTTAATCCAGATTTAAGTGTGTGAACTGCAAGACAAGATGTCATATACAAATACTTTGCTACTGTAGTGTTTTCAGGTATCTGTATTACACTTGAGTAAGTTTTTTTCCGACAATGTTTTACATTTACTTCCTACATTCTAAAACAAACATCTGCACTTTCTGTTTACGTTTTCAAAACAGGCTGATTATTTTAATTTTAATGCATTTGAGGGGAACATCAAGACTGATCTCAGCTTAAATGAATGAGACAATAACACAGGGAAGATGATTCCTTGGTGTATCCCATCAGTGCGTATCATGCAAAACAGACATAACAAGACGAAAAACTACGTAAAAGACATAACAGGATGAAACAGGCGGAGAGGAAGGCTTGATCGTGGAGAAACGCTCAGGTTCGGTTAGCTTTGCACAGAAATATCCGGCAGAAAGGGTAACTTTTTACTTTTATACTTTGAGCCCTTTTCAGAGGAGCCTGTATTTTTTTTCATTTCTACTTCAGTAAAGAAGTTGAATCAGTACCTCTACTCTTACTGGTCTTTTTTTCACTCAAGTGTCTATACTTCTACTTGAGTAAAGAGTGTGTACTTTTACCTCTGGTATTTTCTAGGAACTTCCACAGAAATATTAAAACTTTTTTCTCAAGTGTTTATGAGGACAAGGAAACAAAGCAGATAGCGTGCCTCGCCTTGTGCACTTATTCAGCACTCTGCGACGTGTTACCACTGAATGTTTACACTGCCTCATTCTCCCACTCTTCCCTGTTCCACCTTCCCCATTTACTCCCAAGATCCCCGCGGGAGAGAGCTTGTCGCTCCGGCAACACGTTCACACAGGACGCCATTAGAGACACGGCTGCTTTGTGAGTTACTTTTGTCTCCTTCCTTATCAAGGGGTGGCAAAAACAGTCCTTTGTCTGCAAAAGCAGCGAAAGGTTAGAGCCTGAGACAGCCTAACACACACCAGACAGATAAGCTGCTTACCAAAGTCAAACACCAAGGAGGGATGTGTTGTGTCATATGTGAAATGCCACACACACACTCACATATGCATGCCTGCACAAACATAACCAAGGACATGCACACTCCTGATGATGTGGACACACATGCACAAACGAGCGCACACACCGACATATTGTATCTTGTTTATTCCCATGTGGTTGCCACACAACGTCTCCCCAGTGCGCACACACTCACACACACACCAACATCATAAACAGGATTGGTCACTTGGTAGCCGTCGCTATGCAAAGGAGAGCGAATGCTTCCCGTGTCTGAATGCTGCTCCTTCAGAGCCACCCGTCAACCACCCTGATTATTTTATAATGAACCTAAATTTGAGCAGCAGAGCAGTCAGCTCTGATCGCTCTCCGGGCCTCACTAATGCGCTTGGATATTTTTGGCAACACAAAAACCCACAAAACATGGGAAGCTTTCACATTAGCACACTGAGTAATAATTTAAGTCACTACGGGTCCATGCTAGGGCTGCAACTAACAATTATTATCATTGATTAATCTGTCAATATTTTTCTCCATTAATCGATTAGTTGTTTGGTCCATGAATTAACAGAAAATGGTGAAAAATGTTGTTAGCGTTTCCCAGAGTTCAATGTGACATCCTCAAATGTGTTCTGAGATAGAGTTTACTCTCATAGAGGAGTACAGACAACTGAAAATATCTGTATTTGAGAAGCTGAAATCAGAGAATCTAGATTTTCTACATAAAAAGACTCAAAGTGATGATGAATGATTTAATACTGTAGTTGACAACTAATCGATTGTGATATTTTGCTAATCATTTTAGTAGCTTTCAAAGCAAAAACAGCAAAAATACACTGATTCCATTCCACAGAAACATGGCGGCAGTGAAACAGAACAGGTCAGTAGCGGACACTTTTGAATTGAAGTGCTATTTACTATTTACATGTCTGTATTCTCTCCAATATAAGGGGATGGATGGCACTCATACAACTCAGTGGCAATCTCTCTTAACAGTTACTCAAGATAACACACAGCTAACAACAAGGTCTGTGGGTTATGTTGAATGACTTGGTCATGGTCATTGCAACTCACACGAAAAACAGTCTAGATGGGTAAATAACACTGCAGGTAAGAGGAAAATGTGTATTTTTGATTTCTGGGTGAACTGTTCCTTTAAAAGACACACTGCTGCCAGGACACGATGTGGGTCCATCTTAAAAATTACTGGCAGAAACCCTTCTTCTTCTTCTACTGAAATCAAGGAATTTGGATATTTTATTAATGAAAAAATGACTTGAAATGAGTAACGGATTATCAAATTAGTTGGCAGTTCATTTAATAGTTGGCAACTGATCAGCTGTAGTCCATTCTATACATGACTGATGCCTTGCTGGGAAGATAATAGCTGAAAAAATGCCCCACTGGATCTGCACCTATAGCCTGACGCAGCCTGAGTGAGCGTGTTTATTTTCATTTGAGGTCACCCTGGCTGAGCGGTTGTGCAGCAAAGCCTGAGCCAAGGAAACACACATACAGCTAACTTATAATTTATCAGTTAAACTTGGGTGGTTTTTATAGGAGTTGCGGTTTTATTTGTCTTACAGCTGTTTATCTGCCAGTGGCGCCGAACCAGATCAGATAAGGCTGAAAATGGAGGGTACAAGCTCTCCTGCAAGGGAAGTCTCTCACACCGCGGGTCTACTGAGGCTGCTCATACGCTCAAGTCCTCTAACAGGCCTGCCACCAGTTCAATATTGGGCAGAACACCAAATCTCCAGAGACACACGTGACTTCTTCCTCGGCCATTTATCTTCAGTAAATATGAGGCCTGGGGCCATGGGGGTAACCATAATGGTGGTTGACAGGAGGAGATTGGAAACTGTTGGGGGGACATCCCCCTGCCCTTCTGGCCTGCTGGGCCCGCTGAGCCACTCAGCCCCTCCAGACACCAGGGGGCGAGAGCCTGCCAGGCCCCGCGGATGCAGACTTGCCCTCGCCACCCCAGGGTTCTTTTCTCCTGATCGGCCGTCGCCCCGCTGGGTAACATGTCTCCTTTTCTCCCTTAAGCTGGTGGAGGACACAGGCCTGCTCATCTTCCTAAAAACACTGTTTTGTTTGGTGGGATTTCTGCACTGAATCGGGCTGGACTTGAGATAAAAGGATTAGGCGATTAACATTAAGATGCTTTACACAAGTACTGACAGACGTATCATAATTTCACATCAGGGGACGGAGGGGGGATGATGGTCATGGGGGGCTAAGATGTTCTCAAGCAGAAAATGATTTTAAGAGGTAAGTGAGGCATCGTTAACCCCTCAGAGATTGTGCCGAGGAATTATCTACACCAATCCCCCCCTGAAGCCTGGGAATTGAGGTTACTTGTTTCTCGGCCAACGATTTCCGCATAATGATCATCATGTTCCACTGAGGCAGACGTTTAAAAAAAGGTACACAGTTATGACTAACTGTCACCACCTACACTTAATCTAATGAGCTCAAACATAGAATGCACACCAAAAGACCACTGAAAAGTACACACAGTCTTCACTCGAGGAGCAGTACAGATATTGGTGTAAAAAAACAGTAGAAGCACCGATTCAACTATTATATTCAAGTTAAACTGAAAACGTTCAGCCTCTGAAATGTACTCAAGGTAAAAAGCAACCCTCTGAAGGACAATTCTACTGACTGTTTCTGTGCAAAAATAACAGAACCTCACCTTTTTTTCCACAGTCAAGTCCCCCTGCTTGTCTGTGTTGGCTTGTGACAGTTTTTGAATTATTAAGTCTTTAAAAATGTTTTTGTCGTGTTACATCCTGATATGTCGTTTCACTCTTGCTATGCCTTTAGCATTTTTTTTTGTCTCGTTATCTCGTTTTCATCTTGTCACATTATTTTTCTGTTTTACTACGTCTTTTACATAATTTTCATCTTGTTACGCCTTGATATGTCATTTTCGTCTTATGTCGTTTATGTTGTTACATTGTTTTTTAACATCTTTAAAATCATTTTCTTCTTGTTAAAATGTTTGTCTCATTACTTGCTATGTCAAGTACCTTTTCATCTTGTTACGTTGTTGTCTTGTTGCATCTTTAACATTGTTTTCGTCATTATGTTTTGTTGTCGTTTTCATAATCTCACATCATTTATGTCTTGTTACTTTTTTACATTGTTTTCAATTTGTTACAAGTCTTATTAGATTGTTTTCGTCTTGTTACATAACAAGACATCTTGTGTTGTTATGTCTTTTATGTCATTTCTATCTTGTTACAGCTTCACAGATCTTGTACGTTGTTTCTGTCTTGTTACAACTCATTACATCTTTTGTGTTTTTTTTTTTGTCTTGTTACTACTTCTTACACATTGTACATCATTTTTGTCTCGTTACATCTTGTTCAGCATTATTGTCTTATGACATTTGTGTCATTTTCATCTTGTTATGTTTAGCTATGTCATGTTATGTCACTTTGGTCTTGATAAATCATTTCTTTGTGTTATTGTTACATCCAAAAATAATGACTAATTCCACTCAAATGCATTACAACTAAAGTAATGAGCCTGTTTTGAAAATGTAAGGAGTAGAAGTACAGACACCTGAAAACTCTACTGAAGTACAGTAATAATGTGCAGCTTTTATACTTTCTTACTTCCCACCTCTGCTGAATAAATAACAGTTATTCATTTTCATCTGAGCCCTGAGCTCCTCTTCCTAAAAAAAATAGCAGAACATGTATATTCCCACAGGTTTTCTCTCTCTATTAACAGTATATCTTTCTGGAAACAAGACAAAAAAAAGAAATGAAAAATGATACACAAACATTCAGGACATCTGTTTTTCTTTTGTCTCCTATACATACACAGTGGAAACCCAAGGAGAGAAATCTATCATCAGTTAAGATAATGGAGAAAATCACAGTCCACAGCCAATTTTTCACATCAGCCTGATAGAAATAATAAGCAAGCATTTAAAAGAGGACGGCGAGCAATTAAAACATAATTAAAATAAATGGATAGAAGGAGACAGCCCACATGTCTTAACATGAAACACAAGGCTGTGTGCAACAGTCGGGCTGAATGAATGTGAGTCTCCCTTTGACAAAGCTTGTGTCTGCCTCACTCAAGCTGGAGAGGCGTCCAATGAAAGAGAGAGTGAGAGAAGAGAAGGAGAAGGGGAGAAGGGGGGGGGTTGAGAGTTTTCTAAGCCGGGAGGGACTAAATGGATGGGAGACGGAGAGCAGAGGAGGAGAAGAATGGAAGGGGGAGAAAAGAAAGAGGCGGTGGGGTCACTGCGGAGGATTGACAGCCTGTGAGTATGGCCTGACCTCCTGGGTTCGCCTCCAAGTTTTCTCCACAGGCTTAGAGAAGACAAAAATAAAGCCCAGGAATGTTAATTTATTTTCAATTGTCAACGCCGAGGAGAGACAGATAAAGAGCGCATACATACATATCAAGTAAGACTGGAACAAAACTAATGCGCGAGTCCAAGTGTAAGCTGAAATCCTACAAGTGAAATAGAGATGTGGCTCCGTTGAAGCTGCATCTTGCCAACACAATGATCCGTCTCCCACTCTTTGAATAACTACTAATTTGGAGAACTTTCTGCCCCGCCCCCATGCCCTACATTCAGGACAAAAAAAGACGCACATGTGAGAGAGTGGAATTTCAAACATCAGAAAATGGTTGATGGGCTAGAAGTGGGAGACGGGAACTACAGGAACTAAGAAAACACAGCCTCCAGACACTTTTTTTTTTTCTCCCCCTGTCTTCGGTGCACCCTGATGTTCCCAAGGAACTCTTTTGTCATGACAGTCCTGTCAGGGCTGCGCTTTCAACCCCTGCAGGGACATGATGTCATTTCCTTGGCTCCACCAGTGATGTAGAGAACTTGCCATCAACTGCCAGACAGAGAGATGGGCCGACACCGAGCAGCAGCACAGTCTGCACACACTGTGTTCTCAACACACAGCTGATAAGATACACTATTAGGATAAACAGGTTGTAAACTGAGTCTTACAGAAGTGCACGCTGGGACAATACAGACAATACATTACAAAAATGTTGTTAATATGCTTTTTTTCTTTGTTTTTTTTTTGCTGAGGGTACAGGCCGCAATGACAGGTCAATTAATCAATCAATAACTATTCTACAAATCAATAATGAAAACAATGCCAACATTTCACTGGTTCCACCTTCTCAAACCTGACTATTATCTGCTTTTTTCTATTATGGTATAACTAATATTTACAGTATAAATGGGTTTTAGACTGTGAGACAAAACAAGCAATTTGAACATAAAAAGAGCAACACGATATCCTGAAACAAACTTTTTTTATGCTATTTTGATTAAAACAATGTTGCAACAATTAGTCGATTAATCAATCGGATTAAATATTCGGATTACTGATTAATTGTTTTGAATAAAAAAAAAATCAGGAAAATGTTCTGGTTCTCTTTGTCCTTTATTATGATAAAATGATAAATGGGACTTTGGACTAAAACAAACAATTTGAACACATAGAACAACACAATATCAGTTTACGCTTTTTTGGTGAAAGCAGATCTGCAATGATTAATCAATTAATCGATTAACTGATCAACAACTATTTTGGTAGTTGAGTCATTTTTCAAGAAAAAAATTAAAATGCCCAATTTACCTTGGTTCCAGCTTCTCAAATATGACATTTTCATTTTTTTTTTAAGTCCTGATGATAAAATGAGTACATAAACGGGAGTTTTGGACTACAGTTTTGACAAAATAAGCAAAACGAAAATAAAAGAATATCCTACAAAAGTTGTATTTGCTGTTTTGATGACAGCATGGCTGCAACAATTGTTGATTAGTCTATTATACCAAAATTTTACTGGTTCCAGCTAAAATTTGAATATATGAAGAGCAACATATCCTAAACAGACCTTTTTTATGCTTCTTTGATGAGTGTATAGCTGAAAATATTCTAATAATCAATTAATCATCATCTTTTTTTTCCCTCTGGTTGCAGCTTCTCAAACTTGATGCTGGTTTTCTTAAGTCTCCTATTATAATAACATCAGTTTATATACACGGGTTTTGGGACTATTGGTCAGACAAACCAAGTCATCTGGAATCTGTGATTGCGATTCATTGATAAAATGTCAAAGAGCAGAGTTAATTTTAACTTGAACTTGACAAAACATGCTAAACAAACCTCTTTATTCTGATGAGGCAGCGTGTGCTACTTATTCCATCATAATTACAGCTTGTTCCAGTGCCCATAAATAATTAATGTGTCAACAGGTGTTTTTGTGAAGATAGATCACAGAACTTCTCACATCGTCTGTTTAGGTCTGGGTCAGAATGAGTTCCTGTAGCGCTTAAATATGCACAACACTAATTCAAGGCACTTAAACTGCAGCTTTTATGTCTTGTTTTGTTTTGGGGATAAATTAAAAGGCTCTAGATTAAACACAGACATCTGAAGAAATGAAAAAAAAAGCTGATCTTCAGCTAAGCTCAAAAAGCCCAAACAGAAAACCCCTGAAAGGTGCAATGCTTCACTATTTTATTGAGAGAGCACAACAGTTGGTGTGTTCAGCGGCTCTTGGCCAAATGATTGAGGCAGTAGATAAGATAGAGTGCCAGCGGGCAGATGGACATGGTGAAACAGAGAGGGGTGAGCAAAGAAGCTTAGTAAAGTGAAGAGAACAAAGAAGACCCAGACTGAACAACCAGGTTAGTGTCAAGCAAAATAAAGCGAGAGTGGTGTGTAGTCTTCAAAAAGGAGCTGCAGAGGAGCAGACACTCGCTAAAAGGGTAAAAGTGGAGGTTTCTGTCAAGGTTTGTAACTGAAATTACAACAAAGTCTGTAAAAATGCCTTAAAGACTCATATTATCTCTGTCTACTTCATCCATCAATAGCAATACTGACCTCGAGGCTGCAACCTACTCTCATTATTGATCAAACTGTCATTTATTTGTGTAATTCGTCAATTATTCTCTATTGCCTGTAAAATGTCAGAAAATTCCAAGGAGACAAGGTGATGTCTTCAAATGTCTTGTTGCATCCAACTAACTGTCGAAATCCCCAAATACTCACTGTAGTCATTTATTTGAACAATTGCGCTATAATATTGATTTTCTGACATTTTATAGACAATATAAAGTTTATACTGTCCAATAATTATTAATTATTAATATCCAAAAGCCCAAAATATTCACATTAGTAGCACTGAAGACAAACAAAACCAGAAAATTCACATTTGACAAGCTTAGTCCAGTGGATTTTTTGCTTTAATGACTTGAATGATTATCAAAATATCACCAACTTTGTAAACTGAGCTGCAACAATTAGTCAAGTCATTGATTAGATGTCAACTATTAAATCAATTGCCAACTATTCTGATAATCAATTAATTGTGTTGAGTCATTTTTTGAGAAGAAATGTCTAAATTCTCTGATTTCAGCTTCTTCAAATGTGAATATTTTCTGGTTTCTTTAGTCCTCTATGACAGTAAACTAAATATGGCTGCAACTACTGATTATTTTCATCATCAGTTAATCTGTTGGTCACGTTCTCAGTTAATCAATTAGTTGTTAAAATTTGCCCATAACCCGAAGATAATCACTTCACAGTCACAGACAACTTAAGAAACCAGAAAATATTCACATTTGAGGAACCGAAACCAGAGAAATTGGACATGTTTTCTGAAAAAATTACTTGATTAATCAATTATTAAGTTCCCTGGCGATTAATGTAATAGTTTAATTGATTAATCAACCAATCATTGCATTTCTAATAGTGAATAACTTTGGGATGTGGACAAAACAAGACGTGAAGATTCCAGCTTTGGCTTTAGGAGACACTGATCGACATTTTTCATCATTTTCTGACATTTTATGGCCCAAACAACTAATCTATTAATGACTGACAGATAAATTGATAATGAAAATGATATTCAGATGCAGCTCTGTTTGTAAATACTCTGTTAATGGTAATATTGACATATTTAAACCACCTGCTTGCTGAAGATAATAAATTCATTATTAGATTCTCCACCTGACCAGTTTGTAAAGGTTACCTTGACTTATTGAGACCATATTTGTGCACAAATTTGAAAACGCGTGAGAAAAAAAAGAGTAAAATGTCTGTTTCATTCATTAATATCCGGCTGCAGATTACGCCAGGCTTGGTAGCTGTGCCCGCTCGGCATTTGGAATGAATGGTTCAACCTCTGAGCCGTTGGTTGAGCACTATAGGGTCACCGGAGAGGAGCAGAAGAGAGCTGCAAAAGAGAGGTTTCTCCTTTTCAATCAATCTCTTCATAAATGTACTGACAGCCTCACTTCTCACCTCCTCCATGCATAAATCTAGCACTCCCCTGCCCGCTCGTCAACCACACAAACACGCACCCACACACACACTGCTCACCTCCAGCTCGCTCCAACGCTAAAACACATTTTTTATAGCGGAAACCATGGTCGGCCTGGCAGCATCACCCCTCACCTAACAGCAACACACACACACACACACACACACATAACAAACACATTCAGTCAGCACGTTTGCAGCAGGTGATGTGTTGATGCTCACACCTTCTGGGGGAAAACACACCAACGTGACGTTAAAATTTTTACACACCACAGCTCCATTCAGACTGGATTAGTTTTCAGCAAACTGTACGTGAAGTAACTGCTAATACAGAACATCTGTGATGCTAATGAACAACATGCAGGGGAGGAGAGATCTGTGCAATCAGTCTTCAGTGTTACAGAACTCCATTCATGTGCTGCCATCACACCAAAAATCTATCATAATAATCAAACATCATTTCCTAAACTGACAGCAACTTGTTTAAACAACGAGGAAGAAAACAGCCACGGAGGAGAAATGCTGCATCTGGAGCACCCGGAGTGAACTCAGTTCGGGGGAAAGTGTGCACAGTCCTTCTCTGACACATTATTTGCAAACTATCTCAGGGTTGTCATTTCGGATGGGACTAGCTGAGTTTTTTT
This sequence comes from Lutjanus erythropterus, assembly GCF_056507025.1. Classification (NCBI taxonomy): domain Eukaryota; kingdom Metazoa; phylum Chordata; class Actinopteri; order Lutjaniformes; family Lutjanidae; genus Lutjanus; species Lutjanus erythropterus. The sequence goes on from NC_139328.1 coordinate 14,084,435, forward strand.
TTTTTTTTTTTTATCAGAGGTTATTTCTGCCGGGCGGGCGCGGGATGGAGGTCCCAGATTTGGGTCGGGGACGCTGAAATCCGCACAAGTTCCTGACATGGCAAGATTCGAGACGGGACTGAAATTTACAGACATGCTCCATTTTCGATTTCATTTCCTCCTCCCCTCCTTCACCAGTAAAACTAATCCCATCCAAATGGGGCTTATGACAAAGTGCTACAATGACAAAGTGACATTTTAGTTGCCAAAAGCGAGGAGTGGTTAGTTTTTTTTTTTTTTACTAAGAAATATATGCAAATTGAGTAAACTCTATTAATCCTTGAGGGGGTTAGCAAGCAGTTGGTGGTATAACCGAAAAATAAATATTGAATTGTATGCGAAGGCGTAGATTTGGTTTCACAGGTGGTGGGGGAACACATGAAGTGATATTTCCTGTGTTTATATATCAATCTGGCAAATAACATTTTTCAATAAAATTGGTTAGTGCATTTTTTTAAATTAAAGGTATTCTTTTAAAAATGTGAATTAGGGGTAGACCAGTATGTTTTTTTCAGGGCAGATACGATTAGGAGTCAAGGAGACCAATAACTAACATTTCGAACCAATGTACATTTGCAGGAAAAATGAACATCTTAGTGTAAAAATCTAGAATAATCATTATCTGCTACTTTATAGTTCCACTCCACTGCACTCTGCAGGCAAATATCGTACTTTGTACACCATTTGGCTACATATATTTAACTTTAGTTAGATAATTTGCAGAAATCAACTATGGACTATCATTATAAACTAGCCAGCGGGATATAAAGTTCATGAACAGTCAGATAGTGCTGTGGGCGGGACATTGAGCAAGAATACAGAGCGGACCACAGAAAAGAGGCGGTTACATCAGAGCCAAAGTAGCCAGAGCAGTTTTCAATTAATCTATTGTATCTGCGAGCAGATTTTTAAAAAATAACATGCTGAAATTGGAGCTGATAATCACCACTGAAAACAACATGTAGTTTGCACTGATAGAGACCTAATACTAAAGCTGAAATGAAAAGTTGATTAACAGAAAATTAGGCAGCAGCTATTTGAATTCTCTTAATTAGTCATCTAAATATTTTTGACATAAAAAAAATAAATAAAAAAATTACTGATTCCAACTGTCAAAACGGAGCATTTGTCAAGTTTATCTCGTCTCACATTATAATAAACTGAATATCTTTATGTTGATGACAGTTTGTTTAACCTTATTGACCTTGAGCTCAGGAAAACTGTGATTTTTCATTATTTTTTGACATTTCAAAGGGCAAAGTGATTAAGCAATTCATGAAGAAAATAATCAAATAGGTAGGTGGGTGGATCAGTGGGAGGATAGGTTGTGTTTGCATGATACAGGCACAGTCTTTCTGTCGCATCTTAGATTGATGCTCAATCCAAGCATCCATTTTGAGAATATTAACTGTAGTGTCAATGAAAATATACTGTAGATACGTGTAGACGAGTTTGCGGTATATTCTCCAGTCTAGAGTAGGACCTGCACTCCTCTAAACAGAGGGTAGGGAAGAAGCCTCTGTGTAGTCAGGTTGTCAAAAGTAACGATACTTCCATACTTTTTCAGTATATGTTAAAAACGACAGTATATCCGTTAAATATAGTAACTGCTCATTCAAGACCTCAGTTCATTTCAGTTTTGATTGTGCCTGCCTGAAAGCTCAGAGGCTTTTTTTTTTTTTTTTTTTTTTTTACCAGCACTGTGTGCAGGTTGACTTTTTTTATTTTTTGGCTGTGGTGTCAAAAGAGGTATCGATTGTCTTTTTCGTTTTTTTTTTTATACTTGCATTGTATCGAAGTTCAAAATTCTGGTATTGTGACAACTCTAGTATGTAGCCTGAGAGGCAAAACCCAGGACAAAGAAAGTCACAAAGCATCTTTTATCTGGAGTTTGGCAGGTGGACCGTCAGAGGACACTTTAGAGAGATTTTAGTCTGTAAATCGAACTAAAACTAAAAAAGCAGGTTGGACAAAAATGGCATTTTAAGAAGTACCTGGAGTTACACAGATTTTACATTAACTCTTGTCATCAAGAAAAGTCTCAGTGGCTCATTTCATTCAATCACTGCTGAACACAAATAAGACAATTTCTAACATGTTAAGAAGCTGTTTTCACTTGAAACTCACCTTCAACGAATAACTCTGATCTGACAGTAGTACAAACATCTCCTTTGCGTCCTTGTATCTCAGCCACACAGCTGTTATGTTCGTGTCTGTGAGGCTTCAGTCTTATCAGAGAAACATAAACTGTTAACCAGACACTTCCCATCACTCAAACAAGCTGCTCTGTTCCTCCTGCATGACGTCCACATTTACACTTCATGCTCAATGCATTTTCACCCTGATTTTAGAAGCTATTTAAAGTTACACTGTAGGCTTCTTTCGACTGGAAGCAATTTAATGCTTTTTGCCACAACGCCTCACTTCTCGTACACCGATACATACATCCGTCCTCCCCCTGGTTTCATCACCTTCCTGAAGTGGATTCAGTGCAAAGTTTTGTCAGACCTCAACCACATTTTTGTCCAAAATCTAGTCTGCTTCGCATTACCTATGCATGGTCAGCACATGGGCTGCATTCTAACTGTGGACGGTTTGTGTGGTCTCTATTCATTCAGTGTCTTTAGTGACTGACATGCATTAATTTGCCTTAATTCAGGGCTGTACTGTGCACCACTCAGAGGCACGGTGACAATACTGAATTTTTAGAAAACGCACACGTCATCGTCACAGAGGCGCAAATCACTTCACACGAAGGCTTAAATCAATATGACAAAGGTAATAAGAATATTTTCTGATATACAAACATGCATTAACAATTCAGTGACAAAACAACAGCCCCTAAAATGACTACAGAGATGAATGAGGCTCTTTTTAAACATAAACTGAACATTATAACCTTCATGATGTTAGGATTTAATGTAGGACAGATATCTAAAAACTACCTGCAGGGATAAGTTGATTAGTCAAGTACCTGTCAACTATTAAATTAATCAACAACTATTCTGATAATCAATTGTAAGTCTTAATAGTTTCTGGTGTCTTTAAATTCTTTATATGTATTGTTTTGTCCATCCAATTATCTAAATCCTCATGGGTTGTGGACAAAACAAGATATTTGAGGATGCCATCCTGAGCTTTGGGAAACCGTGATTTCTCACCATTTTCTGACATTTTCTGGAACAAGAGATAATCGATTAATTGAGGAAATGATTGACAGATCAATCAATCGTGAAAATAATTTTTAAAAAATGCATTTATTTTTCATGGAGGTGTAACAACTAAACTGGCAGTTTTTAAAGCAAAATGCCAAACATTTTCTCTTTTACTTTGTTGTGTATCAATGTAAACTTTGTATTTAAACAAGACTTTGGACTGTTGCTCAGACAAAACAAGCTTTTTGAAGATGTCACCATGTCATTTTCAACTGTTTTGCAACATTTTGTGGATGCTTTTCTGTTTTATATATTTGTAAACTGTATATTGGATTTTGGAGTATTGGCTGGACAAAACTAGCTATTTTAAGACATCATCGCTGAATATTTTTGCAGCATTTTATAGACCTTTTTTTGTGTTTTGTATAATTGAAAACTGATTTTTTGGAACCGATGGTTGGACAGAATGATCTAACTGAAGACACTGTCGCCTTATTTTTAACTGTTTCGCAACATTTTAACAGTTAAACATGAAAATAATGACAAATTCTCTAACAGTGAAAATAATTGGAAGCCGCAGCCCTAAAATGATCAAATTTCTGTTAAACCCAATGAACTGTATCACAATATCACGTATCATTTCACCCAAAACTCTTGGCACATGTAAAACAAAAACTTCCACCTCTTATTTTGTTGGTTTTACTTAGAAAATGACAGTTACTTTGGACACAAATGTGTAAAATGATATCATAATATGCTTCACACAATACATGACAAACTCAGATTAATAGTATACAACACGGGTCAATTATACCAAACACCTTTAAAGAAACTGAGCGATAAACATCAATATGGAAGAGCTATACTGAGTGAAAACCTATTAATATGTAAATGTGAAGATCTTAACAGGAGGTGTGTAGGACTACAGTATCTAAAGGTCCTGGAGTGTATAATTTTCCCGGTGAAGTGAAGTCTCCGCCTGTGCGAGAGCCGAATGAGACGGAAATCAACTCCACAGTCCGCTCTGCAGGGTTACATGTTAAATGATGTTTAGATCTGGTGACGAGGGAAACGACACCAGGAATCTGATTTACTTCATGAAACCACCGGAAAACACGGTGCAGCTACTGTAGTCCTGTAAGATTGCCTCATACAGCCTGGCCATTACACAACGGTGCGAAGTAATCGTCAGTCCTAATGAGTCCCATGAGATGGCTGCCAATGCTATTACAGACCCGCAGCCGACAGCAGACATGTTCCGTCTTTTTTCTGCAGGTACACCCGTCAGAATGGGAGAAAAAGTGCATCATCTTATTTTTTCCTGTTTCTCGGTGTTTGCCTCTTACATTTGGTAATCCGTTGCAAGTCTGTGTCTTGGCCTTGGATGAAAATGCTTTCAAAAGAGCATCATCATCAACAGTGCCTGCTTTTTTTAAGGGCAATGACATTTAACTGAAGATAGCTTACAGAGGTGTTGGTTCAAGTGTGTGAAAATAATTGTGGCCACAGTTTAATTGTGTTTAACGGGCAAAAAAAAGTGTGTGGATAGATACCTAATTAAGTTTGTGCAGCCACACTTATTTTGTAGTATGTGTCTGTAGATTTAATACCATTTTCATTAATGACACCAGTGGCTGTTAACTGCAGCTGTGTTGGTCAAGCATGCCAGGCGCACATGCTAGCATTGAGACTGAACATGATTGAGGTAAGTAAAGTTTGATGACAGTAGCAGACCACATTTCTAAGCCAAGCAGACGAAACTGTAGGGGGGGCTGAAGAAAGGCAAGGCATTCAGGAGCACGAATAAATGTCACATCTGTGTGATTTTCCTTGAAAAACCATCACAAGTCGGTTTTACAGAAATCAGTCCAGTTTTAGGCAACCAAGAAAGTTCTCTCAGGGTCAAAATGTTCCAATATTTCCCCTGATTCATGACCAATTTTCACACCTCTTTTTTTTTTTTTCTTTTCTGGGAGAGGACCTCCAGACACCCTGTTTTAGTTTTGAAATCTTCCAAATATTTGAGGCCCTGAGTTTGGCAAGTATGAAGGAAGGTTTTATATTACCTTATAATCCGTTCACACGTCACAATACAGAGTAATTAAGGCGTGTAATTGCTTCACATAGTACTTTTAATGTAATGATTTTGATAAGAGCAGCTTCAATTATAATTTTTGCAAAGTTTTGTCTATTTTATTAAGCAACATTTTGTTTGGTACTTATATAAAAAAAAAAATAAACAACCCAACACTATGTTGCCATCATTTTTGTATTCTGTTTCCAATGGCGCCTAAATTATGTTTAGTTTTGGCTCTGGCTGATACATCTACAGTACAGGCAATCTCAGTATTTATATCATTTCAGTTTAAAAAGTGGTGATTATCCCCTTTTCAGGCAGACAAACCATAACTGATAATTTAATTGCATTTCACTAAAAAAAAAGGGATGAAAGAGAAAATAAGGCATGCTTGATGACACGTTAGTAGTGGCTGCTAAAGTCAGTGTGTGTACTCCGATTTGGGAATAAGGGGACATTAAAAATATTCTGTGATGTCTGAGAGAAAGCAGGAAAACGACATTAAGTTCACAGACGTCCTCCGTGTTCTGGTTTAAGTATTTTGGGCTGTTAATAATCACAATCACAGAAACATCTCAAAGATCCTGGAGGGACTGGCTTGGACACGGAACCTGATTATTTTGACTTTAAATTTCAATCCAGTTTGTCAAAACATTATTAAAAATGCCTTATAATCTTGAATAAAAACATGTTTGTTCGAATCTAATAGCATTTATTGCAGGCAGATTATTTTGTATTACTGCTCTAATTAGAAACAATCCTTTTGTAGAGATGCAGTATTTCACCAGGGTTTAAAATATCAGGCTAATATCTGTTAGCCATATTGCCCAGCTCTACCATTTGGCTGTATTGAGTTGGAAATGAGCCATGGACTTAATATGCATACACGCGCTGTAGGCCTGGACTAGCTTTGTGCTTGTTTTCAATTCAAAGTCTTTTTTTTTTTCTCAGTATTGGTTTCTATTAATTTGTCCACCCACTCTGTCTGTTCCTTTGGAAACCAGAACACAGGCATCAATCTGCAGCATTTCCAGTGGGAAATGGGAACTGGTTGGACTTGTTTTTCTTGTTTCTTTGTACATAATTACTTTTTTGTTCTCTTCCTGTCTTCGCTGTGACAGTCTCAGGGTTATTATTTTAGATTTACAACCCCTGATTCAGCTGTAAACTACTTAATTTTCATCTTGAAAGATGGTCCGCTGCAGGTTTACCAGTGGGCTTAAAATGTCTCTTCCGTCACAGTGGTTACACTCATATGCCTGCTGTTGTGAAAGAAAAGGACTTTTCACAGTTGCAATATGAATTTAACAAGTCAGAATGGACAAAATGCAGTATAATTGCACAACATGGCCTCTAAACAACTAGATAAGTTTCCAGCAATTTGTGTCCAATCTTGGCCTGGAACACTGGCACTGACTTCATGTCTTAAATGCACCAAATCTGTGAGATTCTGACAAAAGCCAGACTGCTCACAGGGCCAAATGTAGCAATTCATGACTGAAAATCGTCCACATTTTCTGAAAAAATGTTAAAATGGAATCTGAAATGAAGCTTAAAGGACAATACCGCTGAATTTCAGCATGCCAAATTATACGCTTTACCAGTATTTCCATGAGTTTGTTCTGCTCGCTCCATTGTGATGCAAACTGGAGGGCCATACGAGTGCAGACGGAATGAATTGGAACAATGATGAAAGTGCGTGCTATAGGAATCAGGACAGCTGTCAGGGTGTACGGGTGTACATTTCCGTGGTTAAGGACCGATTTTACTGAAATGAAGCTATGTGTGTATGTTCAGGCAATCTTTCCATGTTTGCAGCATGTTTCACAGTTTGTCATTCAGGGTCAAAAGAGCAGCTCAAACCTCTGTTTTACTGTTTAAATCAAATTAGTCTCTGGGCTGTGTTGTTCCTTCCTCTTGAAACGCTGTTCATGCTGCCTCGGAAAAAGGTTATAACAATAAAACACTTCATATTTGAAAAACAGTCAATTTTCCTCCAAAACAAAACCACTCATGATGCTCTGCATCACCCACCAACTAACAACTGAACTAGCCTGTGCATTAATTTGCTGATCATTTGTACAATTAATCAATTAATCATTTCGTATTCAAAACATCAGAAAATAGAGAAAAAAGCCAGAAGTTCCCAATGTGAAATCTACTTATTGCCTTATTTGTCCAGTCAACAGTCCAAGTCCCCAAAGATAACCTGTTTACGAACAGAGAAAAGCAGAAAATTCTTCCAAAAGTCAAGAGAACAAATGGCGTTTTCACTTTAAATCAATCATGGTCGCTGATTAACTTTCTTTTGATCAATTACTTAATTAATTAACTAATTATTTTAGCTCAAAGTTTAATTGTCCATTCTAGTGCTGAAACTAATGATGATTTTTATCATCTACTAATCTGAAGATCATATTCTCCATTAATCTGCTGTCCTATAAAACGTCAAAGAAATTGGTGAAAAATGTTGAGGTGACGACCTCAAATGATTGTTTTGTCCACAACCCAAAATTTTACTTACTGATATAGAGGACTGAAGAAACACTAAAATATTCACATTTGAGAAGCTAAAATCTGAAAATTAGTTCTCAAAAAAAAACGACTCACAATTAGTCGATTATCAAAATAGTTGGTGATTAATTTAACAGCTGAAAACTAATCGATTAATGGATTTATCGTTGCAGATCGTTTTACAAACTTTGGGATATTTTGACACTGGCTCCATCTTCCAAAATGTGAATATTCTTTATTTTTATTAATCTTCAGTGGTGCTACAGTGAATATTTTAGGGGTTTGGACAGTTGGTTGGACAAAGCAAGACACTTGATGATGTCACCTTGGGATCTGGGAACAGTGATCAACATTTTTCACCATTTTCTGACATTTTATGACCAAACAACTAATTAATTAATTGATTAAATAATCTACAGATTAATTGATAATGAAAATAATCAGCTCTAGTTTTATCTAAAGAAACCAGAAAATATTCATATTTAAGGAGATAAAATCAGAGAATTAGGATAAAACGATTTAAAACAACAAATCATTTATCAAAGTAGTTGGTCAGTAATTAAATAGTTGAGATCTAACTGATTAATTGACTAATCCTTACAGTTCCAGTCCACTAAACTGCAAAAAAATAACTCCTAATAACAGCTTCCTAATCTGAGCGCCCTGTGTTAACAAAAGTGCCTAACTTGAAACATTTGTCTTTGACAAAATGAAAAAGGAGAGCCAGAGTGCTGTGTGTACTCCCGTATACACCAACAAATATAAGCAACAAACACACAGCCACCATACCGCTCCTCAATGCTTCAAAAACAGAGAAAAGGCTTCTGTAGATGCAATGCTTTTCTCCGCTGCCAAGTTTCCCCTTGTGCTGTGGCTTAGCTCAACAGTAGTGTAAAGGATGCATGCTTCTTTTATTTTATTTTCAGCCCCCTGCCTCCGTTTTTTCTTCCTCTCTCCTCCAGTACATCATTCCTTTGGGTGTTTGTGCGGTGTCCCTTAGTTACAGGATAAGAGACCCAGCAGCTCAGAGAGTTAAAAGCCTGCCCTGTCCCACTCATACGAACAAGACCATCAATAATTCACCCTCATCGGGAAGCATTATCTAACAGCCTTATGAAAATTTAAAGATTGTGGGTGACAACACGGAACCATGAAGAAAGTGCTCCGTAAGAGGACACTCCAGGTGGCAACAATGTGGGCCCGAGGAAGACTCGTCTGTGCCGCTGCGTCAGCCGTGCCCCTGCGAGGCTGATTTAACCATTACACATGAAAGACAGACGCCTTGCTGAATTAAGGCAAAGTCAACGAGAAGACACATCTCCTCTCAGCCCCTGTGAGTGCGCGGGTGCAGCACAGAGGTGGAAGCGTTTGCTCGGCTGTATTAACGCCCAGGCTCACTCTCATTGACAGTGAAATCCCTCTAAGCCTAGATCAATTACATCCAGCTCTGCTGTAATTAAAATGTCCTAACAAAGGTCTTAGGAGCACCGCGCACGAAACCTACCCATTGAAAATAAGCTCAAGTCCAAATTATAGCACCATCTCCTAGAAGAGAGTTTAAGATTAGATTCAGGCTTTCTGCATGGCCGCTGTGCTCAAAATAAGTCTTTTTCATCCCTTAATAAGGCTAAGATATGATGGGTGTAACATGAAACACAATTACGCTGTAATATTTTTTTTATATTTTAAAATAAGATCAGAAAATAGTCACATTTGAGAAGCTGACATTGAGAATTTGAACATTTTTTCTTAAAATAAAAAACAAAAACTCAAAATAGAAAAATTTCACTGGTTCCAGCTTCCTAAATGTGAATATTTTCTGATTTTATCAGTTTTCAATGGTACTGAAGTGAATATTTTTGGTTTTTGGACAGTTGGTTGGACAAAATAAGACAGCTGAAGACATCAAGTTGTCTCTGTGGAAATATCAGTGACAAAAGAGAAGTGAAATCAGATAATTTCTTTAAATACGACTCAAAAATACAATATCAATTTAGCAGCAATATTTTAGGGGATGACTGTTGGTGTTTTTCACACATTTTCATATTAACGCAAAGAGATTTTAGATAAATAATCTTCAGTCATGTAGGTATATGGTTGGGTATGGTTTGTTTGTTTTTTATGATACTGGTGCTAAGATGATATTTTTAAAACCCCACTGGTGCATAAAAGGGGCCTGAAACAATACATTTAGAAACATTAAACATTAAAGAACAGCTGTTTTTATCACTAAGGTAAATCTCAACTTGAAATTGAACAAGATACAAGCTGTCAGTGGTTTAAAGTATACTTAAATATATTAAAACACTTAAACTTGCACTACAAACCCACAAATTCACATAATAAATAAGACCTGATCCAACTGCAGTAACTTAACACCAACAGTCACATCAGTAATAACAGCTGAATAAATTTTGAGTTGATATTCCACAAACTGCAGCTTCAAGCGTCAGTAACTTTCTTTTAAATATAAACACATAATTTTAAATATTATGTGTTTGGAGATGTGTCTGTATCGAGGGAATCTATTTCAATCCGCAGCTCAGGCGTGTGGCACTGAAATAAGGCACTGTAGTTTATGACTCAGTCTGGTAGGTTCTGGTGCCATACTGGCATCACGTTTTGGGACCCAACCTTAATAATGACGAAGTGGATAAAGGCAAATAATAGAACAGCTAGAACAGTCTGCTAAGTTCAGGAAATTACATCAATTCACTGTAATGCAGCCTTTAAAAAAAAAAAACAGGAAAAGACAACACTTAGCCATATAACGATATAAAATCATCCAAAATCTAAGATGATATCTAGACTCATATCATGATATATTGATATAACATATACATACTCAAGAAAAATATAAAAATGCAACACCTCTGCACTCAGCTCAGACACCCATCCACTGAAAATACACTCAAATTCAAATTAGGGCACAATCTCCAAGAAGACCGTTTAAGACTGGGTTCAGGCTTTCTTTGCTGATAAAGCGCACATGCATGGTGCTCAAAATAGCTCTTTTTCATCCCTTAATAAGGTCAAGATATGATGTGTAACGTACATGAGCTAACATGAAACACAATTATGCTGTAATACTCTTAATCAATGCAAGTGCATAAAATAAAATATTCATTAATCTACAGAACAAAAAAAAAAGCGTGTGCTTGTTTTAACTAATAGGAAAACTAATTATTTGTTCTCTTAAGTTCATCTGATGCTTGACTATGCAGCTCTGCTGAGAGATGACATAATGCTTATGAGTCTCCTAATTAAAACTCAGCAGTGGAGTGATTAGCAATCACAACTCCACTCTTCAAATATCAAGATCTGATTTGCTTGGCTGATCAACAACAAGGTTCTTTCTCTCACGGAGCCTGCGCTCGCTCTTTCTTTCTCTCTGTTTTTAAGGAGGCTTTTGAAATGGAGAAAATAAGCACAACTCCACAAGAAAGGGCTCAGCTGAGATTTGAGTTCTATATTGCCAGGATGCCATTTACATTGCCTTTTTTCTTTGATGATGACTGCCAGCGATCATAAAACGGATTACACACCGCTGCTGATGAGCGCTTAAATGCTTTTGGTTTTTACGTGATAATTCATCGTCGTATGAAACCCAAGAAGAGAAAACAGCCATCAATAACATTACTTATGGCAGCCACCAAAATTAAAGTTGAAAGCTGCTCCCTCGTCGCAGCGGAGAACTGAGAGGCTGCTCCACAGACACAGCAGAGAGAGCAAGATGGCTGACTACCCACCACCAAACAACTCTGATATACTGAAGAAACTTTAGCACTTTCAAGAACCACATAAACTACACGAAGAACCTCACAAAAATAAAGAGGTTCTTCAATTTTGGATTCTCTCTCTGTAGAACCAGAGAGCCTTTTGAAGGACTATTATTATTATAAGAGTGGGTTTTATCAAGAACATGCTCAGGGGTTCTGCTGATAACCTTTCTATATTGCAGGGGTTTTTATCTAGAACACACTGAGGGGGTTCTTCAGGGAATATTTTTTTATATTCCAAAGGTTTATTCTAGAACCCATCCAGGGGATTCCACAAAGAACCTCTTTATATTCCAAAGGTTTTATCTAGGTCACACTCAGGAAATTCTATGAAGACCATTTTTATACTTCAAAGATTTTAACTAGAACCTACCCAGGGGGGTTCTACTGAGAACCCTTCATCTAGAAAACCCTTTATCTAGAAAACACAAAGGAGGTTCCACCTGGAACATTTTTACATTCCTATGGTTTTATCTAGAACACACTCAGGGTGTTCTGCTGAGAACAAAAACCCTTAGTGAACCCTACTTCAAGGACTTCAACAATACATGAAGAGCTATTAACAGAACCCTAGGTCTTACAGAGAACCCCTGTTGACCCCTTTCATCAGAAAAAGGGTTCTCCACAAACAGCCGATTCTGAGTAAAACCTCAGCCCTTCAGGTAGAACCCTTTTGGGAACCTTATTTCTAGTGTACTAAGGCTGCAGCTAACTATTTAATTATGTATGAATCTGTTCATCACTCTTCACTTAATCAATGACTCATTTAGTTTTTTAAAGGTTAGAGAAAATCAGGAAAAAAGTCACAAAGTGAAATTTTCTTATCGCTTGATTTGTACAACCAACAGTTCAAAGATATTCAGTTTACAGTGATGTAAAACAAAGGAACACAAAAAATACATCCAGAGGCGAGAGAACAGACTGTGTTTTTACACATAAACAATCGATTAATTTTCTGCATTATTGCTGAGTAATTTTCTTTTGACATCTGCTGATCATTTTCTTGATTATCTGATTAGTTATTTGGTTCATAAAAATGTCAGAAATAAGTCAGCGTCTCACGGAGCCTGCATTCACTCTTTCTTTGTCTCAGTTTTTAAGGAGGCTTTTGAAAAGGAGGAAATCATCACAACTCCACAAGAAAAGGGCTCGGAATTACTTAAATGTTTTTGGTTGTACGTGATTTACGCGATTACGTATGAAACCCAAGAAGAAAAAACAGCCATCAATAACATTATTTATGGCAGCCACCAAAATTAAAGTTGAAAGCTGCTCCCTCGTCGCAGCAGAGGAGGGGACTGCTCCACAGACACAGCAGAGAGAGCAAGATGGCTGACTGCACTGACACATTGTGAAAGCACGCCTTGCCATCCTAGGTAATAGATTCTCTTTGCCGTGCGACTCCCACCGCTTCTCATCTTCTGTGACAACGCCTGCCAATCAAAAGCCCGCGGAACATTCAAGGGCTTTGACAATATCTCCTCACCTTGAAAACACATTGGCTTCATCACAAGACACCAAGTGACACCAAGTAGGCATCAAATAGCCATTAGACATGGCAGACAAAGCGGTGGCAGACTAAAGGTGATGCCGTGCCTCATTTTTTTTCCAACAGGAAAACAGCTCTCTCAAAATTCGCAATAAAAGCATTCTTTCTATATATGAAGACACATTAACAGCCCTGACAAATGCCACAGTACAGTGGGAGGTGATGTGGAAGTGCTGGACAGAAAATGCACAGCATGAAAGGACTAAATGGGGACAGAATCTGCTGTGAAACTTTAAAAAAAATGTTGAATTTAACTTCCAACACGCTGAATAAGTGGTGTCTAAAGAAGAAAATGTACATTTAGTTTCCATAAAAGCATTTAATAGAACAATTTGAGCGACCTGTTACGTGTGTATACCCTGTACAAGGGCAGAGTGATAAAGACAAAATCAAATATCATGATATTTTTGACCAAACATCTTATCACAATATCTTACTATTACAGCTGCAATTATCAATTTAATCTTTCAATGTTTTTTTATTAATTGATTTGTTGTTTGGTCCATAAAAAAATCTGAAAATGGTAATAAATGTCGATCACTGTTGCCCAAAGGAATGTCCTCAGATGTCATATTTTGTCCACAACCCAAAGATATTCAGTTTATCATCAAAAAGGAGTAAAGAAACCAGAAAAATATTCACATTTAAGAAGCTGAAATCAGAGAATTTTTCCCATTTTTTCATAAAAATTACTTAAAATGATTAATCAATTATTAGAATAGTTGGAAATTAATGTAATAGTTGACAACTTATTGATTAATCAACTAATTGTTGCGGCTCTATTGACAAAGACTGTAATATTTTTTATCATCATTTAAGTCATTTTTAGGCAAAAATAGCACAAAATGCACTAAATATTTTGCAGGTGTGGAGGGATGGTTGGACAAAACAGGACATTTGAAGACATCATCTTGTCTCTTTGGAATCTGCTTAGATTTTATTGAAAATATTGAGCATTTAATAGATGACCTGTATAAATAAACAACTAAAGTGAATATTTGGTGGATTTTGATGGTTGTTTAGACAAATTTGGACAGTTGGTTGTACAAAGTAAGACATCTGAAAACATGACCTTGTCTTCTTGCAAAGGCAAATAATAGAACAGGTAGAACATTTTGATATGTTCATAAAATGGTATCACTTTACTGTAAAGCAGCCTTTAAAATCAGGAAAAGACAACACTTATGCCAAATAACGATATAACAATATCTAGCCTCATATCACAATATTGATATACTGAACAAAAATATAAAAAAATGCAACTTACACTCTAAAATGTTCAGTTTTATATTGAAATAAGACATTTATTATGCACTGAACTGTGTCTATTTCACATAGGGCCACAGATAACGTTTGTTTTTCCCAGGAAGGCAAAGTCACGACCCGCCATATTCTGTCTGTGGCTGGTTTACCCTGATATTCTTACATGACACACACTCGATGTGTTGGGCTGGTTAGGTTTAGGCATGAGGAGAGATTGGTCAGTGTTAAAGGTAAGAATATCAGGGCACACCAACCAGAGACAGCGTAGGATGAGTCATGACTTTGCCTTCCTGGGAAAAAGAAATGTTATCTGTGGAAAAACTGGTATCTGTAGATGTATGTCAAATAGCCATAGTTCAGTACTTAATAATTTCATTTAATCGACATCTCTACATGCCACATCTGGATGGATTAGTGCTCACTAACATGGAAAAACATACCATTTATATGCACAGAGGAAATCTTACATTTTTTACTTCCAACTCATGAAAAATGGGAGCAAAAACAACATGTTGTGTTTATATTTTTGTTGAGTCTATATTCCGCAGCCTACATGCTGTTTATGTGAAAGTATTTAATCAAAAAATGTGGAGGGTTTGCACATTACCTTATTTGAAAAACAAAACACCAGTTTGGGTGTTTACGTGCAACAACTCCTTTCTTTTCAATGCAAAACAAGAAATAACAACGTTACACCACATCAGCCCGGTGATTTACATTTTTATATGATTCATGAATAGCATGAAGGAGGACGGGGGGACATTTTTCTGCAGTGAAGCATGGCCTGAACCTCAATTTCTGGGATAATTATATGATACTATTTAGGAATTTGTGGAAGAGAGACGCATTTCCTCAGTTGAAGACAGATGACCTGTCAGATACACCTAACACCAACACAAAGCCTTCAGCCTTTAATCTGCACACTTCCTGTGACCCATACTACGACAGAACCAAATAAAGAACACTATCTTTGTATCCCCCTGAGACAGACCAGTGTCCTCATATGCTAATGCCAGCCGGTGCAGGAGAAGAAGCTCTGAGGGCGGCCCTAGACAACTCACAGGTCAGTGCTAATCTTCTGATATATGGAGCCTAAAGACCCGGGACACATCCATCACACGCCGCCGACGGCTCCCCAACTGGGAGAGATCTGCACGCACTAAAGGGTTAACACACTCCCCCAAAGAGACCTCAGATGATCCATCACTCAAGAAAGCAGCCTCCTTTTGAGCGCAGCCTCCTTTAACAACACTGAGGGGGTAGCTTTCCTCGCAGAGGGTCGGCGATGAGTGCGTATAGAGCCAGCGTGACTGCTAGACCTGAGCGCCAAGCCTCTGTTGATCATTAAACATCCATTTTAAACCAGTGGGGGAAAGTTAACTGTCATTTTAAACACAGGAGGAGGTAGTATGGGAGAGATTTTTTCCTCCCTCAGCAGACGTGTTTTTCTCGGCGAAAGGACCGTATATCCATCCATCGGGTTAACTACCCTAACGCATAATCATTCGTTCCAGTCATCTGTCTCTTTATTCTTGAGGCGAGCCACAAAATGGCCATGTTGGGCTTTTGCACTTAAATGAGAAACTCACCCCGAAGCACTTTGTTAAATAAACAAAATGCCCTTCGCTTGTTTTTATATAAAAGGGACGGTTCAGATTTTTTGAAGTGGCGTTTTATGAGGTACTTATTGATAGTCAGTGTTCTACCTAGACGGCGGTTGGCATGTCCACAGTTTGGAGAAGCAGCAGGAGTATCAGTATAGGAAGCTAAGCAATGTACCGCCGTGGAAAAATCTACATCAGTTTAAGAGCACGATATAATTATTCTACATCATAATATCCTCACCAATTTACCTTGCCGTCAAACAGCCTTTTCCAACAGGAAACCGCCGCTACCTACGCCAAATGTCTCTCCCTCCAAACCAACCAAACTGGCAAAAACCTAACCTTGCAGAACACAGGAATTGCTGGTCTACCGCTGCCTCAATCAGTTAGTTTGTCTGTGTTATTGTGTGACTTGTGCATTTTAAAAGTTTAGTTTGGATTCATCAAAGTCTTACAATAAGACAAATTAATCCGTCTAGGCAGCGACAGACCAATCTTTGTTCTCCAATGTAAAATTGCTTACGTCACCGATGGAATGTGGTGGTTTTCCTGTCAGAAAAGGCTGTATGACAACAAAGTAAAGCAATGAAAATAATCTATATATAGTGTACACTTAAAATAATATTGATATTTTTAGGTGGATCATTTTCAGGTGGCTATAATAAATGTAGTTGCTTCACCATGTCTACAGCAGCACATTGCTTAGCTTTCTACACCAGTACTCCTGCTGCTTCTCCACACTGGGAGTGTACCAACCATCATCTATTATCATTTAGGGCTGGGACGAGTGTGTGTCATGACTGAAATTCCCCCAAAAAACGCACATCATGCTTTTTATTTCAGCAGCATCATTGCTGCTCTGCATATAAAAGTGCTGCAACACTTTTTGAAGTAAAGTGCTATATCAGTCTGTTCCTGTTCATCAAATAGTGACCAATGAATGAAACAGAAAATACAAAAATATGTGCTCCCCTCTCCTGTCATGCAATGCCTCCACCAAGTGAGTTTTGACCCTTTGATGTTGCTGTAGCTGCTCAGTGTGGAGTGTTGAAGCCACAGTAACAGACTGAGTCAACAATGTGAGGTCAGCACATGTTAGTTTGCCTCCACAGTGCAGAAGAAATATTTATCTGACAGTCTGAACACACGCTTTTTTTTATGTGGAGCAAAACGGATCTATTTGTTTATATAAATTTAGAGCGGCTGCGGTGCTAATTTCCGTTAACGTGTTAACAGGAATTCCCATTATGTGTTAGCATTGAGCTAACGGACTATACGATTGAACAATATTTTAAAAAATCCAGGCAGCAGTTAACAAAAACTCAATTCAGGAATTGGAATAAAAAGAATCACGATACTTTAGAGAATCGATTTTTTCTCCAACCCATATTGTCAATAACACATTGACTATGGATAAGAACCTCATACAACCCCACTTCAAATAATCTGAACTATCCCTTTACACTCGCTCCACAGATTTTCTATTCTTCTTCTTTCTCACGGCCAAATGTGAACAACGAGAGTCCAGCTTGGATGTTGCTTCAAAAAAATGTGTTTTTTTTGGGAGAGGGGGCGCCTCTTCACAGCATCACCAGTAAATGTCAGGTTCGGTGTCAGCCCCTCAGAATCAGAGACTACTTTCTAGACCATTTTGCAGCAACACTCACCCAGGAAGAAATCCATCTGAGAAGGAGCACTGATGCCAATTTCTCCAACGATAGCAGCCTCAACAGAGCAGAATGCATGTACCTCTCCCTCCTCTTCAGCAGCTTTTTAATAATTTCAACAACCAGGCTCAGCTCAGCACACCACAGCATGATTTCCACTCCACTCTCTCTCTCTTTTTCTTGACTCAACAAACTTACTACACTCGCTATTGTTATCACTCCTGCCCCATCCTCCTACACATACACAATGCAGAGAGCCTGTTCTCTGGGCGTTTGTCAGAAGTCATTGTAGGAAAACACAGAAAATCACTGACAGGAGGAGATGCAGACTGCTGTAAAGTCAACAGGAAAAAAATATATATATTTTTTTTTAAAATCTAGACAGTGTGTAATAAATATATATTTTAAATGTTATTTGTATACTGTCCTGACGCCTGCTCTCAAGATTCATATTATTGCTAAGCAATATAGCTACATTATATCTAGAGCTGCAATCAATAGTTTTTCTTTTTTAAGAAAAAATATGCCAATTCTCTGATTTCAGCTTGTGAATATTTCCTAGTTTCTTCACAGTAAGCTGAATATCTTGAAGTCGCTGACAAAACAAGACATTTGAGGACATCATCTTGGACCTTTCAACACTTTTTTCAACAATGTCTGACATTTTATAGAGCAAACAACAAAAGTGATGTTGACTGAAAAAAAAAATTACTTATTACATCTAAAAGTAGCTCCTTTTTTGCGGAGTAGACTACTAGAATAGACTGGGAGAGTAGACTGACACACGAGCTGAATTCTGACTGGGCTGAAGTTAATGCAACTTTAAAAGTAACATTAACTTTATCAAACCGTTTTTAAGGTCTACATTTAAATAATTGGATTTTCGACTTCTTAATACTGTTTAAGACCATGTGGACACCCTGTAATATTTTGTGAAAGGACCAATAGGCAGAGGTGGGAAGTAACAAAGTACAATACTTTGTTACGGTACTTAAATTTGTCATGTGTCCGTACTTTACTTTTATTTTTCCAACAACTTTTTACTTTCACAGCCTAAATTTCAAAACAAACATCTGTACTTTCTACTCATTTTCAAACAGGCTTTAGTTTTAAAGAATCTGAGGGGAATTACTGGTTATTTAGCATCAACTTAAATAAATGGGACAATAACACGTAGAAAAAAGACGATTCCTTGGTGTTTCCATCAGTTCACATCACGCACGAAAAACGGAACAAGACGAAAATCAAGTAAAAGACATAACAAGAGGAAACAGACAAGAGACGGAGATTCAGAGACAGCTGATAGAAATGTCCTCCAGGGGCCTACTTTTTACTTTTATACTTTGAGTACATTTCAGAGCCTGCGCTTTTGCTTGAGTAAAGAAGTAGAATCAGTACTTCTACTTCTACCGGTGTCTTTTTTTAATCTGTACTTCTACTTGACTGAAAAATGTGTGTGCTTTTGCCACCTCTGCCAATGAACTTTTTGAGTCGTGACCCCCCCACTGTGCGCCTGAGACTGTTCAGGAATTGTATACCACATGAAAGCTACCCAACTCACATTATATCACCGATACAGGCGATGCAACATAAAAATCTGGTTTCTGACTTTCATTTGACGCTGCCTGCCACATAATGTAATTTTATTTTGTTCTTCACAAGCATCTGGTGACCCCCAGAAATTATCCCAATTAACCCTATGCCCTTAATTATTACAATATCGGGAAACATCCACATTGAGGTATTCGTTCAAAAATGTTGTTCGCAATATGTCTTACATGTTTCACTGTTTTTAAATCAACTTAAACTGAACTGAATTACACAGTTCAGCAGAAAATGTACTGAACATGACAAATTGATTACATGTAACTGATGTAAAGAGCATTTCTCCTTCAAGACCGACACAATCAAATCTGTCTCATCCACCATTATTCATCACTCCCTCTCCCCCCTCTCTCTCTGTCCATTTGTTTGTCCAACTTTTCACAGCGAGCGTGTCAGAGGAATTGAACAAGACAGCTGTCAAACCCGCCCGCCATGAGTGAAGATGGCAGGTGAAGTCCTCTCTTTTTCTCCCCCTTCTCCTTCCTGCTCTCTGGGTTCAAAACTCCCACTCTGGCCTCTTTCTCCAAGTTTTTTTTTTATGTTATTTTGTCCGAACAAAGGCGGTGGCGGCAGAGGAGGGGAGCAAAGCGAGCTCTCTTCTCCAGCAGGTTGAGGGAGCGGTTGGCTCATGTTATTACCCAGGAGCGGGATGACCATGAAGGGGCCGCCGACCCCTTACTGCGCTCCCAATGGCATTTACATTCCCTGTCTGTGTGTAATATCATCTCACATGCTGCACTTTCTTTCACTATTAACCTGCGCTGATCCTACCTCCAAAGTGAGGCTGTGCACAAAGGCGAGAAAGCTCTTTGTTGTTTCTCTTTGTGTTTGGTCAAAATGAGTGTTTATTTTCCCTCTTTTTTAACTTGCCTAAAATTGCACAGAACATTAGGCCACGTATCACGAGACAAAGACGGAGAAGAGAAGAAGAAATCCATCAAAATAAACAGTGTCTTCTTGCATTCTTCCACTTGACAAACAACAGCTGCACAGAATGGGAAATAAATATTATCTCTGCGACAGAAAAACAATCAGGCACTGCTAGGTACTCAGAGTCTCTCACATAGCTTGAATGCTCTGTGTCTTTACATCTACACTCACTGAATGTGGAATTAAACCATTCTGCAAGAAAAACACTTGAGAGCAAATTCATTCTGGAGCGTTTTCGATGTAGACTGCTGCTGCGGCCAAAATACCAGCCGAAATATGTAAACAGATTCTCGTCAAGTTATTTATGCCTTTTTCCCTCCCCGGACAAAGTGGGCTCTTTTTCTCCTCAAAAAAAAAAAAATTGTTGATGTTTTATGCTCGTGTGGAGAAATACTGAAACAGACGAAATCTTTTTAACATGACCAGGTCTCTGAACGGCGTCCAAGAATTTCCACTAAATACATGGCTTTTTGGTGTAAGATTATGGCCAACGAATTCTCCAAATCCACACTAAATCTGTTGCTTCTCACACACAACCAACTGCAGTGTCCAGCAAGCCTTGTCAGTAGCCTCCACCACCACCACCGCCGCCGCCGCCACCAGCACCAGCGGCAGCAGCAGCAACACTCTATCAGAACAAAACTGCTTAGAGGAAGGGGGCTGGTAGCTCAAGTTCTCCCTATTGAAATGCAGACACTTTGATATGGAAATTGGCAGTTACAAAAACCCGCTAGAATTCACACTAGCATGCATTGAAACCATTTGCGCAATGTGAGATGAGATGGCACTTCCTCCCAAGACAACACAGACAAATGGACCAAACCAGCACGTCTGGGGCGGGTGAGAGAGATGGAGGGAAGGTAGAGGAGGAGGAGGAGGAGGAGGAGGAGGAGGAGGAGGAGGAGGAGGAGGAGGGTTGGAGAAAGAGGCAACAGAACATTTGTCCCCCCCAAACCCGCTCCTCTCTCTATTGAATTCCTACAATCCACTGTCCCCAGGATTTGTCTCAAGAAATAAGGAGAAGGATTTTTCAAAGTGCAACACCAACCAGTAAAACATCCCTTTATGGCTCACTGGCAGGGGAATAAAATGACCTTTTCATCTTCAGCAATCACTGCTGGACATGTCAGTATCATCTAGGGCTGATTATTTTCATTATCGATTGATCTCTTGATCATTTTCTCAATTAATTAATGGTAAAAAAAAATGTTGATCAAATGTCTTGTTTGTCAGCAACCCAAAGATATTCAGAAACCAGACAATATTCACATTTGAGAAGCTGAAATCAGAGGATTTGGACATTTTTTCTGAAAAAACAAGAAACAAAAAAACCCCCCAAAATTATTGATTAGGTTATCAAAATAGGTGACAACTGATAGTTGACAACTAATCGATTACTCGACTAATGATTGCAGCTCTAGCTTTTCATTACTGATTAATCTGTCGATCATTTTCTCAATGAATCAATTTGGTTTTTGGTTCATAAAATGTCAGAAAACTGTGTTTTCCAAAGCCCAAGATGGCATCCTCAAATGTCACGTTGTTTTGTCCACAACCAGAAATAAGAACTTTTGAGAGGCTGAAATCAGAGAATTTGGACATTTCTTCTTACAAAATGACTCAAAGCAGCCCACCCACTTTAACTAAAAGTGAAAGAACGGCCTTGAATGAACTGATGAACAACACAGACATTGTCATCAAGCCGACAGATAAAGGCGAGGGTATCTGTATTCAAGATGCTGAGAGGCATAAACATGAAATTCTTTCTCAGTTGACAAAATGCCATAGTTTTACAAAAAATTAAATCATGATCTTACCGTTTACAAAAATGACTCAAAATGCTAAAATCCATTGTTTCCAGCTTCTTAAATGTGAAGATTTTCTGGTTTGTTAATCTTAAAGTGACTATTTTGGGGAATTTGAACAACACCACCTTGTCTCCTTTTTTTTGTCCACAACCCAAAGACACTCAGTTTACTGTCATAGATGACTACAGAAACCAGAAAATATTCACATTTGAGAAGCTCAAATCAGAGAATTTGAATGTTTTTCTTAAAAAAAAAAAAAAAAATCAAGTGATTATACCAGTATATCGCAAAAATCCACTGGTTCCAGCTTCCTAAATGTGAATATTTTCTTGTTTTGTTAGTCTTTAGTGGTACTACAGTGAATATTTTGGGTATCTGGACAGCTGGTTGGAAAAAATAAGACATCTGAAGACATCACCTTGTCTCTTTGGAAAATATTTTGATTTATTTTAGTTGTTTGGTCTATAAATTGGCGAAAAAAAATGGTAAAAAATGTTTATTGGTGTTTCCCAGAGCCCAAAAGGATGTCCTCAAATGTCTTGCTTTGTCCACATTTTGGGGTATTTGGGAATTTGAGTGTTGACTCAAAAGATTAAACAATATCGATTATCGATATGGAAGTATGTTGAAAAAAGTCCTCTGCTTCCAGCTTCCAAATGTGAATATTTTTTGGTTGTGTTGGTCTTCAGTGGTACTGAATTGAATATTTTGGGGTTTCAGACAATTGGTTGGACAAAACTATACATCTGAAGACATCACCTTGTCTCAAAATTTTTCTGACATTTCTTTTTGTCTACAACCGAGAGATATTCAGTTTACCATCACAGAAGACTAAAGAAACCAGAATATATTTACATTTTAGAAGCTGATATCAGAGAATTTTGACAGTTTTCCTTAGAAAATTATCAAAACAGTTGGCGATTATTTTAATAGTTGACAGCCAATCGATTAATCAACTAATCATTGCAGCTTACAAAGTGTGTGATATTTTGATCGTCATTGAAAACAGAAGAAAGTCCACTGGTTCCAGCTTCTCAGATGTGAATATTTTCTGGCTTTGTTAGTCTTCAATGGTACGACAGTAAAAAAAAAATTGTTTTGGACGGTTAGTCAGACAAAACAAGACATTGACGATATCACACTGTCGTCTTGGAATTTTATCCTTAAAAAAAATGACTCAAAAGCTTAATTGATAATCAAAATGGATGGCGATTAACTTAACAGCTGACAACTAACCAACTAATCGTTGCTGCTCTAGTATCCTCCCATTATTTTTTTGTCTAGTCCTTCAAAATGGCCGCCCGTGATAGAATAACTTCCCCGCCACGGTCAAAATATGCTCGGATTTGTGTGGTGGGAAGTCAATTTCTCACACTGTGCATACAGCTTATATAATGTTGCTGTTTCTTTAGTTCAAAACTGAGCAGCCCGATGCTTTGGTTTGGATTTTATTTCCAAAAAACAACTGGATGTAAAAAAAGTCACCATCTATCTATACTTCTTCCCTGCATGAAAGCTGTTATATAAGTACATGCCGGGGAAGCTCTCAGTTCCCTAACTTGTCGGTATGGCTTATATAATGTTGCAGCACTATGCTGATTTGGCATTGACAGTATGGATTTATGTGTAAATGTTATTTAACCTTGATATTTCAGTCCATCATGGTCGTGCTGTCTCTCCAGGGGTTTCTTTGCTGGAGTCTACAGCGGCCCTATCTCTAAAAGCTTCACGTGAGAATGAGATATGGTTCCCTAAGCCTGTAAAAACTCTCTGTCTGTGTGTGTGTGAGCGTGTGTGTGTGTGTGTATATAAATGTGTGTCCCATCATCACACATGGCTGGCTCAGGTCTGTGAATTATACATGCTCTGTGAAATGATCTTATTTTATAGCCGCAAAATGGAGAAGTAAATGGAGACGGTAACTGACATCCAACTACTTAGCTGCTGGTGTCCTGGACTGGGTGGAGATGTTTGTGTGAGATCTGTTTTTTCACCATGTTATCACGCTCATTATCATCACTGAATATCTTATAAATCAGTGTGGAGCTTTTTAGAGGCTTTTTTCATAAATATACAGGACTTTATTTGCCATAGTGTTCGTCTTAAATAGAAAAAATAAGGCATTTAACTGCAGAAAGCACCTTGAATGTGAGCATTTTCACACATTTCATGCTACAAAATGGCTCTTTCAGTGAGATTTCAATGTGAAGGTCGCATTTAAACTAGCACTAAAGAATGCATCTTTTAGAAAGTATTTTAATTTATATTATAATAGAGATATATGCACTGAAATCCACTCTGGATGATCATAGCAGCCAAGCAACTTCATATTAGGCTTCAGACAGTCCTACAGAATGGATCTTTTAATGCGATTTTAATGTAAAACTCACACTGTGTCCAGTTATACAGAATACATCTTTTAGTGGGCTTTAAAATAATGCATTTAGCAGCAGAAAGCACCTTGAAAATGAGCATTTTCACAATTTTGTATCATACAGAATGGATCTTTTAGTGGGATTTTAATGTAAAATTCACATTTTATCCAGCACTAAAGAATGCATCTTTCAATGGGCTTTTAATTTGAAAGTCACATTTTATCCAACACTAAAGAATGCATCTGTTAGTGGGCTTTTAATTTAAATCATAATAGACTGAAATCCATATTGAAATGACCCCAGCAGCCAGGGAACTTCATATTAATTAAAAGTCTGGAGGCACCAGCATATACAAAACAACCTCCTAGGCTATACTACAGGCTGTGTATTGATCTCACAAAAGCACCTTGAATATAAGCATTTCCATGTTTTTTATCTTCCAGAATGGATCTTTTAGTATAATTTTAATGTACAATTCACAGTTTATCCAGAACTAAAGAAGGCATCTTTCAATGGGCTTTTAATTTGAAAGTCATATTTTATCCAGCACAAAAAGATTGATCTTTTAGTGGGATTTTAACGTAAAAGCAACATATTATCCATCACTAAAGAATCCATCTGTTAGTGGGCTTTCCATTTAAATTATGACAGACTGAAATCCAAAGTCAAATGATCCTAGCAGCCAAGCAACTTCATATTAATTAAAAGTCTGCAGGCTTCAGACACTATAGCCTACAGAATAGCATCATATCCTATACTACAGGCTATGTATTCCCATAAAAGCACTTTGAATAGAAGCATTTTCACACATTTTATCATGTACTAAAGAATGCACCCCTAAGTGAGCTTTAAAATGATTTATTTAGCAGCAGAAAGCACCTTGAATAATGAGCATTTTCACGCATTTTCTCATAAAGAATATGATCTTTCAGTGGGATTTTAATGTAAAACTCACCCTTTATCCAGCACTAAACGGTGCATCTTTTAGTCAGCTTTTAATTTAAACTATAAGAGACTTAAATCCATACTGGGGTGACCCCAGCAGCCAAGCAACTTCATATTAATTAAAAGTCTGCAGGCTCCAGACACCAGCCCTACAAAATAACATCATAGTCCATACTACAGGCAAGGTATTGATCTCATAACAACAGTTTTAAACTGCCGTGGGCCCGTTTTCTGACATTTGCCTGATCATATCCTGGGAGTGTAAATAAATGGTATTGATCCAGAGAGGCATAACCCAGCATCTCCCCTTGAAAGACTCAAAACATCCGCTTTAAAAGGCTACTTACAGAGGGTACGCCGTGCCAAAATATGGATCCCGGCATGGAGTGTGAATTTCAGATCAACACCAGGAGCTCCCCCTCCTCTCCTCTCTCTCTCCTCTCCCTTTTTCAGAAGAGGCCCCCAGAAACTAAGCAGCGGGTCGCACAAAGACGGCTGGGGCTCGGCTGCATGCTCCACTTTCTTCCTCCTCACAGCGGACAGACGGTGCTGGTGGAGGTGCTGGTGGGTTTTCCAGTGGCAGGTATCGCCCGGGACCGGACGGATAGCTCCATGGCGAAAGGTCCGTTCAAAAGTAATGATCGTTACTTTCCTCCCCCCCCTTCCTCCTCCTCCTCCTCCTCCTCTGGTGCGTGCACCCGGGCTCCTTACGACGGTTAAGACTGCATAAAAAAAGGATCACTTCAAGGAGACGAGATGCGCCCCAGTCTCGCTGCAAAATCTAACTCCGAGCACGTCTTCCACACTGTCAAGTCTTGTGTGAGGGTCTCCTGCGGCCTGGTTCACGCGTACGGCCCCGAAGAGGGATGGTAAGACTTCTTTTAGTCTGGCTTTTCGGTGCGCTCCCGGTTGTTCCCTCTGCGCCTCATCCACACGCCGCGCAGACAGTCGGAGCTACAGCCGGACTGGAGGCAAACAAGGCGAGGAGAGACGGCGCACCGGTCCCCTCTCTGCAGCAGCTGGCTGTGGAGGGAGGAGCACAAAACATGGAGCGGACTCATACCAGGGCGCGGAATGGATCCTGATGCTAATTATGACAGACTAACATTAAGGCTCATATTAAACCCTTATCTCAGTGTGTCTGATCATATTAATCCAGTGGTAGAAAGTAGGGGAGACCAGGGGCGATTATAACATTATTTACATTTAGCTCCATAACTTACAGACAGTGGAATCCTTTAAGAGTACTCATGTCTGCAGATGATCAACCTAATTTTTTCTTTTTCTTTATTTTTCATTCAGATTACCATTTAACTGACATTTGTATGAAGAATATAAAGTAATAAAACAGATACTTATCAAAATACTTTACAAATTAAATTACTGTAGCCTCCTGTGTATCATAGGGTAGGGCAATGTCTACCAAAATTGGCATAAGACCACAGTGAATGGACAATGATGGGCTCTTCATCTCAGCACCAGATGTCTGTAACTTAGTTGCGTTTTATGAGGAAAATAATAAAGACGATGGGGGAACGTAGTGCAAGAACAGCAGCAACAGCTTCTTTTTATTTTCTCTCCCATGTCAAACGCAGAACTTAGAACAGAGACGGAAAGATCCACACATCAAAAAACTCCCATTTAAGGTATTTATTTGCATTACTTGTGTGACGTTTCGAGCTCCGGGCTCTTCCTCAGTCTGAGGAAGAGCCTGGAGCTCCAGGCCTGTGCAAATCTTTCCTTCTCTGTTCAGGTATTTTTTATGCACCCATCCCATTAGTTATGGATGTGTCTGTTTTTTCTTTTTTTTTTTTTAAACACAGAACATAGAGAACAACTCTATGGTAATTCTGAAGGGACACACTACCTTTAATACTTTACAATTTCAATTTTAAATCGAACATCAATCAAAATTAGTTTTGAGTTTCATGAATCAAATCCAAAGGCAGAACTGGCAATTCTCTCCATCCCTACCTACTGTATTTTAGGTGTCAGGCTGAAAAACACTTCAAAGATGACACAGCTTACCAGCCGTTATATCACACTTGACAAATGACAGTTGTCAGACCATAAAAGCAATGATCTGTTGTTGATCTGGTTATGTTGGCATAAGCATCAGTGCAAAACAAAAGTTTAAATTGAAAAATCCAATCGAAACCATGGCCTTAAAATCGAAAGTCATATTGAATCATGGATTTGGAGAACTGTAACACTCTCACCCAATAGAAAAGGCTTTTAAATCCCAATGTTACGATGGCAGAGGGCTCAGTGGTCATCCATTGACCCAACCCTGGTGTATAAATTCAAATACGCACTATACAGCAGGCCAAACTAAAGCAGTGTATGTAAAATGTAGCTGTAGTTATGCTGCTGTATCTTGTTGGCTCATTGTTGGCAGTTTGTCATAAACTTTGAAGAGACTAAGTTTTTCACTGGGACTTTTTCCGTCATGATTTAAATGTGCACACAGCCTCAGGTAGCCAGACGGAAGCAGACAGGTTACTGCGGGGCAGAGTATGTTTTACATGTTCTGGAATGACAATAAAGCTTCCTTATCCTTATCGTGGGTTTTAAGTTAAAAAATAAAATTTGTTCTAATTTTTTTTTCCATATGTTGTCATGTATGAAAAGGCCTAAAATGAGAACTGTAAGCGGATTACTTCTTTACTGTAAGTGAATTATTTAAGCAACATGTGTTTTTTCCATTGTACTTTAAATATAGTAGTCATCTTTTAATATCAGAAACTTATACACACTGAACAAAAATATAAATGCAAAACTTTTTCTTTTTCTTTTAAGTTGAAGTGAAAAAATTAAGACTTCTTCAGTGCACACAGGTTTTATTCTCTCAGATAAAAGTGTTACAGAGCACTTCTCCATTGCCACGATAATCCATCCACCTGACAGGTGTGGCATATAGAGATGCGGAATAAACAGCAGGATTATGACACAGCTGTGCCACGGATTGGTCACAATAATAGGCCACTCTGCAATGTGCAGTTTGATCTAGAAAAAAGACATTTATTAGGCACTGAACCGTGTCTATGTCACACAGGGCCACAGATACCACTTTGCTTTCCCAGGAAGGCAAAGTCATGACTCACCCTACCCTGCTTCTGATTGGCTTACTCTGATATTCTTCCCCTAACCCTAACCAATCACTCCTCACGCCTTAAACCTAACCAACCCAACCAACAAAGGCCACAAGTGCTAGCTAATCAGAGGCAGTGTAGGCTAAGTCATGACTTTTCCCTGCTGGTAAAAAAAAAACTGCATCATATTCATTCAAAGCAAAAGTCTGTTTCTATTTTTGCAGAAGACTCTGCAACTTTTCTAATGGTAATACATTTTTATTGAATTGATGTAAAAGTAATTGTACATTTTAAATTTAGTTAAGAAAAATTTAGTTAGAGATATTCTACTTTTTACTCCACTACATTAATTTAATACCATTAGTTTTGCATATTGACATTAACAATACAAAATATAAAAAGTATAAATAAAGATTTTAACTTGTAACAGAGTATTTCTGTGGTATTGCCAATTTTACTGAAGTAAAATATCTGAAAACTTCTTCCACCGCTGGATTTCACACATGTTAAAGCACAAACAAGTTCTGCTGCATTTTCTCCAAGATTCTAGTCTCAAACAAACCCACCAAGCACAGTGTTTTAATCAGGATTCCCCGCTGTTTAATCAGGAGAAGAGTGCAAAAAAAGTGCAAGGCCGTTCATTACCAAAAAACATGTTACTGAGAGCAGCTCATATAAATAGCATACTAATTTTTATCCTCCTGGAATTTCAGCATTGTGGGCAGCAGTTTGCACCTGGATAATTAGTTTTTTATAATAAAAAACAACAAATAATGAGCCTGACATAAAACTTGTTTTAATTGGGTGAGTCCAAAGACTTTAAGAATAACTTCACATGCAGAATGCATCGATGTGATAAGAAATTCACCTTTTATGAGAAGCATTTGACTTTCTTTAATAAGAAGTGCCCCATATAAAAGGGTCATGTTGCCAGAGAGAAAAAAAAAATCCTCTCTGCACTTCTTGTAGATATTCAGTAAGATAACTGTAGATTTAAATGAACCGTCACTGCAACCAGTAAGTAAAAGTTTAGCATCTAATCAGATATTGAAAGTGAAAGAATTTAATGTGATAATAAACAGAATATTTTGGGTTTTGGACCATTGGTCAGACAAAGGGAGCCATTTGAAGACTAAAAGTGAAAGTCTGAGGACAATGTGATAAAAAAGACCTGGACTTGACATTTGAACAAGAGGTCTGGGAGAATACTGTCCATAAAATGGGGGCGCCAGTGTGCGATAACCAGAGCAAATTTATACTTTATAAAATAATTCATAGATATTATTGGACTCCAGTCAGACATAAGAGCCTAGGTATAATTCAAAGGAATTACCACTAGAAATGGAAGAGCTCTGTGGGTACTTTTCTGTGCCTCATGTTGGACAGTCCACTTGTTTCCCCACTCTGGACTCAATTTGGGACGACTGAGGACTGGTTGGATCAGCCCTTGCAAAGGATGGCATCTGTTTTTGTCTTCTTGGAGACAGTTCTATTCCAGTAAGTTTGTGTCTCTGGCACAACTTCACCGACTCCCAAGGGGCACGGAGAAGAAGAAAAGGACTCAAGAAGGTGCAACTCCAGCAACACTTGTTGTGTATCAGACAACAAATAAAGTTGTCTGACAACTACAAGTGTTGCTTGAGTTTCACCATTTTGATACAAATCTGTTCTACCAGTCGGACTTACAAAAGGACTCTGTAGTTGTTTTCTATAAACTTTCATGATTGAAATGGCCTTTTTTGGATGAAATTTAGCTTATCTTATTATCAGGTAAAATAAAGAAGAAATAATCACTCACTTCCCAGAATAAGTTTATTTTAATGTTAATTAACTGCACAGAGAAAAAAAAAAAAAACCTTGCATCAAGGAGCTTAACTGATGCTTCCAGTTGCAGTCATGCTATTCAAGCTATTCATGTTGGCTAACCAACTGCAAACTGCTAAACTGCTAACAAGCACACTGTAAGTAACATAAGCCTGTTGTAATGAAAAACACACCAGGTACCTAAAGTAAGCTAGGTGTCCATTAAGTCAACTAACATATGGGGATGGACGATGGGGGGAGTGGGAATCACTGCTTACTCAAATTGTGCAACATGCAGTTCTTTGCAACCAAGCTCAATCTCATTTGCTAAACCTAAAAAGATTACATTTTAAACATAAAAGTTCATAGAAAACAACACTGCTTCATTTCATATAGGTCATATAGGAGTTTCCAGTAGACTATAATGCAGTGCAGATCATACTAACTGGAAAAATACAAGTACACCCTGTTCTAAAGACTGGACTGAGTCCATGACTGATAGAGCCATATATGAGTTACTGCTGGCCAAACTGAAACATTCTGTGAATTTTAATGAAACAGAATCAGAAACCTATATGAGAAAAAAAGAAGCCATCTGTAGATGTCAGTTTGGGCTTCTGGGATTGTTTTTCATAATCTTCTCACATTTTATAGATTAAATTATTACAAATTAGTCAAAAACTGGTAGATTAATTGATGAAGGCAATTGTTAGTCGCAGCCCCATGATGCACAAAATGAACAATAAACCGGTGAGAGATGGTAAGAAAGGATGTAACTGTGATGCCCAGGCTACAAAATGAACAATTACCACTGTGCAACATTTGCAGAATGAATAAATGAAGCTACAGTATGACAGTGATGTAACTGTATTATGGACAACATGGAAAAAAATCAATGAATATTGTGTACAGTAGACTATAAAATGCACAATATAACCATCAACCAAGCATTAAATGTCCTTCGTTACTGTTCATGAAAAGGCTTCAAACCTGAAGATTCTTGACAGAAAATACACTTAACCCTCAACTTTCCCCTCAAGAAATACAATCATACAGTATTGACACAAACATTCTAACTACACAGTCCACAGTGATGAACATTTAGTTTGAGAGCAGACGCTGATGTACGTTGTGTGCAAACATCCAGTATCCGTCCATATGTCCACGGCAAGAAATTGCAATGTTTTCCGCTTCCCTTTGAATGTTATTCCTGTCGACATGGAAAAGCATCTGAAACAGGATTTAGACCACGAGACGTTCAAATGCTGCACTGAAATCCCAGGGATATATTGGAATACATTTACTATACTTACAAAAATGTCACATGTAACAAATCCCCCGGTGAATTCGTTCAAGGACATGAGATTTTTGGATACACAACATTATCATTTTTTTTCCCATCAAATTTGATGTGCATTTTTTTACTTCGTAGATAAATGTATGACTACTTGTTTTACACATGGAAATCTAGAGGAACATGTTGTTATGTTTGCTAGTTTTATTTCTAAAAGTTAATGTTCCATTGGAAAAAATTTCCAATGCATGTTTATGCTTTTCCTAATGTTCCAGGCAGCCATTGGTTTCTATTCATTCCTGTATGGTATGACAATCAATTAACAAACCCCTAGGCAATGCTTGAGCTGTAATCCATCACAGTCAAGAAGTCTGTGTTCATTTTTGCCAATTTTATATTATTTTTGTGATGCAGTGCAGACTTTCGATGTTCCAGGCAGTCGTTGGTTTCCATTCATTTCTGTGTGTTATGAAACCAATCAACAAACTCTTTAAGCTTTCTTGAGCTGTAATCCATCAGTCAACAGGAAGTCTGTGTTCATTTTTGCCAATTTTATATTACTTTTGTGATGCAGTGCAGATTTTTTGTGATGCAGAGCAGCTATTAAATTTACATTGTCCCTATGTGGTATTTTATGTTATTTACACTTTGTATCCCTTTTTATTTTTAAAAGTGTGTTGTCATCTCCTTTTCTCTACTTCAGTAGTCTTACATTGGCTTTGTCAGTGGTTCTTAATGGACTTACTGTATTGTTGACTGTGATGTGTTACACAACTTAAGAAAGCTTCAGGAGCTTGTTAACTTGTCTGGAAGTTAATATAAATTAGTGGCTGCAATGAATAATTGAATTAATATGTTCAGCTCTGTAAGAAACAGTAGCATGGTTTACAATTGGTAAGTGTTGATGTAAAGTGCAGTGATACTCAACATAAGGCCCATGGGGCAAATCTGGCCTGAGACAGAGTGCTGGGTGGCGCGCCGATCATTTTCAAATTCACAGTGAAAATAAACTGATTCACCCTGGGGATTTTGATTTGTTTATACCAATGAGTAAATGTCCAATAACGTCACTTGACTGTTGCTTGGAAAGATGCACACTAGCCCACACACACACACACACACATCTGTCCCTGGTAGCAGCAGTTTATCTTTATGACTCACTTCAACAGCTGAGTGATTATATGATGGAAGACGTCCCAGCTATGTTTAATGTTGTATAAACTTGTTCAAATGCTAACAGTGCATTAACAAATAAAATGCAGTTGCAGCTATTAAATGTAGTAAAATATCTGATTAATCTGTCTTATAGGCCTTTTGTCAATCCTTGTAGAAAGTTAATTTAGTTAATAGATTAAGTTGATGAGTCATTTAATCTGAAAATTAAAAATTAAATTTTAAAAAAAGAAAGATGAGTTATGGGCCTTTTAATGTTTATTCATTTTATCCAGTATATTATTGATGTTTGTTTATTAATTGGCTGCTGACCTCCAATTATTTCACAAAAGTGGCCCCAGGTCAAAGAAAGTTGGGAATCCTTGGTGTATTTCTATTTACAGTAAATGGGCTCAACCATGAAAAGCCAAGGTCTCCAATCCACTGCAAGGAAAAACGAGTTTGGGGGAAATTTGGCATTTTAGTGTCCAAATCTGTCGAAGAAGCACATATGCTCTGAATTCAAATTGTGTTTCACATACTTATTGTAGTTGTTTTTCCACATATTTATTAGCTTACACTTCATGTAAGCTAATAAATATGTACTCAAACAGCCTGCATAATATTGATCAAATGCTGGATGATGTTTATTCAATTTTCAACTCATTTCAATTCAATTGGCTCGACTGTTTTATAAACAATATTGCCAAATTTAGTGAGCACATATTAATTCAGTTCAATAATGATAATAAAGAAAAAGGAAAAACACAATTTATAAAAAAAAGGTTCATTAAATAAAATAAGATAAATATATAAAGAGTAAGGACGAAAATAATGGGTTTACTTATTATTATACATGTCCTTAAATAAAATGTGCAGTTAAATGTGCTGCATGTCCCTCTCCTAATAGAACCTTCAGTTTTACACTGTAATCTACCCCTCTGAAATTAGGAATTAATAACGTAAATATCTTATAGTATTCTGCTCTGATTTTAATAGGAAGTGAATCTCTTGTCTCTACCTCACCTGTCATGCTGTGACCACAGACTCTTCCCTCCACTGGTAGCCAGGACTTGGTGTATCGTCCTCTCTCTACGGTTACAGCTGTGGTCTGTATTTGGTCAGGATCTGTCTCTGTTTTGTATCTCTGACAGTAAAGACATAATCTGACAATTTATATTCATGGTTTGGGGCCAGATAGCAATTCAGTTTGTTTAGAGTTTTGGTTTGATTTGTTCCAGATAGGCATCTTTTGTTAATTTAATAATATAGTTTACTCAGATTGATAGTTGGGAAGCAGTGCTGGTCTGAGGTTGGACTGTACTGGGTGTGGTTTGATCAGTAAGTCTCAGGACCAGCTGGCAGAAGGGACTCTTCTGGGGATTCAGTTCTTGGGTTTGTAGTGCCTGAAATCTCAGCGTGTCTCGGGGGGCATGATTGAAGATGTATCCAAAATTTAAGTTTTCTTTTTTCACTGTTTATAATCAATAATTCTGCTCTGGATGCATTGGTTTGTGTTTTACTTCAGATGTTTGATATGGATCTGCATGCACGGCCTCTGTGGGATGTTTGTCCCACCCAGTGTAGTCCTGATTAGTGAGTGGACCTAAACATTTCACTTCCAAAAAGGGCAATAGGTTAAATTATTGTCAGTTGGTGTTTCCTAATTTGAACTGGTTGGAATTGGTTTCCTCAGATCTGGGCTTCTTTTGGAAGATCGTGATTTTAGATTTGGCAAAGTTTAGTGGGTTTTTTTGCGTGGATGACAGCAAGGTCATCAGCATAGAGTAAGAATTTAACTTCCTTGTTGTTCAGGGGGAGCCCAGGGGTTTCAGACACCCCTCCCTTGAGCGAAGAGATCAGTAGTTTTGTTGCCAACTTTCACTCCACATTTATTAAAGACATACATTGACTTAATTATGTCATAAGGTTTACTCCCGATACCGATTTGGAGAATTTATAATCCCTCTTGCCAAACAGACTCAAAAGACATTTTACATTTTACAAATAGACATTTTACCCTTTTACCCTCTTACCCTTTTTGGTGTATGTGATGATTAATTAGAGTGTGTAGTATGTGACCATGGTCGTTAGTGCTGTGATTTGTTAAAAGCCAATCTGCCCTTGACTCAGGACAGAGTGTTCTATAAAGAAGGTCAGTATCTGCTGCCAACAACCTTCCCCAGATTACTGCCCACATAAATGCAAACAATGGTACTTTTTAGGGTCTAATTAATCTCTTTTCCTATGTATTGGGGAAATAAGCCCCCAGTTCCAGATCTCAGGAAAGCAATCTGACTGAAGAACAAGACTAAATAACTTCAGCAGGACCGCTCTCATCACAGGGCTGCTGTGTTTCAGCATCTTTTTCCTGATGCCGTCAATCCACAAGCAGAACTCTTTGATTCTTTAAATAAAGGCTTGTCAGTTCAGAAAAAACAACAAACAAACAAACAAAAAAACAATTCTATGATGCTTTATTAATGTAGACTGTAAAACTTTACACAGCTAAAGAAAGTTTTGTTAACTGATTTCTATACTGTAAGACATTAATGGAAGTCAATGGAGCAATTGGAATGGGTTGTTGAATAAATACATTTATACAGTCAAATGGTTTAGAAATTGGTTAGCTTTGATGGAAAAAATGATTTACAGAAAATTCAGGGGTTTTCTGTAATTTCTGTATTTTATGGAAATGGATGGAAATCAATGGCTGCCATAAACTGTTGAATAAATACATGTAAAGATACAGTAGGATGGCTTAAAAATTGGTTAGGTTTGATGTAAAGTGTATGAGATTTATAGAAAACGGGCTCACTGATTAAACGTTACCGGTATGGTCTGCAATTTACTGCAAGAACATGTAATTTTCAGGAAAATTTGGCATATTAATGTCCAAATCTGTGGAAAAACATGCATATTGCTGAGTTGTTTTTCACATGTGACTGTTTATGTAAGATAATAAATGTATACTTAAACAGCATGCATCATATCAATTGAATAAGAATTGGATAATGTTTATTGGCTGTTTATTCTTTAAACCAAGGTTTGATGGATTATAACTCAGTTCTTTAAACCGCATGATGTGCTACAAGGCCAATATGTTGTTCTACAGGCTCAGTACAAGACCTTATACTAAGATTGTATGGATTTTTTAAAGTGTGGTGGTATTAAATGTTTGGTCAATGTGTTTTTTATGGAACGGAAGATGATCATTATGCATAAATTTCTGTGCAAAGTATTGTCACTGACGCTTGCTTTTAACTGAAGAAATCATCCATGATGCAAACGGGAATTTTGTTGCATTAGCCCTGCCTTCCTTTTTAGAGCACGCCATGTCTCCTCTGTTGGTTACAATGGAGAGGGGGGGGCAAATTGAATCCTGATTTTACGGTCCGTGAACGGAGACCAGAATTGTAACTGACTTGGCACCCCAAAAACATGAAACTATAACTGAGTTGACTGGGAATGATTCGGCTTTGTCGATGGAATTACACTTCAAAGCTGAAAGCCCATTAGGATTTTACTGTAAGCTGCAAAACATTAGCATTAAATTGCCATTTGCGAACAAATATGATATAATCTTAATGACAAACTGGACAACCGCATGTTTGTGCACGGCAGATCCCCAATTATTTAGTCATGATTTGTTGACTGCTCTGGATATAGCAGCTGCAGGCTACATATTTTTCTGCCGTGCAAAAAAAAAAAAAACCCAGGAACAAAACAAATGAAGAAATAAATGTATTTCATAATGTTCTGATTTATTCAGTCACCACACTAAGGCTATCATTAGAAACCAAAGCACCACAGCACCCTAATGGTTCATGAGATGTGTAATGTTTACTTGTGCTGTACTACCAGCTGTGTCCTCATTGTGAGCCGAGGTGTCTCTGCACAGCCACCTTTCTATTCAGACAGCGTGCAATTTTTAATATGCTGTCTGAGCTCTCTGTCATTCTGCCTCTAAATATCATGTGAAGTTTCTGTTGTCATTTCTCAACAATCGATGTACTGCAAGGAAAATGATCTGCCCAGCTGGAAGCAGGTTTATGGTAACATTTTCCTCAGGTTTCTAAAGTTCAGCCCCATGCAGCTTTCTTTTGAACATGATATTATACTGTTAGTCACTTTCATTCTTCTCCAACACGACTCCTATTTTTAGATCCTTACTTTTTTTTTCGGCGTTGTAATAAAAGAGCTACCTCAGTGGTGCAGATTCAGGCGAAGGACGTGTTTGCCTGAGAAAAGTCTGTCGAAGAACAAACACTCGGTCGCCAAGTTTGGAACTATTAATGTCCAAAATATCACTTCTCTTCTTCTTCCTCTTGTGAGCCAAAGTACATAGGCAGGTCAGTGGTCTCCGTTACACGTGGCTTCAATAAAAAAACAGTCCCATGGCCGCGCGGGGGAAATGTGAATTTGGGTCAGATTCACCAGGTGGAAAGTGAGAGGATTAGTGCAGAGCTCGCATGTTTTCCAAGGCGTAGTTTTACATAATAAAGAAAAGCGGAGTAAAAGAAAGCAGATGTAATGATGCTGATCCACTGGCACATATTCTTATTTAGAGAAACAATGTTTATGTATGGCCTACTACTGGAAGTGTAAACTCTCTGTTTCATCTGAACTGACCCGAGAGAGGCTTGGCTTACTGGTGTTTTATTCATTGTGGTCAATGCAGTATATATGTAAATACACACAGGCGGCGTCTTTTTTCTTTTTTTTTTTCCCTTTTGTTTGAGGACTGATGAAGTTGTCAGAAAATGCTTTGGTTTGCTTTTTTGCTGCAGCCTGTCATTCTTGCCTGCATTCAATGTGTGTGAAATCAAAACCCAGAGTAATGGCACAAAAAAAAGTTTTACTGCTGACTCATCTAAAGAGAGTAAATAAATTTCACTACTAGAGATCAGACTGTATCATAAAGACAGACTCCATGCTGCTAATTATAGGTCTTTATGAATCTCCACTTAAGCCACATTGAAATTATAGCAGTGTAAAACGTGCTCCCTTTTTCTTGTATACTTCCCCAATTTTTGGCAATAGCATCACTTCCACATTTGACGATAGGCCGTATATCCACTGATATTGTTTTAAAATGTAGTTTGTGTGTACTCTCTGGTTATGTCAAAGAATCTTGGCATTTTATTAGACCTCAGTCTTATATTTGGTAAACAAATAAATGCTGTTTTTAAGTTCCCATGATGTCAAAATGGATTTTTAGGTGTTTTAATCACATATATATTACACTAAACGTCAGGTATTCAACAGCTGTTTGCTACTGCTTTTCTCTGCATTATAGTTGATTTTAAGACCAAAACAAACATCCAGCAACACAAACAAAATGTGCACAAATACACTGTGGTTGTTTTGTTTTGTGTGAATACCGATTTTATTGGTAATTTCAATGTTAATTTATTGCCATGCATAATGCAGTGCAATGGTACACCCATTGCTTGGCAAATTGTTCTCATGTTGCTCGTACTTTTACTTGAAAATTAGATGCAGAAACACAACAAAACAGCAGCCCATATGTCTTAAAATACAAAGTCAACTCCGCTTCTCGTGAATCCAAACTTCAGATGTTACATTGGATTATAGGAGTGATAATTAAATTTTTTTTTTTGTGGTGGGGTTTTTGTGGTATCTGCAGCCGCCCACAGAGAGAGACAGTTTCAGAATTCAAGTCCCTTCACCTCTACATGTTGTCTTTGATTTTGTCCTCTCATGCGTTGTGTGTGTTCCCCCTCCAAATGTGCCGTTCGCATTATGGGCACAAAACCTCATGCAATAATGTGGGGTGTTCCAACAAACATTCATGCGGTAAATAAGAGGGTAGCCGGGAATGCTGTGGTAAATATGTCTCGAGTCATTATTAGGTGGTTTTACTCATTAAGATCAAAAGCCGCAAATTCAAAGGCGATCTCAAACCTTAGAAGGAAAAGACGGTTATTGAAAAAAGAAAAATCAAAGGATCTAAACAGAGTTTCTGAGGATTTTCTATGGGATTTGATAACGGCTCTTGTTCTCCATGTAGACAGAAACACTCTCTGTTCTTTCAGCGCTGAGAGGAAGCTAATTCTTTGCGGCATCCATTTCCCAGCGTATTGTGAAGAGCTGCTTTCTATAGCCTAGTTTTGTAATCACAGGGCAGCATAAAAAAGCGTGGGAATTATCATGAGCTTGACAGTCATGTACTGGCAGCTCCCATGATGGTACGGGCCCGATAATAAGGCTCAACCACAAGTGAACTCGACCATATTCATGATAAGGCAATGACTTAATTCATAAGAATTGGTTTGTATCAGCGATAAATCCATTACTTAGAATGTGTGTATGTCTTTCCTCAGTTCTTGGTACGTACTTGTTAGTTATTAAATCATGTTGCACCATTAAACTTAAGGGATGGGTTATAATGTATAAATCAGTCTGTAGTAATCCACAGTCAACACACA
Source organism: Lutjanus erythropterus (assembly GCF_056507025.1). Lineage (NCBI taxonomy): Eukaryota > Metazoa > Chordata > Actinopteri > Lutjaniformes > Lutjanidae > Lutjanus > Lutjanus erythropterus. The sequence goes on from NC_139328.1 coordinate 14,123,538, forward strand.
AAACAAGCAACCAACTTTATTTCCAAACTATCGTAAATGTAAGCATTTTTTTAGACATGGGTCCATTAAAAAAGTCTATTTCTAAGTCTGTTAGTTATTCAAGCATTTTAGAAACATACATGTAACAGTGAAACAAATTCAAGTATGCTAACATCACTGGCACCCTGAGTACCACAATGGTTTGTAGTCTAATTGTGTTACGTTTGCGAAAAGTAATTACAAAAATCCCCAGTTGTGATTTTTTTTTAAATCAAGTTTCAGGTCAGGTACGTTGACTATACTTCATACTGCCTCTTCTACTTCTCACTCGAATGGGTCAGAACGCTAACGTTAGCTTCATCACTGTTACACACAAAGCTAATCACACTAATCTGTATGAAGCAGTTACTGTGGTAGAACCAGTTTTAATTTAGAGATTTGTAAATCATTAAATTGTGTGCATAATCTTCCCTTAAATTCTTAGGAACTACTAGCTACCATCAAACATGTTCAAATGGAACTCGTGAACTCAATCTTCTAGCACCTAGCAATCAACACACATAACTTCCAATTAAAGTTTTAGGTGAAAACAATATTTTAAACTTTACTGCCAGTTTATTCTTTCATTAGCATAGAGTTATTTGGTGAAAATTAATTTACAAAGTTCTAAGTTACACTGTTATTAGCCTAAACAAATGTCAATTATGCTCGCCATATTTCATATTGCCTCTTTTTTTCCCCCTCGATCTACATGGAAAGCTGATGCTATCTTTAGCTAACGTTAGCCATCCAACAGTTACACCTGAAAACTAGTGAGTGTATTTTTGTTTTTTCTTAAGTAAAAACTGATCTCTATGTTAGAGCTGCTTTGTGTGATGCAACCAGTTTCAACTGAGTGATTTGTAAATCTCCAATTAAAACCTAGATTGCAGCTAGGCTAACTTTGAGCCTCCAAACAACTGGTGAAACCGGCTCTAGCTCTACCTAAAAGACACATATCTCAGCTTCATAACAGACATCCAACATATGACATCTGTATTTTTTAAATTACAGGTCTTGTTGACAGAAAAATAGGTAAGATATCAGTCCCTTAAATATTTTTCCTACAAATATGCTTCCAAACAATAAACATAGCTAGAAGCCAGCTAATTTGGAAGACGCGTACTGTAAAAATAGAATACTCAATTATTCATTTAGGCCTTTAACGTTGGTTTGGAGGTGGCTTTGAATTTCAGAACCACACATATATTCTCCCTTCTGCAAGCTATGTAGTCCTCCATTTTTTCCCCCATGAGACTTGTGTTGACTGCAGACTCCGCTGACAGAAGTTAGATCAAGCATAGAAAGCGAATTCAACTCTCTACAATAGATAAAATCTGACAAGCAACATGGATCCAGGCTTGTCTCCTCTCTAGATCTTTTTGGCTCAGAGAACTTTGCCTTTCCTCTGTCCTTGGGACGTCTGTAAAAATGCTCTTATATGGGGAAAAGCACTGAACAAATAAATGTAATATAACACAGTCACTGCTTTCCAACTGTGTGATTTGCTCCAAAAATATCAGTGTGTGTCAGCCTAAAAACAGGCTTATCTGAAAAAAGCATCTCAATCTATACTTGCACATTTGAAAGCACTTGGGAGCATTTGTTTTAATTTAGTTTCCAATGGTGAATGTTTATCTTAGAGTGTAGTTATAAGTGTTGTTGCTCTGTTGTTGTGCAGCAAGTCTACCCTCTTCCACATAGAGGCCGAAACGCTGAAGAAATGGAAACAGATGCTCATTGTTCCAGTGTGAAAAGGCAGAGAAAAAAGGACAGGAAGAAAAAAAGATTTACAGCATCTAATGATCCCGTTCAATAGGTTTTTTTCACACTGTTGAGCCTGAAAAGTCAACCCTTTCTTTAAAGAAAAATACAGAAAGCAGAATGAACTAGATAATACTAAAAACCAACTGGCCTGGCATAAAATATTGTAGTTGAATAAGGTAGTAAACTTATTTAAGTAACGCCATACATAGGCAGTGATTAACTTTTTAGGAAAAGAGGAAATGGGGTCATCTTTGCGTGCCAGTGAAAGGAATCCTGTCACTCAAGTCGGAGTTCTGGGACTGGCTCTATTTTTAGTACCTTGAGCTCAGACACATACCATACGGTTTAACCCTGACACAAACACAGACGCAATAAATAATAAATCCACCAAACAGGAAGATATTATCCTCTCAAGGGTTGCTTGGAAGTCATTAATTTGCAAAGCAGCTCACAAGGAAAATTGGGTGAAATAAACCGTTTATGCAAAAATACACTGTGGAATAGATGCGAAAGGAAACGCAAGCCATCTTTAAGGTGGGGTGGGACTAGCCCTCCTTACCCCCTTTCCAAACTGGTTTCTGTTCCACTTACCTAATATATTTCTCATGAAGGGTTTCTTTAATTGGTCTTTCTGAAAAGCTGAAATATGAAGCACAGGGGGGTTGCTATCCATTTTCTACAAAATAACTAGTAAATTGGTATCTGCCTCTGTACTGGATAGTAACATTTTTTAACCAACATGAGACACAAGAGACAAAAGAGATATTTTCTCAGGCTGTGTGGGTGTGACAGTACAGACAGTGTTATAATTGGCATCTCCCTCACTCTCCTGTTAACTGTCTTGCACCTGTTGAGGCAGGATAAATTACACCTTTACCATCTTTTATTTGTAATTCCCCGCATTGCTCCACCCAACTTTAACACAATCTGAGGTCTAATTAACCACGCCCACACACCTCTGTGGGTGTGGGCGTGTTTTGCAGAACATTGCTGTGTCATGTGCCATGAATTATGACTTTCTGTCATAAACATCCAAGTTGTAATTAGACTGCATTTATGCTTGATTATGATTAGACACAACAGTCTCATGGTAGCTTCTGAACATCCCAAAATTTAATCGATTAGATTTGTCCACATGGACACGAATTTCCAATATTTTCATGCACTCTTCTTCTCATTCTGCAGTGAAATTAGAAATAATGTCCAGATACTTATTACTTTGAAAGATGTGCTGACTATCACAAAAAATATTGACAATTCATACAAAAATTACATGTCATGACTGCACTGACTCTGAGCTGGGCTTCTGAAAACTCAGATATGTTCAACTTGACTCAATAATATGTTGAATGGCTCAGATAACAAACATGGATGCCTGATATAATGCACAGTTCACTGTTCAAGGTTATAAAACCCAGAAGAAAAGAAAACAGCCTTATATTGTATTGCCTTGTAAGTCCTCACACAATCACCTCTGCTATCACACAACTATATCCAGTCGTCCAATAATGTGATCACTGACTCTAACAGCGTCTTCCATCCCACACGTGTTGCTGTTGAGTTATGAGCAGCTGAGTGGAAAAAAATCATAGTCGCCACCCAGTTATAAGTCCAAGTCAGAGATATTAAGGATTTCTGATGGTGACCATTGCTGGCAGCTACATTAAAATCCAACATTAAAGGCAGAATATGCAACATTTTCAGAAGAAATAATGTATAGACTCATATAAACATAATCCCTTTCAATCATCACTTATCACGCACTAGAAGTGTGTGTTGGTGTCTGCATCTGCAGACACTCTGCCCTCTGTCTGTATTTACTTATTTTCTCATTATTTAGCTTTTCTCAGGATGATTTACCAACCCAGTATTTGACTCCCTGGCATCTTTGTGGTGCGTTTACAAATGGCTCAAACAAATCCTGCTGATTCTGCCCTTAACTCTAGTTCAGTCAGTAAAGCTAATTATACTATATACTGTTTATATCCGATTCCACTTGTTAACAAACTGCCACTTATATATAACATGATTAAATGAGCCAGATAACCATCTTGGATTAATGTCTGAACACCAACAGGATGCTTTACTGTTCTTCCAGGTCTGCTGACATTAGGTGAATGCAGCATTAGACACAGAAGCACTTTCAAATCCTCATGGGAGCCATTCTTGTTAAATGCTAACATAAAACACTGTTTTTTTTTTTTATCTTTGGTGTTTAATTTCATCTGCTTAGTGAAGTAGGACATGCCCATTACGTTTAGAATATGGACACAAAACCAAGTATTGTGTTTTAGCTTTCCAGAGAGGACAATAAAAGAAGTTCAAACACTTTTAGTATACAAGCTGGCCTGGAGGTTTGTTCTCCAGGGTGTGTTGTCAGTGTCAGTGGGTCATCAAGACAACATTTTTGATCCAAAATATCAGTTAACATACTGTCAACACAATCGCACAGCATTTTATGAAATTGTGACAAAAATTTAATGTATAGATTTAAGCAGTTTTCATCACAACTTCCAAACTAATGCACTATCCCACTGTCATTCTCATTAGGGTCAAGTGAACAAAAATTAATATGCAACGTCCGGTTACACTTTCAAAGTAAAGCAGTTGGTCATTTTTGCGCACCAAAACAACTGTTTAGGGAAAGGTCAAGGTTTGAGTTAAAACAACTATTTCCTTAAAACAATCAAGCCCCTTACTATCACAAAAAATGGAAAATTCTATAATTTTCACAATGCTACAAAGGACATATTATAGTAGAAAAAATGTGATTTTTTTACACTGTCACAACTGTTAGGGAAAAAAAACTGTGTCGCTTGAAAATAATGCATCCAATCAATAAATGAGCCTAACTGTTTAATCAATACTTGCATGAAAACCATCACTGCTGTCTACGACTTTTAGACCCTTTGTGTAAAAATTACCTTCACGCTCAAATGAATATGTTCAGAAAACATGAGTCATTTCTTGACTGCCACTCAGCCGCTAGAAGCCATCATCTCTTCACAGCTCCTTTCTGCACGCCGTTGCCTCAAATGATAATCATGGCATTTCACAGCCACAGGTATGTCAGTGTGGAGAGAGCCGACGAAAGAGGCTGTTGTAGCACAGGTTTCAGGCGGCGTGTGCTCTAAGTGCAGGCTCTTGTTATCTGAAATGCTACAAATTGATGGAAAATACAGGTACAGCGTGCTACCTGGTGGGAGCAGAGGCAGAAGTATAGTATGATATTGATTTGATAGCTCCATTACGAATGGCATATGTCTGCCGTGAAAACACACAGAGAGGAGAACATGGCTGTCTTGCCTGATGTAATACATCCACGCAGTTTTTTCTTAGTCCTGGAGAAAAACATGCTATCTTTTCTTCAAATTGGTGTTATTATACTTGCATTAAAGGTTTCCAAAGGAGCTATAGCAATAATAAACAAATACTAAGCTACATAGATCCATATACTGTATGTACTCTATTAGACTCACTGAGCTGTGGTAGAGGTGAAGTGGCAGGGACTTACTTAAAGGGATAGTTCAGATTATTAGGATTGTATGAGGTACTTATCAACAGTCAGTGTTTTACCTACAGTAAATGTGGGTCAACATGTCCCTAGTTGGGAGAAACGGAAAGGAATACCAGCACAGAAGCTAGGCAGTTAACCAGTGTGGACAAAATGTATTTTAGTCACTTAAAAAGGTCCACTTATAAATCCATATCAGTTAAAGCGTACACCACACTAAGATTATTTTTACCACTTTACTTTTGCCATCAGACAGCCTTTTTGGACAGAAAACCACTGTTATGCAAGCCAAATTTCGCTCTGTCCAATCCAACCAAACTCCACAGGCAAAATCAGTAATTCTACAATGCAGAACATGGGAGTCGCTAATCTACACACAATAAAACAAACTAACTAATAGATTGAGGTAGCGGCAGACCAGCTCACATGCTCTGCAGAGTAAAACTACTGATTTCACCTTTGGAGTTTGGTTGGTTTGGATAGAACGAGAATCGACTTGAATAAAGGAAGTTTCCAGTCCAAAAATGGCGTCTGACAGCAATGTAAAGCGGTGAAAATATACCAAATATAGCATAAAGTTGGGCTGGATGACGATGCTAATGTCCATTGCAGATGGCTGACAATCCCCTCTACCACTGTAACATCTTGATTTGAACGCTTTTTGTATTTGAGGTAGTGTTGCCTCAGAGTTGCCATACAGCAGAAATTTGTTCCATTATTGACACATGGGAGAGAAAATAAATAGAAACTGTTGCTGCTGGTTACTGTACTAACATTACGTCTCCATGTCCTGTTTATTATTTTCTTATTAAACCTGGCTGGTTAGGCGAACCCACAGTAACACTGATGTCAGCGGTGATTCTTTCCCGCGGGTCGCTGTTTATTTCATTTATGCTGCCATTGTTTTCATAGCTCAGCTTCCTAAGTATAGACAGCCGGGGGTAACTTTGCTTCATGCTTAACACAACTATGTTACGGTCATGTGGCACAGAGATGAAGACCCTTTTAAACTCGGCACAGGGAAGTAAGTTGGATGGATGCCCCTTAACTGAAGAGTTTTCTCAGCTGAGTTAGACAGTTAGAGGCTGCTGTCAAAGCGACAGTGGGAATTGGCAGTGATTACAGTGGTGAGCTGGTGAGCAAGTTAGCTTCTGGGACAGCCAACCCCCAACCATCCTCCCCAAAAAACAATCATGTCATCATTCATCGCAATGTCTCATAGTGGATAAGCCCAACTGTAATATAGCCTGCACTTAAACGGATATTGAAATTATCAGGTGGACTTTTTTTAAGTGGCTAAAATATCTTTTGTTGCAGACCTTGTCCATAGCAGTTCATTGTTAAGCTTCAATGATGGTACTCCTTTGTGCTTATTCTAACTGGAGTGTGTCAGCCAACAACCTCATACAACCCCACAGCACAAAATCAGAATTATTCCTTGAAGCCATTTGCAAGATAAGAGTAGCAACAGCGTTTTTCAAAGCATTCATCGCCACCACATAAATCTGGGCCCATGTCAAACATGTTTGACTTGATTCAAGAGCGCATTTCATGCCACGACATTTGTCTGGGGACTAAATTGAGACTGAACAGCAGGAAGAATAAATATGCCAATCTTAGCTACTGTCAAAATCTCATTGTTCTGGAGTATTGTATGATTTACGCCTTTCAAGTGGGATTGTTTCACATATCAGTTTTTCTACCTTTTCTTTTCACATGCATGCCATGTGTGGAGGTCTGCGAAGGCACTACTGTGGTAGTATTCAGCCATAAGGCTTCATGACAGATACTTTACACATGCCAGACTGTTAGACGATGGAAGACTGTGAGACAACGATAAAATGTTCATATTAAAAGCATTTACCCCTCTCCAGGCGCCAGACTGTCTGACACTGGCTCAAATTGATTCTTAATTGGGTTTGTATGGACCCTGGATCTACTGTTGATGAGCCCAGTGAAAAGTGGACATCCACGGCTTCGGCTCGTGCTCCGCGGAAACGTGATAACACAACTGACCTGGCTGGCGGAGAGGGGAAGGACTTCTTCCAGGTCTTGGCTCCGTTTTTAAAAAATAATAATTATGAAACGGCTCATCTGCACATCTTGAAAACGGATTTAAGAGAACGATCCATCATCCAGACACGACAGAACAAAGCTACTGACTCAAAGGGATGTCATTACTCATCACAAGTCACTACCAGTTGGCATTAACCAGCTGTGTAGCTAGATGTCTTTTTGGGAGACTTGTTTTTTTTTGGTAGTAATAAATCACTCAGAGTTGCTGTGGAATGCAATCCAGTCCTCTGGAACAGCTTGGTCTTGGTAGAGGTGATTTTCTGTTTCTAGGCTGACATTCCTCATTATCTATTTTGGCTTGCCTTGCGTGCACACTGGGTCGTGGAAAAGGCTGGTTAAAAACTGAGGAGTGAGGGGGAGAGGAGCTTGAATGCTCCCCAGTGCCCCCCTACCACCGCCCTCTCCAGTGAAGCTCGGCATGCCTCTATTTGAAGAGGAAGGGAGGGGAGGTTATCCCTACCTTTGCCTTGCTTATGAATTTTTTCTCCCCCGGTCACAGAAGAGGCTTGTTACCAGAGCAAGCAGACATAGTGGAGAGCCACGCTGCAAAGCTTTATTCAAGCTGAGGGGAGAATCTGCTGTGGATTAAGCCTCGTCCACAGTCTGGTCTGGTCTTAATTTCACTGCTTTTTGTGCAGTCAGACTGAAGGGGTGCTTCTGATTACTGTCTGTACCTTTGAAGGCTCGCTGCAATTTGATCAATGTCAGGAGTCAATAATAATACAATCAATAACAATAATAATAATAATAATAATAATAATAATAATAATAATAATAATAATACATTTGATTGCAGTGTGCATTGATACTGAATGACACGATTTTTGGAGTTAGCAATGGGAGTGAATGGAGATGCAATATCTTCATGGTCTTCCATTGTACACTGGTTGTGTAATATTAAAAAAATTGTGTAAGATGGTTTCTGATCGGCTGTAGTATGTGCTACTTTGTTTTCTATGCTGTTTGTTTATTTATTTATTACTATTGCTATGGAGGCATATATCATATTGTATTGTCAAACACTGCTGCGTTAGGCTTCAGTGCAAAACTGTACTATATTTAACTCGTAAACTGTACATGTAATCATAATGACTTCATTCACACTTAATCAGTGTGTAGCACTTAAAGTTTTGAGATTTCAATTGAGTTTCTACTGTTTACAGGTGATTAGTTATGAATACAATGGGCCTCCATAGACTTGTATGTATTATAAAGGCCCAACTCAAAATTACTCATAAAGAAGCGTTAATAAGCTCATGAGGACATTTACAGTTTATGAGTAATTTTAAATTAGGCCTTTATAATACATGGGTGCAATAATGAGCATCTTCAAATTGCTTGTACACTGTAAAACATCATCCAGGACATTAGTGGAATCAAATAAACTTTTCTCACTTACTTAATGTAAATATAAAGGTTTTATTAATTTAAAGTTAATTCAACTTAAAATTTAAAGCTTGAACCTGCTTTAAATTATTTAATTATTGTTTTTTTTAATAAATTTAACACCAATGACTTGTGACTTCATTTGGACTTGAAAATATCTGACACCTTCCCCCAAACCCAGAGAATAAGAAGGATGTTATTAAAAAGTGCACCATGAATCAATTCATTTACCCTCATTTCCTGAATTAACTAACATTTACGTTATTCATTCCTTGCAAGCCAATATTTAATCCCCCAGATCCACTTTGTTTGAACTAGCATTGTTCCGATACCAACAATGTTGGAAATGGTATGGGAACATCTTTAGTTGAACCAAGAGCATCTAATCAAGCTGCACGAGGGAACCATGAAGAACTAATGTGCAATTACAGTATGCAAATTATGCAAGTGAAAAATTACAGAGACACAAGAAATTCCAACTTTGTTCGACATTTGAAATTGCACAAGGAAGAGTAAGTCGAGACTCTTGTTAAAATGCCATTGCATTTGTTGTAGAGCGCATTATGACTCATCAAGGACTCAAAGTTTAGGACCTGGACTGGACTTAGGACTGTCAGTCTTGACTTAGGGCTTGAGTGCAAAGATTTGATGCTCACTTGTGACTTGCAAAACAATAACTTGGTCCCACCTCTGCTAATTACCATGACAAAGACAGGAATTCAGTGTAAATCAATAGGCTCCACAGACCAGGGGTTCTCAACCTTTTCGACACCCCAGAATAATCAGGTTGTTGTGCCTCCGCCTCCACCCCCTACCTCCTCCACTTGTACACACAATGCAATTTAAAAAACAGACTAAAATGCAATCCTCATTTCCCATCATGCTGCCTGGAATGAATAGTTTGTGTGTCAGAAGATGGTGGTTTATGTTGGTAATTGTCATGTTTGCGCTGGTTTATAATTGTAACTATCACTGCAGTGGCTGTTATATTTCTTGAGGCCAGCTGTATTTAGCATATTTTTGAGCACTTGTCCCCTCGTGTTTGAATGTCTTTAAAGGGCTGATGTCGCCGAGAGCTCATTCTGACTGCCACAAAATATTGTTTTTATTTTAGTGTCCACAACAATCTGGAGACCCCTAAAAATGGTCTTGTGACCCCCTTGGACAAAAATGCATTATGTAACTCAAAATGAACATATTTTAGCCTGAGAATTAATGATTTAATTGCCAATGACTGCTTCACTGTATTTGCTGTTTCTTTGTTGTATTTTTAAATTGTAATAGAGGCTATACTTCATACAAGTGCTGAGTTATAAAGTAGATAAAAATAAATAGACCTCTATTGACGTTAATGTTATATATAGAGATGAAACAGAATGTAAATTTACTGACTTAATCATTATCAGTTGTAACTGCAATATTGTTCACATGGAGATGCTCAAAGCTTCTGATACACAGACTGAAATAATTTCATTAAGTTTTCCATTAAAAACCTTTTGAAATGGCGTCATATCCTTTATGGTGTCACTGTTTTTGCTGACACAAAACAAATCAACGTTGCTGCCAGGCCTGCATCTGGGAGACTGTGGTTACTTTGGATAATCTGGAAAGTATTTATTGTGAGTTTTTCAAAGCGAGGTGACTAAACATGGTTTTAAAGATAACTAAAATTTGAAACAATAACACTAATTGTCTGGAAATTTATCACGTTTATTGTGAAACTGGTAATCTTTTCATCCCAAGCCATATGTAACTCATAATGACTCATAAACTGTACATGTTATCATAATGAGTTAATGTAGCCTTCCCTTGATTAGTGTGTGTTATTGAGCATTCAGGGATATCAATGTATTCTGTACAAGAGCCCAACCAATATACTGGTGTAATATTGGCTGATCACAGTTACATCAGTCTATTTTGGTATCGGCATGTATGTTGTCTGATAGGCACCAATATAAAAGCTCTTTTTTAAAAAAAAAAAAAAAACAGAGCATAATGCTGATTGTTTTCATCTGTTAGCTCTATAGGCAGTATTCTGTGTATATCTGATTCTTTTTCTTAATTCAAGTATAATACATGCATATACTTTTTTTTGTCCATTTGTGTTTTTTTAAATGGATCTATTTACCAGTTTAAGTTTACTGTTTCTGTGCCCTGATGTCATTTTAGATAAAGTTTGTTGTTAAACTGCAAGATATCCTGTCTCCATTACGTATCTTTGTCACAAATGCTGACCACATTTGAGGGATTATGGCAGAAATGTATATTTATGTATACACTCTATATTCTGTATATTATATTTGGTATAAAGAATATTAGCCAATATATTGTTTTCAGATTCAGATTCAAAGTTCAAGTAACAGTCAGGCCCTGGATCATACTGTATGCAGTGACTAATACACAATGTGTGTGGGATTTTCATAAAATATCACAACTGACAATAAGAAACTCTTCTAGGAGATCAAAGAGGGTTTTTTATGCACATTTTACAAAAATAAATGTAGAAAATTCAGTAATTACATAAACACATGTTGCTTTGACATATTATTTGTAGCACACATGTTTTTCAGCTAATAGTAGCCCAAAAAACAGGCCCAGAGGAATACTAATGATAAGTAGATAATATGAGATTGATGCTGCAGCATGGCAATCACACTAATAATGATGACAGGAAAGAAATCTGTTGGCATAATAAACAATTACTGTAAAAATAAAGCCTTGAATGGAAGCAGGAAGCCATGCAGCAGGTGTATGACTCAGCCACTTGCTTTCTAAAGTGTCTACAGTGCAATCTCCCCTTGTAGGTGTCATAAATTGGCCGAGGCACCCTGAGCTTAGCAGGCTGCTGGGGTGGTCCTCCAACAGCCTCAACCCAGGGTGGGCTAACGTCAGCCTGCAGGCCCAGTGGGCTCGTCAATGTCGCTCTGCTGCTGCTATTCTGGTCGCCAAGTGGTGAGGAGTAAGTGGGTGAGTTGTTTGGAGTGGGAGTCAGGGAAAAAAAAAAAAAAATGAAGAACCTGTTGCAAGGGAAGGTATGTTTCCAAGCACATGGTGGTCTCTTCATTTTCAAAGCCGTAAAAATGCATTTAAAGCAGCGAGGGGGGAGGAATTTACAAGGTGACACTGCAAAGGGGAGCAGGATTCACAAACTGATATTGCAAGAGTGTCATCTGTGATCTGCAAAAAGCCTCTCTGTTTATCTGGCAGGAGGAAGTAGCTACAAGAAAGTCAAAGCTTCTAACACTGATCTCCTTCCTAAATCAAGATTTACAATTTACCACACCGCTGTTCTGTCTCTGTCTCTGTCTCTGTTTTAAAACGTCTTAGTCATTAATCTTCAAAACAGACATTCATAACCACCGTCATTGCCAATAAAGCGAGGTTTGGGTGTTTTCCCAGCATTGGGATTTTTGTTATATTAATCTGCACTGTATTTAAGACATTTTTCATCTGTGCTGAACAAAAGAGTGAAGTGATGCCAAGCCGAATGCCCAAATGTTTTTCATTTAAAGACTTCCATTGTGATTCTGTAATGTAGCACATTTTTAAAAAGAGGGGTATTATCTTCTAATTGTACTCTATTAATTAATATGCAAATAACAAGTAATAAAACTGCCAACTTATTACTGCTGTTTCCACGATCAGTTCCAAATTAGGATTAACAAACTGCACGATCTTGTCTGCTGTAGATTTATTTCTACTCTGCAGAGCAAGCAGAACATTCCTATGTTATGTGATAACCAAAACCCTATTGCAGGATGTGACCACCCCTTTGACTTTATATCCCATAAATAAAAAAAGATTGTGATCTATTTGTTCCTTTATATCGCTTGTTTGGTTCTGCGACATTCTTAGATCCTTTGTGTAAAGTCAAATTTGGCCTTTTTTATATATTTTATTGCATTCCAGCTCAAACCAAATTCCTCTTGTGCTTTAATGGGTAGATGTTCCTCTGTATTTTCGCTGAGAAAAAGCCGCCGCTGCCAGATTTGTGGCCTGTTGTGGTCCAAAAGAACAGCACCACAGGGAACTTCAGAAAAACTCACTCAAATTTCAGTTTTTGAAATACAGTCGTGCCTAGGGGGCAACAGCATCTCCCAGCCCAATATTTCAAATCAGAGATGGAGTGGTGCTCTGTTCAGAGAAGAAGGGGAACGGCTTCCAACAGAATAAAGTACTAAATAACATTGAGACTCATGCACGATAGGCTGGCTGCGTGTTGCTGGGTGCACGTGGTTTCAGGCTGACACTTAAGTAACCCCTTGACAGGTGCTGAAGTCTTATGTGTCTGAAGGGCATCTTAAGAGTTTTCTGCTTTTTTTACAAGCCCAGCCTTGGTTTGTTCACCCCACACATGACAGTGTTTTACAGTGCTCGGGCAAATGGCATGACACGACTGCACTCCATAACGCTACAGTTTCCACAGAGTGAATGGAGCCATTGTGTATTTCTAGAAATACATGACCGTTTATAGTATCTGGTGTACAGTATAATACATTATGTAGTGATATATCTTTCATGTTATGTCAGGGTTTGTGTAGGTTGTGAAGCAAAAACAGCCTAAAGAACCCAGTAAACATAACTCAAAATACCTCAAATTGGCTTGTTAAAGGAATTGTTCGTTTTGGGAAATACACTCTTTCACTTTCTCGCCGAGAGTTAGATGAGGAGATCAATACCACTCTCATGTCTGTAGAGTAAATATGCAGCTGGAGGCCTGCAGCAAGTTAGCTTAACTTACCATAATAGGGAAAGCAGGGAGAATCCAAAAATCAAAAGGTAACAAAAGCCACCCATCAGCAACTCTAAAACTCACTAATGAACACTATAGCTTTCTTTGAGCTTTAGAGGTGCTGGTTGGAGGATTTTTTTTCCCCTACCTTTTGACACCATGTTTCCAGTCTTTAATTGTCTCCTCGCTGTAGCTTCATAAAGATGCAACATTTAGGAACCAGCCACTAGAGTTGGGCGATTGGACGAACACATCGCCTATCGACAACAGGCAGAATCCATCACTTGTTTTGTCTGTCTGAATGTTGGGGCGATATTTGTCATCCTATTTTGGATGCACTCTCATCCAGTCTCCGGCACAGTGCACACTCACTCAGTCTGACCGTGAATGCACCGAGCTAGGTGAGGAGTGACATGTTAACAGCCCACTGAGACTTTTTACACTCTTTTTGCACAGAGAGTTAAGGATTTAATTAGACAAAACCAGAGTTGGTGATTGTTGGAAGAGTGGACAGACTAACAAAGATGGTTTATGTGAGTTTTACATGTTTCATGTTGAGTTTTAATGAAGTGTGTTTTAAGAGGAGTTAACAGGCCAATTAAGCTCCTCTTAGTTCGGTAAAACAGAGACACTTGAATTCAGAAGGTGTACAGTTTTATTGTTCTGTTTAAAAAGGAAAATAATTGTGAGAATATTTATTTTCTTGACAATTTGTGAGTTTATTTTGTTTATTGGACAAAGTGAACGTACACAGCGTGACTCAAAAAGATGGGAGGAGGAAGGAGGCGAGACAAAGATATCACAAATTGCCGATGGATGGGCTGACGATGGTCGATTGGAAAATTTCAACATTTCACATAACCCTACCGGCCACCTGTCAAATTCATAATCCAAACAAAAGAGGCAGCATATCACCGGAGTTACTGCTAACCTCTGCTAAATGGAGCTGCCACTAGCTAGTGGCCTCAGCAGGCTTCCCTTGAACTCAGCCAGACCAGGACTGAGCACAGTCTCTGAGACAGACAGTAGCCAGTTTTGGAAAGCAGTACCAAGGTGATTTACAGTGGCTCAGGAGAGGCATGAAGCGGGAGAGGAGCGAGAAAGAGATCAGGCATTATTCAACACCCGCCTCTGAATGCCTCACCAGGCGTTATGGTGGGGTCAGCCCTGGGTGATGGTTCAAATGCTTACAAATTTCCATCGATAATGTCTCTATCCACTCTTCCAATAGTATGATGCAAAAGATGTAGCCTGCCATTGTTCAATTATTTCAGTTGGCATTCTCCTCCCCTTCTGCGTGTTACCATTTTTGAAGTCCTCATCGCTACGTGAAACAACAACAACAACAACAACCTCCAAGGGGCAAACCTACACACTAAAGGCTTGTCTATGCCCTTTACCTAGATTTCTTGGGTGTCAGTTTGTGAGTTTTGAGTTATGCCTTCTATCTTCTTGGTGTTCAAAAAAAAAAAAAAAAAAACCCTGTGTGTTTGTTCAAAAAGAATAATCCACACAACTTGACATGAGCAGTTTCATGAAGGAACCAGAATTGCTTTTTATTTCTTTCTACCAGAAAGAAAGTCTTCAAATCTCCAAAACTCTGCAACTCACAACAAAAAATTCTAGATGCATAAATAGCACTACAGGGCAGGAGAAAATTATGTATTTTTGATTTTGGGGGTGAACTGTCCCTTTAAATTTATGATACAATGCCATGACTTGTAACTGAGATCTATTTGACGCAGGATAAAGTTGTAGTATAGTATCTTCTAGTCTACACAGTATATAGTTAATGATGTATGTGTAAGTGAAGCTTGCAGTATCATGTATACGCAGCATACATTGATTAGTTCCCGCATGGGATACACCCCCGAATCCCCCATCTCTGCTTCTAATGTTGCTCATTGGAAATATGCTAATGAGATCCGTCACGATCGCTGATTCCCTTTGAACTTTTTATTTCGTCACGGGCTGACTGAAATCACAGAGGTAGAGAGCAGGAGGTTTTCTGCCGCAAGCCCACGGCCCCTCTTCCACCATCTGCCGGACCTCATTTCATTTGAATAATAAATGATAGTCTTTTTTTTTTCCTCTGCTACACAGAGGCACTTCGGCTCCTCATATGTTTTTGCAGTTCAAGTAAAAACGGCCACCAGCCATGACGGAGGATTGTTGTCTCTCGCTGCAAAGCCCTGCCCAGGGTCCACAGGCCACACCAGCCCGCAGAGGCAGCACACACAATTTACACTGAAATCTATTCTTCTAAGCCTCGCACTGAAGGGATTGGATCCTTCCTTTATTTTGAGTAATTGCACATGAATTGAAATGCCCAGGCATCCTGTTATTCTTAAAGAACAAAAAGATACTGAAAAATATTTTCATGCTGGGTTAATTTACCCAAATGAAAAAAGTTCCGTTCTGAAGAACAAGACCAGAAATAGATCTTATCAACAGGATACGCTCATATGGTTACATTCGTGCTGTTGATGGCCACCGGATAAGAAGAGGAGCATTTTCAGTCATTGCTACATGACAATTTATGGACTAGTCTTTTCAGTGTAGAGGATATAAAATGCCACTGCCCATGGCTGTATGAGCTGACGCTTAAACTTCGTCTTCTTGCACAGATAAGGTTCCTTACTGTCAATTTACATAGTTCCCAGCTGGAGATGTGCTGAAGCAAATCTAATTCAAACTTTTCAGACCTCAAAGACACACAGCAGCGCTCCAAATAGCAATAAAGCCACTGGCCTCTGCTCTCTGGTGTACTTCCCATCGCCACACTTTATAACCCCAGTTCTCAGTGTTGGGATTGGAACATGTGCTCACCAATGGATTCAAATAGAGTCAATAGGCGCCTCTTTCCCCTTCAGCAGTCAGCATGCGGATCTCAAATAGCAAAGCGGTGTGATTAGCATGCACATACTTGGTTAGAATTCAATCCATTATAATTTCCACTTCATATGAAACAGAATGAGAATATAAATGTTAACAGGATGCTAATCCCCCTTTTGTCAAAAACAAAACAAATGATGTCTGAACCTTACAGTGTACATTTTCTTTGAAGCAAATATTTTACAAGACTGTAAAAAGCTGTGGTATTTATTAAGAACAAACGTCCTGGCTATTCTGTTGAAGGGGGATATGGAGAGAGTACGTAAATCTGCTCCCCTGCTGTGCGCCTCCACCAGCTTTTAGAATGATTGTCCTCTGCAAGTTTCCAGAAGCCGGGAGACAGGGAATGCCCTTGACACACTAGGTAAGAGAGAAAAAAAGAAAACCCAGCTGAAACCCGAGGGATCAGCGGGGGCAGTGAAGCAGGTTGTTCCATTTCCCCTTCGTTTAAAAACTACTGCCAAGCTCTGCATAGGCTTGGACCCATGTGCCTGGCCAGGAACAATGGAAGCCAGCTAGAATTAATGAAACAATTATCGGCAAACCTTGCAATTAACCAGCTCTCCAAATTCTACTCTGCATGAGTTGCTGACAGTATATCAGTTTGGATAAAATATACATAGGTGCCATAATAGAAAAACACAGACTCTAATAGCCTCGGTTGGTCTCCGCGTCTCCTGGGACACAAAGATGGGCCTCCCCTTTCCTTTTCCTGTTTCCCGTTCCAATCAAAACTATTAGTAGTGATAATAGCAAAGCAAGCATCCCAGCTGCTACCTTGCACCAGCATTTCAATTAGCTTAGTGTTTAAAATATTTCATTATCATAGCTAAAGTGTGATCACTGATACCGACCAGGAGCAGTCAACAACCCTCAGGATAAAATAGTGCTAATTACTGGGATAAGCACAGGCCCTACTGTGAAAACATTCTGCATTGTCACCTTTGATCAAATGCGGACCAGATATATGAGAGGTAATGGCTCTAACATGAAACAGCAGGGGTTGCAGCACGTTGCAGCATTTGGTAGCGTTTGGAATCGTTCCTGATCTTGAAATTTCAATGTAATGTGACATTGTGTTGCAGCACCTTTGGGTACCTATTAAATGTAATTTCATGGTGAGTGTGGCTTGTTAGTTATACTGGTCAGTGTGCCAACTAATCTAGCATGCTGGAAATTTATTCTGAGGGAAAACAGTGATCTTGGATACAACTGTTTCAAGCACTAATTCTGACATTTTAATGCCTGTTTTATAATATAAAGAACATATTAAACATTAAATATGTGTAATATCTGTGAAAAAGGCTTCTTACATCACTATAGTAACAAAAAAAAACAGCTAAAAACCGAGTCAAACAGCAGTAAGAGGCAGCTGGGGGCAAGAGGGCTATATCTGTGTTGTTGCTTTTTTATGTTTGTACTATTTTTGCAGCAACTACAAAACAGAGCTAAAGAGCGAGGCGGACAGCAGTAACTATGGCTGAAGCAACAGGGCTATAGCAAGCAAAGGCTAGCTGGTGAGAGAGCCTTAGCTAAAACCAATCTAATTTTAATTATTAACTTTCCCTGGCTGTGTCCTGTAATCGAAAAATATCTGTTTTAATAAACTGACATCTTGGTTATTTAGTCGGTCATTCCACATAACCAAATGAGGCTGTGCTTGCTAAATCCAGTTATGATGGACAAGAAAATATCCAGCTTAACTTGAGCTAAAGCTAACAGGCAGAGTAGCAGTGATTCTCAATTACTCTAGTAGAATTTGTGTGATTTGGTGTGCTTAAGCTACCATTAAATTACATATTTAAATGTATTAAAGTGTAAATGAATTTAAAATATTGAATTCTATAAATATTAATTGTTGAACTGTCATTTAACAAGGCAGATAAGCTATGGACTGTAAATATTGTTTTGTAGATGTTATGTTTTCCTCCTGCGCTCTGTGAGGATTATCCAAAGGCAGAAAGCAGTATCTGCATTTTCAAGTATTATATAGGTTTTATGGGAATAATTAAAAATAATAATTAAATAATTATGCTAAAAAAGAAAAGTGAAGGCATTACAGCCTTTCTATATGCAGTTTAACAGCCAGTCTAAAACCACATAAAACCAACCACACTGCTTCTGTAAGCAGTGTTCTCTGTTTTTGTAGGGCAGTTGTCCATGGCTGCTGTTTTTTTTAGCCTATGATGACATAAAGTGCTTGGCATGTCACAGAAATAAAGTTCAAACTCAGAAATATCTTAAGGAGAATGTGCGCCTTCAAGAACATATATGAACCAGTGGATTTTTATACAATACACTGTGCAATGCTGGAGATGCAACTCGCAAATAAGCACATGTAAGTGTATATCTCAAGAAAGCAAAAGCACATAAAATGTTTTATGCACAACTGGCACTCTATCCCCTGGACAAAGCAGCTGCAGCAGTGGTTACATTGACCAATAAACAAACATAAGGACATTATCTTTCATGCCGTGCAGTCAAACAACTGTTCAGGTGTTTTAACTATCCTCTTGAGGCAAACCTTTAGCTTTGCTTTTCATCTTGCTTTACTTTTTTCGAGACATTTGAATTTGTCTGTTGCAGTGCCAGGTTCATGGTTTGTGTGTACAAATGCAAATGGAATAGAGAGACTTGTGGCGCATTGGCGCACATTTGTCTGACAGTCCAGAATTATGGTAGGCAGGCAGACTGGATCAGGGCCGTGAGCGTGAGGGGAGAGAGAGAGAGAGAAGAGGGCCCCCGGCAAGCTGCCCTGGCTTTGTTTACAACAAAAAGCCATTGTTTGATGTGGTCGCACAGCCGGCTCCAAAGCTCCCGCTCCCACAGGATGTGCTCTGGGTAAAATGCCAGACGGAGGCCACTGCTGGATGACTTCGACCTCGCCATACTGGGACTCTCAGCAAAGTCTTCCTTAGGCCTCTAGAGACTTAGAGAAACATATAAAACAACAACGGTTTGATGCTTCTTTGTTTTGTGTCTGTGTGTGTGGAATATTTGTCTGCGTATCAGTCGAGTTCAGGTGTCTTGGGTTTAACAGAGAATAGTAAAGGCAACAATATCAGCTTGTCTACTATTTGTTTATCTTTGACAGTTGGAGTATTCTTAATTTTCAATTCAAAGAGCGGTGTATTTGCCAATTTTACTTCGTTCCCACAAATGGCAGGATTAGTGACATTTTAAGTAGTGAGAGTCATAAAGTTATTCATTCCCACACCGCATATCTTCTATTCACAGTCCTCACTCCCCAGAAACATAATGAATTTCTAATTTTTTTCACTCACTGGAAGATTTCTCTCTCAGTCACGCTCTGCCTGTCGCCTCTTTTCACTGCCAAATCATCAGCACAATCAAGCCACACGCTACGAGTTTACAGACTACCACAAACCCAGAGAGCCCTCATTGTGTTTATGATACAACTATTCAATCGAAACAAATGTAGGCCATGTAAAGGATGTGCCGTCAAAGGAGACTTCAAGCATACCCGAAGCTTTATTAATCTTTTATCACACGCAGTTTCCTTAAAGGGGTGTCCGGCTGAACGCCTGGCTGGAAATCATAATAACAAACAGTGAGAAAATGGTTCTCCATAGTGCTATCATATCAACAAAGAAAAATAGCGTTTGGTTTTTAAATTGCTCAAGCAGCACACAAATAGGAAGTAAAAAAAACAGGGTTAAACATTCAGTCCACACAGGTGGAGCATATCCAGCTGCAGCTCTGTACACTCTTAAAAATAAGAACCCTGTTTCTAAAGGAGTTCTTTGTAAGACTAGAGACTCCATTAAGAACCGTTTTCAACCACAGAGCTCTATTTGGAAGAAAGAGTTCCTTCGTTAGATTAGAGTTAAGAGTCAGATTGTTAAAGTAAAACCATTATAAAAGATAATTTTAGATCCCCCTCGGTGGGTCTTATATGCAACCTTAAAAGGATTCTCATTAGAACCCCTAGGTGCGTTCTAGATGAAACTCTTGGATTATCAAAGGGTTCTTGGTACAACACCATGGATATGTTGTAAATAAAACTCTTAGCAGTTCTTAGTAGACCCGTGGGCAAGGTCAAGATATAACCCTTGGAATATAAAAGGGTTCCCAGTAGAACCACCTTGTTGCTAAATAGCACTTTTGAATGATACCGGTTCAAGAACCAGAGCTCATTTGGCATAAAAGAGCCCTCAGAAGGGGTGAAATCTGAAACGAAGTGAAACTTTTATAAAAGGTTCTACCAGGAACAAAAAAGCGTTCTCCTGTGAGGACAAGCTAAAGAACCGTATATGGTTATGGCTAGTTGGCTCTTTTATTTCTTAGAGCGTAAATATGGCTTCCGGCCATTGGAAATCCTTTAAGAAGCTCTTTAAATGTCTCAATGTTTGTGTATATTTTATCAGTGAAGTGAAGAAAGGGCTTTAGTTGTTTAAATATGGAAGGAAAAGTAAAGGGAAGGAGAGTCTTCTGGCAAGCCAATCAGGACCTGTGGTGGCACACAAGAAGCCACAAAGGTAGACTCTAACAGTAGCCGGTATATGGTGATAATCTGTGCCTAAAGCAAGACTGGGCAAGCAAAGAAACATGTGGTGGTGAGCCAAGCTCAAATCCCCTCTGACCTTACCCCCTTTCCTGCAGCCAGGAAGAGATGAAAGGAAGTGTTGATGCCTCTACTGCCCCCCAGAGGTGCTGGCTTCAGAGGCAGGAAAAGGGAACATCTTCAAGGCTAATCTTCAAATATATCACTAATAGCTTGGTATGTTACATAAACTCCACTTTGGCTGATGGGGCCCGAGCTTATATTTGAGTTATTAAACCCGCAGACTCCAGCATTTTAGCATCATGATTTACTGTTCTTAGACAAACTGGGGATCTAGACAAGAGGTTCAACATACAGTAAGTCCCAACTGCTTCACGCTGGATCCATTCCTTTAATTTTTCATGCCAGTGGAAGTACAGAGCAAGCACTAAACCCCTGAAAAAAGGCTACCTGTAAAGTCCTTGAGGAATCCACAGAAACAGTCCTAAGTGAACTGTAAGGAAATTAAATACGCTCTCTGTCCTTCCTCTTAAGAAGTGATGGTTCTGGCAGAGTTGGGGGAAATGTAGCACAAGTGATGAAAGAAGAAATAAAAATCACGGACACAAAGGCCGTCTAAGTGCGGCTGTCCTTCCTTCCTTTTCCTTTTTTTTTTTTTTTTTTTTTTTTTACACACAACACACAAGTTTGTCAAGATAGTTTATGGCCAGCTGTTTCATCTTTCAGCAGTCATGGCTGGAATTAATAGACCCCTAAACACAGGCAGCTGTGAAGTTTCTATACTGTGGCTTGTGGCATCGGGGAAATAACAGTTGTTATTCTGATATGATGAAACATCCCCCTACATTATAGTATGGCTACACCGTTTCATCTCAGTGAGAACAAGGCAGCCGACAGACAGCATGCTCTGCTAACTCAATCGAGCAATCACATTTATTCTGAGGTGGCTTTGATGGAAGCTACTGATCTCGCATTGGATTTATTAAAGAAATGTTTAAATATGAGGCCATGCTGACATCTGATTGACATTTTTGAAAAACTGGGATTAATAAAAAAACAAAGCTGTATGCAAACAAAAAGATGTTTTGTTTCACAAGCAACTGTCATATGTAAATGATTGATTTGCTTTTTGTTTGTTGATATCACTGACACAAAGAATAAGCAGATTGTTTTCTTCCACTCATATGCAGCAGCACTCTTAATACTTCTTCCTGCGCCATGATGAGTCAGGCTATATCTATACGCTGAATATAAATAAGATTGTGCCTGCAGAGCCCTGTAGTCTCTATCTGCACCTCCTCTCTCAGCGGCAGCAGCAGACTCTCCTCCTCACTGCAGGAGCAGAAATCTGGGAGTCTGAACTGTCAGTGACCTGAGCAGCGAGCGGCTCCTGCTGAATCTGCTCGGTATGCATGTGTACAGCTTGTAAGCCTCACCAGGAGCCTGTTTTGCCCCATGCTGTCAGGATAGCTGCCTCTGAACTTGTCATGTCATGACAACAACACCTAGCATCACGAGCTTTTCGCTTCCTGATCAATACCCTATTGGATGCTGTGCAGATATGAGCACCACCCTGCATGAGCAAACAAGCTTCAGTCAACACCCTCTGCATGATCACCAGCTGACTGCTTATCGTGAATTTTTGTCTGAAATTACTGTAAACCTGTTAATAATTAATGCAACAGTTTGAGAAACATATATATGTTTTTCAGACTTTACTTTTTTGAGGGTTATCAGATCTGGAAACAATGGTTGTCAAGGGCAACCCAGACATACACAATCTCATTTCCAGTCATTCCATATTTAAACAGTTAAATTAATTTGCTATCATGTTTCATGTAAATGATCCACTTTTTCCAAATCAATTTCCTTTGCTTTTGCTTGGCTTCACTGTTTGCCTTTTTGCTTGCCTCCTGGGTATCCTGCTCTTGCTTTGTCTGTCAAAGCACTCTGTTTTTAAAGGTACTATATAAAATAGGTTATTAGTATTAACTCTGTAAGCAGATCAATTCAACCTTTGTATAAATTCCCAAAACAACACTAAACAATTGCTCTTTCTCTGGAAAATTAACAACAGTCCCAGAATACAAGCAGTTGTCTCAAATCCTGTATCCTGTCCTGTTTTTCCTGAAAATTAACTGTTATAGAAATAGATAACATGAACAAAGTATTATGAATCAGTGAAAATACTATAATCAAAATCACTTCTAAACATAATTCCTGTATTTTGTTATTAAAAATGAATTGTTTGTTTTTGTTAAACATACAAGAGTACAGATGTGTTTTCTATCATAAATAACAGATTGTTGATGTCATTTGACTTGTTTAAACCAGATGACTGAGAGCGTAGCCACCACTGCAGGGGAATCTAAAAATGTGTTTGTAAGCTCCTACAGCTAGAAAGTTGTGCCTGCAGCCTGCAAGTCTGTTAATTGATATGGGATGGAAACAGGACAAAAAACAAGTAGAAATGTACATACAAGTATAAAAGAAACAGCCATGAATATGAGCGACCCACATATCCGTTCACTTATGTGCAACCTGGTCAACCACAGTACACGCCCACTCAGGCGGACCAGCCTGCAGACTTAGACACTTTGCACTCTTTTTGGGCAGTGAATTAAGAATTTAATTCGACCAAACAAGAGCTGTTGATAGTTGGAAGAACAGACAGCCTGACAAAGACACTTATCGTGACTTTTAGTTTTGTTTTTCTGTTGAGTTTGAATTAAGTGTGTTTTCCGAGGAGTTAATGGGACAATTAAGGATGTCTTAGTTTGGTAAAAGAGAGAAACTTCAAAGTGAGAATTCAGTAGGTGTACGGTTGTATTTCGCTGTTTAAAAAAGGAAAATAAGTGTGAAAATGTTTAATCCATTGACACTTGAGTTTATTTTGTTTATTGCACATAGTGAACGTACGCACACATCTCCCAGCTGAGATTCAAGAGGATGGGAGGAGTTTGGGGGGGGGGGTGGGCGAAGATATCGGCAATCACCGATTGATGGGCTGATGATGGTTGTTTGAAAAATTTTAACATATCATCCAGTGTTTCATATAGTAACCAAAATGATCAGTTATCAGTATTATCGTGTTATTGTTAAAATGTGCTGAAATGTTTTATACTGAAAACCTTTCATGATTTCAAAATGGCATCATATTCTTTAAAATGTCTGTATTTCCATAAGTGCAAAACATGCTGAGCAGTATTTGAGTTTTTCAAATCGCTGTAATCAAAAATGGTTTTAATGATAAATCAAAATCTGATGTTCAGAGTCCAAACAGCTACGCATTTTCAGATGTACCATCAACATGTGACACAACAACAGAAACAGCGGAGAGTAAGAAAATGGGTGCAGACGAGGAGGAAATAAAGGACAGGTCAGCTCTTAGCAGTATACAATGTGTATCAAGGTGACATCATCTTATTTAAGATTGTGATCATTTGAGTGTGTTCTGATATCAAGTGAAATTAATTTTTTAACCTCATATTTTTCAGCTATATCACCCAGCCCTACATACGAGTATAAAAGAAGCAGCCATGCAAATGTATCCAAACAGCTCTGAGGTATGCTCACCTACGTCCAGCCTGGAGAACCGTGATGCCAGCCCTTTAAACTTGATGATTACATGCAAAGTTTATCTATCTCTCCTTTACTGTCACCACCTCAGTGATCCTCCTCCTGTCTGCTTTGGATACCCTAAATCGTCCCAGAAAGACTACATTTGTGCAACTCCAGAAGACACGAGTACTGTTGACCTGATTGCTGGGTGTTTAGCTGTCTTCTTTTGTTTTGTTAGATTCTTCCAACACTCAGAAATATCTATTTATTTTTCTTTAAGCTGCCTGTGAATGTTAGACAGGTTATATTCGACATTTTGGTTTGGTTTTTTCCCGCTGTATGCATTTATGTACCCATTTTTTCTTCTAACAATGACAATAAGCCATTTCGGGGACAAAAAGCATACAATGGGGACAAAATAAACAACACAACAACAATGATAATAGACAATAAACCATAATAAATTAATAAAAAAAATACTAAAGTAGATAAATTAGCATAAATACTTGCCATCTACATTTGTCTTTGAGTGCTTAATTAGAGCTTGTCTGTAAAAAGGTAGCCACAGGTGTCACAGAACAACAATGGAGGGCATTTTGTTCAGCTAGTGACATTTCTGACACATTGTTGCGCTTGTCCGAACAGCTCATTTCTAGCCAATATGTGTATTATCCTGCATGGGAGTATTTGACAGCTCGGCTGCTTTTAAAACTGCGATTAGTATAATTACATAGGGCCGCTTTTCAGCTGAAACTGAGGACAACTTTGAATGTAGCACTAGAATTTCAATCAGGCTTATACACAGGATTGTGCGTCTCTGTAAAGCCATAGGAGAGGCAGAAAGTTTGCGGAAAAAAACAACACTTTCATATGAAATTTGTCTGAAGTTAAGCATCACTTTGCAGTCAAAGTAAACCGATGTCAGGCAGCTGAGAAATACAACATAAAAAGAATTGATGATACACAAATCTCAATGGAACTGCATCCATATCAAAGCCAATGATTATACGGGCAAAGCCTTGTCTGATTGCAATAGCAGCCAGCGAGGAGATGAAAGAATAGTTTGCCATGTGATGTCTACCTCCATGTCTTTGAAAAAGCTCCACATGTGCTATAGGGGGTAGATTGCTTCCACCTTTAAGTGGTGTCAAAAATGTGAGAGAGTCAAATGGACGCTGTGGCATCGTTCAGGTGGCAACACATCTCCTGTAGACTCCCACTGGGCTGCAAAATGTCAGCCATGGCTGCCATTTTTGCTGCCGGAGAGTAAAGGAGGGTGGGCAGATAGTTGGACAGACTAAAAATACTGAATCAAACCTGTTAAACTCTTTTCTTCACTAGACTCTTGACAAGTTTCAGATGTTATGTAAGATACCCAAGTCTGGTCTCATGTGAGATTTTTTTTTTTTTTATTATCCTATTAGTTTTTTAGTTTGATGGATAGTTTGGTGTTAATTGTGTCTAAATTGTTGTATGTATCACTGTTGTTAATGTTTCTATTTCAATGCTATTTGGCACAAATGTCCACTTGGACTCAAGGATGAACTGATCAGATTTTGATCGTCAAAGGTAGGGATGTACCGATGCCGATACCAGCATCGGGTAACGGTCTGATACTGTCCTCACGTACTCGTACTCATAAAACTACTCCAATACCCCACACCAGATACCACGTCACGAAAAGTAGCCGCTCAATACAAGTAAACATCTAAAGAACCAACGGGATGCAGAGTTCAAGACGTTTGTTGATGCTTACCTTCTGTTTTTTTGGACGCGTCTTCATCATCAGGCAAAGACTCGCTGTCCTCAACATCATCCATTAATAACCGCAGGAAACTGTCCGTCAAATTCCATGTAAGTCCATGTAAAACTGAAATAAACACCTGTAGACCGCAGCCAGCCGCTGTCCAATAAGTCCCGGCGGGTGTAAACTAGTTGATGCTTCGGCAAATTAATCCGAAGACGAATAAAAAACACCGCCTCCCCTTTCTTCATAATAAGTTGCTACAACTTCTCTTTGTGAACTTAATCTTCACTAAAACGGCCTGACAGCTCAGGACACGCAACTTCACTGTTTGAGGTTCACAACACGGTAAACAAATCTGTTGCACACATGGGACCACACTCATACCTGTCCCCCCCTAAACAATGACAGGTAGGAACTAATGAGCTCTTAGACACGAGGGACATGAAGAAGAAACTTAAATATTACATATGAAAATGTTAAATTGAATTACTAGGTAAAATGTTGTAAATGATAATGAAATAATTATCATATATAACATGATTTATAACAGTAAACTTAATTCTACAAGTCCATAATAATGTTGTGAAATTATTATACTGAAATATACACAGTATACTGCACAGCTTAATAAGGAACACAAAATCAGTAAAGTAACTTACTACAAATAACCTAAAAATGTAATGTGTACAGTAACTATGGTTACACTTGTAGCACGAAACAGCAACAGTGATTTGTTACACTGTACTTGTACTTGTACTCCATCTGAAAAAAAAAAGGTCACTGTAACCTCACAAAACACATTTTTGGCCAAGAATTCAGATGCTAATTCTGACAATACTTCACTCAAATGTCTAATTACATGTAACTAGTTACATGTAATTAAATTACAAAATAATGTAAGTGTAATCCATTAAAGTTATTGCAAAAAAGGTAACAAAATTATAGTTACTAATCAAACTGTTGGTGATTACAAAGGGTTTACATCCAAATATTCTCTTTTTGAGTTGCCTGGCGAAGATCTGCACTCCACTGAGTGCACTCCTCTAATTTTATTTTATAATTTGCATTTTATTTTATAAAAGGACTGCTACTGACTGCTACATTGTTTGTGCAGTTTCGCATGCATAATTCAAACACTCATTGCCAAAAAACAATTCATATCAGTTTTTTGCACACGTTTAGGTCAAGGCTGGCTAATTTTACATTATTTAATTATGTAAGGCAGGGCACTGTGAGTTAAAAGGAAAATGTAATTTTATACAAACAAAAACTGCTGTACACTTTAGAGGACTTATTTAATAAAGGACATTTTTTCAAGCTGTCATGTCTGTTTATTATTATTGTGATAAATGTCGTGATTTTTCTATCACAATATTACCTTTAGTTTTTGGTATGAAGAAATGTGACTGTTTCAACATGCCCGTTGCCTCAGGTCCATTCAAACAATTTCCTGTGGAGGACCGTGACCTTGGCCTGCACAGAGCCCTGACCTCAACCCCATTCAACACCTTTGGGATGAATTGACTTCACCGAGTGTGAGCTTGGCCTTATTGTCCAACATCGGTGCCCAACCCCACTAATGCTCTTGTGGCTGAATGAAAGCAAATCCCTGCAGCCAGTGTCCGAAATCATGTGGAAAGCCTTCCCAGAAGAGTGGAGGCTGATATAGCAACAGATCAATGCCCATGTTTTTGGAAGAAGATACTCAGCAGTGACAGCAAACATGGATGTAATCTTTTGGGTGTCCACATACTTTTGGTTGTGTAACGTAGACAGACAGATAAATAGACATTCATATTTCTAAAATCATAATTTTTGATCAATTTCAACTGGTTTCTCAGCATTATAAAAACTACAAACAACAAGGCAGGCAGGTAGGTGTCAGTTCCCATTCATGTTTATAAAATCGTAATTTCCGTCCCATCTCAGCACTGAACATTGCAAAAAAACCAAAGAAAGGTGGGTAGATAGGTACCTGGGCAGGCAGGTATATAATGTAGGTAGGTATCAGTTGCCCCAGGTCCATAGAATACACGCACACGCACACAGCTGGATGATATAGACCATAGATAACATTCATGTTTATAAAATCGGAATTTTTGACCCACTTCCACTGGTTTCTCAAAATTGTACTTTGCAAAAAACACAAAACAAAACAGAGCCTCACAGTGTAACAAAAACACCAGATGTGGTGTCAAAAGCAAGAGATGTGATCTCATCTAAACATGCAGCTCAACTCTATTCAAGAACAAAATGTGTGGTGAATTGTTTCGAGCAGCACATGTATTGAATTGAGAGCCTTGTGCCGAACAATCCAATATAATACAACTTATTGTTGCGCCACTAGCAGACAGACAGACAGAATAATATCAGTGGATAGTAGTAGTAAATGTACCAGTGGTGGTTGTTGAGAGGTTCTCACAGCATACAAAGGGAAAGTTGTTAGTGTTCATTGGCCCAGCAGCTCTGCAGAGGCCTGAGGATAAGCCTTAAGCCAGAGCACAGCAGATAGCCAGGGGTGAGGTGAAAGCTCAGACAATACGGTTAGGCTCTGAGGCAAGCATCCTGCTGCAATGGCAGACTACACCAGATAATGTGTCACACAGCAGTATGTTGGGTGTCGCAAACAACGAGACCCTTATTCACACTGTCAGGAGGAGCTTCATGGAAAGAATGAGAAACTACAGAGGGAGGAGTCTGAGGAATGAAAACCTCTTGAGTGGGATCTTAAAGAGTAGGTTAGTAAAGGTGTGATGCTGCTGCTGGCATGGAGAATAGATCTAGATTTTTCTTTCTGTCGTTCTTCCCCTCTGTAAGAATTGAAAAGGGCCTGGCCGGATAATATAATTGGTTCCAGGACCAGTGAATGATGCGGGGAGGGACTTAAACGTACCCCAAGAAACCTGACAGTACATGCCGGAGAAAGAAAAGAAAAAAGGAAAACAAAATAAATGCAAGTTGACAGGCAAAATGGGGGACAGTTAGGCTTAGTGTTATTACCATGACAAAGAGAAAAGAGCACAGTGTCTACTCCCTGCATGGAGGGTGAAGAGGTTTAAGGACAGAGCAGCAGGAGATGAGGAAGTGGCACACTGAGCTCTGTGTGTGTGTGTGTGTGTGTGTGTGTGTGTGTGTGTGTGTGTGTGTGTGTGTGTGTGTGTGTGTGTGTGTGTGTGTCACCCCGCGGGTGTGTGAATCTGTCGCTCTTGTTCCCCCTCTGTCATGTGTATGTATGTAATCATACCTCTTGCAAGGCGTAGCACTTTGTCTCCTCTGATATTAATACTCTGCATCCAGAACATAACTAGGAAGGCTCGCGGAGGATTTTCTCCTCTTCTAACGACAGAAATGATCAAGCGTGTTTGTTATGTGCTCACACGAGGCCTAAAGTGATGTTACAGATTGAATCGGCTGCAATAGAGACAACTATCAAAGACTGATAACTCCTAAGGGGCCCTTCAGGCATGCAGGAGACTGATTACTCCTCTGCAGGGCAAGAAGTGACATCATCTGTGGCTGGAAGCTGTTACCAAGAGGACTAGCAGAGTGCATGCTTCATATGTACCATCTTCGCATGCCTCACGCACAACGAGATCCCAGCATTAGCATGGAGACCGGTTCGTGTGTCTTTTTTTTTTTTTTTTACGCAGTTGGTTGTGCCGCTTTACATCAGCCAACCACATCAAACAGCAGAGGACAGGGTTAATCTCTCCCCATGGTAATGCCCAGAGGTTTCTACAGAGACGCAACTTTTCAGTGTGTGAGCAATCCTCACCGCCAAATCTAATGATATGGGCAGATGAAGCCCTATTTTACATTTTCTCTGTTCTAATATTGAATAGAACTTGATTCATTGATAAAAGGCAAAAAAAAAGGTGAATTTGGTCTCAATTTCGAGTCAAATTAGATTTAAACTTTATTTAATATGTTTATTTGATTAGGAGCAGCAGTATAAAAATAAGAAGTAAACATGCTGGATTTTAGCAAGAATGCTAATTTTAAATTTAATTAGATTTCCACAGAGCATGAAACATTACTGTTAATAAATATTGCACACATCACTAACAGAACAAACACAAGAATGCAATCTTTTGGTGTGTTTTTCAGGATTTGGGGGCTTTGAAATTTTTGGAAATTCTAGTGTGTGAGCAGTTTTTTAAACGTGAACTAAAATATCATTAGACGTTCAGAGAAAAGGTTATATACGAGTGCAAAGTGCAAAAGAGGACGGCTAAAAGCTTAATTAAAAAGTATGTTCTGTTAAACATAACTTCATACAGCTTTCAGTCCTGGAAGCCCTTAAAACTGACAAAATGCAGTAAAAGCTAATTAGAAGAGACAAAAATACCCCATGGAAAAACATTACTTAGAAGTTCACAGACACCATGTTTCTGTCTTCGTAACACCATCTTCATCTTCAATGTGTATGTGTCTAGTGTTCACCAAGGGATGGAATAATTTAATGTCTCTTCTCATAATTTCAAAAGAAAAAAGAAACAAAACCTTTTAAGAAGTATTAGCTAGCAAACTTTGTTAGCATTTCCTTGTCGGAGCCACACTGTATTTGGAAGAAGTGCTCACATCCTTTAAAAGTATCAATACCGCAATGTAAAAAATAAGTAAAAAATACTGCATTAAGATCCTACTTAAGTAAAACCAAAACAGTATAACCAACTAAATTTACTTCAAGTACTCAAATAAAAGTCAACTTTATTGTCAAATCTGCTATATGTACAGGACATATAGAGGATCAATACGCCGTCTCCCTGAGTTGGTAAACATACAAGTACTTAAACAACAAGGGTTAAAAATACTAGGATAGAAATACTATTCTAAAAAGTACTACGAATTTAAATATTTGCAAGTTTAGCAAAGAGGTCACTGGGGACAATAATAAGACACAGACAAAGAATGAGAACTGTAATGATAATATGAACTACAGTGAATGATTATAGTGCAAAAATAATGAGTAATGCAAATAAAGATGAACAAGTAATGTTTCATACAGGATGAGCGATGATCAGTCTGTGATATATGAAATAAATTTAACTACGGCACATTATTAATATTGATGAGTTAATGCATAAGCAGAATTTTAATATATCAGTCACAGCCCCTCTGCAAAATACTTTTATTTTAGTACTATGTAAGTAAATTTAGCTGATGATACTTCTATAGGCTACTTTTACTTAAGTGTAATTTAAATGCAGGAATTTTACTTGTGAGTATTTTTACATTTTGGTATTGGTACTTTTAGGGTCTGAGTACTTCATCCACACAGATCACAGACTCTGATAGGTCACCAAATTTGGCGTGATACCAGCAGGGCTCCAACTAACACTTATTTTTATTATCAATTATTAATTAATTATTATTAATCTGCTAATATTTTTCATGATTAATAGATTAATCATTTAGCCTATAAAAAAATGCTCATCACAGTTCCCCTGAGCCCAAAGTGACGTCTTTGAATTGTTTCTTTTGTTCAACCAACAGTCCAAGACTTTTAATTTGCTGCTGATGTGAATGACAAAGAAAAGCAGCAAACACACTGAAGAAGCTGCGACCAGAAAATGATTCGCATTTTTGCTTGAAAAATAGCTGAAAGGATTAATCAATTATCAAATAGCCGGCAATTAATTTTCTTTCAATCAACTAATCGTTGTAGCTCTAGACACCGGCTGAAATTCTTCAGCCACTGTCAGAGTGTACACAGTTCAGTGTATGGATGATTAACACTGGTCTAGTTTTATGACAAATGTTAGCCTCAGCCAGCCTGTTAGCTGAAAATGCTGCAGCTCGTGTGTTTAGCCACCAGTGATTTCAGTTACGCTACAGCAGCCACAGTACTCTTGATTGCTCCACTGATGGTACACACACACATAAACCCTGGACCAGTCACTGCTCTGGACACAAATAGATGTCCTTACCTTGTAACAGACTATATATGCTTGAGGAAAATTGGGAATGTGGTGAGAGAAAATGGGAAATATTGCATGGGGGAAATTATTTCGATCATATAAAAGTCTCTAACTGCTATATTAAATAAATTAAACAAAAAATAATACCGGTAAGTCGATGCATAAGCACAATTTTAAAACATTAATGTATATTATATTTTAATATATTAATCAAAGCCCCTTTACAAAATTTGTACTTTTACTTGAGTACTTTGAGTAAATTTGCTCATGTGTGTTTCGTCACCTCTTGATTACTCCAATTCTGTCACACACACACACACACACACACACACACACACACACACACACACACACACACACAAAGCCTGAACCAATCACTGCTCTGGGCACACATGGATACACCCATCTCATTAGCATAATATGCTTGAGGAAAATTGGGAATGTGGTGAGGAAAATGGGAAATGCTGCATGGGAAAAAGGGAATAGATAAATGACAAAATGGATAATAAAGGATCTGAGCAAGTGAAAGATACATTTTTAACTAGTAAAAAAAAAAGAAAGAAAAAACACTTAAATGATTAACTGACAATATTACTTATTGGTGTATTTAGTTAAATTTGACTTAAAATCTTTAACTACATTTTATCAGTTTTCAGGCTCCACAGAAAGCTTCTTTTTTGTAATTTTGTCAAATTAATTCCAAATTCACAAATATATGTATTATTTCTTAATAACAGCAGAGTGGTCACTTCTCCCTGGGTTATCTATTATGTTAAGTTGTTGTGGTGCATTCTGGTTGCCTTGCTTTGCCCCCATCTGTTAGGGCCTTGCAGACCCTCATCAAAATATTACGATGTTTTTAAAATCGAAATTGCATGGTTATCACCGGCTGTGACACAAACAGACGGCTAATTCATTTTGTCAATTCCAGGACCCAATTATCTGATTAGGCATTATGTTTTCTTGTCTGACTCTACTGAATTAGACCCACCAACATGTGCTATTTTCTCTCCCTGGCACAGGCTGTTGTTTGGGTTTTTCTTGCACTGGGAATTAGCAGAAGCAGCGGGTCCTTGCACACCATATTGCCCCAGACAGGCAGGTTATGTTTTCCTAACCTCTTGTTTTTAAGCACCATACAGTGTGACAAAATTCACTCTTCAGCTCTGGAAATCCTCAGCAAGTGATCCACAGAAAGTCAGTAAGAACAGTAGCAGCACGGCTCCAACATTGGCCAGTTTTACTTTTTCAGATTGACCTATCAATATGAATTTAATTTCATACAATAAACTGAGCACCCAGGGCTGTTTCTGCACTGATTATACAGTCGACACGGACTGTTACCAGACACCTATTATAAGAATTATGTTACTGTGAGAAAGACATGTGGTGACAACATGCAGCAATATGGATTTTTACATAGGGTCTGCACTCACAGCGGTTAAACAGACCACCACAGTTGTGTTAACAAGAGACCTGACACTAATATCAGTCAATTGCACAGTGTTGTTGTCTTATACTTGTCATGTTCTGGCTCTTTGTGGCCGGAGTGTTCTCCCCCGACTTGCTAAGAGATGTTAAGTGGCGTCGGACACATTGCTGTTGAGCATCCCGACGCAGTTTACAGCGCTGACAGTTGTGTTTCTAAAGTGCCCCAATGTTTATCCAAACACAGCGTGATGGGAGGGACAAACCAGAGGGTGTGAACTGACAAATGCATTGTGTCATCATCGGTATGACATGCAACACAGCAGTGGCACGGTGCGCTGTGAATTATACAGCAGCGAGACGTTTAAGAACGTAAGCAGGGCAGGGATTATGGCGCTGAGTCCTGGGTCGAGTGTCAAAAGATATTTCAGTCACAATTATTGTGTTTTTGTTGCAAACTCCAAGTTATTATTAACTCTCTGGCTTAAGATTGTGTCAGTCATGAAAAGATGATTGACATAATCTTTGACTGTTGTGGGAAAACGATCAATTTTCTGTCTACTATGAATAATTGACAACTGTTTTGATAACTGATTGAACGGTTTGAAACAAATTCTCTGATTTCAGCTTCTTAAATGCAAATATTATCTGCTTTCTTTTCTCCTCTGTGTCAGTAAATGAATATCTTTCGGTTTGTGGGCAAAACAAGACATTTGAGGACGTCACCTTGCGCTTTGGGAAACACTGACCAACATTTTCCACCATTCTATAGACCAAACAACTAATTGATTAATTGTGAAAATAATCATTAGTTGTAACAAATAAAATACATTAATTGGGCTGATTATCTGGCATTTTGAGATAATCAGCCTCAGCCTAACCACTGTGATTCTGGGGAAATACACGGACCAGGGCACCTTATATTATGAGGACCACAAGAGCTTGCAAGGGATATAATTAAACACATTTTTTTGCTGCTTAACCGAATTACAACAATACACTACATGTCCCAGAATGCATCCCAATTTTGATATCTGCCCAATGAAGGTGTTTGGCTACTAGATATCAGTATATCAGTACAGACCTGCTACATTTCCAGTAGTGGCACTCCAGCTAAGAACAGAAAAGATGATGGAACGAAATGGCAGTTTAATGAGAAATGGTAAAGCAAATATACTTTTGTGTTTTTAAATTAAATTTTACATTAGTTGTGCACTTGAATGTCAACTTGCTTCTTCTTCGATTACCTCTGCATCAGAGCTCATTATTCATTATTAAGTTATTACTAAAACCAATACTAATCAAATGCAGAGGCAATTATGTAATATGATAACTAGCAGATGTAGTCTTACATTTATAACTGGCCCTCTGAGGGCAACTGTAACACCGGTGTGACCCAGGATTAAATTGAGTTTGACACCCCTGGACTAGGGGATGTGAAACACATGGTTACAAAGGGGATGTGAAGTACACTCACTGCTTATTTTTATGACAATTGTTGGTATATTGTTATTGCCATGCACTTTAACGCCCGACTGGACTGTGATGATATTTATGATGGCTGCCACAGATGGTGTTAGACTATTGCTGTTACTGTCCGTTGTCTATATTTTTTAATGTGCCTATATGCTCTGTGCTCTACCACAAATGGCCTCTCAGAGGACATTAAAGTTTTCTAACTCTAAGTCTAAGTAAGTCGACCAGTGCCTGATAAACAACAACTGTCTGCAGACACATCTGCAGGCGGGTTACGTCTCTGCGGCTGCTGATAGTCCTCAACTTTGTGAGTTTTAGGAAGGTGGTGAAAAAGTCAGTTTCAAGTCCTGTGCTCTAACTCTTGTTAAACATTTTGCCTGAATCTCCTTTTCTTCTCTAAATGTTAACAAGTTTCTCCCTAAATGACAGCAAATCTAATCTAAAACCATAAATATATCAAATATTATAATGCAGCTGAATGATGTCACTTCTGACATGCTGTACCCGGCTCTCCCTTACACACCAGGCACATTCTTAAATCTACAGCATAACCCAATGTATTTTTTATATTCATTACTTAATAAAATTCCATCTAAGACTACATGTTACTGGCAAAGAGAACCATGTATATCAGACTGTGCACAGAATAATGGAATTATAAAAGCTCATAATGGTCGACCACTACTTCACACCTTGACATAAATAATATTACATATTTTGGGGTAGGCTATTTTTTTATTTACATAATTACAACATTTAAAATGGATGTTTAGATGTGGGAGATAATGCACTTTTTACACAGTCAGGAAAAATACATTTAGAAAATGGCATCACTACAGTACAGCCTTTAAGACCAAGGAAGGACAATTATATCCAAACAGAAATATCATAATATCATATATAATTTAGCATATAAATAAAATGTGTTGGTGTTATGTGTTATGTGTTCTGTAAAATAAAGTTTCCATTTTGGTACATATCAGTAAGCTGATACTGATATATCTGTGACAGGCCCTTATTGGACCAATTTATCAGCCAAACGATATATCGATCTGGCAAATTGTGGTATTACACTACATTAGCTACTGTAGGTGTAACTACTAATAAATAAAAATAAATACATTATCAGATTAATATATTAAATAAATAAATCATCAGAGCAGCTCCTCCTCCCTTTACATGCTAATTCAGGAGGCTAACTCGGTTGAGTCATTCAAAAATAAACTCAAAATGCATTTATTTACATCAGCCTTCAACCTCACTGTACAAAACTACAGTTATCCAGCATATCTTCAGTTTTATGTGCGCATGGTTACATATATGTTACACATTTTTGTATGCATGTATCTTTTGATCTGTATCCAGGTATAAATTGATGGGAGTGCACACTGAGTACTGTGAATTCTAATTCTATTTGTATATATTTTCACATATTTTAAATATTTTGTCATTACGTTTCAAGTGCAGTTGTGTGTGGGAAGTACAGCATCTGATAAAAATAAATGCATAAAATGTGGAGGTATTATTTCAGGTGTGCTTCCATTCACATGAGTATTAAATGAAGTACTCGGCTGTTATTGATATGACTGGTATCTTTTTAAACAATACCAGCCAAACTTGAACTTGACTTGCTTAAGTTATTAAAAATGTCAAATATAACATGCATGAGATGAAATCTAGAGTGACAAAGTTTAGCAGTTGTCCTAGAAAACTGCAGTTTTATATGAGTAATATTGTTTTTGGCATTAAAAAAACCCACATCTATTAGAGCCAGACCGATATTTTGGTCAACTGATATAATTGGCCAAATATTGGTCTAGCACAGCTATATCAGTATCTGCACATATGTTGTCTGATATTTTCTACAAAGCAATACAGATTTTTTTAAATTAGTTTTAGGTTTTTAGTTTTAGAGGATGCATTTTATGTACATTTGATCCTTTTCTTTAATTCAAGTTGCTCAATTTGCATATTTTTTAAAATTTAAAATTATTATTTATTGTTATGTATTAAAAGTTACTAAAAATACCAGTGAATGTTTACTGTTTCAGTGCCTGATGTCATTTTGGATTTTATACACATAAAAATAAAGAATATCAGTTGATATATCGATATCAGAATTTTATCGGCCACAAAAATCTAGCATCAGTCGGGCCCTAATTAAAAAATTAAATGCTTTCATCTTTTTAAATGAATTTCTTTGAGTGCCGATATACAGTATGTCACTGCTCTAGTTGGCACATTCGCAGATTAATTTTGATTAAACTGAAGTACAGCTGCTATTAATACCACAACTATATTTTTATGGATTGTGTAACGCAGTGAAAGCTACAGGAGACGCTGAACTTGACAAAACTCTGAGACTTCAGACTGAAGATGTCTGTCATGAGGGCTTGAAGCTTTTAACTAAAAGAACAAAAGGTTATGTCGTCTATTTTTGGAAGGTTTTATTTATAATATAAATGTTAACTAGGGAGACAAAGGAAGCAGGCACACGAGAAAAAAAAATTAACCATCTTCTCATCTTTTTTTCTCATCAAGCAAAGGTTAACCTTCATCTGTGGCTAAAAGAAGGTTACGGCAGAAATGTGCACCATCACTGAAGAGACAATTAGATTTATGATGTAGCTAGAAAATTACAAAACTTAAGCCAAAAAAAAAAAAGTCTGACATCCATGTGGCTTCCCTGTCAGTTTGCATTAGGTGTGATCTGTAGCCTGAGCCTAACTTTGAACACAAGCAGAGAAGCAGTCTGTAACCCTGAGCGACAGGGAGCAGCCTCGCTCCGGAGCCTATATGAAGGAAATCTCAGATCTCACTTGTGAAAGCGCTCCTAAATTTAGGTCTAGCGGCCATCGTTCAGCCTGTAATCAATTTGGAATAGTCGAGCACATCCAACCCTCCAACCAACACCTGAATGGCAAAGGCTTCCTGGCTCTGTTTGCCTCGACTGCAATTTGAGACAGGCAGAGCAAAAAGATTTCACTTGCTTTGCCAACTTTTCTTTTTCTGACACTTAGCACCCACATGACAACAGTGCAGAAACAGCTACAGTATCAGTACTGTAGCAGCAGCAGCACACAAATTAATGCTTAACACTGCACCCGCTACTTATTGAGTAATATTTTTTACACTCCTGTAGCGGTGTTAAATTGAATCAGCATGACTGTACATTTCTGACCATGCAGAGGAATTAATGATTTTTTTTTTCTTATTTCCCCTCCCGAGAAGAAAAAGCGCCTTCTCTTTATGCTAGGTTTCTTTGTATTGTTGCCGATGAATGGGATTTACATGGAGTCCAACATTCCTTGTATTTGATTCTTGGGCTTGTTGCCAACAGCAGGAATATAGGAGGTAAAATTACATAAAGAAATGCGTACATGTCAGGGCTTTTAGCTCAACTAACTAAGGAGTGAAGGCGTTTTTAGACGTAAAGCATAATTATAGTCACACAGTGCAGAGGGTGCTGCAACGAGATATCATTAAAACACTGAACTCACATCACTTTAATACAGCAATATCCTTTTCATCAAAGACGGCTGGCACTTATACTACACATTTTAATAAGAATTCTCTTTCATTTCAGCACCTCATACATTAAATATGTATTTAGATGTATGTATGTGATGTACAGAAAATATACGAAGAGGATCTTTTAGCACAGACATCTGGGATTAGGATGAATGCAGTTCTGATCTTATGAAATGAATGCAACTTTTGACATTTTATCAGTTTCTGCTTGACAGTGTTCTATTATATAAACATTTCAGCAGGTTCCCACTTTTCTTTCAACACATTCAAACACACCGTCATCTACACCGCGCCTCTGCTGACTGCTGCTCATTATTTCACTGTTTTTGATAATCAGATGTGGCATCTCTTTATCAATTATAACACTGAATTTAAAAAGCTGAGATGCAGAGCCCGACTGATATTATCAGCCAAACACTGTACTATTACAGTTATATCTGCCTGTATCAGTATCAGCATATATGCTGTCAGAAATGCTTGGATATGATTTTTATTTTCACATAATGTAACATGGATTGTTTTCATTTTTTTATACTGATATTACAGAGTAAAAATATTGATATATCAACCAATCTTCTATATAAACACACAATAAACAGAATGTACATAATAACAATGATCACCCAAATATGGATATCAGACATTTGTGCAAAGATATGATAGGCAGGATATTTTACAGGTTAACAATAAATGTTGTCCAAAATGATATCAGGGCAAACTGCAAACTTTCACTGCTATTTTTAATAATTCTAAATAACTATGAATAAAAAACCTATATATATTCAACTTAAATTAACAAAAAAGTTAAAATATACATAAAATGCTGCCTATAAAACTAAAAAATCAAAAAAATCTGCATTACATTGTGTAAAAAAAACAGTTTTCATATTGGTGCATATCGGACAACATATAAACTGATACCAATATATACCGATAGCTTTAATAGGCCAAATATCAACTGATAATATCAGTCAACCAATATATCAGTCAAGCTCTAATAAATATATTTGCAATGCTTTTTTCCCCTGCAAATGAAGAATTAAATAGCAGTTTTCTTTCTGTTTTGGACTAGTCAAGGCTTAAAACACTACTATTTACTGCAGCTTACCAGTGAAGTTATGCTGTGATGATATTGGTATAAGCCTAAAAGGTGTATGACATTATATGTCAAGTTACCTTCTTTTGTTTCTAATCATTAATTATAATCATAATTATTGTTACATATCTTTGTCACAAGGGTTTGATAACCACATTTAAGGGATCATTCCAAGTAATGTGTGATAAGAAGATAAGAATGCAAGTGGAAATACATTAAAAGATATAATAAAAATAGAATAAAAATGAATAAGGGTTATGATATGTCGATATTTTTTCCTCAGAATTACATCAGTATTGGCCCTAAAACACTAGTATCAGTCTAGCTCCAACTTTGTGTACAAAAATGTCATTACTAAATTAATTATTTACTGCCAATCACAGAAGCATCACAACAACAGCAAAGTGGTTCATATTTAATGTTTTTTGATCTACATTAATTGTCTAAATTATTTATTAAATACTTAAGGATTTGTGAATTTACACAAACTGAATATCCATTAAACATGAATATTTCCAGTCCATTACTTGTTTTAGTTTAATTTCATGGAATATCGGCAGAGGACTGGCAGCGTTTTTGCAATTCCGGCAACAGGATGTCAGACAAAGGCAGAAGTTGAGATGCTGCTTGGCAGGAGATTCTCAGTCTCTGCTGGTATTATGGACAAATTAGATACGCCGCGGGCCTACTTTCTCCCCCTATGGAAATGACCCGCATAGTGTAATTTAGGAAACATGCAGTGGACGGCATAAATGCTCCACCTTCTCTCTCATAATCCCTCCTGCTGAAGATTTTCAGGGCACACTGAGCAGAAACGACGGCACTCATACAGGGCAGTGAGGTTTCTATTCACCGAGGCTGCGTTGTTCATTGTTTAACGGAGGCTTTCCTTTAATCCACTGAAGAAGACATTTTAGCAGTTTGGTTGTAATGAGGCTGGCTCTGTAAACTTTCTTATTTCCAGGATAGCAGTCTTGTAAAGAGATTTATTACCTCTTATATTAAGTTCACTTCCACCAGCCTGTTATAATTCTGAACGGTGTAGTTTTTGATTTAAGGAAAGAAAAGCAATGAATAGAAGGAATGGATATCACACTAAGCAGCACTCATTATTGTGTGGCTCTCTATTTAGCAGGAGATAAATCCAGCAGGGTGGGTGCTCAGGCTAATAACTATTTCAAGTCTCAATAAAGCCCAAACATCTGATATGACTTAGGCAGCAGATAGAGGCTTGGCGAGGGAGCTCGCACAAAACGCTGGAGCCCTTCTCGCCGGAGCCATCCTGCTTCAAAATCCCCGCAGACATACATAATCACCTTTCCCTCATTTTATTTATTTACGTCTTATTAATGTTTGCGGATGGCACGGATGCCAAATCACTCACTCTGCAGGCAGTGATTTACTGTATGTAAATATGGCGAGAGAGTGAACCTAGCTGCTCTGCCAACGTCTTCATCAATCAAAGCTTTTATTACCTGGATTTGATAATAAGAACGAATGTGGGAATAGTTTTGTTTTTTGGCTTTCATCCACAACATTTGGCTACTCTGTCTGGTCCTTTCTAAGCAGATAAACATGTGTTCCACTTGGTTTACTAATTACTTCAATTGCAAAATTTGGACTGAGTTAACCTTGAACATTTCTTTGCTGGAATGTATTCCAAACACAAGATTGTATGTAAATCCTTTGCACATGGTGAACACACACACACACACACAGGCCAGTGATTTACAACTGCACAAAGTCCTCTTTGATAATAGCGTTTCTTAGATCATTTTTCACACTCACACTATTCATTAAGGTCATTAAATTCACTTTTAAATATTTGCAGGGTGCTTTAGGAGCCTGTCTGCCTGCCAAGGTGTTTGGCCACATTTTCTAGCAATCTTGGGCACAGATCCTCGGGGGGAGAAAGTCCCCCCCAACCCCAACTTCTGAAAAACATGAAGCCGTCCTCCCAAATACAGTATTTCATCAGAGGTTAGTTAATGACGTTACTGAGTAAGAGACATGTCTTCCAACTGTGCCTGTAGATTGAAATGAATCAGAAAAGTCATGGTGATGGTGTAACACGTTTTTACTGTGGAAAAATATGTCCCTACCATAAAACACTTGTTTCTGGAACGGTTTAACAGTTTGTCCAATTGAAAAACCGCAGGGAGCAGAGGGTATTTTAACAGAAGTAAATCAAAATGTTGTGATCAAAACAATTTCACTTTTCTACTCAAATATGCTTGATATTAATTCAGTTGAAACATGTGCAAGAAGCTTAAGATATTAAATTGAACCAACAACTCTTCAGTCACATTCATGAACATTAAAACAAATTTGATTTGCTTTCACATTTTCACAGTTTGAAAAGTCAGTTCTTAATCTCACACAAAGAAGTTACAGCTGCTCCTGTTGAAGTGAATTTGTTCCAGCAACGGCACAAAGATAATATGTGAAAAAAAAATATGGTTTTTGATTATTGTGAAAACTAGCAATGGTAAGTTCAAATGTATTAGAGACATGCTGCAAATTTTCATCCTATATGTTTTCTTCAAACTATCAAATAACAGTCTCATAAGAGATTTAACTCTCAAACAGTGCATGCTGGGAAGTCAGCTAACATGCTGATCATGTCTCTTTAGAAACTTAATTTAATGAGTTGATTGAACTCATCAAGTCATCATTTCAAGTCAAAAGACTTCAGAAGAAGTCATGTTTATAAGTTCTGAAGTGTTCTGAAAATAAACATTTTAAGTTGAATAAATAAAACTTTTATATTTACACTGAATTCATGAAAAAAGATTAGATGGTTGAACTAAATTGCTTCATGACTTTTTACAGTTTACTTTGAGTACATTTCAGAGTCTGTATTTTACACTTTTACTTGAGTAAAGAAGTTGAATCATTGCTTCTACGTCTACTTTTACCTATTTCTTTTTTTTTCATATCTGTACTTCTACTTGAATAATTAATGTCCCTGTCCTGCCCTGTCCTTTCCACCTTTCAGCTGTCCTGTCAATAAAATGCATAAAAGTCTCTCCAAAATATTAAAAAAATGTGTGTACTTTGCCACCTCTGCTTGCAATTTAGAACACTGTAAAAAAAAAAAAAAAAAAAAAAAAAAAGCTGAGAAAACTCAAAATTTTAAGACAACTGCCTTCACTAGACTCTTGAATCCTAAATTAAGCTCAAACTCTTAAGTTTTTAAATGAACTAAACAAAGGTTTGGTGATCTATAATCGATTGTTGAGATAATTTACTTTTCTTCTTTAGATAAACTTAAATTTTTGGAGTTTTGAAGTCCCAAAAAAATGTGTATTTCAAAAATTGTTCACAGCGAGCAGTGAACCTGATTTGTTGTTATTTGGATGCTTAAAAATTAAATGGTTACAAATGAAAATATCAAATTATTAACCATTATTCACTATCACCTCAATGAATTTACCCAACAATTTTTGAAATACATTTTTTGGGGTTTCTAAAACTCAAAAATTCCTGTTTATCTAAAAAAGAAAAGTTTCTTAGTTGATAAAACTTTTGAGCTGGGCTCAAAACTCAAAAATCTATTGAAGTAAGCTGCTTTTTGCATTTTCTTAGCTTTTTTGTTTTACAGTTAAACAAATGATGTAGAAATGGTGAGAATTTTTTTTTATTTCAGTGTCCGTGGGTGCATATTACCAGTAAAATGTTTAATGACAGTAATATGTTGTATACGTCTACAAACTGTTGACCTTCAGCTGTTTACATATATATTGTATTGAATCAAGCATCCGCCACTAACACATCCCTCCGCCAACCAATCAAAACACTCCTCCTTTGTCGTGTGAATGTCAGCGAATCCTTTGTAAATAGGCCCTTACATGAGCCACAGGTATTCTGCAATAGGGCACACTTGTCTTAGTGGGAGGCTGCACACACATTATCAGCCCTAATCCTCTTATTTCCTCTCTCCTTTTAAAAATTTGTCTTTGCTCTCGACCTCATCAGAGGAGGTAGTATTTCTATACTACACGCCGTCTGGCAGCTGCTGCAAGCTCTCACTTCATTTTGCGGGGGCTCCACGAACCTCAAGGTCCAGGGAAACACAAATAACACATGCTGCCGAAAATATAGAATGTCTTTTTCCATGTGCTGCTCGTCTGAATCACAAAAAAGATCTGGCTGACTGGAGAATGCTTTGAAGGTTTTAGTCATACCCAAATGTGCTGGTTTTCTTCTCATGCGCCTCGTCAAGGTTTCTCCCTCGTGCG
Source organism: Lutjanus erythropterus (assembly GCF_056507025.1). Taxonomy (NCBI): domain Eukaryota; kingdom Metazoa; phylum Chordata; class Actinopteri; order Lutjaniformes; family Lutjanidae; genus Lutjanus; species Lutjanus erythropterus. The sequence continues at coordinate 14,167,452 of NC_139328.1, forward strand.
TCTGGATCGTGGATGCTGGGAGAGGATCTGCTACAAAGAGAATTGCAGATCAACTTCAGGCTTGACAGTAGATGAATACAGCCAAGCACAAAGAGCCTAAACAGCGTTGCCTGCACCTCAACCTAAGTGAGGAGCACATTTCATTTAGCGTCCAACGTGCCGAGGAGAAACCATGCCTGTGCATTGCATCTATATTCTCAAATTCCCCATTTGTTTTCTTAATATTATCTCAAAAAAAACAACAACATTTTGCTGTTTCATAATAACTGGGGCATATCCTTGTTATTCTCAACGATCAGTGGCAGTTATGAGAATATTATTAGATGCGTTACATCATTCACGAAAGCAAATCATTGCCTCTACAGACAGTGAATCAGAGGCACATGGCGGCAGCTTGCAGTACAAAGCAAGCAGACGAGCATTTGCAGAATTAAGCAACACAGAGGCTGCCATTGTGATTGTCCTTGCCAGGCAATGATGGCTCCAGTATCTCATAAACAGACACCCCTCCTGTGCTTTTCATGCATCGGACAACCCGCAACCCTCCAGTCAGCGATGGCTCTGAGGGCAAAAGAACAGCTCATTAATGGGCGAGATCGAGGGAGGCTAGCAGGAAATCGAGCAAGTGAAAGGGGTGACCACAAACAAGCAAATAACAGCACAGCACAGCATTCGGATAGAAGAACCGCATGATGTTGGAGACTAAAATGTCTGTGATTTTTTTTTCTTCCCCAAACACAGCTGTGTCAGTTTGTGTGACTATGATGACGATCAGAAGGCAAAAGAATCTATTTTTTGCCACTTCATGTTTGTTTACACGGAAGGAAATGCAGACTAGCCTGCTTTCTCTGCTGAAAAATGTCTATAATTGACGCTTAAAGGTCATAAAAAACGTATTTTATCTTTTTGAAAACCCTACAATACCACAAAAAGATAAAATAATTGGTTTTACATCAGGTTTTTAGACATTTTCTTGACTAATCCCAGGCTAAACTACAGTAAATGGAAAGTAAATACTGTAATAAGGCTGAAATTATTCCATGTGCACCATGTGTATGGATGTGATTAGACCATTAGCTCGGTGTAGTTTCAACACTCTAAATTTCTCCAATCAGGTGCAGGCTGCATTAACACTGAGCAGATGTTCCTGTTAGTTCAAACCCCACATGTGTAAAGTCTCTGTGAACGCAACAAGCAATCTAACAACCACAATTAAGGTATTATGAATTCTGAGTATAACACTGTAAATTCTCACACCAACACACTTTGCATTACAGATAGCAGAATTATTAAAGTTTGATTAGGATAATTAGACTTAAGAGACAGGTTTGTTAAAATGTGTAAAAATTAGAAATAATATGGAGGGACTAAGAAATATGTGCACAGCAAATCAATTACTCATTTAAGTTCATGTTTAAAGCTGCAACCTTTTACATGATTAATCCAGGGATCTCAAACTGGTGGCCTGGTGTCAAAAATATGATATAATTCAACCCACAAATTACTTTATTTAATTATTTTTTTCCAGTTCTTTCAGAACAGTTTAAACTATCCCTTCAACTGACTACAACTGAAATGGAAACAGGATTATATTTAAAAAGAAATGTATTGTATGGATGGATAGATTGCATGTTGCAATTCACTGATTTTCTATGTCCAGTAAAAAAAAAACAAAAAAAACATAGCTTGTTCAACAATATTTCTCTATCGGCAAACACAAGTGACTTGATCAAGTGACATTTATGATCAGTTACACGACAAAGTGAGTTTTCATTGCATACTGTGTGGTGTTCGATGATTTTCAGCTATGCATTTTCATCAGGGATATTAATGACCAATTCAAGGTAACAGAGAAGTTGCCGAGTTTGTGTCCAATGAACAGATAACTAATGTATATAAAAATATATAGAAATTGAGTATGTAGGTAATGGAAACAAAAATGTCAGAAATACTATGTTTTCTTGCAGTACTTGAACTTGAAATGGCCCCCTATGAGATGACAATACCATCAGTGGCCCCTAGACAATCTGAGTTTGAGACCCCTGGATTAATCAGTTTTTTCACTTTTTTTTTTTTTTTTTTTTTTTTTGACATTTTATAGACTAAACAATTAGTCATGAAAAAAATCTAGAGATTAATTAATAATGAAAATAATAATTAGTTGCAGCCCTTTTAATGTTAAACAGTACAATGATGGAAAGTAACATTTATTCCAATACTGTGCTTTATCACAGTTTTGAGGTACTTTTGCTTGGGGATCAGTACCAAAATATTGATAAGCTCCAGGACAAACAATATTGCTATCATTATTTATTAAATGTTTTAAAAACAGCTGACAGGGAAGAATATTTAAAAGTGTGGGCTCACTTTACTAAACTTACTGAAAATGCAGCTAAATGCAGTAACTCAGGAAACAATTTAACTTAGTTATAATAAAATAACTGCTGTCATATCGTTATTTTTGCACAAAATTATGGTGAGAAGTATCGGTATCAATAAGCAGTATCAGTATCAATAAAATCCTAATGATACTAATCCCTACTTGTACTTGGTACTTGTACTTTTTTCTGCAACATTTTTCTCTTAAGAAAACAACTCAAAACAATTAATGAACTATTAAATTAGCTGGCGATTAATTTATTGGTTGACAGCTAATCAATTAATCGATTAACTGTTGCAGCTCTATTGATGATCACACATTAATGCAACAATAATTGCATACAATCACAAAAATTAGCCCCACCTTCAGCTGCAACATTTAAGTTATGCTTACACATAAATGCATCAATAATTTAAATGTAATCACATAATATAGGTATTCTGAAAGGGATCATTCTGCATAATGAGTACTTTTACTTTTGGTACTTCAAGTATATTTTGATGCTAATACTTCTACACTGTGGTATTGCTACTTTTATTTAAGTAAAAAAATTCTAAGTGCCTCTTCTTTCACTACTCAAACAGTCACATTTACTGTAAATGTTTAACTGACTTTTACAACTGCTGCACTCAAAAAGACTGCAGCCAGCCACACACACACACACACACACACACACACACATACACACACACACACACACACACACACACACACACACACAAAATCCAGTTTATGCAACTGCCAATACAACTTACAAATTACAGTGTGTGGGATAGGATGTCACATTTCACTCCCTGTCTTTGAGGAAAAAAATAACTCCCTCTGTATTTGCCCTGGAGATGTTTTTGTTAAACCACTCAGTGTGAAAACAGACAGATGTAAGACGTTAATAGTAGATTTTGAGGGGAAAAAAAGAGGGCCTAAATAAGCAAGGAGATACGGGCAGAACTATCAGACGTGATACATCCATCACACGTCTATAGCAATATAATAAAACCAGAGAAAGTAAAAACTCAGAATTTCCACCTCTGATAACAGCAGCTCCAGCGAGTGCATAGCTGCCCAGAATTCACAGCACAAAACCCATCAGCCCATGTCACAGATGAGCTGCAGTAAAGGGAGTCTGTCTGCTCTGCTGCAAGCTGGATGTACTTAATAAAATAGCCGCGGTGTGAGAGAAATCTAGGCCAGAGCAGCATTTATGTTTACCACAATTTACCCCCACCATGCATTCTGAGGGTTTCATGGAAAAACAGGTACACAGCATCTACACAGTCCCGTTCCACCTTGTTGAAACAGTCGAGGGAAAATCTGCATTGTTCTTGTCTCTTTCTGAGCATCAGTCTGCACATATGCTGCCAAAAATCAATCCCCCCTCTGCTCTGTCATGCTTTAATCACTCACATAAACAGTTTTTAATCAAATCTGCAAAACTTCAGTGAATTCTTCTCTACGCCTCCTCTCGCCCCATTTCCTTAACATGTCAACTGTTTCTCCTCTTTTCTTCCTCCTCTGTTGTCTTTTCTTCTTTCTTCTTCCACACTCTTAGAAATAAAAGTGATAATTAGAACCATGAAGGGTTCTTTAGATTCATCAAGAACCAAACATAAAGGGTTATACCCAGAACCATCTGTGACAAGTTTGACCCAGAACCCCCTATAAGAGTTAACAGTTCCACCCAGAACACTGTATGGGGGTTCTATCCAGAACCTTTCCACCTTCTAAGGGTGCAAAAAGGAATCCACCTAAGGGTTTCAACTGAGAACCCTTTTTGTATTACAGGGGTTTCATCTATAACCTACCCAAGGGGTTCTACCAACATCCCTTTTATATTCCAAGGGTTTTATCTAAAACCCAGCCAGGCAGTTGTATCAAGAACCCTTTTATATGCCAAGGATTATATTTAGAGCCCACGCAGGAGGTTCTAACAAGAACCCCCTTTTGATTATGGTACAAGGAACCCTCTTTCCTCGATCCTTAAAGAATTCTTTCTTCCAAAGGGGGTCTCTGGATGAAAGGGGTTCTGAATGAAACCCTTAGACTTACAAAGAAAAGGGTTCTTCACGTGCAAATGGTTCTGAGTTGAACCTCAGCACTTCAGTTAGAACCCTTATTTCTAAGAGTGTACCATCTTGCTGCAAATCAGTAAACTTGCTTGAAACATTTCCAAATTTGGGGGAAAAAAATGTCATTATGTGGATTTGAAATGTCGCTTCTTTCTGTTTTTTTTCTTTTCCTCTGCAAATAACAAAAAAAAACTGCAGAAAAAGAAGAACAAGAGGAAGAAGATGAAGAAGACACCTCGTGCACTGAAGACATTACCAGGAAAATGAAGGGCCTATTTCACAGACATGGATTAAACTAATCCTGGTCTAATACAGTGAAAAAGAGAGAACTTGGGCTGTCTGTCGGTGAAACCAATCCTTAAATCTCATTGAATTTGAAATGTCTGATATTCCTGCGTCACACTCAGGGACACCTTTCAGCACAACTGGTTTATTAGCGGCACTGATTAAAATAAACACGTTTATGAGTGATCAGATTTACGATAAAGAATAAACTCTTCAATTTACTGTGCATAAGGCTTGAACTTTTCACAAAATTTCAATCAAAGAGGAACGCTCTCCCTGTCTGCTTTTTTCCCCCGCTCTCACCCCTTTCATTTGCTTAATATATTAATCTATTCCCTTTTATCCATTTCAGATGATATCAGACCTTTGCTGTATTACTGCAGTGGCGGGCCTCTACAGTTAAGTGTCGCCACAGTGTGATTTCTGGCAGAAGACAGAGAATTAATCGCTAAATCATGATGTTCCTGTCCGCTACGTGTTCTTCATGCTTTTAAGGCATTTTAACTGACACTTCTACACTGAGGGAGTTACAATGAAAGCTGCAAACAGTCGTCAAACTGTCATCTCCCCCCTCTCGTCTTTGCTTTTACTGAAAATATTTCCAGGCCGGCTGCCCCACAATGGCGAACGTTACAATTGTGTTAATTATTAATGATTACATGATCTCAAATGCATTTTGCTGCCTAAACATAGCTGAGTGTGTATGTATGTGGCTAATGTTGGCAGTTTGTAAAATATTTACAATCAGCCTCTGCACAGGATACTGGAGTCGATGTTAGAGCAAAAAAAATGATAAATGATGACTGCTGCTGTGCTGGATATGAGAAATATTTGCATTGCTGCCATTTAGAGCCACTGATTCTGAGCTCTTCTGTCCTTGACTGGAGTGTTGCACGCCATCATGCCGCATGTCTGGGATTGTTTGATGTGAGAACATTGCCCCCTGCTGATTCCCTTTTGTACTCTATCACAGGCTGACTGACACAAGACATGTGGGAACGGCTGAGGTCACACAAATGCTCCACATCACTCTCAGCTTTTTTGGTTCACTCGACTCACATGTCACAACTCCGGTGTCTGCAGCAGATGTATCATGTTCTTGACGTGCTGTTGATATATGGCCGGACGCAACACACCACAGTGACGGGAGAAATCACATAGAATAAAGTTTGAGCGGTCTAAATAATTCACTCAAATATTCATACTCAAAATAAATATTTATCATAAACAAAAACATAGTATCTGACTTGGTGGAACCTTGTCCTCACCCCTGAAAAATGACTTAAAGTCTTAAACGATAAATATTACACAGCAAAACTGAATAATCGTGGCTAAATAAGCAGCATTGAGACTTATAGTGTGGTCTGGGTCAATATTTGATTCCGAACTGCTGCAGGGTGCCCATTAATTCCTCATCATAGACACCTAGTCAGGCAAAAGTCAGGAAAAGTGTTGAATAACTAAATAGTATTAACTTTGAGTTTAACTGTCATCACCTCTGATTCAAATTTTTTTGATTTGATTTGATTTTAATGTTGTTAAATCCTGACTGATGCACAGAAGAACTGAAGTTCCAAGTGAGCCTTACTGCAGACAAAATAGCCTGATTCACATTTTATTATCATATTATATTATAATTAGTTTTTTTGCGTTAACCAATAGATACAGAATGTCTTATTGTACTTGTATGTACTGCCAGCGCCATTGTCAGCTGCCACAGAAAGTAGGTGCAATTAACCTGACGTTTTTAACACCAATCAAAACAATATAGTGATTAAGGAATTATTATTTCTGTAAGTTGATTCACAGCAGCTTGTACAGCGATGCTGAGCTCATATTGCTTGTCACCAGTGTGACTAGCTTGCTATCTAGAAAAATGACATCCCTATTCTCAGTCCCACCGACAAAGCTCTGATTGGTCAATATCTGTCCAACCAATAGACTTTTTTCACAGCAGCCATTGTGGCATAAGTAAACACTGGTGTTACCGATGATAGGTCAAACAGAATTGGGCCGCTGCTGCTTGTTGTCTCACTGGAAAGACTCAGCAGGACCTTAATTAGTATCAGTGGCAACGCCTGTGTTTACATGACAATTTCATATCAACATGGCTGTCGTGAAAAAGGTCTATACAGAGCTGAGGTGAAACTAGAACTTCTCACAACCTTAATCAAAAGTCCCACTGACATTTCTAACAATGTTAATAACTAAAAATCCAGAGCCTTTCACTCTCATGTGGCTCACTTCACATGTTTTGATAAGGACAGCAAAACCTTATTGAATATATATAACAATATTCATGTTTTTTTCTGACTATAATAAACACCACGTGCCAATAATTAGTTACAATGACATAAGATTTTAGTTTTTTTTTCCTGTGTTCAACATTTAACTTAGTTAAAGTCACAAAGGTTTCAGTTTCTTACAGCAGCTCCTGAAGTAATTCCCAGCAGCACACTTGATTTTTTCAGACAGAGATGACAGAATGCTGAATGAGAGATTGCACTTATTGCACTTAGAATTACAAAAGCTTGTGGCACAGAGGTTAAACGTGACGTGGCTCATGACTTCAGCTCTCTTGACAAAACAGCACAGACGTAATGTGAAATAAATAAAATCATGGTTCTAAAATATTCTCATAGTAAGAGGGAAGGATGCACCCAAATTTGTATTCGTAATATGTCATTTGGGAAAGCACAAATAATGACCTGAAGTTACTAATTATTTTGGGGAAAAAAAGTTTGCATCTACCCTTATTAATCACTGATTTAATGCACCACTGAGCGAGCATGCTAACCAATACAAATCAACCCTGACCAACAGGTGCACTGTGGGTTTGTCTATGAACTATTTCTTCAGTGAGGTGTGTGGGAGCTTTCTGAAAATTTCTGTCAAAGTAATGAATAAATCAACCACAACAAATTTTCAACATTTGCCCATTTTAAAGGAGAAATCTGTCATATATTTACTGTAATAAATCATACAATGACCATGATATGTCATCAGAGATTAAGGAAACAAGTTAAGTTGAAACACTCACTTCTCAGACAACAACGTTACCACCATGGTGTCCCCCTTTGAAATTTCTATTCCGGGCTGGAATAACTATTTTTGTTTGTCCATTTCATGTTAATTTGAGTTCAAATCTGACAAGCAGCGAGACAGGAAGTCACTGAACTCAAACTCCAGAATGTGTATTTTTGGTGCCGTGGGCTTTTGTTTTCTGGATAATAGTGTGTCGCTTTACAAAGACAAACAATTGACAGTTATAAACAGCTGGTCAACTTACAGCGTAGGACTCATTGTCACTCGTAATTGGCAAATTACAATGCTGCACTCGTCCTGTGCCTCTGCAGTGTTCCTGCAGCTTGCCTGAGCTTCCCCGAGTCTGTGGAGGAGGGGGTGGGGGGAACAATTCACTTCAACCAAATATTAAGAATTTCAATGTATTTAATACACCATCTATGGCTCTAACCCCCTTTTTGCTCCTTTTCATGACTTCTTTTATAAACAATGCCCACTTCTGGTCTTGTATCTGAACACAGACACAGAGACAAATAACTCTATGCACCTCTAGCAGTGATTGAGAAATAGGAGTGTCATGATTCTACAAATCCACGATTCGATGTAACTTTCCGTTTCAAGATCACAATTCAATTTAATTTTAACATTTCTTTATTTTGCACTGACGGTTATGCCATTGTTAAACTACTGAGTTTTGATTTGTAAAGTTCAACAGGCCCTGAGAAGTGTTATATGCATTTACTTATTTAAAAAGATCTATATGTATGTCTATATATCAACTGTGATATAACAGTCGATAAGCTACACAGTGTCATGTTGGTGGAGAGAAAAATAAATACTGGGAAATTCACCGGTTCCGCCTTCTGATTCGATTCTTGAAAGCGAAAGCTCATTTCGAATGATTTTTGATTTAATATTGAAATTGTGACACCCCTATTTAGAAAATATGCTTTGAAAGCCTTTAAGGGATCAAGAACGAACAATGAAAGCTGAGCAAAGTTGGTGCTTTACTATAAATTTTGTGTTTGCATCAGACAGCTGCTGCCAGAGACAGAAGTTCATAAGTTCAAGCATTTGTCACAGTAGTAAATACAATGGGGGTCCCATCTTATTTGACAGCCAGCGTTTCATGATGAAATTTTCATGTCTACTAGTTGAGTCATCCAACATAATGGTTGAAGGATTCTAAATAAAGGGCAAAAAAAAAAAAATGCCTGCTGAGAGAAATTGGTATTCTAACAGCAGCCCTGCTTCCAACTGATGATAATCTGTATTCACACAGTCTGCCATGTCAGATGAAAGCCTTCAATTAGCAGTCAATTCTATTCAGTATTTCCTATCATGCCACCACTATTTACATTCGCTGTCAGCACCCACAGCAGCTCCCGGCCCGACGGTTGCAGGAATCACTCCTGGTGAGAATATGAGAAACCCTGCTGTGAACAAAGTGCGAAAACAAGTGTTTTGTAGTAATCAGAGTCGTGGGCTTCTAATGCCTGATGCTCCCTACCTCGTGGCTGCAGATGCAAGGAGCCATAAGTTGAAGTGTCATCCTTTCAGTCTTAACCCCGGATGAAAAACTGAGACACCAGCGAAGAGATGAAACACCTCTGATGCTTTGATTCGCAGCCTCATGCTGGCGGGGGTCTGCGCAGGCCCTCAGCATGATGCTTGTCCCCTCACCAGGTGTTCTGAGTGGAGACGAGCCACTGATTGAATTTTTGCTCCGCTACCTGCATGAAAACCCCTGGATTCAGGGTAAATGCATTCAAAACAATACAGTAGCTGCCTCCTAGTTTAATGCACTTAAATAGCAGGGCTGGCACATCAGTCTGACTAAGCTATAATAACATTAGCTTTGTGTTTGCGTGGGTGGCATCATGCTATTATTGTGAAGTGACAAGCATTGCCTTGAGAAATTCTTTTCTGAGGATAATAAAGCATCAGCAGTGGGCCTCATCTCTTGCAACTCAATAACCAAACTCATACTGAGATGCTGAGGAGCATCCCAGCTCCTTTGTGTGTTTGTAAATTGGTCCAGTGTGGAGATTTTCATTCAGTGTCATTATTATTAGTATTGTACCATCGTGGTGTGGGGGTCCGGCCACATAAAGGAACATATTTTCAAAGCCAAGAGCAGGCCAGTGGGAGTCCGTTTTCAATGAAAAAGAGCTAAAGGCCAGTCTGCAGCAGCCCTGTTTCCACTCAGCCCATGTGTCTTGCTGGGTCAGCCCAATAGCGCTCCAGGTCAGCTGGATTTCAGGCGGACCCCTGCTGGAAGAGGCGGATTGAAACAAAAAATTAAATCCTGTTGCAGAGAATGTGGTGTATTCTTGAAAATATTATGTAAACACTGAAATACACAAAGATGACAAAAGCATGACAGAAAATATAACAATATACAAGCTGCAAATTAGAGTCACAATGATTATTAAAATAGTAATTGTAGAGCTGCAATGTTTTGTCCGTCAAAAGAAAATTAATTGTCAACTATTCTGATGATCAATAATTTTTTTCAGACATTTTTCAAGCAGACAAATGTCAACATTTGCTTGTTCCAGCTTCTTAGGTGTCATGATTTTCAGCTTTTCCTTTGTCATTTCTGATAGTAAATGAAGACTCTTTGGGTTTCAGACTGTTGGTTGGAGAAAAGAAGCAATTTGAAGACGTCACTTTGGGCTCTGGGAAATTATGATGAACATTTTTCACAATTTTGACATTTCATAGACTAAATGACTAATCAGGAAAATACTTGGCAGATTAGCCTACTTGCTAGTTGCAGTCCATGTCAGTTGACAGAAAATGAGTTACCGTCAATTATTAATGAAAAATGCAAAACATTTGCAGCTTCTCAGATGCCAGGACTTGCTGCTTTTCTTGTTTAACATTATAAATTGAACATGTAATGAGCAATTTGAATATATAAACACAAAATTCTTTCACTATGGACTGACAAATAATCCACAGATTGATTGATAATGAAAATAATAATTTGTTCCAGTCCTTGTACAAATGGTTCTGATTAGGGCTGGTAATGTGGTAGGAATTATCATCATTAAGGATATTTTCCAACAGGGCTGAACAATTGATCAAAAGTTTATCCAAACTGCGATATAACCTTCTGCAATTTTCAAATCACAGGAGGCACAATATTTGTCAACGGTGAAATGGATGTCAAATGACATTTTAAAGAAGTATTGTCATGCAGCAGAGATGACCTGGCTTAAACATTGTATTCTAAAAACTTAAGAAAACAACTTTGTTTGGTACAGATCCCCACAAAAATCACACCATGATCATTTTAATATGTTGTTCAATGAAAATGAGAAAAGTGTTGTTGTTGTTTTTTATTTCCTCTAATATCACAAATCATATTGTAATTGCAATACCAAACAAAATAATTATAATTAGATATTTTAAAATATCATTCAGCTCTTTTCTTCAAATATCAATATAATAATATGGAAAAATGAAAGTGATGTTCAGATACATACACTGTTATGTGCCAAATGACAATCACATGATGAGATCCCATAATCACATTTGAAGAAGTTGAACTACAGTAAAGCCACCAAAAGGAGAAATTGTGTTAATCTAGTTAGAAAAGTAATTCAAACTAAAAAAAAAAAAATTACATTCACTATGAACGTGTGATATGAAATTATAACAAAATACAGTACAAAAAACTGAGTTTGTCCTCTTGTTCACAGGTCATACCCCACTATTTTTAAAGTAAAGATTGAGGTAAGGAACAGTCCGTACCCCATACTTACCCTTAAATAGTTTGGTTTTGTATACAATGTCCATAACTCAGTCGGTGCCATGGTAACATAGAAATAAAAATCCATTCCTTTCCTTCCATTACCCAAATTGTTTGTATAGTCAGTACTAAACTACACAATAATTACTCGAATCACTGTGCTAATATAAACGTAGTTGGACTACTAGTAAGCTCGTGATCACATGTAGTTCAGCAGTCCTAATAATAAATCCAGCAAAAAGAAAAAGCTAAAATATTAATCACCAAGGATGGCCTATTTTTTGTTTGGATTATTTCACTGGACCCTGAAATTAGCCTCATGATTAAAACAAAAAACCTCACAATGGCTATTTTAATGAGCAGAATAAAGGCTTAGTGAAAAATAATAAAAAAAAAACAAAAAACATTCAGGTGTGTAACCCAAGAGTGGACTGTAGGTGTCAATTTAATTCAATTTTACAGGGGAAATAAAATTAAATTGAAACGGGAACTGACTCTGGGTTGATTGGCTTGGGGCTAATTTAGTAGTTGGGTAACTGTCAGAACTGTTATTTCTAATATAGTCAAATTTAGCTTGATAGCATTTTTCGCATTGCTTCATTGGCAACTTTATTTTCCATGGTTGCTCTTCTCATCGTCTTTAGCTAGTTACATATTCTTCATTCATATCGCCATCTCATCGTCTACTTTTTTCTACTCTACTCACTTAGTTTACTTTTCTTGACTTCATGCTGCAACACAGTTCAGTAACTCGCTAAACGTTGACAGCTGGTGAGTCGCTCTCCTACGGTCGTGTCCAGATGGGAACCCAAGACCCGCGAAAGATCTCGCGAGAGTGATTATTTTAACCAAGCCCGTGGGCTTCCCTTAAAGATAACAAAGTCTTTTGCCCATACCCGAAGCAGATCTTAACCATAGCGTTGTCACATTATAAAACATAATTAGTCTGCATAACGTGTACAATGAATGAGTACAAATCTCGCGAGACTTTCGCAAGTGTAGGACTCCCATTCGATCCTCCAAAACGAAGGTTGCGTCTTGAAGGAACCCTTGATTTGCAAACCTCTCGCGAGGTTTGTACGCGTTGTTTCTTTATTGTGCAATTTGTACAAATGAATTATGTTTTAGAATGTGCCAGCGATGTGGAAAAAATTGGTTAGATTTAAGGTGAGAAAACGCTTCGATAGGGTTGAGGAAATATTATGGTTTGGTTTGGAATGATCACTCTCGCGAGATCTTTTGCGTGTCTGAGGTTCCCTTCTAGACACGACCCTGACAGAACAGAGCAGAGGAAGTTGTGACTGTTCTTTCAACCAATCAGCTGTGAGGTTACTTGGACGCCCTGCCCAAACAATACAGGCAGCAGGACAGATCGCTTGAAATGCAATGCCGCATATTTTGATTTTATAAGAGACTGGTTTTATTCAGTTTATCTGCTTAAAGTTTTTGCAGTGTTTGTTATATGAGCAACAAGTATTTTAAAACGTCGCCGAGACGATGTGACAGTACAGTAACGATAGCCAGCCGTTGTTAGCTACCATTAGCAAAGTGTCATATGCTAGCCGAGTTAGCTAACGTATCAAGGTATGTGATACCCCGGCTGCTAGCTAGTAGAAAAAAGTTGTTTTAGAAAAGCTTTTTTTAGATAGTAAAGTAACCCATATCGGTTGTTGAAGATATTTCTGTCTTAGGTGTAAGTGATCAAAGCAACCGACTGGCCAAGTCTGATGTGTTTATATCCGTTAGCAACCTTGCGTGGTTAAAATTCAAGCTAGCAAGAGAGCATTAAGTTAGCTTAGCTGCTACGTAAACGACAACATCCACCAAACTGGACAAAACTTTGGATTTAGTCGGGTTTAAATCGGGCTCGGCCGGTTCGCTGACCCCTCAGAAGAAGATGAAAAAGAGGAAGGAGTTGAATGCCCTGATTGGACTCGGGGACAGCAAGAGAAAGAAGACCAAAAAGGGTTCCGGTCACAGACTTCTCCGAACCGAGCCTCCGGACTCAGAGTCCGACTCGAGCTCCGACGACGACGAGTTCAACAACATGAGCAGCGGAGCCACCTTTGGGAAGTAAGTGTATAATTTGTGTATAACAGCGTTTTGTTGTGGTGTAAGACACACTGTGGGTGTTTTTGTTCAGTCAATAATGTATGTCAGTAAGATGCTGCATAAAAGTGTCACTACAAGTGAAATTATCCACTATCAAGGTAAAGTAAGTTAGGCCAATTACATGATTGAACCAATAGATTTCAAGAACATTGGTTTTAACAGCAGCCACTTCATGTCAACTAAGCCTATATGAATTCAGTATTTTGTAATGCTGTGTGTGCATTTTAAAAATGAGGTTTGATTGTTCGTTTTTGCTTAGATTATTTTACTACTACTTTAATTTTTATAGATAATTAGGTTGCCAACACCTTGGAACCAGAGCACAAACTATTTTTTTACAACTAATAACATTTAAAAGGAAGTTTTTTCTCACCACTGTCCCCAAGTGCTTTTTGTGTTGTGTTGTGTTGTGTTTGCCCAAGTGTTTTTCAGAAAAAGAGATTCTCTGATTTCAGTGTCTTAAATGTGAATAATTTTGGGTTTGTTTGCTTTTCCATGACATTATACAGTGTATCTTTGGGTTGTGCATAAAACAAGAATTTTAAAGGCGGTATGTTAGGCTTTGAGAAACACTGATTGACATTTTTCACCATTTTCTGACATTTTAAAACAAACAACTAGAAACTGATTAATCGAGGCATTAAACAATGGATTATTCAACTATAAAAATAATTGTTAGTTGCAGCCCTAATAAAGAGTGCTGCATAGACCTATATGAAAAGTGCCCCAGAGATAACTTATGTTATGATTTGGCACTTTAAATAAATTTGACTTTGCTTGACTAGTTCATTCTTCCTCACTCAAATGTGCATAAGTTTTTCAGCCACATTTGCTCTAAGACTGGAAGACTGTTTTACCCTGACCAGAAGTACTCCACCCATATTATATTGTGAATAGGTTAAATTAAAGAAAAATATTAATTTGATATAATTTATTTTGTTTATGAGGACAACACATATTAATCAGCTTTTCTGTAAATGTGTCGGTGTTTGCCAGCTGGCTAATCTTCAACTGCAGTCCGCCTCCACAATGCATTGAAACCTATAAAATGATTAAAAAAATTCAGAAAACGAAGACAACATGACACCATAAAAACAGCAGTTAAACAAGAACTCACAAGACACAACACAAGCCATGCAAAGCAACAAGAAACAGCAGAACATCAGTACAGTAACACAGCAACAACAAACATTTTTTCAGCACAAGTAGTCGTGCAATCCTCTTTCTCTTCATGTGTGCACAGATTTAAGCATGATGATGATCACTAAGAAGATGGTCAGGTTTTTTTTTCTGAAGCTTGACATCAGTCAAACTAGAAATAGTTAATACCACATGCAGCATGAAGATGGTATGATGAAATAGTATGTTGCAGCCCATGTGCTGAAACTCCAGTATTTATCAGCAATCCTCACAATTCCCATGACACAGCATGCAGTCTTCTGAAAATATCTCCTTCATAATTAATGAAAGAGGCTGTGTGGTTATGATGTCTAACATGATCATGTTTCTTCTCTTTACAGAAGAAGCTACACGCAGTGCTGCAATGTGTGCTACCCCTTGTTTCTGTTCATCATACTAGCAGCCTGCGTTATGGCCTGCGCTGGACTCATATGGATGCAGATTGCTCTGAAAGAAGATCTAGATGCGCTGAAAGAAAAGCTGCACAGCAGTAAGACTCGCTGTCACACACACAACCACACAGTTACCTTGTGATGGTCATAAAAGCTCACTGCCCTTGGGAAACCTACACCTGTTCCAAGTTACACAGTCCTTTGTCTTTATCACTGCTATTAACATATTGTAATGTTTTTATAACAGTGGAATCCAGCCAGAAGGTGTCCTCAAGTGAAATACCAAAACTAAGCGAGGATCTGAAAAATAAGGAAAGAAAGCTTGAAGACATTGAAAATGGAGACAAGGGATTGAGCAAGCTCTGGTCTAACCTGACAGAAATGAACAGAAAGGTCAGTATTTTTCATCACCCAGTGGTTTTGAAGCCACCTTGATATTCGGACTGCCACACACTAACCGGAATTCAAGTTAATCAACATGTCTGTAAATGTTTCAGTGTTAGGCGCCTGGGTAATTTTCAACTGCTGTTCTTTTGCAAGATGTTTTGAAACCTATAAGATGATAAAATATACAAATCTAAGACAACAGGACACCATAAAGACAGCAACAAAACAGGAATTCACAAGACAGAAAAGAAGCCATGCAAAGCAACGTGAGGAAGCAGAACATCAGTCTAATAACACAGCAGCAACAACCAGCAACACCAGTTTGAGACAAATAGTCATGCAAACAAGCAATAGGAAGCAGCAACACAAAGCTGTTACGCTACATTGTCGTGTTGATCTTGATAACATGTTTAAAGATGCATTTACGGGTTGCGGGATTACTTCCAGTATTGGTCATACCAAATATTTTAGTAGTTGCAAGTAAATTCCTGCACATTATCTAATTTGCAGTAATACATCTATTATTGCTAGACCTTCATCAGCCAAAATATACCCAGATGAAGGTCAAGTTAGACAGTGGACAAGAGTTAGTAGCAACTTGTGATCCACTCATCCTACACAGCTGTTGTGTGAAACAGATGTGCTAAGCGTTCTTCTGTTTATACCAAATATTGTCACACTTAAGTTAGTTGAAGTATGACAGGTACATTACAGTACATTGGATTTTGATACTTTGCAGTTGAGAATCCATGTTAAATATATAATAACATACAGTAATACTACAAAGAATAGAAGTCAGTAGTAGTAAACGCAGACGTAAGGCAAAAGTAAGTGTTAGGGGTCGATTTTTCAGATGCTGCATTAACAGTGTAATATAAATGTGTTTACTAGCTTCCCATAGTTAAAGTACAAGTTAAGCAAGTGTACAATTTTCTCTGTGTCACTACAAACCCAGATTGCTTGAGGAATGGGGTGTATAGTGAAACATTTTGAGCATGTAATTACTTTCTGTTTTAGTATGACCACATCATTTTTCTGAAATGAAAGGTAAAGCTCTTAGTACAATGACTTATTGTATGTGACAACTAAACATTGGTTTCAATTTCACATTTAATAGTTTCACATTAGAGAAAAGTTTCATACCCTTTGTAGAGCAAATTGCTGCACAACAGTCTCCCTAAGGAGAAACATCTTAACTTACACTAGTTAAATACACTTTTTTGTACTGTACAACTTCCTCTGATCTTGATTTTGGGATCATTAGAATAAAAAAAAAAAAAGACTTAAGATTGATAGCTCTGTAACTGAACATCTTGTGTCATTTTACTCCAGTGTAACTGAGTATGTTGTATCATTTTACTCCCGTGTAACTGAACATGTTGTGTAGTTTTTCTCCGGTGTAAAAGACTGTGTTATGTCACTTTACTTCTGTGTAACTGAACATGTTGTGTCATTTTACTCCTGCAGATCAGTTTGCTGGACTCTGCTGTAAACCATTTAAAGGCCAACTTGAAATCAGCTGCTGATTTAATCAACCTTCCAACTACAGTTGAAGAGCTTCAGAAGGTAGAGCAAAATGGAATTTAAAAAAAAGACATTTGGTTGAAAATCTATATCTATTAATATAAATTTTTTTGTACAGAGTTTCATAACTGACCTCGCTGAGTATTTCTCTTTTCCAGAGTGTTGCTACAATTGGCAGCACACTAACAAGTGTACAGCACGATGTGAAGACTATGCAAGCTGCTCTTGAAAATCAGAAGAAAGATGACGAGTTGAAGAAGACAATGGTAAACTTAAGCCAGGGACATTTCTAATAGTTCCTTATTTTTGGTATGATAATTAACTTAATTTTAATCTTTTATTTTGCTGGATATTAAATTTTGTTTGCAGTGAGAGGCAGAGTAGTCGATGAGAGAGGTTCAAAATGATTTTTCAAGCTGTATGTCAAACTACTGAACGGTCAGTATAGTGTTTTGGGCAGCTGACAAGCACCACAGAAGAATCTGAAGCTGTGTTCCTTTGCACTGTAAATAGTATAGAGCTGCAAGCTCTCGTATTTCACTTGACCAAAGCCGATGGATTTTTCATGAGTTGAAGTCAAAGTTGGATTTCACTTATTTTGTGTGACAGATTGCCTTTTTTTATTTGCATGTCTACACACACCGCAAGTATTGCCAGAGGCTGCTTTTCTCATTTATTATTTATGTGTGAACGTATGGAGAGCAGTGTTTACATAAAACGAGTTAACAGTGCATTCGGTTCAAGTGAATTACTTGAGTAACTTAGCGCACCAGTGTCTGATGTACTACTTCTCTGTTCCTAGCTGCAGTGGTGCTTTTGCATATTTATCTCACTCAGAATTGAGGCGAATACATACATATGGCCAAGATGATTCTGTTGATGAAATGTCAGTTGATCTGCTTAACTGTGGCATGAATCCAAACCAGAAGCAGCAGCGAACTTTGCCACTGCCAGATTAATTTGTTTATTTGTGTACTCAGCATGCATGGATGTTTTTGCAGTTCTTGTCAGGCTTACATTGAGAGAGTGGTTGGGTTAAGAAGGTCCTGTCATTTCTTGGATCCATGCGTTGGTTTTTCATTCATAATACATGAAACAAGTGCCAATCTATTTTGGGAGCTTAGATGCTTTAGTTTGCTGGGCAAAACTAGGTCAAAGACAAGTGCAGAATATTTTATCCACTTTATTCTCTTAAGCAAAATAGGATGGGAAAAGAGGATCAGCAAATAATTACTCTCTTTTACATATCTTTTATACAGTGACCTCCATAATTATGTGGTCAGTAATGAATTGCTCACTGGCTGACATCTCCATAGTCTTGTAACTTTGGATTTTCGGGTACACCCTCGGTCTCAGTCTACCTGCCTAACTTCCCAGAAAACTGATCACACATATTGACCTATAAATCTCTATTCTTTTAATTCCCAGGACTGTTTCCCTTGTGTGCTTTTGTGTTAGTATCTGGATGCTAATAAGTCTTAAAAAGTTGCAGAAATCTCATCTATCAGTAATTGGCAGGCTGATTTACATGGATTTCCTTTTTTCTGTCATAGGACATAACAGACCTGAGAAAAGCAATGAGTGAGGCTAACAAGACAGAGGAGCTGCACCACACACAGGCTGATGAGCAGATCCACATCCTCCTCTCTACGGTTGCAGATCTTCAACAGAGAGTATTGTCATTAGAGAATGGATCAAAGCAAAATGTGAGTAATATGAAGTTTCACACTTAATTTCTGTATTTTTAAAGTTGAGCTTTTAAAGCATTGTGATCAGCCTTCTTTTAGTTAACTATTTTAACCATCATCCATATATTAACCCATCTATTTTAACTTTGATCCACCACTTTTAGCTCTCTTTTGTAAACATTGTCCATTACCTGTAGTGCTCTGTTTTAATGATTATCTATTACTTTTACCTATTCTAACAATTATCATTACTTCTGGCTATCTCTGTTAACCATTAGCCATTACTTTGAACAATTTATTTTAACCAGTAACCATTACTCTTAAATTAACTAGCTAGCTAGTTCTCAATATGCTGTGTTCTCGTGTTACAACTAAATGAGGCTATATA
Source organism: Lutjanus erythropterus (assembly GCF_056507025.1). NCBI lineage: Eukaryota > Metazoa > Chordata > Actinopteri > Lutjaniformes > Lutjanidae > Lutjanus > Lutjanus erythropterus. Next base: position 14,186,637 of record NC_139328.1, read on the forward strand.
CACTCTGGGCAATATCCTGTTTAGGAATCACTGGTTTGGAGAGTAAAAGACATCATAATATAGTTTGTATTTCATCATTCATCTGGTTTACAGTCAAAGGAAGCAGCAGCTCAACTGCCAGTCACCAATGAAAGTCCTGCAACTGCAGTGATGAATGAAGCTACTCCAACCAAAGCAGCACCTGGGGATACGCAAGGTGCAGTATACGATAAAGCTGTTTATTGTGGTGGTTTTCTTTGCCTTATATTACATTTAAGTTTTTTCTCTCCTGTATTTTCACAGAGATATCCACATCTCTGACAGAGCCTCAGACAAGCAGGCATCCCCGCTTCTTAACTCCAAACCGCTCTAAGAGAAATGCTGAGAGAAGATGCCCAGAGAGTGTGGTCCTGCCTGGTGTCAGTTCTCTTAAAGGTGCACACTACTACTCCAAAGTTTCATGTCTCAGCTTTCATTAAAGCAATAGTTTGACATTTTGGGAAAAACAAGAATTTGCTTTCTTGTCTGGATTGAGGTCCAAACCACTCTCATGTCAGTTTAGTAGATGTGAGGCTGTGATATGTTAAGTCTCCACTGGTTGCCTAGCAACCTCACAGGGATGACAAGACTTCAGGAGGCTACAGCTCCAAGCCAAGATATACTTGGCACATAGCACCCCATAAAACTTTAAATTGTCATTTGTACGCTTCATCTTTTGTATTGAAAAACAAATGAGATATTGTGTGTTCGTTAGTGAGCTGCTGGGTGGAGGATTTTTTTTGTTTTACTTTGCACAGAGCTGGGCTAGCTGTTTGCCCCCATTTCCAGTCTTTATGGTTTAAGCTTCATATTTAACAGACAGACATGAGAGTGGTGTTAATCTATCAGAAAGACAGCAAACAAGTATATTTCCTTGCATGTTATATAAAGGCTCCACATTCTGTTGTCAATAGTATGGATATTTTGGTAACACGTCTTATCTTATTAGCTTTATGTTTTAACATTACATTATAATGTCACATGTAGTTGGTTTTGACAGTGGCTGTCATGAGACCATTTTAAGGCGATAGTTCACCCAAAAGTGAAAATTCATTCAATATCTACTCACCCCTGTGTTGATGTGAGAATGGGTGAAGATCTCCAGTTCACAAAACACAAAACAGCGTTGCAGCCGAATCCAGAACAATTGAAGTGAACGGTGACCAGTTTTAAAATGTGAAAAAAAGAACACAAAATGTCTCCATACTGCTTGTGTGGTATAATCCAAGTGTCTGTGTGCCATTTACACCATGTTTTTAGCCTAAATGTCAACTGTGGCCTCTCAGACCGGATCTGCATCCACACACCTGAAGCACAAGTTGGTCCTTTCTCAATCTGGAAAGGATTTTGTACACTACACCACCAGGTTTCCATTGCTCTCGCTCTGTAGTCCGTGGCTGCAGCAAAGAACTGATGTTCCTCCTCTCTGTCGAAGTCCTCAAACATTTTCTTGTCTGCACACTGATCCAGTCTGAGAGGTTACAGTTGACATTTAGTCTTAAAACATGGTATAAATGGCGTCTTTTTCGGGTCAAATTTTAATGTTGCGGCTTACAAACACTTGGATTACACCACACCACACCATTTTTTTTGTTATGTGTTCTTTTTTTTACATTTTAAAACTGGTCACTGTTCATTTTAATTGTTCTGGATTTGGCTGCAATGATGTTCACCCATCCTCACATCAGTATAGGGGTGAGTAGACATTGAGTGAATTTTCATTTTTGAGTGAACTATCGCGGCAGTGGTACCAGTAAAGTTTTACCACATGGACTTGTTATAAAGGTGTCATTAATGTTATAAAGCCAGAATGACGGTGAATCAGCTTACAGAGTTAGCTGACAGACAGATAGTGGTTAGGTAGTTTACTTCTCGCTAAAGTAGGCTAACTGCTGTCTGCTGTTATCTGAAGCTGGCATTAGCTAAGTTAGCTCAGTTAGCCGTGGAGCCAGTCAGCTAATTAGCTGACTCAGTCCCAGGGTGCCAGTAGCCAAACCCAGCAAGAAAATCACAGCAGTGCTGTATTCACTGCCGTCACAATGATAACTTTGTGTTCATGACATAGTTATGACAATCTTAAGCATACCCCTTCAAATAGTGTCACCTTTTTTTTGAGTCTGAGTCTGTCTTTGCATGTTTCTGAATAAAACATTTCTTTTCACAGACTTGGAAGACATCTTCCAGCAGGCAGGCATTGGACACAATTCACTCGGACTGACCCACCACAGCCTCAGTAAAGTATTTGGAACATCAATTCCCAGTGCTCGTACCATGGAGTGTTTTGACAGTGATGGGGACAAGAGGTACTCCCTGAAGGAGCTGAGAGCTGCTGTAGGTTTGTGAGCACATCATCGCTGACAGCAGTGAACAGTATTGGAATACCCAGCGGGCTTCTGGGGGTTTGGAGGTCCCGACCCTTTTCTGTAATTGCTGCACTTTTGTGAACTGAATATTTATCGTATTGATTGTGGAACAGTGGCGCTGGCATGCCCCCTGCTCACTCCCCTCTCCCTGGGCCATTTCAACCCAACTTCTTCCAAAAAAACATGAGCTTAAATTTGAATCCTTTTGAGTACCTATTTGCAGAATATTCAGCTCTTATTTTAGCAAATTCCATGGTTAATATGGAATAAACTGTGGAAATAAGTGTAGTGAATTATTTTGATTTCTGTTTTCCATCCTCAATTCTCAGACTTGCTGTTTTCCTACAACTGTTTTGTTTAGTTTTAGATTTTGTGTGGGTTTTTTTCCTTACCAGTCTGTCTCATCTTGATGTAACACTCGTGTATTTAGCTTCTCTGGAGGCTGTAATTGTGTGTCCATTCCCAACTCATTAACACAAACACCTGGTACAACTCACCTGAACCTTATTTATAGAACCTGAGATAGAATTTTATGAATGTTTACAAATGACTACTAGAAACAGAGTTTTTGTGAGTCTTTTGTTTGCTTTTTTTTGATGGATTTCTAACTTAACTGAAAATTACAATTGACCTATTCTGAGTCCCGCCCCTTTTTGCTCTGTACTCCAATAACATTTGAGCAAGCTTGGCACCCAACAGAACTTTGGTCACATTTCTCCTTTCCTTTTCCCTGTACATAGATATGCGATGTTCTTGGCGGTCTGTGTTAAAAGCACATTTGAAAGATTCTTAAAGGATGTTGTTAGGAGACTTGTAGAAGGGACATATACACATCTTAACTTAGCTAATGTGGGCAAAATGCTAACTAACTAGATAGCGATAACGGTTTACCTAGATTAGCAAGCTAATTAGCTAACATTTTACTAAAAGTAACTATCATATATCACTAACTAGCCAGCTACCTAGTTACCCAACATTTGACCAAAACTTGACCGATGTTCTGGTGCGTGGCAACCTTGCTCAACTATTATGGGAGCGCAGAGAAAAAAGGGGTGGGACTTAGTATAGGTGACTTGAGAATAAGAGTGAGGGCTTGTGTATGCTATTTTCTGAGCTAAACAAAGTTTCAGATTTCTGTTGTGCGTGTTTTTTTTCCCCTCATTTATCTTCAGTTCGTTGCTACATTTAGATTAGAATTGTGTGTTTAGTCTGCCTGTACCTTTATCAGTATTTTTTCTTTTTTTTCTTGCAGTTTTAAGTTCTACAGGTTTCGAAGGGCTATGAACACTTTGAATCATTCAGAGAGAATTTTTGAAGTGGTACAGTAACTCGTGAGGCATATGTAGCAATAACAAAATGACGTAGATATTGCTTGTATAAAGTTGCAGTAGACAGACGGCACGCCTAGCTCACAATGTGTAACAGGTAGTATAAGAAGCACTGATCACTCTTTACTTGATTCATTTTATTCCATTTTTATGGGCCTAATAATGGTGTATTTACATTAACAGATTTGTCATATTCAAACATTGTTGTACTTTGTAAAAATGGTTTAAATGTATTCTCAACAGATTATCTTGTGATGGGGGGGGGGCGCGTTAGTAAACTTTACTTTACGGTCTTAATCTCAACATTGTACATTTTTTAAATAATTCTGTTGTGCTTTGCATGTTGCTTATAACGTAACATGAATCAATTATTTATGAACTTAACATAGTCGACTACTTGTTTTTTTGCAGGACAATGGTTAGTTGAGCTCAAAATGTAACAGCTTTGGCCATCATGACATAGATTTTTGGATCCATGCTGCTACTGTACTGTACATGGGGGATTTTATGAATGTGTTTTTGTGTGAGCACCAATGAATAAACACACAATTAAAGGTTTGATTTGTGGTCCATCTGGTGTTTTCAGTCATGAACTGAGAAACTGCCACTAAATTTATTCAAAATATGTCAGTAATTACTTTTGCATTTGCAAAAGTAAAAAATTTTGCATTTTATAATTTTTATTTTGCTAGATAGAACAAATTATTTGTAACAATATTTTAAGTGCTTGAAATACCTAAAATACTGTAATTAATAAGTAATTTATTGTCAAATAAGACATTTGTTTCCTCAGGTTAATACAGTAATAAAAACTGTACAATAATTGACCTAATCACAGTGTAACCGGTTGGGGTCTGTGCTTCCTTGGCTAGATAGGATAAAAAACACTGTCACTCCTTTCTCTTTATGGCCGACCTCCAATTATACTGTTTTGTACCGTTTTGTTTTTTAAAGTTGGAGAGCTTAGAAATTTATTTACTTCAGTGTGGTAAAATAGCAGAGCTCATCAATGGAGGATACGTAAGAATTGGCCACCTCAAATTCATGCTCCAAGTAAACATAAGGCAGCACATCAATAACTATCTGCTGCTAACTAGCTGTTATCAACCAGTAGTCTCAGCAGTGACTCATTGTGGCTTCTTGAGGTGCAAATTGGTTTTATCAGACAGGACAAGCCGGATCTTTCAGGTTGACATGCTAACTTCAGTAAATACTAATGCAACCCCAGACATTTTTCACATGACATCTAAAATCCTCTTACCTATAGTACTATTTCTCTGTTCTGGAGCAAGTTGCCCAGTTTTGGAGATAGCAGCCAATATAATGGGACTAAATGGCTCTCGGCTTGTGTTGCTCAAAGCACCAAAAACTACATTTGAACAAATCATGACACAGTTAGTCAGTTTTGTGTAGGAACGTCTTTCTTTCTAGTCAAAACAAAGTAATTCCAGTAGATTCTACTATTAAAAAAAAGAAAATGGTGCCTACATGAAACTGCTCACAACCAGGTTTGTGGATCATCTTGAGTAGCTGAGTCAAGATTTCTGGAGAGATTTTGCTTTTACAATTTTTTTTTTTAAATCACTTTAAGCACCACAAGCTGACAGAGTGCTATTTAGTTCCATCATATTCAAGAGAAAGCAGACATCTCTATAGCGATAGCAGCTACCACAAAATGAATCTAGATGGATAGATAGCACAACAACAGGTAAGTCATAAAATATGTAGTTTTGATTTTGGGACAAATGGTCCCCTTAAGCTAAAATTCTAACATAGTGCTCCTTTAAAGTCAGAACCATTTTGAGTCTACTAATGCCTGAAATCTGATAATATCAATCTGCATACAATGCATTTCTGTTTTTTCAAAATACTGTTAGAAATTATTTGTATTTTATTTAAACACATTTCTTTTCTCATGCAATATTTTGAAACACTTATTGAGCAAATGTTTGTAATTTATAACAAAATATTTTTTGAGTGAGTGGCACTAAACAATGTTTTACAACAATGTTGCAAATCACTGCAATCTTATTTAATCCAGACTGAAACATACAAAAGACGTGGTGAAGATCTTTTCACAAATATATTTACAACCGTTGAATTGTTAACAAGCCTGTACAAAAGAATCCCTCTTTTAGATCTGCTTTATCATCATTTTTGACAAAACTGAGGTCTGTCTCTGAAGACTTAGGCCAGAGCCCCTTTAGCTCTCCAGTCCCGGGACAAAAGCCCCAGCAGCTCCTCTTCATCCTCCTCCTCTTGTTCCTCAGGATTGTTGGCGTCTGTCTCCATGTGTTCATCCTTTCTGGGCACAGACTTGCTCTTCACAACATCCCGCCTGTCTCTCAGTACTTCAACTCTCTTGTAACACTCAATTTGTTCATCTATTTCATCAATCTGTCGTTCAAGGCGGCCCTCCTCGTCGTCCTCCGCCACGATGGCCTCTGATTTTGTGTTCACCTGTCGGATCTCCTTCTGAAACTCTTCCCACTCCTTGTCCATTTGATCTTTGGGCGCGTCCACGTTGCGAACTTTGGCATCTCTCACAGGGTCGTCGAAGAAGCCCTCTGGCAGCGCCTCGGCCGTGTTGTCTTTCTTTTCTGTGACTTTCTCCTGCACGTCTGCTTTGAGGATGGAGCCTGAGTGGGAGATGGCGGGTGCGGAAGGGATGGAGCTGTCAAAGAAGTCAGCTGGTAGTCCTGCAGCTTCAGCCTTTTGGGGAGAGGGGTTTGTGGTTCCTGCCTCTTCATCGTCTTCTTCTTCCTCGTCCTCATCATAAACTCCAGCCAAGAGACTCAGACCTGCAGATTTCTGGGTAGAAACAGCCTCCTTTGCGCTTGGTTTCTCGAAGAAGTCTTCTGGCAGCCCCGACGACGAGGGTTTCACCTTCTTCCCGTTGACGTCGTCGTTGTCCGGTGCTTTCCTCTTTACTGGCTGACTCTGTGGTGTTACAGGGTGACTCTGTGGTGGTGCTGGTTGACTCTTTGCCCCCTTCAGCTCGGCAACTTTCTCTTTGTGCTGTTTTCCGAGAACGTGAGCTGGCCACAGTAGTTCAGACTTCACCTGCACACTGCACAGGACGCAGCTGAGGTGCCCCAGACTGTTGTATTTGGCAAAAGGAGACTCCACGCGCTTCTTGTCGTTTGTTTGCCGCTGTTTTTCTTTCATCAACCGCCGGAGCTCCTCCTGATTTACAACTTTCTTCCCCTTCTTAGAGGATGCCATTCTTGAAAACAACGCAGCTTGATAGCTAGCTCGCTACTTGCTCGATGAAGTAAAAGTGCGTCTCATGAAAATGACGTTGACTGCCTGAGCTCGCGTTCAAACGGCAGCGTCTATAATAGGGGGAAACCCTGGATTCGCGAAAGTCTCGCGAGATTTGATGTGCGCTGTGGACGATGGACAAAGTAGTTGTGTTTTATAATGCGACAACGCGGTGGTTAAGATTGGCTTACGTTTAGGGGACAAAACATTTGTTTAGTGTTAAGAAAGATAATACTTTGGGTTAAAATATTTACTCTCGCAAGACCTTTCGCGGGTCTGGGGTTCTCTTCGAGACCATAAACTGGTATTTTTTTCCTTTTTTGAAACAACAACCTTATGGTAACAGACAGTTGACAAGTGTACAACCACTTTTTTAGACAAAACTTGTACAAAAGGGAGCACAAGAAATCAAAAACACGCATATAAAAGAAAAAGAAAAAAGAAACAAAATCATATTTTAAACGCTAAGGGATACATAAAAATCTAGGTAGATTTATATATATATATATATATATATATATATATATATATATATATATATATATATATATATACACATATACACATATACATATACATATATACATATATATATATACACGTGTGTGTGTGTGTGTGTGTGTGTGTGTGTGTGTGTGTGTGTGTGTGTGTGTAGTCCACTATTACAAACATGCCAAATGGACCAAAGGAAAAGTTTGGCTTTTTGCTTACACATTTGGATTTGTGAATATAAAAGTTTGTAAAAACAATAAATAAAATAATCAAATAGAACTGTCTACACTGATTCCTGTCATATTCAGTGAATCCAAACACTATGTTTTTGCAAAAAAGGTAAGGGTACATACGATCAGTAATAAATCATAGCATTTTACTCCAGGTTGGCGAGACTAAAATAAAAGCACCAGTATATATCTTAATTCTCTACGAAAGGTACAATTTACATCTTTCTAAATCGTGATGTAGAAACAATCTCTCATCTATGTTTTGATTGTGAAATGTGCCCAAAATTTTGGAGAGATACCGAGTCTCTCTTTTTTTTTTAATTTGTTGCCTCTGTTTACTGTTTTAATCTTAAAGATATTATTTGTTACTACATGATAACAGCTGATGACAGTGGTCTTGAATATTTGATTTACTTCATCATTCTAATATGCAGAGTTTTTCAGAGATTTTTCAAATCAGTTCCTGAGATTGCTCCCTTTCTTATAGACGTAAATTCCCTATTAAAATCACTTACATTAGTAGACAATAAAAAGAGTAAAGAGCATGTGGAATCTTGATTGTGAGTATTTGGATGCTTGTAAGAAACAAGCCATTAGACACACAACACACAGTCATACAGAGGTTGTCACTTTTTTTGGCAAGTGGTATTTGGTCACATGAACCCTCATGATCTTTGGATCCCCAGATAAGGTGACTTACAGACTGCACCACTGGGGAGACATGAATCCCACTCATCTTCTTACCAGTGGGGCATCACATCAGATGTACGAAAATGGTGTATTGTTATGTGTTTATACTTAAAATGCTTGCATAAGTCAAAATCTAGATGATAAAATTCTGAAGAAAATCACACATCATTCTGTAGGTTTCAGGTGTTTTGCTGATGTTTGATAAAAAAATTTAGTAAAAAGGAAAATGTTCATTCAGTTCAAAGTACAGCAAAATATTAAATATCACAAAGTAAGAGGTAGCAAAACTCACATCATCATAGTCAGGATGTTAAATGAAGCAGGTTTTTATGACCCTCCTGAGTTTTTCATATCACCTGTTTAAACAGTAAAATTAGATAAAACTTTGGTGAAAGACAATGATATATTTCTGTAATACCACAGGACTCCTACTAAATTTAGAAATTACCATACCGTCTTAAAAGTAAAGGATTTAATCCATGACTAATGTGGAATATTGTTATGTAATTAGATATTGTCTGAATTTTCATTTTTGGATGAACTACCCCTTTAAGGTTTGAGATTTTTCACAGGTCTGGGGTTTTCTACTAGACACTACTGCAAAAATCAACCTTGGTCCAAAAAAAATAAAAGCCATTATCACTCAGTGAAAGTCCATCTTTGTGAAAGCTTGTATTGTCTTACCTTTTTGAGGGTCTGTGGTGATCTGTACTCAGACCTCACAGTTGCTATAGCAAGAGAAAAAACAAGTCACACACAGATATATTGTCACACAAACCCCCAAATGGGTCAAGCTAGCGTGCCAGTATACACACATACAGGCAAACACACACAATTTTGATTTACCTTTAATCCAGTAATGTTACTCCTACACCAACCTGACAATGTTATGAGAGCTGTGCTTAATGAACATATACTTACAAAAAATGAGTTAAGTTACCTTGCTGGTAACTTGCTGGAGTTTTTTCTGTTGTACTTAAATATTATTTAAGCACACATTGTTGATGGACAAGGGATACGTCACAATACAGCGTTATTAAGGTCTTAAGGCTTTCCTGAGTAATAAATTGTGTCTATGGTTCAAGCTGGTCGTGTCTAGATGGGAACTCCAGACACGCAAAAAAATCTCGCGAGAGTAATCATTTAAACCCAAATTATGATATTTTCCTGACCTTAACCAAGTGTTTTTTGTCCCCAAACCTAAGCAGATCTTAACTACAGCGCCACATGTTATAAAACATTATTAGTAGTTACAACCTACACGAAAAACAAACCACGCGTACAAATCTCGCGAGAGTCTAACAAATGGAGGGTTGCCCTTTTGACACGACTCTCGCTTTAAACTGGGATGGACAATTGTCTCGCGAGACTTGCCACTCGCAGCACATTAGCACTAGCAGAAATGTTAGCTCAGCTGGCGTTTTTGTGCCGACCGACTGAATTTTGCCGCAAAGCAAACTGAATCGATACCATTTCAAAAGGTATATCCGAGGAACGGCAGAAGAGACAACGATGTAGCAGTTTGAGCGTCGTTCTTTTTCTTAGCTGTGTGTTGGTTTAGTGCGTGTGTGTTCTGTTATGTTTAGCATTATTTTTTGTTTTCAACGCCGCACCCACCATATTCATTTTTTATTGTGGGCTAGCTAGCTAACGACTGCTGGGAGCTAACGCTGGAGCAGCAGGTGTAACGTTATTTGACCAGAGAGCAGCCAGCAACGAGAAAGCGTCGCCGTGGGTTTAAATAGCTTACAAGCTCATTTTAAATTAAATCTGCGGATACTGTTCTTGCTGAAAGGCTCTCAGATTTATGCCACAACCTCACCAGCCTGTTAGTAGCCCAGTAAATAGTTCAGTTAGCTTGGTAACGTTACGGTGGTCATCATGACAGGTGAGAAGATACGCACCATGCGAAAGGACCACAACAAAACAAACAAAAATGACGAGATAATGGACACGTACGATGAGACCTCAAATGGGACTATCCCTAACGGTACCAGTAACCATTTCAAGTCCAACAAGGCTTTTCAGAAATCCGTCAAAACCTCGGCTCTGCAGCAGCAGCAACAGCTCAATGCAAACAACATCAACGGCAATTCATCATCTATTGGTACTGTTGTCAATGATAACAATAAGAACCCAATAATTCTGACAAATGAGGACTTGGAGTTCCCTGTTCATGAGTGCGTCTTCAAGGGAGATGTGCGTCGGCTCTCCTCTCTCATCAGGACCCACAGCATCTCTCAGAAAGATGTACATGGTAAGCTTTATGCTATCAACTACTTGTTTTTGAGTAATTTGTTTAGACTAACTGCATTGCATAATGGACATATCTCATATGGGACTGGGCGCCATGGCTTATAAAAGATATCTTGGTATTTTTAGGCTGTTCTGCAATGAGACGTATCCAGATATACACGTTTTTTTAAAAATAAGCAAACAGAAATGTAAACAGAGATTCCTGTCATATTCAGTGAATTCAAACAATATATTTTATCTAAAGTTAAGGGTAGATATGATCAGTGATAAATCGTGACAGTTTACTCCAGACTTGTTCTGAATGTTGAGGTGCACAGATTATTATTTACACATTTATATCTTTGTATGTTCAACCAACAAAGTGATCTGTCTCAGTATCTGTATATCCTTGCAATTGACAGAGCAATTGTTTTTCCTACAAAGTAGAGCTGCACAATTAATTGCAGTTGCAATAAAATGCAAAATGGCCAAGTGCAGTACTCAAATTGCAGAATCAGATCGCAATTTTTTGAAAAAGGAAAATGTATGAGAAAACAGCAATATAATGAGGTACTGTACAACTGCAAGTCTTGTTCTCCAGATGAAAGAAAACTTGTTTGTTTCAGGCCTCAGTAAATATCACATCATCACGACTTTATTTTATTTTTTCACTGAACATGAAAATTGTAATGCAAAGCTGATCATTTCAACTAATCATATTGCAATCGCACTTTCAGTCAAAATAATTGCAGTATAATTTTTTTTTACCAAATCATGCAGCCCTAGTTGATATCAACAATTGACATTTCCACTAGTGAGAAGTGAATTGTTGTGCAACCCTACCACAAAGCATCAAAATCATTTAATATTGACATGTTATTAATTAGAAAATATATTTTCACATTCTCATAGTGTACTTTTACTTTTCATCTGTCCCTCTTTTTTTAAAATTCATTGCTAAACTAAGTTTTATGAACTGTTCGAAGACCAACACCACCTCCCTTTTAGCTGAGGCATTTTGAAAAATCTGAAACTGAAAAAAATCTTTTATAAATTGAAAGATTCTGTTTTACATTGGAAATAGAAATTCTACAGTAAATATATACAAGTATATAAAAATAACCTTATGTTGAAGAGAATAGTCTTGGTCCATTAAATCAATGATTGAATAAGATAGACATGACTTGTATGCCAAGGTACTGTAATCATGGAGCTGACTTTGTTTAAATAATAACAAACAACTTTGGGTAGAAGAAATATGTTTTCATTGCATTATTTTTGCTTTCTTGAATATCATATTCAGATCTGGGTGCATGCATAAGCTCAAACATAAACATCTAAAGCAGTAAAATGCAACATAGACATTAATACAGAAGTGATATAAATCTAAAAACACAATAGTAAAACACAATCAGGGACCATTTTATTAGGACTTTAATTAAATGTTGCTGTATTACTTATATACTTCTATTAAGGATGCAGAGAATACAGAAATTTTACTTTGACTTAGGGCTGAGCGATATGGAGCATCACAGTATTTATGGATAAACAATATTGCAACAGTATTGTAGGAATGACCATTGGTGCTTTCCCAAAATATTAACACAACTAGAGTTTTGGTAAAGAATCATCAGTAATGTGGATGTAATGACTAAATGGATAAAGTTAAATAAATTACATCACTTTACTGTAATGCAGCCTTTAAAACCAGGAAAAGACAACACTTATGTCATATCATGATACAACAATATCCAAAATCTAAGACTATATCTAGTCTCATATCTTAATATTGAAAGAATATTTATATATCACCAAGCCCTAATCTCTGATCATGTGGAGTCGTTGATGTTAATATTCATATGTACTCAGTTGATCATTTATCATGCCTCTCTTCCAGGAAACACACCTCTGCACCTGGCTGTGATGCTTGGCCACAAAGGTAAAGCTGATAACAAGTATTGAACTTGTGTTTTTTATTTTAACAGCGTATTGTCATACACAGGATTAACCAAAATGAACAAAAAGCTTCTCAGAGGGTAATCTACTAGCCTCGGTTTGAGCCCAGAAAATTACACTAAATCTGCTGTGCTCCATGGCTTTGCATCTGTCATAATGTGGCTTTATTAAAGAGTATTTGGCATCCTCATTAAAGGCCATTTTCAGAGCACTTCAGTTCTCCTTCCATTTTTGGAGTAGCCTCCCTCCATTCTCCTGCTGCACTCAGCATGTCTTATCTGACCTCTGCAGTGTTGCTGTACTGGCTCTTCCAGTGCAGAAGTGGTAGTTGCTGATACTGTTGTCAATGATGACCATAATCAGTTATCTTACATTTGTCATTACAGAAAGATCAGTCGTAACATCCTTTGTATTGACCCTGGTACAAAGTAAATCTTAACATTTACCTTTTATATTTGGCATGGGCGCTTACTACAGTGAGAAGTACAGTGGTGGGAGGAGTGCCAAGATCTTTTACTTGAGAAAAAGTAGAAAAATTCTAGTTAATAAGTAAAATTACAGAAGTATTATCAGCAAAGTAATCGTAAAAGTAGTCATGCAGAATGGCTCTTTCAGTGTTATATCATCATAGAATATTATGTTATGCATTTTTTTCATTATAGAATATTATATTATGCATATTATAGTATGCAGTCACTAATGAATATATGTAAGGGCATAATGTTGTAGGTTGTCAATGTGGAGCCAATTTTATGTTTTGTATACTACTGGGTAGATTACTTATAGTTCTTGATCATATGATATAAACTTTTTTTTAATGTAAAAAGTAACTATCAGTGTAAAATATATGTATTGGAGTAAAAGCATATGTAGTGGAGTAAAATAATTAAGTCAAAAATAAAATTATCCTCTCCTGTTCCTTTTAAATGTGCTAAAGTATGCCTCATTTTTCCTGGGAAAATGTGAACACAGGCTTGTTTTATAGGATTTTAAAGAGAATCTGCCCTAGTGGCAGATAATAAGAATGACTACAGCAAATTTTCTTTCTGATGGTCTTGTTTGTGTATGTAGGTCGTATTTTTTATAACCAGTTAAAAACTCCTTGTAGTAGGTTTGAGTACAGTGCTTGAGTAAAAGTATTTACTAACTTTTCACCTCTGGAAAAGTGGCGACAGTAAACAGAACTGGCTTTAATCGCATTTGTCTTGATATTTTTGTGTGCTTTTCATTCAGAGTGTGCCCTCCTGCTGCTGGCCCATAACGCTCCTGTAAAGATAAAGAATGCCCAGGGATGGAGCCCTCTTGCAGAAGCCATCAGCTACGGCGACAGGCAGATGAGTAAGTTTCAGTATCAGCACAGCTCTGAATAGCTCTCTGCTCTCATAGAGTCTTCATATTTGGATGTGTTTATGGTTATCTCAATTGTGTACCTGCATCATATGCTCATTGTTGGAATATAGAAATTGAGCGCTGCCTCTCCGATGGGCCTATAAATTTATAACGGCTTCATGATTATGTCAGCTTTAGTCACTGTGTCTCAGTTCAACACTCTGACATCTGGAATGGCTTTCTGCATGAATGCTAATATTGTAGCAGTATTGGTAAATGTCAGCCTGATGGTTGTAGTGTGTTCAGCAAGTATCACATTTGGCTGAATTGCTCTGCTTTTTTGTATTGCCAACTGAATGATGGAATATATTTTCCTCAAGAAAAAGGAAATTATGATTTTATTCTCCCTTATAGTGAATGAATTGCAATACAAAATACCCCAGAACGAGCTTGATGTCTGTGGGTTATTTTGGGCAGAATTAATCACTTTCTTCCCAGAGTTTCTGTTGTCAAATTGGGGATAAAATCATCTGCATTGCTCTGCAGTTGAAATTCAGTGTGCAGTTTTTAATTTTAACCAATAAACCCTGAACAGCACTACTTCATTATTTTTGGTTAATAATGTGTCAGTCACTGACAAATTCTAATTTCATCATCTTTGTTTCTTACAAATTAGGCAAGTTATTAAGGCAAGTTTTTTTGTATACCACATTTTAACAAGTGAATTCAAAGTACTTTAGATAAAACATAAGACATCAAGACAAATGTAAGACAGTATAAAAAGATGTTTAAATACAATTAAAAGAGTTAAATGGAAATAGAAAAAAAAGCTGAACAGGAGAGTTATAATTGCAATGCACAGTAAGATATTAATTAAAAGCCTGAAATTTGATTTACTAACTTTAGAGGATGGTTTGGATGGTTCATCATGTAGCAGAAGAGCAGAAATGGTATTTTGGCCCTGAATACTGTTGGAGGTCACAGCGTATGTGTGAGTGTTAGTGGAACCTTTTTATGAGTCATTTAATTGTTGAGAGGCGGCAACTGCTGTCCGGCTGGTCCAGCTAAAAAGCTAAAGGTGGGGATTTTCTCTGAGCGCTCGTCATCCAGATGGGCTGGAACGCAGCCTGAGCGATGGCTTAGTGTTGGGAAGCCCTGAGCTTACAGCCTGGTCACTCCCCTGCTTAATGATGCCACTGCTTTTAGATCTGACATCCAGTGAAAAAGAGTCAAATGACATGTGAAAGGCAGCAGCTAATGCCTTTGGGATGAATTCACTGCTCTGTCCTTTTTTAATGTCTGGTGTTAATTTTATATACTTAACTAAGGATAATAGAAAAGATAGAGGCCAGGCTGAGCATCTAGTAAAGGGACAGAATACTAAATCATTCATCTCTATTTTTGTGACAAAGCTGACACATTTCTCTTACAGCTGTTTGGCCATAGGTCTGCACAATTAATTGAAATATTATTGCAATCTCAGAAGCTGCAATTTTTTGATAAAGGTGTAACAAAACAGCATTATAATGAAACACTGTTCTCTCCAGATGTAAGAAAACATGTTTGTCTGGGACAGACTCAAGCTAACCAATTAATTAAAATTTCATCAAAATCACATTATAGCCTACAGCAATTTTCAAATCGCAGGAGACACAATATTTGTGTCAAAAATATAATTTTAGGTTAAACAGTGTCATACTGCGCAGATGTCCTGTCCTACAAATCCTATTCTACAAATTTGGGAAACAATTTTTTGGTGCTGATCCTCACAAAAATCACTCCATAGACAGTTTATGCCCCTGTACAAATTGTTTTATTTATTAGTGGTTGTATATAAAGGACAAAGACTTGAGTTAATTTTCATTTTTAATCTAGGGGTGAAAGCTCTATTAAATACCAGAAAATAGCAAAATATGCCCATCAGGTTTTTCAAAGTCATTTATTCAATTATTAATTGAGTTGTAGGAATTTTCTGTCCCAGGGTGAGCAGACAGCATCCTTTCCCGCTACAGCCTGTGATGGACGTTGTGAGGCCCAGTAGTTTGAAAAATGACCCTCAACCTTGTTAGTATGCGTCCCAACTCTTCGTGCCTGCTGTGGCAGGCTGGCTTGGGACTGGGACCAGGAGTTTTGCTTTGAGAAGGTCACATCATTCTTGAGGGTGAAGGGGATGCAGAGAGGGGGCTGGGTACATTCACACCATCAGCAAGGACATGCAAAGAAAGGCGCAGCTTAATTTAGATTTAAATAACATGCAGCAGCACACAGCTGGCCATTACTTAGTGAGCGGGACACATAGAGAACAATTTGTGCTTAATGTCAAATGTGTGTGCTATAGCTTTTCATGAAACGCTGCAGCCTGGTCATCAGTCACCACCTCTCACTTTTACACATGTGCACATTGCGTCAGCAGCTTGCTCGCTGGTTGTCTCAGTGTGCAATGACGAGCTGACCGAGTGTAGCAAGCGCCTCATCAGCATTTCTCTCCTCAGTCATGTCCATTCTCAGCACAGCGTTCCCCCTCGGTCAAGATAACCAGCGTACATCTGAGATACGTTGATCTGCTGTGTTCCATGTTATTAAGTGGTTGTTGGTCACTTTGTATGAGAGAGAGAGAAATATGCTCCTCACAAGACAGTGAGTTCAGCTGATCCAACAATCCATATATGAAAAATGACACTTGTGTACATGAATTACTTGTGGCAGAGTAGTGATGCTTCCCCATGTGTTAGGGTGTAGCAGCAGCACCATATTAAAATCTTACTGTGCACTTTACTAGAGCTTGAATGTTTAGTTGTTTGATAGATTAGTCGATCCCCAAAAAATGATTACTAAAAAATGCTAAACATTCTCTGCTTCCAGCTTCTTCAAAATGAGGGATTGCTGCTTTTGTTTCATACCAGTAACTAAATATTTTGGGTTTTGTTTGGGTTTTTTGGACTGTTGACCCAACAAAACAAGATGAAGTTTGATATCCATCTTGCAATTGTGGAAAATGTGAGGGTCATTTGTCACTATTTTCTGACATTTCATAGACAAAACAATTAAGAGAATGAATCTGGGGTAGGCAGTATATTTTTGGTGTCACTGGGCAGAATTTGTCATTTTTTTGGCAAAAGTTCTATAATAGCACGTAAGTATAATGTAACTCAAGAGGTCTGAGAGAAAACTAGACCTCTTCCCTTCCTCTTGGCTGTGGTCAGGGTTTAGAATATCCTGCCTGTAATGGCAGACTTTGGTCAATCACAATTATAAAAAAAAAGTTGTATTACTATTATTTTGACTGAAAAAAAGCTATTCAGATTGTGATGATGTGATATTTGTTGGGAACTGTATCAAACAAATGTTTTCTTTCATCTGAAGAAGGGCTGCACAGTTATTCATAATATTATAAGAACCACAATATGGCCGAGTGCAATATCACAGAACCAGAACCGAATCAATTTTTTTATTGTACTGCTATTGTAATATAATGCTGCAGAGTTGCTCTGGCCTAAAAATCTTGTTCTGCAATGAAAGAAAACATGTTTGTTTGGTCCAGATCTCAACAAATATTACATATAACATTTTTTTTTTAGTATAAATGAAAATTGTAAGGCAAAAATTATAATTCCCACTAATTATACCACAGTCACAATTTCATTAAAAAAAGTCACAATATGGCTTTTTTTACCATATCATGCAGCCCTAATCTGAAGAACAACATTTTTTTCTCACATATTTTTCCTTTTTCAATATATTGCAACATTTTTGTTCTGGTTCTGCTATTTGGATATTGCATTTGGCCATACTGCGATTTCAATAATATTGCGATTAATTGTGCAGCCCTAGGTGATATGTTGAAATTTTACAATCAGCTACAAACAGCAACCGACAATTACCAATATATTGCAGGTGTGTGTGTGAAGTGGTCATCCACCCCTCAATCATTCTTCAGGATCAGTGGATTTGTACTGTGCCCCACCACCCACCCACCAAAAAAAACAAAAAAACAACCAATATATTCATCCAATTACTCAACCTGAATTCAAAGGTGGATTTAAGAATTTTGACCTCATACTTAAAAACTGTGGATGTACTAGCCATCATCCATTGTCTAATCTATAACTGAGTTGTTTTCTCTATCTTCTTGTTTCCTCAGTCACAGCAATACTGCGGAAGTTAAAGCAGCAGTCCAGAGAGAGTGTTGAAGATAAGAGGCCAAAGTTACTGAAAGCTCTCAGGGAGGTGAGGATCACACCGGCTTCACCATCACACCAAACTCAACTGCTGCCATCACTGAACTTTCACTCTGGCAATAATCATTTATTCTAATTAATGCCTGCAGAGATTTTGGAAATAAACCAGTCTTTCAGGATGAATATTCATTGCTGAAATGCATAATATGAAATTTTCACTGTACTTAACTTTTCTTCTGACCCACAAAGTTATAATTGCATCAGTATTTGTTGAATCCTTTCGTCAGAAATGTTTGTATCTTCTCTGTAGCTTGGAGACTTTTATCTGGAGCTGCACTGGGACTTTCAGAGCTGGGGTGAGTTTTCATATTTCACACCAAAAAGTTGTTTATATGCCCCTTTCTCTGTCAACACAAAACTAGAGTATGAAATACTTGTTCGTCAGCCGCAGTTAAATTTATTCACACTCTCTCTTGTGTTTTAGTGCCTTTGCTTTCCCGGATGCTTCCATCTGATGCTTGTAAAATCTACAAGCAGGGAATTAATATCAGGTAAAATGTCAAATACCACATTAAACCTGTTGCTGTGCCTATGAGAGAATCTAATTCACTGAGTTTTTTAAGCAGAAAATGGTTGCTATCCAGGTCGAGGACTTCTTTTAGATCTAAAAAGTAGGACGTAACATTCTGCTCACACTCCCTCTCCTCTCTCTTGATTTAGACTTGACACCACTCTCATAGACTTCACTGATATGAAGTGTCAGCGTGGAGATCTTAGCTTCATTTTTAACGGCGATGCTACACCCTCCCAGTCCTTTGTGGTTCTGGACAATGAAGCAAAAGTGTACCAAAGAATACACCACGAGGTGAGTGAGCAGTATGACCAGTTTCACATTGTGTCATCAGCTGTTTGACATGAGCAGCACTGCCTGACTATCGCTGTCTTTGTCCCGCAGGAGTCAGAGATGGAGACGGAAGAAGAGGTGGATATTCTGATGAGCAGTGATGTCTACTCCGCAACTCTGTCTACCAAGTCCATCACGTTCTCTCGTAGTCAGATTGGCTGGCTGTTCAGGGAGGATAAAACAGTAAGCTTTATGGGAAAAATCATCACTAAACATACTGAAACTGAAAAACAGTGTTAGTTTAATAAAGAAAGGTGTATATAAATAATGAAGCCAAACACTGGGAATCATTAAATTGCAAAACATTAATTTTAAAGAGGTCATAAAGCTGCATTTTATACCAGGTTCAGACTACACAATGTCAGCCCAATTATAGGCCAAACCAACAAAATACAGGGTGTCAGGAATGAAAATGGATGAAGGGCGCATTTTAGTGTGTAGTATATTACTTAATTTGTTTATTTGATAGGAACAGGGCAGGTTATTGAACATCTATAAAAATCCAAGATGTAAACATGCAGGATTTTTAGCGAGAATGCAGAGACATTTCAGATAGAGATACAGAGATTTTACAAAAGACAAAATATATTGTGCAACATGTCAAGTTACAAGTGACCAACATCTGGGAGGCCTCACCACATCCTGACAAAAAGACCATAACATGGTCCAAACATTGATCAGTAGGAGCACAGATCACTCTTCATGTACAGTTGTAAACATGGCAAAACGAAAGGTTGTTGGTACTTGGGGTGGGGGTGAAACAGAAAAGGTCAATGTTGCTTTTTCTTTTTTTCTTTTCATTGGCTTGGGGCCAGCATGTAGTCTGTCATGTCTATCAGCCAAGGCACTGTAAAAGTTTAGGACTCTATAATTGCCTAATCTGACACAGTAAGCATTGTAACAGACAGAAATATAATTTAGTTTGAACCCAACATGAAAGTTTCCAATAGTTTATTCCTGTTTGTGTCAGTCGTAAAGTTGTAAGTTAATAAGTTAATACAGCCACACTTAGGGCATGTTAAGCTCTGCAAATCATAGTCTCTCAAACAAATAATGGGCAGAGGCCTGGTTGTTTAGATCAGTACTTTTATTCTTTAACCCCTTAAAATGGGCCAGCTCAAAAACCAGGGAAAGGATAGAAAAATCATTTTATTTATTTGTGCCAGTTTTGTCTTTTTTTTCCACCCTGTGAATTATCACATGAGCCTCAGGTTTGCCACTGGTTTAAAAGCTCCTTAATGCAAATGAAATATCATCATATTTCTCTGTACAACCTGTTTTATTACACTATGAATTTAAAATATCTGTGTGGACCTAGTTGCTCTGTTCAGTGGTTTTTTAAACTTGAACAGAGATTTGTCTTGCTGTGGGGTTGAGAGAAGAAGGGAATTTAAATGTTTTGTCTCCTGAAAAGTTAGTACAGTCCTCCCCTCAGGCTGCACCTTGGCACAGAAGTAGTATTGAAATTCACTGGGTAACTTATGCTGAAACTCCACTGTCTGTCTGTTTTCTGTACAGGAGAGGGTTGGAAACTTCCTTGCTGACTTCTATTCAGTGAACGGTCTGGTGCTGGAGTCACGGAAACGGCGAGAACACCTCAGTGAGGAGGACATCTTGAGGAACAAAGCCATCATGGAGAGCTTGAGTAAAGGAGGCAGCATCAGTGAACAAAATTTTGAGGTGAGAGAGAAAGAATTCAGTGTTCTGTCTTCGTCTACCGATGGTAAATAGTATCAGTGCCCTGAGGACTGTGAATATGCCACTGACTGATATTTTTTTTGTCCTCAGCCTGTGAGAAGACAGTCCCTCACAGCTCCAGCACCCAACACAATTTCTTGGGAAGAGTACATCACTGCAGAGCACGGAAAGTAAGCATTG
The DNA here is from genome assembly GCF_056507025.1 of Lutjanus erythropterus. NCBI lineage: Eukaryota > Metazoa > Chordata > Actinopteri > Lutjaniformes > Lutjanidae > Lutjanus > Lutjanus erythropterus. The sequence continues at coordinate 14,207,502 of NC_139328.1, forward strand.
TATTTTCTACAGTTTCAACAGTCGGTCACAATTATCAGAACTTTAATCAGGGCAGTTGCAAGAAAACCTGAGTTTGAAATGCTTGTGAGACATCATGGATTATAAAATGGAATTTTTCTATCTCTTCCCACCTTCAGGCCACCTCATCTTGGGAGAGAACTTGTGTGTAAGGAAAGCAAGAAGAACTTCAAAGCTACTGTAGCCATGAGCCAAGATTTCCCTCTCGGCATCGAGTCGTAAGTACATCCCTTCCTCCTCAGATCTGTTTACAAAGCATTCTGCGCAGATTGATCCTGGGTGGATTCACTTGGGATTTTAGAAAAAGGGTAGTGTAGAGATGAAATAATTTGGATCAGATAATTGGACCAGGTAGACATCAAGGGTTTCTCTGATTGTATTGGGGACACACTGATGAGATGATTGCACATCAGCTGCTCCACCATGTGACAACAAAATTACAGAGTTCCTACATTTCAGTCTGACTACACTGGGCCACCTTGTTACCTGTACTTGAGCTAACCCTGTTATTTCTCTCTCATTTCGTATGCACTTATGCTTTACTTCATGTGCCTTCCTGCTTGTGCCATTTGTTCCAGGTTAAGTTTGTAAATATAAATATTAGAGCCTGACCTTTACAGGGTTCCTACAGGACCAGTGTGTAAGATTTAGTGGCATCCAGTGGTGAGCTTGCAGATTGCAACCACTTCACCTCACCCTCCGCTTCCCAACATGTAGGAGAACCTACGTTGGCTGCAAAAAACTCGACCACTGTAGAACCAGTGTTTGGTTAGTCCATTCTGGACTGCTGTAGAAACATGGCAGTGCAACAGGAAGCCTCTGCAGAAGAGGGTGAACGCTCTCTGTAGATATAAACAACTCAGTGTAGGGTAACAAAGTACAAAAACACAATGATTATTATTTTCAGGTGATTATGCACCAATAAAAACATGCTCATTAATATTATATTTTATACATGTATTACACACAAGCTGCAACATTAATCTAACATTGAGGTTTGTGTAAAGTTCTTATTTTAAACACATTATACATGTTACAAAATAGTTATTGAGAGCATGTTAAAAGATGTAGTCATGAATTGTGGCCTTAGACTGTTAAACTGGTGGTCACAATTTATGTGTTCAGAGCCGTACGTCCTGTAACGCTATACAAGTCCCACAAACCAACACATGAACTTTGCGTATGCAAATTTTATATACTTAACAGTTTCATTCAAATTCAGCTGAGTGGTTAATAAGACATTTTCCTGGTGTGACAAACAGATATTTATTGTTTCTTTATGCAGAATTTAATCTCTATCATGATTTTGCCTTCCCACAATTAAATGAACATGATCGACTTGAGTTTAAAATGTGTGTTCTGCTAACAGAAAACTCCCCAACATATTGAGTGTAACTGGAGTGCCAAGCTGTGCAACATATCCTGGATGTTGTGGCTTCAGAGTAGAAGAGTAATATACAACAAAAAGCTGATAGTCGAAACCAGATGTCTGGAGGAGGGGACATTCAGCTACTCATTTGAAACAATCGTCATCCATTGTTTGGAAGTATTTCAGATCTGGGGCAAGTGATTAAAAAAAAGACCACACACTGCAGTACAATGAATGAATGAAGATCAGGAAGAATAATGATGGTAATGCTACCTCACTGAATCCGTGTCCTTTTCCAACCTCAACTAGACGTACATAACAGCAAGTATTGTTTGTTTTGTTTTGGTTTATTTATTTTTGTAAACCTAATGATTTTCAGACTGAAATAAACAAGGTACATACTGTGCAGGACATTTTTACAGATGGAAAAAAAAAACTTGTGCTCTCTGGTGGACAAACTATGTAATGATAACGCTGTTTCTAAATCACCTAAACAGCACCTTTTTACTGCAACTTTTTAAGACTGATAGATCTGCTTTAAAGTAATATTGGCCAATACATCTGCTTGATTGATTTATCAGTCAGGCTGTAAAAGATAAACGATCTGTGCCTGCTGCTGGTTGTTTATTGCACAAGCTTTCCATTTCCCTGGTGATGGAAGTAGAATTGCCAAAATGTGCATAGATAAAGTGTAAATCACTGCACTACTTTAAATGACCATTTATTGTCTTGAAAAGAAAGTGTGATTGATAAACATTTTCTTTTTTGTTACATGCAGGAAGAATAAGATAAACTGCGTTTTTTTAATCTAAGTTAATTTTATGCAGCTAAGATCAACGTGAATTTGTCTTAAGAAGTCCTGATCATGTAAGGGAGAGGCGTAATACACTGAGGAGATGAGGCGGTCGGCCTCAAACAGGACATGGTTTAGGTTTTGCCTGTAATGGGTTACAGGCAGTGATATAGCAGTGAAATGTTGCTGGAACTTAATGCAGTAAATTGCTTTATCTCTTCTACTGGATGAACCTTAATGGAGCCAGCAATAAAACCACACCCTTTATAATAGCTAATGGATTTTTAATTGGATTTTTTTCTCTTTACATTCTGTTCTGTGTAATGTAAAAAAAAAAATGCTGTACTTAACTGCTGCTAAAATGTTCATTTGAATGTCATTAATCACCAAAAAGAGACCAATTGTAGAGAAATTATTTTGTTTTCCAGCAGACACATTATCTTAAGTATTGAAAAAATAAATTTTACCTTCCCGGTGGTTTTAATTTTCAGATCCACTAGCTTTCATTCTAACTGTTCATACAGCTGGGAAGCAAGTCACTACTTGGTGTGATAGAAAACCAGTGTTTGTCTGGACCCTGAGGAAAACCTCTGTCAAAGCTGATATATCAGGATACAAATGACTAATTTATTCCAATAGTTTCCAACCTGGGGTGGGAAACCGCCAGTGGATCACAAGATAAATCACAAGATAAGTGAAGAGGCTAGATTAGTAACATTTCTGCTAAATCTATTTTGGAGCCATGGTGGCGTTGGTCTGTCAGTTCACCACTTTGGTTCAGTCTGAAGTTTTCAATTACTTTTAGATGTATTTAGGGATGTACAATAAATATCAAAGTGAAAGGAAAGTCTTTAATGTCATTTATTATTCTGATAATGACATTATTAGCTCATAAATGTCTGATTTGACTGATTATGTTGAAGCATTTAATTGGAATTCTTTGACAAAGTATGTTTGTAAAGTTTTTTTTTATCTACTAGAAAAAAATAAATGAACAAGGGTCAGAGCTGTTCTTTTTGTTGTAATAGCGAAGTTGGTTAGTTTTGGTTCGGTCAGAGTTTTGAATATTAAATCATCCATATTTGCTCAACTACAGCTTAACCTTTCTTACCCTCAGGTATGCATAAACTACAGGTTACATATGAACTTCTTAAAAGATGTTAAATCTATCATCTTGACATCGGACATGAGAAGCAGGTCATTATCTCTTAAAGGTATCAGCTGAAAAAAAAAATCCATATTATTAAAAGAATTTATCCTAATGACTTTAATGATGCCCTCACATATTGCAAAGTTTTCACTTATTCTGTGCAATATCTCAACTTGTACTGGATGTATTGGCACAAAATGCACATTTGTGTTTTGTTGTGAAATAATGAATGATTCATAATCACTTTTCCTCTAGTGCCACCATCAGGTCATTTTAATTTGTCCAACAGTCAAGTCAATTTTATTCATACAGTGCCAAATCATAACAAGTCTTCTCAGTGCTCTTTTCATATAGAGCAGGTCTAGACTGCACTTTTTCATAATATTATTGAGAGACAGACAATAATTCTCAACAAGAGGAAGCACTAAGGCGAAAGTTTCTGTGGCAAAACTTCTTTCACAAAGCAGAAATATAGCCAATACTTGGCTTTATGACCAAATACCTTGAAAAACTAATGACATTCAAATTAGTCTCAGCTGTTCTTTTTGTTTAGTGCTCATTAGCAAATGTTAGCATGCTAACACGCATAAGTAAAATGGTAAATGTTTTGCCTGTGAGACATCAGCATGTTAGCAGCATTTTCATTGTGAGCATGTCAGCAGGCTGACATTAGCATTTAGCTCAATGCACCACTGTGCCCAAGTACAGACACACAGAGCTGTTAGCATGGCTGTGCTCCAAGTCTTTTACTGTCTTCTTCTCTAATCATTTCTACTCATTATCTCTACACTCTGGAATTGTCTGTTTTCGTCTTGTTAAATTCTTGCCTACTCTATTTTCAAGCACATTGAGTCTACGCCTCTCCTATGAAATGTGCTGAACAACTTGACTATAATATTGTCTGTGCCTAACAGGAAATCTGGCAAAAAACTGTGTGTGATAGAAAACTGCTGACTAATGTTCTTCTGCCTGCAGCTTACTAAACGTGTTGGAAGTCATCGCCCCATTCAAGCACTTCAACAAACTGCGGGAGTTTGTTCAGATGAAACTTCCGCCTGGGTTCCCAGTCAAACTCGGTATGTGTGCGTCAACCTACCACTGTGTTCCTGTGTGAGTGGGCGAGCTCGTGGGGAGCGATCCCAAAAATAACAAGTTTTCTTCTTCTCTCGCAGACATCCCAGTCTTCCCCACAATCACAGCGACTGTCACATTTCAGGAATTCCGCTATGACGAATTTGAAGAGTCAATTTTCTTCATCCCTGACGAATACAAAGAAGATCCCAGTCGCTTCCCCGACCTCTGACCTGTAAACACGTGACGCACACAGGAAACGACCAGCGAGCTGATACGTTCGGGAGGTGGGAAACAAAAGAGGAATTCTGTATTGTTTTATTCATATATATCTATATATATTATCTGTTTAAAAGAAAAAAAAGGGAACTGGTCGAGCTGATCAGTTATTGTTCATTTTGCTGATGGATCCAAAGCAAATCAATGCAAACAGATCACTTAAAGATGCATATCGGCAGTCGTTTTTCTGTGAAATGAGTGATTGCTTTCATTGTACTCGCTGTTCACCACCTGAGCAGTTAAAGCCGCTGCTCTGTGCTGCTGCTGTTCTCTCCTGTGAAAGCTGTCAGAAGACAGTCTGGACTCTTCATCACTATTTTAATATCTCCTCCTCCTCCTCCTTTTCCTCCTCCTCAAGGACTGACGACTGAATTCTCATTCTTGAGGCTGCACTGACACTGTTCATGTGTAAATAATTCACGTCTCATCTGTAATTCATAGCAAAAAAGAATCACAAATATAGCTATATCTTCAAACTGAGCTTAATATTCATTTATAAATGATGTACTATATATAAATATATATACTCAAAGGAGTAACACTGTGTAGCAATACATTTCCAGTACTTAAGAATGTTTTTAACCAGCTGGGAGAAGGTTAGGCAGAAAAAAACACATTCTTAACAGTTCGATATCCAAGCCTTTTCCCCTGTGCAGGACGCCGTCTCCTGCGTTTTCAGGTTCGCTCATGTTACCTCTCGGCTGTCTCCATGTTTGTCGTGATAGTATGGACTCTGTGCTCCGTGTGAGTGAGTAATTGTACTGTATCGAGGGTTGTTGTATGTACGTTTGTGTGTGGGAGAACCCAGATGGGATATCAGGTAAACTGTTCTTAGTTTAATACTGCACTGATACTAAGTATATTTAAGGCATGCTACGGCTGTGTTGGCCTACTGGATCACATGCATCTTTAAAGATATATTCTCTGAACATTTGTTACATTACCTGCAGACTTACTGGTATTTAGCTTAAGGAAAAATTGTAACACTAACACTTTGAAACACCTTTTAGTGCTTATAAAATCTCTCCTTGATGGTAGTCTGCGCATATTTTTTCCTGTTTTTTTTGGGTTCTGTTTTTTTATTTCAATCCAAGGAGAGTAAACTAAGCTGTGAAGTTGATACTGCTGGACATCCCAAAACTGTCCAGATGGAAAACGATCTGATCCACTGAGTTGTCTCTGGCTTCAGCTAATATGTACTGCAACCATAACCTACTTCACATCCCTTTAAATAAAGCACCAGCATCATGTTTCAACTGACTTTGTGCAACTATAATAAAAAGACAGTATTGTATATGAGGCTTCCGAAAGAGGGTGGGCCATGTTCATTTGTCAACCATCACACATTCTGCTATGCTAGGCGACTTTCATATATCTGTGGGAAATAAGGGCTGATTTATGGCAGTAAGATTATTTTTAAGAGGTGTCACGATTCAAAAAAATCTACCATCCGATTTGATTTTTCAATTTTTAGGTCACGATTTGATTTAAACTTTTATTTTTCAGTGCTGACAGCAATGCCAAATTGAATCTTAATTTGTAATGATCAACAGTTTGTTTTTATGCCCTGACAACTGACATTTACATTTTCAAACTCTTCAAATTACCTTCGTACAGCAGTAAATACTTTTACCATGGAGGATTTTAACCATATTACCCTCCCCTACCTGAAGTAAAAAAACATCCACCCATGCAGAACCATAAATTCCAAGTTTTGGTTCTTCAAGAGGCTTTATTATAAAAGAAATCCTTGATAAAATAACACTTTCAAATAACAAGGAGCAAACGCATTAACTTTTTCAAGAAATCGGGAAGAAGCCTTAGCAACACAACACTAAACAAAAATGTAAAGATTCAATGAGTGGAGAACTGACAAAGCCTGACAACACAAGCTTAAGCAAAGTAAAGCCTACTTCTAACTTTAACCGATTACATTTGTAGAGGCATAAAGCGAACAAGTACTTTAAAGCAACGCAACAACGTCTTTGGGCAAAACTCTGGACAATTCTGCATTTTACATTTGCAAAAAGAGTAGACGGCTCTTCTGTATGAAAAATCAATACATTTCACGCTCACTTCACATTTTAGATTTACCCCAGTGGGGGGAAAAAACTTGTAACATGTTCACAACCAAAACGGAGGGATAATGTGGGACAAAGTAGGACGGCTCACTCAATCACTGACGTCCATGTCCTCTTCATGGTGGTCGTCAGCTCCGTTAACTTTGGCCTTCGCATGCCGCGCCGTGCCGTTTCCTTCTACAGACTGAGGAGACAGAGCGGAGTCATCAGAATCCTTCCTGTCCTCCCGCTCCTTCTCGCTGTCGTAGCCTTGCTCTTCTTCATCATAATCCCTGGTGATCTGTGGAAGGAAACCGATGGATGTGACATTTTAAAGCATAAACGCCCCCAAGTCTGGTTTACATCAGAACAGAAAAGCTCACAGAGTGTTAAGAATGAAGACTGAGCGTCAAATATACTAAACCAACCTTGACATCTCCTTTCTCTCCGTCTGATTTCCTCTCCCGCTCCCGCTCTCGCTCTCGGTCTTTGTCTTTGCTTTTCTTTTTCTTGCTGCTGGAGCGTTCACGTTCGTCACTCTTGCGCTCTCTGTCACTCTTGCGCTCTCTGTCTCTTTCCTTATCCTTCTTCTTTTCCTTCTTGTGTCTTGTAGAGGGAGGAGAGGAAAAGGCATGCGTGTCAGAAAATGCCAAAAGGATATTTGGACCAAAGAAAAAAAATGACAGACTGTACCTTTTGGTTCTGGTTGGTGTTTACACTGGCTATTTACAAATGAACCAATAGCTGTGAGCATGAATTTGAAAATTACTGACTAGACTGTCTGGGTGGCAGTAACACTTATGCTGACATGCACACATTTTACCAAATAATTAGAATGAAAACAAGTTGCTTTTAAGTTTGGTTCCTTGACATATTTTTCATAGGTTTTCTGAAGGTCCTTAAAGTCTAAAATTTGTCAATAATTTGAATTTGAGGCCTTAAAATGTGACAGAGGTAAGCAAAATGTCTTGAATACAATTTTGACATGCCTTGGATTATGAAGTTTATCTTATTTTTCTAAAGTTACATTAACTTCAGTCTCACTTTTAAATGTATTTTTGGGAGGAAAAGAGTATTGACTGTTACACACACTGTTAACTACAAAACAAAACCAACATTGAACCAATAACCACAAATGCAAGTCAGTTAAAATTGTTTCTGTTAGTGTTACTTTAATCTAATATGGTTAAGTGCAAGTTCAGTGAGTTCTGGCTTGAGAACGGCTCATTTATTGCTCGGTTGAAGCCTGTTGAAAATAACTAATTTGAAACCTGTTGCACCTTGTGCAAGAAAACATTACAATTAGGAACGCTGGTTAAAAAGGCATTAGAGTTGCATGGGAAGTCAGAAAAAATTAAGGTGCATAAAAACCACCATCCCCAAAAATATTGTTCCGGATTCACCTCGGGACCATCACTGAATTCCCGCCCCACTCTAACAACGTTCTGAGACTTTCCTTCATATCCTTCAGACCTCTTTTTTGCCAGTATGGACTTGATATAGGTCTTAAATTTTATTGACAATGGTGTTAATAGTCTCACATTTAACTCACTAAAATCTGCAGAATAGTAATAGTATTTTAGTTTTCTTATTGATACTAAAAACAGTTACTACAGTAAAATCCTGTAGTTCAATTTACTTATTTTAGCAGATTTACCTTCCTTACCAATTCAATTCAGCATAGTTTTTTGTTTGTACTTCCTATACACGTTAAATTTATTACTGCATTGTTTTTATTCCTATGTTACTATGTTACTACCTATACTTTTTGAGCAATCTCTGGCACAAGAATTTCACACAGGATTAATAAAGTTCTCTCTTATCCATAAATATTTCATACCAACCTTCGTGGAGACGGAGACCTGGAGATTCTCCTTTTAGGAGACTTTATGGGGGATCGACTACCACTTCGACTTCTCCTGCGTCTCCTGTGCAGCAGAACAGAACAGAAAACTGACAACTTCATTTAGGAACTTAGAAACTAAGAAGTCTGGGCGGCTGCAGTCTAACGGTTTGTATGCATTTTCCAATCATTGTACTCACCGGCTCCCGCTGCGTGACCTCCTGGCTGTGCTGTAGCTTTTTGGTGGAGTTTTGGATCGTCTCCTCCCTGAATCATCTTTCTTTCTATCTCTGTAGGTAAATTTGATGTAAGATCTCAGACAGGCTCAAATACATCTTTAACTATGACACGTAATAAAGCAGGCTTAACAGTTATCCCACCTGGACCTGCTTCGAGATCGCCTGCCTCGGTCTCTGGAGTAGGCGCGTTTCCTGCGGGGACTTTTGGAGCGCCTCCGGCTTCTGGAAGTTGACCGTCGCCGTGATCTGCTCCTGGATCGCCTGCAACCATTCAGACCATTGTCATTTTAACTTTGCTCTTCTTATACAACTCAGTTTCAACAAGGGCTGCACAATGTGATAAAAAATTGCAGTTATGATCATTTTTTTCAATCACAATTTTCATTTGTAACATTTTTATGGTCTGTACCAAACAAACGTCTTTGAGTCTGGAGAATAAGATTTACAGGGCATCTCTGCAGCATTACTGTACTACATTATAATGTTTGGTCACAGCTTTTCTGATTTGGATATTGCACCATATCGCAATTTTAATGGTATTTCGATTAATTTTTTACCCCTTAACTCTTCAGATAATGTACAAAAGTTATCACCTGTGTCGTGAACGTGATCTGGACCTCCTCCTTCTGGACCTCGACCTGGATCTAGTGCGGGACTGAGTGCGCTTCTTTTTGCTGTCCATATCTGCAGGACAAAAAAAAATGCTGAGTACTGTCAGTGCACAAAGGACCTTTTCAGGCAACACCCACGAAAATAAGAATTATGCTGCTGAACACTGCAATGCAGCTTTCATGCACTCACTTCCAGGTTCAATAGCAGCAGAAATGAGCGACTGGGCCTCTCTGACTCTCTTCATGGCCTCTTCGATCTCTTTATTTGATGCGTCAGCCTTCAGACTTGCGCTCAGGTTTAAGCCTGCAGCCAAAGGATTGAGTCTAAACAAAGGAATATTAATTAGTTGACTCATCATTGCAAAAAACACACCAACACATCTATTTCCTTATTCTGCAATTTAAAACTGCATTCAGGCACTTTTCAGAGGACAAAGAAGCTTCTTTATTATGACTTACTTTGGATCTGTCATGAACTTTAACAGCTGATCAGCAGCCTGTAAAAACAGCAGGAACAAGGGTGCAGGTTTGTCAAATATATTGCACATCTCACTACGCAGGTTTTGGAAAAGATTTACTAATCAATCGGTCGATCAAGACAACCTCTCACCTGGGGATTCATGTTGGGCCCTGGGAATCCAAATGCAGCCATTGCGTCCATGTTTGGAGCACCGAAAGGGTTCCCGCCCATCTGGATCAAAACAAACACGCACAAACATTTTGTGATGCTCTCCTACTGTTGCTTTCATATGTTACAAGTGTTAATACATAATTTCAGTTCCAAATTACCATTAGAACTGCAAACTGCATCTCTTTCATCAGACTGTACACCTAAGTCTATTCTGTGATATTCTTTTGATAATTTATGTGATATGTTTTCAATTCCATTCCTACCGTGAACCTTCGAACCCCTCACTTTGAAAACCTCTGGACTTAACAATTCATTGTGAGAATAAACAGATTAATCAATAATAAAAAAAAAAATAATTAGCTGCAGCTCTATCAACATCACACAAAACATCACTTACACATAATGAATGGCAATTTTAAAGTGTGAAAACTGAAACATGATAACTAATTTCCCTAATTTTGCACCTACTTATTGAAATAGGCCTTTTTATACTTTTAAAAAGAACTGCAAAGATTACACATAATAAACTGAACTTGAGACGTGAGACTGCTTTCTCAACTGCAATTTCCAAGGTCAAGACTGAACTTTTACTTTTACTAAAACTATTAAGCCAACATGGACAAGAAGTCCTAAAAGTGCTTTATTTTTTTATGCCTGTAATTTCCATGACAACTGAGCAAACTCCATCTGCCGATGAAGATAATGTGATGTTATGAAAAGCTCCAGAACTGCAACCAAACTGACTTTTGAGGTGAGATTGTTATATATTGAAAATATAATTTGTTGATTTTACATCCCTGCTTCTGCATGACAACAGCAAATCCTCTGGAGCATCATTTCCTGCTAAAATGGGTAAACTTCTATGTCAAACAGAATTTTTTTTATTTATAAAAATATTTTTGTAAGGTCATGCACTAGACCAGGCCTATTTGACAACCAGCCTGCAGACCGAGTATGATGGCCCACGAGGCTACCTGTTAACCAGACTGGCATGTTTGTGATATGATAAATAAAGCTAAGGTACATATCTCTGAGCTGCTTTGACACATCTGAACCATACACTGCATAATCCTTATAAGGTATTGGTTATGTCTTTTTAAAATATGTGCTGTGAGTAGCCCTTGGTCATAACAATACCATTAAAGTGAAAGAAAGGGGATCACTGTGACTGGTTTATTCCATGTTGTAATATATCTATTAATATTATGCTGTAAGAATTATTTATAGCAAATAGCTGACAAAGTATTCTGTGTGACCCACAAACCCCCAGTGATTTTCCTATCTGGGCTACAGCCCAGAACTAAATGACTGAATTTATTTCCCCTTACTCAGAGACACCGTATCAAACAGTGAGTTGAGAAGTCTTACAGGTGGATTGGGGATGGGATTGGGCGTCGGAAGAAGTCCTCCTCCTGGCAGAATTCCTGCAACAGCGTTTGCTGGCGCCAACAGTGACAAAGCTTTAGCCTCATCTGGAATAGATCCTACAGGAAAATAAAAACAGGCATTAGGACAGAACTTAACACACATCAACTACAGAGAAGACATGTTGGAAAAGACAAAGAAAAACAAAGTCTTCACACTGCATTTCTCCAAATTAGGTTCAACAACATGGTTACCTTACAGATCAGAGAAGAGTTCCCTGAATTCAACATAATCATTGCAGTGACATAACTATTGCTGGAATAAATCACACTACTCCAATGAACACTGCCAAGAATATATCACCTGCGTGTGTTTTTTAAGTCATGAACCAAACGTTAGCAAGCACAGCTGCTTCTCCAGTTGGGTGTGCCCTCAATTTTCATTTAGACGTTTACTGAAACAAGCGACTCACGTTGGCGGCTTCGCTACTAAAAGCACACAGAGAAAAATCGAGATACACACAACAGAGAGAATTTTAGGGACTTGGCAAGAACACTATACAAGCTATCAGTGTCTACTTACCAAAAACACAAATGTCAGATACACTAAATGACAATAGCAGAATTCAGGATGGGTAGCGTGGCTGCTGCACATCATTATTCTAGTAACCTTACCTGCCACTGCATCAATTAACCAAACCTAGGCAGAGGATAGCTGGTTTGATTAATCTGCGCTAGCACAGGCCAATTAAATAAATCATTTTATCAACTTTATTTGCAACATACCACTGATTTTATTTCTTAAAAAATGGCCCAAATGAAGACATAAACACCTCATAATCATCTCACAGTAAATCCACCCCCAAAACGCTATCACAAAAAGACATGACCTTAATATGGACACACAACAATGACAACATTTAAATAAAAGAGCACACTGAAGAGAGAAAATTGCTGCAGGAGACAAAACTGTTGGATGGTATTTTCAGCAGGGCCTGGTATACAGGACTGGCTGAGCCAGGAAAAAGAACTGTAAAACACAACAACAAAAGAAGAAGACCACTGTTAAAGAGAGAATATTTTACCAACATTGTGTCGTGTCTGGCATGTTGGGCATCTTACACAACTTATGATGAGATGTAGTATGACTATTATGTCAGATAACCAATCATTGACTTCTGTTGTCCCTGTTAAGTCCTAGAATTAGCTGCTCACATGTGATTAAGTATGTATGTGTGTGCAGTGTCGCTTTTTGCACAAGTGATTACTCACACCCAGTATGTTTGCACATACACATGACTTTAACCTCCAGACCCAAAAATCTGCCTTTCAAAGTTTTTTTTTCTCTCAAGAGTTAATTTACACATTTTTATAGGATAAGGCTGGTGATTTTAAAATTTTCAACAAATCCCATGGAAAGACCAAAACAAACAATGGTAGCCATTCTCAAAACTTTCTGACTTTTAGGGCTATACCTTGTCTGTTCTCAGCCCCAATCCCATTTGTTACCACTGAAATCTTCAAAAACAGGTCACAAATATGCAATTTTTAGAAAAAGCAAAGAAATTTCCTAAAACAATTGGGAACAGCAAAAGTTACTCAAACAGGAGTAAACAGTGCATTTTGAAGACTATTTTCAGTGGCAGATTAATAGACATTTGGTGTGCTAGTGAGTAGAGCTGCAACGATTACTTGATTAGAGTCTGTGTAAAGGAAATTCAGATCATCTTCTAAACATCGACTCATGAAAAAACATTACCATCCTGTGGCATATTGAGAGTAACAGGGTTGATTCTCAGGTAGGTCATTGTCCTCTCACTCTGATGGCTCAAACATGACTGTACAAGTCCAATAAAGTTTTTTCTTTTTGAGATAGCAGAGAAGAGAAACTGGCTAGTTCCAGATTCTTAAATGTGAGGATTTGATGCTTTTCTTTGTCATTTATGAGAGTTAATGAAGAGTCTTTGTGTTTTGGACTGTTGGTTGGACAAAAGAAACAACTTGACAAAATCAATTTGAGCTCTAGGAAATTGTGATAAGGACCAATTTTTTGACATTTTATAGACCAAACGATTAACAGGATTATTGTGAAAATAATCAGCAACTGTTAATGAAAAATAATCATTAGTTACAGCTCTACTAGTGAGTATTAGCAGCTGCAGGAAGGTGCCTGCGGCCGTGCCTGCATTCATCATGATGAACAGATATGTCATCCAGTGCCTTGGTGTGGCTCACTGATATGTTTTTAATAGTTTTTGGACAACAATGGTATTTTGGTCTTTTCATGAGATTTGCTGACATCAAATTTAGAGAATACTGCCAACCTCATCCATTTTGGCCATAAACTGACTGATCAGAAGTGTTGCAGAACAATGCTAAATGAGCACTGCCTCGGGGTACGTCACTGACATCTGACCTTTATACTAAACCACCTAGAAAAGGCAAATTAGACAGAAGGGAAGAGAAAGAGAAGGCAGAGAGAGAATAGAGGACACAAAGAGTGGGGAGGGACTTGAATGCTTGCTGGCCTTTGCAAATGTCTATAATCCCCTGTTGGCAGGCAGAGGACCACTTTCAGCCATCAACGAGGGGGCTGCTTTTGCCTTCTTCACTACAAAAATCACACACACACACACACATACACACACACAAATAACAGAGAGAAGTTTAACAGAGGATAGTCCAATATGGGGGAGAAAATAAAATGCATATGGTTAAGATTTTAAACAACTTCACTTGTGAATTTTGATGCGTCTGCGGCGCTCGCAGCTTGAGACTGTTCAGCTCTGTAAAGCAGATTTTGGTATACTGTGTTTTCTAAAAACAAAATACGTTATTGTTTTAGGCAGAGGTATACAGCTTGATATGTATTTATTTTTGATAAAATCCAGTTGAAGAATATATCATTGTAGTGGTTAAACAGATAAGGGATGTGCCACCACAGTATAGCAAAAATCTGACAGAGGTCTGCTCCTTTTTAAACACTTCTCAATGACAACGGGAAGGAATGGCACTGCCAGTATCATTCAAATTATCTCAAAAAGCTCGTATAAAAAGGCAGAGGTAAGTTGACATGTGCAATTCACAAATGGGATGTATGAAATCATTTTTACTCTTTTTATATTTTCACTAGAGTCATGCCATTCAATCAACATGAACCACTCATACCAGAGAATAACGAAGAGACAAACCTTCAGCAAACGGGACCACGATCAACGCTCTGTCCACAAACACGGTGTTTGTCAGATGTTGTGACACTCCAACAGACTCTGGCTCCTGGAACTTCACAAAGCACACCCGCGATGTCACTGGCATCGGAGAGTCACTATTAAGGGAGCAAAAAATACTACATTAAATGGTGCAAAATTGCAATCTTGAAATGCATCTTTTTTTAGTCCAGTCTTTTAACAATGTGATGTGTCCAAACCACACCTACAGGCTTTGTTATGACCCTAGTTGTGGATTTGGCTCATTCACAATTAAATGTAACAAATACATTAAGTGCATCCTTCAAATCACAAGAGACAGGATGTGTAGTTTGATTTTGCTTTGTGGTAATTTTTTCCGATTGTTCTTGCTATGTTTTGAATGTTTACTTTGGTTTGATTTGATTGTGATGTGCGTGGTGAAAACGGGTGAAAAGCTGGAATATTCATATCTAATGCAAAGTCTATTGATAAAATATTAAAAACAGGAGGAAGAGTATCCACATCTTCCTACTCATTTTGGAAAATATTTATCGTGAGTTTGGTGGTAACTGCTCTGCAGTTTGTAGAATGATGCAATTAACTTATTTATTGATTAGTTGATCAACATTAAATTAATCAAGTCAATTATCAAGCAAAATGACAAAGACTTCCAGGTTCTTGCTTCTAAAATGTGAGAATGTGCTGCTATTTTCTCTATTTTCTATCCTTGGGTTTTAGATTTTTGGCTAAATAAGCATTTTCAAGTATTTCCCCATTGATCCAAAACATAATTAACAGATTAAGCATTAAAAACATTGATTGTATATGATGTGCAATGTTAAAATACTTAGTAGTATTTAGTAATGAACATGATGGAAATGATGATCAAGATATAGCAAATCAAAACTGTGACAACAAACAAGGAAACAAATCAAACGTTTGTCTCACTCAGACAAAAGCATGAAATGGTTAAAAAAAAAATAATAGATCGAAATATTTACTTGTCTCATAGCGTTGATATCCCTTGAGTATTTTTATTTATATTATTCTTAACTTATATTCTTTTCCCGAACTTCCATATTAAAACATACTGGGGAAATGAAGGTGTGATTTCACTGCTGTAAAAAGTAAAATACTACAGTAAGTTAATATTACAATCCATATAAATTTAAGAAATTATATATTTGTTGGCCCATTGAAGCAACTGATAACTTCATTACAAGCTACAATTTAGAGGAAACAAGAAACGTTTGTGTACGTGTGTAAGACATGATCAACAAGTCAAATTACGATGGACGTGCATGCAATATCAATTGGTGTTAGCCAAGTTAGCAAGTTAGTTAAGTGTTAAGTTACTGTTTGGTTAGCTACAATTCTGGTTAGCACATTAGCCCGCCGTTTGATTTCTACAACTGTGGTAGAAACACACAGGTTATCTGTGGCGGCATTACCATTTAAGTTAATTATTAAATTAGTATCTGGTAAACTCACTCTGGTGGAAATAGTTTGAGTTCTTCGATGGTTCCCAGAAAGCCGAACAGTGTTCTCATCTGCTCCGATGTTGTGCTCGGTGACACATTGGTCACCTGAACCACCTTCGTGGTGTAATTCATTTTACCGAATACAATCGTTTAAATAACAGCACTTGACGTTAACAAATAAACTTAAATTAGTCTAACAGTTAGCCGCTCCTTATTTAATCCGTTTGTTTGTAGGTAATTAGCGGGCTAGCGACTACATCTACAGAGTGTAGCATTCCACCGCCATATTGTATTTCTCAAGGGAAGTGCGCATGCGCATATACAACGCTGTGGTTGTGTCTCGTCTCAGGATGGTAACCTGAGACAAGCGAAACATCTCGCGAGAGTGACCATTTTAACCTAAAACATCATCTTTCCCTGTCCTTAATCAAGTATGTTTGTCCCTCGAACTAAGTAGGTCTTAAGCACCGCGCTGACACAAAGCGCATAAAACATAAATGCCTGGTACAACGTGCATATTCAAAAACAATGGTTACAAATCTCGCGAGAGTTTAACACACTCTACGGTCCCATCTAGACACGACCAAATGTCACTGTTGCAGAAAATAACACGATTCATGAATATCATGAAAATCGGGTTATTATCGTTTTAAATGTATTTTTCGCCTACTCTAATCGATTGATAAATGTTAGTTTTGCTCACGCTACTCCGACACTAGTATAATGTAGGATCAGTTTTGAACTGCAATCAGTAACCAACAGAGGTCTCCCTCCGCTTTTATAGATCATGTAAACAAGGATGCGGCCAAAGAGGCACAATAAATATTGATGGGAAAAATCATCTTTATCTTTATCTTACCATATCCAGTGTTGGGGGTTTACCAAACTATTAGCCACAATGAAAAGTATTAAATAACTTGTCAAACTCAAATTATTTTCAAAAAGTAATTTATATGCATCCAAACTACATCACAGGAAACTATCACAGTCTGTGTCTGAAAGTAGGTGTGTTTAATTTGGGGACTGGGGCAGGCCAGTTCTGACTTAGGCAGCCTCAAAACTGATTTACAGAGAGCTTTAATTTAATTATAGATATCAGTTATTCCTTTTTTCACTTGTAAGAATAACAATCACAGGTGGAATTTCCACATGCAGAAAATGATAGTGAATAGTGCAAATGTAATATTTATTTGTATATGTAGGTCTGTGTCAGTGGAGATATCTACAATGACATTTTGACTAATGGGTTGAAAGCGAGCATCAAAATTATAATGAAAAACTGATCATTTCCACTAATCGTACCACATATCACAATTTCAATCAAAGTATTAAATTGTGCAGCTCATATCAACAATTGACATTTCCATTTAGTAAACTGCAGGTATCAGTAATTGTGTATATCATTAATTTGTATTGCAACTAGGCAAAATTACATTATGGATATGTAAACCTGGAATTAGTACATGTCAGAACTGAATTCTGTGTATCTGTAATTAAGTTTGAATAGAAGTAAATTGTACAAGTTAGTTGTAAGTTAATATACCTACAATGGACATTTTTGCTAGTAAATAATCAATTGTTGATGTCTAGAATTAACATTTTGACCAATGAGAAATGATTTGTAGATATCTTGAATTAGAAATGCTACTAAAATACATTATGAATATGTTGGTGAGGGATTCTAAATAGTCAAAAAGCAGTTGTTCATATCTACAATTGCTATTACAGCTGCTGATTAGATGTTAAAAGGGACATACAGTTTGTTATTGTAACATGCAGGTTTGTTCCATGATAAAAATTCTGCGTTTTGCTTATTAAACTTAGTCCATATGTGTTGGCTGCAGGAGCCACATCACAACACTGCCACTGACAAAACCGCCTCTGGTGAAACTCGCTGTACTAATGGTGTTTTTCCCAGGAGGAACAATGCAGCGTTTGTCTTCAGGCTACGTCGAGTGTAATCCCTACACCTGGATTATAGCTGCACCGAGACAAGCAAATTAAGGCATTTTCTGTTTGAGCCAGAGAACCACTGTGCAATCATCATGCTGTGCAAGATCGACTAATAATAGCAACGAAGGCTCACTGTTATTGTTATTTCACAATGGATCCATTCAAGTATTATTTAATCTAAAATAATGGAGTACTATTGTCCTAAAGAGGTGTGAGGTTTGGCCAATTCAACCTTAATCCCAGTTATTTTATTTATTTATTTATTTCGATAAATTCACGCCTAAAAATAATCTAAAAGTGTAACCAAGCCAGTCAGTTTGTTCTGGCTATATGTTCTGAATTTCTGAACTTAAATCACATTCATTTCTGTTTTCCTGCTCCATGCTGTTCTGCAGCCCTATACATTGAATTCATACTATGAAATATACTGCACTTAGTATGACTCAGCATGATATCTTAATGCACAAAATCTGAACAACTGATGCAACTGAAAAAACAAACAAACACGTGCACTATTTCAACACATTTGCCAATTCTGTGCAATAAATATTCCCTGCAATAAATCCGGTTTGTGAGTTGTGGCTGTTGAGTCACCCAGCAGAGGATATTGGCACAATGGGATTCTTGTTCACGGTGCGACCTGATTGGTCTGGAGAAGGGTTTACGGCGCAGATTGCAGTGACCATGAGGGGGACTGGGGGAATAAATACCCCAAATCCACTGGGAGAGCAGAGACTTCCAGTTCAGAAGTGACCAGAGGTTTTCTCAAGAGTTTGCTGTGTGTGGTGCCACAACAAGAAGGAAACATGGTCAGCCGGTGAGTTTCTGATAAATTACAACTATTACAAATATTATCTTGAGTACCAAGAGGGGGCAGCATATGTGAAAACTAGTTTACTCAGCAATGGGTTTTGTATATATTGTAATGTTATTTTCCACAGACATTGTCTTAAACTAAGTCCTCTGACTTTTACACTGTGACTTAAATGGCTTAAGTGTGTCTGCAGCTGGTTAAGCTCCTGAGGGATTTAAAAGCTCATATTGAATTCTTAGAACTGCATGACCTGTCAGAAATGCAGCTTTTAGTGACTTAAAGTAATAATAATACAAAAATAATAAACTATTTGTATAGCAGCTTTCATACAAGATAAAATACTAAGCTTAAGATGATAATAGAATATATAGATTGCATTTTAACATTGACAACCCATTTGATAATAGTAAGTAAAAGTATGATTTATAAAAAGGAATGAAAATAGAATGCATTGAATGCATGACGTAAGATGGTCTGGAAAATAACAGACTCATGCAAAATTCATTAAATTGAATTAACTTGGCTGCATGTTCAATGTTGATGTCTTTCACTTTTCGATAACAGATTTGAACACCCAGCTGGTGGCTACAAGAAGATTTTTGAGACATGTGAGGAGCTGTCGGAGCCTCTTCCAGCAACAGTCACAGGTTTGTTTGCATCTTTCAGACAGAAATAGACTCATTCTGTGACACTCATATACTGACAGCAGAGAACAGCATCCAGAGTAGACAGTGAAAGCATTTTTTACAAACCTATACAACTTAAAACAATGTCCGATTTGTGTTTGTTACGGTGGTGTTTCACAGGTAGGATTCCTTCATTTCTGAAGGGAAGTCTTCTCCGTTTGGGTCCTGGACTCTTCGAGGTTGGAGATGAACCGTTCTATCACCTCTTTGACGGTCAGGCCCTCATGCACAAATTCGACTTCAAGAACGGCCAGGTCACCTACTACCGAAAGTAAGACTTTAAGGACATCAAAAGTGTTTTGACAGTTTTCTGTATATTTGCATCATTACATTAGTGCCATGTGGCAAAATCAGCCTGCATAGACTTGAAACATGAGTATATGTGAGCACCAGTTTTTTGTTAATGTTGCATGGAAATGCTGTGGAGAGTTTTCCAACTAAGCTGCTCATGCATCTGTATTAACAACATGAAATTATATCATAACTACAATTATGATTTTGTTTAAAAGTATGG
This sequence comes from Lutjanus erythropterus, assembly GCF_056507025.1. NCBI lineage: Eukaryota > Metazoa > Chordata > Actinopteri > Lutjaniformes > Lutjanidae > Lutjanus > Lutjanus erythropterus. Next base: position 14,227,566 of record NC_139328.1, read on the forward strand.
TCAACATGATGGATTACCTAACTCAGTGCAAGTTCTTTGCAAATTGATTTTTTCATGTTTATGCTCAAAGAGGAGTTTAGGTTTTGATTTACAGAAATGAAAAACCTCAGGCTCTATTCAGTTATTTGCCTTTTAAACACTTGTATTTAAAGGGCAGCCTCTTAGGAAATAATAAAGGTTTTCAACATATTGAATGATGAATTTCAATTTCACAGTGAATGTTTAATGTTTTGGGATGAAAGTCTTTTCCACTCTTTCCTCCATGTAGGTTTGTCAGAACAGATGCCTACGTGAGAGCCATCACAGAGAAGCGTGTTGTGATCACCGAGTTCGGCACCTTTGCGTATCCTGATCCCTGCAAAAACATTTTCTCCAGGTGAGTTTCAAATAAACACACCAAATTTTCTCCAACTCGCCCTCACTATCAGCTACTACACTCCCATATAAGTATGTATTAAGTGAAAAAGTATAAAATCCTCACAATCAAGAAGCTTTGTACAATAACATGTTTTTGCAAGAAAAATTACTTAAACAATGTTAAAAATAGTTGCTAATTTTTTTTTTCAGCTATACTTGTATACACGGTTAGGTAGTTTTAATTTATTTTAAAAATCTATAGAATTCATATTTTATAAGCTTCTTGTGTTTTTATGCAAAAAGCAGTAACTAAAGCAGTCAAATAACTGCAGTGAAGTAAAAACATTTCCCTTTGAAATGCAGAGTAAAAGTAGAAAGTTGCATGAAAAGACAAGACTGAAGTAAAGTACATTACCTTTGTAAAAACATGTTTATATTAAATGTAATCTTTTTTGTCTTTGCAGGTTTTTCTCTTACTTCAAGGGTGTTGAGGTCACAGATAACTGCCTGGTGAACGTTTACCCCGTCGGTGAGGATTTTTACGCTGTGACAGAAACCAACTACATCACTAAAGTAAACCCTGATACCCTGGAGACACTGAAGAAGGTACAGCAATACAAATATATATCACATATCTGAGGTGTGAAAAACTGACTTTACCATATTAAGATCTGTGTATCTCTTCATATTTATTAAAATGCCCCTGTTTTCTGCCCAGGTTGACATGTGCAACTATATCAACATTAATGGAGTGACAGCCCACCCTCATATTGAGAGAGATGGCACAGTGTTTAACATTGGAAACTGCATGGGCAAAGGAGCAACGCTGGCCTACAACATTGTCAGGATTCCTCCCACACAGAAAGGTTCGGAGCATCACTACACATAACAACACACACACACACACACACACACACACACAGGCACTTTAACAGCAATGACCTCTCCTTCAACTCAGCTTCGATTTTATAAACCAAAACATGCTACTAAATGGTAATTCGGGGTTAAATAAAACACTGCGACCCCTCTCAAAAACCAAGCAAAATGTTTTATAAATTTTTTCTCTCTCTCAGGGTTATTGCCTGGAGCTTGATAAATTGAAATAATTCAGAACAGATGCAAATATCTCATTCAGTTGAGCACAGTTATTTCCTTTTTTTGTCAGAAATATTGAAATCACAACTTCTTCACACATTTTTCAATTAAAAAAGCAACATGTATTGGCGTTAATGTCATAAGTGGAATTTAAAGTATGAAACTGTTGTATGTACCTGTTTCAAATATCACAACTTGACCTTTTTCTTTCTTTTTTTTTTTTTAGATAAGTCTGATCCCATTGAGAAGTCCAAGGTGGTGGTGCAGTTCCCCAGTGCCGAGAGGTTCAAGCCCTCCTATGTGCACAGGTGTGTGTGGATTTTTATCAGTAATCCCTTTGGTGTGCTATCAGTGTTGTCACACAAAGTTTGACACTCTCTCCTTAACATTTTCTAGCTTCGGCATGTCAGAAAACTACTTTGTGTTTGTGGAGACCCCGGTGAAAATCAACCTGCTGAAATTCCTGAGCGCTTGGAGCATCAGAGGCTCCAACTACATGGACTGTTTCGAATCCAATGAGAGCCAAGGAGTAAGATTTCTGAGTAGACTGATATTTTTAGAATGGGTTGCACCAACAAAGATTCATTTAATCTAAGATTAGTTCAGATCAAAGTTTAGTAAAACAAAAATGAGTGAATCCAGATTTAAAATTGAAGAGAGCTCTGTCACACAATTAAAAACTAGTTTCTGTTTAACAAGTCCAAGTTGATATTGAATAGACTATATTCAATATGGAGATGCTTCATTACTCAAATAAAACTGATTGATTAATTAATTACAGTAGTGTCAGGACCTAGTAAGTATGAGGGGTGGGGGTGTTGACTTTTGGCTGCTCTGTATTCTTTAACAAAAATAATAAAAAATTATATTGTTTGCTAGGTAGCTAAAAAGTAACAAAATGTAACAGTTTTCTAGCAAGCTAAAAATAAGCTAACAAAACATTACATTGTTTTGTAGCTAGCTAAAAAGTTTTCAGTACATTGTTTGCTAGACTAGTTAGCTAAAAAAAGTTAGTTAGCCTAGCCTTAGTTACTGATGGCTACAGAGAAGCTGACATTTCTCCTCCTTTCAGAATTAATTGTTGACTGAATTAATGGATCAGTATGGCCAAATAATATGAGATTAAATTAATAAGAATAATTTTAATCTTTCTTAATTTTAAAACAGTTGTAAAGTTTGGTGCAACATAACTTAAAATTACGGTTTAAAAATTAATCCTCTCTGCCTCTGAAATTTCATTATATCTCTTTTGATGTATGTTTTGTAGACCTTGTTCCACATTGCCAAGAAAGACCCAGGAGAGTACATTGACCTCAAGTTCAAGGGGGCACCCATCGGCATGTTTCATCACATCAACACCTACGAGGACCAGGGCTTCATTGTTGTTGACCTCTGTGCATGGAAAGGGTAACTAAAGAGTTAACATTAGACTCTAATTTAAACCTTCCTGTGTGTCTTCTGTTGGATGCAGAGATATTGTTGTTTGATATCGTTTGAACTGTTCATTCATGCAGGTTTGAGTTTGTTTACAACTACCTCTGGCTGGCCAACCTGAGAGCTAACTGGGAAGAGGTGAAGAAGGCGGCCATGATGGCACCACAGCCGGAAGTCCGCAGATACGTGATTCCCCTGGACGTCCACAAGGCGAGTCACCTGTTCTACTTACCAGGAGCAGACAGATGGCCACCTACAGAATCAAAGTCTCATGTTGTTTGCTCTCGTGTCATTGTGAATTGATGTAGGAGGAGCAGGGGAAGAACCTCGTCAGCCTGCCGTACACCACAGCCACAGCGGTGATGCACGCTGATGGGATGATCTGGCTGGAGCCGGAGGTGCTGTTCTCTGGGCCTCGCCAAGGTACAAACGCCTTTAATAACTCAGTCATGGTGGACACATTAAAGTTTATTGTTGAGTCTCATTCCCAGGTCGTCAAATACCAACGCTTCGGGTTGCTGGGTTGGACTGACATGACAATGATACTAACTACAAACTTTTAACCTTTATTATATACTGCAAACATCTTGTATGTATCCATTTAATGTTGTTTTTTGTAGCCTTTGAGTTCCCTCAGATCAACTACGAGAGGTATGGAGGGAAGAATTACACATACGCCTACGGTCTGGGTCTCAACCACTTCATTCCAGACAGGGTAAGTTAACAAAATACATTCAGTTGGAAGTGATTCTGTGGACACTCATGAAGCAGCAAAATCATAAAATGTTGGGTTTTCATCTGTATTAACTTAACATGACTCCTATACAGCTGAAAGAAAACATGAAACAGTTGGTGGTTTTGCCTGATGAAGGTCTAGTACCGAAACATCACAAATAAATGATATATTGCCTGTTAGACAGTGTGCGGGAGTCCTTTTGCAACTCCTTGGTCTACTTGCTGTTCTCCAGCGCAGAGACACTTTCTCTGGTCTTCTGCACAGACATGAGTTGAGTCTTCGCCTTCCACCGCACATCAGAAAAAAGTTAGCAAGTTTAGTTTAAGGCCGACATACGCTCTAATTTTTTGGTATTAGTATCTCAATATAATGACTTGGTATCTCAAAATAATGACAAACTTTCTCATTATTCTGAGAAAGTTTATATTGTGATAAAATTTCTTATTTAATTGAGATACTAAGTCATAAGTCATTATTTTGTCAAAGTTTAATTATAATAATTTACAGGATCTTTTTTTCATTACTTTGGCAGAAATGTGCTTTTTTTCTGCTTTTTCATTAATTTTTTTTTTCTTTTACTCATGCAGATCTGCAAGTTGAATGTGAAGACCAAGGAGACTTGGGTGTGGCAGGAACCAGACTCCTACCCCTCAGAGCCGCTGTTTGTTCAGACTCCCGATGGCGTAGACGAGGACGACGGTATGTCAGCATCAACATTAACACAGTATATTTAATCAAACACCTGCTACGAGAGGAAGTATTTAATGATAACGTGGTGCTGTGCCTTTAGGTGTGTTGCTGACGATCGTGGTGGCTCCGGGCTCCCAGAGACCAGGATACCTCCTCATCCTCAATGCCAAGGATCTGTCTGAGATCGCCCGGGCGGAGGTGGAGTGTAGCATGCCTGTCACCTTCCACGGGATGTACAAACCCTAATGATGCTGTTCTCAGGCTTTCAACAGTAGTCTGCCATTACAGGGCTATGGACCGCCACTCAGTATTAAAAACAGGATAAATAATGACTAAATGTATCATCATGTCAAGATAAATAAAGCTTTATCAGTCAAAATGGTTCTATGTTCTCATTTATATTGAATTTGTGTGCCTTTCTGAGCCTAGTTGCTGTGTCCCAACCCTGAATACTCAGCACTGGTTTAATAAAACAAAATATGGGATTTGTTCATACACTGTGAACATTTAATGGTTGGAAAAATAAATTTGACAAGATGAAAACATATGGTTGTTTTGTATTCATCTGTTATGTGTGCTCACTAGCTATTTACAAGGAAGCAGAGGGGCAAACTAAGCTAAGAGATGCTTCTTCAACTGGGCCTTAATCCTCTGTTAAACTTTCTATTTCCAGGCTAAAATACCTTTGAGCGTGACACTAAATTCACTCTTTTAGTTTGGCCACAAGATGTAACCACATGTGTGATGCTTGGCGTTTTCTTGAAACAACATATATTGATTGACGCTATAAATAATCCTTCAGCCTAAATTCTTGAGATATTTGTAGAGATTTAATATGTTGCCACAGAAAATCTTATTATAGTTGCATTTGGACATGTGACCTTTCATTGTCTGCCTGTATCATGTTGCTCAACGATGAATCTGATCTAAAAAGTGAAAGCATGCAGGTCTTGCAACCCTGCAAAGCTGATTAACTCGGTCACTGCTTGATCTGAAGAAAGAAGAAAGAAAGAAAGAAAGAAAGAAAGAAAGAAAGAAAAAACAAAAGTTTCTATTGAGTGTATATAGGGTACACATTCTCATTAAATGCATAAAAATGTTGCATTGTTTTCTAGCTAATGAAAAAGTTACCCAAAAAAGCATATTTTTTGCTAGCTGGGTAAAAATTAAAACAACACATTGAGATTAAAACAACACATTGTTTGCTAGGCTAGCTAGCTAAAAAAGTTAGTTAGCCTTAGCTTATTGATAGCTATAGAAAAGATGTAATTTCTCCTCCTTTAAGAATTAATTGTTGGATGATGCATGGATCAATATGACCAAATAGTAGTAAATTAAATGAATAAGATTAAACTTAATCTTATTAATTTGACAAATACTAAAGCTAAAGACATTCTAAAATGTTACATTGTTAGCTAGCTGGCTAATAAGTTAAAACATTATATTGCTTGATAGCGAGCTAAAAAACAAACAAACAAAACATTATAATGTTTGATAGCTGACTAAAAAGAGTTAACAAAACACTACACTGTTTGGTAACTGCTTAGAAAAGTTAAAATATTACGCTGTTTGCAAATCACCTTTAAAAAGTTAACAAAATGTTTATAAAAGGTTACACTGTTCACCAGGCTAGCTAGCTAAAAAGTTAGCTTGCCTTGTTATCTTACTCATGATGGCTATAGAGAAGCTGTAATTTCACCTCCTTGGTGGCTGAATTAATGGAGCATTAATATTAATACAAAATTAATAATTTTAATATTAATCAGCTTTAAAAATGAATCCTTGCAACCACACCTTAGCATGTTAGTGTGTTCTAATCCTTCAAATTCTCATCATCTCTGCTCTAAACATCTTATATCTATCCCAGTTTATGTTTTATAGACCTTGTTTCATGTTGCCAAGAAAAACCCAGGACAGTACACTGATCACAAGTTCAAAGGGGCACCAACGGGTATCATCGAGTTTCATCACCTCAAAACCTTTGAGTGTCCAGACCCTGTTTGTTTTGGGGGTACACAATATCATTTCAGGTAGTTTTCATATTTTTCTAAAGAAAATGTTAGTCATTTAATAAAAGTATTTTTTTCATACCTAGTTTTAGACTTTAGTGTAGTTTTAGCTAAATACAGGGACCTTGGTTCATATGACAATTTACCTTCTATTTTTGTTATTTAAATTTCACACAGTCCATTTGACTCACATGTTTCCTTACAGCTGATGTAAGCAGAAGAAACAAAGCATCAAACATCACTAATATGCCTTGGACTCGCTTGCAACATCAGTCAAATGGAGAACCCTGATTATGTAGTCACGTTTTCCACTCCGCTGCCAGATTTCAGGATTGCATTAATGAATGGCTCAAAGGAATATTTCACAATCATGTATTCTGTAATCTCTCATTTTGGTAATCATAGGGCCCCAAATCCAGTCCACTGCGTCCGACCGATGCCAACAGATTCTTAAAATGGAGTGGAGTGCCTGCCTGTTCTTAATTAAACAAACAAACAAACATGTTTTTTTTCCTGTTTATTTTTTTTACATGACGGCTTTTTAGCCTTCCGAAAAAGAAAGAAACAAAACAAGATTACAGGAATTGTTATTTTTCAGAATAAACTTAAGCTGAAAAACACAGCAAAGGAAAAGCTCAATGGAAAACTTGATATCAGTTGTAACTATCACACCATAAAAGAAGTCTCACACACTCTGAAATTCACTCGGGACAGAGGTTTGCACAGTCCGGCTTAAACCAGTGTAAAAGTTATACACACACACTGCCCTAAATACACAGTGGGTGTTAAACTAATGTAACAAATAATATGAAGGTAGAAAATAAAACACAGGTAACAGAAATATACAGCCACACTATCACCAAACAATGCCACAAATGAAAAGAAATTGATTGTAACTACAGTGAGTGGAAATAAAGCGACAAAAAAACATCAATGTAAGTGTGATAACATAAAAATAATGTGACATATAATAAAGAAAGTGACTTTGTTGTACTATTGTGGATTCAAAATTTAAGTTTCAAGTTCACCTCAAATCAGCCTCTTTTCTATCTTAAAGGAACAGTTCGACATTTTGGGAAATACGCTTATTTGCTTTCTTGCCAAGATTGACGAGATGACAAGTTTGATCATTGATTATTCATATTGAGTCAAGAAAAAAATCAAAATTTTCAGATTTCAGCTTCTGAAATATTTTCTGGTTTCTTTAGTACTCGTTTGATAGTAAACTCTTTGTGTTATGGACAAAGCACAACATTAAAGGACATCACCTTGAGATTTCTTCCACCATTTCCTACATTTTATGGACCAAACAACGAATCAGTTATTCAAGAAAATGATCAACAGATTAACCAATAATGAAAATCACTATGGTGGGGAGTACGGCTTCACAATTATTCAAAATATTATCGAAAATATAATACGGCCAAATGCAATATGCAAATATCAGAAGCTGCAATTTTTTTGACAAATGTTAACTATGCGAAACAATTTTATAATACCAATATAATGAAGCGCTATAGAGATGCCTGGCTCACAAACCTTTGTTTGATGCAGACCCCTACAAATGTCACATCATCATGATTTTAATAGTTTTTTCCAGGGGAAATTATACTTGCGATGCAAAAATGATCTTTACCACTAATTGTGATCGTATTGCAATCACAATATCTGTCAAAATAATCATAATCTGATTTATTTTTATCATAGTGTGCAGCCCTAGATGGTTGGCATATTTTTGAGCTTCTGAGCCATGCTAGCCATTTCCCCCTGCTTTCAATCTTTATGCTAAGCTAAGCTAATGGCCTCCTGGCTCCAGCTCTTCACTTAAAGCAGCTACAAGGAACTTTCATATTATGCTGATATTGGAAGCCCAAGTGGACAAAAGCGGTAGCGTTGCCGCTGCCATAACCACAAAATAAATGTCAAAAAAAAAAGAATTACCTAAAGAAAAATCTCCTCCTGCTTCTTTTAAAATGGCTAACGTATGAGTCATTTTGACTTTGTACTGGAAAATGTAAACAAAGGCTCTTCCTGCCTGCATACCGTAGATTGTTTCATGTGATTTCAATGAAAATCTGACTCAGTGGCATAACCAGTTATAACAGACAGTGGATACGTATTTCCAGAAATGTCGAACATGTCCTTTAAACTGGAGCAATCCTCTGTCCCTTCACGTCCACACAAAACACACAAGAATCAAAACTCAAGCCGAGTAAAGCGGAGGCTCACACTACTGAATCACAGATTTCATGAAATACATCTTCAGGCTTACTTCGACGTGATAAGTGACTACTGACAGCTTTGAAAATATCTTTATCAGCTATATAACTTTTGCATCTCAGGAAATAAAGGAATGAAGTATCGATAGTGCAAGGTTATAAGGTACATATATTAATATATTGTTTAGATACTGTCCTATAAGTAAAGTGCAAATCTCTGGATCAGATGAAAAGTGTGTGCAAGCATTTTGTAAGTTTTGACTGACTGATCCACCTGCCCATGCACGAATGAGCCCTTTACATTGGCTGCCATCTACTTTACACACCGTCTGGTGAAACATTCATGGAACATTATCCTTTCAACTCAAAGTGTTTTCTTTAAAGTCCGGCCATTTGGAGCAGCCAAATATCATGTAGCCTTGATCTCCTTTAGGTGTACATTGTGTACATATAAACTTTGGGTGTTTTCTGTTAGGTGTGTGCATAATTTTTCTGTAATCCCGACTAACTGGAGAGCATTTTCTTTCTCATCCAACACCAACAGTGTAAACTTCACCTGCGTATGTCCATATCTCCAAAGTGTCGGGCTATTTTAATGTGAGAGCATGTTCAGGAGATCAATATGTTGAGGAAGTCTTTGCTTTCTGTTGCCACAGAAAGCTACATTTTCTAGCAACACCTCGTAGCGTTTTGGTCAAGAATCCGTCAACCTAATTATCCATTTTAATGACTAACTGGGAATGAAGGTGAACTGAAACACCACTGAGGCCGGCTCGAGTGGAAATGCACAGTCATCTAACAGCCCAAAACAGCTCACACACACTCACACCTCATGTGCTCACACTAGACGCTGCTTCAGCAAGACAAACACACACAAACACGATCACGCAGGGTCATCTGGAAACAGTTTGTGTATCTGATGTTTAAGACCAGCTTATTTAGACCTGGGGGGGATGGAAGGCCAACATTAGGTGAGTAAATTTAGATTTTTTTCAAAGTGCAAGAAAACAGAGAACACATGTTTTAGCTCCTCTCACTATGTAAGAGAGCAGTTGTTGGGTTTGTGTGTGTGTGTGTGTGTGTGTGTGTGTGTGTGTGTGTGTGTGTGTGTGTGTGTGTGTGTGTCTGTGTGTGTGTCTCTCTGTGTGTGTGTGTGTGTGTGTGTGTGTGGCTGGATGTTTGATCTAAGCTCGGGGGACGAGGGGCAACAGATCAGTTGGTCTCATAGGTGGAGAGCAGGGCAGCATCCACGGGCTCCATGCAGGAGGGGCAGGTGAAGGATCTCATCAGCCAGTCGTCTATACAGTCCATGTGGTAGATGTGCATACATGGCAGGAACCGGATGGGGTCCCCGTATACAAAGTCCAGCATACAGATCACGCATCTGAAAACAGAGGAGATAAAGAGCTTAAATACACACCAGTATAAATAGACATTATTTAAAATGTATCTTTATAGGTCTTTTGGGTGTGGTTTATATATAAGCCATTACAAGTTTCTACACCCTCATACATACTCGCAAAATTCACTGAGGATTGAGGTTAGAATAATATATTTATAATATTTAAAATTATAATAATTATATATATTTATAATTTATAATATAATATATTTAACTGCTGTATGTTACTGGTCTTTAATGACACATTACAGGTACACAGAACTGAAATGATTAGTTGATTAATGGAGGCGACTGGCAAAAAACTGTTTTGAAAATCAATTAAGCATGTAAACCAGTTTATCAAATAAACCAATTCTCTGGGTCCAGCTTCCGAAATGTAATAATGAAAATGTAATTTGCAATTTCTCTAATTTTTATCATTTTATATCAATGGAAATTATATTACATATATTGTCACTACGACACTTTAAAGACTGAGTTTTTAATCAAAAAATAATTGATATCTATATTGATAATTTATAGATAATCATTAGTTGCAGGCAACACCACATTAATGTGATTAAATGTGTTGTTTTTTTTACTTCATCTTGCTAAATGAATGAAGCATGACAGCTTCCCCTGGATGTTGGCCATTGTGTCCACAAATTACATTACAAAGTATTTTAACGATATTAGAGAAACAATTACTTAAATCATCAATGAATCTTCAATTATTATTTTTTTTAAATCACCACCATCCTTTTCCTGCAGCAAATCTTCACATTAGGACTGTTATGATATCAGGTTTTCATGGCCAAAGAATTCACAATGACAGTGTTATCGTGACATCTATATAAACTTTGGGGAAAAAAAATGTTTAAATTGTTTTGCCAAATACATAACACTCAAAGTGAGTGTAGGGAGGTGACGAGAGTCTGTAACCATCAATCTACATAAGTGTACGAAAAGTGCAATTACACTTCATTAACAGTGAAGAGGTGTGTGGTGTGGGGGGCATTATGAGAGTGAGACAAAGTGAGACAATATCTTTTTTTTTTTAAATATCACAGCTATCATCATTTCCGGTATATCAGGCCACCTCTATGTCAAATTTAGAAGCTAAAATCCACTGATGTTTGGAATTTCTACTTGATAAATGACTCGCAAGCCAAGTAAATTTTACTTATCAAGCCAAAAATATCACAAATTTGGATGCACAATGTATGACACACTCAATTCATAATATAATTAATATATAATAAAAGTTTGTTGTCATTCGGCCCTTTGATTCATCAACTAATCTTCTCAGAACATGTTCAAAGAAACAGCTGCACAATGTTAATTAATGCCTTGTTTCCCATGGATCATATCATATATCCTTGTTTGAGAATAAATATTAGACACATTTAAACATGTCACAATATAAATACTAAAGCCAGGAGTAAAACAAATACATCTGAGTTAGTCAATATTGCTCAGCTCAAACGTCCTGCAACCCTCCTCTGTGCAAACACCACATGCAAAAACTACAAAAAACAAACAAACAAAAAAAAACTCACTCTCTGATCTTCTTCTCTGAGCCGTCTTGCCCTCCATCATAAACACCCTTAGGGAGGTGCTGGATGAGGCCGATGCGCTGAGCTATGCGGATCTGTTCCTCCTCTGTCAGCTGGGTGGCCAGACGGGCCTGACTGGGTGTGGGATGGTACATAGGCATGTGAGCCTGCTCCTGGAAAGAGACAAAGAAACACCAAGTTGAAACAAAAGCAGTCATCTTCCTCGTCCTCAGCTCACTTTGTCTGTATAAAGTGGTTTGACTAGTTAGGGATAAACTGAAAGATAAAGCAGCTCTCTGATATGGAAATTGTTGACGGCAATTCTAAAACGAGTTTACTCAGGTATATTACTGACTGTACAGGATTGGAGGCAGACTTATAAAAAGGCCACATTCATGCAGTAACTGAATTATTCTCAAACACACCTGATACGAGCATATTTTCGTGAGCATTACCTACTCTTTATTAACATTAGGGCTTTTAGCTAAGATTATTCTTGTCCAACATGTGCCAGAAACATTTTTGTCTTGAATCAATACTTGAGAACAGGGATACACTGGATAGAGTGAATGAAAATAAAGAGATCATGTGCATTTTGGACATACTCTGTCCAGTACATGTACTGTAAAAGACTCACTTTATGCATTTTGACAATGTTCGGATCCACCTACACACGAGTATCAGGATTTTTAATGATAATTCTAATTAAGGACACAAGCATAACAGACTGGCATCTCAACCAGTGCATATATATTGACTTGACATTTCACAAGCAAAAATTCAGCAAGCTCTCAAAGGAAAAGAGATGCGATCACTCACACTAACTAACTACAGGTAGTGAAGAAATGACACAGTGTGATGCTTAATGAACTCATAACATTTTAACATTTGCTTGGTTAAAAAAGGACATGTCTAATTAAAGCCCCAAATCTTTGTGACAAGCTCAATGTGCATTTAATGAGTGTGACAACTGGTAGATGGAAAATGTATTATTTGGAACTTCTTGTCTCACCATAACAAAATTATAAGATAGGATAAGCCTTTATTGTCACCCTCAGGAGAACTTTGTCTTGAACATCCAAGCGAATACAGGTGACACGTACAGTTAAACTACAGTTAATATGCAGTATCACCCCCAGATCCATACACCCAAAAAAAGCCATGCATACACCCAAGAGTACTGCACAATTCCCTAAATCCAAATAGTTGCACAGAAGTTTTAGATACTGATAAACTGCATATAAATGTGTTAATGTTTTACAACTGCAGTGTTAATAATAATGATGTGATGTAGGATCAGATGGTGAGATAACTATTGAAGAGGTAGAGGAGTAAAGGTTATACAGAAATTAGAGTTGTCACAACATCAGAATTTTATAGGTCTATACAATACCAGTATACAAAAAAGGTTAGTCTTTGCCTCCTTTGATACCAAAGCAAAAAGAAAAATTAACTCCTGGGCAAAGAAAACAACCTACACACAGTACCAGTACAGAAAAGGCCACTGAACACTGTCTGGTTTTGAGGCAGCCAAATTGCAGGCAGGACAATAATGACTGAACTGACCTTCGGTTCTGAATGGTGTTGTGATAATTTTTTATATAGATTTAGTCATTTCAATACTATCAAATGTTAGTATTATGTTGTTTTTAAAAGACATGGTATTCAAAAAGTACCAGTACTTTGAAACTCTTGACAATCATAGAAGATAAATTTGCAAAATATGATGGAAGAGATTCCAGGTATGTTTAATGTTCTATAAATTATTTCATTTGCAAATGAAATGCTGTAAAATATCTGTCAGTTTTGAACCAGTGTAGTTATTGGGACTGTTAATCTGCTGGGCCTCTTAATGTTTGTACGCTTTATAAATAAATATTATGATAAATAATATTATTATTGGTGTTTGTTTATTAACTGGCCTCCTATAATTTTGCAGAAGTGGCCAACAGACAAAGCAGGTTGAATATCTCTGCTGTAGTATATTACTGACTAATAAAAAGGCCACAGAAGAAAAACTAAAACATTTTGAAACACACTGGATACAGGTACCGCTAACACTTATCTACTGTATATTAAAAGTTAGGCTTGTAACTAAGGGTATTCTTTTGATCACTTATCCCAAATGTGTCAGAGACATTTTTGTCTTGAATCAATGTCCTGGAAATTGACTGTTAGCAGTCAGTCTCTAACCTGGTACGGAGGAGGAGGCTCCAGGTCTGGATCTGTCCCGTCACCGAAACTCGCCCTGTCTGACTGGGATTCATGAAGCAGAGAGATGTCGTCTGAGGTCGGAGACTTGAGACAGTTGCCCATATCTTCTTCGTGTCTCCAGCCCTGTCTGTCCTGCCCGACGTTAAAAAATCAGATCTTTGTTGCTAAAGTTGCTCTCGGTGGCTAATGTTAGTTTTGTCTTTCTAATACACCAGAAATCATTTAATTTAACTACCTACTACCAAAGACACCATGTACATGATTATTAATATCCTACATAAACATTAACGCAGATGTCCACGCTAGTCTCTCTTCATGTTTACTCGGATCTCCACCTGAAAAACAAAACAAAGAACTCCTCTTGCTAACGACAACTAGCAGCCTAGCTAGCTACTTTTTCGCTAGCCAGCTGGGCGACTTCCTTGATGAGTATCGCTCATTCCTTTGTAAGAATCACAATTTATACAAAATGTCGACTTCAGCAGCAGCTGTGGCTGTCAAACTAAGTACTCTGAGTGCTGGACAGTAGCAACATATCTGCCGTTTAACTTCGGGAATAAAATTAAACAGTTTGCTTCCTTGCTAGCTTTTTCTTCAACCGGACGACATGTTATCGGTCCGTTGGATATGACGTAGGGGTGTAAATCTGCGCGCTGATTGGGTGATTTCTCTTACGTAGTTCCAAGAGAGCGTCAATGTCCTGTCCATTTCAATGATAAAAATACAGTAAAATAATTTAAAGATCATTATAAAGAACAATAATACTTTGTCAGTACTTCGTGCTTCATTTATTGTTAAATCAATAATTAATGAATTGCTGAATGAATCATAATATAACAAGATGTTATTTTATTATTGCATATATATTTTTCTTATAAATGCACATTTGATCTTATTATTCTATAGTTTGCTTGTTTATTTCAAATCAATCTTTTGTACTTTGTTAGTTAGTTTATTGTTGTTACATTTCTATTGTACTTGTATAATTGTGTGACAATAAACATTTTGAATCTTGGGTATTGAATCCAATAACCAAATAATCATTCAAAATTAGCATTAGCATCAGTACTTAGAATAGAATTGCGTTTCAGACTAAAATCCAGTAACTGGAGATATAAGTATATGAAAATGGAATTTCAAATGGTTATTGCCATACAAATTCTGTATATTAAAAATGCACCTGCAAGGATTATGCAATAGTTTCATGGTGTTTTTACCACGGGGTTTGTGTAATATGTGTTCTGTGCTATGTGAGTGCAACATCTTGTAATGTGCAATGTGGATTATGTGCAATTTATTGTGTGTAGCATTTGATCACTTTATTTTAGTTTTTACATGTTTTATATGTTATATATTTTATTATACATCATGTACTATATCATTTTTTTAGTTAATTTTATTAGTTCTTTATTATTTTCTTTCCTTATAGTCTGTCTTTTGCACTGCTATATGTTGCTCTCCCCTAACAATCAATATCTTATATATAATCCTATAAAACATATGCTTGAATAATGTTTTTATTTCGCACTTGTGATAGCAGTTGTACCATTTGTAAATTGGACCCAGTTCAATTGTAATCACTGCAAAATATCAGGCAGATTTTATACATAACTTTCTACAACATAGGCGAAAATTAAATCTGCCTGTTTAACAGGTCAAACCATCTTTCCTGCAAGCCCCCTAAGACTGACAGTGAATTTATTGTAAATTTACTGTAAATCTTGACTGGGGAATGTTTTATTCAAAAATGTTTATTTTTACAAAATAATACATATGTATGTTCACTATTTTCATTTGAGACATTAAAGTTTTTAATTTATATGAAGGCCCTGCACACCTCACAGGTGTTTTCACTTGTCCTGGCTGATCTGTCTGGCTCACTAACATGACTTACCGGCACACATGAATAAAACAGAGCCACTATTAATATTATTAGTAACGCCTGTACTTTTCTTACTATGACAGGTCAAAATATGTGCTGTGAAAAAAGGCCTATAAAGCACATAGTCTATGTACTCCCACACAGCTGTAGAGGTTAATCAGGCACAATAAGTGAAAACACCCATGTGGGTGGACCAAAGGTGTGAAGGACCTTTAATAAGGAAGCGTTTATTGCTTGCTTTTGTAATGCCTTTTTTTTTTTCCATATAAGCTGTAAAAGTACCTTCAACCTTTTTTGTTTAACACTACTGTTGTAATAAATATAATATGGAAAAATATTTTGGTCATTTTCATAGTACATCAAGAAAATAAATCTAAATCACAGCACAAACACTGCTTTTCCATATGCACAATAAAGTGTTTTTTGATGTTTTTTCAGACTGTGCATATTTTAAAAAAATAATAAACAGACAGCCAATAACAGTGGCAACTTGAGGACACCTTTATTTTTTTTATATATACAGCTATTGTACACATAAAAACCCACAAAGTATTTGCATTCCAGGAACTTATGATACAAATCTCCATGTTTTTGGTTAAGTGAGTTTCACAGAATTGGCCTTTCTTCAGGCAAATAAAACAGAAACACAAACCTTAAAATGAACATTTTCCAAATTTACCTTTAAAGCTCATCAGCTGATACTCTTGATTATTTTTTTTTTCTCTAAATGTTACAAACAGCATAATTTCTCTGTACATTATTAGTTAAGTAATAGAGCGATGTTGATTTGTGAAGCAGATGTGTCGTCATGGTGTGTCTACAGTGTTTCTACAGTCATCGTCTGCAATGGTTCGTACAATATTCACAAGGAAGAAAAAGGTGAAAATAGATGAAAGATTGTTTTGTTTTCATATCAGTTTGTAGTAAAATTACAAGCCCAACAATTATTAAAATTAGATATAATTGTTGGAAAAGTCTCATTTAAAGGGTGTAGACTGAAAAAAATAGCAGACTGTTTTGAAGGATTTTAAAGGTTTGAGGTTCCTTGGAGGCATGATTTAACAATAACGCGGGGTGAAATAACAAATAAGCATCTTTTCTATTGTATTCTATTACTGTATTCATATCTCACAACTTATTAATACCAAAAAGAAAAAAATGATGGGGAAAATCAGGCAGTTTTTTCCCCTGCACATTCATTCATACTGTAAAAAAATCCAGCATTATTGAGTGTTACTTATTAGTATCCACATCGTCTGGTAAAGTATCAGATCGCCTCTTCGTGATGGCTTCCTGTATTGATCCGGTCTAATAAATGGCGATGGTGTGATGATCACGATGTATTTACAAAACAATTAATTTATAAGAAAATGTAGTTACATATTCACACACCCCACAGATAAATACTGTTAAGAGCAACACTGAATCATTTAGAAACATCTTCAGAAATGAAAATACCTATTGACACAAATGACATAATTTGATCCATTCATTGATTTTCTGCATCCCGCAACTATTTCAGATGTATTTATTACTCTCTATCATCAAGTACAAGTCAGGAAATAGACCTTATTTATTGTCAGTGTTCTGTGTGAATTGGCAACTACAGTTTCAGGAAGTATTGTTCTTTTCATTTTGTTCGTTTCGGGTTCACGTTTGACCAAACATCCAGAGGGCTCGTGGCCAAAAAGAGTCACATTAACCTTGACTCTATCGCACAGAGTCCTCTAACACCTCCTCCCTCACGCTGTGCCTCCTGTCCCTAGCACCTGTCGTCCTCCTCTGTGTCACTGAGAGGATCGCAGCCCGCAACGGAGGTCGTCTGGGCCAGACGCTTCCGAAAATGTCCGTTGGGGACCTGCCAGCCAGTCCGCAAACGCGGGTGGCCCGAGCTGATGGTGTTTGAGCGTCCCAGGCTGCAGGCCACGGCCGCCTCGAAGGTCAACGTCTCCATGGGGCCGGAGGGGTCTGGGCTGTGGTCGTCCTCCTGGGAGGCCAGGAATGGCTCAGACGGGTAGCGTCGAGGTGGGGACGCATGTAGGCCTGTTTCACTCCCCCTATCACCCGTGTCACCCTCCTGGGTCTCCCAGGTGGGCTTGCCGCCCCGCCTCACGGTCTCTGGGCTGCCTTGCTCATCCTCGTCCTCATCCTCGCCGACGGAGGGGTTTGTGCGACACACGAGTGGGGAGTAGGAAATGTGAGGGTGAGAGCGGGTCGGGGTCTGTGACAGAGGTCTTCGACCACTGGGGGTGCTGGACTCTGAGGTGGAGGGAACTGGACTGTCTGAGCTGTTGCCCTAGAGACAGGAATAAAGAAATAATAGGACAAACAATGGCGTCATAGATTGTCTTATCCACAGCATCTGAAAAACTTCAACATGTCAAAATCTAAAGTGTTCTGGTCGGTCGGTTCATTGGTTGGTCGATAATTCTCATTGGACAGTCCCTGGTTCTACTTTCAAAAGAAGAAAAGCTGTTCTTAATCTTATTTTTGATGACAATGTGTAATGTTCAAGTTCAATGATGGATCAATATCGACTGTTCTTGATTTGCTGCAAGTTTTGACATGTTTTATGCTGCATTATTGTTTATTTTGTAGCTTATCTCATTGAACTTGGCATTAAAATGTTGCATGGCTAATGTGGCTACTCCCACAGGCTGGGACAATGTTGAACTAAAGTTTCAATATTGATAACATTGATTAAAATATTTTGTCATTGTTAAATTCTAATTCTGTTGTCCAAGTAAATGACTCCCAGCACACTGCAATTAAAAACCAACAAAATTAGTTAAAGAAGGCTTTTGTCCATTGCATAATGCATAACAATTGAACATATTGGACAGTTCGTGAGATTCTATGTGCATATATTGTACTGTGATATATATCGATATCAGAGAAATATTCTTAATACGTACATCTACTGTATTGTAGTATATATCAATATCAGTGAAATATTCTTATTAATATCTTATAATGAAACAATGTGAATTGGCTGATGAACATGCCAAGAATTCTACTTGGTAGAGAAATTTGCTCACTAATTTTTACAGACTGTTTTTTTTTGCCAAAGCTCTTGTTAATTTGTGACCAGGATTGAACAATATATTGCAGTTATTTTGACAGATATTGCAAGTCGTGATTTTAGTGGGAATGGTAATTTTTGCATTTAATTTTCACTAAAAATTTGGATATTGCATGAGGCCATAATTCAATTTCAATGATATTTTCATTCATTGTTCATCCCTATATTTGACAGTGCTTTGTTGTTGTCCAAGTCCCTGAATCAGTTCGTTTGACCCACCTGTTTATCTTGGGGGTTTGCTCTTTCTGTACTGGAGGATCGTGAGGGCTGCAAGCTTCTTTCCTCTGAGTTACAACGAGACTCATCTGGAGAGAGGAGGTGACAGCGCTCCTTAGACCGGCCACGCTCTCTGTCACCCTGTTGCCAATGTTCAGACCGAGAAACTAGAGGAAAGACATTCAGGAGAGGACACAACACAAAGTAAAATGACAGATAAAGAGTAAAGGACATAGATAAAGTGGGTGACAACATCATTTTGTTATATGTAATTTTTGTCTGTAATTTTAGCTTGCAGAACACTGGTCCACCACTGCCTCGATCTGTTAGTTAGTTTGTGTTATTGTGTGACTGCGTGTTTGAGGATTGAGGATGAGATTGAGGCAGCAGTAGACCAGCAACTCCTGCATTCTGCAATGTAAAATCACTAATTTTGTTGGTGGAGTTTGGTTGGTTTGGAGAGTGTAATATTTGGCTTATATAATAGCGATTCCCATTGGAAAGTGCTGTCTGACATGTAAAATATGTTCTGCTGCAGAACATTGCTTAGTTTTGTTCACCACTAGTCCTGCTGTCTCCAAACTGGGGGCATGTGAACCGCCATCTACTGCTGGTAATACACTGACTATGGATAGGTACCTCATACAACCTCATATCAAATAAGTCAAACTATCCCTCTAAAACCAGTGATCCATGTTTGCAGATAGTGTAGAAAAAAAGACATAAAGACGTCATACTGTGTGCACACAAACCATCATGATAGTAACAGGTGACCAGGACTAACCAGCAGCCTTGTAGCTTTTATGACGAGGTCGATAAACTCGCTCAGGACTTTTCTCCTCCTGCCAGAGACCGTTCACCCGCTGATCCCCAACAGTGGATGCTGAACGCTTCATGGAGCCACTTGCAACCTCCGTCTGCTGTGAAAACAAGCACAAACACACATGCAAGCACAAGGTACATACGCAAAGAAAACATTAATAATACTGTAATTACATACAGATAATTTAATTTAGAGACAAGTAGACCATTGCAGAGAGATTTAAAAAGAAATTCATGCTTCAGTCAGTGCAAAAAAACAGTGCATCCTCATAGACTTGTTAGTTTTCTCTATTCTGGAGATAAAAGAGATCAAGGTAAGAGGACGAGGCATCAGCATTCAAAGATCACATCCCATCTTAACAATTCAGGCTCCCAAAGGAGTAAAAGACAAGCCAAAACTCTACTGATTTAAACTTCTCGGCAACTCGTGCACGTAAGGAACAAGGCACTTTGGCGTTAGAGCCCATGCAGCCACTGACGACCTCAAGATGAGTGTACCTGCGACTCTACAGCCAGACGGGGCATGGAAGAGGCCCGCACACACAGGCCCCTCCCTATCGGAAGCTCCAGTGGGGCTTCAATTCCCCTACTGCACTCGACCACCTAGGTGAGTACAGAAACAAGAGAGGAGGGCAAGGAGAGACAGAGCACCGATCAGGCTCGTCCCCGCTAGGACTGCCTCTGTATATACGGAGGTCCATCACTGAGTTTCATCTATCATAGCCATCATCATCGCCATCAAATCAGAAGCCATTCCAGCCAAAAAAACGGACAGATTAACAACTAGCAACAGGAAAACTGACTTCAAGGAGAAGATAGAAACAGTGTGAGGTTGTATAAGAGGAGCAAAGAGTAGAGAAGAAGAGTGAGGAGAGACAAAACATTCCACAGGGAAAGATGAGTCCATATTTCAGCTTGGAGGTACATTCAGTCATGCACGTTCAGGTCTTAATATAGCTACACAAATAGAGCCACACAACATCTGTCTAGGGGCCGAAACACATTCCCCTGCAAGAACAAACACTAATATATGTGGGTATTTCGGAATAATTTCATATCATTCATCTAGCAGGCAATGTAGACCAGTAAAACCAGACAGTAAAGACACAGCAGAACATTAACAGTTTGACAATCTGGAATTGGCTATTCCAACCTCCACAGGACTAAAACACAGGAGCACAGAGAGCAGCGATGCCGTGCTCTGCAAGGCGTTGAGAGAAGTCACAGCAACAGCATCCATTTAAATTGGTTTGTGCTGTTTGTTTTGTGAAGGGTTAAGACACTTGTATAAATGTTTGTAAATGTTCAGAGTGAAATAACCCTGTGCTCTTAGACAGTGGTTCCAAACCTAAGGGATCACATGATAGCTCTGAAGGACAACACACATCAGTGGTGTAGGCTCAACACATCCTGGCAGGTGTTACAGGTGCAAAAACACCCGCTTGTCACGACTCTGCTTTGAACGATTATGTCATTATAAAAATAGGGAGAATGTTTGCTGTTAGGTGTGTTTTATCCAGAAATTTAGAAATTTGGGGCTCTATCCTCTGCCCAGTGGTGCAAAGCACAGCGCATCATTCAGACAGTAAGATGTGCCTACATGGACAGGTTCCCAACACACGTGCACTCTGCTTCCTGGGCGCTGCAGTTAATCCACAGGTCATAAAAACAGCGGATGATGCAGGTGGGTGCAATAGGACGAAGGGAGACACTGTGCCATTGACGCACAGCAGCTGTAACTTCATTGTTTAAATCTAACAGGATCATCAGGATCTGATAATTAATGTCCTGTGTTCTACACATCCAAAAGGTCTCTTACACAGTTCATACAGTAAATCTTGACAGTTTTCTCTGTCCCGTCTAGTTTATAACCACCGATTTTAGTTTTGCTGCTTGAATATTAACAACATTTGAAGCAGTGACATTACTGTACGCATGAAAATGTTTAAAATGACTTAACTTATCTTTTAAATTACGTTGAGCAGCTCAAGTACTTTAGACCATGTTCTATAGATTGTCTAAACGGGACCCTCTGTGAGGGTGTGACATTGGCTAACTGATATCTGGTGTAAACTCTACTTCATATTTAAAGTGGATTCACTCGTCACTGAGGCCTCATCCACAGCATCTACAACTAGTTTTATCCTGATCAGGATATAGGAGCAGAATCTTATTTTTGTTGCGCTGAGGGTTTGTCTGCCACACCATTTATGTAGTGTGTGTGTGTGTGTGTATGTGTGTGGCAGTGTGAAAAAGACTGAGGGATGTTTTTGATATTTAAAACACAGCTTTGGACTGTCATCTTCTATTTTCACACCCGCAGTCTGCTTTTCTACTTACAGAAATTGGTTCTCAGCACTCAGCCAGTACTTAAAAAAACATTATCTGTACCAACTACTTGTAAAGGTTGTTTTGCTTTGTGTATTGACAGAGTCTGGGCTTCATCTATTGTATTTTTGAGGACAAGGATGGGAGAAATGATCGGTTTGGGGGCTCATTCTTCTTTCATTGTCTACAAATTCTGACTCCTTGTTTCTCAGACTTAAAGATGGAGCAGTGTAGGCAAAAATATCAATGTTCGTTTTGTAATGTTTTTTTGCTTTGTCTGTCAAAGCACTTTGTAAACACTGTTTTGACTAACCAGCTCATCCTTATAGTATACCATGACAACTTCTTTTGTTTGTATGATACACAAGCGTCAATTACCATCACACTCAGTGACACCACAGATGTGTGTTGCACTTAAGAGGTTGTGAAATAAATAACAGGATAAGAAAGTAGCAAAAGAAACACCACATTTCTACCTTTAAAAATCAGGTCTACTTTTTGAATTCGTCCCCTAAAAATATTTTAAAACAATCTGAGAAGGAAAAATTATTATTATAAGTCAACAACACTTTGTTTTAAGGAGTCACAAGTTAAAAAGGTTAAGAACCACTGTTGTAAGAAATTGTCATGGTATTAATGGTTGTATGCTCATGCTGGTCCTCTTTCTCACCGGGTTCTGCTGTTGACTTGCATCGATGTCGGAGCTTATGGGCTGCAGAAACAGTTCCTGGGGTGAGATGGGGCTCAGAGCCACAAAGCCTCCTCTGGTCCTGCATCGGTTCAGAGGGAAACAAAGTAAACAGAAACATAAACAGAGACATGAGTACAAATATAACAAATGTTCACTTGTGTATGCACTCACAAGGCTGATCCAGCACTGTGGGCCATCATCGGCAGCGTCTGGGTGTTGGACAAGATGTCCTCTGGGAGGGTGGAGGCATCCAGACGTTTAAACATTAAGCTACTCTTCTGAAATGAGAGAGACAACAAATCAGGTCAGAGGGCTTCATTACTGTTCCACTTTCACATAGTCAGCAGTAAAATGTATTGGAGCCACTTTAACACAACTAACTAACACACAAACTAACCGATTGAGGCAGTGGTAGACCAGCAACTTCCGTGTGCAGCGAGGTAAAATGATTGTTTTTGCCAAGACGGTCTGGTGGCTCTGGGGAAAGTGATGTGTCTAACAGCAGGGTAAAGCTGCTGACCCTGTCCTCAGCAGCACATTGTGCCGGTACTACTACTGTTTCTTCAAACTGGGGCTGTGTCGACCGCCATCTACTGTAGCTACTTCACTAACTTATGAATAAAAACCTCATATAACCCACTTCAAAAAATCCAAACAATCCCTTTAAATGTGAACCATAGTACTGTAAGAGGAAATTAAATCAGATTCTACCCTGCGAAAATGGACATGGCAGCATGGAAACGGTGCTGTGAGGTTTTTTTTTGTCTTTCTTCGTCTCCTATTTAAAATTTGACTCATGTGTCTCTTTTTCTTTTATTATAAAATTGTAAAACAGGGTGAGAAATATATACTGAGGTGCAAGAAAGATCATAACATCATGCAGAGCTGACCTGAGCTTCAAGTTGTTGCCGGAGCTTCTTGGCTTTGTTCTGTTTGAAGTAGTCCATTATCATCATAGAGGCGTAGATCTTCCCCACCGTCATGTCTGTATCTGTGAGGGCAGACACACACTGTGTTAGCTGTTACTGCTGGTCTCTCAGCATTACACTGAGTATTTCCTCCATAGTTAGAGTCAGACCTTTGTTGATAGGTACCAGTAGGTCCAAGGTCTTCTGGGGCAGATAGGGCCAAATGATACTGATCTCTTTCTGCAGTTCACTGTCCAGACCGATACGGTCCTCACCACCTGTGGCAAACATCCACATTCAGACACTTTAGTGCCATTAAAGCAGAAACGATTAGATTATTCACTGAAGTAATATTTTGATATAGATGAATTAATCATTTAAATTTGTTTGTCGCATTTGACAGCAAACAGAACAGAACAAATCAGACAATTTGAACTATTTTTTGACATTTTACAGATCAAACGACTAATCAATTATTACAAAGAAATACTGGCTAGTTTCAGTCCTACATGCCATATCACAATCACAACATGCACATTAGTGACCCTGACCTCGAGCTATTTTAATGTCCAAAGCTGTGCGGATGAGCGACATGAGGGTGGAGGTGAAGTGGACGGTCATGTCCTCATCCACAGGCATGTTCATCAACACCAACCTCTGAGAGACAACGAGAGGAAGACATGATGAGATTATTAGTTCATTAATTAATCATTTTTTAAAAGTAACATAAATGGTCTACCATGAAAGCCTAACAATAAATGATCCCACCCACCAACTCAGACAAGGAATTGGCATCGAATCTGTTGAAGATTATATAAGTATCTTGAAACAGTCAATGATAATGACCTGAAATCTGATGCAAATTCTAATACTGCCTGTAGGGAAGGGAGAGAAATATTTCTATTTCCCTAGGAAATTAAATGTTTCTAATGTAGAGAGGAAAATTATGTCCTTGTTTTACAAGTCATTTATTGAATCTGTTCTTACTTTTTCTACGATTTCCTGGTTCGGCAACCTGAACATGTATAATAAAGGTGACTCGTAAGGTGAGAGATGTCTCACAGCAGGTTCTCTGTAAGGACAAGTCCATATTACAATGCACAAACTATCCCCTTCACTTTGACTTTGAAACTCTTCCACCAGGCTGTAGATTTAGAGGGTTCCCAATGGGAATGAAAACTTCTTTGTTCCAGGCAATAACCCTTCTTAATCTGCATATAATGTAGGATTTTTGCTTTATTATGTTTTTGTTATATTCTTGTACTTCTTTTTTTGTACTTGTGTTGTTTTTTATTTTGTGCCCCTGACTGCAAGTCAAATTTTGCATTTGGGATAACAAAATGTCTGAACTGAACTAAACTACAGATGATCTGCTGATACTTTGAACAAAATTTAAAGGCACATGTTCACAGACCAAAATGCACGCAAATATTAACTATAAACATGACTCATTAAGTTCACATTGTCCAGTTATTTGGTCTTTGTATGTTTTCTTAAACTGAATAAAAGACGAACATTTGAAAGAGAGATCCCCACAGTTCGTCTGGACGTCTGCTCATGTAGTTTGTGCAAACTTCACACATTTTCAGGCAATAATCTGTTTTTGAAAGTTTTAAATTCAGCTGAATGCTTTTGTTTTATTACGTGACTCTGACTTGATAAATGGCTTCGTGTTTCCCTTGAATCCACCATCTATCATTTGTATATAAATAGGATTTTACTTGAAGGGTTAATTTGCAAAAAAAAAAACCCCAAAAAAACAAAAAAAAGATCTACGTTTTTATTCATTTTCCAAATCATTTTTGGTGCAAACTGAGAAATATCAATCAAATAGGTGTGGGCTTGTTTTGATAAGACACCTCTTTTTTTGTAATTGTCATGAATCATACTTCTGTATGGTGCAGTCAGAGGACTATCAATCAAACTGGTGCTGGTTCATTCATTTTAAGAATGGTGTTTTTTAATTAACTCCATGCTTGAGTTTCCATCTCAGCGAGCCCTTCTGTGTTTAGACAAAAGTGAGTGTTTTCAGTACCTTGTAGGCGATTTTAGCAGGACATTTTTTGCCCAGGCCCAACGGTGGAGACATGTGTGTTAACATCTCATACATGGCAGTGTAGTGGATACGACCGCTGCAGAGGCATAACAGGGGTGAGAAGTGAGGAGAGAAACAGAGAAACAGTAGCAAAAGGAGGAGAAGTTAATGACAAGCCAAACAGGGTCCCCTTATCAAGGTCTTGTACTTGCTGCGAGGCATTTTACATTTTTAGAATACTTTCTTTTTCTGGCAAAAAAGTTGACTTTAGTACAGTGAACTCTGGATGGTCTTCTGGATTTGAATTTTATGAACTTGCTTAACACAACAGCTCACTGCACTGGAGTGTATAACATTTCACACTCTTTGACAGCCCTCTGCTGGATAAATATAGAACATGAATGTTGATCAGCTCTGCTGGAATCTGAAAAAACTAAAGCTGTAAAATTGCAGTAGTAATAAGAAGTCACCATGCCAGACGATCGTACTCTCCCCAGATGCGAACAAACTCGTCCAGGTGATGAGGACCCAGGATGGAGGAGTCTCGTGTCAGATACTCAAAGTTGTCCATGATCACAGCCACAAACAGATTCAGCATCTAAAAGAGGAGACTTAGTAATAAGGACATCAGTGTGCACAGAGGGGAAAAACTGACAAATATACAAACAATTCTGAGTCCTGACCAGGAAGGAGCTGAAGAAGATGAATGAGACAAAATAGCAGTAAGCGAAGTCGGTCCCACAGCCTCCCTCGTGGTCCGGAGACATGGTGAGGGGGGCAATGGACGGATCTGGTTCACACTCCTGTCCTGACAGACAGGACAACATGATCTCCTGCCAGGACTCCCCTGTCGCACTCCTGATCGTTTAAACACACAAAAACACCCAGCTGACATCAAATTAAGATCCACTTTGCTAAAAAAAAAAAGAAAATCTAGAATTAAAGAGAATGAATTCAAATTAACTGAAGACATCAGTCATGATGGTGATATTGTTTGATGCACCCACCTGAAGAGCAGCATCAGTGCGCTGAAAAAGGTCTTAAAATTGTTGTGTTGATTGATGTGACTCTCATCATTCAGCTTGATGTTTCCAAACACCTGCAGGAAACAGGAAGCCTCAGTAAAATAATTACTTTTTAATATTTCAGTGGATCCCTATCAAGGTTATTATAGTTAACAAAAACTCAACTAAAAACTAAAACTAGGTCTGGAAAAAACATTTTAGTTAACTGAAATAAAAATAATAAAAAAAGGACTATTTTGATGATCGATAAATCATTTTGAGTCATTCTTTTTTACTTATCTGATTTCAGCTCCTTGAATAGCAGATAATTCTGGTTTCTTTTGTTTTCTATGACAGTACACTGAATATCTTTGGGTTGTGGACAAAACAATACATTTGAGGATGTCACCTTGGGCTTTTGTCATCATTTTTGACCATTTTCTGACTTTTTATAGACCAAACAACTGATCAATTAATCAAGAAAATGATAGACAAATCATGAAAATAATCTTGGTTTCAGCCCTAGTTACTGACTAAAGTCCTTTCAGAGATGTATGTTTTAATCCAAATAAAAATAAGCACATTATTATAAACAGGGTTGGGTATTAAATGGACTAAATGATTTTAGTATTGATAACCTCAGACATTATTGGTTTTTAAAATATTTTGGTGTAATTTATCAGGGCTGTGTTGGAGCTGATTACTCCTCCATATACACACCACACACACCACACACTGCCAGAGCTGCATCAGAACACTTCCACACTTTTTTGTGGGCGTGAGGGTGTTAAAAAAATGAAAACGACAATAGCTGTTCTTGTGTTGATTAATTTGTGTTTCTATAGGTATTTCTATAGGCGTTGCAGCATATTCTGCAAGCTATTTATTCCACTGGTTCTACAAGGAGGTCAAGTGCGTTCAGTAGGTTGTTTCAGAGTCACTCTAAAAATGCACTGGGGCAACAATACAACAATGATGTTAAAAAGAAAAGGTGCTTTTAAATGCTCGAGTGTTTTTAAAAACAAGTACTCCAATATGTTAACTCAAATAAAAATGTGACTAAACAACCTTCACTTGAGTGTTTCAGATAACAGGTGAATATATGTGCTGCACTAACGGCCATGTGTTTTTTGAACTTTAAAGCCTGTAAATCTATTCTATCATAACCCCCAAATAAAAGTATGAACCTGAAAATGGGCATAATATCTCTCCTTTATGTAATGGAGTCTGTGTTTGTACTTTGCCCACCTCTGACAGTCTGTTATATTATGTTATATGTGAGAAATAATGCATACCTGCATTCCAATTATGGCGTATATGAAGAAAAGCATAGCAATGAGAAGACAGACGTAGGGAAGAGCCTGTTGGAGAAGAGACAGCAAAATGATTAAAATTTGTCATCAGGGCGAGAATCTGAATTTGTAATATGGTGTGAAAAATATCATTATCATCCTTGTGTGAGGAATCAAAATGATGAGAGAGAAGATCAAAATGTCCGACCTTGAAAGATTGCACAAAGGTCCACAGGAGAATTCGGATGGTGTAGCCCTGTCTCAGCAGCTTGATCAACCTGGCTGCTCGGAAAAGCTTCAAAAAGCTCATGTTGATGGTGTTCACCGACTGGGACAGACGCACGAATGGTTGGAGAGCGGGCGGCACAAGACGGAGGGAGGGAGGGAGAGAGTGGCAGACAGAAGGGAGAGACAGGATGTAAAACACAGATGGCGAAATTCATCACAACATGACTTAAGTTGTGTCTGGAGGCAGGGATCACTGCACACGAGGAAACTTGGACAGAGAAATCGCTGCGTTTGAAGCTGGCTATTTGTGTCGCTCTTATTTATGGGTCACAACATTGTGAAAATGAATGGTGTCTTGGCAGGAACTCACCTGTAAATCCACAATTATCTCAGTGATGCTGCCAAGAACGGTGATGAAATCAAAGATATTCCAAGTATCTCGAAAGTAGTTCTGCAGCAAAAGAAAATGTTTTAAGTAATTTAAGACTGAGCATAGACAAGTGTTTCAAATCAGTAGAGATAGACTTGATTTCAATCTTTGATTTGGTTTGTAAAACTCACCACAAAACCAAATGCCATGATCTTCAGTATACACTCCAGGGAGAAGAGGACAGTGAAGGCCGTGTTTAGGTGTTTTAGGACGGTGTCATAGGCGGCTGGTGCCGAGTAATACTGAAGGAAAAGAGAACAGGACAGAAATTTAAAATAATGCCATTGTTAGATTAGAAATCTGGACTATATTTACTGTAATAAATAATATGACCATGATATGTCATCAGAGATTAAGGAAGAATGTTAAGTTGAAATTCTGTCTGACAACAGAGCTGCAGCTGTGGTGTCCTGCTTTGAAATTTTGACTCCAGGCCAGAAAGTGTTTTTGTTTACCCGTTTCACATTAACTAGCTGATTGTTTGTCAAATGACTTAGTGTCTGATTTTGAGTCATAAAAAACATTCATAATCTTGTCAAGGGCCGAGATGTTCATTTCAGTTAAATTGAGAAATATTTTAATGGAGTCTGGCAGACCAGACTGTATTTTCAGAGCACTGGGCT
Organism: Lutjanus erythropterus; assembly: GCF_056507025.1. NCBI lineage: Eukaryota > Metazoa > Chordata > Actinopteri > Lutjaniformes > Lutjanidae > Lutjanus > Lutjanus erythropterus. Next base: position 14,256,798 of record NC_139328.1, read on the forward strand.
TTTTGTTTTCAGGATAACGGGCTTAGCTTTACATTGACAGACAATCTACAGTTATAGACAGCTGATCAACTGACGGACTCGCCATCACTTGTTATTATCAGTTTCCAATGTTGAAAGTCCTGCAGAGCTCCTGCAGAGCTTCCCTGAGTCTGGGAGGAGGGGTGGGGCAAACAACTAGCTTTAACCATAAATCATATATTAAATAGGATTTCAGCCAATTTAATTTACAGTCTATGGCTCCAACTCACCATTTAGACTGCATTACTCACACATGCAATTGCTACATATTGCACCTTTTAAGGCAAAAAACACTGAAAGTGAAAATGGAAGTACAGATCAGTCTATATACTGACATCACTTTGGGTTTTTGTAGTAATTTGAACGGCCAGGTTAACTCAATTATTAACGGCAACAATTACAACAATCTGAGAACGTTTTACACTACAACAGACACAGAGACAGAACCTGGACAGATCATGATAGTTTATAATAATGATAATGAAGCACACTGACAGATGTTTCATAAAGAACACATGTGTATAACACAGGTCTGGCTGTTTCTAACTGTTAACAGACTCATTTGGTAGACATGACACTACCTCAACACAGTTCACAATGACAGATTTGCTTGTTTCAGCCCATAAATTTTGAACACTTCACAACACTGACAACCATTTTCTAATGAATATCAGTAGTAGGTTTCAGTTCATTTCAGTACGGTATGAAAATAGTGTTAAAACTTGCTTGAGACTGTTAATCAAAGTGAACATTTCATTGTATTTATTCATATTTTTGTCATTGTTAAATTATTGCCATATGGTGTAACTCTTTAAAAAAAACACCCCTATTGGTATATTCAGGAGCTTGTTGGAAGTTCTGATATTTTAAGATTTGTGAGGAAAAGCGTGGTGTTTGGTATGAAGTCTGGTGTCAATCAAACCTCAATAGCAAACAATAAACAAACATGATCTTGGTGAAAAGCATTGTGTGAATTTTGTGGGTTCTTTGATTGACATGTTTTTTCTTTGCTATTTATGTCTCAAGTCTCACATGTGCCGGTTTCATTAAACACACAAACACAACAGATTTTTTTTTAAGAGTGCCTGCTCTTAGGAAAGAAAGCTACAGTTTATCAAAACTTTCATTTTTTTAGCTTTCACTTTGTCCAACCTTTTACCCGTTGGGTAAACGGGCAGCATCACAACCCCTCCTTATGTACTGTAGACATAGGTGCTTACTCAATCATCCAGTCAGAGGACTGCAAAGATTCATCATCACTCAAACTAATCCCTGCAGTCTCCTAACTGGGGCAGCTCATATGTATATACTGTCTATATGGAAGTGTTGTGATGCTGCCCACATACCTGATGAAGGTTGGACAGACTGAACAAAAGGTTGTAATCAAATAAATATTTCAGCAGCAAGCGAGACAGTGTGTAGGAGTTCTTCTCATTGGTTTCAAGTTAAACCTTCCCCCAGTGCACCTGTTACATGCTCAGGTGTCCAGAGAGTTCTCTCAAAATATTTTTCTAGCTTTCGTCATAATTTGCACCTAGTGTGATGAAACTACATTGACCAAAATAAGCGTTGAGCTCGGAAATGCAATGATAAAAAGAAGTCCAAGAGAAAGAGAAACAAGATCAGACAGTTTAGCCAGATTACCTAAACCCCTTTACTTGGAGGTAAAAATCTTGCACCCAAAAATGACTTACTGCAGTTAAAAGTTGAACCAGGTTTGTCTGTGAACTGTGAATGACGGTCAGAGCTCGGAAAATAAAGTTGAATTTGTACTAAACTGTAATTTTCCTTGAATTACAGTAAATTACTACATGCTGAAGAAAATAAAGGAGATGGACTAAATGTTTGCCATGGCAACAGCGGTGCCTGCAGATGCTGTAAGTGGTGGCTTCTTCAGTTTCGCTACATTTTTCCTTCACTTAATCACCTATGCCAGAAATACACTCACAGGCATTGAAATAAAGACACGTGGACCTTGAGACAAGCACTGCCCACGAACCACCCAACCAAGCCAGCCTGCCAAACGCTGCAGGAGAAGAGGAGGAAAGCTGGTGTAAGCTAGCATGGGCTTAATGCTGCTCCTGGCCAATGTCTGGTCAGGAAAATGAGACGAACTGAAGGGAAATCAGAGATAGCTGTGCCCATATTATAGAGACCTGCTCCACCACAACATCCTGGATCAAGTTTTTGCATTTGACATGTGGACCACACTCCAAGCTGACAGGATACAAAACGTAAGACTGCGGCGGGACAAAGGGAGGTGGACTCTGTGTTTACATCAGCGATGCTTTGTGCAAAAACACAGTTAAAACTGATGGAAAAACAATTGCACATCCAAAAATGAGTACTGCAGTCCATACAGCGAGTTGGAGCCACAGACTGTATATTAAATAGGCTGAAATCCAGTTGAAGCGAATTGTTTCCCCCCACCCACTCCATACCCAGACTGCAGGCAGCAGGAACGCTGCAGGAGCACAAGACGAGCGCAACATTGTAATTTGACAATAACAAGCAACAACAAGTCCTACGCTGTAAGTTGATCAGTTGTTTATAACTGTCAGTTGTCTGTCAATGTAAAGCTAAGCCTGTTATCCTGAAAACAAAAGCCCATTGTTCTGAAAATACACACAGAGTTGGAGTTCAGCGGCTGTCTGTCTCACCACCTGCCAGACTCCATTAACATGTCGCCCAATTTAATCGTGATAAACATCTACGCCTTCTAAGATAATTAATGATTTCTTACGACTCATAAACAGACACTCATTCTGCAAATAATTCTGCATTAATTTGAACAATAATTAATGTGAAATGGGCAAACAAAAATAATTATTCTAGCCTGGAATAGAAATTTCAAACACTTGTCAGACTGATGAAAAAAAATTGATATTCATGGGATTCCTTATGGGCTTTCTTAAGACAGAATCTTTTAAACTGGGGGTCCGTGTTCTCATGTGTATCTATTGTGGAGGTCCTTGACATGAAAACATTTGGGGAACCTCTGCTTTAAACTATCTACTGTTCCTCTACTGTTAAAATAATCCTGCTTTACCTTCATCATGAGGACCACAGTGTTGAGAGCGATCATGACGAGCACCGTGTACTCAAACGAGGGCGACGCCACAAAGTGCCACAGTCTGTACTGGAAGGTCTGTCTGTTCTGCGGCATGTAGCGGGTCATCGGCTTGGCACTGATGGCAAAGTCGATGCAGGCCCTCTGATGGAAGAACAGACACACAGAGCAGAAGACGATCTTTAGATACATAAACACGTGTGTGAATGTGGCTTTATTTCACGGCTGCACACCTCGTTCTTCTCCAGACTGCACTCCTGAATCATCTTGTCGCCCTGCTCCTGGAAGGTGATGATGATCAAAGCCACGAAGATGTTGACGAAGAAGAACGGGAAGACCACAAAGTAGACCACGTAGAAAACGGACATCTCCATCCGGTTCCCTCGACTCGGCCCCAAGTTCTCCTCGGTAACATCAGTAGAGTGCTGCAGGACCCTAACGGGGAAAAAAGATGGCCGAAAACAGAGGTCATTTAGCTTTTGCAAGGAATTAAAGCCAAAATTAAATTCTTTTGAACTGAGAGATTGTGTAGTTCAGTGATGAACATAAATGGAGTCATAGGAGAGCCACAAAAGAGAAAAGAATAAATCAGTTAAATAATAAGAAAATACATGTAGAAATATAGAGAGAAATAAATAAAGGTGGAAATATAAAGCCAAATAACAAAATATGAAATATAGGCATTTTCATTTATTTTTGCATTCATTTCAGCATTTTTGTATATGTGTTTATATATTTATAAAGAAATCCATTTATTTAGTGCAAATATATTGCTCATTTTTTTCTGTATATTTTAAAATAATTATTTATTTTTATAATGTAATTTATTTATTTTATCCCTTTATTTTTCCTTACTTTCCCCCCTTTTCCCCATGTCTCTTTAAGTGATAGCAAAAGCAACAGGGGAAAGAATAGGAAAAACAGAAGAAAAATAAAATAATCTACATGCAATGAATAAATAAGTATATATATACATATATATATACATACATACACACACACACACACACACACACACACACACACACATATATATATATATATATATATAAATAAACAAATATACAAAAATGCTGAACAAATAAACATTAAAAGAAATGGAAAGACTTTAATTTGTCTTTGTATGACGATGCGTATGACATTATATTTATTTCATCTGTATATTTTCACATTTATTTTCTTCTTCTTTTAATTTTTTTCTCTTTAATGGCATCTCTACGACCTGTTCATCTGTGTGGAAACCGACTTACTGAGGCCATCCCTCTCCAGTGGAGACGGTGAAGAGCGTGAGCAGCGCCCAGCAGACGTTGTCATAGTGAAACTCGTGTCTCTTCCACTCTCTTCTCTTCACCTCCTTCTTGTCTCTGCTGTAGTCGATGTAGTAGCCTCTGCAGGGAGCAGAGCGACCCGGAGGTCATTGATTCACTTAATTCACTCATTAAACTGGCAGTTTTAATGAAGAGAAAGACATTATCCTGAACCTTGCACTATTAACTGGTGAATCTGGGGACCTGCAGCCAATCACAGGTCACCTGCAGGTATATAAAGACTGAGGAGCTGCTGCTTACAGCCAGAGTTTCTGCATCATGAGCTATTTGTGTAGAATTTGTCCATTGCTCACTTGTGTATGACAGAAAGGTCAGCAGTTATGTTTTTTAAAACCTCAAATCTTTGGTTAATTATATTGACTTGCTGTTGTGAATGTTACATTTTTTGCCAGAAAATTCTATAAAGGAGAAATGTTATTTTTTTTCCTTCTCTCCTGCTTTTTGTGTAGTTATATTTAGTATTGTAACTTAAATTATTTGGGCAGTTGATTTAATTTCTGTGTATTGGTTTTATTTCTAACCGAGGCTGGTTGATTTGTTATTTTTTATAAAATGGACCATTTTGCATAATGAGCCCTTTTACTTTAAATGTATTTCGATGCTAATAGCAGTGTTATTTAAGTAAAATTTTGAATGCAGGTTTTGCAACAGAGTATTTCTACACTGTGGTATAAAAATAATTCCTCTGAATCATCACTTATGACCTACTGAAAGTATGTAGCGCTGTCTGTATCTGCAGAGACCCTGCCCTCGTACTCATTATTTTTCTGTGCTTGGGACACTTTACCAACGCAAAGTGTTTGTATTTGACATCCTGGGAATGAAACTCAACAATCAACTATGTTTCTGGTGCATGTACAAACACCAACTGACAAATCCAACTTATTCTTCCTTTAAGTAAAAGATTTGAGTTCTTCTTCCACCACAGGTTTAGACATACTGTATCCACTTACTGGCACTCCTTCTCTGTATTCATGGAGCTGTCAGTGCAGTAGAAAAACTTCCCCTTGAAGAGCTGCACCGCGATGACAGCGAAGATAAACATGAAGAGCTGGTACACAATGAGGATGTTGAAGACATTCTTCAGAGATGTGACCACACAGTCAAAAACAGCCTGTGGAGAAAAAAGACAAGAGGGACGGCGAAGGAAGCACAATCTGTCAGAGATCTGTGAAATAACACCGAAAACCAAAACACCGGAGCGTGTCTGCAGCTCTTTATGCATTGTACCTTGAGTTTAGGAAGCCTCTTGATGGTCTTAAGGGGCCGCAGAACTCTCAGAACTCTGAGGGACTTTATTGTCTTGATGTCTCGGCCTTTGTTGTTTCTGTTGACATTGAAATACAGTACTTAGAAACGTAGATGTGCGCTCAAACTAATGGATGAGGACACATGGAATAGACAAAAAAAGGAAAAAACAGTAAAAGCAAAATGTCAACATAACAAGTGCATATAAAATAAAAAAACAATGAAACATAGAACTTCACCTGCAGTGTGTTTGTACAGAGCCCGGCAGATGTCACAGGTAAAAGTGTTGATAATGTTTGCAATCTGTAACCTTGAATTAAGTATTTGTGAGCATAGATTGGTAACATATTCACTTGCCTTTATAATTTGTGTCCTACAATCGTGAAATTACACCTTAACATCACCTTACTCCATCAAATTAGGTTAGTATAGGTTATGTAAGGTCATAACATTAAGTCATACTATTCATTCTATTTATCCTTGGTTTGAGCTTACTACTATCTGAGAAGAAATGAGATTTAGCAACACATTCCCAGTCTTAACCCACCAAAAGGAAAAATTACTAAACCCACCGATAGCGTGTTTTATTGAAATTCAGAATAAAAGTTGTAAATCTAATGTTATCTACTCGTAACTGTGTCTCTAAAGTGATGCTAAAGATGAGTTTGTGCGCTAAAAACTTGCTGTAATTGTTTTTTGGCAAATAATGCACAATGCAGATTTGATAGATGAGCCAAAAAGTGAATCCTAGACCCAGATTAAACCCAAGTTGAGCTGTGTGTGTGAGGTAAAGTTTCATTCTAATTTTGAACTGAGATACCGAGATACACACCACAAAGTCTTTTCTATTACTTGTTGCACAAAAATTAATAACTTGAGGAAACAAATCAGGTAAAATGATCCTAATTTTAAAATATTTTATCCCTGAATGAAGTTGTCAAAACCGGCACTATAAGAAGGTCATACTTAAAAAAGGGTGAAAAAAATATTATTTGATGTGTTGGGCTTTTTCCCCAATTTTGCCGTGTTGTTGCAAGAGGTATAGGGTATTGCTGTTTTTTAATAACAGTATTGCATCAAAGTTTAAAATTTTGGTATCTCGACCGTTCTACTGCAACACCTGTCGGGCTCTGCAGTTTGGTGAGATTTAAACGACACAAAAAAATCAAAAACAAAGAAACACTGAATACAAAAAGGAAAAAACATACAAATAAAAATCAAAGAAATATGTGAGAAGCTTATGGGAGACGTTTACATTTAGTGTGACTGAAATTTTTACCCCATCACATTCCTGGTAGCCCCAACAGTGACAAAATCCACAGGAACAACAGAGAAAAATTGAGGCATAAAGAGAGATCAGAGGATCACAGCTATACTCACAACAGAGAAATTAACATACGATACAGTCCTACAGTACAACAAAAGGCACAAAAAGGTTTAATAAGTTATCTGTCACACTCATGCTGGGAACGACAACAGAGAGAAATACCATAGAGGCTTTTTAACATCAATCATGAGACGAAATTACACAGAAATCCATCTTTTCCTCTAGTGTAGGTGACAGTGACAGTTAAATCTGAGTTGCACACTGCACATGCATGCAGGCCTCCATATTTGCAGTTTTTGAGCTGCCCCTTTGTCAATGAAGCAGACTGCAATTTGGCAAAAAAATGTCTTTGAGGGAAGGTCTTTTATAACAATACTGTATGCTCAGAAAACGATTTGCTGCAGTGAGTCAGTAGTTAGTCATCTGCAGGCAGCAATATATAGTGACTCACGTTAGAGCAAAGGCAATCAGAGCGCCCACCACCACAATGAAGTCCAGGATGTTCCACATGTCTCGGAAATAAGAGCCATCGTGCAGAATGAGACCCTGGTCTATCATCTGGAGGACAAACACACGCCCACACACACGTAAAATGAACAGATTAAATACACGCTGGGACCAGAACACCTCTGAGTACACCTAGAGTAAGTTAAATTATCTAAAAACGTGCTGTGACGTTGTCGAGGTGGAAAAAAAAAACATCTGTTTCAGTTACGCACCTTGATGATCATTTCAAAGGTGAACACTCCAGTGAAGACGTAATCAAAATAACGCAGGACCTGGATAAAAAAAAAAAAATCTGAAATTAAAAAATGCTTTTCTGAGGGTTCATACTGTGTCCAAAATCCATCCTACATTCAGAGAATTCTATACTGATGTTATACAGATGAATTCTCATCATATAAAAAATAAGCACACTTGGTAATTTAATGCTAACAGGAAATAATATAATACAGGTCTATTCAACTGGTAGTTGTGGGCTGAATCAGCCTTTTAATGACCTCAGTCTGGCCTTTGATCATTTATAAATATGAAAAAGAAGTATATATGAATAAGTTCTTCAAATGAGGGAAAGAGTAATGAGCCCATTCATGATTTATGTCTCCTGTTAAGCACAGGGACACTTTATTATTTTATTGAAGTTAGTTTATTAAAAGTAAGCGGAGGGAATCAGGCAGAGTCAAACTGAATGAAAAAATATGTAAAATACAATATTATGTTTATTAAATCAACAAGATACTTCTAATCTAGGATTACAAAGGTGCGTTGTTTTTCTTTGTACTTTTGTACATAAAAATAACTATATTTAGTATGCATACTCTCTGGTTTGATAATAATTTATTCTGCCACTCTTTCAGTACTCTTTCCACTGTATTGAATGATGTGTCAGCAGAGTTTTACATCAGAAGGATGTTTTCACATTTATCTGCTGAAAGAGGCAAGTTTCAATGTGCTCATTAAAAATCCAATTTGTAGGTGTGGGCCTACAAGCATGATTTGTGACATCACAAATAATCTGGACTCTGATGCATGCTGGAGGCTTTAAGTTTCCACACTACTGGACCAGGATCAGTGAGAATGGACTTACAGTGAGTCGAACGGCTGGAAAAAATGGTGGTTAAACACCTGTTGTCCAGCAGTTCAACTTATATTTATAAATTCTGGATTTTAAATGAAGGAGAAGGTGCAGATGTCATTTCATAGATTTTAAAAAGACAATTTAACTATTTTGAGGGAAAATGGAGCAGTTTATATACAAGAGCAAATTATATATATGGTTAAACACGCTAGGAAGGGAATTTAAGTATGCCTGTTCCTTTAAAATAAACCTTTATAAGATGAATGAGTGTGCTTAGAAGCAGTATCAGTTTTAGAAATATGCAAGGGTGCTACAAGAAGAAACTGATTCCACTGTCTGTCTCTCAATCCCTCGAATAATTTGGCAGATTATGCGCCGTTTGGTGCTGTTACAAGTTTTGGGTGCCCAGAAATACCGTAAAGTAGTACTCCAAAGACTTAGTGTTACAGTTTCACAAAGTTCCAGCACTCATTTAAGACAGATTTTTTGAAAGAATGGACAAAATTGGTACAGCAGAGACCAAGACATCCCTACTCTTAGTCCTTAGTATGGGTCAAGCTCCAAAATCACTGGTTAATACATTTCCTTTAAAGAGTAACGTTAACACCAGTATGAAAACAGTGTTTTGTTTCCCTTTCTGCTTGAAGGTTTATGGCTTGTTTCATCTCTGACCCAAAACAGGATCACTGAGGGGTCAGAAATGTTCTTGTTGCACCTGAAACCACACCCAACAGTGATGTCATGGCGTGCTAGAGTCCACCTGGACATCACTGCGGCAAGGTGAGCAGTTAAACCACTGGATGTCAGCAAAGACAAGATTTTCACAGGCTGTTACGTTACTTCACTTCTCCTTACACAGCAGCACAGATATTTTTAAATGTATTTTTAGATCTAAACAGAGAGTGACGTCCAGTCAGAGTCTGTGGTGATGTTAGAGCTGCTCCAGTGACAGGAAATGTCTGGCAGCACAGTACGTACACGATGAGGAACATTTCAAACGTGACTTTCTGGATCTTTACTGTGTCTCTCTGTCACGCTAAAGCCAAACACAGTGTTGATTTTACTTGTTTGGGCTTATTCGGTCACTCTTGACACTTTCAGTGATACCGAGATGTGCAAAGCTGTGAAAAACAAACTGCACAGCTACAGTATCTCCCAGGCAAAGCTGCTGATTCTCACCTTGTGTGTGCGCGTGAGACCAAATGTGTCACGACACATTGTTGCTGACACAGTGTCATGTCAACTCAAGATCGAACAGTAAACCTGAAAGCTGAATGGGTACGTTCTTATTTCTAATTTACTCTTTTTGTCTTTATTAAGTAACTGCTTCCTTGAGGATCAATGTCTCTAAAAGACAGAGGTTTATGAAGACACTGTTGGCCTGTGATCACTCACTATCACATCGCTCTGTTGTGATGTCAGTCACTGATTGTAAGCCTTTGTTTCACTTAACGCTAATTTCAGACTTATTTACTACTAATTTACCTTGAGATCCTCAGGCCCAACTGAAAACTAAAGGGGACATGACGTTTTCAGTCAGGGCCCCGAGGCTCTGGAACGACCTGCCCGAGGAAATCAGGTCAGCCGAGTCAGTGATCTTTTTTAAATCGCTTCTTAAAACATAGTTGCACTGGAGAGCCTTTCCTGACTTTATCCAAGTTTTAACTGTCCTTTAAAAAAAAATCTTAAAATGCTTTTATTTTCCTATTCTTGCCATTCTACACTGAACTGTTTTATCTGTTTTCGTTTAAAATCTGATGACTTTCCAGCCATTAGCTGGCCGTGAGGAGAAAGTAATGCCTCGGTTATACTACATGACTTCTGCAGATCACAGTACTTTTCACACTGCACAACTTTGTGTTTTGTAATTGGGTGTCTGTTGTTTGCATTACATGACTGATCAATGACAGAGGGTCTCACATCACAAGTGAGTCTGTCTGTTCTCCAAACTACACTTTGTCACAGACGTAACATTAGATTATTAATACTGAAACATCATTGCTGCTGGAGGTGGTGCTAGTTTGAACTACTTTATAACTACTTGTTGCTTATATTTTGATTATTTGGGATTTTTTGGCTCCTGCTCTGGTGCTCTCCTGTGACTCCTTTTCGACTCCTGTCCTTCCCCAGTCTGTGTCTGCTCTCACTGGCTGTGGCTCGTTGCATGGCTCCACGACCTGTGACCGCCATGACCAGATATGAAACCTGCTTGATATCCAAAGCATCAGACATCTCTCAACTCCTGTCTTTACACAGTTTACACATAATGATCGAGCCCTGGTTTGCCTCTGATCTGCTGGCAATCTCCATAAACTGTTGGCGACTGGAAAATCAGGGTTACAATCCTGTAGTGTGAACTCGGCATAAGCAGTATTTGTGTGCATGTTGTTCTTGCCTCTCTAATCCTCTGTGTTTGTTTCTTTTCTTCTCTCTGAGTGAATGGTCTGCTTGAGCTGTTTTTCTGTTGTTTTTCGACCTGTTGTCGTTTTGTGTTGCTCAGATCTGTTTGGTGACACCTGAAGTTGCTAAGTTTTCTTTATAGTGTGCAGTATGTTTACAATCTATATATAATTTTGTCATCCTGATTATCCAGATTGTAATTAAGTGTTGTATAATGTGCAGATTGTAAAGCCCCACATTCACATTTCTCCAAAGACTCTTCATTTACTACTATAAATCCAAAAAAAGTGCAGCAGATCCTCACATTTAAGAAGCTGGAACACACAACTATTTGACATTTTTGCTTGAAAAATGAGTGACATGATGAATATAGTTGCAACTAATTTTCTCTGAATTGTCTAATCAATTAATTGACTAATTGTTGCAGCTCTACTTCACCATTTGAAATTCTCAAGCTCTCTTTTATGGTTCTTTACACAATCACTTCTGTCACATTTTGTATGTACAAACAAGTGTGACACTATGAATGCCTCTGAGAAGAGACTGTCCTAAAAGTGTGCTCCATTATCCACATTTGAGCAATTAACATGTCTCGTTTTTCTCTATGACAGCAAGCTTTCCACCCCTCCTTTGACTGCAGCCGCTCGTAACAGCTATTAACACTTTTGCCTGCAGACATAGTCAACATGTTGTACAAACTTGTTTGTTTCAAACTTCCCCTTGCATTTCGTTAGACAGTTCTATAACTCGTGCAACACATTGCAGTATGATATTTTTGCAGCTGTTAAAGGGTATCTGGTAAATGTGACATGAGAAAGACACTTAAGGAGAGATCTATTTTGATCTCACCTTGTTTCTGTCTGAATTGGTGCACACTGGGTCCTCAGCAGCCAGTGCAATACTGCTCGCCACGATCACGAGCAGGATGGTCATCTCAAAGTAGCGCAGAGTTACCACGTAGTGACAGATCCTCCTGATACTGCAGATAAACACACGGGAAGATGTTAATTGTTGGTTTATGAAAGCGCATACTTGGCCAAAAAGAAAATAGTATTGTAGGACTGAACAATGAATCAAAATTTTACTGTAACTGCGATATGGCCTACTGCAAATTTTAAAACTGCAGAAGGTGCAATATTTGTTAAAAACAAAATGTGTCATGCTGCAGAAATGTCCCTGCCTACACATCATATTCTTCATATTTTAGAAAACATCTCTGTTTGGTACAGATCCCTACAAAAATTACAACGTAATCATTTTAATATGTTTTTCAATGAAAGTGAGAATAATTAAATTAAAATGATCATTACCTCTGATATTGTAAATCATGTTGCTGTAGCAACATCAGTAATCACAAGTAGATGTTTTTTAGATACTTTTCTAAAACTGTTCAGCCCTACACTACTGTATTTCATTTGAGAGTCTGTGATCTTATAGATTTTGCAGCATCTTACGGGTTCGAGGCCTTGAAGATGAACATGCTGTCTGGAGCAACACGTTTGGGAGGAGTCGGCGGTTCCTCCTCCTCCGTCTCTTCGTCTTTCTGGTCAGAGTTGTACGCCTCCAACTCTTTACTGTTCACTAAAACCCAGACAGATGTTTCAAGAGGAGAGAAGAAAATGTTTTAGCTGTACATGAACAGCTTTGAGGAAGAAAGAACAATGTGAGTCAGCGGCACAATCATCAGAAAAAGGCGCAGAGAGTGGCACTCTCATCAGATGTCAGAAACACCTACACGACGTGACCCAGAGTGATACTGATGCTGAATCCTACTCTGTGATGCACAGTACACGAGTGTGACTGCAGGGAGAAGTGATAACTGTTCTACCTGTCATGGGCGTGAGCTCCAGCAGCGGCTGTGCAGACATTTCAATCGCCACGCTTCCCTCCAGGTTGGACTTGTTACGTTTGATGGACACCGGGCGGCTCTCAGACTCCATGGCCCTCACAGTGAACTCTGTGGCCTCTAAGGCAGGCTCCACCGGGATGTTCTGGCACAGGGGCTCATACTGGTCTGTGCCTCCACCCTGCTCGGACCAGCTGCAGTCCAGCAGCTGCTCACACTGAGGAGGGTCAGGAATGTCAGCGCCTCTGAAACGGGAAATAAAAGATCACTGAGCTTAAATCAGTAAAACACCACCAAGATGTGTTACGACAGATAAATCTTTCCTATAGTAAGAACTGTCCAAAGCTCTAGTATATTTGTACCATGCTTTTCTTGTTGGATGAATATCTGATAAACGTCCACTTCATCTCAAATGTCACTGAGTATTTTAAGCTACACTAGCAGCATTGCTCTGTAGATGGAAATGTCGGACAGTCAAACACTTTTGTCCACTTCTGACTGAAATCTCTCAACAACTATTCAATGGATTGGCAGGAAATTTAAAACAGACATTTGTGCCCCACTCAGGATGATTCGTGAAAGAGTGCTGCAGGATGATGTAATCAAGGACATTAAACGTCCTCATCACACCAAACAAAAGTCATTTAGTACTGGTGATCTGAAGTCATGCAACAGTGGTGTAGTTTGTTTATAGCCTGGCAGTAGCATTTTATTTGTGAGGATTGCATTTATGCTTCAAATATCATAAAAGTCGTGTTTACTTGTGAAGATTATCTTGCTCAACAACACATGTAACCATCATTAACTTTTATCTGCTGCAGTAATCCAAAATCCATTGGAAAAAATCCCTCTGATTTTTTGTGGAGGGAAGCAAAGCGATGCTAACTTACGGGTTGGCCTACAAAAATACGTCATCCCTGCAGCACTTTATAACTTTGGTGAGACCCTAACTTTCATTGCCATCATCAGGTCAAAATTTCAATCTGTCCAGCACTTTGTTTTGTGATCAAATACCAAAACCAATGACATTCTCATCAGCCTCATATGCACGTGTTTTCATTGCCAATCAGCAAATGTTAGCATGCTGCTAACTCACCAAACTATGATGATGAACACATGGTAAATATTAAACCTGTAAAACATCAGCATACTGGCATTGTCACTAACATGTTAGCATGCTAATATTAGCACAGAGCTTAACATACTGCTACTACTCTTAAGCACATTCTACATTGCATACGTTTTTAAACTTTCAAACTTTGCATGAATGTATGAGCCATGAAAGCATGGCTGGTATTGTTTTCACCTTGTGAGTCTGTGTCTTAGCGTGTCTCATCATGGTGATATGTGGTCCTGACGACACCTACTGTTGTGGGAACTACCTCAGAGGCAATTTGAGTATTTTGTCAGCTGCTTATGTTAATGTCTGTGGACAGATTTTGTTAACCCACCAGCATCCTAACCATTCAAGATGTACTCACAAACTTCAAAGGCGTGTAGTTGAGATTAAAATGAAGGCCAAGTTCAAAGATTGATGTGGTCTGAACAATGTAGTAATGACTAATGAGTACTTTTGGTATGATCCCACTGCAAGATGGTTTCTAGTTGGTTGTTGTTATTGTTCTTCTTCTTATGGCCATGAAGAGCACCTTTCCTGATGCGATTCTAACAGAAGAGATGTACAACCAAGTCCACAGTCTTTGTTCTGTGCAAGGATGTTTTCCAAAGTCAAGTGAAGCTCTGTAAGTCCTCAGCAGTGAGTCAAAATAAGTGGATATCTTTGATCAAAGTTAGCCTTTTTACTAGTAATTCCCTCTTTGTCCCTCCTTTCTCTGTCCAAGGAAAAAAAGTCCTAAAAAGACAGTGACACTGGAAGATACACACTTGATTTGTAAAAAAACAGGAGTCTGGTGCTGCAATTAGGCAGCCAGACTATGGATCTTATCTCCTCCATTGAAAGGATCTATTCTCAGCCAGGACAGAAGAGTGATTACATTTTTTTGTGCACATGTGGGCATGTGAAGAATATTTTGAAATAGATGTAAAACATGTGAATCTATCTTTTAAAAGAAAAAATGGAGAGATAACAATGATGAAGTGCAATTGTCTCTTAAAACTATCCAGTGACATTTCAGTTAAATGGGCCTTTACCAGATAATTACATACAATGAGAAAAGGGATAAAATACAGGGGAAGAAAAAGATGCTTGGGTTCATGAGAAAGTGTGGGACCTCATTATTCCTCTTAGAAGAGACTTACCTTCTACAATCTTCTCCAACTTCTGCGTATGGGTTGATGATCGTTGTCCCACAGTCATCTTGGACAGACCCTCCTTCTCCCTCTGCTTTCTCCGCTCTCTCATCCTTCTCCTCCCTCTCGTCCAGGATCTTCCTCTCCTGGCTCATCGACCGTCTGACCTGTGGCACCTCATGTGGCGACTGCGTGCAGTCCAGACTCTTGGCTTCAGGGCGAGCTTCGCGGTGACGGTGACGTCTGTGTCGGGCCCCTTCATCAGGCCCCTGGCTGGGTCTGAACTTGCGGGCCATCCTGTGCCTACCACCGCCCGTGTTCCTGTGGTTCGCACCTCCTGATTTGTCCTCGCTCAGATTGACCAGCGGCTCAGCCTCCGGGGGCTCGGGGATGGGGATGGAGATGGACATTGGGGGCTCAGGGAGGGGCATCCCCACAGACATGGGCGACTCGGGCAGGTGAGCCGGGCTGGCCTCTGGGGAGAGGGTGGTGGCGTGGTGGGTGGTGGTGGGAGTTTCGATGGTGTCCTCCGTGGGGCTGCTGAACAGCTCCTCTCTGCTCGCCATCTGGCGGCGTTTGCGCAGCTGGTTGGCTCGCTGCTCCCACACCGACATGTTGACCTTCCTCCTCCTCTCGCGGCGGTTGGAGAAGGCATTGGAGCCATTGAGGGGCTGTTCGTCTGCGGCCCCTCCTGCACCATCAGCCTCCTCTGGGAAGGTTGGTCGGCCTCGGTGGATGGCTCGTTTCCTGTATAGGTAGGGTCTTCTCCTCCCGCTAAGAACCACAATATATTTCACATCATTATGGAGCAGCAAGAGGCCCAAATTTAAGGAATTGCTGACAAGAAACACGACAACTAGTCTCCATTTAGCAAACCAGTTAGAATATTTCAAACAAATTAAATAAAAGTTGCAAGAAAAGGACAAACCTTTTCTGTGAATTTACAATGTTAGTTGATTAGTAACACAAAAAATTTCCCATGATAAAAAATGTGCAAAATACTACAAATACATCCAAAAACTGAAAAAGAAATGAAGATACCTGAGAGGTAAAGGAAAGATCAAAAAAAAAAAAAAAAATCAAAAACCACAACAACAAAAAAAAGGTAAGGTGCAGGATTAAAGTACAAACGGTGTAACATCTAGAAAATAATCTCAATAATCGAGTAGGGAAACTGAAGGGAGAAATTCTGTGAGACAGAGATGCATACAATTATACTTACTGGGATTCAGATTCTTTTGTTGTCCATGTAATCAATGAGTGATTATTTGAAAACAAGACATTAGTGTTTTACAACATACACAGAACATTTGTTGGGACACAGAGCAAAAAATGTAAAAAGGACAGGTCGTCCAGTTTAAACAGGTTTAGAAGGGAAAGTTTTTATCATTTTAACATTAATAATGTAGAGGTGTGATTCAAAGAAGACTCACTTTTATGGCTGTTTACGTAAAATATTATTAATTAATAAATTTAGGGTTTAGCGTTCAAATGGATTGCCACATTTTGGTCAGTGTCACATAACAGGCATAAAAACAAGACAATGTGATGGAAGCAGCAGAACACTGTAATACACGTCAAAATCAGCATCTTGTAGCTGCAACACAAACAAGACTAACATTCAAATATGTAACAGACAAATGATACATTCAGTGTCAACGTTACCTGGCATTGTACGTAGGTGATTAAAGGAGATAAATCGCACCTACGTTTTTTGTCCTCTACTTTATTTGCTATTATTTGCTTTTTCTCTGTAATGCACTTTGTTAAAGGGACAGTTCATCCCAAAATCAAAAATGCATATTTTACCTCTTACCTGTCATGATATTTATCCATCTAGACAGTGAGAGTTACTGAACTATGAAGGTATCAGCCATAGAGATGTCTGCTTTCTCTTGAATACAATTGAAGTGGATGGCACTCAGCTTGTAGTGCCCAGCTCATGATTTTTAGAAAGAGACATTGCTGTTGAGATTTTCTTATGTATTTTTTTGAATTTTTGGAGCTTTGAGCAGAACAAGATGGATAAATAATACTACAGAGAAAAAAAATGCATTTTTTATTTTAAGGTGAACATTCTTTATGAAACCTGCTACATAAAAATAAAAGTTAACTGTTATTATTATATTATTTTAGGGATGTTGAATAATTCTCATCAGGTACTGGTGTCTGTCCATTTACATATGGCATAAAAATCAGCTTGCACAGACTGCTTAAATAAGTAATTTTTCACAGTGAATACTTAGTGGTTTATTTATTTTGGAGAAGTTATTTTGGTAGTGCAGTTGCAAGCAGGAATTGTTTTCAAAATGTGTAAAAAAAAGTGTTTGGGGACTTCTGGTAGTCTGGATATGAAGAGCCGTTAGAGAAAAGCAAAACCTTTTTAATAAGAACCTACAAATATCACACTATCCTTTTCACAATAGCTATAATTAGAGATGTTCTGATACCATTTTTTCCTTCCCAATGCCACTTCCAATACTTGAACTTTGCACATTGGCTGATATGGAGTACTGAGCTGATCTACTGCATTAAAAGTATACATTTTTTAACTGCTGCGTAGTATTAACTCCATATGAAAGTGGTATGATTGCTACCCTTTTGTATCGACCTAAGGTTGAAAACAATTTATGCCCCATTTCGGAGCAAATAAATGATGCAATATCAGATTGTGTATAAACTCGTGTACCTGTCGATTTCTTCCAGGTTTGATTTTAGCCTGCGAAAGATTTTTTAACAATCATTGCACTCAAGTTCATTAAAGTGATGACAAAAAATTCATAAGCCAGCCAAAAAAAAACACTGTGATAAATTACTTATTGGTTGATTTTCATATTTTCCTGGTGTGAACTACAGACACAGGTCTGCCTGGTAATCAGGAAACTACAATCATCAATCTATAATCACATGATACCTTTTGGGAAATCTAGCTAATACTGGAAATACAGAGAGTTTAAAACATGCAAAATGAGCACAGTGCTAACCAAGCCAGGCCAGTGCTCTGAATGAGACACTTCACGTGTCCCAGCTGTGCACTCAAGTACTCTTTAGTAATCACTGTTTTAGGAATCAGTGGCTGATGTGTCATATACTGAAGTAGTTTCCCCTCACTACAATAGATCCATTGTCACAGCGATGACTCTGATCAGACAGTGTCATGCTAAGTCGGGACTCTGACACGCTCCAAACTGTGCCTCCTCCCAGTAGAGTGACACACTGAGAATTCCCACTGTTCCCAACAATCCGTCTGCCCTCCTGCTCCCGACTTACTGGATCATCTTTAGACCTGTGGGAAGGCCACCAGGTCATTGAAAGCCGCAGAAAATGAGTGAGGAATTACTCTCATTAACAAAGGAGGCTGCCCAGTACCAATCACAGGTTGAGGTAATTAAAGGAGGAGTTTCAGTAATGCTGCAAAATTTATACGGCTGGGTTGCACCAACAAGGATCAAATTTTAAACCTGAGTAAATCATGGTTTAACTGTAAACTATGTTGCACCAAACTTTTAAACTAGCTTAAATAAATTTCAACCTCTATTTAAACCTCAGTTCAGTTTTTACTCTAAACCTAGCTTATGATTAATTCTGCTGCACCAAAACTTTAAACTCAAATTGTGATCCAGTATTAACTTTAAAGTTACACTTGAGGAGGTTTAGCTTTTGAAATAGCTGCCTGTTTGAGATGGACTGAGCAAAATAATTCCCTGCTAATCAACTGTTTAGCTCGCTACCAAACAATGCAACTTTTAAAAAGGTAGTTTTTTTATTCTAATTAATTCTAATTCTGCATTTACTCATTTTAAACCTAGCTTTGCTAAACTCTGATTAGAACTAATCTTAGATTGAATTAATTTTTGTTGGTGCAACCCAGTCTGAGGGATCATGCTTTGAAATCAGGCACATTCAATCAACATTCAGAATTTTGCCATCAATGCCTTAAACATGCCTTTCTAACTTTGCATTCACCATGCAACTGAAGGAACTGGTTCTCAGAGAGTCCACACTGGATAAATATTGATCTTATTAGCAAGACCCTATTGATTAGTAAACATACAAGTAGCATGATGATCAATTTCCGGATGACCAGCAGTTCTCCGACAGTCTCCACACTGTATCTTAAGTGAGTCTTAGTTTGATTCCACTACTTGCTTCTGCTGCAAAAAGACAAAACAATCTGATGAATCGTGACAAACTTTCAGCCCAATCTGAATTGTCCATTTGCTCAAGAGGAGATCTGATCTGAGA
The DNA here is from genome assembly GCF_056507025.1 of Lutjanus erythropterus. Taxonomy (NCBI): domain Eukaryota; kingdom Metazoa; phylum Chordata; class Actinopteri; order Lutjaniformes; family Lutjanidae; genus Lutjanus; species Lutjanus erythropterus. The sequence goes on from NC_139328.1 coordinate 14,276,109, forward strand.
AACAGTCACACACTCACAACTAAGAGCTACTGAAGAGCTGTGAATGCACTGTGTATTTCATCCTAGAGCTGTAATTTTGTTAGCTGTTTAACAATAACTTACTCAGATATCAGGCCGTCTCTGCCTCTGGCATATCTCTGGTTGAAGAACTCTTCTTCTTCCTCTTCATCCTGATGAAGACAAAGTAAATATACACCATTAATGACTTGTAACACCAAAACTGTGCGAGTCTTTAAATATTACACTTTGACAAATCTGATGATTTTAGACTTAACAAAAGACTTGCACTTCGACTTGTACTTTGACACCAATGACTTGTGATTTCACTTGGATTTGAGCCTTTTGACTTCAACAATTCAAAAAGTGTGCCCCGAATCAGTTAATTTCCCTTTATCATAGCCGGTTCAGTTCCAGCAAGTTGTTTTTTGTTTAAAAAGAAGTCATGATTTGTGTAATTCTATTACTGTGCTGTTAAAATGGCATTACATTTGGTGAAGAGTGCATTATGACTTGTTTAAGACTCAAAACTCAAAGTTTAGGGCATGAGATTTGAAATTTGAATGAAAAGACTTGTGACTTACTTGTGACTTGCAAAACAATGACTCAATCCTACCTCTGATAAATACAAATATTCTGTCGAACTGTACAAACCTTTGTCAGCTCCTGTGCGTTGGCCAGATTATCCACGGCGATGGCCAAGAAGACATTTAGCAGCGTGTCTGTCGTGAACGCAGTTAAGAACAAACACACCAATCTGTGGGAACTTATCTGAACCTACTTGAGTATGGAGTTTCAGTCACATCATGATAACATAATTGTAAATGTTAGGATGGATCGTAACCATTGTCTGTGTTTAAAGATGGTGTTTGGCGTCTGGAACATCCCTCCAGATTACACTCTGTTCACCGTCCTGGTTGGTGAAGTTTGACACCTCTCCAGTGATCCCCTGTATCTGTACAAAAACCTAAGTGTAAAATGACAATTCTGGACTATGTGGGACTATTTTGTGGGTACAGCAAGCTAATTAGATATAAGCTGCATTGCCACCCAAGGCTTCCAGAACATTTAGTCCCATATGAACTTGAGACCCTGGTTCCTGTGGTGGAAATGCCGCTATGTGTAAATAAATTAGCTTTAGAGGTGCTCATAGGTTAATTAGACTAAGCTAGGCTAGCTCTTTCCTCCTGTTTTCAATCTTTGTGCTAAACTAAGCTAAGAATGTGGTATTAATCTAACTCTTACTAAGCAAATAAGTATATATCACTACTGCTTCCTTTATTATTATTTTGTCATGATTTGGTGCTATACAAAGAAAACTGAATTGAATTACACATATAAAATATAATATGATGTTATGAATTTAAGTAAAATAAGCTTTAAACAATATCAAATGTATTTGGTTATTTAGTTGGTAAGGATCTGAATAAATCTTGCACCACTGATGTGTGTACAGGTTTAGATGCTACCGTATAGCAGAGCTCTCTGACTGCTTCTGATGAGTCAATAAGGATACAATTTCCAAACAGGGTGAGCACTATGAAATAGATCGATGACCACATGCCGTACTGCACTCCACCCTGTGAACGAATGCCGTTATACATCACCTCGTTCCAGTCCTCGCCAGTCAAAATCTGTGGGAAAATGCATAGAATATTTAGCATATAATGCCATTGCTCATATTGATTCAAGAGAACATTAGCCTAAAAATACTTTAAACGTTAGACATATTCCCGGTCTTCAACTCCAGTTCAAGATGTGGTATTAAAAATGGCAGAAAAGATCAGTAATTACTATGTGTGCTGATCAAAACACTCTTTCACAGTGTGGCTGGTTGTGTAGCAGATCTGATGTGGATTCGTTCACGTTTCACTTGTCTTGATATTCATGTGCGCATATGTGTGCATGGATGTGTGGGATGATAGCGGAGGCAGGGGGTGGAGAGCGAGTGAGCAGAGTTGTTTAATCTGCGCCTGGGGTGAGAAATATCCCAGGGTGCAATGTGTCATGGAGAGCAGGCAGAACGAGGGGATCTGTGGGAGCCAAACCTGAAACACTGTCATGATGGCAGCTGGAAATGTGTCAAAGTTGGTGGGAGTGTAATCTTCAAAGATGAACCTAGAGGCAAGGCAGATAGAAAGCAGGGTCAGATATGACCAAGGAAGAATAGGAGGAGGAGGAGGAAGAAGAGGAGGAGGAGGATGTAGAGCTATTTTCATTCGGATATGTCATTTCCTCTCCTCTTCATCATAAAACGCCATTGAAAGAAAAACTGCTGTTCACTTTGTAGGGCGTAGCTACTATTTCAAAGCTGCAGCATGATCATCCAGGTTAAAAAAAAAAGTCTTATACAATTGTATTTGAAATATATAATTTAAGAAAACATGATGTATTACAAGGATACTTGTACTGTTTTTGCTTGATTTAAGGTATATTTTATAAAATATACTTCAAAATATATCAACAGCCAATAAGTTCATCTTCAATATACCAAAAATAAATATACAAATTTTGCAACACTTGTACCAACAAGGATTCATTTTTAAACCAGATTAAATCATGGCTTAATTCTAAATTATGTTGGCCAATCTTTTAAACTATCTTAATAAGAACGTTTCAAAATTTTCAGATCTTTTGACCCCATTTTAGTTTTTACACTAAGTCAAGATTAAATTCAATTCAGTTGCTAAACTTCATTTTAAAATGTGATTCAGCTGAGCCATCATGAGTAGGCTGACTAGGAGGATTAACTTTTTAGCTTGTAAACAAACAATGTAACGTTTGTTTGTGACTTGTTTTTTTTTGTTGTTGTTGTTGTTTTTTACACTTGAAGTTTACTGATGATTAGTCTGACCAGTCTGACGACAAGTACACTCCAGTATGGTAAATTTAACATGCTTAACATATTTTTCACCAGGGCAGATATGTAGGTTAAAATGTTCTATGAAAATCAGCACCATGTTGTCCTCGATAACTGTGAGCATGTCAGTTCTGACAGACTTTTCTCACCTCCCTCCAAAAAGCTGCATCCCCAGCAGAGCAAACACCACAATGAAGAGAAAGAGAAGAAACAGCAGGCTGATAATGGACTTCATGGAGCTCATGAGGGACACAACCAGGTTCCTGAGAGAGGCCCAGTATCTGACAGAGAGAAGTCACAGACTGATTGTCTTTTTGAACAGAACTCTGTAAAAATATTCACACAGATATGGTACAACCCCGGCCTGATTTAGCTAAATGTGATGCTTTTCATTTGAACAGACTCGTTGTCCCACTTACTTGGTGATCTTGAAAATTCTCAGAAGTCTCAGCGCCCTCAGTACGCTGATCCCAAATGACATGCCAGGCCTGAAGAAGCCCCAGACCACCTCAAAGATGCTGCCGACAATGACCTGAAAAACGTGCCAACCCACAAACAACAAAACATCATGTCCTATACTGCAAGCTACATCTGACAAAACTTTTTTTAAGTGAAGTGAAGAGAAGTGAAGAAGTGGGGTTGTATGAGGTACTATGAGGTATATATTATATTTTATTTATGTATCCAGTTGTATTTTTGTGTGTTGCGACCACAGGCTGGTGTTTATGTTTCAGGGTTTGTTGGGCCCGGTGTCAAGGCATCTTTTAATGAGTATCTTTTTTTGACGGGAGCCAACAACAGACTGATCACAGCTGGAATCACAGAAATAAAAATTTAAAAAAGCCATAATACAGATTTCATGAGGCCCTATGTCACCTATGTCCCTATGTCAAGCCACCAGGCTTGCAATACACTGGAGAAAAACCTGTTTGCATGTGCTTAGTAAATTTGTAAGAATGGTTTACTTCCTCATTTATAGAAAGCTTCACTGCTCTATCAGTTCATTATGATTATCCAAATTCCTCCAACAAAGCCTTTGTGATATGAAACACTTGCTTTAAGTCTGTTTTTCCTTGTCTGGTGTGATATGGAGAATAAGAGATGCAGGACCTCACCCCACAGTCGAAGCAGTTGAAAGATGAATGAAAGTAGAGCCGGAAACCCAGACCATACATTTTGAGAAACATCTCAGCCAAAAACAGCCCCAGGAAAACAAACTCTGCATAGTCTGGAGATGAGAAAACAAAAAAGCAATTAAATCGAAGGAGGAGGCAGCTGTCTGCCAAAAAACATCCATCAGACATGACCTGAATTACTTTTTAAGTAGAAAATCACACAATAACCCACAGAGGAAGATGGTGAGCCAGTCGGGTTGGTTGTGGTGGACGATGGCCACGCAGATGGTGTTGAGAGCCACGAGACTGAGCACCATCAGGTAGAAGGTGTCTGTCTTCACCATGCGGCGGATGGAGATGCGTAACATTCGCTCTTTACGTCGCAGGTAGGCAGCGGGGCCACGACGGCCGCTGCGGAAGTTCATCCTCGATCGCGACATGCCTGAGAGAGACAGAGGGAGAATCAGAGGACAGAAGGCAGGAGGATGAGGAAGTGGTATCACGTACAGGAGGTTAAATATACATATACTACATGTGTACTATGTAAGTGAGAATGTACAGTGAGCAGGTCATTATTGTGAAATAAATATCGACGGGATGATGCAGGAACCCGACGCAAAGCTGAGAGATCTTGAATCATCCTTAAGGGGTTTATTTCACAAAAATGACCTGCTTCATTGTACATTATCCTGCTTATTACATGGTTACTTATCCAAAAAAATATTTAGCACACATTGATGTGACACAAAATATTCATTAAAATGATTTTATGGCTTTAATTCACAATACTGACCTGTTCACTGTGCATTATCCTGCATGTTACATCGTTATGTACCCAAAATAATTTGACACAATATATTCATTTTAAAATGATTTTAGTGATTTAACAATGATTTTATTGTTCCTTCACAGTCTATGATCAGATGTGTCCTTAGCAACAGTCTTTTCTTCATAGCAACGGTCTGTTATACAGAAATAACAGACCTTAGAATGCTGTAATCGACCAATCAGAGTATTTAACAAAGCCATGCAATAAAGTATGGAGTGTAACTAAACAGGCAGAAATGTAAAGTTCTTCACTCACTGGCTGTAGACGTGTCTGTAAACTTTTCGTCTCCTGGCGCTCCTCTCCGTGCACCGGTCTTCTTACTTGCTCTCTTTAGCACTTAAAATGTTCAACAAAAATTTAATAAAAATTTTGAAGAACTGAAAAACGATACCTTTCAAATGGGAATGAAACAACAAAGGAAATGATTATTCTTGGTATTCTTGGCTCAGTTATCGAAGCAAACTGACTGTGGATTGCAGAGGTTGTGTTTGTGTTCAGTTACACCCATGACACAACATTAAAACCACTGGCAGGTAAAGTGAATAATATTGATCATGTCATTACAGTGGCATCTGTCAATAGGTGGGATATGTCAGGCAGCGTGTGAATCGTCAGTTCTCCCAGTTGATGTGTTGGAAGCAGCAAAAATGGGCAGTGTAAGCATCTGAGTGATTTTCACAAGGGACAAATTCTGACAGCTAGACGACTGGGGGGAAGCATCTCCAAAACGTAGCACAAATAACTAAAAATGGTTAATGTTGGCTCTGATAGAAAGGTGTCAGAACCCACAGTGCATCACAGCTTGTTGCATAGCCAGTAGACCGGCCAGAGAGTCCATGCTGACTAGGGCTTCACAGTGCAACATTTGTTAAAGTCAAAATGTGTCAAAAAACTTCTAATTTAATGAATGTCGTGAGGCAGAGATGTCCTGTCCTACAAATCATTACCTCTAATATCACAATTGCAACATCAGTAAAAATAACCGCAATTAGATATTTTTTCAAAATCTGACAAAATGCTGACCCCTGTCCACCGCTAACAACACCTATAATGGGCATGTGAGCATCACAACTGGACCATGGAGCAATAGAAGAAGGTGGCCTGGTGTTAACAAGGTGTTAACTTGGCCTCCACATTCCCCTGATCTCAATCTGATCAAGCATCTGTAGGATGTGAGCACGTGCTGGAACAAAAAGTCAGATCTTACTGGACTGAAAGACCCTGCTGCTAAAACAGATACCACAGGACACCTTCAAGCCGCAACTGTTTTATTTTGCACAGGAGATTTTAATGTTGTGGCTAATTGGTGCAGGTACCTGTTGTGTAAATGTTTGTTATGACTTTATTTACAGATCTCACGCACAGAAGGGAACAGTGGCACTGCCAGAGAAAACTTTAATGATATGAAGGAAGAAGAGTGTTTTCAGTTTTCTCACAGGATCAATCAGCGACACATTTTAAAGCTTATTTTATTCTTATTTTTCCACTGACACTCGCCCCCACTTCTCACTCATCAATTTCATCATTTATTAGTGTAGTTTATAACTTTAATTTCACTCTACTGCCTATTTTATAATGAAAAGAAATTAATTTGTTCCCTTTGCTGTATGTTAGTGATTTGTCAGGATTTCATCAGTTAATTACCATGAATGAAAGTTGAAAATATAAGAAGGAGACTGCAGGTCTGAACATTCAACTTGGAGATGCATACACACTTACACTTGAACTTAACTTTATATCTATTCTGAAATTATTCTCCTTCATTGGATACATGTTTTTATATATAAATATATCTTTTGCTCCCCACTGATCTGACCCAAGAAGAATCTCCTCATCAACTTAAAATAGATCAAACATTTCCTGGTTTATGAAACTCATTTCCTTCTCTACCCCACAAGAGCTGATAATTAAGTGATAAACAATATTACACGCTCTTAATAAGGCCAAACACAACATGCATTCAGTCTCGTCAGATTGCAGTTTGTGACTTTTATGTCAAAGTGACTCATGAGACCAACATGTTAAATTGCCAACATGTTTATGTAACGAGGAGCATGCCTGAAAGGGGCTTTAGCTTCACCACTGAGACTTAACTGTAAAACAAGCTTTAGTATTGTTGCTATGGTTACCTGCAGCTTGCACAATGACTTACAGTACAGAGGTGGGTAAACTGTTGACCGGAAACTAGGTTTTACATGCATCGATATGCAGATGAACAGACAGAGAATACAAGCAGACAGTATTTTCTGCGGCTGTTATATAACATGTAATAATCACAGATCCATGTGTAATGAAGTGTAGGTGTGATTAGTGTAAACTGTGTGAACTCACCATCTAACGGCGATCGCCCTGAATTCTTATTCTCCTCTGCGAGCATTACCTCCTCTGTAACACAATGAAACTGGAGGTTATACACAGACTGATTTGTTTTCATCAAGGCACAATTTAAACCAACAGACACGCAGTTCAGGCTCGTATTCTTTAGGATGTCTGCAAACATTTACAGGAACTGAGGCCAAACTGATGTAAACGTGTGCTCTGAGAGGCCACGATGACCTTCTTTAGAGAAAGAGCTCTTATTCTCTCTTACATTCTACCAATATCTCTCTCTATCTCTCTTCCCACACTCACCCACATCCGTACACACATAAATATGCACCGCAGCTCTCTCTCTCACACACACACACACGCATGTAAACACACACACACAGGCACACAAATTTAAGTCAGTGAGTCAGTATCACCTTTTTCTCACCCTCTTCTTGCGTGGGAGACCGGCAATGTAGATTGCCATTACAGCACTGTGTATTTGTGTATTTGTGTGTGTGTGTGCAACTCAGCAGAGCTACTCTACTGTAGGTCCAAAAACTCTGAAAGTGTCTGTATCAGAGCGATTGCTTTACAAAATCAGCTGGAAAAAGACTGACCGTTTATCCGCTGAACTATTCTGATCATACAGTATCTGTACATGTTAATTCTGTCTCCCGTAAGTAAATAAGAAAGAAAGAATGAAAAGAAGTATATTTTGGAAAACACGCTTACTCACTTTGTTGCTTATTGAGGGTTAGATGAGAAAATCAATACAACTCTCATGTCTGTCTGTTAAACATGAAGCTACAGCAACCAGCCAGTTAGCTTAGCTTAGCATAAAGACTGCAAACAGGTGGAAACAGTTAGCTTGGTTCTGTCCTAAGGTAAAGTAATCCACCTACCAGCACCTCCAAAACTCACTAATGAACATCTTAAATGTTGTCTTTTTAATCTGTTGACTGTAAAACAAAGATGGACGCCATGTCTCACTTCCTCCCACTGTACAAAACTGAAGCCAAAATATCCTGGATACGAGTGCTGTCATCTTGCGCTGGTGACGTCATTTACAGCCAGTTCCCATCCATACACTCAGTTGCGAGCAGAGCTCAGCTGTGAATCACAGTGTGATACTCCCTTTTTATAGTTTCAAATAACTAACTAACATTAACACTTGAACACACATCAGCGTGATAAGAACTACCCACAATGACAGAAACCGTCTTTGGGAAAAATGTATTTGGCATTTACTTTGATCTTTTAATTTGGCCCATGTCCCGTCCGCTAACACGGAGGTGGCGGGGTTTAAGACCTGTACTGCAGCCAGTCACCAGTGGGCGATAAAGATGCGCAGCCCTGTCATCCATCTTTATACATGGCAGTAGTTTAATCTGTCCAAAAACTGAAGTATGTCAACAACAACTTGTGGTTTTGTGCTGGACTATGTGTTGATCGAAGCAGACTGACTGACACCTGACTCCATGAGCGTTATCAATCTTCTCATCTAACACTTAGCAAGAGAGAGAGTAAACCTATTTCTCAAAATAAAAGAAGTTTTCCTGTAAATGCAATTATCATTGCATTGTATTGCGTTTACATATATATAAAGTGTCAAACCAGAAAGTTGAGAAAAAGTGAAAAAAAAAAAATCTAAGCCTGGGAACCAGACGAATCTGCAAGCTCATGTTTCATTAGTCTGGCCCAGCTCCCCTTCAAACAGATTTCTTCGGGCCAATCACAGCCTTTTATTTGACATGGGGCGCATTTGATACGACAACTGACAGAGGAACACGCCATGCACATGAAACTCAGATAAAACTGTCAAACTTGGCAGTGTTGATCAAATATGAATCAAGATTCTGTTACTGCATTGCCAATTTCTCACCTCATGTTTCCAGAAACACATTTCAGTGTAATTAGCTGTAATTTGAGAAAGCGTGTGCCCAGATACCATTTTTTCCTGCTTGAAAACTGACCAAGCGCTGCCCAAACTTGTGTCTCTCAGGACTACGTCACACATTTTGTTGCATATTGGTTGTAGGTCACATTTGTTGTACTAATTGGTTGTAGGTCTATCCAATTATATATGGAGGCATTTTGATCTGCACCCGTTGATAACGCCCCTTGGAAATCAAAAATGCACGGACTAATTCACACTTGAGAATACTTCACATTTGTGAATTAATAAATTTCAGGCAAAAATTATATACATATTAAAATACACTTTCTGTACAGTCTAAATGAGATTTTTTTTAAAGATGGCTTTTTCAGGTTTTTTTCTGTTTGGCTGTAAAGAAACTCCTCTATTACAGCAGCAGAACAACAGCTGCATCCAAACTGCATAAACTGGAATAGACACCACTGTTTATGACTAGAATTTAGCGGTAGTTAAGGTGATCGAGTGGCTTTGTTTTGTCTTTTATGTAATGTTCGGTGGGTGTTGCTGACTTTTAGCATTTGATACCCTTTTAATCCCTGGCCTTTTTCCTCAAGAGGCTCTTGCCTTTTGTCTAATGGTCATTGTAAATAAAAATGTGTTCTTAATGACTTGCCTGGTTTAATAAAGGTAAAATAAATAAATGTAAAATAAAAAATTAAACCAAGTGATTAGAGCAACTCTCCAATAATTAGAAGATCACAGGTTCACTCAACAATAATCATGTGTGTCTGTCACTACACTGACAATATACAATAATCTATTTTGCTGTATTCCTCCATGAAACTAGACAACAAGTGTGTATCTGCAGATGTGTTGCTGTTGTGCTGCCCAGTACCTGCCCTGTCTATCCAGGCTCGGTAGCCGTTCAGTTCTCGTTCCACCTGCTGCTGGCGGCGTAGCTTCATGAAGGCCCGCCTGTTCTCCACCCTCTCCCTCTCCTTGGCAAATTCTCTGAAGAGGAAAGCATTGAAAACCGTTGTCGTGATGCATCAAGACAGAAACACCGATGTTATACTGCACACGTAGGAAGAGTCACACTCACCCCGACAGGACACCCAACACCAGGTTCAGCACGAAGAACGAGCCAATGATGATGAGAGGAATGAAGTACATCCAGTTCCATGTGGGACCCAAGGCATCGTTGGTCTGAAATCCACAACATTCATTTAATTTTGCCCATATACATCAACCGCGTGATGTTTTGTTTCAGCAGAACTGATATCTTGAGCTCACATTATAGAGAACAGCCGTCCATCCCTCCATGGTGATACACTGGAAGACGGTCAGAACAGCAAACAGGATGTTGTCGAACTGCGTGATGCCGTCATTGGGCCCGATCCAGGTATCGTTACAGTCGTAGCTCTCTGGACACTTCCTCACTCCACAGGCGAACGCCAACTCTGACGAGTCAACAGTCTCATTGTCTACAAAAAAAATTAAATAAATAAATAAAAACCCAACACATTTTAGCCTGGGCAGCAGGGCACTGACCTCTCTGTGGCTACTGTTGATGATTGATTATATTCTATTATGCCATTTTAATTAAACTAACTAACTTATTAACTAACTAACTTAATTGTAACTTAATTTATGCACAGAAACTGTACCACAAGCTGTCATGATGCATACTGTATACATTAACGACTCCCACCCAAGTCATGTCCTGTTGGTGTCCATGAATATGTAGATGCTGGTGTCATATATATCATATATAACCATTAACATACTACAACTGTAGCACAGTCACACTGACGTTTACGCTATTTATTATGGTGCTGTGCTGTCTCACTATCTTATACTGCATTGAGATGTGTATGTCTTTTTCTACTATCCTGCCTGCTGTCTGGCCTACATGTGTGGAGGTATGATATTATTATGGTATGATTTCATCTGTAGGGGTTTAACAAAGTATTTTGTATCGTATCGTATCATATCTAGCACAACCACCACTTGTACGTCTAACTCTGTTAACTCTAACATTGTTTAGTTACTAATTAATTACTTGATTAATTTGTGCTGCAACATAAAAAAAAAAGATATTCATAAAAACATCAGACTGTGGAATCTGGATCAGTGACGTCAGTCAATGACTGAATTATGTCAGTATCGGCACCTGGTATTGGATCAAATCCGTCCCAACTTTACATTTTACACTTTGTTTTCTGTACAGACTTGAGTAACAAACAAGATATAACAACTTAATTAAAGAGTTTCAGAGGTGCTGGTAGATTTTGTTACATTCAGACAAAGCAGGAATAGCTGTCTCCCCCTCTTTCCAGTCTTTATGCTAAGCTAGCCAGCTGGTTGCTGGCAGCGACTTCCTACTGAACACACAGAGACACAGGCGTGGTATTGATCTTCTCCTCTAACTCAAGAAAGCGAATATGTGTATATGCCACAAATTTTTCCAAACTATTCCTGCTACCTCTGCTGAACTATTGCCTTAAAGAAACACACAGTTTCTGTAAGCTGTATGACCATTTTGACTGGATGTTTCACTTTCCACTTTTGCTCTCTTATCATTGACTGCATTGCTTGTATTTGTTGCTAGACAACTAAATAAACTAAAGCACACGCATGCTATAGATGGGCACCTGTTGCTGAGTTCCTGTTTGTTTTTGCCTCTAAGCTGAAGTGTAATGTTAGGTTAAGTGTGGCCTCTATTTTGTTAATTTATGATAAAATAGTAGCAGTGCAACCCGACCCGGTTAAGGTTGATGATTATGTAAACGGAAAGCATTGTGCAAATTCTAGCACCAGTGTGGCTGTGAGTTCTGCTGGTGTGGAAACCAGTAGTTAATCTTTTGAAATGAACAATACCTGCATATTTTTTTAATGACAGAGGAGTAGATGTGCTTTTTGTGGGAAAAAAAAAAACACATTAGACACAAATTATTATTCAAAGCAAAGCATTTTTATATGTCTTAAAACTTTGGATTTCCATTAGCAAATTAAAAGATATAAGTAAATATTTTTCCTGCTCTAAATACTGTCTTCATGTTTTATATCTCAACCCATCTTTGAGTTGCGTTGACAGTAAATGCTGTGGTGTGGCCTGTGATTAGAGAGTAGCTGTTGACTAATTAAGCAGTAGCTAAATCAGCCTGCAACAACTCTAATAATATGTCTGAGCTCGCTGCTGCTACTGTAATCTATGAAGCCTCAGGTACTCAAACAAAGATGTTCACACCCTCTGTTATAGAACAATGTGTAAACCACACATGTGGTCTACCTGCTGCTACAGCTAATCACAAATAAGAAAAAAGCAAAGCATGATACTAATCTTCTAAAGGCACTGGTCTTGTGATAAGAGCAGTTGCACCTCAGGACAGGAGGTGCCCACAGATGGCGAGATGGTCAAGCCAAAATTTATCCTTATACACTCAAACTGTTGGGTAACATAATGCCCTCCGAAAGTTAAAACTAGAGAGAAAACTTTGGTAAATCACTCCCACTAACTCAGGACCATGTGTCTAACTATTTAATTTCCTGCTGTTTAAACAAAAAAAATTAATATAACACAGAAGTACATGTGGTGAGTGGACGGGCCTCGTTGCTTTACAACAGAGAGAGATTTGTTAGCGGCGTGTGTGCAGACCGTACCGAGGATGTCGACAGATGGCAGGCAGGTGTGGTGAAGCTTCCCGCTGTAGAACTCCAGGCCGATGATGGCAAACATGAGGATGGCAAAGAACAAGAGAAGGCCGATCTGGAGCAGCGGGATCATGGCCTTCATGATGGACTTCAGCACGATCTGCAGGCCTTGACGTATTCACAAAGAAAAAGACATGCCATAATAACACCATAGTATGTAAATGAAAATACCACCTATATCACTGTATTTGTCAGTGTTATTGATGCTAAATTGGTTAAAAAATACACCTTGCTAAATTGTATGTGAATTTTGTGATGCACGGTATTTTTCCTAACATGATGACAGATGTATCTATCTATAAATCCTATTCTACTAAACTTTAATTTAGGAGATTAAAGAGAACAAATTCAGTAGCCTCCAGCTCTGCCACAAGTGTTGCTTTTCCACTTCACTGCCTCAGGATGAACAAAACAGAATGCAGCCTTCTTACTATAAATGTGGTAATCAGCTGCAGAAGAAAAATGGCAAAAAGTAATACACATGCTTTTCAACTTTTTTTTTTCACAGGTCCTTATTAAACAGAAGCGCTGATGACTTGCCACACACAGCAGCTTCTCAGTGTGGCAAACACAGTAGTTTGCCACAGCCACTGTTTTATCTAAAATAGATGGTGACTGACATGTTCCAGTTTGGAGAAACAGCAGGAGTACCAGTGTAGTAAAATATATTTAAGGGACCTAAAAAAAGACTCAATATCAGTGTGAACACTATATTTAGGATATTTTCACTGCTTTACCTCGCCTTGCCTTGCTTATATAGCTTATATTAGCTTGTTGATGTAGTTGTGTGACTTCTGTGTTTTAAAAGCTTAGTTTGGATTCACCAAAACCACTAAAAAACTCAAACAATCTAACATATCGAGGCAGCAGTAGACCAATAACATCTGTATTCTGCAAGGTAAAATGACCGAATTTCTAATGGATTTTGGTTGGTTTGGAGACAGCAGTATTTGGCTTATATACCAGCAGTTTCCAGTCTGACGGCAAAGTAAAGTGGTAAAAATATTCTAAATATAGTGTACACTGGTATTGATTTTTTTCAGGTGGGCCATTTAGATGGCTGAAATACATTTTGCTGGTGACCTTGTCCACAACAGCTATAACATCACTGTAGCTTCCGTGCTGGTTCCCCTATCTGCTTCCCTAAACTGGGGGCGTGTTAACAACCATCTACTGTACGGTAGGTGAAAAACTGACTATCGATAAGTACCTCCTACAACAGGCTGCTTAATGGGAAGAATGACCTCAATACCAATACTTACACAAAAAGCTCAAAAAGGCCTCAAAATTAACCTTGAACCTTGAAATTATGGACTACAACATAAAAACATAAAAGGTTTGGCTTGTCAACCAAGTACAGTAGAGAGATTTACTTTATTTCAAAGTAGTAACAAGACTTCATAAATGCAAATAATACACATTCTCAAATGACTAGATCTTTGAGCTGAAAAAGTCAGAAAAAATACCCATAAAGAATAATAACTTGTTTTTTTTAGTTTTTAGTTTTATACCAGTTTGTTCACCCTTACAGCACAGGACTAGAGGTCAGTAACAGACTCACTTGGGATCCCGGAGACGAGTTTGAGAGGTCTCAGCACTCGCACGGCCCTCAGGGTCCGAAGGTCGACTGGGATGTTCATGTGGGCACCAGCAGTTGCCAGGATCCTGATGGACAACACACACATTATTAATTCAGAGGTATTTTTCATTGCAGGGCTGTTACATCGTTATTTTTCTTTTATCATTTTGTTAAAATAGTTGAATTAATAGCTATTACTTGTGATGGCCTGAAAAGTAAAAAGACATCTGGGTTAAAATAGAGAAAATACAACAGGGATCCATTAGCAGCTAAATCGGGTACAAAGCCTCTTTTCCCTTTCTTCAGATTAATGTTTTTTGTCGCTGGTGTCTGGCAAATTTAATGACAAAAATAGGTAAAAGGAGACAAAAGGATGTAACTCAAGGGCAGTTTTGGAGATGAGTCATTTTAAAGGAAAATAAAGCAAAAAATGAGCCGAAATGATGTCATTCTGTGGTACAATATGACCATTAATGTAGCAGACTTGTATGGTGAGAGACAGAGAATGCACAGCCACATACACCTGGCAGGCATCTCTACTCACATCTGCCCACGCACACATTGATGTCCCTCCACCTACACACAAACACTGAAAAACAGCATCAGGAGCAACCGACAGGCAATCTCAAACCAGCGTACACCAAAAGCACATCTGAATGTTTCTGGTGGTGATGGAAAAAGCAGGCTTTGTGTTATTTTGTTAATTAGGAAAATATATTCTTTAACAAAAAATACACAAGTTCTGCAATAACCCTGCCAAGAAACTGAACATTTTCATTTGGCTGCACATTTGCAACCCAGGTCAATATCAACCAAGCCAATTCGATGACCTGTAGTCATTAATGCGCTTTCACTGATGACAGGGTCAATATCCGCTGCTAATTTGCTAAGTAATACTCCAACTGAGTTGTGAAAATTATCCTAGAAATCATAATTATTTTCCAGTTCTGTCTATATCTCTGTTACACACAAAGATACAAATATACAAACTCATAAAATCTTTGGCCAGTGTTCGGAAATGTGGGGGAGGGTATATGTGTGTGTGTGTGTGTGTGTGTGTGTGCAGGGGGTAGAAAGCACATGGCAAGAACTCAAGTGTAAGCCCACGCAGAATCTCTCCTGAAAGCAGTGGGAGGGAGAGAGGCCGAATGAGCGAGTGAATGAGTGAGGCCACGTTCACACTGTACTGCAGATAAACCTGAAAGCGCTGTTCAAAGTGCTGAAAGCTCACTGTCCATTTCAACGTGTTCAGGCTGCGACATGTGCAAGGACGACTGAGCGAGCAACTGAATGCTGTGGTTACAGATAATCTAAAAAAAAAAAAAAAAAAAAAGGTTGTCATGATTCAAGTGAGTATATTTTCCCTCCACACTAAAATGTGACCTAGCATCTTTAAATTTGCCCGAGTAATGCTGAATAAGATATGTTTTTGGTGGCGTAGTACTCCTACTACAAGTAAACTGATTTTAATGTGTCAAATCAAAGGTACGGTTGTGGCAAATCTCAGTAACAGTCAATCACATTAACTGCTCTCATTCTCCTTACTGGTTTAAATGGCAAGTAGACTCTAGGGTTGGCTTTTATGGTCTATGAGTAGTTGCTCATCACAAATACCATATACATCCACAAATATTACTCCAGTAGTACTTGCTGCACTTCTGTAAAGTTGATGGACTCCAGAGAGATGGTCAAAATCAGTCAAGTTGAGGCCATGATATGCTGACATTTTGTCCTGAGTGTGGGTCAAGCTCTCAAAGCTCCACATTTTCCACACTAAAACTCAGCATTGTTTTTTCTTAGATCCAACCCTACCTGCTGAAATCCATGACTTCCAAACTCCTCACCTCTGTATTGAAACGTGGCCGTTAAGCTATAAATTTGCAGCCTCCAGGTGGATGTCAAGATAATATGACATCATCATGGTTGGTTTTTGCTAGGCTTGTAGCATGAGTCTTGGGATGGCAACGTCAGTTTGGTGGTCGGTTGGTCAGTCGGCTTATGACCGACATACATGACATTTCTATTAGCCTCAGCTGTGCTTTGTGTTATTTGCTAATTAGCAAATATTAGCATGCTAACATGCCAACCAAGAAAGCTCAGCATGCATAGTATCAGCATGTTAGCATTGTTATTGTCAGTGTTGGACAGTAGCGGCGTTACAAGTAGCGGCATTACTAGTTTAACTACGTTTCTCAGTAACGTGGTCGTAACGTCGCTGTTTTCTACATCAAATAGCTTTTCAGTGGTGAAGCTACTTTAGTGATCAAATAACGCGGTAGCGTCCACAGAAGCTACATTTCCCCACGCATTTCTAAACCTTAAATGCGTCTCTTCCATGTGACGTCACGTACCTGCCCTCCTGCAGATGCCCGCCATGTGACTGTGTAGAAAAAAATGCCCGCAAATTGTCACAGCGGGGCAACATGGACCGCGCGCAGCGGGAGACAGTGGCAGAGGAGGGGGCAGAGACGTGTACGTGTCGTGAATCTCCGTGGACAAACCTTAACAAGTTCATGTTACTTATCGAGTCCTCACAGAACAGTTACACGTTCCGGTGTTTGCTTTGCAACCGAAAAGGAAGCCCCTGTCAACATCCAAGACGTCCAACACAAATTTAAGGACAAACATTCAGGTATTTCCTCAAGTTAACACAACAATCGCTAGCTAAGCTAATCATCACAACTCAGTCAGCAAACACCAGCAGCTAACATGACGCTAGCTAGCAACATGTTCTTTGGCAGCAAAAGAATGAAACTATGTGTATGCGCGCGCGCGTGTGCATGTGTGTAAAGGAAATTTGGGCAGGAAGAGGTAGGAAGAATGAGAAGCTGAAAACTATAACTTTGGGTAATGTTACTCAGAAGTATTACTTGTGCAGGCTTTTTTTTTTGTTTTTACAAACTTCTCTACAAAACCAAATTGTTGTGGTCAGTTTAAATAAATTTGATATTTGTGTAGATGGCTCCTAGTACAAAAGGGGGCTAATAAATATACTACTAAACACAGACAGACAGATACATGGATACTTTATTTTTACTTTAAAAATAACTTTGATGTAGTTAAGCCACTTTTGTCATTTTATTGTAGCTTAGCTTGCTATATTTCTCTGGTGGGTAGCTCCAGTGTGCTGAAGCTTCATTTAATGTAGAATAACTTGTAGCTTAGCTCACTACATTTTCCAAGTAGCTTGCCCAACTCTGGTTATTGTGAACATGTTAGCGTGCTGTCATTTACATTTAGCTCAATATAGCCTCTTATAGTTACAGCTGTAGACTTTTATGGAGCCTTCCAGCAACACTGAATTATTGCAGCCATAATAGGGTTGGGCGATTGGATGAATATGTTGTCTATTGATGACGGGCTGCATCCATCCGACTGCTTTTTTTGGCAGATTCTTAGGGCGATATTTGTAATTTTATTTTGCTAATGTAATAGTCTGCAAAGTGACAGCCTCTGCTCTGCACCGTGCTCTCCTCCAGCGGCGCAGTACACACCCACTCAGCCGACCATGAGTGAGCTGAGCTGGGTGACGAATGAGAGGAAAACAGCCTGCAGAGTCTGACTCTTTACACTCTTTTCACACGGCGAATTAAGGATTTATTTTGACCAAACCAGAGTTGGTGATTGTTGGGACAGTGGGCAGACTAACAAAGACAGTTTTGGTGAGTTTTACATGTTTTTCTGTCGAGTTTGATTTAAGTGTGTTTTCGGAAGCATTAAAGAGCCAATTAAGGTCATCTTAGTTCGGTAAAAGAGAGACACTTGGAATCAGAAGGTGTACGGTTGTATTTCTCTGTTTGAAATGGAAAATAAGTGTGAGAAAATGTAATTTCTAGACACTTTGTGAGTTTATTTTGTCTATTAGACGTATTGAACATACACAGCATGTGAAACAGTGCATTCGCCGCTTGCGCACATCTCCGAGCTGAGACCCAAGAGGACGGGAGGAGGTGGGAGGGGTACGAAGATATCGCCAATCATCAACGGATGAGCTGACGATGATCATTTGGAAAATTTTAACATATCGCCAACTCCAAGCTACACTGAGCAAAATGAATCTAATAAACTTGTCAATATACAAGAATAGGTCAGTGTGCATCATCAGCCTGCATCATCTATTGGCGCCTATAGTGGTAAACAATGAAGCTATTATCATTCCCTTGCAACAGTATTTATAGTCTGCTCAACTAGCATACATAAATGTATGTTGGCGCATTCCTATTGGCTGGTTAGCAGCAGTCATGTTGAGATGGATATCCAAAATTTCTGACAGTGTCAGACTTTTGTCCCAGGTTATCTTTGATCACAAGGCCATTAGTCTTGTCTTAGATTTGACTAGGCTTCCCCAGATCCACAGAAGGCATTATACAATATTCTAATATAAAAAGAAAGTTTACTGTGGACTTAATCATAAAACACTTGAAATATGCTTCGGACTGCAGACAATCGTGAATTTACCCTCCAGAATATATTCCTGTCTTTTACTGTGATGTATCAAACAACACTAATAATTCTGTTTCTGTAACGTTAAAGTGATAGTGGGAATTTAGCAACTGCCTTGAAAACATTTATCCAAATTTATGTTACTTAGATTAAGGTTGAAACTGATTCTTAAACTTAAAATACTGATTCGGTGCATGTGTAAGAAGTGTTGTAACGGCAAATAAAGAAAATGCTAACGGCGGTGGAATGTCAAATCAGATTAATGTTAATTGTTTGACATGATGGAAAAAAAACACAAATTAAGTCTGTTTGCCTTTTTCTTATTTTTGTGACACTAATGAGGACACCAAACAATCACTATTACTTCAGTGAGTGACTGAGTGACTGAGTGAGTGAGTGAGTCAGACTAAGAGATGACACAGCGAGAGACACTGAGACAGAGCGGGAGCAGAGGAGTGGGAGTCTGTGGAAACAGCCTTCAAACCAAACACTCTGAACAAAGGCAGGCAGCAGCACAGCTCCTTCAAGGCTGCACTTTGAGCAACAACAATTCAGTGGAGGCTCCCTCAAAATTAAAGCAAATATTCTGTCTGCTTGTGGTAGCTCATGATTCATCCTCACACACACACACAGTGGCCATTTTCTTTTGTTTAGCCTAGAAATCGTTTTCCTGTCGAAACAAAATTCACTGGCACAATCAGTGATCATGCAAACCAACATTTTTGTAGTCTTTCAGTGTCCAATATCATGCATATATATTTATACAGTTCACTTGAGATGCTGCATGAACAAATCTGTATCTAATCTCTGTGGGGCCACAAAATATTGTTGAATAAATTTGAAAATTGGGTCAGACGAGGAGGAACAGTTCTAAATGAATTAATTTGGGGTCCAGTTCTTGGTCCTGTTTTATTTAATCTCGGGCTGAGAAAGTAGGTCAAGAACCTACTGGCCTGAACAAAATTTCTGCAGGCCCTGATTAAAATTTAATACTGTAGTTAAACTCAAGGTACTTATACCCTATATTTGAGTGTTTCCATTTTATGCAACAGGTCTGGGCAGCTTCAGAGCTGACACACACAACAAACGTGTTTCTAGTAACTTTCAAGTGACTGTTTCTGTTTTCTTGATTATCGGTCCTACCTTATTATCTTTGTTGGGTACTTACAACATACCTGACAGTGCATCTGTGTGTACCAAATCATTAATTTCAACACAGTTATATGTTTTTCTCTCAAGCATTTTTAACTCGTATGTAGTTTTTCAACTACTATGAAGTAAACAAGCCTGGTTGTGTCTGATTTTTGCACGGCTAGCCCTATTCACATTCCCACAAGGACACACACAGGCAGAGCAGGGCAAAGTCTCTGAGAGTAGAGCAGAAGTCGTAACGTTGCTCATGTCTAGAAAATTATTTAAATATTTTTAAACTTTCTGGCACCAGCCCGACTGGCAACTGGCTGACTGTATTTACTGGCTCAGCATGACTTTTTACTGGCCTTTGTGTTGGACCCTGTTTATTATTCACAATAACGAATGAAGATTCTGTTCATTGACTAGATTAACGAGTGGATATCCAAGGCTTTTCTCCAACTCAGAACAGACAAAATTGAAGCCAATGTTTTCAGTACTCTACAACAATAATTCTCAACCTGTGGGTCAGGACCCCCAGTTTGGTCATGAAATCATTTCCTGGGGTCATCAGATGGTTGTGGAGAATAAAATAAAATTTTGTGGCAAGCAGCAAAGAGTGAGAGCCAGGAAGCAGCTCTCAGACACCTCAGCCCCTTAAAGACATTCAACATGAGAGACAAATACTCATAAATATGCAACGTACAGCTGGCCAAAAGAAATGTAGCAGCCACTGAAGCTAACTAATGGTTCAAAGTATAAACCAGCACAAAAATGACAGTTACCAGAATAAATTGCGATGTTCTAAACAGAAACAAACACTAACAACATGTAACATTTGCATTTTGTAACATAAAATAGCAAACTGCTCAGTCCAGCAAGCATGATGAGACATGAGGCCATATTTCAGACTTCATTATATCACCCGTACCACTGATACAGTTTGGTGCTGGCATTTCCAACAGAGTCCCCTTCTTCTCATGTTTGGTACTGCTTCATACTTTTTTTCTGCAATATGTAATTTTCCTGATTAACCCCCAAAACCTGTTTCTTATTCAGAATGGTGCTGCCAATATCCTGACAAAGGGAGAGAGAATGGAACATAGTATATAAATTGTTTTGTTTTGATTGTTTTGTGTAAATTGTTCTATATTATATAACTAAATGTGCCTTGCTTTTCTTATCCTGCATTTTACCAGCACCCTACAGAGCAAATCCAGGTTTGCAGTGAGTGAACATTCACTTGGCATAAAGAAGCGCAAACACTCATATCATCACTTTATCGGGGCTTTCAGTAGAGTAAAGACACACTAAAACACATAGCAGGACAGCTACACACACACCCCCCGCTCTACAGATTCAACTCTAACAATTTAGCAGCGAGTTAATGTGCATAGTGAGAGGCTAATCTCTTCCTCGTTGGCTCTTTAAGTGAAGCACTGTTGCACAGTATTGTACCAAACTGGCTCTGGAGAGGCTGAATTCATTACATGCACAGAATGCAGCCTCTCCCACACACCTCCACCTCCACCACCAAAAACTACAGCAATCAGCAGCATCACGTTGCTCACCATTTCAGCACAGCTCTGCATATGGTAATGTGCAACTGACTCAACATCAACATGGTGCATCAACCAATTAATGGCTTTGAATTAAACCTGGAAAAACATAAACCACGCATGTAATGGCAACATTAATATGGCTCTGTTGAATTGGGATTACATAAAAAAAGACATTTATTCACTATTAGTCATAGAATAAATCACTGGGTGTATGTTTTCCCAAAGAAAACCCACCAGGGACTGTAAGCTATTGTTTGTTCAGTTCAATTATAGGAGCAAAATTAGAGCTGAGACCACTGCAGCCATCCTTTTAAAACTCCTGGAGAAATACACATAATGTTGGCAAGATCTTGAAGTTTTACTCTCAATTTCTTAATTAGTTTTGTGAGTCACTGACATGGTTGGAAACACCATTCTGGCTGCAATTTGCAATTTGACTCAAAGTTTTAAGGTTACAGATGTGCAGTGGGACTAGTGCTTACTGGTGGGTTTAAATGTAATGCCAAACATGAGCTACATACGGAGAGATCAGACTAATTTAGCAACATACTGACACAAGGCTGGATTACCAATCTGCCTGGAGCCCTAGACCACAGAGCTCCAGGAATGTGTTGAACCAACACCAAAGTTTGTGTGCAAAATCCATCCTATCTTCTCACTAACTATGAGCTAGTTTCAAACTAGCTACTCGCTAATAATATAAATAAAAAATAATATTGCAGTCATTTAGCCAGACGCTTTTAATATATCTCTCTATATATCTTAAATATCTATATAAATATAACAATGGCGTCTCCTAAAGAGGTTAGTGTAGATGCTGCTGTAGAATCAGTTATATGAGAAGTGGAGAGTTTTTATTTGTCTTCATCATGTCTGATAGAAAATATGTTTTTGCTCTTTAATCAACAGGCTTCAGCAACTTTTTTGGGACTTGAATTACACTCAGAATAGTAGTGTAGGGAGGTGGAGAGAGAGTCTATAAGTGTAAAAAAGCACACAAAGCATCTTGGGTGTCAGGTTGTCTAAATCTAATGTAAAGACTAATAATTTTGTTTCTGTTTTGTTCACATGGTACATATTCCTAAATAAAGTCTTGCAAAAATAAATTACCACAAATAAACACAACCGACAGAAAAAGTAGTATTCCAGTGTTATGGTTCACTACAGGGTACATACACAGTGCGCAGATGATGGTTGAGGTTGTGTGGATGGCAGATTTTTGCCCTGGAGCTCCCTAATAGGTTATTCAGATCATTTATGCATGTACGCATTAAATGATACAGATGCAAACTGCTTGACACACAAGAGTAAGGCTTTTCTCACTCCTGTGTCTGTCTTTCTGCCAGATGGCTAATGAATCACTCCAAACTCCCACCCAGTTGTATTATTCATCCTGTCTAAAGAGCAACAATTTTAGAAAAGTGTCATACACTGTAAGAGGGACAGCAGCAGACTGGGGCAACAAGGGAAAGCTGATACCCTTCAAACAACATGATGGGACGCTGACAGTCACACATACATACACACAGGGGTGTGTGTGTGTGTGTGTGTGTGTGTGTGTGTGTGTGTGTGTGTGCGTGTGCGTGCGTGCAGGCACAGCTGGGGATCAATATCATTTAGGTCTGATGAGGGAGTTGTCAGGACTAATTTAACAACATGAGGGCAACAGGTTTGCTGGCAACAATCTGTACCTTCAGCCTTTATAAATGGAGTAACAAGCACGCACACGAGTCATCTGGGAGACATTTTACTGCTAATCAAAGCATCAAGTCCACCTGTGCCAATCTGTTTGCCGCAGGATATAATTGACCATTTTAGGAATCCCAGTGAATTAAATTGGTTTGTGGGTAAGTTGTTCTAGCTGTGGTCCTTTTTGCTACACACTCTTCACTCAGATTAAGGATTTTAATTGAGCTCAGTGTCCCAGCAGATTCGCTTCTAGCAATTCATTAATATGAAATGGAATGAATGCCGCCAGCGCTGGCCCAGTGGCCTCGATTTTATTCCCAACCGGCCTCTATGACACATGTGTGTTTTCTTTTAAGTCTGACTTACTTGTGCTGTGCCACCAGAGTGAGAGAGAGTCACAGCGTGTGTGTGTGCGTGTGTGTGTATGTGTGTGTGTGTGAGAGAGAGGAAGAGAGAGAGAGGAGAGTAGCATATGTGCTACCAGAAAATGTGTCAGATAGGTGGCAGGAAACCAGGTCGTCAGTTACCAACCAGCTGTGGCTGGAATGGGCCGAGATGATCTGTAGGCTGCAGAAAGTATGCTGACGACTTCTTGCATTTTACATTGGAAGTGACATGATTTTAGTGATATTAAAAGAATGTAACTTCGACAGTTGAGTCTATAAAAATCACTGAATTTTCACAGTTTTAGGAGTAGTTTTCAGGGCTC
This sequence comes from Lutjanus erythropterus, assembly GCF_056507025.1. NCBI lineage: Eukaryota > Metazoa > Chordata > Actinopteri > Lutjaniformes > Lutjanidae > Lutjanus > Lutjanus erythropterus. Next base: position 14,299,923 of record NC_139328.1, read on the forward strand.
TACATGACTCAGAATTTTACCAGTAAAATCGCATCTGGCTGCTCAAAAAGAAGAATTATTCCTTTTTTTTCAGTTCAGTGCCACACTAAAATCCTAATATCAGCTTATATCAGTGTGTTTTCACATTTTAATGTCTTATTTGTTATCCATAAGATGAAAACATCAACAGTGTGCCACTTTGACTACTTACGGAAAGTGGAAACAAGTTGTGAAATATTCACTGACTCACTTTTTAAGTTGATATGGCTAATGTTGTTAGAAAATAGTACACATCCAGCAGTTACAGAGCAACATTATCATTCATTTGAAGTCATATTTCAGACCACTTGATGAATTTAAGTCCAACATTCACACTCTTATTTCTCTGTTTTTGGTCTCCACCAACTCCTGAGGGAAATATTTTACATTAACATCACATATTCAATTAAACAACCCCTCTGCCCCTGCACACTCTGCTACTAGGGGATGCAGAGGGAGGATGGAGGGTTAACAAGGAAGGTGCATTTTGGTCATTTTTCTAACAGAGGTGATGTCATGAGTCTGTGTAGAGGTTAATCACTTTGAACAACAACTTCATTTTAAACGTATTGATGCTAGCCTCTTAAAGGTGGAGCACAATCATAACTTACCAAAAAACTTTCAAACCATTCTCCAGTGACCTCCAGCCAATAATACACAAGCTTTTTGCTCATATCTTATAAAAAAGATATGATGATATATAAATTTTCTAAATGTTACTGGACTTAAACACAACCCAGAACATCAATCCTGACAAGTGTGAGTCAAAACATATAATGTCATGGTGTCTTTATTCTACTGTTTGCTCTCTCTGCTCCAATTCATGATCACCACAAACGCACAGTGGAACTGTAATGATTAGCTGATTAATTGATTTGCCGATCTACAAAAAATTAATCTACAGCCATTTTGATAATTAGGCCAAATTAGTGGTTCCCAAACTGGGAAGTGGGCCCCCCCGGGGGGACGTAGAGCCACTGCGGGGGGGGGATTTAGAGTGAGACAAAGTTGGATGAATATGATTTATCTAAGGAAAACAAACAAAGGTTTGCTGATTCTATCATGCTAAAACTTATTTCACTGGGGAGGGGGGTATGTAAGGGTTACATGTTTATGGCCAATGTGAATTTGTTGTTTTGTTACATAACTGATTCATTTACCAACAAAATCAGTAAACACTGAATTCCAAAAATATGTCCATGTGTCACTATTTCATAGATAAAATGATTCATCAATTAATTGAGCAAATTATCATTTAATTGGGTCCACACTGCAGCTCGTTCTGAACCGCCTGATCTCCATCAAACTGTTACACAACTTCCACCGCTGCCCCTCAAGTGACCCTCCTGTGCCTACGAACCTCCTCTCCGTTTTTAGTAACACTCAACACTTTTTTGTAGGCTTAATGGGTTCACTGGTGAAACACAACCTTTTCCTCATTTAGAAAACTGCAGCTGATGGTTGGTTATAACAGATTCCAGTGATTTAAACAACAGAATTAGAGCGTTTAAACATACAAACAGCCAATTTATTTTGCCATACTTTGCAGCCGTCTTTTGTTTCTACAGATGTTTGATTGTTTTTACATTGTGAAAACCGTAATCCATTCTAAGAAAGATTGATTCAAGCTCCAAAATAACCACAAATTATAAGCCTGATTGATAATTTATATTAAATCATCATGCCTTTGCATTTTCATATGATTGGAGGAGTCGACTACTTGCGAGATCATTTTACTGTGTGGAAAAACAGTTTTAAATCCACAACTAGTCCAGGCCTTGTGAATAATGAGCTGTTACTTTTCACCAAACAGCACTTTGTCTCTTGTGGCTAACGAGCCATTTATTGAGAAACTGAAAGCAAAATGATGCAAACTCTGACGGATGCCTAATGAGAGAATTTCAAAGTCTCTCACAGAAGCAACCAGTGCTGTTAAGGTAACAACTGTTCAGAGCTGATTATTAAAACCGACTAAGCACTTTAACCTTGTAAATTCTGTGGAAATCTGTCGACAACACAGCTGTCGAGCCGTTTCGGCCGGCGCTAACTGGTCTGTAAACGTGATGCTGATGTGCCTTTTATGTAAGAGGCAGAGAGACAGCGAGATAGGAGGACAGACAGACAGAGGAATAAGATACTGAGGAAAAATAAAGATGTGGGTGTCAGGTTGAAATGAGATGTCAACACGCCAACAGCAATCTTCCCTGAATTCTGAATACTGTACACTTAGCCACAAACAGCACACAAGTGGTAACAATACTTAACTCCTGCGCAATTAATTCACTAAACCCCAGTCTTAAGGGGAACAAATTAAGTCTCTCATCATGTTTTTACTTGGGTCTGACTCTCCATCTCCCTTCCTTCTCCTTGTTTTCCTGCTCCTTTCTTCTCTCTTTCTTTCCACCATCCATCCATTCTTTCTTTGCTTTTGCATAACATCTTCAGCGCTGCATTCACATTTAATTCACAGAGGTCCTGGGGGCGAACCGAAGCAGGTTTTAGACACAACTGCCAATCCACTTATCCACCCACCTAATGCTGACTGCAGAGCCTGACTGTGCCATGGAAACACACATTTTCCTGCGTTTATGTGTTGTGTTTGTGGTGTTTAAATCTATACGCTTCTAGAGACAAATCACATCAACATATCAACAACAAAGACCTGCCTATAGGGTCAGCAAATTTCTTATCACGTGTCAGACGACATGAGGTGCAGCACGCAGGGATCCGAAGCCTTTAAAATGCAGCACGAGCATGCGTGGCAACAATATTGATAAACGTTGACACAAGCAGCGTCACACGCATGAATGCACCAACACAACTTGACAATCGGTGTCTAGAAATTAATCTTTTGGTTCACCCGCCACAGCCTGGTGAAGTAAAAATGAATTCTGTCAGAATTAATTGCAGAATCAGCTGCTGAGCATTAATTTAAAACTTTCAGTCACTCGCTCGTACAATCAGTGAAGTTTGTAATTCATCATGGAGTTCAACCAAATTCAAAATTAAAAGAGAGCATGTGCAGGCATATCTCAAACACACAGGCGCATATTCTGGCTTCTTATTTGGCTAATTTTCTGACCTTCAAGTTCAGAGATATTCTGTGTCTTTCTTGTAAACATATCTAAAAAAGACCAAAATGTATTGATCCTTCTCAGAAGTGTCATCTGTGTCATGGGTGATCAATCAGTGAGACACACTGTTCCACTGTAAACAAACATATGGAATAATGCCTTTTAAGTTTGTGAGAAAACATGGAAGAAGATCTCTTCTTGGTCCAGCCTATTTCACCTTGACATAACTCAGTTTAACATTAATAGGAGAGTTTGACCATTTTCTTGCACTTTTTAAATTTAGCTCCTAAGAAATAGGCTTCCTCTGGGCCTAATCATAATTTAAGATGTTAAAATGTTCTTTTTCACATGCACTGATCTCTATTTGACTGAAACAATCAGCTCTTCAGATCCAAAAGAAAACTCGCTTGGCATATAAATGAGCCTGCACAATATCCAGTGATCAAATTCAAGTCTCAGCACTGTGTGTTTTATCTCAGTTAAATCAGTTGTCTCTCTTCGCTTCAGTTTCTCACTGATTTGCCACAACAAGATTTTGTGTTTACATTTTCAAGGGTTTAGGGTACATTTATCTTTCTTATTAAAGACATATTTTTTTTTTTTAATAGGCTTGCCTCTTGAGGAAAATTACCTGCTATTTTGTTAGCTTGTTACCAGTCAGAGCTAACAAACTGTTGCTCATAGACTGGGACATAAAAAAGACTGAAATCAGATATTCTGAAATTTAACAACCAACCCAGACACGGTCACTGTGGAGGACCTCAACATAAATTATTAGCCCTGTTAATTAGCTGCTGTTTTCAGATGGACACACTTGTCTATTATCTACTTTTATCAAACATGTAACACCAATATCTAGAAATCAGTGCTATGTTAGTTTCTGTTACACTAAATAAACTTTTGTTGCTCAATATTTTCTCTCAGGCTGTGCCAGAGTTTCTGTGTCTAATGGGAGAAGTTGTTTAATGTTGGCAAAATAATAACAGTACTATTAATGAAGTAAAGAATATGTGTAAAAATATCAAGTTTCAGTTTTCAAAAAAATCCTTTATTGAAGCCAGTGGAATAGAAGCTAACATGGAAAGGTGACAGGAATGCCTGCAATTTCTTCAAAGAAGGGCCAAAGGTAAAACATGTTTCTCAAACCTAACACTTTGACCAGCAATTTAATAAAGGTCATCTGCTGCGGTTGTGGGTTTGATAAAAGTAGCAGCAACTGTAAAGTAGCTAATGGTACAAGCTGGTTGTAATAGTATCCTCATTATAATGTCTCAACATTTTATTATTCATTCATTTGAGTTTTATTTGATAGGGACAGATACGCATAGAGAAACTGAAAACAGTTATCTGATGTAAGTATCAGTGTTAATATGAAGCTCAGTGTAGGTTCAATCAGGAAGATTATTTTTATGCCTCATTCAGCCCTAACTGTTTTTCTCTCCCCCCTTTCTCTCTTTACCCACTTATTCTCAATCAGCTATCCACGGGCGTTCACTCTTTAAGCAAACCAACCAGATTTAGCCACAATCTCCATCAGACAATCATGTCGTGTCAAAACTTTAAATCTGTTCTCCTCTCTGACGCTTTCAGCTGTCATGTCTGCACAAAATAGTTGCAACCCTCCTCCACACCGTTCTCCTCCAGTTCTTCTAATCCAGTGCTCAGGTTGAGCTCATCAGAGGTCCAGTCCTCATCACATCCAGATCGTCAACCATCCCTTCACCACCACCACCACCGGTGTCTAAACTCCACTGGTCGGTTTTCTTTTACTAATCACGGCTTCACTACCCCCTTTACACATGATGATGTCATGATGGCCAAAGACTTTTCACATTTCTCTTCAAAGTGTGCAAATGTCAGACACAATATATTACTTCTTGCAGAGCATTTTATAAAAACTAATTGCAGCAAGTCACAATTAAGCACACAGCTAAAGTGTTGCAGAACTAATCAGGATTTGGTGATTCTCTTTTGTGAAGTTTAAGTGATCAGGGATCGAGGACTTTGCTGGAACTTTGCTCTTCCTCACATAATTCTAACATGGTAAAAGCATGCAAAAATATACCGTTGCAAGGCAGTTTTATTATAGCTGGAAATGTAAGCATGAACAGGGATAGGATGTCAGACATATTGTAGGAGTAGCAGAGAAAATGCCTATACTGGGACACACTTTTTCCCTGTAACTACTGGAAGTGTAACAATCAAAACATCCACAGTTTGTAACGTCTTCCACACAAACAGCAAAATAACACTTTAATCTTCATTTAACAGTAGTCCAACGGATCATTTTCACAGCAGAAATTCTATAATAAGAAAATTACAGGTGTAATTACTAATGTTAACGATGGCTGTGTTCCATTTATGTGAGCCAGCTCTGGGGTCCTCGTATTGTGCATACTGGCTCACTGGAATGGATTACATGGACGCTTGATGGAGCCGAGCCATCCTTAATGTTATTAGTCACACCTGTGCTTCTCCCAGAGTATGACTGCTTTGAATAGGATCTGATAAACATCCAGACAGAAGAAAAACAGGAGGAAAGCTTTGCAAAAACTTTAGATTCTGCCATTTATTATGATATTTATTAAGTTTGTCAGCCTGATTGTCTATATTGTAATTTGAGATACGTCCACTATAGCTCTTCCTGGGATTTCTTCCATTTTTTTCTTCCATTAAAAGTTTTTTTTGCTTAGTTTTCCGTATCTGAGTCGTCTGAGGACAGAGCGTGTTGTATGAGGTACAGATTGTAAAGCCCATGAGGCAAATTTGTGATTTGTGATATCGGGTTATATAAATAAAACCGACTACACTGCTGCCAATCCAAAGTCTAAAAGTCTCCCAGTCAAAAAGTTTGGTTCGTTACATAGAGCTGAAATTTGTTCCTCCTCCAAAAACACATTTCACCAGTATGCTTGGCAAGTAGTAACTTAGCAATCTGTCGATTTAAAACAAACATTTCTCACTTTGTTAAAAAACATTTTAAAAATCAGGTTGTCATGGAGACCAACTAATGTCACTCACCCACTGAGCACGACTATGAAGTCCATGACGTTCCAGCCGTTCCTCAGGTAGGACCCTTTATGGAAAACAAAACCGAGCGCCACCAGCTTGATCCCCGCCTCGAAGCAGAAGATCCCAATAAAGTACGGCTCTGTCTTCTCCTGCAGAGATAACGGACGAGCTGATTGACAAACTAATTACAGTATTGATCAATGTCAAAACTACAACCAGTTTGCTTTGATGTGCATACACACATAAACACATAAGCTCATGTATGGCCACTATTTAAGAGGTAAACACTGGTGGAAGAGGGGCACTTAAAGGGACAGTTCACCCAAAAATTAAAATTCTGTCATTATCTACTCTCCCTCATGCTGTTTGAAGGTCCCAGAATCTCCCAAACACTTTAGGTGAATGGTGACCAGTTTTCAAATGGAAAATACAACTGAAAAAATAAAATAAAACGCCTCCATACTGCTCATCTGGTGTAAAGCCCCAACATGCCGTTAAATTGCACATGCACACAGTCACACCACACACACCCAGTTCAGACCGTGTGCACGCACATGTGAATCAAAGATAAGGATCTACAGTGAAGATTTAAGCTAAAAACATGGTTTAAATGACATGTTTCAAGTCAACTTGGCATGTTAGGACTTGGGTTACACCAGACAAACAGTATGGAGGCATTTCATGTTTTGTTTTGTTTTGTTTTTCCATTTATTTTTCATTTGAAAACTGGTCACCTTTCACTTAATTTGTTTGGGAGATTCTGCAACCCTGTTTTCCTGTGAAACTCCAGCAGTGTTTTGTGGACTAAAAAACTAAACCTGACCTTCAATCAGCATGAGGATGAGTAGATAGTGACTGAATTTTCATTTCTGGGTGAACTATCCCTTTAAGTAAAAGTAACACATATGCAAGTTAAAGTCCTACATTCATAATCTTACTTAAGTAGTAGTACAGCAGCCTGTTGTACCAGCTGTGCTTAAGTTCAAACTTAGCCTAGTTACAACATAATAAAAGCAGTTGCACCACACAGATAAGTTATGTCATAAATAAGTTATGTCATAAATAAAAACAACAAATAGGTGTACGTAGGTGTAAATCGTAAAATGTCACAGAATTATACTCACTAATGGTGAAACTACAATTTTTCTGCCACACAGCATCATTTTTTCATTAATTGCAGCCATTTTGAAGCACAGTAATTCAGTAGAGACCAAATTTATTGATGATATTTCAACACTGATGACGGAGCGTTGACTGTTGATTGTCTGAGTTATGACTTAACGTCCCATCTAAATACTCAAGTACTTCAAAATTATACTCCAGTACAGCACATGAATAAATATATGTAGGTACATTCCACCACTTCAGGTACATTTGTATGAGGCGTGTTTTCAAGACTTCATAAGAGTATGAGCTGTCTTATTTTTAAACGGTTCTTTGTTCCTCAACCATTTCTGTGCAAAACTATTCACCGCCTACTTACAAACCTGGGTCTTTGAGCAGATCACTACGTGCTGATTGTAAAGTATGCAACCTTAAAGGAATAGTTAGAGTTATTTGAAGTGGCTCTGTATGAGGTACTCATCCATAGTCAGTGTATTAACTACAGGAGATGGAGGTCGACCCACAGAAGCACCAGCACAGAAGACTAAACAATGTACTGCTGTAGAGAGGGTCAGCAGGAAAACATTCTTCAGCTGCCTATAATAAAAAGGCCCACCTAAAAACGGGAAACGGAAGATATATAAGCCAATTATCACTCTCTCCAAAACCAAACTCCATTGTAAAAATCGGTCATTTTACCTGCAGAACACAGGAGCTGTTGGTCTGTCGCTGCCTCAATCTGTTACTTTGTGTTATCGTGTCACTTCAGTGTTTTGAAAGGTTAGTTTAGATTCACTAAACTGGATAAAATATGTTTTGCTGCTGACCCTGTCAACAGTTTGAGAATGCTTAGCTTCCTTGCTTGTACTCCTTTCTGCTTCTCCAAACTCAGGGCGTGCTGACTGCCAACTACTGTAGCTGACACACTGACTATGGATAAGTTCCTCATTCAACCCCTCTTCAAATAATACAAACTGTCCCTTTAACTCAAAGGGAGGTTTCCTTTGGGGCTTTGAAACTTACTTTTGTCATTTTTTTGTAGGACAAAAACAAGCTTGGTTTTCATATAAACTCTGAGTCATTCTTGTTTGTTTTGTATCCCTGTATCTGCCTCACCCAGAATCCCGCCTGTGTGTCGAGGATGTGAAAACAGATTTTGTCCTCACCAGTCTCTTTGCCATGGGGGTCTTGTCCTCTCCGGGGAGGTGCTGCTCCAAGGCCAGGACAACACAGTTGGCAGTGATGGTGGCCAGAATCATGTACTCAAATGGTGTAAAGGCCGCAAAGTTAAGGAGACAACTTTTATCAAAACACAAGGACAAAACTAAGACATGAAAACAAACAAATGATGCAGAAAAAACATCAAGAACATGAACAATTCTGTAGCTTATATCTCACCAGTCTTTGTAGATCAGCACCACAGGTTAATGACTATATACTGTACATCATTACACAAACAGGTCCTATTTTACAATACAAAAAAACTCCATATTCTGAGTTTAACAAGCTTATAATGTTTTATACACTAACAGCAGTAACTTAAACCCATGCATACAGTATATATACAGTGTATGTATACAGTATGTGTATTAAATTCTAAGTATTTCTGTGTGGTTCAGTAGAAAGTGGAAAAACAACACGGATGGATGGATGATTGAATGACAGATGAATTATGGCATGGTTCATATTCTCTGGTATTGGAAGCAATCTGTTAGAGAGATTGCAGTATCCATGGCAACGTGCTTTTAAAAGTGCTTTTCATGAAGAGAAAAAAAGAGCAGGTTAGGGAGGGAGACGGAGCGCTGTGAAGTCACCTTGGCCTGGCTGGCTTAACTACACAAACTACTGCAAACAGTTGTCAGAAGCCCTTTCACTGCACACAGCTGAAACCACGGAGGGTCAATTTCAGTGTTCCCGTATGACAAACTCACCTCTTCAAAATATTATCTCTTTAACTCTAAAGAGAAGAAGCCAAGGTTTTAACATAAACTCCTCGATTGTGAGTTGATTTGCTTGATTGTGAGGTTCAAGTTGTCAAATTCTCTCCACGACAACAGGAGCAACGAAGCATTCAGCTGGAGTTTAAACATAAAATAACTGAATTACAAGTGTTTTTATGACTGTATAAATGATGTAATGCTAAAACAATTAGTCAACAAAAAAATTAATCATAACCATGCATGATGATTGCTTCATCGTTTAGATCAATTTTCAAGGAAAACATTCTCTGTTTTCTGCTTCTTTGGGTTTTACATCATTGTAAATCAGTTTTGGGCTGTTGGTCAAACAAAACAAGTAATAATCTGAAGGTTTCACCTTGGGCTCTGGGAAACTTGAATCAGCATTATGCAATGTTTTCTAACATTTTCTAGACTGAATGATTACTGGACTAATTGTAGACAAAAACTTTAGAAAACTGTTTAATAAAATGTTATATATTTTAACTTAAATGCTAATTTGCTGTGAAGGCATGTAACAAATACACCCTGACTCATAAACAGCCTTGATAATGGAGCGTGTTGCACCATCAACATGTGACACAACAACAGAAACAGCGTGGGGTGACAAAATGAGAGCAAACAGTGAGGAAATAGTTAATAAGAACAGACGGGTCAGCTCATTAATATGGCAGCTAAGAAATCTATGATGTGCCTTAATAAATAAAGTGATTAAATTCAAAGTAATGCAGTTTGAAATTCAACCTGTTTTTCTCCTGGTCTTAAAAACAGGTCTTAAAAAATATCACTATCAACTGCAATGAAACATTTTATCATGACAAATTTTTCAGCTATATCACCCAGCCCTGACTTATCATAAAAAATATTGAAAATAGAGAGATGATGAGTTGCTCTGTATACTCAGCTGTAGATGAACAATGTGTCGGGTGCTCTTGGAAAATGGGGAAAAAACAAAACAAAACAGGATAATCAGGAAAGCAATCTAGGCAGTCCAGAAAATAAATGTTAGCGACGACGAAGGAGCAATTTAAACCCTTTATTATAAAGGCTAAATCATTTTAAATACCAACATATTTCCACAACTATAGGTCTTTGTCAGGGCTTTAAATAAACAAACAGAGGTGTGGAGGGAGGCAATCATATGATCCAGATAAACATAACAGATGAAACTGATGAGAAACAAACATGAAAAGACACAGAACAAAGAGAAAAAAAAAACATAATGAAGAAATATGTTGGTATTTTAAATTATTTTGCCACCTTTTTAATTTTTCTCTTTGTTGCTATCAATAATGTTTTGAAGTGCCTGGACTGCCTTCCTGATTAATCAATAAAATACTCAAAAATAATCATTAGTTACAGCCTTACTAAGATGCAAAATCTTCTGAGAATGTGTAGAAACACTGCGAGAGCTTTTAAAAATTTAAAAGTTGGTTTGGAAACGTTCTCACATGGGTGCTCACTTTGATGTGTCATAATGAAATGATGAATGTGCAAATAAATAATAATCAAATCTAATGAAAGCTGCAATCATGCCATAAAACATTTTAGAGCTGAAATGATAAATCAATTAATCTAATAGTAGAGTGTCAGAAAAATAATATAGAGGTGTCAAAAATAATATAGTGCCAAACGTTACCAAGTTCCATTTTCTCAGTTGTCTTGATTTGCTGCTTTTCTTTGTGTCGTCTGATAATAAACTGAATATTTAAATTAGATTGAATTTTGAAGTGTTAGTCAGACATAGCAGGTACCTGGATGATGTCACCTTGGGATTTTGGGAACCTGTGATGGGATTTTTCATAGTTTTCTGACATTTTATAGATCAGTAGGCGATTTGAGGGGAGATGATGGAGGATGCCATCCCTCTTGGTAAAAAACACAGAAGAAACATTGCCTTTCGTGATTCAGTTCAGGAGTCACAGGTGGACAAAACAAACCTGGTTCATCCTCCCCTGTTAAAAATGAGAAATCACATACTGTTATAGACCAAACGATGAATGAAACATTAATCAACAATGAGTTGCAGCCTCCAAATCTTGATCCAAATTTTTCACAAGTGGACCCCTGTGCAAATGGTAAACATGAACATGACTCATTTTTTGGTGTTGCCAGTGTTTTCTCTTCCACATTTGTATTTTCTGATGTGACTCCAAATTGAGAACATAAGCCTGAAGTTCCCATTATTTCTAGAGGCTCTTGCATCGTGTCTGTAACGTCTCGAGAGTAACACCTACGTTCTCGCAGCTGGAACATCTGTACGTGCCCCTCCAGGTATGTGCAGATGTGTGAACCAGCATGCACAGCGTCTGACTATATGTGCCCCAGCACTTGTATGTGCGTGTGACTTTCAGTCCCCTGGAGTTCCCATGAGGCAGCTGCTTCTTGTTATTAATTTTCCTGCCTTGAGAGAAATGGGGTCACTGACTCACAGAGGAGTGCTGTGATGGGGGCCTCTGGGACCCACACTGACTCACATTGACAAGTCCACATTGTTGCCATTGAAAAGCAGTTGAAAATAGCTAAAGTGGGAAATACTTAATAAATGTCGCCCACTCTGTTACTACCTGTTACCTGTCACCATGCAGAACAGAGATTATGCAGGTTTGAGCTCATTTAGGACAAGTCACATAACCATTTTACATAGCCTGCTCATGATTTTTAGGTATTTTAATATATTTTCAAAGCAGCCAGTGACGTACATTTGTTTTGAAACAAGGAACAGGGTGACAGGGTGGGTTTATCTGGGCGCTAGTTTGCCTTTTCTTCTCAATTTGTTAATGATCGTTTCTATATTTTTCACTGATTGATTGTCAATGGATACATTCTTTTGGTTTAAAATCCTGTAAAACTGTGCAACAACTTAATCAAAGCAGGCCTGCAACTGAAGATTATCTTCATTATTGATTAATCTGTACTTTCTCAATTAAAGAAGATGGGAAAAACTGAAGAAAATACAAACAACTTCTTAAAGCTCAAGATTGCATCTTCAAAATTTGTTTTATGTGACCACAGTTTACAATAACAAAAGAGAAATAAAAGCAGTAAATCATCACAATCCAGAAACTGTAATTAGGAGATGTTTAACGAATTAAAAAATTATTGCAGATTAGTTTTCCATCTAATGACTGATTGATTTGATTCACATCTGCATGTGAAGTTTCTCTCCTCTGCAATTCACCGCAGCCAACATCAAGTCTGCAATTATTTTGTCAAAGTTTAATGAAACTTTGACAGTAATTAATTGAGTGTGTGTGATGGATTACATAACTAAATTAGGCTTTGGGAGATCTTCATGTTGTATGCTAATGAATGGAAACTAATGACCGTCTCAAAGGTAGAAAAAGAAAACAGAAAAAAATATGAATCTGTGCAACTTACATTTACAAATGGTCAGCAGTGATGAAAAGTATACACCGGGTCCACAACAAAAATAATCTGCCGCTTTCTTTCTGGATTTAAGTTGAGATGATGTGAAAAATGCCTTTCAAACCCTTTTGGATCACATCCCAAGTCATACAGTGAACCTATTTTAACACCAATTAACAATATAAAAATCACTTTCTTTGTAATCTAATATCAGAATCCAATCATGTTTTCTTCCTGGAAAATAAAATATGATGTGTACTTAATGTAGGCTTGAACGAGCCCATTTCAACTAATAGTCTCCTGACACCCACCCATCAATCAAACTTCAACTTCTACAGAGCTAAGATGCGTTAGTTAGCCAGCTAACCAACAACATGGTTTGTTAGGTAATGAAACGCCCACTTTTCAACATTCAGTCAAATTCCTCCCAACATCATGCCCCGCCTGTCTATCCTGATTCACTCAGAAGTATGAGACAATACGGAAGCTAGATACTCTTGAAAAGCTGTTTCATCTTGACTTTAATTCAGTTATCTAGCCTTTAATCTATGAAATAGCAACAAACATCCATCCTAGTTTACCAGACTCCATGATGACATCTTCAAATATCTTGCTTTATCTGGTCAACAGTCCTGAGAACCCAAAAAATGTTCAAACTGCAGGGATCTAAAATAAAGAAAAGCAGCAAAGCCCCACATTGGAGAAACTGCAACCAGAGAATTTTGGTTGTACCAGCACATAAACTAAGCAACATGCTGCTGTTGACAGGATCAACAACAAAACCTATTTTTGACACAAAAAAAATCTCTATCAATTTAAGTGTACACCATATCTAGAATATTTTCACCGCTTTACTTTGCCATCAGACAGCCAACCACTGTTATATAAGCCAAATGTTCCTGGTCTACAGCTGCCTCTATCGGTTAGTTTGTTTGTGCTATTGTGTGACTTTGGCGAGTTCAAACTAAATGTTTAAACCACCAAAGTCACACAATAACACATAACAAACCAACTGATCGAGGCAGTGGTAGACCAACAACTTCCAATAGCGTTTGGTGTCTTTGCAGTAATATTTGGTTTCCCATCAGGAACGAAAGGTTGTATGACAGCGAGGTAAAACAGTGAAAATATTCTAAATATAGTGTAAAACTAATATAGATTTTTTTTTAGGTGGGCCTTTATTTAAGTGGCTCAAATATATTTTGCTGCAGATCCTGTCCAAAGCAGCACATGGCTTAGCTTCCTGCACCTGTAGTCCTGTACCTCATACAACCCCACTTCAACATATCCCTTTAAAAAATTACTCAAAGTGTTTAATCAATTATCAGATTGGTTGCAAATTAATTTTCTGTCAACCAATTAATCAACCAATTGTTGCACCTTTAGTATGCATAATTTCATATAACTTGCATGAACACTGGTCCTTTAACCTTACTCTATGGTGCAGAGACTTTGGCCTACATTTGGCAACAGAAGCCTCAGCAGCTACTAAACTTGTGAGAAATGTCATAATGTAACACTCCACTTTGTTTGTGCAGAAACATACATTCAAAGAAATACTGTATACCTTTGCTATGAATTCCTATGAATCTGTTTTTCTCTTCTTGGACGCTGTGAGCAAAAAAAAAATCTGGGTCTCACCCAGTCAATACTCTGACATGTGCTGCTTTTACAGCCCACGATCCACCACAGTACTACTGGCCAGCTCTCTCCCACATACCTCTGCCTCTGTGATACCGACAGTCACATTACCGTGCTGCCAGTGGCCAGCTAGTCTTGACCACTAGCCCTACTCCCACACACCACACAGAGCCTGTGGTTAGGTAACAGTGGGAGAGACTGGCACGCTGCACTGCAGGGGGGTGTAAGACAGGAGGAGCAGTGGGTAGATATGGCAACTGAGGGATGCTGTTGAGCTGATTATGCTTTAAAAACAAAAAAATATGTGCAGGATTTATCACTTCAAACATGATGAGGGGGGTAAGAAAATAGCGATACACGTGAGTATCACGATAGTATGTTTTGTGATACTGCATCGATTCACAAAAACACTGCATCGTGAAATCTAGGGCTGCAGCTAATTATTGTTTTTATTATCAATTAGTCTGCTGATTATTTTCACAATTAATGATAAATTTTGAGAAAAAATCTGAAAAATGATTTTTCACAATGTTCAACCAACAGTCCCAAAGACACTTTGATTTCTGTCATAAATGACAAACTAAAGCAACAAATTCCTACATTTAAGAAGCTGGAACCAGCAAATGTTGACGTTTGATTAATCTAAGCTAATGATTAATCTATAATCAAAACAGTTGGAGGCTAATTTTCTTTCAGTTGACTAATCGCTTAAATGACTAATCATTACAGAGTTGCAACAATCAACTATTTTAATAATCAGTTAATTGTTTTGATTTTTTTGTATTATTTTTATTTTTTTTTTTTAGAAAAAAAAACGTACAAAGTCGCAGATTTCAGTTTCTTGTGTCAGTGAATATCCTTGGATTGTGGACAAAATGAGTCATTTGAGGATGTCATCTTGGACTCTGGAAAAAAATTATGAAGATTTTTCAAGATTTTTCAACAACTGTTAACAATTAATCAGGAAAATTATCAATAATGATGAATATATTTGGGATGTGGGCAAAACAAAAAATTAGAGAGAGATTAATAATAATATATGTTTGGGTTGCTGGCAAAACAATTAATTTGAGGATGTTACCTGGGATTTTAGAAAACAGTGATCAACTGATTTATCAACATTTCTTGGACCAAACAACTGATCGATTAATTGAGAACATAATCAACATATTGTTTGATAATGAAAATAATTGTTAGTTGCGGCGAAATTTGACTAAAAAGAAGCAATATATAACCTTGCTGTCAGTGTTGCAACATATTGAATCACAACCCCTGTATCGCTGTACGAACCGTATCGCCAGATTCTTAAACATGATTATCATAAATTAAAATAGATTTAAGTAAACAAGAAAAGTAAATGATTCTTATTTTTGGCCTGTAATTAGTGATTGTGTTTGCCTGCACTCTGTGCTTAAAATTACATGCATTTATTTTCAGGGAACAAAACTTCCTTGCTAATCTTTTGTCTGATCTGTAGAAGTTGCGGAGAAAGAAACTGTTGGCTGCTGCAGCAGCAAGAAGAAGCAGTGAATCGCTGCCTGCCTGCTGGATTTGAACTGACACCTACTCATGGCCAGGTTCATATTCCAATGAGCACTAAGGCAGCAGAGATGTGCCTACATGCCACCCCCACAGTGAGCAGAGCTGCTTCTAATGATCACCACATGCTAACTTTCTGTCTTCTGCCAGCACTGGAGCACATGGAGCCCACAGATGAATAAAATAATCAGTTTAGCAGAACTGTGATGAGAAGGTGGAGGAATTAATTAAAAAGCTCATCTGCAAACCAAACAGCTGGACTATTACAAGGAGCTTTCATATTTTTCAACCATTATAACCACAAACTTTAGCATCATAAATAAATTGCCGGAATAAAAATATCCTCCTGCTTCTTATTAATAGAGTAAGGTGTAACTCACTGTAACTTTGGCTGGGAGAATTCACAGAGAATCCAACCCAACTATACAGAAATAGCCAACCTTTTCACTGATAGTCTAGTTTCCTAATGTAGGTCATATGAAGCTATCAGTAATGAATTAAGACGGTTTCATCACCAGTTGAAAACTCCTTGCAGCACCTTTAAAATCATGCAAAACACATAGATTGCACTTTAAAAACTGCAATTTTGGCACTCTTTACGCATTTTGTGACGTTCAGAAGTAACGAGGAGCTGTCCATGGTGCTGACCTGACAGTTTCACAATGCACTCCTCTTTGTAAGACACTCTAAGACGAGCCAAGACAACTTCAAACACAACTGTGATGCTTTTTTGTATTAAAGGATATGGCCATTCAATGATTCTCCGTGCGTATTTCCTAATGATGTTGTCCTCTGCGAATATGAACAGCGACCTGTTGACGGTGAGGCAGTTCTGGCGGTGGGGGACGGGGTTGTACAGAGCCATGGTCCGGGCCCGCTGCGCCTTGGCTTGTTTCATGGAAGCGGTGAGTGACGCCGCCGCCGGGTCCTGTGCGTCCCCGCTGCCGCGCTCCAAGTCCCCATCCCCGGTGTCCACCACCCCGGTGCTGGGAGCGCCGGACTCGTCTCCAAACCGAGCCATTCTACAAAGAGATGAGGCGGCTTAGAGTGTTTTACGACTTCTAGGAAATAAAAATGTGAAGTGGAGCTAAACGAAAAAGGAGATCCACCTTCAATCCAGATTTTGTGCCAAAATTCCCCCCAGAAGTTGCAGATTCCTATCACTCCATATCCATGTGAGGGAAAAAAAAGGATTATATCATTCAGATGGCTTATATTTTAGTAAAATCATCCATTTACTTAATCGGCTGCAAAACCCTCAGCATTTTTGCTATCCCATCTGTTTAAGAGCGCGTTAAAATCAGCTCTGAACAACTTTTAATGCGAGCGCGTCTCTAAACTCAAGCAGCAGCAACGGAGAAGGAGGAAAAGGAAAAGAGATCCAGCGAGTTTTTTTTTTTCTTTACACCTTGCAGTTTTCTAACAACATCCAGGCTCGTTCTGGTGTGACATCCCGTAATCAGAAACTACTCGGAGCTCATTAGGTGGAGAGATCCGAGGGAAGTCCGACCAAACTTTACGCATCTTCTCCTCTCGACCCGGTAAACTTGACAAAAGGAAGATCTCGTGTAAAAGGAAGCCCGTTAAACCAGATTCTTTGAGTGAAATTGTTCTCTAATCGGTCTGAAAATGTAGCAAGAGAGCCGCTTGAATCGCCAGATCAGATACAAATCTTATCACCTGCTGGAGAATGATCAGGCAGCCAGGAGCGCATAAGCCCCCCTCCTCCTTCTCCTCCTCCTCCTCCTCCTCCTCCCACAGTCATATTTCATGATGGCGATTTCAAAATCCATCTGAATGAAAGCTGCTGGAGAGGAGGGAGGTATATTTTGTTGCCATAGCAATTAGAGTTTGCTGAGGATGAACAAAAACATTTTCCTAAAAAAAAAAAAAAAAGAAGCCCTATATACAGTAGGCTGTGTGGGCAAAAACAATTATGTAAAGATGTTAGTGGGTGCAGTGGCAAGAGGATGGGGTGTGAAAATACATTTAACACTAATACTAGTAGGAGTGACAATGCACAGAAAAAAAAGGCAACAAGTATAAGAGGAGGAATAACCTAAAGGTGTTTTACAGAACAGGAGCTTGACTCATTTTTACCCATTTCACTATTTGATAGTCAGACAGCATTGTCATATTTTCCTTAATGGAGACAGACTTGCACTATTAAAACATTTAAAAAGTAGGCCATTGTGCTAATATTGGAGTAAAAGTCAGGAGTAAAAATAGAGCATGAAATAGATCTTAGGGCTGCTCCCTTTTTGAGGGAGCAGAAGAAGAAAGCAGGGTCTCTTTCACACTCGGTGCCACAAGTGAGACCTCATTAGGCAACTGGGCTCTCTCGCTCCATCTGCTGCTCTCCTCCTTTCCCTTCCCCACTGTTTTCCAGAAGATGACCACTTCAGCCCCCACAGGCATGATGTTATTCAATCGTGGCATGTTTCGAGCACTGCCTGTTTGTAAAGTCAAATAAATGCAATTAAATGTCCAGTGTGTAACATTTATAGAGATCTATTAGCAGAATATGGCCAGAATGGAATATAATATTGATAAGTATGTTTTCATTAGAGTATAATCACCTGAAAATAAGAATCGTTTTGTTCTCGTTACCTTAGAATGAGCCATTTAAATCTACAGAGGGAGCGGGTCCTCTTCCATGGAGGCGGCCATGTTGAGCCGCCATGTTTCTACGTTAGCCCAGAATGGACAAAGCAAACACTGGCTCTCGATACGGCCTTTTGCATTTTGTGCGAGTTTTGTGCCAACCGTCATTTCTCCTACACGCTTGGAAGGGGACAGTGAGGTGAGCGGTATTCAGCTGGTTACAATCTACAAATTCACCACCTGATGCTATGAAATCACACACACACAACCACAGCAGCACCGGTCCACTTAAAATTATGACACAGGAGCTGCAACGATTAGTCAACTATTTGATGAGTTGTCAAGGTGTTTTTTCATACTCATTATTACTGAGTAGGCCAAATAAATATCATTTTCATTATTGATTAAAGCTACTACAAGGAATTTTCGTGTTGTGTTGATTCTTGATGCCCATATGGAGAAAAAATATTAGCGTTTTGACAATCATAACCACAAAATATAACGTCAAAAATATAATGATCCAAAGAAAAATCTCCTAAGACTAAGACTAGGCATTAAGACTAACTATATAGAAATAGTCCAATTGCAGTCCAATTATCTCATTTGCTTATGTAGGTCAAAGCTTTTTGTAGTAGCTTTAACCTGCTGATTATATTCATGATGAATCAGTTTATCGTTATAATGTATAAAATTAAAAAAAAAATGCTCATCACTCTTTCCCCGAGCACAAAGTGACAAATTGCTTCTGCTGTCCAGTTCAAAGACTCTTCATTTATGATCATAAATGACAGAAAAACAGCAAATCCTTACATTTAAGAAGCTGGAACCAGCAAATATTTTACATTTTTGCTTGCAAAATAAATCGATTTGATTAATCAACTAATTGTTGCAGCTCTAGTATTGAGACAATTTGGTCAGTGCCATACAAGTATCGAAGTTCGGTATCCAGGCTTAAATGTGCAGCAGCAGCACAATGCAGGTATCACCACATTGTGTGTGTGTGTGTGTGCAGACAGGCAGGGCTCAGACGGGGGGATTGCAAAACCAAGCCAAGAGAGAGTGACAAATTTATGCTTGGCAAACAAGTCGAGATCTGGGGGAGAAGGAAGAGAAAAAAAATTGATTTAACAGGATCTATGAATAAGTCCCCTAACTGAGCTCCAGAAACTCAGCCTCCTCTCCTAATCTGCATGAGGCAGGCGGGCGTGTCACTTCATGCAAAGGAGGAGAGCAACAAAAGACTACACTGACCTATTGAGCGCAGAATGTAAAAATAGGAGGCAGGATGATCATTAGAATGTGATATGTACATTTATACAAGTGTCTACACTGTATATTGACTGTATATCTAACATTTATCTACACTTTCTATTAAAGAATGTCTCATTATAAAAAAAAATCATCATCTACTTGTCTGTTGCCCAACAAAAATATTTGTCCATCTCTACAAACAGTACATATCTCCCTCTATCTCTGCGTCTCATAGCGCTCTCTTTGCTGTTGTTTCCATAGCGACATAGCTCTCTTGAATTCCTGCTCCGTTCTTTTCATTTCTGCCAACAAAAGCCATGTTGCACAATAGAGCAACCTCTTCCTACAGAAATCTGCTTCTCCCAACGCACACACAGACATTGACACGCACACTTCTCCTCCATCAAGGTCACCGGACATCTTCAGGAAGCTGACACACAAACAGGCAGCCAGACCGCTGCACAGGCAGGCAGCACGATCACTACACTGATCATGATCCCATTGTGCTGGACTGGACTATACAGATGTCCAGATGTAGTCTGCTTTAACAGTGTTTGGCTTTTGTTTTTGCTCTTGCTCACAGCCTACTCAAAGCCTGCTAAAAATAGCTGTGTGAACTGTTAGCTGCTAAAGCAGAAAAGCTAACAAAAACTTTAAATAAGATGAACTTAGAAGAAGAAAAGGTCAGCTGATTAAAGGGTGCATTAGTGCCTTAATACCGGACAAGAAAAGTATTTTATGGAACAACAGATGCATGCGTTTTTTTTTATGTCCATATCATATAGGGGAAGACGGATGAAGCGAGGCATGCAGGTGACATGCACTGCGAGTTACGACGTTAATGGGCGTACTTTGTGCCAGAACTCTGAAGAGCATTTATATAATTGCAGACAGGCTTTCATCCAACATAGACTGGAGTGGTTTTAGCATTTTATTTTTCTCTCTGTTCCCTAGCAACAGACATCCTCTAGTACTGAGTTATGTCAGTTTGATTCGACCAATAACTGCTGCTTATATCATCGTAGACTGGAGCATATTTACATTATTGTCGTGGCTTCAGAGCAGATTACCACAAAAAAAAAGCTAAAAATGTGGCAAATTCAAACCTGGAAAAGTTTCTTAAAAGTCATGTCATGCAGAAGTTCAATAATTCAGTATCATTAATTTTGATCTTTTCTCAAAATTCATCCTCCAGTTTTACAAAATATCATTAATTTTTGCACAAAAAGTCAACAATGACAAACTCCTGAGCTCTGAAGACATCATCCTCTGTGCCGCTTCCCTGCTGCTCTTCTACTTTGATTCCCTAGCATCCCCTAATGGACAAATAACCACAATACATGCACAGTGCTGCTCTGAAACCAATGTTCAGCTCTTATTCTTCAGTCCCTCGTTTAATACTGTGTACTTTTTTTGTTGCTCATCAGGTTGAAAATAAGAAAATATTGAGAAAAAAAATCACTCAAGTTTTTATGTGTCTGTACATGAGAGAAAAAACATGAAAAGCAAAAGACAGAATAACAATACACCAGTAAAGTGGATGTGGTGTGGGTGGTGGAGATACAGTAGAGTAAAGAGAAATCAGAGGATGGAGGAAGGAGGAGGAGGAGGAGGAGGAGGAGGAGGTAGGAGGAGGAAAGGCGGGGGCTTGTTGGTGGGTTGGGGGTTACGCTGATGGAGTGCCACTCCACATTCAAGTGGTGGGAAGCAGATAATCAGAGCGATGTGGCTCCAGAGTTCAAAAGTTCACGAACAAGCACCCTCAGCTCCGCCATTAATAACGCTATCCAGTATCTGATTACAGTAAACTGCAGCCAATGGTGTGACACAGGCATTAAAAAAAACAAAAAGAAAATCAACTGATGATGAAAGCAGTGGGAACTGATTTGGTGATTCATTGTTGGAACTATAACAATGCTGCAAACAAAGGCATCTGCATATGTATCGCTACTATGGAGCACCCTTTGAAATAAGCACTTTGTAGCTAAGCAACAAAACAACATTAATAAGTGTTTTACTTTATGCAATAATGGATAATCATCTGAACCCTTCAGCCCCTATGTTTCATTACTAACAGCACTATAGAAAAATTCTTTCAAAAGTTGTTTAGTATTAGTTATTTTATTAATTATTTTCAACAGCCTGATACTACTAACCCTGTTTTGAGTTAAATAAATCACCTGATATTGGAACAGTATATAGACTTGCATATTCGCCAATACCAGATCCTGCATTTTAAGTGGAATCAGAGGCATTTGGTATCTGAACAACCTAAGTTAGTATCACATGCACAAGGATGCACATGCAAGTTGTGATACACAGTCCTGACAATAGTTTCATATGATTCCACTGATCAATAATGTAGAAAAGTACCAACAACAATTGGAAGAAGAAGACTGCTCACAAGCAAATAAGGATGTAAACAACGGTTTAAAATTCTTCCAAAATTCATGCAGATATTTTATGAGGAAGGCAGGGCATTCGTCACCTCTATTAGGCCCCACAGATAAAAGTCAAACTTGGTCAAGTCTGGATTCCTATGGCATCTGATGAGAGCCTTGAGAGTCAGCAAAACAAATCACAAGCCTTTAACATTATATGGTGTAATTATATTAATGTTAACGCTTGTGTAACACAGCAATAGTGTTCTGAGTCTGTCACACCACAGAAACGTGTTATTAACCACCCAGCCAGACTTTAATGTCTAAGAAAATTGCTAAGTATATTAAATTAAGTCTCAAAATCATGAAAAAATTAGCAGTTTTCTCTGCTCTGAAAGACTGGGGTCGTGTCTGCTCTGAGTCAGTGTCAAACACCACTACGACCTGAAAAAGACCTGAAACATGGACACAACGCCTAGCAACGTTATTGGACATTTGGACATGTTCAGACATGTTTGAGCCAACAGAGCCAGAGGACGGTGACAGAATGTTTTTTTTTCTTCTGTGTCAGGTTGTTGGAACTGAAGTGAGAAGTGAACTGCCAGACTGATTTGGACTGAGAGAGTCGCTGAAGGTATGTTCATAACTCACTGTTAGGGAAGATTAGTGGAGGAAGGGTGTCATGTGTGGGCTTTTGGGGCTTATAAAGTGTTGGGGGACGACAGCTTCAGTACATCACCAAGCCATGTTTCAGGTCTGCCCAAAAAACAAAACAATAGCTCTAACTCCAGAATTCAGTACTACGTAGTGTTTTCATGCATAATGTGTTTAGAAGAAAAGCTCACTTCCTCCTTCACTCAATCTTAATAATAAAAAAAAAATGATGATGATGATTTAATTTCAGAGTTGAATCTGCATTAAAGCATTTATTTTAGGCCACTTGGGGGCAGTGGAACAAGCTGAAAACAGCTAACATCTTGTTTAAAGTTGATATGATGAACATGTTAGCAAAGACTTGAATATTTACACTTTCAGCAGACATTGAGCACCATTAGAAATAATTTAGTGCCGTTGTCTGGCCTTATAAAAATTTAAAAGTTCAAAATTCATTCTGTCTTAAGCTCTTTTTGGTCCCCACCAACTCTTGAGGGAAATATCTGGCTGTTTAGGTGCTAAATGCTCTACTATGTTCACCAGCTCATGCCTGTCTTTGTCTGTCTGCTGTTTGGTGCTGGGTAGGTAGTGCGT
The DNA here is from genome assembly GCF_056507025.1 of Lutjanus erythropterus. Classification (NCBI taxonomy): domain Eukaryota; kingdom Metazoa; phylum Chordata; class Actinopteri; order Lutjaniformes; family Lutjanidae; genus Lutjanus; species Lutjanus erythropterus. The sequence goes on from NC_139328.1 coordinate 14,323,122, forward strand.
AGTTTATCTGAACTTTTTCACTGAAAGAACAAGGCTTATGGGAGCTATGAGAGGGAATCAAAACAGTGTGGGCCATAAAATCAAAACAATGAGCTGTTCATTTAAAGCCTCTGAAAATTTGGCTTGAAATGGTAAAAATGCTTGATATCAGTGTCTCATTAAGCATCCACCAGAATACAAGAAGTGAAAATAAACACTTATAATTATCAGAAATCCTAGATCAAAAAACAGCTCATTTTGCTGTCTCGACCATTTCTCAAGACTGTTGGCTCAGACTCAGAGGCAGATTGAGCAGAGAGGTTTTGTTGCACCCATTTGAGCGGAAAAACTGGATTTTTTTGTCATGATTGGTGCTGAAATAGTGTACTTTTCGTAATTTGTGTCAGAGTGTTATGCCCACTTCAAACCCAATATCAGGATGACAACATTTAAAATTTGGATGAAAACTAGTTTAATACTTTTTCGATGCTACTAATATGTACATAAGACCCTAAATAACATAATGTGGATTAGTGTGGATTTAATTTCTTGCTGCTTTAAAGGAACAGCTCACCCCAAAATCAAAAATACATATTTGTCCTCTGGCCTGTAGTGCTGTTTATCCATCTAGAGTGTTTTAGTGTGATTGCAGAGTTTTGGAGATATCAGCTGGAGTGTTTCATGTAGGAACTTCTTTCTTTTGATTAAAAAGAAAATAGTTCCTACATGAAAGCACTCACAACATGGTCTGTGGATTGTTTTGAGCAACTGAATCATGATTTTTGGAAAGAGACACTGGTTTTGAATTTTTCAGATGTGTTTTTTTTTTTGTGCTTGAAGCAACACTGGATTAGTGCAATTTAATCCCATTATATTTGAGAGAGGGCAGACATCTCTTCAGCCGATGATTTTGGGGTGAACTGTCCCTTTAAAAAATATTAATTGGTGCAGGTTTAATGTCTTATATGATTTGTACTCTGTCTCTGCTTTTTACATTGTTGAAGCTACACTATGTCACCTCTTCTGGTCATTTTCACAACAGACGGTTTGAACCATCAAAGCAGGAAAAGAACAGGTGTAATTAATAACATTAACGAAGGCTAGACGGAATGGAGCCATCATTAATGTTATTAATTACACCCGACAAGTCAAAGTGTCTGCCATGAAAAGGTTTATTGACTGAAATATTGAAATCAAAGATCTCATTTTTTACTGTATGACACCATCATGGAAAATCCTGTATCCTTTTTGTACCATTTTCTTCACATTTCTGTGGAAGTTGACATATTTTACGTATTTTTATAAACCTTGGGGTCTTGTTCAACATTTAAAATAACGTTCAGTGTTTTCACAGCCTGTGTTCAACAGGTTACACTGCACATGGAGTACATGTGTTCTTTAATGCTGGCACTTTCATCCTCCTCCACGGAGATTTATCATCTTTAACATGTAATTCAAGAGGAATCCTTTGCCTCTGAATCTCTTTTATACTCACTCCCACTCCTTCCTGCGGGCCTGCGGCGTGCTCTGGATTTTGTGCGCCTGGTGAGCCATGATGATGTCCTTCTGCTCCACAAGTCCCCCGCGCCGCCGCAGCATGCCATGGGGGCTCAGAGACCCTGAACCCTGATCGGACGAGGCCTCCTCCTGACGACAAGGTACATCAAAGCTGGCAGCTCGCGGCGGCAGCCCCATGTACTCGGGGACGGCTTGAGGGACCTGCAGGGAGCTGGAGCGGGCTCCTTGCGCCAGGCCGTGACGACTGGGGCTGGGCTTCCTCCACGCCTCAGGCTCGGGCAGGGACAGGGAGGACTGGACGTTCTTCTCTCCACCTGCACCGCAGCTGGATGGAGAGTGGCGGCTGGGTGTGAGGGAGCGGGAGAGGGACTGGTCTGAACTGGTGAGCATCTCTACAGAGGACGGTGGCAGGTGGTTTCACCATAATGCTACAGAAAACAGAGTAGTGGCAGAAAAATTATGAGTGAAAGGCGGTTAAACACGTTGATGAAACACTGCTCACAAAACATTTCACAGACTTCATGTTCCCTCTCAGTTTGTCTATTTTTAGCCACCACAGCGGCACGGTTCCAGGGACTGCAATGTTGGTCAGTTGGTCAGTGCATCAGTTTGATCCAGACTAAAATGAATAAGCATCTATTGGGTGCATTGATATTAACTTTGTGTAGATATTCATGGTCCCCAGGGGATGAATCCTAGGTCAACACTGTTGCAAATCCAGTGAAATATCTCAACATCTACAGGATGAAGAGATATTCATAGCTTCCAGATGTTGAATCCTAATGACTTTGGTGAACACTTGATTTTTCCTCTAGTGCCACCAGGATGTTGACACAAGTTAATTATTTTGCTCGTTTCTACTTCTTCCTTCTCTCATGGTAACAGGTTAACTGATCTTGTCATCATGAAAAAACAAGAAGCCAATTGCTCGAGATAACGAGGTAATTTATCATGAGAAAATGATCACTGAAGTGCACTCGCCCGTGAGGTTGCAGCAGGGCTAGTCTTCTCTTAACGATGAGGACCGATCTGAATGTTATCTTGAACGAAAATACACAATATAATTTCTGTCCTTGTTTCGCTCGGGCCCCGCTGCCTGCTTGTACCTGCGTGTGACGGCTACCTCACTCACACGCCTGTGATCTCCACACAGGCAGCATTTCTGCCGCAGCACTGCTACTGCCAGTCCTGTCCAGTTTGCAGAAGAGTTTTGAAGAGAAGAAAAGTGTTCTAAGCAGAAAGCAGCGTGATTTGTTCGAAAAGTGAGACAGAGAGAGGGCAAGTGGGAAGGAGGATGAGACAGAGAGGAAAGAGTGAAAGCGCACTGGAAAAATACTGCCCTGCACCTGTTTGTTTCATGTCTGTGACTTATTCTACAGATACAGACTCTGAAACTGTAGTGAAAGGTGTGATGTTGCTGGTATGATGTTGATGTGACTATCAACAGATCGTTTTCTCTGACTATAACTGTCCACATGTGGCACAAAAACAGGCAAGACCCCCAAATCGGAAGCCTGGCAGCAGCCTGAAAATCTGCAAACTGAAACTGAAAAACAGTCTGATGCGCTGATTAAAAATGCATATCTTACTCCTTTTCAGCTTAAATCCCCCTTAGCTTCAATTGTAATCACGTCTTTGATCCCTTCACTTTTCATCATTTATGCCGTCATGAAGCCAAAATTGTATTTTTCCCACACTTTGATTTATGACCAAATACATCCAAAACTAAAGGCATTCCCATCAGCCTCAGCTGGACTTTTTTAAAGCTTTATTAGCAAATGTTAGCTTGCACTTTGCTTAACTAAGACATGTAAACCTGCTAAACATCGCTGTGAGCATGTCTAAATTAGTATTTAGCTCAAACCACTGTTATGTGCCCAAGTACAACCTCACAAAACTGCTAGCATGACTGAAGACTCCTGGTCTTATTTCCTGTATAAAACAAACTACTATAATTTGTTAAAACATGACTATGGAATATGTAGTAGATATACTTACTGACAGTTCCTGGAGCATTTTCCTACTAAACAGAGCAGCTTAAATTCAAAAGACTGCCACCATTTAACTGTTCTGTTTCTAAACGATCTCCTCAGCCTGTGGGATCTTTGATGCTAGCAGCACATATGACTGGAGGAACAAAAGCTTTGAATCAGCAGCCATGCAGAAATAGTACCAGTAATTGTACTGGTAAGCAGAATAAGACTTTGAACAGAAGGTGGGTGTAGTAAAAGTAATGAGAACACATTCAGGGAGGTGAGATTTTCTGTATTTAAAAAGCGCTGACCACAGTTTTGACTTTCTTGCTGTAATCTAGTCTCATGTTTTGTTTCCACAATACTGAACACGACACAACAGACCTGTTAAACCATTACCCTGTTATTGCTGCCAATGTCCAGTTAAGCGTAGATGTGTGTGTGCAACTGAGACAGAGAAATATGAGGGAGATGAGGTGGCAAGGCTGGAAAACAGCAAGTTTGAGGCGAGCCAGTCGGAGACAGACGAAACAAGGCTGTTTCCACTGAGCCGGAGCTGAAAAGAAGATGACTGAGTGTGGGAGAGCTGAAGCAAAGGCACAGTGACTCACTCATCAGCAGCAGGGCTCCTCAGACATGAACTGGACACAGTCTGAGTTGAGCTCTTGCCCTCAAACACAGCACAGTGCTCGTCTGAAAGCCAGGAGAGGCTACAAGGTCAGCGCGCACATTTTACATGGGTGGCTTGATCGCAGCTTTATGCCGCTGATGGGCGGACTGCCTCGGATTTTAACACGGCCGTGTAAGTTCAAAAGATATGTGAAACCTTGAATTATCAGGTGGATTTTGCAGCCGGAGCTGCGGGGAAATTAAATGTCAAAGCACTTGTATCAACAGGCAGACAAGAGCGTAGGTTTTAATATTTGGGGGACACATATTAGGCATGGGTCCTCCCATAGGAAATATTGAGCATCAAACACTTCATTTTCTGCATTCTGGTAATTTTGTATGCACCAACTGAGGACTTTCCTGCATCAGTTCAGGTAAAAGAAAACACGTGCCAGTTGAAAAACTGACCCTTCTAGGCCCCGCCCCTTTTTTGATCTGCGCTCCAATAACAGTGGACGTGTCTAGAAGGGAACCCCAGACTCACAAAAGATCTCACTCAAAATCTTTCCCCAACTCTAACCTCGTGTTTTCTGTTCCTAAACCTACCCAGGTTTTAACCACAGCATTGTGTCACACAACATGATTAGTTTGTGCAAGGTGCTCAATGAAGAAACGAGGCGTACAAATTATCTAAATAAAAATCTGCTCCTGCTTCTTTTTAACCAGCTAGCGTGAAGTAACTTTGCCTGGAAGAATCCAACTCAGTGGCAGGCATTAAAAATAACTATACAGAAATAGTGAATCATCTTGCAGATGGTCTAGTTTGCTTATAAAGGCATCAGTATTAAATTGAGTTGTTTAATTCACAGTTAAAAACTCCTTGTAGTTAGCTTACACTTGCTAATACCTGCAAAATGTTAGCTAACTAGCTAGCTAATTTACATCAATTGTTAGCAAGCTACTTAGCTAACATTTTGCTTTTGTAGCATAATACTAGCTAGCTACCGTGTTGATTTACATCAATCATTAGCTATTTAATTAGCTAACATTTTTCTAACATTAGCTCGCTTAAGATGTGACTATATGCACTTGACAAAAATATAAACACCTTTGGTTTTGCTCTCATGTTTCATGAGTTGAAGTAAAAAATCTAAGAAGTCTTTTGTGCACACTAAAAAGGTTTATTTCTCTCAAATGTTATTCACAAATTATTTGAAGGTTGTATTCGTGAACATATCTCCTTAAGAAAGATAATCCATCCACCTGACAGGTGTGGCACGCAGAGATGCTGAATAAATAGCATGATTATTGCACGATGGACCGATCAGCCTAAAATGTGCATTTATAAAAGACATTTGTTTATTGAATTATGGCAATTTTACATGAGCTTAAAGATAATTTTTTTTTCCCAGGAGGGCAAAGACATGGCCCACCCTTCTCTGCCTTTTTCCCTGACATTCATACCATAACTCTAACCAATTATTTCTCATGCCTAAACCTAACCAACCCAACCAACAAAGGCAATGAGTACAAGGCATTCAGAGGAAGAGTAGGGCGGATCATGACTTTGCCCTCCTGGGGAAAAAAAAAAAAAAAAAAAATCTAACTAAGGACCCTGTCCCCTCCACCCCTGAAATTTACACCTAAGCAGACACATCTTCAAAAAGCAGAAGGGGCAGCAAACTGTGATTCATATGCAAGGTGAATCCATGACATCTGGGTTACTTATGCAAACAAAGAAAATTAATCATGAATGGCAGCATTGACAAGGCTGCCTTATGGACAGGAGCATCATCCAGTGTGTCCTACATACAATAATTGCCTCTGCAAGAGGCGTCCACCTTAACGTGTGTAGTTCATTAAAGTTAAAGCACCTGTGTGGGGATGCTCTTCTTTCTATTTTAAATTCAAATAATTTCAGCTCCTGGCTGTGATCTCATTCGCGTTAATTAGTGCCACCACTGTAGAGCTACACTGGAAACAACAGGCGGACCCCCACCTCCTCCACCAGCTCGTCTCATTTGTGCGCGTCAGCTGCGGGTCCGCATCCCTTCAAAAAATACATTAACTAGCCTGTTAACAGGTATACTGCTAATTAGGACGCTGCTGCGCCTTTCTTCTGCTGGAGTTAAGTGTTTGACGCACAATGAAGTGAGGAAAGGACAAAAGAAACAGGGAGCAGCAGTCATAACAAGTGGAAACAGATGAATAAGATGCTAAAAATGTTCACGGGAGGAAGAGGATGAATGCGGCGCCGGCGACAGTCAGGAAGCAGCTGAAATGATCAATTAACTAATGATGTGATTAATGAATTTGACAGGTTTACCTTGAGGCGACGCGCGCTCCTTCATCCTCAGCAGAGCCCCCGGTGGATCAGGTGGATCCTAAAATTCACTCTGTGGTCCAAGTTTAGTGTTTCGAGGAGGATTTCGCGAGGATTCCTTGAGTGATGAAGATTACGGCTGTTTGTCTATAAATACCGCGGGGTGGCTGGCAGCCAGGGGAGTGGAGCTCACATGAACGTAAACAGGCATGGGGACAAGAGCGAGGCATGGAAATAATCCCAGTCATCTTCTTCTTCTTCTTCTTCTTCTTCAGTCGCTGCTGGCTGCGCTGATATGAGTCACTTTATGTGGGTCAGGATGAATGGCTGCTCCCTCAAACTTCATCTAGAAAGAGTTTGATTTCTTCAAAGTGATGCACCTGCTGTTCACAGAGGAGATGAGTTTCGGTCAGAGAGGTGGATGCAACAGGTCTGCACGCTGCTCATTTCAAACGCTGGACTGGTGTGAGCAACATTACATTGAGTCAGATATATACACCACTAGATGGTGGACTAAAGCCACGTACCTGACGATCCGCAGGTTCACTGAAACTGCATTGACAAAAACTCCAGTATAGGATTTAACTTCACCTTCAACCTCATTTTATTTCATGTAGCATGTTACTCTTTATTTCTTGCAGGTTTTTCTGTATATAAGTGCATGTTTGTGCAAAGCAGGGCTGGCCCAAGCCTTTTTGGGGCCCAGGTATGACCCCCCCTTACCCCCCATTTAAGTAAATAAGCAGTGGTGAAAAATTTATTCAGATCCTTGACTTCATTAGAAGAAGTAATAGAGTAAAAATGTGAAAAGCGTAATTTGAAATTATTAGGCAAAGTAGAAATATTACAAAAACATTCCTAAAATATCTAAAGTAAATGTGTAAAAGATCTTTTTCACGGCAGCCATAATGATATGAAATAGTAGAGTAAACACAGGTGTTACCAATCATACTGATTAAAGTAATGTTACGTTTGACCTGAAGGCTACAGAATCTTAATTATAACTGAGCTGCGTTTACTTCATGTCAAAAAAACTTCTGTGAAAAATGTTCGGGGAGTAGCGGATTACATCAACTGGATTATTTAATCTGGATAGAAAAAAATGTTTAGTAAAAATGAGGATTACTTGTAGGATTATAATTTTAAAATAAAGAATGATGTACAACCATGCAAAGTGCACACACAGCTGCCAATTCCTTATCATGGTCTCCAGTGAAAAAATGCTTCACTGGGTGGAAACTTCACAATTTCTTTGTCTTTAACACGATCAATCAATCAATAACTTGTGAACAACAAAGGAAGGAACAGCTGGACAAACTAATAAACCTTACATCAAACATAAAACGCTTAAAAAAAACAAACAAATTTTTTTTTAAAATTGAACAATTAATAACAGAGTAATTTTTTAATTTTAAAAAAGAAAACACTGCTCTTTTTTTTATTCATAAAATAAAATTCAGTATTTAACCATGCAAATAGCTTCAGGAACATAAGGCTACCGTTTCAAATTCAAAGAAGTGGTACAGAGGTCTGGATATACTATGTTCACATTGGATACACATTTTTTTTTCTCTCATTATTGTATATTATTGTAGTTTAATATTGTGTGCAAATAAAAAAGTTAACTTAAATAAAGTAACATGAGTGACATTAGAAATGATGAACCAAACATATATTATTGAAGTTCTGTGATTGTTATTTAAATTAGTTATGTTGAGTTTAAAATCAGTTATTTATAGCTTTTCCTTCACACTTCCATTTATCAAAAAATCACTTTTTTGATAAATGGAAAAATAAGATTTACTTTGAGTCTTGATTTTATGATATTTTAATATACATATATGTCAAGTCTCTGTTTTTTATAGACATTGTGAAATCTTTTAATCTCACCCAGTCAGCTGGGGGTCCCTCTCACTTGAAGGCACACATCCTGGACTGGTTTTATTCTTGAAAGTTATCATCTCTCAGAGGCAAACTCATGTATTTCTGACCACAAAGTATTTCTGATCGGTGTCAACTCATATTTCTTCTCCTGTCCTTAATACAAACTCTGCTGACGGCTTTCATAAGACTTCTACTGCTGCACTCAGCACGATCCAAAAACTAAACATGTCTACAGAGCTGCACTAAATACCTTCAACAATACATGTAAAGTTGCACTTGATACCACGGCACCTACAAAACTAAATAACAACAGCAGACAAGCAGAGCTGAAATGTAAAAAGGACCATCTGGTGGTGTCACATGAAATTATGAAAGAATTTGTCCACTTATCAAAAAGCAGTAACAGAAGCCAGATCCTCCTATTCCTCTAATATTGCAACAAACTGATCAACTGAATCCATAATTAAGCTTCATCCTCGTCAACAGACTGAAGCTTCCTCTGTGATCTGTGAGCAAGTTCTGTTCTTCTTTACCAATAAAATACATGGAAACATATTCAATGCATAACAATAACAGTCCAGAACAACTAATAAACTACTGTTTACTAAATCTTTTTCTCTGGGGACCCACTTTTTAAAAATGACAAACCATCGCGACCCAGGAAGAGTTAATTTGTGCATAAATTAACATTCCTGATCAATTTTCCTGCCTTTTCTGCATCACCTTATATTATTTATATTGACATGTGGCATTTAAAACAAATATATATGTGTGAAATTGTTAATAAATGAGAAATAAATAGCCTGAGTTAACAGGCCATTTCATTGTTTTTATTTCCTCGCATCAGGAAAACAATATAGGACATTTTAGCCTCCTTCATAAATGAGACAAAATAGGTTCATTTAGGTGTAATTAGCAGGTTCTCGTTTTTCATCTCATCAGTAAACATAACAACATAAACATTTTAAATGCTTTATAAAAGGTGCACTGCAGATATAATTCATAAATTTGCAGAATTTTGTTCATAGTATTTTATTTATTTGGTGACCTAAATAAAATTCTCCTGTGACCCACCTCAGCCCAAACAGTGAAGACAATAACTGCAGACAGTGATTATTGCATCAGAGGTCAGTTTTTCCAACTTCTTACCCAAAAATCTATGTCTGTATTATGTTTTTTTTTTTTTTTTTTTTTTTTTGAACAACATACATAATTAATAGGGTTCTTCTTTCATTAATTCAGTGTTTTCTTCTCTCTGACACTTTGCCATCATTCTGTTAGCTCTTCGGTTGTTTTAACTGTGTACTTTCATAATTCAGGATGAGGCTGTTTAGCAGAGAGTGAGGGCTGTGAAAATAGCTTGTGTTCAAGTCTTCATCATTTTTTTTTCTTTATATTTCAAAAATTACTGCACTTTTTTTTAAGTTTTCCTACATCCTTAAAAAAACAAGAAGGCCTCATGACAGCAATTTCAACATCTTTAGCAGGAAAAGATCCAACATAAAAGTTTGAGGATTAAATAATTATTTAATTAATTAAATTAAATGTCAAGAAAAACAGGAAATACTGATGAATGAATGAAACAGATTGTTGCTATTTTGTTTGGTATTTATTCCAGAGCAGTGGATGTTTTCAGCTTGATAGATATGCATTTTAAAAAACAGTCGGTGGAAGAGTGAGGTTTTCTTTCTTTGTTAAAGGGAAAATTTGGCACTTTTCAGGTGGATGCCCGGTCAGTGTTGATGGTAAATTTCGTCAGCTGAAGCAATAAAGTTCTCAGTGCTGCTGTACTGACCACTGGATCCCCATTAGTCACAACCAAGTAAACATTACGTCATAATGTAAAATAATTTTGAAAAATCAAGGCAACAGGATGCAAAACAGCAAAAAACTACAGTAACCAATTAAAAACAAAGTCAACACCAATGAAACTACCAATGACCACAATGTCGTCATCATGTTTCTACACTGTATCTAAAAATTAGTCAGGAAGACATTTCATTCTGCTCAAAGTAATAATAATACCACTAAAAACAGCATATAATGTAACTATATAACGTTGGTGTTAAAGACCCCCTCCAGAGAAAATCATGTTTTTAACCTTTCATCGCACATCAGGAGTGAAATAAGCAGTTAACACCAAGTCTCTGCTTTGAAACTGCAGTGAGCGAGAGCAGTCTGAAAAAAGACTGCGTATATGACATCATAAACCTCAGAAAGTTTATCGGGGTCGAGGATGGTGTTACACATATCATTAGCAGTGAGATCCAGCCGACAGGAGAAGCTGAATGTAGCTAGTTAGCAGGACTAGCTAGCAAAACAGAGGAGAAGCCAGGTGCAGTGGTAGGGCGAGGATGGGGGCTATTTGTATATTCATGAATACTAAATGAAGACAACATGTAGAGCTACATGTAAGTCATTTTAACAAGGCATTTGAACTTAATCTGCACATGACTGGAGGTCGTCTTTAAGGAGGAACTTCGGGCTAATTCAGCTTGGTCTTGTAGTCTCTGGGTGGCCAGGGGCCTGCTAGATGAGTGTTTTCGTCACCTAATACCATGTTTTGGCCGACAAAGCTATAGTTCAGGGTGGTGATACACAGTAACATTGAAGCTTGCATGCAGTGCATCCTGGTTCATGTAGGCACTGTGGCAAGAGAACTCAGTTGTGCATTTACAATCAACACTGACTAGACATCCGCATAAAAAGATCCAAATTTTCCTTTTTCTTAAAGTCTTTCCAGGGCACAGAAAGTGTGTCCCATGTCTGCACCATTATGAAACTAGAGCCAAGGACGGAGACTACTTTTCCTGTGATTACAATAGAGCCACGATGGTCCATGTACTTAATTAAAAGGTCAGGCGTGTTCGTTTTAACCAATCCTATTATTCCCTAAGCTGGGGAAGAGGTGTTAGCAGTGGGACTGAGAGCACAGCAGAAACCATCTGCTGCCGCCTCCAACACCGAAGGGTAAATGAAGACATCAGACCGACGCAGGCTTCATTTTTTCTGTCTAAAGCTCTTAATTTTTGTCCTGGGAATGGCTCGCCAAATCTTTGTCACTTCAGCTGGTGTGTCTGTAGTGATGAAGTCTGGTTACCACTGACCAGAGGAAGCATGTATCTCTGCAGTATCTCGGCTGTCAGACATGTTTCTGAAGATGTTTGTGACACGAGGAGTATTTTCTGACGTCCTGTTGCCATATTGTGTGAATTAGATATGGATTTATGTAATCTAGCAGATTCATCTCTGTGAGGAAATAATTGCCGTCTTATCCTCTAGGCACGTGGCCAAGTGGATGCATGAAGTGGAGACGCCAAGCAAGCAGAGAAAGTGCTGCCATTGAAAGAAAAAAAAAAAAACACATTAGAAACAAACCATCAGGTGTGTGCGCAGGGGGACGAGCACGCTGTTTGGTGCAGGAGACAGTTGGTAGTAAATGGTTGGCAAATCAAATCTGGTCTGGCATGAGAGGCTGCCCTGAGGGTAAACATCAGGTTCTCTCTGTACGCTTGCTGGTTCACATTTCACACACTCCTGCTCGGTGTTGTGTGCTGTGTTTTTTCTTCTTCTTAAGGTGTTTCAAGGTCAGATTTATTAATAATCAGGCCTTTTTTAGTATGGAGACATGTCTTTATTATCCACGATAGTCAGTCTACACTCATAGAAATAAGGGTTCTTCCTGAGGGGTTGACGTTCCATCCAGAGCCATTTGCTTCTGGAGAACCTTTTTTTGACAAAAGGGTTTGTCAAGAGTTCTTTGTTTCGTCCATTAAGGACAATTTTCATAGAAACAAACCTTTCTAGATGAAAATGTTCTTCAAGGATCATTGACATCCTTGAAGAACATTTTTGTTGAGGGTTTTTTGTACCATAATATCAAAAGGTTGTCCGTAGAACCCCTGAGTGTGTTCTAGATAAAACCTTTAGAATATAAAATGGTTACTGGTAGATCCCTATGGGTGCCATCCAGATGAAAGGTTCTAGGTAGATTCTAAGCAAGGCTCCCGGTAGAAGCCCCTGAGTGTGTTCTAGATAAAACCCTTTGAATATATAAGGGTTCTTGGCAGATCCCTTTGGGTGGGTTCTAGATAAAACCCTGTATTATAAATACATTACGCTGATATACCAAGAAGAAGAACCTCTTTATATTGCAAGGGTTTTATCCTTGCAATATAAACAGGTTCTTGGTAGCTTCTACGTAAAACTCTTGAAATATGAAAAGTTTTCAGTAGAACCCCCTGAATGTGTTCTAGATAAAACCCTTGGAATATAAATGGATTCTTGGTAGATTCTTCTGGGTGGGATCTAGATTAAACCCTTGAAATATAAAAAAGGTTCTCAGTAAAACCCTGTGTTCTTGTTAGCATCCTTAGAAGGTGAAATGGTTCTGGATAGAACCCCCAGAGAGGGTTCTTTGTGAAACCATTACACCATAGAAGGGTTCTCACAAGGGATTCTGGGTGAAACCTATCACAGATGGTTCGAGACATAACCCTTAATGTTGGGTTCTAGGTGCAACTTTGTGAAAGGGTTGTAAGTGGAATCTTAAAACGAGGCTCTGTTGGGAACCACAAGGGGTTCTGCTATGGGGACAAACTGAGGAACCTGTTATGGTTCAAGTTAACACCTGTATTTCTAGGAGTGTATGAGAGGTGTTCGGGGCCACAGAGGTGAACTCACTGTGAGTTAAATTAATCTCTCTTTAACTCATATTGACATTAATTAATCTGCAGTCCAGACAGGTCAACTACAGTCGAGTATCGAAGTGTAGTAGTGAGGAAGCACAAAGGGAAAATGTTCCTGCTCATGTATCGAAACATTCTGAATGTTTGTGTGAGCTATGAACACTTGGCATTTTATTTTGTGTCTGAGTTTCATTCTGTCAAAGTGTGAAGTTGTGCTTTAATCATTTAGATGAGTTATTACACAGATCTGACTCTCAAACTTTTGGTTCATGACTCCCTCAAATTAAAGCAATTCCTACTTGATTGGTGAACAGTTCAACCAAAGAATGATTTTGTCTCTTTGGGTTGTTTCATGTGATTACATTTTAAGGCAGAAAACTGAGTATAATTTGAAAGATGTGACGGTAGAAATAAGTTTTCCTGTCATAAGTCCATCACAAGTCAGCTTTAGCACAGCATATGTGTATCTTCAAATGATAAGATGCTGAATTTTCTCGCATCGTATCACTGGGGTTCACAATAAATTCTAGAACATTTGCTTATTTATTGTGCATAAGGTCAAAGAACTGAGAAAGGTTTTAATCATCAAGAGTCAATTTATTTTCATATTCTAAAATGCAAAGGACATAACAGGATTTGAGAATAAATCCAAGGTTGAGTGCACAAAAATGTTTCACTGCAAGCGATTATGTACAAGAATGAAATCAACAAATCTTTACAGAATTCAACAGGTACTGCATCAATATTTAGAGTCAACTTTTAGAACCTAATAACGTAGACTAGACTGGACTTAGATTCATTTGTACTGAAGATAATTTTTTTAAACACAGCACATTAATTAATTTACATTTTAGTGAATTAAAAGTGCTGAATTAAAGGTCACTATCAGTGCATTAAGGACCACTGTATGCTTGTTTGTTTTTCATACATTAAAGATTAAAATCCCATCGAGGTAATGACACGTGGCCTCATAAACTGGCCTTTTAGCATTAACATGTGTCCACTCTATCCGTTTACCCAAACATGCTAGCCATAAATACACTGGCTAGCAATTACAATTTGATTGTACCATCATTGTATAATTAATGTGAACATTAGTGCGTCATATGAATATTTAAGAATCAATGGTAAACCTTTGTTTTGCTTGTAGCGTGAAGAGTAGTGGCCATAAACATTTGGCATTTTTTTTGTCAAGCAGATAACCTGTAAGGAACTCTCTGTTTAACAAGTTATACAGAAACACAACTTTAATCTTGGTGTAAATTATTAAGGTAACTGACCCATCTTGAGCCCTGCCCCATTTTTGCTCTGTGCTCCAATAACACTCGAGTAAGCTTGGTACCCAGCAGAACCTGGTTGTATCTAGAGGGGAATCCCAGACCTGCAAAATATCTCCTGAGTGACCGTCTTGACCAAAACCACGACCCCCCGACCCTAACCAAGTGTTTTTGTCCCCTTTTAACGAGTGTTGTCACATAATCAAACATAATTAGTTTGTACAATGTGCATAATGAAGAAACAACACATACAAAGTACGGTAAGACTTTCGAAAGTCAAGGGTTCCCCCTTTTTCTTCCTCTCGTTTCCTGTACTTACGTATGCTATGTGCTTGACTTGGCTATGTTGAAACAAAAGACAGATTTTGAAGATGGTTAAAAAGGTTGCTGAGGACCTGTAAATGTAACATATAAGTCGTATTTTACATTAGCTAATATTAGCAAAATGCTTGCTAACTAGCTAGCTAAAAATGTATGTAGTTTGGCTGACAAATTAGCTAGTGTTTTTCAAACATTAAATATCAGATGTGACTAGCAAGCTAATGTACAATAAAAAGCTAATTAACTAGTGTTTTGCTAAAATTATCTATTAGTTGCATAGAAGTGAAAAATTCCCCTGAAATCCAAAAAGGATTTTTCCCCTAATCCACCATTATAAAAGAGATGTCTGTAAAACTGTAACCAAGACCAACTCTGACTCTTTCTGTTACGAATTTTTGATCCATGGAGGTTTTATGTTTGTTTCCTAGAAGTGAGAAAGGCGATTTAAAAATCAGTGAAATCATAACAATATTAAGTCTAAGGGCCAAGCGGGGACTCACAGGTGCTCAGTGGGCCACATATCCAGAAAGTAAAACCAGAAGTAAGAAAACCTTTTTGGAGTTTGCACAGAGTGAGCAATTCTCATTGAACTGAATGGGCACAATCTTCGCGTTCAGTATCCAGTTCATTATCTCTGCACAAATGTGACAAGCTAGCTAACGATTGATGTAGATTAGCTTGCTAGTTAGCTAGACTTTTGCCATCATAAGCTAACTTTTACAGGTCCCCCAGTAACATCAGAATTTAATTTTCTGGTCAACAAAGACAAGCCTAGCAGATACCATATCAAAGTATAGGAGACAGGAAAGGAGAAAGTTGATTGAGGTTGTCATTGGAGCATTGAGTGAAAACGGGCAGGACTTAGGATGGGTTAATTAGTCAAAACATTAGGGCTGGGTGATATGGACACATCCTCATAAAGATCAAAGATCGCTGTGTCTTTTTTTTCTTTACAGTGTTTGGACCCCAGTAAACCCACTTGCAGGTCAAGTTACCATGTATTTTTGTTCATTCCACATCAGTTAAATATTGTTTCTGGAAATGTCCCCATTTTAGACACATACATATGTTCATTTTCATAGAAAGACAACAAAACAGTCGCGTAATGATCCGACCAGGTGATGATAATTGGACAATCCAGCCAGAGAAAAATGAGTTATAACATGAGCAATGAAGGATATTTATACACTTTGATCATCACGGTTAATGTAACTCACCCAGCCCTAGTTTAGCTTAACCCCATGACAAATTTGGGACTGATCACTTTTTCTTCCAGTGTCAGTCCATGAAACAACACTGCATTTTGCTGGAATTATGCCTCTACTGAATACAAGATACAATGGATTGGAAAGCTATAATTCAGTTCAACACTATGCGTGCTATAGAAGAGAAGCCAAAAACACTTACTATCAGTTTAAATTAAATCAAATATGAAATCGACCATTTCTCAGAACACAGATGAGTTTAAATACATGACTTACACAATTCTTCTTTTTTTTTTCAAACCTTCAGTAGGGAATAACGAAAGTGCTCTGGTCAAACCTGTAAAAAAATAATTTATACACACCCCCGTCGTCTGACCGGAGGGTTTGTCACAAAATTGTTGACAACTGTTTTGCTTATTGATGGTCCTCCTCCCCCCATTCACTCTGCTGCTCCTCGCCCTCACTCTGCGTTAGTTGTCATTTGTTAAAGGGAAGGCAGGCCGGCAGTATGACGGTGGAACATGCTGGGCCCGCTAAGGGCTCTGCCACCTCTCCCTCCAACTCTGTCCATGTTCCTTTCTCTGGGCTGTAGCAGATGGTAGAAGACTTATAGGCCCCCTGAGGAAACAAGAAAATCAAGTCATTCTTCTTAGTGCTGTTTGGATTTATAAGCGTGGAATGGAAAAACTCGGGTTTATATAAATGCATGTAGTCAAAAACAACAGAGACAACTTTAAAGATTAAGTCTGTTTTTTTCTTATATTTTTCTTTTGTCTACAAATTCCATGAAATGACCAAAACCAACAATCCTACTAACAAATATTGCCTGTGTAGCCGAAGCCAGATATAGGCTTATTGCTCTGTGCAACAGACCTCCACTGTCATCCAAAAACTATTAAAAACACATCAATGAGCCACAATGTTGCACTGGACAACATGTTCCTTCATTATCATGAACACACACTGTAGTTTATTTTGAGTCAGTCTCACACCAAACCATCTTGCAGAATGTATTAAAAGTGTTAAATCCAGTGTTTATTCCTGTTTGAGCAAAATTTCATAAAAACAACAGTGCCCAGATGTTACACAAACAGAACTGTATTATACAGTTATATTATTCTATACAATATAATATAATAATACAATTATTGTATGAAAATTATACAACAACAAAACAGCCCTTTTCAAAGATGGTTATTTTTATATTTTCTTCAAATACATAAAACTACATGCACAATAAATATATTGTCCTGCTTTATAAGAACTTATATTAGTCTGGCAGTGGCTTTCAAGCATTAGGGAAAATGGATTGCACTGTTGCTGTATCCTTAATGCATTTGATTGTGAACTAATTTCTACTATCATGCACTAAAGAATTCTAATTTCTGAAACCAATGCAGCAACATAAGCGTGTAGGCTTAAGCTCAGACTGTACTTTAAAAAAAAAAAAAAACATATCAAACACATATTAGAATTATGTTACATCAAAATCTACAGGAAATTCATTTCACTGTTACATTATGTTGAACGTTATTCATTAATGTAACAAATAATTTCATAACACATAAGTCGTTCCCTGACTTTTCCAAAAAGGCTGAAGTTTTACTAAGTCCAGGAATTTTTTACTAAGTCCGGGAATTTTCCAGGCCTGAAAAACAAGATTTTTAAGAAATGAAAGTATACATTCTCAGCCACTGACAGACTAGAGAAGTCAGAAAGAACTGAGACAAACGTATTGCTGGTTTTGGTCTATTCATTTGTTGATGGTAACAACATACAGTATATAGGCTTTTTCCCAGCCTTGTCTTTCCAAATCATAAATAATCCAATCTGGTGTGTAAGAATATACCATGCTCCAGCTGTAGCCACCCACGAGGAAGATGCTGTCATCCAGGACAGCACATCCCGGGCCGCTGCGACCCTCCAGGATGGGCGTCTGCAGGATGTTCCACTGGTCAGCTTTTGGGTCGTAACACTCCACCAACATGACATCTAGATGGGAGAAACCTTTGCAGAAGAGGAAGAAAAATAATCTTAAAATGATGTCAGCGCTTCAGTTTATCACATGCAGTTAATGTGCTGTGTAATTTTAGGTCCAGATGACACTAAAAAGCTTTTTGTTTGACTTTAAAAGCCTTGAGAACACATTCTTACTCTAAGCACTCTTCTAACTGTTTTTTCAGGGGGTGGGACTTGAAACAGAACGTGATCAAACCAAACCCACACAGTCCTGATGAAGCAGATCAGGTGATATAAAGCATTTTTTTTCTTTCCCAACGAGGATTGCTTTGAAATGAAGTTCTGACTGTGCTGTATCAGATGCAGCTAGCAGGCCCAGTCATTGTACAGTGCGTCCAGTTTAATATGCTACCCATCATTCTTTAAACCTGTTGCTCAGTTAATATACTGATACATTGACACATTGACATCTGTCTAAAGAATCTGTCTAAAGAATATTTGTTTTCTGTCCTCGTTCCTCTCAAGGCCTCTGAAGCCTGGTTGATTATATTTACAAGCGTCCGCTGCTGTTCCCGAAAGTACCTGAACATCGCACCATTCTGAAGGCTAGGCCTTTTTATTAATATAGCACATTTCACTACAGATAAATTCAATGTGTTTTACATTAAAATGGATGTAAAAACACACACCCACACAGTGAAGACAGTAAAGAACCCAGCTATGGCAAGGACCACACTCTTAACTTAACATTTCTCCAATTCAAAATTGTATTCTCACAAGCCAGAATGGTAAATAAAGATATCCGCAGTGACAATCTTGCTAATATAAATTGTATTTCAAGTTATCTACAACTTGTATTGTATTTTAATAGCTACACTGGATATATCATGCAGATATCTGCAATTAAATTCTTCCTCCTTCAAAAAGAGCATTTCAGATATCCACAGTGATATTCTTCCTACCCACAGCTGTCATTTCAGATATCTGCAACATCATTCCTCTTAGGACAAATAATGTCACTTTTGCCATTCATATGTATTGGGACTTTAATGTCATATGTCCACAGTTACATTTTTGATATCTAGAATGAACATATTCGGTATCTGCAACTGAATTCTTACTAGCAAAAACTCAATTTCAGATTAGAGTCCAACTGTTACTAGTCATAATTTTAATTTCACACACCCAAAATGAAAAACCTTTGCAGACATAATACATTGTGACAAGTAAAAATGTAATTATGCATATCCAGAATTAATATCATGACTAGTTAAAATGCAGTTTCAGGTATCTGCAATGTACCTGCAGATATCCACAACTGTATTATGGATATCTTTTGGAATGGGTTTTCATTTGGATATCTGAAATTAAAATTATGGCAAGTAACAATGACAAGTATCTAAAATCTAAAAGTCCTTTATTACTGTACTGAGTAAAGTTTTCAGGTATCTGTACTTTACATGACAACTTTTTATTTTTACTCCCAACATTTTATCCCAAATATCTAGCCTTTCTTGTCCTTACATTTTCAGAATAGGCTCGTTACATTAGTTTTAATGCATTATTGGGTATTTTATTTGACATTATTGCACGCGGCCTTCCCAACATCAAAGACCGATTTCAACCTAAATAGATGGGGCAATAACACATAAAAAAGACAATTCCTTGGTGTATCTGCCAGTGCATATTACGCAACAACAGACATAACAAGATGAAAAAGGCATAACAAGACAAAACAGAACAGAGGGAGGCTTGACCGTGCAGAAATGGTAAGATTCAGTTTACTTTGCACAGAAAAACCCATCAGAAATGTCCCTCAGAAGCCTAGTTTTTACTTTGCTATGCTTTGGGTACATTTCAGAGCCTGTAGTTTTTCACTTTTAATTAAATACAGAAGTTGAATCAGTACGTCTACTTCTTGAACAAATATCTGTACTTCTACTTGAGTACAGAATGCGTACTTTTTTCACTTTTTCCAAGGAAGACTTTTAGTGCAGGTATCGAGAATATTCATTCCAAACAAACATGGACTTGTGGATATCTAAAATCAGACACATGAGTGGCAAAAGTGACGCCTTTTGTCCCAGGAAGATTTGTCATTGCAGATATCTGAGATTTTTGACTAAGAAGAAATTAATTATGGATATGTTCAATACATATCCAGTCTAGCTGTTAAATGTTAAAACAACTTGCCATACACATCCACAAAATACACCACAGACAAAGACATGCACACACGCACACACACACACACACGCAGTAAGGAATCATACTGAGAAAACAGAAAAAAAAATCAATTTGCCTTTGAATGTGGATACAGTTGTGACAGATCTTAGCACACTTGGAAAAGTTGGAGAGTTTCAATGAGCTGAACTTGAAACTGTGGCAGCGAGAAGCCAATTAGAGTTGGCAAATTGTACAACATGTACAGTAAATGTACATTTAACAGTCTTTAAAATTAGAAGTGAAAGCCTGTTTCACAGAGGCTTTTCATAATTCCTTTTCAAATGCCAGCCAATTCTGTTTTGCTGATCAAACACAACATGCACAACACATAACAGCCATTCAGCTGTTTGTTCACTTTTTTCATTTTGTACCATGAATGATGAAGAGTGAAAGAGAGGAGGGAGTATAGGTCACAGAATGTAATAAAGGTCGCTGTCATGCTCATAATGGCAGCATCTCTTTCACACAGCTTTGAACAAAATAAAGAAGTATCAGTCTTCACCTGTTTTCTGTTCATTTCCTGAAACACTCCAGTGCTTACCTTTCAAATGGTTTCCACCAATAGCATATAGGCGATCGTTCATTCCAGCCAGGGCATGAATGGCACGCTTTGTGTTCATATCCTGTTTCCGAGCCCACACATCCATTATAGGGTCATAACAGTAAAGCCAGGACACGTACTCTCCATTGTGAACTCCTCCTGCAACAGGTAGACACACAACTACACCTTTAATACTGTGACACACTGGTTGCTCATGTAATGTACTCTATAGGGCAAACTGATGCATGCTGATCAGTGACAGTCCTTAATGAAAAATTATTGATTTATTGCTGAACCTTATAATTACCAGGGTTCCCATGTTGACATATACTGTAAAATTATATCTTTCTTTTCTCTTAATCCTACCCAGTCACATGTGTTTACAGAGAAACCTGTTGGCTCTTTTGACAGACGGCAGTGCGTCACAGTTAATGGTGCCTTTTCCAACCAGCTCTTTTCAAACACAGGTTCCACTCAAGGTTGTTGCCTTTGTTCCCTCCTTTTAGTTTCATATAGTAATGACTGGAGTGCTGTATAATACAGTACAACAGTCACATCGCAAAGTTCACTGATGATTCAGTGATAGTCAGCTTTTGGAAGAGGAGGACTTTAGTTTACGACTTTCTGCGTTGGTGTGATGAGTCTTTGACTGTTTTAAATGTCACTAAAACAAAAGGTATTATAGCTTTCAGACAGTAGAAGTATCGTATGGACTTCATACTGAATTATAGTTGGTTTTAAAACATTTGCTTTGCGGTGTTTCACAGCACCCTTGAATGGCACGTTTTCTCTAGAAACCTGGTGACAATCTCATCAAAAGGGTACTCTGAAGGCTGTAGCCAGGATTTTAGAAATACTGAGGTCATGAGTCCCTGCTAGTGGGGGGGCTGAGGGCATACCCCCCAGAGAAAATGTTGAATAATTTAGGAAATAATGTCAGTGTCAACACAAAGATGAAAACAGTACTATACTCCCCAGTTTGTAACTGCTTTTTTTTAAACTCTTGAGGTGAGGCATAGCCAGACAGAGACTTTGCTGGTTTCTACACCCAGCAAAAATGCTGTGTTATTCAAGGAAGTTGCATAAAACTGCTGAAAAGGTACACAGGCCTGATATGTCTTTAAATAAAATACTACATAAAATGTAATTTACATAAGGAATAAAATACTGTAAAAGTAATTCTTGCCATTCCAAAATCTTTTGCAGGATAATGACCCAGAAGAGACTCTACATACATGTGAACATGTTTATTTTGGACATCATAATTTAGTAATTTTTAGTAATTAGAATAGTAATTAACGTTTTTAGTAATCAGAATTAGAATGTCATACTTTAGTAATGTTTTATTTTAATTTAACAACTAACAAAAACAACTAAATTTTAAAAGAAAAGGGACATAACCTTGACATTCTCTGTGGTATTCAGACCTGGGTAACCCAGGTATTCAATCACATCTTAGGGAGAAAAATGTCATTCTGAATTTTTCTGTCCATCCTTTGAGAGGCGAGTTTGTAATTTGGACCTCAGTTTTTCTCTTGAGGGTACCTGTACACTGAGGATAAAAGATGTGGGACTCACTTGTTCCTGTTTAAAGGGAAACTCCACTGATTTCACACATCAAAGTCTGCTCATAGGTCTATAGGTTATATAAAACCATTGGTGGTTCAAGAGGGAACTTCTGTTGGTGCTGAAGACTACAACTTTAAAAATGAAAACGTGAATTTATCAGACCTCTGTAGCTGCTCACCTTCTCTGATCAGGGCAACATTAATTGCAACTAACATAACACCTGAAACTGAGCAGCCAAGTTGCATGTATGGAATAAAAAAGATGATATCTCTGATTCTGCTGGATCAACTTTCATCCTTGGATCCTGTTATAGGTGTGTAACAATCAATCAATGCTCTTTTAACACAATATTATTGTATCACCTTTGATGCTTTGGCTCTATGTTTTATTACAGCTTGTCATATGGTAAATGGACTTGCAATTGTTCAGCGCTTTTCTAGTCTATCGACTACTCAAAGTGCTTTTTCAACGTTTACACGTCACATTCACCCGTTTGCTCACCCAATCACACATACTGATGTAAGAGCCATCTTACAAGGACACTTTGACATGCAGACAAGAGGAACCGCAGATCGAACTGCCAATCTTCCGATTAGTGGATGACCTGCTCTACCTCTCTACCCGAGCCACAGCCGCCCCTCGATATATTGTCTATGTTACCATTTCAGATAGAGAAGTCACTTATGCTTTTACACTTTTTTTTAAGATGTCAATAGTCCTCAACTTTTGTTATTTATTATGTTCAGTGTGTTTTGAAATTGTCTAACTTGCAGTCAGACCTTTTACTAAAAAAATGTAGAAATGCCATAATATAAACATAATCCATTACAAGTCCTGCGTTCAAAATATTTCCCAAGTGAAACTACTTAAGTATTATCAGCAACATTTAAAATGAAGTGCTCATTACGGAGCAGAATGGCTCCTGTGAGTGTTGTATTATTATGTACATTATTAAGTTAATTAATTATAAATACTGATGCATTTCTTGGCAAGCAGCACTTCACTGTTTTAAAGTGTCATGGTGAAGACTAATTTAACTACCTAATATAACTTTTGGGTAATTTAATCCAGTGGTTTCCAACCATTTTCCTTGAGGGGCCCATTTTCTATCAGTGAGTAAACTGACAACCCCTGACTCAGTGACATATTTTATAGATATTTCAGATTATACTGAATGCATAATAATAACAGTACAGAACAACTGATGAACTCTTATTTTTAGGAACTTTTTATATATGTTTTGTATATTGTTTTTTCCAACAATCCTAGGCTTCTATTTGGCTTTGGTTGTTTTAACTGTGACTCTTCTCATACTTGACGAGGTTCAGCAAAGAGTGAAGACTCTGTGTTGTGTTCAGATCATCACCATGCACTTATTCTGTGATTTAAAAAACCCCCTGAAAAATAACTATTTCATTTAGTTTTATTTACATAAATTAATGAAATGCTGAGATATTGGCCTGATGTATATTTTTAAATATATGTTAAAATCAAGAATGCCTTGTGACCCCCTCTGAAGCTAATGCTAAAAAGTAAAACAGCCTCAAGTTTGTACCTGAGTAGAATGCACTTTGACTGCTTTATGCCGTACTCCATATGTGCTTATATTTGTTGCATATAGTCGCTGTTGTTTTGATTTGACAACAAAAAAAAATTCTAGATGATTAATTAATATTGTCTGCTGGACACATTTATCTTTTTCAAATGCTGATCAATGAACCTTAGGTACCTTTAAAAAACATTTTCTATATTGTATGTAGCAGAAGGTTAATTAATTATGCTGATTTTTTTCACGACAAAGAAAGACGGCATAATGAGTCTGACTGAGTGACAGGTTCCATCCTGACCTGATATGTAGATCTTGCCGTTGTGTACTGCTCCTGCATGTGCAGCAAGAGGCTGTGGAAGAGACGACACGTAATTCCACTCGTTCGTCTCCAGGTTGTAGGACTCCACGCTGGAGAGGTAGCCACTCTCGTTCCTGCCACCAATCACGTACAGGTGCTTATCCAGGCGGCAGGCAAAGAAACTGGCTCTCCTGAGGAGGGAAGTGTCAACCAGACAACATCATTAAAACAGCAATGACAAAATTTATTTTCGGATTCTCTGCAGTTTGTGTGTAAGGTGGAAAGAAAAGGGTTAGTTACATGCTTTACAGCTGTGAGCACCTGCTTTCACACCAGTGTAAAGGAAGTACTCTGTCTTTTACGTAAGACTTTTTAAAAATATTCTAACTACACTAAAATATATAGAAATTTAAAGACACGCACAAGCATATGTTTATCATGCACTGTTACACACTGGTTGGAAATCTTTACCTTTATTTCAGTTTGTATTAGGACTCAGTTTGAACCAACAGCAATCACAGCGCTGCTTCTAAAATATATCCAAAATGGGTATCCTTTTTAAATAAATAAATTAGTATTAAGTGACCAACAGGATTTTTGTTTTCTTTTGAAATTAGTATTTATCCTGGATTTTCTCTTGATGTATGCTATACATATATAAAGGCCATCGATATCACAATATGAGAGTAGATATCGTCTCAGATTTTGGATATCGTTATATAGTGATATGATATAAGTGTTTTCTTTTTCTGGTTCTAAAGGCTGTATAACAGTAAAGTGATGTAATTATTTGAACTTACCAGACTGTTGTGGCTGTTTTATTATTTGCATTTACCAACTTAGTGATTGTCCACATTACTTATGATCATTTATCAAAATCTAATTGTGTTAATATTCTGTAAAGCACTGTCAGTCAACCCTATAAAATTCAGTTCAGTATTGATATCAGGGTATTTGGTCCAAAGTATTGTGATTTTTGGTTTAGTCCATATCACCCAGCCCTCCAGTAACAGAAAGAATTACAATGTTTGTACTTACTTACTTACACTTTGCATTAATGCTTGTACGCAAACTAATAAAACAAATCTAATGATAAAAATACTAATAAAAAATCAAATAATTGTCATTTTATCAACTTTGACATTTGTTTTCGTTACATATGACTTATCAGAAGTCAGTCTTTGTGCAGTTCTTCCAAGACCATTTAACGTCCTGCAGTCTCTTATTACATCATCAGATGTTCTGTGAAATAATAATAAATAATATGTATTCAACCACAAACAGACTTACCTCTCCTGCATAGGAGGCAGCTGTATCCAACTGTTGAATCTGGGATCATAGCGGCTGACAAAGTTAGTGCTGTGCTTTCCTGCAAAACAGAAAATCAGTGACACTGATTACTAAAATGACTTAGTTGAGCGCATCTTTGTGGGGTAGTACAAACTACGGCAGTTCTCAGTTCTGACTGGCATCCTTTGCCAAAGTCTTTGTTACATACAGTACCAATAAAATGCACGACTGTGACTCAGCGGATCTTCCTTTAATATAAACATGTTATCTAAAAATCTCCACCCACACATGATGATTTTCAGTTAATATATGCTGCTTTTACCCACCATTAGAGTTAACACGTTTTAACTGATGTCTTATTTTTCCAGTCATAGCGGGATCTACGTTAGTTCAAAACATCTTAAATGATCTCCACTGATGTGTTTTGGTATTGTGTTGTTGTTGTTTTTTTCAGAGCTAAATAAACACGCCTGATTTCACTAAATGCAGCACTGTACTTTTCTGATACTTGGTGGAAAAAGAACAAAAGGACAGCATTTTTTGATCATTTACAGTCTTTGTTTCTTACTATGGCGGTGCATTACCACCATTTCACAAAAAGCACTCTTAACACTTCTACACTACAAATATTTCAGTGTTAATAACAGTTATTTTTCTAAGCCAATTATTGACAAGTGTTGATTTGAGTGTTGTTTGTCCACTCAGAGCTGAACTGGCTCTAGGATGAGTGTTTGAAACTCCGTGTTACATTAACTCTGAGGGGTTTGAACTTCCATCAACTCTGGCTCAGAGCGCTCTCTGCATTAAGTAAACACTGACACATTCGCTGTGTGACGTTCAGTCTGTGGTGTTTCTGTACCGTTGGGGTTCCACTGGTCCTCTCCGCCCAGCAGCAGCAGGAAGTTCTCCACCTCCACCACGCAGTGATGGGCGCTGTTGTAAGGCATTACTAGACGAGACACAAAAATCAAAGGCATCAATCCCTGAAACATGTTAATGCTGTAAATCAGTAGTAGGCATACAGTTCCACAATGAGACAATTTTAGCCCTTCCTTCTATACAATAAAAACTTGTATATGATTTCTTAAATGAATGTACTTTAAATAAAGACACAGCAAATGTAAATTTCAATAAACATGACCTTTTATCGTCAAATACCCCAAAATGAAGAGTGGCATGTAACCAGGTTATTTATACGAAGGACAATTATAACCTTAACCCTGGAGCTGAAATAAAGTCAACAAAATAATACTTGACTTAAATGAAAGAAGTTCCCCATGAACACAGTTTTAGCCTATATAAAGGGACAGTTCCCATTATTTGAAGTGAGATTGTACGAGGTACATACATAGTCAGTGTATTACTACCTACAGTTGATGGTAGTCGTCACACTTCCAGTTTGGAGAATATACTGCTGTGGACACGGTCAGCAGCAAAACTGATTTTCACCACATTTAAAATTCAATATCAGTTTAAATGTACACTATATTTAGATTGTTTTCGTCACTTCACCTTTATTTCAAAGCCAAATATTACTCTCTTAAAAATGACCACATCCCACTGGCAAAATCAGTTACTTTACCTCTCAGTACAAGGGAGTTGCTGGTCTACTGCTGCCTTGATCAGTGTGTTTGTTTGTGTTATTGTGTCACTCCAATGTTTGTGACTTTGAACTCACCAAAGTCACACAATAACACAACAGATCAAGGCAGCAGCAGCAGCCCTGCAACTCCTGTGTTCTGTGAGGTAAAATTATTAATTTTGCAAAAGCAGTCTGGTCGAGGGCAAGAGAGTGATGTTTGGCTTATAGAACAGCCGTAAAGCAAGGTAAGCAGTGAAAATATTCTGGTAGGTGTACACTTAAATCAATACTGACTTTTCAAGATGGACCTTTTTTAAGTGGCTAAAATAGGTTTTGTTGTCGACCCTGTCCACAGCAGTTCATTGCTTAGCATCTGTGCTTGTACTCCTCTCTGCTTCTCAAAACTGGGACCGTGTCCACCGCCATCTACTGTAGGTGATACACTGACTATCAAAAAGTACTTCATACAACCCCACTTCAACCAGAATTGCCTCTCACAAACACAATAAATGGTGATTTAAAAGAAATAGTGTGCTGATAACATTTTTTTTCTAGGGCAACAACAAAAACACTACTTTCATTCATCCATAAATGAATAAAGCCACTGTTTATTATGTGTTTATAACCAATCAATGCCATCTACAGTTGTTCCACACAGAACATACAATCTTGTTCAAGAGTTTTTTTTTAGGCAAATGACTATTTGATAGATAAAACTATTAATCAATTTTATTCTGAAATAAAATAAGAATAATAGTCAAACAAGCAAAATGTATTGGAAAATTACATTGACCTGTTATTGAAGAAAGCTTTAAAAAACTGGCTCTGGCTGAAAATGAATTGCTGCTGCCTGATACAGGTCTACTGATGTGGACAATAAATGTTAGTCACAATGAAATTATTTATATAAAATCTACTGGCACATGGGTTAATAATACTTCACTGGAAGTAGGCAACAGTCCCTACTCATGCAAACTGTGTTAGAAAACTGATGAATTTAGATTTAGACAAAATAAAATTATCATCAAGTTCTATAACTATATATATATATATAATATATTTATAAATTACTTCAACCAGACCAGAAACAGAAATATTAACACTATTTTCACTACTATTTCCCCACTTACTCTTTGGTCACACTCAATTACAGAAACAGAATACAGACAGACCCTCTAGAGATATACACAAGTGTTTCAGACACCCATCCCCTTTTTATTTTTATTTATTTACTTTTTATTTTCACTTTTATTCTATTCAGTATAATTTTTACCCTTTTTTTTTAATTATTGTTTTTTGTCTCTGTTGTAAGACTGTTGACAACACACTCTCCTGTGTACTGTATATTTACATTATAAGACATATATTATTTATTATAAATGTATAATTCCAAATGTTATACTTTGTATGGCCTTTGATATAGAGAGTTGTGTTTTATATTTCAACTGTTAAAACCACACAAGATCAGTTTGAATATTGAGCAGATTCAAACATACAAAATGTTATCTTAACTTTTCAATGAGCAGTATTTGTACTGACAGTCTCATTCAGTGACTATTTTTATTCTGTCATGCTGCGTGTCCTATTGTTCAAGTGCTCATAGTTACAAGTACATGTTAATGTCAAGATTGATTTAATTTGCAATATACTCATCACAGGAGGCCAATGCAACAGGCGCTTGTTGCAGTGACACAGGCAAACATCTATTCCACAATCCTCGGTGTGAGCCAGTGTTATAGGATTATTTCCTCTCCTCATTGCTTTTGTTTGGTAACCTTCCATTCATCCATCTACAGGAAGTGATTTCTTGGGGGGAATCAAGCTTGTTGACTCTCAAACTGGAACAAATGAAAGCATGCAGCAGAGTAAACGGTCTACTGTTTGTTATGACAATAACATCCATCTATCTATCTATCTATCTATCTATCTATCTATCTATCTATCTATCTATCTATCTATCTATCTATCTATCCAGTGCAATTATCCATGTATCTGAAAGTATACATTGTTTTTTATATCATATATTTTTATTTTTTGTATTTTTATTATGCTTTTATTTGTATTTCTATTTATCTTTCTAAAAAAAAAATAATTTAAAAAATGTAAATGACATTTGTCAGTGCATAAAAGCAATGATCTGTTGATCTTTACAAATAAAAACTGTAGCCAATGGCAATGACTGTCAGTACAAAATTTAAAGAAGGTTTAAATTGAAAAAAATCCAATTGTGACCTTAAAATCGAAAGTCAAATTTAATCGTGCATCTTTGGATCAGGACACCAATATTGATTACTGAATCTCATGCCCAGGTCGTCAAATACTGACACTTTGGGTTATTAAAGCGTCCCAAACAGCAAACAAATGAAAAACATAAGAAAACACAGGTAGATGCAGACAGCACTACATACTTATAGTGAGTCATAAGTGATGATTGAGAGGGATTATATCTATATCTCTAACTAGATATTGTCTGATTTTGGATATTGTTATATGGCATAAGCATCTTTATCTGGTTTGAATTGATCTATCTATCTATCTATCTATCTATCTATCTATCTATCTATCTATCTATCTATCTATCTATCTATCTATCTATCTAAAAGTAGGGTAAGTACTGTAGAGACTGAATCTCACACTGTAACACTTTTCTTTCCTCTTCCTTTAGCAAAAAAAATTAGCGTTGTTCCTACACTGACAACAGTATTGGAAATGTTTCCCCATACAGCCTATAATACTGGATCAGGTGTTAGCGAGTGTCTGAGTCTGTTAATTTATTAACCCGAGAACAGAACCCTGCTACTTTCCAGCACCGTCCTGCACGCTTAATTCTTCTTAACCTAAGCCAGACGATACACTGTTAATTAATAATAATCACAGATTTTAAGAATAATAAAATCTATTTTTAACACACTCTCATCAGGTATCAGCCAATAAGCTAAGTTCAGCTATCAGAATCGGTATCAGAAAGGAAAAAATGGTATTGGAACATCTCTGATTAAAATATACCACAGCAGCTATTCATCTAGTAATATACTGAGTACATATAATAGACATGATCTTTAGCGCATCATAGTCCTCATCATGTGTTAGCTCACATTAGCATAAATGGCTACAAGCCCACAGCCCACAGAGCCCGTTGTGGAGGATATTCCCCGTTTGTGTATGTTTTTGGTGCTCCCTCCTCTCCTCCATCTTCTTTTGCTGAAGTGACCCCATTGAGATGTAGAGAAATGGTCTTAGGTGACAGTCATAATGAACATGATCGTGTTCACTCAATAAATCTCAGGCCCGGTGCTTTTTGAGCACAAATCAGTGAAATGTTAAAGCCCACCTGTCTGTCTCCATCAGTCATTTCCACTGTCACCTCCCCAACGCCTGATGGATCACAGTTGCTGCAAAATTAGACAGCCTTGAATCTCATTTCTTTCCAATTGGCCTCTCCCTGCAATCTCACTCTGGCTGGCTGACATGTGCCGGTCCTCTATGGGAGGGGAAGTCTCAGATAGGAACTAATACTACATACACTAAACACAGCTTTATCTTGAACGAGGGGATTAGGTTGCCTGCCTCCAGTGCACCTCAAAGACGAGTGCCATATGACTGCCAAATTCCCTTACATACTATTTACATTATCATTCAGTCAGCAGTATATAGGACACGGATGGGCGGCTTTTTATTTGATGTCTAGCGACTTGTACTCATACTAAAAATCATCTCTTGTACCCATGTGAAAAGAAGATTACTGCTTTACAGTATGTCGCAGGCTACAGTGTGAGGAGTGCTGAGGGTGGATTTGGGACTTTTGTCCTACCTATACACTCTTAGAAATAAGGGTTCCATAAGGGTTATTCCTGAAGGGCTGAGGTTCTACCCAGAAACATTTGGTTCTGGAGAACCCCTTTTCTTTCTTTTTTTTTAAAAAAAGAAACTGTTCATCAAGACTAAGGGTTCCATTTAGAACCCTTTTCATCCAAAGAACCCTTTTTGGAAATAAGAGTTCTTCATGGACTGATGAAATCGTTGAAGAACTCAATGGTTCTTTATACCATGATTTAAAAGGGATCTCCATAGAAACCTAGGTGGGGTCTAGATAAAACCCTTGGAATATAAACAGTGTCTCGCTAGAACCCCCTGGGTGGGCTCTATATCAAACCCTTGGAATAAAAAAACGTTCTCCATAAAACCTCCTATGTGGGTTCTAGATAAAAACCCTTTGAATATAAGAGGGTTTTTACCTGATCTTCCTTGGTGGGTCCTTGATAAAACCACTGGAATATAAAAGGGTTGCAGTAGAACCCCCTGGGTGGATTCTTGTTAGCACGCTGAGAGGGTTGAAAAGGTTCTGGATAGAACTATTGAACCATTGAAGGGTTCTCCTTTAGAAACTCTCATAAGGGGTTCTGGATGGACTGTTTCACAGATGCTTTTAGGTATAACCCTTTATGTTGGGTCTGAGAAGAACTCTCTGAAAGGTTCGAAGTGGAACCTTTACAAGATGTTCTACCAGAAACCAAAAAGGGTTCTCCTATGGGGACAATCTGAAGAGCCCTTTATGATTCTAGTTAGAACCTGTATTTCTAAGAGTGTACAGGTTCCTCATATACAGGTTGGAAGGCTACAATAATTGGCAAAATAGCGTGAAAATAATAACACTTTTGGGTTATTTTTCCTTCTACAATGTAAAAGACTTTACTGAGAATTATCACCTGATAAGAGGGTGAAATTTATCTACCTATCGCTGAAATCTTTTACCAACCCCAGGGGTGAACAGCCATAGGGGGGCAGGATGAGCACGTCCTCTCTGAGATGGACGCCATCACTCCAGTCTACAGTGAGCTCTAGGGCTCACTAGAGGGAGTCAGAAACCTCTGCATAGAGGCACAGTCGGGGTTGGTTGAATGACTCCACAGCTAATGCACCACTGCTGCTCGAGCTCTGACGTGCCTCTAACACCATTACAATTGCATCCCACTGAGCTGAATTCCTTTGTTCTAGGCCATGCTGCGTGGATGAGGTCCATTTCCGAGTGGGAGATTTTAATATCAGGTCGGTTTAAAGAAGAAGAGGGGGGAACGGTCCAGCATTGTGGCTGAGCCTTTGCCTGCCTTTGTCTTGTGTTCTTCCACGCTGCTGTGGGTACACTAGATGGCAAACTTTACACTGGAATCAGCGAGCACAGAAGATCTATCCGACACAAACGAGAGGGATCAGATTCTTCCCAAATTGTGTTGATGAATGTCTTAATCAAAGGCTGTCCCTCTCAGGTTTCGCCTCATTGAAAAGTTATGATTGAATGTTAATAATCTTCTATTCCACATCCATTGTGTGGAGGCTACATCAGATGGTCACTGATGTGTTGAGGGGATGATTTTGCAGTTTTGTCCTTCCACTTGGCCACGGACCATTTGAGTGTTAACTTTTTAGTTTTGAGTGATGGAAATCCCTGTTGACCTTTTGCTTGTTGCAGTTTATACCCATGAGTGTGAGTTAATGAGAAAATGACAACATAAACACCAGTGAGTTTCAGGCTGCTGCTGTGTATGCATGGCTCCTTTTATGAAATACACCCTGATAAATTTGGGCAAACAAGAGCTAAAATGACAAACGATGGCCGAGAAATAAATGTTCAAGTAGAGGAAGAAACTATGTCCAAAACTTTCCATGAAATCAAAGGCATACTATGCAGGATTTTCAAAAACAACAACAACAACAACAACAACAACAACAACAACAAAAACCTATGTATAGACCATACTGTAAATATCAGGGTTATATTGGTGGAAATCCTTGAAAACCCTTGAAATTTATCGTAGTGTTTTCATGGTTTGAAAAGTGCTTAGAAGTGCTTGAAACTGCATGGAATTGTAATTGTGTAACTTTCATAACAAATCAATACCTGACAGAATAGTTTGCTTTTTAAAAAAAAAATAAAGTAATAAATAAGTTGGATATTACTCAAGCTCAGCCAGGTTCTTATCATCATCATGAATGAGTCTACTTACAGACAGGTGACACATTCAGACATTTGACACATTTATCTCATTTTAGTATTTTTAAAGAAAAAAAGTTAAAATTCTTAGATCTCAACAACTTAAATTGACTATTTTGTGGTTCCTTACTCCTCTCTGATAGTAAACTGAATATCTTTGGGTTGTGGACAAAACGAGAGTTGAGCATGTCATCTTGGGCTTTGGAAAACACCAATCAACATTTTTTTAACTATTTTCTGACATTTTATTGGCCAAACAACTAATCAATCAATTAAGAAAAAAATAACAGATTAATCAACAATGAAAATAATTATTAGTTGCAGCCTTCTTTTCCTTTAATCCGTCACCCTTCTGTAGAATGCTATCATTAAACATGAATTTGTTTTTTCATAGCACAATAAGATCTGATTTAATAAGTAAAATAATCACTTTGAGTCAAAATATATACATATGTTATTTACAACAGTTATAAGATGCTGGAAAAGCTTAAAAATGCGTCTTGAAAATACTTGAATACATGTTTAAAAAAGATGTGGGAACCCCAAAAAATTATCCCTCTCGATCATCACTGGAAGTGTGTGGAGGTGTCTGTATCTGTAGAGACCCTGCTCTCTGCCTGTATTTTTTATTTATTCATTATTTTGCTGTGTCTGGGACAATTTAACAACCCAAACTGTACGTATTTGTATCTCATTGTGTTAATATTTTGTGAAAGCACTAAAAGGGCTGCGTGATGTGGCCTGAAAATAATACCACTATATTTCAGTATATTCTGCAATAACAATATTCTTGATAATAAGAAAATATACTGAAAAATATTGTTTGATTTAGAACTCATAATAACTGGTCAGCTCTTAACACGGGATTTCTGGCTCTTGTTGTACTCAAACAGGTGCATCTGCTTGAGATAGTTAAATCAGTTTGTTGTATTGCCCCCCTTTGCTGTCACAGTCTTCTTGCACTTCTTATATTTTACCATGGTTTGTTGCACATGTGATCTTTTGTAGCCAAACCACTTCCACATTACTGAAAGTTATAATATATTAATAGTTCAGTATTAAGATGTCTAAAACCCCTCTTCAGTTGTTATATTTGGTTGAGTTGTGTATTTATATTATCCAAAATGTTTCCAATAATGTTTTAATTCAGAGAAATCTGCAATTTATTCGAGGTAATGGTGCATTTCTGGCTAGCCATTGGTAGCTAGCGGCTAGTTGTTATAATTTCCAGGAAAGCACGGGATTATGTCAGATCTATCAGGGGATGAGAAAGGAAATCGGCTCATTTGACACATGGTTGTTTAACAGTGATAAAAACTCCCATGATCCCACATCATAACATCATCACACTATGCCTTTTGTAACTGTTTTAATGTGAGAGACCCCACTGCAGCAGACTTTATATATTGTAGCAATATTACAGTCACTTTCAGCCATACAATATATCATGAACGATATGATATGGCACACCTCTAAGCACAAATAGTCATCCTGCATTACTGCTGCAATATCAATATCTTGGTATTTGGTCGAAAATACTGTGATATTTGATTCTGTCTATACAACCCATAGGGCTGGACCTGAATATTTGACTATTCGTATATTTGTTTGTTGGGTAGGTAATCAGTTTTCAATTTTGGGATTGTTTGCACCATTTCAGAATTTATGGTATGTTATTTTAGAGAGAATGTATATATATCGAGATAGGTATTATGTATCTCGTAATAGCATAAAAACATCATAACATTATTTATGAGCCATATTGCCCAGCTCTAATACCAGATTCATTAAAAAGTTGTGCCACGAAACAAGAACATAAACTACACAGCACCGAGCTGACAGAAAACAGGCTCTATGGCTAATGTGTATGAATGGAGAGATGCTGCTGAGATATGGCTCTAACCAAAACAAAAGGACAAAAACTCAATATGTTTGGCGATGATGATGCAAAGCACAAGTATGGTTTCCCATTAGCTCCCGTTTGACCTTTGCAATATGGCAACAATATAGTGGTGAGCCCTTAAAAGGTCAGAGAAGACAGAGAGAAGAAGGAGCATAGTGCACTTTACAGAGGTGAGTGCTACAGGATTGTGTTTCAAAAATGGTCTCTTTAGACACTACATCTTTTTCAATAGAGAAGATTTTTTGGAGAACTTGCTTTCAAAATGACACCATGAAATCAATATCATAAACCATACCCTGGTACAAATTCCTACAGGTTATAGGGCACATCTTTATATCTTTTATTTTTGCTATTTAGTCAATTAAAATCATATATTTGCTTCTGACTGTTTGTGTCAACGTTACAGCTACTGTGTTCCACTATCTTCATCCATCTCTTTGGTATTTAACTCATAGGTCAACAGGCTAATTCCATGCTGCGTGTTAGTATGTATAGGGTAATTCAATCTCATGTATTGATCAATGCGAGTGAATAATCAAGCTACGTTTAAAAGCTATCGAGGAAAAGATGGCATTCATTATTGTTCCATCTCTGCCACAATAGATCATTAGATTCAAGTAAATCTCATCATGCATCCTGCCAGCATATTTCAGCAAAAACAAGGGAAACCGGGCATGAAGCTCCACAGTGCTGTGAAGTCACGCTCTGATTAAAAACTTATATTAAAAGTGATAGTGATACATTATTACCTAAAGGATTTAGGGAACTCCTTCCCCTCATTTTCTGTGGAAATTAACCTGTGTTAAAGTCATCCATAGGAACAACTTCCTCTCATCATAAAAAAGCCACTAACACAAGATGCCTCAGGTAAAAAAAAAAAAAAGCAGCAGAGCCTCTGCTACTCACTTGTGAGGATCTTCCATGTCTTTTTCTCATCGTCATAGTACTGGACCAAATTGCTAGGGAGACGATCAGGTCCAGGAGGCAAACCACCCACCAGTAACAGCATTCTCTTATTGGAACGGATTCTGTAATGTCAAAAAGTGTGGGTATGTGGACAAGTGTTAGGAAACAGAGAACAAAACAGGTATTAAGACTTGAAATAAAACACCCAAAGGCCACAATAAACACAAACCTGAACCTGGACACCTTCAATTCTTTCATTTACATAATTACTCTGATGGCATTAACAGCACTTACCCTGCGTGTTTTGATTTTTCCTCTCTTAAAATGCTCAATGTATGAATGAAATAATCAGTGAATGAAATAAAGAACTAATGCGGTCCTTGTCTGCATACAAGTACAAAACTTGAGACTACTAATTAAGCAATATGTGGCCACGTTTATCATGATTAACAAAAAATTGCTGAACAGCGTACTTATCATTTTGATGTGTTATTGAATGGTTATTGTACTCCAAAGATATCTTTTCAATTAGCTGTGAAGCGAAGACGGTCGTGCAGGGTGCCATGCTGGAGGCTAAAAGCGCAATTGAGTACATAAACCTGCCTATACAATGTCTCCATTTCATTGGCTGCAGTGATTCATGTGACATCTCTGAGCCAGTTGTGAGATATTTCCCGCTGTTTGTGTATGATATATAACCCCAAAGCCGCACACTTTACTGTACATTAATGACCATTATCTGGCGCCTAATGGATTTCATAACAAATCTACCAATTAATCACAATATGCAGTAAAAAGATTAAGAGCAGCTGGCCTTTATATTCAGTCACATTCACCTTTTTTCCCCTTTTTCATATTTTCCTTTTTTACGCTTGGGAGAATCACCATCGTCTCGGTACATTCTCTCTGCTACTGGCCCACTCTGAAGTGTTTTGGGGTTATTCATATGCAAATGAGCCCCTGGACATAGATAATGGTGATTAATTGAGAGAGGAGAGAAACAGTGGCATGTGAAACTAATTATGAGGATTCCTGATTCTTTGCTCATTTAGGTCCATATGTGGGGATAGATATGTTATTGGGATAATGTGGGAATAGATACATTATTTCACTTTAAAGATTCTTTAAGCAAATTTTGATTTTCCAGTCTGTAGATTCTCAATGTCACAGCTCTAATTTTACAATCAAATTTTAAACACTGATGCCATCACCAGCCAAAAGAATTTCAGAATTTCAGTAAACAAAACCTGACAAGAGCACCGTCAATCAATCAACTTACTGACAATGTCTGTCTACTTACCAGCTCCTTAAAGTGCTGATCAGGACAAACATGGAAGTAAGACATGCAGTCAGGTCTATTTTAATATGAGTGTGTAAACTTAATATGTGGAGCCCTGTAAAATTGTCCCCTATTTGAGAAATGCTGTATTTTCTCAAATGTAATACAAACCCAAATATACTGAATTCCCTTTGACTGTATTTTATTTTTCTTTATTGGGACATCAATAGCTGGAGTATCCTTATACTTCTACCAGAATTGCTGTGTAATTACCACGTAATTCTGGTGACAATTCAATACAGCATTTCCAGTTGTATTCATGAGAGTTGCTACACATCAAACACATAACCTTTATCTAGTTTGCTGCATCTTGTCTACACTTATTAGAGAGCAATTACACAGATGTGTGGGGGAATAAAGAGTTTTTTTCTTCACTAAAACATAAGGTAACCATGTAATTATGGATACAGTGTAGCATAAAGTAGATCAAGACCCCTGACAGCTGGCATTCATGTACAGGAAAACCCCCACAATCCTCATTATCTGGGCCTCAAACCTCACATCTCTGACTGATGACGGTAACATGGTCCAGACTACACAGGCGCTGGAACCAGTACTTCAGCAAGTGGGTAATACTTGAATCGGCAATTTGTTCAAATTTAACAAGTGGGAGGCATTTAATCGCCTTTCGTCCACTCTCAAACAGCTCATTGCTGTGTGTGTGTGTGTGTGTGTGTGTGTGTGTGTGTGTGTGTGTAGGTGAACTCATGTCTCTATGTTTCTTTTTTTTGTGTATGTTTGTCTGTCTCATCCTCACCTGCTGGCCACGGTCTGCCTGCAGTGCTGCCTGAAGGGCATGAGGTGGTAGTTCATGGCATCCAGGAGTAGTTTCTGGCACACCGGGTCACTCCTCATGAAGTCAACAGACTGCACCCTCTCCACCAGCTCTGGAGCAGGTATGAGGGCGAAGCGCAGCCTCTTCATAAGGTCCGGCGCATAGTGCATGCGAGTCTCCCGGTCATGCTCCAGCCAGAGGACTGACATCTGGAACAGAGCCAGCTCTGACTCCACCGGAGGTGGCAGAGCATCTAGCATGGCACACATCTCCTCAAAGTTCAGCAGTAGCACATCCTCCACCAGGTACTTGTTGGCCAGCTTCTTGGTCTCATCCAGTCCATGGAGTGCGGCTATCTTGCAGATCTGCTTGTAGTTCTGCACAGAGATCTGGTCGTTGAGGAACTGCACACTGAGCTTGGTAATCTGGGGGATGTTGAGGATCTTGCTGACTGACAGCACCTCTTCCACTGTGTCCAGGGAAAGAGTCACGTTGGCAGTGTACAGGTACTCCAGCACTAATCGTAGTCCAATGGAGGAGCAGCCCTGGAGTACCAGGTTATTAATGGGCCTGGCGCTGGGGGTCACGAGCTTGTCATCAGGAGAGGATGAGGGGGTCCCACTGCTGCCCTGGTCCCCTTTGCTGCCCTCATTGTTGATGACATTATGGGAAGAGAAGAGAGATCTGAAATACTGGGAGCAGGATGCCAGCACAGCTTTGTGGCAGTGGAACTGCTGTCCCTGGGCAGTGAGAGTCACATCACAGAAAAGCTGTTTTCTCCATAAGAGGTTGAGCCCGTGCAGCAGGGTGTCACTGTGTGTTGGGTCAAAGGTGGATGTTCTATCACCCGATCTGGACATGACTTCCTGACTGTGAACGCCACCTAGGCAACAAATAAACCATGCAAGCCATTTACCTCAGGTCATTTATTTGCACAACACACAGCAGTAGCCTTACAGACGCTATCAGTCAACTATTAGAACAGAAAACGATGTCTCGAGTAAGTTACTGAGCAGATCTCGCGTCCATCCAGCGGGGAATAACCATCATGCCATGCCTGCCGGCGAGAATCTACGTCCAACACGGCTTCAGTCGTTTTCAACTTTGAGCTCTGGTCGTAAAGCAACAAACAAAAACGCAGTAGTTCCCACAGCGTGCCACTCTTATTCATTCTTAACTCAAGAGCCAGATGATTTAAATGGAGGCTGAGGGCTTTGAAGGGCGCTGTCAAAACAAAACGAGGATACGGAGATGCTGCAGCGCTTTCTCCCCCTCCTCGGCAACGCGGCTGAAGTTGTCGGATAAGGAAAAAGAGACGAGCCGCCACGGTGGACGGAGAACATGCAGCATTCAGCTTATCCCTTCTCCTATCTTGCTGCACACCCCCACAATGAGGACATTAACACATGGCACAGATTTACGGAGTCATACAAAAGCAATTAGTTTGTCTCCGAGCCGTCAGCAGCAGTACCCGGGCGCGTTTCGCTTTGAGTTACGCGGACGTGAGTATCGAAAAATATTCTCTGAAATGCAGCTTTCGGTAAAGTTAAACGCAATATGCATCTCTATTGTTTCTAAAAAGCTATTTCTACGTGCGTAATGTGTGTAAACTTGACACAAGCGTGCGGTAACGTTGTCGCCAGATTCACTAAAAGCGCCTGTCACAACTAAATGATGTGAGCAGCTCGCCTGAGAAGGAGCCAAACTTACCTGACTTCAGCTCTTGACAAAAAAAGAAAGTAAAGCTTCAGGTTCCCAAAATAATCACACTTGAATTTTCCTTTGTTCTCCTTTAAAAAAGAAATCCTTTAAAGTCTATGGTCGGTGGTGTCTCAAAATAACCATTGATTCCAACTCATAAAGTCACTATTTCAGGTTATTTGTTGACGTTGATCATTTGTTCTTCTGAATTAACAAGAAGTGTGTGAGTGTGTGAGAGGGAGCTGTGCTTTCTGCAAGAGAAGAAGAAGAAGAAATATACGTGTGACAAATTATGCTACCAAGAAACAACACATCATTATCCTTGGGCCTGGGGCTCAGTGAGTCGTAACGAGAGTAATAGGAAATCCACGGTTGGGGAGAGAAACGGTCGTGCATGGCCGGTGGAGAGAGACCATGCAGGGGTATGGATGCTGGAGAGACTCGCAAAATTATGGCTCAAGGCTATTGTAAAAACTGTCGAGCGTAAATGACTGCGATTTCAAACATCTATGGAAGAAAGAAAAGAGAAAGGGGGAGAAAAACCGAGTCTTTCCCTCGCTGTTATAGAGAGAACCGTCAAGTTTTAGTGCGCATTGCTAATTAGTCAATTTCTCTCTGCCTTCACAGCCCGACGACTTTGCTGCTGAGCTGAAACTGCTAATTTCTGGGACCAGCCTTTTTTTGGCTGTGAACTGGATGGATGAATGGCTTGTCTCGCACAAATGACAAAAAGCCCCTGCCTTAATCTCCATCGCCAAAATAACCCCTCATCTCATTCTGCTCCTGCTAGTCCTTCAAAAGAAGGTGCTCTACACAAACTCAAGTTTTGCATCTGTATCATAAACACCATATGCACTATAATGTACACACCTTGTTTATAATGTCGAATTAAAGCTTATAAAATCTTTCCTTTTTCATTTCTGTGTGACAAAAGCATTAAACACAACACAAGCCCAAAGTGATGTAAAGTTATAAAACGGAAAAATAAAGTCTAACATAAACATACAGTGTTTTCATGTGCTATTATCTTGTATGATCAGGTCATTGTTTCACTACCTGAGGTCTAGCTGCAGGCCTGAAAACACAAAGGACTGAAACCTAAGACAACATCCATCAGTGCACAGTAGTAGTGTGTTGTTTGTTAAAGTCCTGGCTGGATATTTAGATTATATATTCCTACACGTTCACCTTCACAGACCCACAAAGCTTATAAGACTCTATCTATTAAGACAAGCTGACTGTTAAATTAATGAAAATAACACCAGTTGTTCTACGTAAATGGTGCTCGTAGCGTTCCATCACAACCAACTATCAAACTAAAAGCCCCTTGATAAGAAAGTCCTGTATTATGTATAAATCTAGTTTGTGTGAATGCTGTAGCCATTAAATAAATAAAAAATACAAGTAATAAATAAATCCCATTCATATTAATTAGACCAATTCCCACTTTTCCAAGTATTACTCCTTCAGCAGTTTCTTCACACAAATTGATGCCAGAAAAGCAGTTTAGTTCCCAACCATTTATGTGGCAATGCAGTTTATCTCCCAGCTTACTTTATATGTTGCATCCTTCATACTTTTCCCATTTGTTTCAACTATTTATAGTCAAATCTTTTCAACTTTTATCTATCATTAATACTTTAAGACGTAATCTTTTTACAAACCTTATAATGTTCCACATTTTCCTACATTATTGGTATTATAATCTAGTTTGTGTGAACCATTAAATAAGTAATAAATATAAATAATAAATAAATCCAATTCACATTAATTAGAACAATTCTGTTTTAGAACAATTCCT
Source organism: Lutjanus erythropterus (assembly GCF_056507025.1). Classification (NCBI taxonomy): domain Eukaryota; kingdom Metazoa; phylum Chordata; class Actinopteri; order Lutjaniformes; family Lutjanidae; genus Lutjanus; species Lutjanus erythropterus. The sequence continues at coordinate 14,364,327 of NC_139328.1, forward strand.
TTTTTAAGTATTCCTACTTTTTCAGCAGTTTCTTCATACATTTTGAAGCCAGGAAAGCAGTTTAGCTCCCAGCCATTAGTGAGGCAATGCAGTTTAGCTCCGACCTTAAAATATATTTTGCATCCTTCATCCCTTTTCTGCTTTTTCAACTATTCATAGCCTTATCTTCTCAACTTCATCTACTTACTCATACTTTAAGTCATAATCTTTATCTAAACCTTTTATGGTTCCACATATTTCAAATGTTTTTTGTATTATACTGTAAATCTAGTTGGTTTGAATGCTGGAAACATTAAATAAGTGATGAGTATAAGTAATAAATAAATCCCATTCATATTAATTAGACCACTTTCCCTAGTATTTCTACTCTTTGAGCAGTTTCCTCATGGAAATTGAAGCTAGCAACTATTTATAGCTTAATCTTTTCAACTTTTATCTACTCATGCATACTTAAATCTAAAATTGTTATTCAAACCTTATATGTTCCACATCTTTCATTATTGGAACCGTTAAACTTTTACAGCCAGCAATGCAGTTTAGCATCAGCCTTTCAACATCCACCATTCACACTGCAATTTCTTCCGAAATTGTCTTGTGTAGCTATTGTTATAATATTTTATGGTACCTTAATTTATGTATACAAACTCTCTTCAGTTCTGTCCAGCTCCTGTCTGAGGCATGAGATCTGGATGTCTTACAATGACATTTACAAACTTGTAAACAAAGCCCTCTAATCTTATTATCTAAATTAGTATCCCTCCTGTGACAATAATAAGGTAGTGTTATCCTAATCATTAGTGGGTTGACATTGGATGGGTGCAGGTTCAAAATTAAGCAAAAATAACTATTATATTCTTGCAAATCCAATCAAAAACAGTTAGGAATGACTTCTTATTAGGACAGAATAAACTGTCAATTAAATAAAGAGCTCAATTAGAGTAAAAAAAAAAAACTTACATGCAGGACTCCCGTGGGACCAGAAGTGACAGATACCTCACAAGTTATGAAATGACAGATAGGGATAAATGGGTTTGTTCATGTACTATGAAATAGAGCAACACCATGCTAGCGTCAAGCAATAACAGGCCACATAGTATAGGTAGCATTTATAATAGATGGAACCAGAATATAGTTTGATGTTTGAGTATTTGACAAGCACACAGCCTGCATATCCCCCACTTGTAGTTATACTGAGAAAATTCATTCTACATGAACTCTTGTGAGATGACTGATTAGATTGTGCACTGCATCTCAAATAATAATCATCACTGAAGGAAAACTATAATATCGTTGTATTAATTAGTGGTTTGAAACCACTAAGAAAGCTGTTTGTATTGTTGTTTGCTACTATTATTGTGTTGCCTCATTTTCACTTGACACCACAGAGCATTACAGTAGTGTAGCACTGTATTTCACTTCGGAGCCACATACTGTTATCTGTGCTAGCACTCAGTTAGCACTACATTACCCAAGTCTCGAGCGAGCTATTCTAACGCAATAAAATGACCATTTCCAACTCTTTCAGCTCTTTGTAGCAACTCAGTCTCCTGAGGCCACTGGTCTTCAGATTGCAGGGCGTTTATGGTTGTAAGTTGTTGCAGTGTGCAGAGGGAGGGGGGAGGGGGGGGGGGTCATCAGATAAGAGAAGAATTTCCAGACTAATTAAACCCTTTGAGACAAAGAATCACACCACAGTGATTTACAACTCTCTGTACCAGTTAACCCGACTCATATTTATCTGTCATATTACTCAGATACCATATCTACCTCCATGGGTAAAAAGTCTTTTTGTCCTCAACAATATGGACACCCGAGAAAAGAAGATAAGAAAGTAAATATCAACAGCCACGTGAAATTTAAATAATGTAGTTCACTCAGTTTTCAAAGAGACAGAGCTGCTAAAAAATTACACAAAGATCCCAGCCACTGATTATCTACTATACAGTGAAATGGGTTAATAAGCTCTCTATTTTACCCACAGCTACTACACAACTTAATGTGTAATGCTTATATGATAGCAAGATTTCTCCTTGTTTGTAACACATAAAAATCATACTAAACAACTCAAATCACAGACATTTCTGTGGCCTTGAATAACTGATTAAAGAATGAACATTTAATCTAATCAGTGCAATGGAACAAAACAAAAGGAGAAGCTCCAAAGTTGTGAATAGCAAAGTCTACCAGGCATAATTCCTTTTGCTGGCTGCTGCAGAGGGGTATGCTAAGATAGAAAGTATTATTTTCCTAAATGGAAGGTGTCAGATGGTCACGGAAATGTGATCGGCTGTTCAAGATCACTGCTTCCCATCTGCAATTTGTGACGTGTGAAAGATTCAGCCCAAATGTGCTCACCAAGCGTAAATCCTCAGCACTTTCTCTTATCGTGGAAAAGCAAGATAACCAGCTGTTTACAGATCAGAGAACATATCATATTAATATCATGGAGAGGGTGATAGCATCTTGTTTGTAAAATATTTTGTTAACTAAGTGTGGTGTGGTATGGCAACCTATAAAGTGAAAGTTGTAATTTATGTGTTAGTGAAACTGTTATAGTTTAAAGGTTTTTGTCTGATAAAAAATATTTAAAAAGGGGAGGAAAACAGAAGATGCTGCAGGAAGCATCTTTGAATAGACAAAATCAAAGCAAACTGCAGGTTACAGTAAATACTAAATTATAAAGCAGCATTGTATCAGCAGTTACATTTAAATTAAAGACCCCCCCTCAATTCCAGTTAACTCTAAACACAAGCAGGGCTCCTTTGATTCAACATCTGTCTCCATGTGTTTTATATGATCTGAGAAAGGTTCACAGTTGTGTGTGGAATTATATGATAATGTGATATGACTGCTTTGGATATGGAAACAGGGGATTAAGGGGATTTCATTGTGAGTTCCTGTTTAAGAGTCTCAGTAAACTGTAACTTGAACTGTGTGTGGCAACGGTTGCACCAAATGAGTCCACTTGAATAGGGCTGCAACTAATCATTACATTCATTATCATTTAAACTGTCAATCATTTTATCGATTAATCGATAAATTGTTTGGCTTGTAACATGTCATAAAAAGGTGAACAATGTTGATTACTGTTTGCCAAAGCCCAAGGTGATGTTCTCAAATATCTTGTTTTGTCCACAACCCAAAGATATTCAGTTTACAGCTTTCTTTAATCATGGAAGACTATTGAAACCAGAAAATAATCACATTTAAAAAGCTGATATCAGGGAATTTGTATATTTGTGATTGAAAAATTACTCAAAACAATTAATCCATTATCAAACTAGTTGGCGAGTAATTTAATAGTTGACAACTAATTGATTAATTCAGTGGTTCCCAAACTTTTCCATGAAAAGCTGACTCCCCCCACCCCACACACACACTCACACACACACACAAAGAATAAGTGATTAATCCCAAAGCTTTACTGGCAAAAATAAACATCATTCATTCTTAGAACCTTTACATTTGGTGAATGTCTCTATTCTAGTAAAAGCTTGACTTTTTTTTTTTCTTCTAACAACCCAGCAGAGTAGGATTATACACACTCATCCTTACCATTTGAGTAATAATGACTCATTATCACAAAGCTATTTATGAGTGAGGACAAAAACATCTTGAAATAGTTTTGTATACAGACTTTGGATAAACTGTGATTTTAGGTTAACATGTTCAAATCTAATTTTAACAACTTCAGAGCCTGAGCCTACAGAGCCCTGGGGACCCCGCGTGATTTTTGCTGCCCCCCAATGAGGTCTCGGACCCCAGGTTGGCAACCAGTGGTGTAACTGAGCAATCATTGCAGCTCTACACTTGAAGCATTAGTTTAATTTATAAAGTGGAATACAATGTGAAAGGGTCAGTTAAAGTCCAAAATTTCTGATAGTTTATCCTGATGATTTTCCAAATTTGAAGAGATGCAGTGACCTGTTTACTCAATTAAATATTTTCAATGTATATTTTGATACTGAGAGTGATTAGCGTGTGCTTGTCAAAGTTAGTCAGAGATGATTCATAAAACGTCCACAGTGTAATAAATGGGAGGCACTTATATTTGCCATTCAGGGAGTACGGGAGGCCTGCTGTTTGAAACCCCTAGATCCCCACACATGGCGTAGCCACCACAGACACGGCTCAGAGAGTCAGCCGGCAGCCGGGAGGTGAGCAGAAAGGAACAGGCGGTGTCCCCTTCAGAGTGAGCACAGGAGCGTGTGTGTGTGTGTGTGTGTGTGTGTGTGTGTGTGTGTGTGTGTGTGTATGTGTGTGTACAGTATGTGTATGTGTGGCATTTCTCAAATGACAAAAAGGATACCAGTTGTGCAGTTCAGGTGGGAGGAGACATGGAGGTGGTGTGGAGACTCACCTGAGGGAGAGTCTGGGCTGCTGGGACCAGGGGCTGTAGTAGAGACCCGGAGATGTGTAGGGGCCGCGGGAGGCCACTGTGCCGTGGAGGAGGTTTGGGGGGCTGGTGGGAGAGAGGGGGCTGCTGTTGCGCAGTCTCCCCAGCGTGATGCATCTACCTTCAGGGTGGCAGCAGGCGTGGAGTGGGGTGCGATGGAGCGAGCACGGGCTCAGTGGCGCGGTCACCTAGGGACGCTGAAGCTGCTGTAGCAGGACTGATAGTTATTCCTTGGGAGAATTGCAAGATGAGCCCCATTGTATTAGCAACCCCCTTCTACTAAAACTGTATCAATGTTCTCAAGCCCTTAAAGAATGAAGTTGGGGAGCAAAATATCTGATACACATCTGAGAAGTAAATGCAGCATGCTTTAAAGATATGTTTCACAAAAAATATAATGTTTAAGTACTCAATGTTTTCTACTTTACAAAGAGTATGAATATAGATGTGTGTATGTATGTATATATGTACATAGAGGATGAAAATAGAGATAACTATTTAAATCTACTCCAGGAAAGTTTCATATTTTGTAGATTTTGGAGACCCCTGTGGACAAAAGTGGTAGTGTTTCTACTGTAATAACAACAAAATATAATGTCAAAAATAAAATTATCTGTAGAAAAATCTCCTCCTGCTTCTTTTTAACTGGCTAACATATGACTCACTGTAACTTTGGCTGGGAAAATGTAAACACAGGCTCATTTAAGGAGCAGGCATGCATTAAGAATAGCTATATAGAAACAGGCGACCTTCTTGTGGGTGAAGATTGATGTTTTCAGTATAGCAGCTGTTAATGATTTGCAGCTCCTACTGGCTAGTTAAGAGAAGTGAGGAGTCAGAAATTAGTATAGATAATATTTAAAAATCATGAATCACTGCAACATGACAGGTCTTTGAGCAAAGAGTCATAAATGTGCACAAAAGATTTTAAGCTGACTAATCCAGTAGAGTGCAAGATTAGCTGCGGAAAGCCCCGTTGGTCACATGCACACACACACACACACACGACCATTCACTAATAAACAACAAAATATTAATTAAGTCCGAAATGGAGTAGGAGGAAGTGAGGAAGTATGGTAAGTATCTGTTCCTACCTCACTGGTTCTGAAACAGCTATACAAACACACGTATATATATATATGTATGTATATATACAAACGTGTACATATATATATACATGTGCAACAGTTATTGAGAAAAACATGAAAATATGTTATTAGTAGTATTTAATTGTAATTTTAAGTTCTAATTACAATGTTGGTGATTAAAAAGGGTTACATTCAAATTCTCTTTTCAGATTTCCTGGAAGAGATTTGAACTCTAATAAGTGATCTCTTATAGCTAAAAATTAGCTGTATGCGGTTACTATTCATTTGTTGGTTAATGTTATTTTGTTTTTTTATGTCTGAACATTTTTAGCATGTTTGAGAAAAAACTACTCAATACTATGTATAACAGTATTTTGAAAAATGAATAATACAATAACAAATAACATTGCTCTGAATTAGCACACCATCATGTTTCACTGTGAATCTGAATGGCTGTTGTCTGAGTTAAACTTCAGTAAATTTCTTTGGCAATGGGAAGCCAGCAAATTATTCCATACTGATTTGAAATTCTCAGACATTAAGCTTTTTAATTTCCCAGCCATACTTCTGTGTTGCGACTGTTTGAGTCGTATGTTTTAGAAATTCTCTGTGTCTAATATGGTCAGCACTCCCAATTATTCACTCCACTGACAAGTGAAACAAATGGGACCAACCAGTGCATTCTGTATTATCTACACCCCTTGGATTCCCTGACAATAATTAATACAATGGCAAGCTGCTGTTACCAGCCCCGACGACATGAGCTCAACAACATAAGCTCTCTCTTTCCAAGAGCTCTTGAGAGGAAATTACATTCAGCGGTGGGGTCATATACATTGTGGCCACTATCAGACGGGTCATATCATGCTATAGATAAAGGTCCTATTGTAGGGTGCTGTTAACATCACCAGGTTATTACTCACATCATTACACCATGAATGTAAGGTGCATGGAATATGTCAAGAATAATATGAATGTAGCCCTGACCACAGAGATACACACAGTCTTTAACAGCAAAGACTGTCCCATATGTATTGGGAAAGTTCATGAATATGCACCAGTGCTGACCACCTCGTCCATATGGTCACACACCATTATGTGGTGTAACTTCATTCTCACATAATACACACACACAAGAAAACTGATACATCATATGAAGTGCACCTAAGCAGTATTTGATAATTTAGGTGTGTATTTTCTCAATAGAAACACTAGCCTCATGATTAATTAAAATTAAATAAACACATTTTTTCAGTTTAGCAGCCAACTGACCACTTTTCTCTTTTGAAGACTTGTCATATAATCACACTAACCCCTCTTATTTTAGCCTACGAGGATATTAACAGGTTTTTTAATTATAGAGGAGCACATTCCCCCAACATCCATTAAAGGAATGCCATGCTAATTTTAAATCCTCGCAGCAGGCATTGGCATCAACAGAAGAAAAGTGGATGAGTTTCTCTTTAACAGCTGTAATTTGTGTTTTCCAATCACCATGCTGATTTCTGCTCATTATACTCCGGTTTCACACCGGTAAGTGAGCAAAGTTTGGATTGATTGACTCTAATTAACTAAAAAATGTTCCAAGCCATGGATTTATTATCATGCTAGCTAGCCACAAATGTCAGAGACTTTCACAAATTATTATCCTGTTAAGATAAATATCTTTGAAATCAAACGAGTGTGGAAACACGAGGAACACGTATTGTTATACTGATGAATTTGTTTGGCATGTTTTCTGCGGAGTTCCACATTAAACGACTCACCTGGGCAAACACACTGTTCCAGTGTATTGTTAAGCGGTACAGTATGACTGAATGACAGATGCTGTAGTCACCTAAACTTTAAAGGAGCACACTCCCTAATAATCTACTGCAGTTTATAAAAACTGAAGGGAGTGAATAGTGGAGAATGTTTAAAATTATGCTGTTAAATAAAATAAAATATAATCTTCTCTATAAAATAAGATATTAACAGTTACCATATAAACCAGAGCAGAACTGCCTGGTCCATCCTATGTTAACAGAGGACCTATTCCCTCTTGTGTGCTCCTAAAACTTGGCAGCATCTCCCTCATTGATATTTTAGACACAGTAGCACCTCTCTCCACTCACATTCTTTCCTTGACTCCATCAGCTCCATGGCTCAACTCTCCACTTGCTCATGAACAAAGGCAGGATGGTCTGAGTGGACACCTCCATTTTTCCTGGTTTTAAAAAGACCTCAAAACAGAATTTTGGTTAGCTCAAGAAGACAGAACGTTGCTCTGATTCACTTGGCTTCACATCAACGATCAGAAGTGATCGCTGGGGTGAATCCAAACGAAACGGGCCCATCGTCTGCATGGTGGCGCCAGGCTGAAATTGAGAATCATGCTGCCTGTAAATCAGATTTTACCAACATGTCTCTTGCAAAATATGCTTTTATACAAAACTACGAAAAATCTTCTAAATCAGCTTTGATGTAACACAGAATACGACAACACAGTGAGGCTTGTGCTGCATTTTCCATCCTCATCACACTGAAACAAACACCTAACATAAAAGAAAATACATCTGAGCTGTCAAATAGCCCCATCAGTATTTTCACAGTCCACCCTCTTTCAGAGTAGCAGCATTTAGGTACGTGCACATTGAGGCACGCCTGCAGATAAATGTGATGACATCTAGTTGAGGCTCACTTTCATTTATTTAGGGGATTGATTAGATGCAAAGAGAGTAGATAAATGTGTTGGGGAGGCACTTTCATTTGAGATATTACCATATAGTCAGTAAGGAATATGAGACGGACTGAACATTTTTCTCTTCAAGGTGCTTTTGGAGATCTAGTGGCATCATGGTGTTAGAAGCTGAGTAGCTGATATGAGGTGCTGTTATGCTTGCATGTGACTGTACAATATCATGCAGCATTTTTAAGTTCAAAACTAAAGAAGAGGACTTTTTTGCAGATAAGAGACTATAAAACAGGGTTACACTGACAAAGATTAAATCAATCTAAGATTAGTTCTAATCAGGGTTAGAGTTAGAGTAGATTTAAAGTAGATTAAAAATTAAGCAGAGCTGTGTTACACAATTAAAAACTAATCTCTGTTTAGCAAATTTATAGTATAAGTTTAATGACATAAACTAAAACTGTGGGAATCAAGTTAATATAAATGAATAAGGAAAACCATTGTTGGTCTATATTCCTCACCAAAATGTTACACTGGTTGCTAGCTAGCTAAAAAGTTATCAAAATACTGCATCGTTTACTAGCTTCCGTAGCTAAAAAGGTAATAAAATTTAACATTGTTTGCTAGCTATTGTAGCTAAAAAGTTAACAAAAATACATTTTTGTTAGCTACTGTAGCTAAAAACTTAAAATGTTACATTATTTGTTAGCTCGCTATAAAGTTAGCCTAGCCTAGTTAGCCTACTAATTATGGCTCAGCAGAAAAGCTCTAATTTCTTCTCCTTTGAGAAAAACTTGTTGGACAAATTAATGGAGAAATATGGCAGGACAATAAAGAAAAAAGAGACTGCCTGGAAGCAACTGGCAGACTATTTTAACAGACAGACAGCCATTTTTAACCTTTTTCAAGTTAACAGGCCAGAGAATCACATTTTAGATTTTAAGGAGGAGGAGTTTGAAGATTTGGTGCATTAGAATTAAATTTAATCTCAGTTTAGAGTTAGAACTAAACTGAGGTTTAAAGACTGGTTTAATTTTTAATCTTCCTTAATTTTAAGATCATTTAAAGTTTGGTGCAACATAATTTAAAGTAAACCGGAATTTAATCAGGTTTAAAAATTAATCCTTGCATGCAACCCAGTCAAAAAGTCTGAATACTTAATAATTTTTTTTAACCAAAATTATTTTACTATTCTACTTGTCTTAACCATAATAATCTTTAATTTCAGATTAATTGCTATGGCCATGTTAAGATACTAGACTGGAACATGTTGCAGTCACTTGTCTTTCTTAGGTTGTTGTGTTCACACTGCCCCCTTCTGTCCCCACGAGTAGGAGAGGCATCCAGCATATCAACAAAACAACAGCATCTCTATCAACCACACAGACAGAGGGAGAGGGCAACTCATAATTCTGAGGAGCAGCCTAAAAGCATTGACCTTGAGATCAAAAATGGGAAAGAAAACCAACAGCATGTGTGTTCTTCTAAGGATTATAGGGTTATTATTATTTACTAAATTAAACACATGTAATAAGCATGATAAGATTTAGACAAGCATTGTTTATCCATTAATATTTTTACTTAACTTTTATAGTATATATGGAACAGGCAGAAGTGTTGTGTACCATTAGAATGACATTGTTGAAACATGATGAAACAAAAATCAATTTTCCACAAGTACTAAATGTGATTCAGTTAAGATTCCAAATTGAAAACAGTGTTTCCCCAGGGTTCTTTAGAAAGCCAGTGGATAGTGCGCACACAACATCCTTTTGTGCACACTATTTACCCCTGGATTGCTTCAGGCTAATGTCTCAATAATTTTCACTCCTTTCTCAGGTCCTTCCCACAAAGGACTTAACTAATGATCCATGGACAAAATGAAGCATTTAAATTTATTCATTAATCATTCATCTCCAGCTCATTGAAAATGCTAAACTTCCACAAAATTAAGATTGAATATTGAAAAGTGATTGAGGGAGACAGCTTTCAGAGAGTGAGGCGAGTGAAGGAGTGCCGGGTGCCCGATAACAAAAAACAGGGTCTTTCGAAGAGACAGTGGTCTTCACATGGGCATGGTCAAGGTGGCCAAGGTGTACTAAGTGCTAGTTAAGGTCACGGGGTTTCACTAGTTGTAATTAGATCTTGGAATCTGGAGAAGCGTAGAATTTCTGTCAACACTGCCTGTAATTATTCTCTTTTCCAATTAATGGTGACATAGATTAATTATCTGATGAGGCAAAGCCAATTGCAATCATTCACCCAGCTAAAATTAGATCAGTCCTGACAGCAGCATGAAAGTCACCTGTTTCATTGTTATGGATTTGCTGCAAGTAAAGAGGGGGGAATAGTGAAGCGTGCTAGGGTAAGTAAGTTGTCTGGTACAGGTGAATGTCCAATTACACTGCTATTTGAACTGAAGGCATCTACTCATTCGATCGGCATCTGGACTGGCTTGTTTGTTCACCCCAGCATCATCGGTGGTAGTAGAGTCATCTGTCAAGGATTGCAGGAACGCCGAGATGAGCTGAATCTCTTCTGACACCCCCTCCTGTTTAAATAAGGGACAAATAGAATAAATGGAGACAAGCTAATTAAGAAAATGCTGCTTTTTTTGTCGAAAGGCAATAACACACACTCCTCGCTTTGTGTGCATCCCACACACAGCTGACGGTGGATCTGCAATTGTGAAAGTAAAGTTACCATCTTGTTCTTATTTTTGTGGGGAAGGAGAACAAGAGGCTCCTGGTGAACCACGTCCAGGTTCAGTGCTCTTCTGTTTTAAAAACCTCAGCATCCAGTTTTTCTATTAAACTGCCTGGCACTGTCAACCAGCTTGGGAATCTGAACCGGCCTAGCCATGCAGAAATTCTCTGACTAACAATTATATCAGCAACAGGATCTTGGATTACTGTCCCCTGGGACTGGGGCAGTGGGCGTCTGCTCCAATCATTACTGGCCATTCAACAAGGCTGTGCACTGCTCTCCGCTGTTAGCCATTGTCAATTATGCCATCCCTAGTGTAAACTCGCAGAACACAAAGCTGAACTGCCAGTTCTGGCAGGAGTGTAACAGGATGACAGCCCGCCGCCCCCCACCACCAACCCCCCACCCTCTCCCACCCACCCATCCACCCTAGGGTTCCCTGGCCTTCCTCCCCTCAAGCTACTTTTGAGCATACTGCCATTTGGCATCTGATTCAAGCACGCCACAGCCGTGAAAGCGCTAACCTGACCTCTCTTATGTTCTGCTTGTGGGGTTAAGTGGACATGATGGATTAGTATGGGCCTCATCTGAATTCAGCCTGGTTTAACTCCGGTTACAACTGGTATCAGATGTGATTCCTTCAATTCAACTCTTACAAAGTTGCAATAGCACTAATAATGTGTCTTCACTGTCAGTGCATTTTCTTTGTGGATCATAAGATCACATTAAAGTAGAGCTAGACAGATATATCAATTGGCTGATATTAATGGCTGATATTGGTTATACTGGTCTATATCACTATCTGTGTATATGTTGTCCAATATGACCTTTTTTGATAGAACATAATGTAGGTTGTATTTTTTTTTTCTTTAGTTTTACTATGTAATATATTTTGTTGAATTATGTTCTTACATATTTTTCCAATAATGTTCAAATGCAGGGCATTCCATAATCTATTCAAGGTAACATGCATTAGGCTGGGTAATATATCGATAATATATCAATATCGTGATATGAAACTAGATATTGTCTTAGATTTTGGATATTGTTATAACATTATATGTCATAAATGTGTCTTGGAGTGGCTAATTCTAGTTTCAAAGGCTACATTACAGTAAAGTGATTATATTTTCTGAACTTACCAGAATGTTCTAGCTGTTCTAATATTTTCTTTTACCCACTAAGTCTTAATATGATTATTTATCGAAGAGTATTTGGTCAAAAATATTATATTTGATATTGTTCATACTGCCCAGCCCTAACTGTTTGCTATTTTTAAGAAATTGTAAATTTTGAGATATATATTGTATATTGCTGAATATCCTAAAAATCTAGATTAATTATGAGCCATATCACCCAGCCCTCTGGTGCTAGCTGTTGCTAATATGACTAAACATAACATTAATAAAACTTTGATATTACTTTATTCATGAACATGATTGACAGATTTTCATCAGCTACAGTGGTTGGTAAAATGTGAAAAAAAAAAAAAACTCCCATGATCCCACACTTCTAAAGCACTGTCAATATTTAAGGGGTGTGTGTGTGTGTGTACACATATATGCAGGTTTACTGTTTCAGTGACATTTTAGACAATAAAGTTTGATTTGTTTGTTCCATTATTCTGTTTGTCACACAATATTGGCTGATATATTGATATATACTCCTTGATATACGAAATCCAGCATCGGTCAAGCCCTACATTAAAGGACTTAATATATAGGTAATCATGCAGATTGTGTGTTTATGCCTGCTCATAAACTAATAAAGGTTTTTTGTATTCTATCTCATATAGGTTTTTCTACGTGTGTACTTTCTGGAGGATAGACCCTGGACTGGACTGTTCATGAGGAGCCTGTTTAAAGTGAGTGTTGCCTGCTCTGATGGACCCTGTGCTGAGCTGTGACGGGTGACGGTGCGGTGCGCTTGAATACACCAGCTCTTTTGTCCTTCACACTCTGCAGCTCTCTGATAGCTCCTCCCCCTGTGCCCTACTCCTCCCTGCCTTGAGCTGTGATCTGCTGGGGCCTTTTGAGGCTGGGCCAGTGAGACATGGCTGCTTCCTGTAATGTCTGGACCAGACCCATCAAAAAAATATGTCAGCAGTCAGAGGAGGAGAAACTGAGAAGGAAACCACTTAATGGTATTTTCATCGGGTACTCCCCTGGAAAACCACTAATCAAATCTCAAAATATTTTGCCTCCAGCATATCTGATGAAGCTAAATTTGATTTTTGGTGAAGAACAAATTAGCCAACAAAAACATCACAAAATCTTCTGATTGCAACTGATCAACATGTATAGTTAGGGGTTTAGGGTGTCAACTGTTAAAGGGATAGTTCACCCCAAAATCAAAAATACTTATTTTTGCTCCGCCCTTTAGTGCTATTTATCCATCTAGTTTGTTTTGGTGTGAGTGTTGAAGATATTGGCCATCGAGATGTCTGCCTTCTCTCTCTAACCACAGACAGTAGAATAAGTGGACAGAGATTCCAATTCTGAAAAGTGAAGCCAATGCAAAAATGCCTTAAACTTGTATTCTTTCTAATGGCCAGCAGGTGGCAACTCCACTGACTGCAGAAAGAAGTCTGATTGTGTGTAAGCGTGTGAAAATCACCCTACTTCTCACTTAATTTATGACCTCAGTAAACAGTTTTCTAATGGACTCATGGTCTAAATCACATATTCAAGTGTGTTTTGAAAATTATGGTTCCATTTAGAGTAAAATATATTCTTTAGGGCGGGGCTGCCATGTGATTGACAGGTCATTCCCAGTGAGTCTGTCCAGTGAAACACACAGGGCTCATGAACCTCAGGTCAAACTGTCAAACTAGGCAGCGCTGGTCAAATCTGAATCAATATTTTTCAACTACATTGTATATTTCTCACTTAAAATATTTTAAGAAACATACTCCAGTGTACAGTTTAGTTGTAAGGCACAGTATGTCACACACCAGTCCATTCTTTTATTGGTAATGCACATGCGCTGGTTGCCAAAAAACAAGATGGTGAACTCCATTATGCCAAATGTGAGGCTTCAAAACATTAATCCACAAACCAATGGGTGATGTCACAATGGCTCCATGCACTAATTATTCTACTGTCTATGACTCAAACATAATGGAAATAGATGACACTGGGCTTGTGGTCCTCAAAGTGCCAAAAATACATTAAAAATCATAAAACTACATCAACTTTAGAGAAATTATGATCCAATTACTTTAGATAATTCTTTTTATCACAGAATCAAAGTACTTGCGACATGAAACTGCTCACAACAAGGTTTGTGGATTATCAAGCTGAGTGCTATCTAGTACCATTATCTTTGAGAAAAGGCAGACAAATCTATGGCCAATATCTCCAAAATTCAGCAACTCATACCAAAACAGTCTAGATGGATGAATAGCACTACAGGCCAGAGGGAAAATATGTATTTTTGATTTTAGAGTAAACTGCCCTTCTAAGGTAAAGAAGTAAAAAGTGTGGAAGTAGTTCTTAGTATGGTTGCATGCCACCTGGCTCTGCGGTAATGCTGGACAGGACATTTCATAAAGATTCATCACTGTCTCTCTGTCCGCTTTGACCTCATCTCACATCACAGCACAGATTAGACACCGATTATCCTCTAAATGAAGATCCTTACTTCTCAACCTTGTAGAATATGCTGCTACTCTTCTGCAAGACGGACAGAAGGTTATCCTACTCACAGAGAGGAGGCTCTAACACAGATATCTCCCATGTGGTGTAATGAACTCACTCCGAATTAGCTGTAAAAAGTCACAAAATTGCCCCTACTAAACGGTAAACAAGCACAAATGTGACAATGCACAATGTGTTGTGTGTATATAGAGTCATCTTGAGAGGCAGAGCTAGCCTCAGACACAGAGTCACTGCATAGGCACTCTGGCAGACACATCATCCATCACATCAGTCTGTGATCTGATGAGTGAATGTATAGACTGTAATGTAAGAGTGGCGTCTTTAACTCCACCATAGCAGCCAGGCACAAAGCCTTGGTGGGTGTTTGCCTGGCTGCCCTTGCTTGGCAAAGAAGACACAAGGCAACTGACTAGCCGGATGAGGCTCAAACAATGCCAAGCATAACATGGAGTCAGTGTAGTATGCAAAAGAATACGCTCCCATCCGGTAGAATACCTACACTGGGATAAAAGTTGAATAAAGGGATTTACCATTTAAATGGATTGTGACAGTTTTTGAAGTTTTCCAGCCTGTTTTACATGTATATGTACAAATACCTGGACTGTTTTTATTTTCTGGTCGGTCTCTTGAGAAAGAGCCTGGCACCGGTCCAGTTCAGCCTGGCTGTAGAGGCTGCGTTGTTTGAAGTATTTCACCAAAGCTTTGTGCATCCTCTTCTGCAACAAAGAGAGCTAGGGGGAGAGAAGGCAGAGAAAAGGAATTGGTAAGGCAGGAGAGGAAATTAATGGCAGTGTTCAAGAAGAATGATGGAGGGGAATAGAGAAAGCAGTCAATAGCCCATTCTGCAGTACACGGGCCTGACAGGAATTTCACAGTCTCTTGGTTTCTCTGCCCACTCGTGTGCACTCATCAGAATCCAGTCACATCTGGCTGCCAGGATGGGGGGTTAATTTTCTCTAAATGCTTCAGCAGTTTTGTTCTAGCCGAGGCAAACTCTGTGACTGCAAAGCTGATGAGTAAAATATTTCTACTTCACCCAGTTTAACTTTATACCAATCCCCTCAAGACATATTTTACACATACACACAGAGTCATGAACCCCCCACTGAAACCAGAAATTATTCCTAGTCTCTTGGAAAGACATGCTGCTTGCTTTATTATTTGAAC
Organism: Lutjanus erythropterus; assembly: GCF_056507025.1. Taxonomy (NCBI): domain Eukaryota; kingdom Metazoa; phylum Chordata; class Actinopteri; order Lutjaniformes; family Lutjanidae; genus Lutjanus; species Lutjanus erythropterus. The sequence goes on from NC_139328.1 coordinate 14,380,014, forward strand.
ACAGTTTCAAGCAAAGAGGTTTAAATTCTGATAGATGCCATTGCTTTTCTTCCCCCTCCATCTCTCTACTCTTCCTACAAAGCTTATCATTGCTTGGCAATGTGTTCCCCAGTGCATTGAAAACTAAAGCGAATTAGCTCAGTCATCAGCTCCTGAAGGAAAGACAATAACAAGAATGCTCTTTATGGTGTACCCTGTTAAAACCCAAGAGCTGAAAGCCTCCACATAAACAAAGCAATGCTTACATGTACAGTAGAATCAAGAGGATTTTTATGAGAGGCACATGCTGGCAACAGCTATCAGATGCTAATTAATCATGCATCTTTTTCATTTACAAACAAGAATTTTGCTTATTTGGATGTGGTTATACTTGTTGAATTCTGATGAAGTAATATCCTAATGTGAAAACATTTAATATTACTACATCCTCTTTTTGAAAAACTAATCTAATATTAGATAAACCAGCTGAAGAAGAAGTATGTCCTATTTATCATTTGTTCAATCAAACCACGTTTGATTAGGCAATTATTAATTAAACAATTAATTAAATAGGTCTTTCACTACAAACATACAGTACAAAACCTATGAATACCACCAAATTTGCAACACTTTAAGTGGTGTGGCTGAATGGAACTACTTAGTCAAGTAAAATTATGTTTATCTGAATTGCAAGTATATTAAAGGACCAGTGTGCAGGATTTAGGACTGCAACATTTAGTTGATTAATTGATTAGTTGACAACTACAAAATTAATCACCAATAATTCTGACGATTAATTGTTTTAAGCCATGTTTTAAGAAAAATTGTCCACATTTTCTGATTCTAGCTTCCCAAATGTGGGTTTGGTATGTGACTTTATGACGGTAAATTGAATGTCACTGAGTTGTGGACAGAGTAAGACATTTGAGGACATCACTTTGTGCTCTGGGAAATAGTGATCAACTTTTTCAGCATTTTCTCTCAATTTTATGGACCAAACAACTAATCGATTAATCCAGAAAAGGATCAAACCAGCAACTGATAATGAAAATAATCATTAGTTGCAGCCCTAGTAGGATTAAGTGATATCTAGCTCTGAGAGTGCAACCAACTGAATACCACTTGCCTTACCTACCTTTTCCAAGTATGTAGGATAAACTACGGTGGTCTCTCACGAAAAATGCTAAAGGCTGCAGTTCAACATGGCAGACACTATGACAGAGGTCCTGTGCTCTCTGCGGACAAATGGCTGAACTTGTAGATGATAAATGGCTCATTTTGAGGTAATGAACGTAATATTTATACTATGTTTTCATTAGCCTATAATCACCTGAAATTAAGAATTGTTGTGCTTTTCTTACTTTTGGATGAGCCCTTTATATTGTTTATACAGAGAGTGCAGGTCCTCTTCCATGGACGCTCCGATGTTGAACTGCCATGTTTCTTTCTGTTTTTCACAGACAGTTTCACACATAGTTTGTCCTGCACGCTTGGAAGGGGAGGGTGAGGCAAAGTGTGCCACTAAATCCTACACACTGGTCCTTTAAGTATAAGTATGCTTTTATTATTAGCAAAAGGTATTAAAGAGTATCACAATAACAAATTTTGCAGAAAGATGTACTATACTATTATATATTATATTATTGGGTTATTATTACTGATGTATTCATATGTAAGTAGTAGTTGCAGCTGGTCAAGGTGGAGGTATTTTAACTATTTTATAAGCTATAGGGGACTTTAATCTATAACACTACATCATTTTTTATAAGCTTTTCATGTGTTTTGTATGTAAAACTTTTATATGTAAAGTAACACATAATGAAAGTTGTCAAATAAATGTAGTGAAGTAAACTGTACAATATGTTCCTTTGACTATTTTTGGGGTAGAAACATATGGTACACATAAAATGGAACTATTCAACTAAAGTGTAGCTACTTCAAATGTGTTCTTGCAGTGAGCACAGTGCTACATGAACTTAGTTAAATTCTACCACCAAAAATATTCAAGGTATGTGGCTGGTAACACTTTACTCAAGATAAAGTAACAACATGGATACTAGATGCTTGATCTGCCCTAGCTGTATTTCAACTTGACAACTTGTGCCGAGTTAATCATGCACTATTACTACAGTATAACCTGCATTCTAACCTGTGAATATTAACTATGGGTTGTGTGGTGACAGCTTTGAAAAGCTCAAATCACAATTATGAGCCCACTCCCAAACATGTATTATAGATGTTTTTCATGTTTTTGGGGTTTTTTTATGCTTTTGGGCAAAAAAAAAGCACAAGGTACAAGTGCATGTACTTATAATAGTACAAATCTGTGATATATAGTGGCTGTCTGGAAAGCATAATAAGGGTTGTTTTAACTTGTCACTTGAACTTTTTGTCAGGGATGCCTACTGTCAGGATTATATTTCTGAATAAGGATACTTAAGAGATGGTTTCCATTGTGTCCCTCAGTTGAATATAATAAAAGAGATTATGGGCTCCCCACACACACACATATACACAAATGACTGGTGTGAGGCATCACACACAATGTTTTGATCTCTCAAATGATCCTGACAATGTTAAATGCATTTACCTTATTGCCTCCAGAAACAAACAAATCAATTAAGGTCAATCACATTGTGTAATGTATGTACTAAGTGGGACATAAAATGCAAACATTATGAGGATAATTGTACATGTAAAATACTAAAGAAGAGTGCTTGACTGTTACTGTTTAAATCAGATTAAATGCGATAGGCCTGCATCTACATTTCAGAAACATTCTTGATTATAAGCTTGTTATAAAAACTAAATTCAGGCATAAAACGTTAGCCGAGAGGCTGCAGAAGTGAAGAGTTGAAACAAACAAAAATGGTGAAGGCTGAATCCGGAGTAAAAGAAAATCAGGCTTTGATCATGAGCGTGGAAAATCCTGTCCACAGGATTTTATTTTTGCATGCATTTTTCACTTGATAACATTCATGCAGTTAGATGAGGAATTGCTCAAGTAAAGGTATTAGTCATTTTTGGAACAAATAATGTGTATTTTTCATTGCAGGAATCAGTGTGGCTCCATCCCGGTGTTATGGTTGTCATGTGTAATACTATTCCAGTTAAATAGTGTCAAAAACTATAAAGATTAAACAGTAAAATGCTGCTGAGTTGTCTCCCTCAACTAGTCAAGACCTCTGCTGCTATTTTAGCACTGAAGGCACATTCATTGTCTGATCCTAACCTGTGTTTGCTGCTGATCCCTAACTGACGGTGTGTGTGAGCTGTGTTGAGCAGAGGCACATTTGTAACAGCCCGATATTAAAACGTTTCACTTCTGACCACCTCACAAAAACTATAATCAAGAAAATGGAGAAGGTAAAGTATTTACATGTACCATCAACCTCTCTCTTTCCTCCCCTTGGTGGCAAAACTACATAGCTATCATTACATTATGTCACATCCATCATCCTCCTCCACTCAAGTTATCTCATCATTATTAGATTGCTGCAGTAACCTCCTCACTGGTTGCCAAACTAAAACCTTCTTAAAATTACTGCCCATGCAAAAGAGAGCTATCCAGTGTGAAAAAAATAACACGGACTAGAACATGAGGGTACAGGACAGAAGATAACAACACAAAGATCCTTAGTCATAAAACATAATTAAAAAGAAAGGGGGTAAGAGATAGTAAATATAACAAAGATTAAATAAACTGACCTGTCTGTAATAATGAAATGATTTATGTGCATGGTTTGTCTTGCTCAATGCAAACATTGACTGCTGTTTGGCCTCCATGAGGATCTTCTTTAGATCTTCGTACTCACTCGACAGCTGTTTGTTCTCCTTCAGTGCAATTTTTAGTGCTTCCTATACACACACAAAAACAAAAGGTTTATATAAAGCAACAAAGGTAATCATTCACAGCATTGTTCAATATTCACTTCTGATTGGTGAATTATGGCATTCCAAGGTCTGTTATTTCTGAATAACAGACCATTGCTATAGAAACAGTTCTGTCCATAAAATCATTTTAAAATTAATAATTGGTCTCTAAATAATTTATTTTCTAAGTAAGCAGCCGTGTAACAAGCAGAATAATGTACAGTGAGTGTGTCATTATTGCAAAATAAACCCCTTCAGGGTGATTCAAGGGATTCAAGGTCCTGTATCACCCGGTCAGGGTTTATTTGGCAATAATGATCCGCTTACTTAGTTAACATGTTCACAGCAGCTATTAAATAACAACCAAGACACAAGTAGGCACCATGTCAGCTGCAGATGTATATTGTAACTATTGTAATTGTGGCATACTAGTTTGTCACAGATGATCTGACTTTTTGTCTCAGAATTCTGATTCTAATCAATTCAGTATCTGTCAATAATGGATATCAAAATGACCAATTATCTCCTTTTTTCCCCCCAAATTACCAATGTAAATTATTGTGTAAATGTCACTTCATCAGGGGTCTACAACCCTTACTATTAAAAGAGCAATCTGTCTGGAGCTATTACTTTCTCTGTTTCTCTGAGACTTTTCTTCCTTTGGATTTGGCATTCATAGCTAGCCTAGAGAGACTCAAGACTAGCCACTGGCAAAATTTAGAGGAAAAGGCACTGAGCCATAGATGTAGGCTGTGACACACATTTTGATATGGAAAATATTAAAACTTTTTTTTTAATTCAGTGTATAGGCCATTCTAGAGAATGTTAGAATCATTCTACAAGGAATGATTAAAATGAAAATTAAAATGTTCAAACAAGAACCATTATTCATTACCATTTAATTTTAAAGCCACAGGGGGGCACTGGAGCAGGTTGCAGACCACTGCACTAGACTAATTTTTATGGGTTTACATTTTTCACGACAAGAACACCCACAATTGATTTACATTAGATCACAGACCCCCAATCTGGATCAAGGTCTAAGGACTAAGACGCTAAGTTCCAATCAATCAAAGTGGCCAATGCTTTTTCTTTCCTTGTTCCAACTTCCAAAAGATGTGACCAAAGTTTAGCAATATTCCATTCCTCCTTTTTCTGGGGAGTCCTTACAGCCCACTCTGGGACCCCTGTAGGTCTGCGGACCACAATTTGAAAACCACTGATGTATGGTAACTTGAGTCCAGGGATCACTGCTGTGCTAAACACCTGAGCTGGTGTCCCTCTGTGACTGAACACATGTAACTATAGTCACAGATAGTGAATTTTATAAACACATTAACAAGAAAACCATATTTAATGTGGATCAGTCAAATCATGGCAGACACCGGATCTGATGAATGAGGTCAGTATCAGGCCTGGTATATCTAATTGGTGTATCCCTGTCACAAGGTACTAAAAAACACCAGTATTGGAACCAGGGACCTGAGAATCTGAGACTATCGAGTGTGAATTAGAGTAACCAGTATTCACAGCTGGATTTGCGTTAGTATGATGACCATTTTAGCAATATAGCTGAAGTAGGCCACAGATACTGGTTGAGGAACAACCGCTGAGGCTGCATTACGGTTAGTACAGACGTAAAATACATAGTGAATGATCACATAGATCAAAATGACTCACAATCTGCTGTTTCCAGATACTTAGGAAAAGATTTTATATGATGAACAGAACTGGAGAGTCAATATACAGTACTGCACATACTGTAAAGTAGTACCACACTGACCATTTGGAAGATAATTTAGTTGTGACCAGCTATGTGTGTACAGAATACAATATATTCTTTCTGTACTTTGCTGTTAATTAATAGATAAATAGCAGGCATACAACAGTGGACACTTTTCTGGGAAATCAAGCAAATAAATCACAGTGAGTATGTGTCTCTCTGCATGTCCTCTTTTCATTTGAACAATGTTTCCCAAGTACTGGAGATGTGGCTGGTGAATATCTCAAGTCTACCTGCAGACATAATGAAGTGTGTCTCTGCAGTAAAACAGAACAGCACTAAAGTGATGAGTTTAACCCAGCAGAAAGAGGGGCTGTAAACATGACAAATGCCTGCTATTGATTTCAGGTTTAATTACTCCATGCAGCACTGACAAAGCCCATCTGATGCTGTTGTGAAGTGTAAATGGAACAAATTACACTTCATTGCCCATAAGAAACTGATAGCGTCGGCAGTTTGCATTGTTTACTTTGTGCTCGCCAAACGACAAGCCCTGATCAAATCAAAAAATAGGTGCACGTATGAAAGACAGAACACTTCCAGATATGTATGGGGTGAATAAGGATGACCACCGGCTCCATAAGCCAACCTATTTCACCTTGATATATTCTGTATCTGTACGTTTAAAAATAACCATCTGAAGGTTGGGTTTAAAGGGTAGTTTGGATTATTTAAAGTGGGGTTGTATGAGGTACTAATCACTAGTCAGTTTATTAGCTACAGTAGATGGAGGTTACCATGCACCCTAGTTTGGAGAAGCACAGAGGAGCACCGTCATGGAAGCTAAGCAACGTACTGCTGTAGAAAAGGTCAGCAACAAAATTTAAGTGTACAATATATTTATATATATATATATGTTTATATATTTTCACCTCTTTAAATTGCTATTAGACAGCCTTTTATGACAGATAGCCACTGTTATAGAAGCCAAATATTGCTCTCTCCAAACCAACCAAACTACATTCGCAAAATCATTAATATTGCTTCGCAGATCACGGGGGTTGCTGCTTTCCCGCTGCTTTGACCTGTTTGTTCGTGTTATTCCGTGTTTCAAAGGTTAGTTCGAATTCACCAAAGTCACACAATAACACAAACAGATCGAGGCAGCGGTAGACGTGTGGACTACTGTGTTTTACGATGTAAAATGAGTGATTCTGTCTATGGAGTTTGGTTGGTTTGTTAAGAGCGACATTTGGATTATATAACTGTGGCCTCTAATCTGACAAGGCTGTCTGTTGGCAAAGTATAGCAGTGAAAATATTATTTTTTTCTTTTATTTTTAGGTGGGCCTAAAACCTGTGGCTAAAATATCCTTTGTTGCTGTCCACAACAGTACATTTCCTAACTTCCATGTCAGCTGCCCTTTCTGCTTCTCCAAACAGAGAGGTAATATCTGTATAATATACAGGTAATATACTGACTATCAAGAAGTACCTCATGCAGCCCCACATCAAATAATCCAAATTATCCCTTTAATACAAATTAATACCATTATCCATCAGTTGTAGTGACCTGTCTCAGTTTCTATAGCTCAAAGAGGAGCTGCAACCTTCAGAGGTTATGAGAGTGTAACATTTGGTCAGCATTTTTAGAAGAAATCTCTTCTATAAGAAATATTTGAAAGTGCCTAACCATTCTGCTTCATGCACTGTGATTTCTGAATGCACACTCTGCTTATTATGTTATGCTAATGCAGACATTATGTGTGCTTTATATTGGTCTCAGTGATTAAAGTGACCAATTTCCTTAGAACTTCAGACTCTCTCTGATCTTTTTATTTGGTGAGGAGTATTGTTGTTATATCATCTTATTTCGTCAAGTGAAAAGACTAAACCCCTTTTTTGCATGGCTAACTTTTATCTGGCTAATGGGAGTTGTGTCTATGAGGAAGACTTCTAATTCTCAAATTGTCTCACGCCAACAACTTCTTTAAAGTTGCTGCACTTGGATGCATGGCAGCTTAAGCTCCATTGCCTTTTCTTGTTTTGAACTAATGCATTCTTGATCACCGTTTAATGAAACTATATACCACATGGCGATTTCACATTAGATAAGCCATGTGAAACCCCCATCAGCAAAGAGGCTCTGGCTGGGGCTGATAATCCTGCAGATGAAAACCTTACAATAAATAGGGGTTTCTCTTACAAAGGAGTGTTCAAATACATGCCATTCTGTGCACAGTATTCTCCTGTTTTCACAAGAGCCTCTTTCTGACATTAATATAAAAAAGTCCAGATTATATGTGTATTTGATATTGTGAACTGTATCCTTACATTGAAATTGCTATTGAGAATGTTGGCCTACAGGTAACAAAATGGGCACCGCATCTCACCACGACACGCATCATCAAATTCGTCCAGACAAAAGACTATAACAACAGTGAGTTGTCATTTGTGGGAAAAGCACTTAAACAAGATTGACCATGGCTTGTAATTTTAATTGCACACAGCTCTTTTCTCTGCATCTTAAGGGAAGTATTGTGACAAGCAATGTGCTGACACTAATCCACAAACAAATAAACAATGAGATGTTTTTTACAGCTCGTCTCTGATTGCACAGTATTTGACACAAAAAATAAGTCATGTATTTACAGAGAGTTATGCTGAACAACATTTTGTTACCTTGGCATCTTCCATTTCTTTTTTTCTTGCTGTAACATGAGCGGTGTGTGTCTGCATGGATCGCTGTGTTCGTTCTTGGCAGTTATTAATATCAGACTGCAAGGTGCTCATTATGAGAGCAGCTGATTTGTTTTTGAATTCCACCACATCAAAGACACTCCTGGAAGGAGAAATCAAACATGCAAAATTATATTATTTTCCTAAAATCATTTGTGAGTATCATAAATATATGATTAGTGCATCAGTGCTCCCACCGATCACAGTAATCACAGCTGGTAGAAATTTACGCAAAAAAAAAAAAAAAAAAAAATGCATTCATTTAAGAAATACAGTTCATTTTAGAAAAAAAGTTGAACATGATCAAATATATATTCAAGAAATGCAAAACATTTGTACAGAAAAGGTTGAGTATTTTGATTATTAATCCATTTTCTTTCTTTCAAGGCTGATATCAACGAAATGTTGAGTATTCTCCAACATTAATACACCGTTCCTTATTATAAGCTATTGTATTGTATGGAAGCCTATTTCTGCCAATTCAATGGGAAAAAATGCTTTAAGTCATTATAAAGAAACATTTTCTCAAATAAATAGAACTGTCTCAAAAATAATGACTTAATACCTCAAAATACATATACGCTATTTAAAAATGATGAATTAGTATCTTAAAATAATGAGACCTTCTCAAAATAATGACTTAATATCTCAAATTAATCAATCATTATTTCAAAATAATGACTAAATATCTCAAAATAGTGACTTAGTATGACAAATTATGACTTAGATCATAAGTTAATAGTTAAATACTAACTCATTTTGAGAAAGTTTCTCATTATTTTCACATACTAACTCAGATTCTTTGTCATTATAATAACTTACAGGATTTTCTTTTATCACATTGGCAGAAATGGGATTTCATAATACTGACTGTTTACTGTGTATAATTAACTTACTGAAGTTCTTCTATGACCTCTGGCAAGCTTTCAACTACTGTTTCCATTTTATCTGAAGCATCTCTGTATTCTTCGCTCTTCTTCATGAGGTCACAGATTCTGCCCAGGGTGTTTTCATGTCTCTTTATAGTGGCAGTGTGTAAATCCTGTAAACAAATGACAGCATTAATATTATTGTTACACTTATTTTTTTTAAACATGCTTAGAGCAAGAGATTATTTTGTTCAACAAAAGAATGACAAGATAAATAGCTGTGACTAGCTTTGTGCTCAATGAGCTCTGCAGAGTAAACCTGACTTAGCAACTGTTCTTTGACTCAAGAAAAATTGCTTTATGCAACCCATAACTTTTATTTTCTTACCTGAGCAGCTTTCAGGTGGTCACATTTGAGTTTTTTCTCCTTCTCAAGGTTGACTAATGTCTCCCTGTGTTCACACTCAATCTTTTCCAAATTTTCTGTCAATTTCTTGATTTTCTATACAGAGAAATCAGCCACAAGTGCAGTTGATTTAAACTTTTAATAAATGGGTGATTTCTTGATGTAAAATTATACTTAAAACTAAAATTATTCCATGTTAAGGTTTAGTCGTACCTCAATTTTTGTCTCCAGAGTTTTTGTTGCTGAGGATGCATCTTCAAATTCTTTCTGGAGCTTTTTGTTAGTTAGCTCCGAGGTCCTCTGCTGTTGATCCAATTCTTTGTTTATATTTTTACAGTGATTCTGATGCAAAAGAAAATAAAAGGCAGGATGTCATTATCCCTAAGTCTTAAAGGACCAGTGTGTAAGATTTAGAGGCATTTAGCTGTGAGCTGGCAGATTGCAGACTCCTTGTCTCACTCCTCATCCAAACATGTAGAAGAAACTATGGTGGTACCACTTGCACAAAACACAAAAGGCACTATTCAGAACCAGTGTTTGGTTTGGTCTGGGCTACATGACAGTGCCACATCTGATTATTTATTATATTTGCAGCATGACAATACTTCATTATAATGCTGTTTTGTCACACATTTTTCCTTTATCTAAATATTGCAGCTTCTGCAATTTGGATATTGCACTTGGCTATATTGTGATTTTGATAATATTTTGATTAATTGTGCAGCCCTAATGCTTACTTAATCATACTTATAAATTTATTATTATATGTCTGCCATATTCTGCAAATAAATCCCTGCAAATTGTACACACTGGACTTTTAAAACATACATGTTCTGCACAGGGTAAAAACAGTGAGAGGGTGAATTCAATGGTGAGAATGTACAAAATTATTCAAGTGAATGCAGCCTTTAGGGATGACTATTACTATTTCACAAAATATTAACACAATGAGATTTTTGATAAATAAAAATCAGTATTGAGAATATAATGACTAAGTGGATAAAGGCAAATAACAGAACACCTAGAACAATCTGCTAAATTCAGAGAATTACATCATTTTACTGTAATGCTGCCTTTAAAACCAGGATCTCTACATCACAATTTTGTCTTTGCATTTCCTTCCAGTGTGACTGAGTAATGTCATCAGCCTCATGGATTTACCTTCACTAGTTCCATGGCGGTCGTCTGACTGATCAGATCTTTCCTCAGGTTTTCAATCTCTTTCTGTAGAGCACAGACAGAGCACTGGATAAAACTGCAGAGTGCATCTGATATCTCACATCTTCCTTACAAACTGTGACCCAGGCAATATACATAGAACATGTACATATGTCGTCACTGACCCTGGACCTCTGTTCTTCCATGACGGTGAGGTTCTCCTGCTCTTCCAGTTTAGCGTGGGTGACACTGTGCTGGGCTTCAAGTTGGGTCACTTCCTCCTTGGCCTTTTCCCACTGCTCGTCATTGTCGGTGATTTCCTGGAGCATTTGTTTCCTCTCCTCTTGCATCTGCTTCACTGCTTTCACGCTAAGAAAGAAAAATCACACAGAAAAAGAATGGTAAACAAAAACACATAAGTGGCCTACTACTGTATATAGTAATACCAAATAATGTGATGCAGTATGCATCACTGTACCTCTCAGAATGTTTGATCTTGTAGACTTGTACATTGTTTTCACACTCCATGTTTTCTTTAAGAAGAACAGCAAAAGCATTACATTTTGAGTTGAGCTGCTCTTCTATGCAGGAAACCTCTGCTTCTCCATTAAGTCTCTGTGGATAACGTCACATACAGTGTGCCACTGAGTGGATGCACTTATCCAAAACACCTTACAGTGCCATGACTTCAAACATTATTAGCATGCATAGCTCCAGTGAGAGTCCAATCATAGTCTGGCTGTTATGTGCCACGCTCTACCCAATGAACTATGAAGACACACATACTGCAAGTAGCCAACACAGCATCAACATTAGAAAGACATTTTAACACTACTGTGACAGTACTTACAGTTTTCTCAATGTCTTCTTGTAGTGCAACTATTTTCTCTTTTAATTTCTTATTGTGTAGCATTTCATCTTCAATTTGAAGTTTCAATTGCAAGATCTGTTGTAAAAGGGGATAAAAGTAAATTTAACTTCTTTGGCTACCTTTTATTAAAAACAGTAAAAATAAAAACATGGACACTGTGAGTTACCCGGTCTTTTTCAGTTTTCTCAAGCTCCATAATTTCAGGGATACGTTGTGTTATGGTTGCACACTTTTCTTCTCTAAGAGCCACTGCGTTTTCAGCATCTTTTATTTCAGCACATAAACCTTCCTCCTCCATCTTCAGGTGGTTTAAATCTTCCCTGGAGAGAAAACAGTTTTGTCGTTTGTTATTAAGTTGGTTATTAAATTGCTGGACTAAAAGTAGTTTTTGAAATCTAGTACTCACGTATGGGTGGGAACTACAGGATAACTCACAATGAAACACAATGCTGTCACAATATTTAGTACATACTGTGTGTTGTCACAAAGCAAGTGGCTCATGATACTTTATATAATCTACAACTCAGCATGATAGCCGTGTAATTGAACATGAAAATATACCCTTAAACTAGAATTGCGCTCGGAGAGCGCAGACCTCTGCCAAGGCCAATAATCCAGTCCTTTATGACATGCAAATCTGCAAAGGCACTAAAAGTGTTTTTTAATACATTTGATATGAAACATGACCTGCTCTTGGTTTTGTCAGCATCAAAGAATAAAATATAAAGCATTAAAGTCATCAAGTCCATTATTTTCATGTATCTACTGAGCTGTATTAAAACCAGTTTCAAAGTTTGTGGTCATTTAAATGGTCAGGCCTGTCACAGTGAGAGGTGTTTTCTGGTAATGCAGCACTAAGCAGAAGTATTGTTGCTATAATTATGTTCAGTTTAATATACTTTACATAGAAACTCAACACTACAGACACATACGATAAAAAAATACCTTATATATATATATATCACCATGTCCCCAGTTGATTAATTAATAACAACACAATTATTTTCTGTATTACAAATGTAATGTTTACATATGCAAATGAGGTTATATATAATTAAATATGCACTGATTTGTATGCATATCAATGACAAAAATTAGATTCACTTTAAAATTCTTCTTTCACTTTGTTGAAATATTAGAGTCAAAGGCTTTTACAGAGAGAATTTTGGATATCTGTTTTTTCACTCAATAATTCAGAAAATGCTGTCAACATCCATAAAACAAATCTATGTTTGCCATATTTTGTTATATGATATCTAAATCAGGCAATAAAATCCTTCTGTAAAACCCATCAGAATATAGACAGGAATAAAACTGGAAAGTCTGGTGTATGTAAATGCTAGAAATGGACATTTCTGACTCAGAGTATGAAAAAATAATAATTTTGAGATCACAGCCTTTAAGGATGTGTTGGATTATTGTAAAATTCCTTACATTTTGCAAGACACCACAGGGGAATAGGGTAAAAATTTAACAAGTAATATCACAATACAACTTCCCCAGCTGATTACTTACATTCAGATTGTTTTTTTGTATTACGTTCCCTGAAATTCTATGTTTAATTATACAAATGGGGCATTATCTAATGCTAACTTTCAGTGAATTTAGGAGAAATCTACAGATGCAAATAGACAAAGTGTAATAAAAAATATACTAGTACTACTACTACTACTAATAATAATAATAATAATAATAATAATAATGTTGACCATAACTTTGTTTGAGGTGTCCTGATATACAGTTTTAACAAATGCATGCAAGCCAGACGGAAACAAGGGTTTTCCATGGACAGTGCTTAATCGAAAATAATACAATGCTTAAATAGGAATTGCATAGGAAATGTTAATTGTCTACTTTTTATCTAGCAAAAATGATGCAAAACCTGTTTGTTTTAACTGTAGGTATGACAGATACTCACAATTTGTCAGCCAGCTGCCGCTTCATTATTGACCATTTATGTTCCAGTGATGTCCTTTCATTGTTGGCGTCCAACTCCATCTTTTTTAACTCCTTCCGAACCAACATAAGGTCACTTTGTGTTTTTGAATATACTTCATCAGCCTAAAAAAAAGCAAGTGAATCATGGGCTTTTTATCCTCCTCAGATATTATCTGTGTGCAATTTCATAAAGTTACTGATATTAAAAACAATATCATATCCTGTTATCAAATCATACCCTGTCAAAACTAAATATCGTGAATCCCATACCTGCAGGACGCTGCCACAAGCCAACAGCAAGGCTAGGCTCTAAAAGGGTTTATACATTTTATCTTTGTTTTGACAAATCTTTGAATATCCACAGAGTTTAAGGCTAGCTGTTGATCCAGGGCTTTCAATACACCGAGTTTTAAAGATTCACACTTGAACTTCAGAGCCCAGGGTTACATCTTCAGAACACTCACAGCCAGTAAGTTGTTGATAAGTAATTAAAAACAAATATTTCATGTTCATGCTCAACACTGAGACAGTTTGGTGTTTTATTAAGTAACCATAAATCTGCAATAGTTTCAAATCAAAGTTGACGTGTCACATATTGAACCTATCACTCTTCTCTCTACTGGTACACTCTCATTACATGTTTGCATGAAGGCACAAGTGCAGCTGAGGTTGAATTTGTTCATTAGACTTCGATGCATCCAGACTTAAACTAAAGAAATTAATAAGTAGAAAAGCTAAATGAAAAGTCAGGGAATTACTGAAGTTATTAGGAATCATCCTCTGGGGACCATAAATGTCTGCACCAAATTTCATGGCAATCCAGTCAATTGTTAAAATGGAATGATTGTTGGATGAACACTGGACCAACAGACCAACTCACAATGCAATCCCTAAAGCCATGCCACTTGTGGATTAAAAATAGAGTTAGGAAAGAAAGAGTGGCTGAGTGAGATAGAGCTGCAGTAGTGTGTGATGGAGAAACTATTTCAGAAGCTAAAAGAATAACTCATTTCATTGTACTTACAAGCTAATGAATAAAATGTACCAGAATGTGGTGTAGCATTTATCTGTAGGGAATTACAGTTGAACTACAGTAAAGTAGAAGTTTTAAAAAAAACTGTATTAAGTACATTTTTTTTACTTGACATAACCGGACTGTGTTGACCTGTTAGCTGGTGAATTCTGCAATAATGCCAAAAACAACACAAGTGTCCAACCTTTTGGGAGTTTAAAATATAAACACTGAAGATTAAAAAAAAAAAAAGAAAACGAGTAAATAATAAATAAATAAACCAGGGGTTACCTCAGTTTGTGCTGTGTTGATTTGATTTATGAGGCCTGTCTGGAGGTCAAGGTTTTCTCTCACAATGGGAACTTGTTTTTTGGCAATGCTGATATCCTCGTGTAGGTGCTGGTTCAACACCTCAGTTTGCGACAGTTTCTCTTGGGCTTGGTCAAGTTTCTCTCTTTCCAGTTTCAGCTGCCACTTCAGTTCAGTTATATCTCGAATGCAAGCCTCGTGCTCTAGAAAAAACAATCATCAAAAATAGATCAGAAAGTTTGGTAACACTTTCTATGACGTCCATGTCTATAGTACATTATAAAGATACTTATAATGCATTATATTATGTATATAGCAGTATATGTATAATTTTAGTTATAAGCACTCATACGGATGTGCATTGCTTCATAACAACAATCATTAGTGAAAAATAAATGTCCATCATTCCTTCAGTTGTTCATCATCGAAAAGTTGTGTCAAATTATTTTTATGGTTCGCATGTTGTTCTTGCATAGGTTTACTTTTTACTTTACTTAAAGCAAACAACAACCACTAGTAATAATCAGATAACCGGCTTGTAATGTATTATATCTGTCTATACTTCAAGAACCTACATAGCATTACTTTATTTGAAGCACCAGGTCACTACACAGAATAGCTTATAATAACAGTTATTGTAATGCATTATAAAATGTCTATTTTGTATCACAACTATGAGAATTATAATACACTTTGATCTTTGTCAAAAATATGTGAGAGACCAGAAATTATTACCATCCTTGACCTTATAAGTAATTGTAAAAGGCTTTATAAGGTGTTATGATTATTGTTACAAATCATTACACATATTTATGACTATTACATTATTATAATAAATAATTTTTATTCTAGTAATTATACGTTACCATAAGCACAGTATAATGCATTATAAGTGTTTATTTCACTGCTTTGGTAAATGCTTTATACTGATTGGTCAATTACAGCATTCTAAGGTCTGTTACTTCTTAGTAACAGACCATTGCTGTAGAAGTGGTTCTGATCACAGACTCAATAAAATAATTTTTAAATCAATCCCTCCACTTCCCTTGACCTATTTTGTTATAACGACCCGCTCACTGTATATTATCCCTCACATAGCATAATGTATTACATGGCATTATAGACATGGGTGTCATAGAAAGTGTAACATAAAATGTATTCATTGGTTTGAAGAACAGCAGCCTCACAATACTTGACTATATAAACATGTCTATGAGGAGATGATATTAAGCCTCTCAGTCACTGACCTCTTTGGACTACAAAAGCGTGCTCTTGTTGCTTCCACAGAGCAATGCTGTCAACTTTGCTCTCCAAAAATCTTTTTCTCCTCTTCTCTTTGTGGAGAGCTTCCTCTGCATACTGCCTATCAGCTTCCAGTCGCTCAATCAGATACACCACCTCTCCAAGGACATCATTTATTTTCTTCAATAGCGGCGATAATGGACAACTTTCTAGAGGATGAAAAACTTTACAAGATTGGCACACTGTATTGCACTGCATCACTTTCAACTCAATAAACAAACGCATAAACAAGTAAACTGATTTTTGCAATGCTATGTTAACATAATCAGACTGGCTACAAGGTGCAGATAATTATAAACTTGACCAATGAAATTTTATTAGCAGAAGTGAACACTGGTAAACACTGATTAATTATTATGTAAAGGCTACTACTGCAAGAAATGAAACAACATCTAAACCTAGAGCTTCTCTAACGAAGTGCACACTAGACACTTATGTGTTGCTCTTTTTTTCTGCATGGGCTTTAGAGACAGTGTTTGCTTTTCTACCATATAATAAAAATTTTGAAATGACTTTATGGAATTTTTGCTGTTCACCTCTTGCACTAATTGCGATGCCTTCGACAAACAACTCTGTAGACGTCACTGATTCAGTATCCGAGTCTCTGGATTGAAATCTGTTAAAAAGAAATAAACGTGTGTCATTTTTAAGTACTACCGAATATAATTAAAAGAAAAAGGAAATGAAAACAACAGAGGATCTCACCTTAAGGTTTTCCTGTATTGGTGCCTATCATGATCAATTTGTGACTCGTATTTTCCAGACTGTAACAAGACCAAAGGAAAGAAAATACTTTTAAATTGATTTTTACACATATCTCTCATTTGTCTTACAATCTTTCACAGGTCTGATCACAGCTGATCTCATCTCAGTTTACCTGTTGACACCAATTTTCCACCGTCATCTTCAGCTCTTGGATATGGTAAATAGCATTGTTGACACATGGCGAGGGACTGTTGAGCAAAGCACAAGTGCGACGTCTACCAGAGCAGACGGCTTGAAGATCTGCTTCATCTTGAGAAATACAAAAAATATCCACATCTAGAAATCAAACGTAAATTTGTGTTTATTACAAACATACAACTGCTTTGAGAGAAGCAATGAAAAGCCAACCCAACATTTAGGTTTGCCTTTACAAAACAGCACAAAGCCCCTGAAATGTTTTATAAATATCACACTGATGAACCATGTCTCAATGAAAAAAAAAAACTTTCAATACAACAAACTTTTGTTGGAACAAACGCTCAGCCTTCTTCATTAACTTTATTTTGAAAAGTAATTACAAAAATGTATTTGGCTGTGAAAGATGTTCTGTGGTTCTGTATTTTCTCTTTGATTCTGCTTTCATAGACTCTGCAATACATTGGAGGCATCAGTGAGAGAGCAGAGACAACTAATTTGAACAGCTCAAGACAAACCCAAGGGCACAATTCTGAGTAGTGAAAGGACGCCATCTGGCTGACAAAATGGGTAAATCTCACCAGGGGTGCAGATGTAATCCTACACATTACTGTCTCAGAAATAAGCACTTTTGGAGAAGTCTTTTGTCTGTATTATTGTACAAAGACATATCATGCTCCTTCAAAAGTAAAAGTAACCTTTGCTCTTATTCAAGTGTAAAAAGTACAGAAAATCAAAAAGATATTAGTGGAAAAAGTTTCCTGTACTATAATTGTGTTATTTCAATATACATTATGTGTATGTTACCACAAACACTACATTTAATTCAACCTCTGAGTGATTAATTTAATAACTCTAGACTTAGATCAATTGTTAGTATTGGAAAACAAGTTATGTGTACAGTCTAGTAGAAGGTCTGGAGCAAAATTGTCTCACACTTACAAATTCATTTCTTTTCACTTGTCCAAATTCTCTACTTTCAGCTTCACAAATATGAATATATCCTGTTTTCTTCAGTCCTTCATGACTGTAAACTGAATTTCATGGACAAAATTTAAAGAAGTAACCTTTGGATAGGTGTTTAATTAAGAACATCAGAGTAACAATTAATGTAAATAATCATTAGTTGCTGCCCGAATACAACATAACTTGCAGTTGTTTGGTACTACTGTGAAAGCTGCACAGAGATGTGCATGATGTCATGCCTTCTCAGTCCTCTGTCTTAATACTGTAATTTGCAGTGTAAGACGTGTTTTTCACTGTAATGCCAACAATACAAAAGGGAAGACAGCTGTTTAGAGTAAGCAAAACATTTCAATAAATGTTATTTCATTTATTAAGGGTTCTGTTATTTTATTTTAAGGTTCAGCTTTCTGCTGTCATTGTCTAGATGTATGGCTTATAAATGAAGAACATGCTAGAAGAAATATTCAGATTGCTTACTTAAGTAGTAAAACAGTAGTTAAATGGTACGAATGCCACATTGTGAAAATACTCCACTACAGGTAAAAGTCATGCATTTTTATTTAACTTCATGAGCAGGAATAAGCTGTGGCTCAATGAAATGACCAACACTATTCACATTGAAAAATTAAGGTTCACTCTGAAGAGTAGAGAGTCACAGTTTAATAGTCCCTTATCTGTTGAATCTGTAGAAAAAAAACATTCTTGTGCAGTTGACTGTCCATTCATATTTTTCAGCTCTTTTCTCTATTACTTTCCATCGCAACCTTTACAGTCATATACCACATACTGAGAAGAAAGGGAGAGAGTGTGGGTGTGTTAAGAGTATGTTTCTTTTGTGTTATGTTGGCTACTATCTGTTGTATTTTCTTTGTCTTTCTCAAATGAAAACATAGATTACATTCTCTTGTCCTACACCATGCAACTCTTCTTCAATAAAACATACTTGACAAAAAAACCCAGAAGAGAGGGATAACTTCCCCAGTCCTTAAAAGAACACTTAATCTGTCAGTTTATCAGAATAATTCCAATACAAAATCATCAAATTTGGGGATATGGAGATATTTTCACTGGACAGAAAGGACATGAAAAAATGCAATATAAGTTAAAAAATGGAGGGAAAAAAAGGACAATATTTTACATGTAGTAGAATAAAAGTTTGAAGTTACATCAAATGGAAATACTTAAGTAAAGTACATTTACCTCAAATTTGTATTTTAGCATGGTACTTGAGTAAATGTACTTAATTACATCCCACCACTGTAGAGAACAACAGATGGTTTGTGTTTCTCTATCAGGCCCAAACTTCATCTGTCAGCCATGTCTGTGTGATTTTCAGATTTTCAGGGTGAAGACCAGCCCTGGATAAAGGCTCCACCTAACCAGATTAAGCTGAACACCACCAAAAAGGAGGAGGAGTGGAGATACAACCAAAGTTGTCAAAGACCTGCCAACAAACAAGTACTCTAATAGTAAGAAACAGTTAGGTCACTAACTGTATGTCAAACTATTGAACCTTCCCCACCTGAGATAACAGTTATCTTACCACAATGCTCCATTAAAAAGTAGAATCGCTTGTGACTGAGCTGACTCAGACCACTACAAGAACAGTTAAGGAAAAACTGTGGGAAGAGCTGAAATGAAGGCCATCTGTTGCTGAGCAGTTCAGATGAATAATACACAGTGAAAGAACTAAGTGGGGTAGGAAGGTGGTAAGGCAATATGTCATCAGCTGGCTGAATACGCTCTAAATCATACTGGCAGGGTGTATTATAGCCACAGAGCAAGCCCATGTGAGCCTGAGGGCCAATCACCTTCACCTGCCACACTCACTAATGATATCAGATATTTAAATGTCATTATCATCCACATTTATTCACATTTATTCACCTCCTTAATTTAATTTCTGAAATGCAGTCCAGCTCAAACACTAGCTGGACAAACAAAGATTAAAGTCTACAGTGTGGCCAGCTTTCTTACTGCACTTGGGGACATGTGTGGTCTCCAGGTGGACTTGTGACATTTTGTCATCGTATTCAGCTTAATAGATATTAGGCTACATTAAGTGGTGTGCTGACCTAAAAACTACTCTCAAAATGAATAATGTAGACTCCGACCACTGACCACAATGGTCAGTTAATTTCATCCATATTTGATTAGTTATTTTTCCATTGGACGTGCCCATCTGTTGCAACAGAGTACCTCCATTATAACCTGTTAAAAACTACAAAAAAATTTTGTCAGGGTGACCTTTTTCAAATTTACAGATAGCATATTGTAACTAGTGCAGCATCATGCATTTACTGTAATTTATGGCTGCAACTAACACTTATTTTCATTATTGACTAAACTGCTAATTATTTTTACAATTAACCTAATTGTTTCATCTGTACAGTGTCAAATCAAGAGTTAAATGTTCATCACAATTTTCCAGAGCATCCTCAAACTGTTATATTGTCCAACCAACAATCCTAAAACTCAAAGACTTTTCATTTACCATCATAAATGACAAAGAAAAGCAGCAAATCCTTACATCTAAGAACCTGGAGCCAGCAAATATTTGATATTTTTGCTTGAAAAATGACCGAAGCAATTATCAAAACAGTTGGCAACTAATTTTCTTTCCATTGAATATTCCGTTAATGGGGTAACTGTTGCAGTTGTACTGTAACTGCATCAAATTTCTGTCTTTCAGTGGCGAAATGTTACTGTGCACAAATTTAAAAATGAAGATCATTAAACAACTGTAGACAGTGGTGCAATATAACTGAGTATATTAACTCAAGCACTGTACTTTGTGCAGCTTCATTGTCCTATTATACTAAATCTCTGAGGCAAATATTGTATTTTTACTCTTTAGTTACTCTTCAGATCACATTTTTTCATAATCTTTCTGTCCAGTGAAAACTGGACTCCAATTTTGATTGTTCTGAATTCAAATTTAATTTGTTTAACCAAAAGATTAAGTGTTCTGCAGTGCTTCGATTTCCAGGTCCCATAATTTCATGGTAAATAGGTGGTAATTACCAAATACTATATCTTTTTTACATTCCAGAAATTTCCCACAAATTACCTCCAAACGACCACAAAATTTCATAGTTAATTATGTGATATTTAACAAGTAGTACCATACAAATTGTGCTAATTCCTCACTTTTTAGAGACATGGTTCTCAGGATTACAAACACGGTGATCTTATAGAGTGATTGCTGTAGTTTAAACTACACAACAGTTTATTAATCACTATCATTAATCATCATACACAGATGTGCACCAATAATATTAACTTAAAAATCATCATAATGATCACATAACATAGACATAAACATATTTTTCCTGCATGAATGATGTGTGATATGTACTTTTGATACTAGCTTACATGTTATATGTAAATGCTGCTAACGTAGTTACATCTAAGTTAGCGTTAAGGTTCTCAATGCAGGAGTTTAACCTGTAGTTATTTCACACTGTTAACTCCTCTCACCTTGCTGACTGGGTCGTCCTTCCCTTGATGGGAATCTGAGCGGTTCAACGTCTGGCATCTCTGAAACTTGTCCTCAATCCTGTGGAAACGTAGAGGCGTTGACGTTCAACCTTAACCTGGAAATTTAACCGATAATTAGCGTTAATTATTTTATTTTCACATTAGGCAGCATATGTTTAATATCAGCAGCTAAACTTTCAGACAAAGTTAGCTAACGGTGTAACTGATAGCTTCACTCATCTCCGGGTTCCGCTCTCTTAGCTAACGTTAAGTTAACGGTTAATTAACTTCGCTAATGTCATATTAATGAGCAGCGGGGGGTCGTTGTCATGGCAGAAAGTGAAAGCGAAAAAATGGCTCGGTATCAACTTACTTGCATTAAACCATTGGCTGCCAGCTATCTGTTAGCTGGCTAGAAGTGTGCTGTTGTTATTCTGTGTCACGAAGCTGTAGCCGTCCTGTAGAAAGTTGCGTTTTTTGTGTCAAAGTTTCCTCCAAATGAATCAACTGAAGTTGCTGTCAATCTTCTGCAGAGGTTGCTTAGCAACAAGGGGCTGCGCTTGGAGAGAGTGAGCTCCGTTCAAGAGCAGCAATGAAGGTTTGTGTTGTTGTTCAGCAGCACTGAGAGGTGTTTCCTCCTGGTTTTATCAGGTGTAAGGCATGTTTTATTAAAGAAACTGATAACTATAGAATAGAAAAATAGAGGTGGGAGTAAATTAACATTAATTTATTAGGCAATTATAATTAGGCACTGTGCCGTGATATAGTATAGTAAACACATAGACACATACAGCAATTATAACGTGCAATAGTATTTTTTCCGTCTGTACAGTAATATATACTATATTTATATAGATTATCATAGGCTAAAAATCTTTAGTTGAAATGTTTTGTCTTAGAAAAGGCCTAGGAAGTCATGCACCACATGAGGCAATTGCACTATCACTACTAATTAATTAACACATTTCTTGGAAAAGTGTTGCACAAGGTCTGGGCAGCTAAAAGAAACTACAATATACTGTATGTAAAATTGGCTAGATTTTGCAATGTACATTTCACGTATGTAAAATCTATATTGAATATGTTCTTAACAGACTACATCACTTAAAATAATAGACAACTACAATCAATATAATATAGGTCAAGAAGGGACAGTGAAAATGAATCACTCTCAAATTTGATCTGTTGTATATTATGTATAAATGTATGTGTGTGCTATATGTTCTGTTATTCTATCGTAATGTCTGTGCATGTTTCCTCTTTTTCTCTTTCTCTTTACACCTCTTGTGATTTTTTTTTATGCAGTATATATTATTTATTATTTGTATTACTGTACTTTGTCATATGTGTGCGTATGTGTGTGTAAACATTTGTTTATACTGTACTATGTTTGTGTAAAATCACAATAAAGGACAGCTCATATGCAGAATCACAATACCTATGCAGAATCTGAAGGATGAATTATTCCCTTTTAATTTGTGGTTATAAACTCTCTGCTTTCTAATGCTTATTTTATTTAAGAATGGTGTGAACAAGTGTTTCTCAAACCTTTTCATGTTAAGGACCCCTAAACTGACACAAATTAGACCATGGACGCCTATTTAATAAGATTTTGTACTAGGGTCCACCAACTTTTTGCTTGCACTTATTTATTACAGAAGGTGTATGGACCCATGATCAGAATTGTCATACATGCTGTCATTGAGTTACTTATGATGCAATTTAAGTGAAAATAAATTATTTCCCTTTTTACTGGGGACTCCCTGGAAGCCCCTCAGGGATCACTGTGGGTCCCTGGACCCCACATTGAGAATCACTGGTGACTTGAGATCACAGCTCAAAAAATATATACTTTATACTATAGGGATGTATTTATGGTTTTATAATCCAAATTGTTTATCCACAGTTGGAAATGGCAAGAGGCGAGCAGGTCTGTTTTGTAACAGTTTTATCACATTTACATCAGTTTTACAAAATGTTTTAAACAGTGCAATATGAAATTCAAAGGTAGCTATACATAAGAAAGTACAATTAAAGAAAGATCTGGGTCATTTCTTTGTGTATAATATTATTTTGATTAATATTGTTTTCATTCACAAAGATTTACTGAAAGGACACTTGTTTTATCCCGATGACGTCATCTTCCTAAAGCTGCAGGAAAGCCTAAACCAGCGAATGAACGCGTCTTAGCGTGACCACCTCTGTGAAATTAAGTAAATCTGCTTACACGTTTCTATTTTTTCCCCCTTTCATGTCAAACTTTAACATTTTGCAGCTGAAGCACACCGACTGACTGACGCAAGTGAAGAGATTCCGCATTACGTCATGGTGAAGGCCACATACAGGAGGTAAACGCTGCCTGTGTGCTGCTCTGCTCAGCCACAGTACGATACCCGAAAATTTCCACTACAGGAGCTTTTGCAGGAGAGCGGCTCCAACCACGGCCGCTTCGTGCAGTGATGCAGCAGTCTACACCAAAGAAACCCTGATCGCACCGCGGGACACGACGTCGCTGTCGGATTCC
The DNA here is from genome assembly GCF_056507025.1 of Lutjanus erythropterus. Classification (NCBI taxonomy): domain Eukaryota; kingdom Metazoa; phylum Chordata; class Actinopteri; order Lutjaniformes; family Lutjanidae; genus Lutjanus; species Lutjanus erythropterus. The sequence continues at coordinate 14,404,062 of NC_139328.1, forward strand.
TGGATGGAAAAACAGTGATGTTGCATGACATGCCTCGAAATAAATACTGGTAAGTCTTGTGCAAGTGCGCTGCTGCTGCTGCTGCTGCTGCTGCTGCAGCTGCTGGAGGAGCGACCTTAACCTACTTTGTCACTCTGGGTGAAATGAGTTTCCCGATCAAGTTACGGCGATAAAAGCGGGCATGAGAGAGGATAAAAACATAAGAAACGGAGTCGTGTTTGCTGGCAGCTTTAGTCTGTAACAATGAGAGCTTTTGTCTCTCGTACACACAGGTGTCTCTGGTGTGACAGGTGATGCCTGAGCTGAGTAATTACCGTAAGGCGCCTGTTGCCTTTCCTGCTGCCCTTTTACCTTTGGCCAGTGTTGCTGTGGTGGAATTTAGTTTTTCTTTTTTAAAGTCTAGAAGGGAATGTGACACTGTCTTTGCCCAGGAGTACATCTCTATTAAAGCTTATGATTGAAATGCAAATGCAAATGTATTTCCATTTGTTTAATTGTTTCTACTTATTTTTGATGCTTAAACGAATTTACCCTTTTTAGTTTGTGCAAAGAACTCATAAACAGTGTTGTAAACACAATCACAGCACTCAGAGATGGGCACAAATATATCAAAAAGTATCTTGTTACAGATTATAAATCTGTTTCCTATCAAGTGTATCAAAAATACAAGATACGGATGTTAGAAAATGTGTTTTTGGTGTTAATTTGTACTCTAACTGATTATAACATTTAGGTATTTACTGGCCTAAATATGGGTCTGACTTTAAAGGTGCAATTTACATGTGTTAAAGTTATAATATGTAATATTTCTACATTAAAATGTCTAAAAATACAAGACATGCTGTTTAGTTTGTTGAGTATTTACATTATTCCAAAAGTTTCCAACAATGTTCAAATGCAGAGACATCTGTAATTTATTCAAGATAACAGCACATTTTCGGCTAGCTAGCTAGTTGCTATAACTTAAAGAAAACAGGATCAGTTTAATATGTCAGAGAGTGAGCTATGGTGCTACGGTAGCTGTGGTGGTTGTTTAACCATGAAGATAAAAATTCCCATAATCCCAAGATGAATGGACTTGAATATAACTTGAAAAATTTGACTTTACATAACTTTTGCTGTATGTTGTATGTTGTACATAATACACTGTGAACTGTTTTTATGTAAAAAACTCTGGATTTTTTTTTTCTAGGAAAAGTTAAAGGACAGCACCAACAGTTTGCAGCACTAGCTAATATTACCAGCACTTCGCACAGCACAAGCCTAACAAACTTTATCTATCGCCATTGTAACTGATGCTAATACTACGTTGGTGCTGACGTGGTAGAGGTAAAAAGGTGCAAATGTTAGGTGTAAAAGAGTCTGCAACAACCACTGTAGTCTCATTTAGCCACTTGTTAGCAACCACCTTTTTTAGGAGACATAAACACGTCAAAAGTGGGGCATTTACTGACATATTTTGTGTTGCAGAACAAACCATGAAAATCTCTTAAGGTTGTTTAACCACAGTCCTTCCTTGAGCCAAATGACAAAAAACCCTTTGACTTCAAGATACACAGGTCTAATGTGCCAACTTATTTTTTTTTAGGACTTCCTGCAGCACTCTATAACAAGCTGCACAACAAAAATAAGAATGACAAAATACTCAAAAGTAATTAAATACATATTTTAAATACATTTAATTGAAATACTACCCATCTCTGACAGCAACAGCAAACTGTAAATTTGTAGTTGCACTCTCTTTTAACTCCAGGGACCCAAAGTTTTGGCCTTTTTGCAGCTGAAACCATGGTGATGATCAGCAGGGGACAGAGAGCAGTGGGCCCTCCACTAGCAGACATCACCGGCTGGTACCAGACAGGAAGAGAAAACTGTTTCACTACCTACACAGCAAACACTGGAGCACAACATCTCTGAGTCCGAGCTCTCACTGATTAACCTTAAGTCAATGGCGCGGCTTTTTTATCCCTGTCGGGATGGTATCCGGATCGGATGCCAGTTTATAGTCTCGTGATGTAAAAATAACTCTGGCCAATCAGTGGTAACAGCTGCTGCGATGTACTGTACTGAGCCGGCCAAACACAGATTGCTCTCTAACTCAAGTAAGTGCTTGTGTTTGGAAATCCTGCATGACAATCTGCTCCAAGTACATCAAGGATGACATGGATTAACAGCACTGTCCAGTATGTTTTATGGAGCTGCTGCACAAATAGACTCATAATGTAAATAACTGTCTAATAAGGCATTATTTCTGTGGTTGAATATTCAGCCAACAGTCCAAACAGCATTAAAAGATAGAGTGAGTCATTACTGTGAGACCCTTTGCTTTTGGCAGCGCTTAGCCCCACCAGTCTCTCTATAATGTTAATGTGGTATCCGATGATTTGCTCCTTTAAGGGCAGTTATTTTCTAATGCTGCCAGTGTGACAGTGCCACAGAGAAAAGAGTAATGTTTGCTGGGCACATGCCAGGAATGAGGTTTGGGGTCTGACTGCAACTAGAGAGCGAGTAAAGCTGTACAAGAATGTGGAGGCTTCTCATTTGTAGTTAAAGATAGAGAGGCAGCACACGCTGTATCCTGGCTGACAGTTTCTAATTTCAGATATCTTCAGTCTGCCCCATCTGTTTGGGCTGTTTTTGTAGTGATGTTTCCTTGTTAGAAGGAAGTTTGTGTTCTCTAGAAAGTGCACTTTGTAATAACTCAGCTCAGGCAAAGGGAAAGGAGTACGACCATGGTGCTTTATGAGAGGTATGTTGATCATCTTGTTCCCTTCGCCATCGTACAATTTGTATTGGCTGTGCTGGTTTAATATCTGCTCTCGCAATAGATTGTATCAATCTCAGTTATTTCTGAGGCTGAAAACAGACCGCAGAAGGTCACGCAGCTGGCACTCAGGATGTGTTTGCTTGCGATGTGGAAAGGATATCAATGTTAATCTATAAAATAATGTATGTTTGTACACTTTTACATTCACTCACTGTGTAAGTGATGGATGGGCTTGCATATCCATTATTCTCAAGATGACATTGGACTACTGGCTGCCAGTACTGCCCCGACTTTGTTTACATCTATAACAGCTATTTACTGTTGTTGGTACATTTATCATAGCCTTATAACTGATGAAACACTCATTTATTATTTGTGTTATTATAGCATTGTCATTTATAACGCCACTTTATAATATAAAATGCTAAAATGCAGATGATTTTAAGTCTGTTCTGTTCAGGTTTGTTCCATTAAAGGGTCATATTCTTCCTCTTACCCGTAGTGCTATTTATCCATCTAGGTTGTTTTGGTGTGAGGTGCAGAGTTTTGGATATATCGGCTGTAGAGATGTCTGCCTTCTCTCCTGTATAACAGAACTAGATGGCATTCAGCTTGTGTCTTTCCAGAAATCATGACGCAGTTACTGAAGATAATCAACAGATCTCGTTGTGAAAAGTTTCATGTAGAAACCTGCCAAAACTGTGTCAAAAAAAATTGACAAGCAATATGAGGGCCAGTAACGGCTGCCTGTGACCCGACTTCAAACCTGAAAGCTGTTAGTTTTGCCGTGTTTTGTGTTGTTTTAGTGTTTATTTCGTAGGTCAATTCGTTCACTCTGGCATCAGCATGTTGCGCGGCTAATGTGACCACTACCATGGGTTGGACCAGTGTTGTAATATTGAGGGACAATTAAGAGAAACTTTGTTCAATTTAATCTTGAAAAAAGCCACAAAACCGACTAAATAACAAGAGTCAAATGCTGGATTCTGGTGACAGGTTTTTTTTTTTTTCATGTTGCTTTTTATACTGCAGTGTTAGATACATTAACTTTGTTGTTGTGTGGAACGTGGCACGTTCTTCTCTGTGATCCTCATCACCGATGTGTGTGTTGCTGCTGTGTGTAAATTTATTTGATAGGCATGTACTGAAGGTAACAATATGAGTTAAAAAATGGCTAAAGTGCAGGAATTAATTTGCAATACTGTGTAACTGTGGCTAACAATAATAATAATAACTTTATTTATATTGTACAGTTCATGAAACACAAAGTGCTGAACATAAAAGTAGAAAAACCAACAATAAAACCAGGATAAAATAATAGAAAAGTTAAAACCGCAAGGTAAGACAAGATAAAACAACCATCAGGAGAAGGTAATAGTAAAAAGATAAGAGTTAAGATTTCTTTCAAGAGTTTCAACAGATTTAAAGCCCCCAAGAACTTCAAGCAGTTTCAGAGTTTTGGGGCGTCATAAGCAAAGACAGCCTCTCCATGACTTTGAGTTCTGACCTCAAGAGATTTGAGTCAGAGGATCTTAGGGTCCGAGCAGACACATATATCTTAACCATGTCAGACAGATAAGACGGGGCACGGCAATTTAGTGATTTAAAAACCAATAAATGAATTTTAAAATTAAATCTATGACAGATAGGTAACAAATGTAAAGATTTCAAGACCAGAGTAGCGGGGGCTCTGTCTGTTTTTCTTGTCAGAACATGTGCTGCTGCGTTCTGTACGAGCTGAAACTGACCAGTGGCTTTCTTAAACGCACCAGACAGAAGTGCATTACAACAGTCCGGTCGTCTGGAGATAAGAGCGCCCAGCAGCTAGCTTGCTCAGATTATAATGTTGCATGCTGTACAGTGAGGTGAGATCCACAGAAAAAATGTTAGATGTTTGCGTAACTGCACCAAATTACTTGAGTTATCATAAATTAAGTAATTTGCAAAAACAAACAAAAGAATTGTGACAATATTGCATAACGTGCTGTTGATTCAACCTAAATTAAAAAATATTAAAATAAAAGAATAATAAAATAACAAACTATTCCTCAGGTTTATTTTGTAGTGCTTTTAGAACCCTGAGCCTCGGCCTGGGTGATATAGCTGCCAAACCTTGATCACGATAGTTTCATATTGGTCGATATTGATTATTATTGATCATGTAGGTTGTGACTGTGACACATGTTTTGTACTCCCAAGGGGTGGATGCAGCTAAGTGGATAAAGTGAGAAAATATCACAATATTTTTTATGTCGATGTCGATATTGCAACAATGTTGTAGGGATGAGATGAAATTGTTTTTTGTTAGTATAATATTGATATATTGCCCAGCTCTACCCAAGCCATTGGCAGCCAGTTCCATTATAATAGAGAGAAGGCAGACAGCTCTACAGCTGATATCTCAGTAACTCGCACCAAAATAATCCAGATGGATGAATAGCACTACAGTTAAGGGGAAAAATAGGCATTTTTGATTTTAGAGCGAACTGTCTCTTTAATAATTACCTTTTTTCTATTACACTTCATACTGCTCTGCTGTGAGGTAGTTTCCTCAAATACTGCACTTGATTCTGTAATTCCAGGTTAATTTATAAGCTTAATCTTAAATCCCTCTCAGACTGGATTTCAAAGATTCCCAGAGCTCCATAATTGACTGCCTGTCCTGACTGGAATCAGAGGGGAAATGTATGCTGTTGTCTGCTTTTTAACACTATCTGAATTCTAATTTCCGCACCATGGGTCTCTGCAGCATAATATTTGGGTCTCCCAATTACTGTCAAAGTAATTTGAAATACCATGCCTGAATGATTGTCTTGCAGAAAAAGTGTTTTCGAGCCACTCGGCCAAGAAGTGCCACTGTGCTCTCAACTATCATCCCACCGAGCGTTCTATCATAAAAGATATTAACTTGTGAAAAAACTTTTCTCTGCAAACTTTGCTTGTCTGCAGTGGGAGGTGCAGTGTCTGTGTGTATGTGTGTGTGTGTGTGTGGGGGGGGGGGGTGACGGGCACTATGTTTTTACGAACGGAGCGGCTGGGATCTTTGCTGCCATGGCAACAAACCACATGACTAGGTGTATTAGATTGCCTCGGACAGAGTGCAGTGAGGCATGGTGTGAGCATTCTCTCTGCTGCTCTGCCCCTTTTCAAAGTCTTGTCCTTGTCTTACTTAAGTTTGTCTGTGCCCCCCCCACCCCCCTCTCACATTTCTGATAAGCACTGTAGTGTGCTACATTCAATTTGCAAATGTACTTTAAAAAAATAAAAAAATAAAAGACTGGGAAAGTGAGGTCAGCGTGTGTTTACCAGGGCCGGATGAAACTGCTACAGGGCCCTGGGATAAAACGAGCTTTGGGCCCCTTTCTTGTTTGTAATCTAGCATTGATAATGGCTACTAGAACATTATTTTAACTTGATGACAGCTTTTCATAAATATCCCCAGGGGAGAGTTTACATATACCAGTAGTAATGTGTATTATTTAAAGTGAAATGACATGATGCAGTAGTCTCATGTCAGATGGATATATTGTTATTACAGTATGTGAACTATGTTAAGTGGTGTTTTAAAAACACAAATGCTGTTTGATTTTTCTGAAAGTGCAGCAAAGCAGGTGTGCACAGGCAAGGTTTCATCTTCTTTGGGGGGGAGTTCTTCCTCATCTGAATCAAGCGTCTAAGGACAGAGGGTGTCATAGATTGTACAGACTGTAAAACTGTCTCAGGCAACTTGTAGGACTGCAACTAACAACTGTTTTAAGTGTCAGTTACTAGAATAGTTGTTGTGTAATGGTCAATTAAATGTCAGAAAATGGTGAAAAATGTCGATCACCAAAACTCAAGATGACGTCTTCAGATGTCTTGTTGTCTAAATGTCTTAATTGAAAAAAGCTCAAAAATTGTGATGTGTGGTTTTGTGCTGTATGAATACAGTTTGACTCGCCTTGACTCTGACATGACTCTCTCCTCTTTCGATCAGAATGATTGAGGACTGCGGGCAGAGCGGTGACAACATGGCAGATAGAAGGCAACTGTTTGTCGAGATGAGTAAGTGCTCAGAGCCGCAATCCTGTGTGATCTACGCCAGACTGTTCTACTCACTTACCATAAAAATGGCTAATTCTTCTCTGTAACTTTCATGTAAACCAAATATCATGAAGAGCAAGTGTCCCCACTCGTGTCAACTAGATTGATTTTAAACCCTGACAATACATGACCTCATGCTCTCTCATTATTTACAGTGTGGAGGCAACCTTCTCTGGAGACCCAGAGTGTAGTGATAAGTCATACAAAGAACTGAAGAAAATATATATTATATAAACATAATATAACCATAGCGTTTTGATTTTTTTTAAATTTTATTGCAGTATTTCATAATATCCTTTTCCAACGTCTGTTTTTATTTCACATTGTCGTGTTTCCCAGTGGCTATTTTATTTCATCATGCGAAGTATTAAACTGTGCACTATGTGTTAATACTACACAAATGAGCAAGATTAAGTGTCAAAGTCAGTATGCACACTAAAATATGCTCTGTTTTATGAGTGTGCTGTTGATAGACACATCGTAATGCATTGCACCTAGTGAGAAAAGTAGTACTATTAAATAAAAACAGACTTAAATAATAAGTAAATACAATAAAGGAAAATATAAAAAAAACTACTGAAGTAAGATAAAAATTACTTACAATAAACTCTCCTATTATGAAAAGTGAAATAATCATTTCACATTATAGAGCTGAGTTTTAAAGTGCCAATCTTGAAGATTTTAGTTCTGGTTGATTTGGCAACATCTGTAGTGACTGGTGGTAACAACATATTGAAGGAATAATGTACAATGAGCAGGTCATTATTGTGAAATAAACCCTGACGGGGTCTTGAATCAGCCTGAAGGGGTTTATTTCATAATAATGACCTGCTCACTGTACATTAACCCACTTATTGCATGTTTACTTATGAAAATATTGTTTTTAAAAGGGATTTTGTTTATTTAAAAATTATTTTATTGCTCCTCCAGAGTCTATGATTGGAATTGTGTCTGTAGCAATGGTCTGTTCTTCATAACAGTGGCCTATTATACATAGCACCAGTCTGCTATAAAGAAATAATAGACCTCAGAATGCCATAAAGCCATGTAATAAACCTGTAATAATACAGGTCACAGCATTCTGCAAGTGCAAAATTTTAACAGTGATGTATTTTTGGTGAACAACAGCACTAAGTACTAAGTTTATCAACAAACATGTTACATTTCCTGTGACGACTTCATACAAAATTTAACTTGTTTTGCCAGGTAAAAGCTTTTAATGTGAAGCAGCAGCAGTAGGAAATGTTCAGTTTGCATTTGCAGCTACTTGGAATCCATCAGCTATCGTCTGATGATAATTTAGCGTTCTGCAGTCATATGCAGATGTCTGTTTATAGAAATCACATTAGCAGCCAGTTAATACAGCATTTTTTCTGGGAATGTTGCCACAGACACCCAGTTAGTAATACTGCAAATGTAGAAATAGGTGTAGTCACCTTTGTGTTATCTCATTTGGAAATAGATAGTGACTTAAAGGTCCAGTGTGTAAGATTTATGGGTATTTATTGGCAGACTGTTGCAGAAATGGAATAGTCTAATATTCATAAGTGTTTATATTAGTGTATTATTACCTGAAAATAAGAACTGTTGTATTTTCATTACCTTAGAATGAGCTGATCATATCTGCAGAGGGCGCGGGGCCTCTTTGATGGAGGCCGCCATGTTGCACTGCCGTGTTCCTCCAGTAGCTCAGAACAAACAAACCAAACACTGACTGTACAAGTTTTGCGACCATAGGTGGTAATCTGCAAGCTCATTACTAGATGCCACTAGTTTCTACACACTGGTCCTTTAACAGACACCTGTATAAATGAAATACCACTTTAAAAGGTTTACTTGGTCATTTCACATGTTAATAATATATATTTTGTCTGTATTTACTGATTACTTATAACATAGTGTCATTTGTTTATTTTATATTGAACACTTAAGGCCTCCATACACTCTCCCACCAATGTTATTTAATGAGTAATTCTTCCTCAGGGGCTCAAGATTTGGATTCCATACGATTATCGACCTACAGAACCGCCTGTAAACTCAGATTTGTGCAGAAGAAATGCAATCGTGAGTATGATGCAGACACCGTGCGTTTAACTACATCGCTACACTCCTGATCGTTGTTTATATTCAGTTTTCCTGTTTCGCTCTCCAGTGCATTTGGTTGACATTTGGAATATCATCGAGGCTTTCCGAGAGAACGGCATCAACTCCATGGACCTCAGCGCTGACCTCTCTGTGGCTCGTCTCGAAATGGTACTGTCCACCGTCTTTTACCAGCTGAACAAGCGCATGCCCACCACCCACCAGATCAACGTGGAACAGTCCATCAGCCTGCTGCTCAACTTCCTGCTGGCATCGTACGACCCGTGAGTAACACGTCACATGACGGCGGCTGCTTGTGTGTACTCTCACATCTGAGGTTTTGACGTGAGCTACTGTGGTGTGAAATGTGACTCTGAAGTGTCTGCCAAAGTGGAGTGAAAATACAGACTATTTACCTTCATAATGTCACAACATGTTGGTGCAGGGTGTTTTAAAGCCAAGCTACACGTTTTTGAGGTGATGTAATTCAAGTTTTCCTTTAAAGGTTGTGCTTTTCGGGGAAACAATTGAGTTCATATGATTCCTGACAGCTCCTTTTAAAAGAATCTATGACCACAATGTAAAATTTATTTGCTCCTTTTAGGGAAGGCCACGGCAAGATATCCGTCTTTGTTGTGAAGATGGCCCTAGCAACCATCTGTGGAGGGAAAATTCTGGATAAATTAAGATGTAAGCAACACCACACATCCTTATTTTACTTTTAATCATGACAAATGAAATTAAAAACAGCCATTTACCTGTAATAAATCAGCTAATTGTCTTTGTAAAGTTCATACGGTTTCTAGTCAAAGTAATGTACTGCTTTAGAATTCCTAATACAAGTTTATTAGTGTCTGTATTATCTGTATCTCTGTCTGTGCTTAGCCTATTGTTCCTAAAAGAAGAAGCAGTACTGGCCCGGCTCTTCATGGCTGGAAGAAGTCATTATTCATTATCTGAAGGATAGAGTTTATTACATAATCTACAAAATCCGTGGGAGCAGTCGCAATGGCTCGTGAAGGGGGGGAGAAAAAGGAGGGCTGCGTTGCTGGTGTATTATAACAATTGATTTGAATAACTGCTTCACTTTGATTTGTTTTCACAAATAAGTGGGATAATTGTATTGTGTAATGCTGTAATTAGCCGACTGTGGTGGCAACTGACAATTAGTTTGATTCATTTGTATAATGTGTCCCCACGTTGTTCCCAGATATTTTTTCACAGATATCAGATTCCACTGGAATAATGGTGCACCCGCAGTTTGACCAGTTTCTGAGGGAGGTTCTCAAATTACCCATGGCGGTTTTTGAGGGACCCTCTTTTGGTTACACTGAACAAGCTGCAAGAACGTGCTTTGCACAGCAGGTGAGGGTTCATTTACCACAGACTGTAACAGGGTATTGTATTGATATCATGATATGAGACTAGATATCTAGAAATCGTTTCATCATGATATGGCATAACTTGTCTTTTGCTGATTTTAAAGGCTGCATTACAGTAAAGAGATGTAATTTTCTGAATTTACCAGATGTTCTAGCTGCTCTTCTGTTTGCATTTACCCACTGGGTCCATGTCCACATTGCATTTTTTTCGGCAGACAACAGCTGTCTGGGAGCTGGGGAGCGCCGGGATGAAGCGTATGATCGGGGTTTGACATGATGACTCAATGCTAGGTTAACAGCGGGTTAATACACACAGCTGACAACAGGCTTACACACCGTAGGGTTGATGGAAGCACAGGCTTTTGTTTCTCTGTTATGACGGACAGAACAAGCTTCTCCTCCATTTTCTTAGTTACCAGGGTGACGAAACCCCAATATATGATCACTTGCCTTAAAAAAAGCGATGGTGAAAACAACAGCACCTTCTTGAGTGAAGTTCAGAGATTTTTAACCAGAAGTGCTCAGAGTGGATGTCTTTTCTCTAGGCAGCCAGATGATGCCACAGACGCTCCCTCCTTATTGGAAACAATTGAAAATAAGATGCTGGCGCTCGGAAAAAATTGCAATGCAGACACAGGCCCTTAGTAATTATATCCACCAGTGTTGTAGCCAAGACCACCACCATCATGACCAAAACCAGACTGTATCGAGATCAAGACAAGACCAAGACTTTTAGGGGTTGAGACAAAGTCAAGACCAAGACCAAGGCAAAGCAAGACCCACTCTTACAGGATTTTTTCCCCTTGAGCTTGGCTGAATTTGAGAGTCTGAGTCTCAAATAGTTCTCCAGACACAGTTTGTACCTCTATTTTGCAAATCACATTTTTTAGCGTACCCCCTACATCACTTTACGTGCCCTTGCACTCCAGTTTTGGAATAAGGAATATAACATAACTTTGTATACATTGGCTACATAACTTAGCACTTAGCTTACTTTTCTTTATGCTTCATTTCAGCCGATAAATGTTTGACACAGTCCCAGCTGTTTCAGTAAGCATTTTATTACAAAATTTATGTGGGTTTTCTTTTGGAGGCTGTCTTTCAGATGAACTCTTTTTGGTTAAATTTTATTACTAAAGAGTTGGTTAACATCTCCACCCAGACAACCACAGCTTCTTCTCCAGTCTCCCGCTTTCACTTTCTATAACCGTAACAAAAATTTCAAATTAGAAATGAGTTATTGGTTGCATTTGAAGCAGGACATCCAATTACAGTAATGATGTTAACAATTAAATCAGACATGCACGGGCAACTTAGTGATATCCGTGCAGCTGTGGTCTTAACCAGTCTTGAAATAAAATCCAGAGTCCTCTTTGGCCGAGACTGAGAGAAGGCCAATGATGATTAATTATGAAAAATCTCAGTGTTAATATTTTGTGAAAGCACCAATAGTCACCCATACGGTGTTGTCACAATATTGAGGTTTTTGGTAAAAAAAATATTGTGATTTTTGATTTTGTCCGTATCGCCAAGCCCTTGAGTGTTGTAATGATCTGTGATTGTTCTAGCGTTGACAGTGTGGAGGACTCTTCCTGTTGAATCTCACCTCTCCTCTGCACCAAATGTCCACAGAAAAAGGTCTCCCTCAATACATTCCTGGATACGTTGATGTCAGACCCGCCCCCTCAGTGTCTGGTGTGGTTACCGCTCATGCATCGGCTCGCCAACGTGGAGAACGGTAAGACACCACGCGGAATATTTATAGACCGGGGAGCTAGCAGGGCCGCGAGGATGTAAAGTTCAGCCTTGCATCATAATCTTGAGCCACCACACAAACACACAAGCAGTCAAGCAGACATATACACACACACATACACACCTCCAGTGATGATGACCCATAGGGACCTTACACCCTGCATATGAGTGTGCGCATTTGTGATGCAGTCATCCTCACAAGTCACCTCCAACATGCTCACATATACACACACATGCTCTGGGTGGTTAAAAAGAGACGAATGCTGTCGTCAAAACAGACTCAGTTGCACATCTGTCCTTAAATTAATTGGAAATTAATCCTCCGCTCTTTGCAATGTGCAAAAAAATATCTGGGTTTACAATCACATCTGTTTGTGTGCATGTGTTTGTCCATCTGTGTGTGTGTGTGTGTCTGACCCTTCCTCCCCTCTCCTCCCTGCAGTCTTTCACCCGGTCGAGTGCTCCTACTGCCATACTGAGAGTATGATGGGCTTCCGCTACCGCTGCCAGCAATGTCATAATTACCAGCTCTGTCAGGACTGCTTCTGGAGGGGGCATGCCAGCGGTTCCCATAGCAACCAGCACCAAATGAAGGAGTATACGTCATGGGTAAGGAGGAGAGGGGAGGAGTGGAGGAGGTGTGTCTGCACTGGACCAGTCATAGTGGCTATTTTTGTTCTGCCTCACCACGATGTAAAGATGCTGAACGTTCAATGCTGCAATGATGGCGTGTGTTTTGAAAAGACATTAGTGTCCTCGTGTCCTCAGAATTGGCACCTCACTCCTGTGTTTCTCTGCAGAAATCCCCTGCTAAGAAGTTATCCCATGCCCTCAGTAAGTCACTGAGCTGTGCATCCAGCAGAGAGCCTCTTCACCCCATGTTCCACGAAATTCCAGAGAAACCTCTCAACCTAGCTCATATAGTGTGAGTTCATCGTCTTGCTTTTTTTCTTTAGAGAGATCGTGTTGTCCTCTGAGTCTCCGACCTGTATTTCAGGTTTTGAAACGTTTGATTTCAGCCCTCAGCCGATAATTATCTTGTTGCTGCCTCGAAGTCTGAAGTGATTCCAGTCAATCTCTTGGGTCAACTGATCAATGAGGCTTAATTACAGCCTTGGGAATGATTATAATCTGCAACACTGCTGCTGCTGCTGCTACCTTTTCCTTGACTTGGCTAATGGTTTGTGTTGTATTATGAATAATGAAACAAAAGCGTACACATAGACTTTGTAGCAGTCTGGAAGCTGTTTATTGAAGTCTAAATCAGGTAAAGGCACAGAAAGCTGTTTGTGGTGCAAAATTCACCTCCCTACTTATTTCTGATTCCTTCAGTTTAAAGGTGGAAATCCAAGTTCTACAAACGCAGTGACATGAGATTTTCACAGTATGATAACTGTCATGGTATATGGCATTACGCAGTTATTATTGTTATTAGTTATCCTTGAAATGAAACAGAAGGGTTCTTGTTTGAGCAAACATTAAAATTTCACAAAACATTATGGGTTCTAGTCAACAATAGCTGTTGTTCTTATCTGGGCATTTTTCTCTAAATTAAATGTTGAGCTCTTGGATGATGACAAGATTAGCACTGTGATGTTGTTTCCCTTTTCTGATTTAAAGACAAAATAATGGAGAAATTTCCCCCCAGTGTTTTGCTCATTATTTTAAAATATATTTTAAAATTGTAATCCAGATTTTTACCAAATGTTTCTGCAGTTAGTTACTTTTTGTATCCTTATTGTGTAATTATGTTACATTTAACTTGTTACTCCCCAAGCCTATTGTATTATTTAGTATGTTTACTGCTGCAACCCTTTTCACTTAATAGCTGCAGTATTTAATAACCTTTAAACAGCCAAAATGATTCAGATTATTGCAGCCAGTTTTGTAGAACTAAATGTTGGTTTTAAAGCCTGAACAATACTGGATTTATGAAGTTGATGTTCATGTCAGTGTTTATATAGTTTTTTTTAATTACCATAAAAGTCAAACATTTTTAATAAGGACCCATGATGAGATCTTCTGTTACTTCTTGGCTGAAGTGTATGTGATACAAATATGTTATAAGCAACATCAGCTGGGTTTTTTTTCTCAGAATATCTGGAATTTCTACATTTAGTGTAGTCTTTGCATTGTTGGGGTGATTATAATAAATTTTCATTCCTTTCCTTGTTCTGTACTTTCCTCAGAGATACGTGGTGAGTTTGCTTTGATTGTTTAACACATCACATAATGTGTCTTTGTACATTTTTGTCGCTGTAGACTTGAATCCTTTGTCCTGTCCTAATCACATACAGTTATTGTCAAGTCCCATCCACCACCCTAGCAAACTGACAGTCCTTATTGTTAATTTCTCTCTAAACACTTGCTGTGTTTGTTTCCTCCCACTCACTGCATGTTTTTATTGTGTCCCACACCCTGCATAACTAAGCATATTTAGCTTTCTTGCCACCTCCGGATAAATGTGCAACAGGTCATCTACAAAAAAAAAAGGAAATTCAGAAATTATAAAGTTGAGGGACATCCACAAGATTGAAAAGATAAAAGAAAAAGGCATAAAAATAAGCAGCCTTGTCAGTTTTGGATTAAAAAAAAAAAACACTTGTTTGTTGTCCAGGCCACCGAGACCAGTGAACATCACCAATGACTACGCGCTCTCCCACTCCATGCCGACATCAGGGAACCCTTACTCCACCAAAAAGTGAGTGCAACGGCTAAACAATGGATGTCCTGGATTTTACAGCAGATCTTTTCAGTCTGCCGTGCTCCCTGAAGGCCCCATGCCCTGCAGACTCTGTGACCAAACAATGTCTTTATTTCTTTTTCCTTTATATTCTCCAAAGTGTGTGCGTGCGTGCGTGTGTGTGTATCACCGTGCCTTTTCTTTTCTTTGTGGTTTTTTTGTGCTGAATGTAAATAGCTGCAAGAATAATGATGTTGAGCAAAGAAAGCCCTTGACCGGGGCTGCTCCACATCTGTTGAAAGGGAGAGGGTAAGTGACACAGGTGTGCACATGAGAACGCCTTTGTAGCTCAAATGCATGTGTGATCTAACATAGATAATAATCATAGGGCATAAACTAGAGTGCTTATCGTCCTGAGGAAACTATTAGTGAACCAGCTTTCTTGTAGATTGTTGTACTCGAGAGGCTGTTTCAAAGACGCCAGATGAAGCATGCATCATAAAGATCATTGGCAATTATTTTCAAGGGTCTATTACAATCTTTTCATTCACATAGAAATGGGAAATACTAACAGTTTCTAATGTGAGCTGCTTTGAATGACAATCGCCTCTATGTTGAAGCTGTAGCAGTTAAATAGTATATTGTACATTCCTAGGCTCATTGTTTATGATGTATGTGAGCAAGTATAGGTGAAATGGGATTAACTTGCCTTTTCATTTGCTATTGATGTTGTATTTTTGAGGATAAAGGAATTCTTGATTTCTTTACTAAAAGGCCATTGAGCTCCTCTGCACCTGCACTTGCTCTTTAGGGAACACTGCGTCCTTTCATAAGTCGGACTTATAGGAAAACATCGATGTGATGAGTGAGTGGAGTTCTTTAGGTTATTCTTGATGTGCATTATCAGAGCAGCTGATGTTGCGGTTACTGTTTGCACAGGCTGAGACAGCATATAATAAAGGACTGTCAGGTGAGGTTCACTGACTAGATTTGGTATATGGAGGTAAAGAGACACTCAAGTTAGCAATTGTACTTCCATAAAGTTAAATGAGTGATGTAGAGATGCATGGAGCAGCCATCTTGGATTTTAAGGTCAGGGTTAGTGAGGTTCCTTCAACTTTCCAAGTCAGAATTTGACTTCAGGGGGCATTCCAGCTGAAATTTCTAACCGAGTAACGTCTCAATCACCCCTTGGTGGCTGGCTGCAGTATAGGTCATAAACCCTGACCCCTCCATGTTAGTAGATGGGACATGGACCAAACTAAAAGAAAAGAAAGTACATGACAAACTTTTCCCAAAGACTGTGTCTTTCATTTTAGGTAGCTCTTATCACACTGATGTTTGCTCCAGTCTTCGTCTGGTGAGTTTGGTTTTGTAAAATGGGGGTTTCACGTCATGATTGACAGCTGAGCCCTGCTCATGATTGAGTGATTGGTTGAGCGTATGGGTTCCAGCCCTGACCACTACTGTGCAGACTCTGGCACCAAATGATGTCACCTGAGACTTCAGCGTCTGAGTCTCTGTAACCAGGACAGCAAAGACACTGAGTGAAAATGTAGTGTTATGCATCAGAGTAGAGTGTGCCTTCAAATATAAGGGACAGAATGTGTCCTGTAGTGACTCAGTAAGGGACAGTGCAATTTATTTTTCAGTAAAGAACAATCCTGTATTATACAGGACAGGTGGCAACCCCAAAGTAGTAAATGCCAAGATAGTGAAAATAGTTAAGCATTTAGCAACTAAAACAGATATTTCCCTCAGGAGTTGGCGGTGAAGTAAAAAGAAGATTATTCCAATACTGTGTTGGCTTGATTAAGCCAAATTAATTAATAATAAACATAGGAAATAATAACACACTATGCTTATATGCATGTGTTTTTTTTTTCTGGATAGATTGACTATATGTTTCTTTGCTGTTGCTGTTTTGAAACATTTTATGGTCACAGCTAATTCTGCGCTGACCTGCCATAAACACAGTATATAGTTGCTATAGGGGTTTGTGATGCAGGTGGAAAGCCTCCATAAATATAGGAGCTACATCAAAAAGACTGTGCATGCTTGGCATATCTTGGGGGGTAGATTGTTTGACTCAAAAATAATGACTTTCAATGGTTTTAATAATAGAGCACTGAGTGATTGATGCTATTAGAATGTAAACAGTGCATGTAGCCTGTCCTTTTTTTTTGCCGGGCATGTCCTTAATCGTGCTCCTAGCCTTCATCAGTGGTGTCTCTCCCAGACATAATATGGCCTTGTTTCTCTCTAGTCACCCATGAATGGCTGCTTTTCAGTCACTCTCCTCCTCTTCTCTTTTGTTGCTTTTTTTTCCCTCTCTCTCTCTCTCTGCCTCCTCTACCCCTCAGCCCCTTTCCCTCTATTGTCACCTGTGTAATGTAACGTTTTATGTTTTGTGAAACCTGCACTGTTCCAGGTTGAACTACAACCTCGATGTTGCTGATAGACTTGCTGACGAACATACTCTGATTGGCTTCTATGTGAATCTACTCCAAAACCACCCCAAAACATGGTTAGTTGGTGTGTGGTGCACCAGTGGAAACTATTTGCTCTGCTGAACATTCTGCCACCTCGCAATCTTTCCTCTAACCTTAACCTAACCTTATTCTGAGTGTGTTACAGCCCTAACGCTGCATGTTGTCAATTTTACAAACTAGTCACTTTGACATTATTGTTATTCAGCAGCAATAGTCATTTCTGACTGATTTGTATCCAAAAGGAGTTTATTTCTACCAAGAGAAAAGTGTAGATTTGATTTGATACCAAGGTTTGATTTGATACCAAGGTTCATATTTGAGTCCTTAAAATACCTTGTAGGCATACATACGGCCACATAATCCTAAATTCACAATTGTCTCAATCACAAAGTATATTTATTGCTCTGTTTTTGACTGAGATTTGTAAAATCAAAAGGGGGAATAGTTGCATATATGTCATATTAAAATTGTTAAATACCTTGGGCATATCAGTTAGTTTATTGACGTCTCCAGTCGCATTTCTTTCTGCTCTGTGATGTGCTAGGCTTGTCTATGTTGAAAAGGAAACCAAATTTTGAAGATGGTTGAAAGTTGTTGCTAGGGAACCTGTAAAAGTGATGTATAGTCTCATCTTAAGTTAGCTAATGTTAGTAAAACGCTACCTAACTAGCTAACAAATCTACATCAGCTGACTCTTCCTAAGTCCCGCCACTTTGTGATCCAGTAACAGTGTAGCAAACTTGGTACCTTGGTCATCTTCTCCTTTTCCTGTAAATCATATAGACATATAGTCACATATTAAGTTAGCTAATGTTAGCAAAATGCTAGCTATCTGGCTAGCTAATCTGAACTAAAGTGTCGTGTCCTTTTATCAGCCACGAAGAGAAAGAATGAGTAAAACTCGCTGTTGTGTGACTACATCCCGGTACGAAAACACACAGGCATCAAAGCTTTGGTGACTTATGTTAGCTTTTGGGGGGGAAAAAGTTATTACATGCAAGCTAGTCAGCAAGTGTTAACATTAACAAAAGCTGGATGGCTAACTGACTAGCTAGCTAGACATAAATTGTTAGCTAGCTAGTTATCTAGTGTTTTGCTAACATTCATCATTGACAACGACATTCAAATGTCATTGTTATGAATGAAGCTTCAGACTGTTCAATACAGGCCTAATTGGTACCAAATAGTTAAAAACATTTAGCTGCTGTTTTCGTCAGACTGGACTGCCTCCTTATAAGGAAATCTCTAAAATGAGTTTGTTGCGTTCGGTCCAGTAACTATTGTGTACCTTTTTAAAAAACAAAACTGACGTCTTTGATGACTGTTTTTTTTTTTTTTTTTTTATCACTGGAAATATGACATATTCTCTCCTCATCCAATAAAAATAGGGATACTTTTATTTTCTTTTTGTGCGTGTGCACTAATATGCTTGTGTGTGTGTTTTAATGCTTGTTGCAATGTCATCTGTCATTTCGGCCATCTGTATTATATTAGCAGCTCCGTCGAACTCCCTCATATCTTCCTGTTGGGTGCTTTTACTGCGTGTGTGCTTGCAAATACATAACCATATTGTTTTTATTGTATCAGTCATGAGACTGCAACCCCTGCGGTCTTTAAATACAAAGCGAATGATGACTTCACCTCAATTTCTACATAATAACCCAGCTTCATTCCTGCTTTTGTGGTTTCACATAAGTAGCTTAGCATGATTCCTCGGGCCTCTGAAGCTTTCCTGCAGAAGAACTAATCTGACTTTTGAACAAACTAAACTTTCTTGGGTTTTCTTTTTTTTTTTTGCATTTTCTATTCCTGCATCTGCTGTAGCTGTGTAGTAACTGTTTCATGTTGTGACTCCCATCTCCATTTTCCTCTTGATCAGCTTGCTGGAGAGCAGTAACCATCAAGATGAGGAGCACAGTCTCATCGCCCGCTATGCTGCTAGACTGGCTGCTGATGCTGCGGTGAGATATACTTTATATAAGACATTTATTGCACACAGTATCATGGCATCTTTTCATCTGTGTCCACTGCCAAAAATCTGTCATTGATGAGAAGAAAGTACCCTGCTAGCTTCAGGATTTCAGTCCGTCTTATTGCTGAGATGATGGAGGGATTTACAGATGGTGATCATTTCTAACCCTGACTCGTGTGCCAGTTTATGTTCTGATCAGGTTTTGATGGATGGCTGGTGACTTCACTGTTTTGCACCCTCCCCCGTGACATATGAAATAAAGGTAGTGGATGACATCATCCAGAGTTAAAGCCAGTTCACGTGATGTCTCTTGCTTGGTTTCACCGACAGGCTCAACAGCAGAGGGTCCCCACAGACCTGCCCTGCTCTCTGGATGCCAACAAACAGCAGAGGCAGCTCATCGCCGAGCTTGAGAGCAAAAACAGGTTAGGGATGACTGCCTTAGTGATGCTGTTCGATTTCTTCTGTTTGTCTCGCCTCCTCTTTTTTTCAGTTAGACAGGAAATTCACCTTGAGAATAAAGGGAGTCCTGGTCTGATGAAACAAAAACACATTTATTACTGAAAACTACTGTTATTTTTATTATTATTATGAAATTACATGATCAGCAAAGCTATTATATTTCCTTACTAAATATTAAAGGGATAGTTTGGATTATTTGAAGTGGGGTCATATGCGGCACTTATCTATAGTCAGTGTGTTACCTATAGTTGGTGGGGGTTGTCGTGCCCCAGTTTGAAGAAGCACAGAGGAGAATCAGCACAGAAGCTAAGCAATGTGCTGCTGTGGACAGGGTCAGCAACAAAATATAAATATCAAAATAATTTTGAGGGGCTTTATTAAGAATATTTTCCGCACTTCACCTTGCTGTCAGACAGCCTTTTCCAGCAGGAATCTGCTGTTATATAAGCCTGGTATTACTTGCACCAAAACCACCAGACTGTGTTGACATAAACAGTACTTTTACCTCACAGAGCATGGGAGTTGCTTGTTTACCACTACCTCGATCAGTTTGTGTTCATTTGTTACTCTGCTGAATCCAAAATATCCTTTTAAAGCACCAAAGTCGCACAATAACACAAACTAACTAACAGATCGAACCAGCGGTAGACCAGAAACTCCTGTGTCCTGCAAGGTAAAATTACAGATTTTGCCAATGGAGTCTGGTTGCTTTGGAGAGAGTGATGTTAGGCTTATAGAAAAGCGGTTTCCAGTTGAGAAAGGCTATCTGATGGCAAAATAAAGTGATTAAAATATTCTAAATTTAGTGCACACTTAGACTGATTTAGATTTTTTAGATGGACCTTTTTTAAGTGGTTAAAATCAGTTTTGTTGCTGACCCTGTCCACAGTATTTCATTACTTAGTGTCCTTCCTGCTACTTGTCGCTGTTTCTCCAAACTGGGTGCATGTAAACTGCCATCTGCTGTAGGTAATACAATTGATAAATACCTCATATAGCTCCACTTGAAATAATCCAAACTATCCCTTTAACATTTTAGGGAGGTAACTTACTACACAGTATATATGCAGCAAAAATATAGGCCATGCATGACATGTCAAGGCAGTTTTATATGGCATATTTCACACACAGCGGGGAAGTCAAACTGCTTTATGAATTGCTTAAAATATGTAAAATAGGATAAGACAAAAAAGAAAAGCAGTTAGAAGACTTAGAATTGAAAGTAACAGCAGACATTAACTAACATGAGATCAATAAATAACAGTGAATAATGAAACCAAAGTGGAGACAGAAGTTCAATTATAGGCAACAGTGAACAAGTATGCAGGTTTTAATGCAGCTATAATTAATATTTTTTATTTCAAACAGTGGATCATGTGACTGCTTGGTCACTTGTGGTGAGTAACTCACTGTGAGTAGCCCACTCATCACATTTTCCTCCTACGACAAGTCCAAGTATCTGCTGTGAAAATGTTCTATATTCTGGCTTTCACCTCACTGATTCAGTTTTCAGCCTGCAGTTGGAGCTAAAAAGCACTAAATCCAAGTCCAGCTCCAAATGGCAGACAAAGTTAGTGAGTAGCTGGTGAACATAGTGAAGCGTCTAATCTAGCAGCTAAAGAGTCAAATATTTCTCTCAGGAGTTGGACCAAAAACAGCTGAGAGTGAATAAAGGACTTAACATTTATCAGGCGGACACAAAGTAATGTTGCTCCACATTTGCTGGACTTCGTCAATAACCAAGGTGATGAAATGTTCACAGCTTGTTTCTGCTGCCCCCAAGTGGCAAAAAAAAAATCAGTTATTGCAGGTTAAAATTTAGATTTAGGATACAAAAGAAACGTGTAGATATACATATGTGTACAAAAATGGCTAAAAATAAAAGAAATATGTGTCTTCAAATAACTAACCTCACTGGGGCTCTCCTGGTTAAATACAGGTTCAATTAAAACATGCATGTATGAAAAAAATATATGAAATATGGTCTTGTAATTGCATATGTTTGTGTCTGTCACAGAGAAATCCTGCAGGAAATCCAGCGGCTGCGCCTTCAGCATGAGGAGGCCTCCCAGCCACCACCTGACAGGGGTCAGCAGAACCCAACTCTGCTGGCGGAGCTACGACTTCTCAGGTAACTTCTTCAATCCTGCACAATCCAGTGTGTTTGTAATCTGCTTACGCTGCAGTACAACGTACATATTGTAACTGCCTTTTTCTCAGACAAAAGAGCAGCATATGTTGAAGTCTCACGCTTTTATTTCCCCATATTGCTCTTGACGTGACATTCTGGTATCATCACGCTGTACAACTTGTTTCCTCTGTTAGGCAACGCAAAGATGAGCTTGAACAAAGAATGTCTACTCTGCAGGAGAGTCGCAGGGAACTCATGGTGCAGCTGGAGCAGCTAATGATGCTTCTCAAGGTACCACAGACGAGCCTTTCATCTCTTTGACTTCACAGAGCTCAAATACAGAGTACTGTCAGGATGCCTTCATGATGACTGAGCGACACACACTCGCTGTTTTCCTGTCAGGAACAGTGAGGTTGTCTCTGTTGTTGTTTATTGACAATTTTCAAGGCATACATGGAGAATAGTTCAGTTAGTAAATGTCAGTGCCCCCTTTCTGGTCAAGTAAATATACACACCTCTATAGATTGAGAGGCAAAGGGATAGTAATAATGGTAATCAATATTTTTATATATATATATATTTATGAAAAAACATAAAACAGTATTATTAATACCACCAACAGCAATATGACAAAACAAGCAATATCAACAATATAAAACAACTACAAAAACTATTTAAAATATAACAATGAACAATAAAAACAGCAATAATAGAAAGTCAATAAAAATGAATACAAATGAATTTAAGTGAATTCATCAAAAAATAAAAATTAACAAAATAAAAATAAAATTTGCGGTTCATCAATGATGGGAAATAAAATTAACAATCCCATACAGTCCGGTCACGCATCAGAGACGATGATACAAGATAAATTTAATTTATATGAGAATACATGGACGTGTGCGCTGCAGCTTGTATGTTTTGTTTCTTATTTTGAGGCAGGTGGTGAGCAATATGGTCGGATGATGTTACAGTCTCTCCCAGCTGTGGGTGATCACTCCAGCTAATGTAAAGCAAACACTGCACTTTGCATGAGGAGACAGGGAGCAGTTACCCAACATGGCCACTAGAGGGCGCATATGTTCACTGTAACACTCAAACAGAGGCCTAATTTGTAATTCTTTAACTGTGAAAAATAGAGATACAGGACATTCACATATATAATTTAAGAAATGAAATATGTGCTGTTGTGTGTTTCTCACCTGATCAAAATATAAATATACTGATGTGAATAAATCTGTCAGCACGCTCTAAAACAGTGGTGCCCAACTCTGGTCCTCAGGGACCCCTGTCCTGCATGTTTTAGATGTTTCCCTGCTCCAACACACCTGATTCAAATGATCAGCTCATCATCAAGCCTCTGCAGAAGCCTGACAACCGCCTGATCATTTGAATCAGGTGTGTTGGAGCAGGGAAACATCTAAAACATGCAGGACAGGGGTCCCTGAGGACCAGGGTTGGGCACCACTGCTCTAAAAGCTGGGTTTTAGTCTTTGTTTATTCATTGATATAGCTTAAGTTACAGGGACAGTGCACATCAATAAATATTTCTCTAAATATGATCTGGTTTAGCCATGTTTGCTAATTTTCAACTGTAGTCCCTGGGCAGGTGTAACGTCTCATAAAATACATTACAGCAGGGACAGCAACTCTGTATATCGCAGATGACACTAAATAAAAACTCATATTGTGCTTCAAACAAGGCCAACTCAACATAAAATATAAAACAAAGCATGCTTCACGCCATTTGAGTAAGTTAAAGTACGGTCACATACTTTGTCATGATATTAAATAGATTTTAAGTGAACAGCGAGTGATGACTGCCACAGACCTGATCTGTTATCAGTTATTTTCTTTATGAAACCACTAATACGTGGAGGAGCCAAGCACCGCAAAGCCTTACAGGCAAGGCAAACGTCTTTAAATCTGGTAAAAAAAAATTCACCAAGTCAGTAAATAATGATTTCTGAGGCAGTCATATGGGTGTTCTGCTTCCCGTACCCTTTTTGGTTTCCCTCTGTCACACACATTTTTATAAATTACAACACATAAACCACTGAGTAGACTTGTTATATGAAGGTGTCTCCTGCTGCCAGACAAGAAGTCCAGACAGACGAGTTAAGAACAGGATATTGAGTTTGGGATTACGCTCCATTGCACCTTCCAAGACATCTTGTCTACCCCCCTCTAGGAAGGATAACCTTTGGTGTGAGAATATCGTCTCTTTCAACGAGGCAGGAGTTCCTCAAAGCTGACATAAACTGCTTACTATACTGGCTTAAGTGGGGAGGATATCAATCTAATTAGCCTAACGGGATCAATGTTAATCCATTAAACTTGCATGAGGAAACCACATGCTTGTCACGTCCTGGAGGAAATACTGATTGGATTTTTTTTATTTAGAAATGCTCAGTGCAATGTGGTTGTTGTTTCATGAGCCATAAAATGTTGTTTTTCAGCTGGAGGAGGAACGGAAACAAGCTGTAAGTGTGAAAACTGTGAAGCAAAAAGAAGCTGAAACTAAACTTTGATTCAAAGCGACTGCATGCATGTTTGAAATAAAGACTTTGTTGTTGTCGGGTGAAAACTTTGTATCTACAAAATTTGGTTTTTTTTCAGAGACTTCAGAGTGTGTAGTGTTTTAATTATTCCGTTTATCTGAAATCTGGAGATATGTGGTGTTCACCAGACTGCATCAACTTTGGTCTGTGGAGCTTTTAGTGAGAAAAACCTGTTTTAACAGCATGTTGACTAAATGCAGTTTAATGACTCCACATACCAAACATTTCTAGCATGTGTGTCATATTTCTTACTTATAAAACTATCAGGACCAGTGAGCTTCTCTGTTGACCCCCAAAAACTGTTGAACTGAATTGTTTATAGATGTTTTTTGAGGTTTGAGTTGAGATTCTGTGCTGTGATTTGAGTTAATTGTTGCATTGCTTGTGGAAGGTTTGCTTTGATAAGAAGCCACTTGATCCAGATTATTTTATCTTTCTTTTCATCTTTTTCTGCCCCATTACAGCATGGGATTCTGTTTTAAAAATACCAACACACGAGAGCTACACAAGAATATATTTTTTTCTGCATATCAAAAAAAGAAAGAAAAAAGAAGAAGAAGAAAAAAAGATATTATGGAGCCCTGACAGGCAAGTGAGAAACAAAATAATCCTGTTGATGGGAGTCTGACCTAAATTGTTTTCTCTTGAGTGTTCATGACTTAAAAATAGCTGAAAAAGGTTTTTTGCCAGGGTAATCTTTTAATGTTCATTTGTGAAGCAGGTTGGAAAAAAGTTTTAACAGATTTCTAATGCCTTCTTTTTTTAAAAAAAAATGTGAAAACTGGCATAAAAGGTGTAAAATACAGATTTTTAAAACAATGTATTTGGAAGAGTAGTCATGGTCAATGGCACTAGTTGCTAAACTGTAAACACTAAAACTGTCCAAAATGTGCATTTAAAAAAAAAACACTGATGATCTGTCGAGAAAATAAATTCAGAGAAGAAGAAAGTAACAAGTAAAATTATCCTCACAAAACTTTTTTTTCACCTGGAAAAACTTTTTCCCCACTTGTTTCACAGATGAAATAAAATGAGGATTATTTTTTGGCAAAATCCGTTTTTCACCTGGTCTTAAGTCAGGAGAGAAAAAAAACCCATTTAGATCAGACTAGATTTTGTTTTCTCACTTGCCTCTCGGCATAAACGGAGTAAAGGAAAGGTCCCAGACACAAAATATGTTTGATATCAGGCAAACACTATAAATATTGAAGACTTGATGTCTCACTGCTAACTATTGCTCCAGTAGGAAATGCAGACGGACTTGGCTGACTACCTGACCTGAAATGATAATGAGAGCGTCTCTGTTACGGGAAGGGGCTAAACTAAAGCTGTGATTAGGGGGAAGATAATAGCCAGTTCTTCTGGGAGAAAGACATTAAGGCTTAAGGAACAACAGGAACCAGAGAGAGAAATTAACAGACTACAGGCTACAAAGTGAGCACAAACAAACGAGAGACAAAAAATACTTAAATTACAAGAAGTCAAATATAAACTAGATGAGCTACTAACCTAGGCTGCTTGCCTTTTAATCACATAAAGCTCAGTCAAATCAGGTGGTACCCAAGATTAGACATCACATAAGGAAACTGCAGATGCTTTTGCAGTACACTGTACATTCCTATATGAAAACCATTAACGAGACAAAAAGAGAGAAATTTCAAGTGTGTGTGGAAACTCCTAATTTGAGCAAATCATCCAGTGAAGAGGCGACATAACTGGTCAGACCAGTCAAAGAGACAGACGTAAAGGAAACAATCCTTTAACTTAAAAGTCACCAGGAATTGATTGATGGGTTTCAGGAATATTCTAAGACATCTATAACCCAGTCTCATATAGAATATATACAATTATGGGGTAGAAAAGGAAGAGCTTTCAAGGTTGCGGTCTGAAGCCAACTCTGAAAAAAAAAGCAGCTGTCAGGGGTTGTTTAACAGTTTTTTTGTCTTACAGTAGTTGACACTGAAGCTTGGTGTATGTGTTGCAGACTCAGGGTCCTGGCTCTCCACGCTCTTCCCCCAGCCACACCATCAGCCGACCGATCCCCACACCGATCCACTCGGACTCTGCCGGCACGACCCCGACGCACACACCTCAGGACTCTCTGATGGGCGTGGGAGGGGATGTTCAGGAGGCCTTCGCTCAGGGTAACACGCTCACACGCTCACACACACACACACTCAGAAGCATGTATTTGCTTATGGGTGTAGTGTATGATGGGAAGCTGTGTGTAGTCACGATTTTAAAACTGTTTTTGTGTGTTTCAAAGGTCCAAGGAGAAATTTGAGAAATGACCTACTCATTGCTGCTGACTCCATCACCAACACAATGTCATCACTGGTTAAGGAACTTAATTCAGGTAAAAACAAATGAAAAAAGCTTGTTTTTTTTGCTGAGTTCTCATATAACAGCTGTTTTGTGCCTTTTTTCCACAGAGGGTGGAAGTGAGACTGAGAGCACTGTGGATTCAGACTTTGGACGTGGTGACCTGTTGGCCACAACCTCTTCAGACCCCTTCTTCACATATAAACCGAGGTACTTATCAAGGTACTTATTAGATTCACTGTAGGACTTCACCTGAAATACCTGCTAATAGCTCATCACCTATATTTTTTTTGGCAAAGTCACTCTTCCACATTCAAAAATCTTTCTCTGAAGTGTCCTCTGCACTTACCAAGCTCATTCATTGTGGCTGTTTAACCTGAGCAACTGCTCTGACACACCTTGCTGCTTCCTCCTGGGAGTTTATTTGCTCTGTTGCCTGCTCTCCCAGCAGGGTTGCTTGGATGTTTGTGCCACAATATATTAAACATCAGAATCTTTATTACATGGAGATGTCTTATCTTAAGTCTTAAATTAAGATAGAAAGAGACTAAGATCACAATTTGGTATTACAGAAACAAATCCTACTAACTTATCTTGCTTCATTCTATCTTATGTGAGGTTAGGAAATCCTAAATACTCAATCCAACATTGCTTATCAACAATACTGATGTCTGTTACCTAGCAACCAACAATACTTTTCTCATCTCGCAGAAATAAACAATTTTGTAACCACTGTTTTTTTTTTGTTTTTTTTTGTATCATTGAAACATGCTGAAACAAAAAATGGAGCAAAACCAAAAATGTTCTTTTGGGAAATTTAGAAGAATGTTAACTTAGGAGATAAAAGAGACAGAGTGGGTTAAGTACTGCATCCATCATCCATTGGGTTAAAGCAATAACAGAGGAGCCATGTGGATTAAACCAGTGTTTCTCACTTTTTACTTTTATGAATATAATCATTAGTTGCAACCCTACTTAGAAATAACTAGAGTTCATTCCTGTTGTTATTTGGTCTAAATACGTCTTGTTTACAGACAGGTTTACCTCTGATCATGTGTCTTGTTTTAAATTGTTTAAACTCAGCAGGATGTGACATCTGAGACTCTGACCGTCGACAAAGGACACTTTAAATCCTCCTTTGAGTGTGGATTACATGTAGCAGGGGGCTCCCTCTCTCTACAGATGGAGGCTGCAGTTGAATGAAGCACTCGGACGGGGAAAAAAGAGGCGTACTCACCATGAATTATTTCTTTAGTTAGGAATCAGTCATCAGCATCTGCACTACTGAGTCACCAGACCTCATCTAAAGACAGCGTTGTCATTAGAGTGACCAATTATATGTATATGCAACCATAAGCCATTTGTGTGACACCAATTTTATTTCCAATCTTCTTCTTTCTTTGTTGTTTACATCCTCTTAAGTTCAATTTGTTTTTCGTTTCTCGTGTCACAGGAGTGCCAGCGCTGCAGAGGAGGAGGAGCGCTTTGAGAACGATCTGGAGCAGCAGCTGGAGGACGAGCTCAAGTTGGAGGAGCTGATGAAGCACAGGCAGGAACCAGACAAAACCTGCATGGTGAGACTGCACGGGAAAGAAAAGGTGGCATATTGTGTGTTTTTAAGTTATTAAAATGACCCTTGTCGATGCTAATTTCACGCTGCGTTCATACTGTGGTGCAGGTGACGCTGCAGCAGTGACTGTGCTAGTTCAGGTGACTGGTAAGTACCTGAAACTGTCTTTGACATAGTTTTTTTATTAACAGTTGCGCTACACATTCTTTATGATGAATGCGTAGAAGTATTAACATTCGACCAAACACTGAAAATTAAAAAAATATCTGCAGGAATCTTGACCATTAAACCTAGCTTCAAAATATAATAGTAACAATTGTGTGTGCACAGTCCCAAAGCTTTTTGGCTAAGTGTGTTTACATCATGCATATCCTCGTTTTAAAGCAGTGGCCCACATGACAGACAGTAATTACAAACCTGGATAAAGTGTTTATATGTTTCTAGTATTCAGGTTTTTATCAGAGTACTCATTTTGGTTTTCTCAAAAGTCTGAAATATGATATTTTCATGTGCAAACATATCTCCTCGTCTCCGTCCTCCTCCTACCAACCACTACTACCACTGCAGCTTCTAATGCTGGGAAAAGAAGCTGTGAAGTTTTAGTGTGGACGTGACACTGATGAAAATGTTTTATTCTTTTATACTGAGTCTGTGCTTTCTCTTTTTTGTGATTTGGCCATCTTAGTCTTAGAATTAGGAACAAACTTGCAAAAACTGTCAAGCTTGGCCGTAAGATTACTGGTGGTTCAGCTACTGTATGAAGTGAGGGCCTCTCAAAGGTGCACTTAACATGTTAAGTTCCACATTCTTCCATCAGGGTGGAGGTTTAATCTCCTCAAAGGTAGCACTAATAGATACATTGTTCTTTGTTTTATCTGTTTTTATTATTTTTTTAACCAAACTATAACTATAATAACTTTAAACCTCTGATTCATGATGACCGTGCAGCAGATAAAGATCCTGTGCTGTTGTCTGTATAGCAAAGTGCCCCTCAGGGACATTAAAGCTTTACTCTACTGCAAAAACAAGATACAAGATAGATTTATTTATCATTATCTACAGGGATGTATAGCGAGTTTTAGATGTACTTCCCTTTGTTATTGGTTGAAGAGATAAAAACACATGATCAGACCTGAGATATGTCTATGTAAACACATTGTATCTTGCCTTTGTGTGCCTTACATGTACATTAAGCACTTCCATTATGTCGAGGTTTTAGTGACATGTCGTGTTTCCTCAACAGGTGAGCAATATGAAAAGCAACAATAGTAGAAGACACTGGATGAGACGACACTGGGCCGACGGTACAGAGCACTGAAGAAGATATGAAGACGTTAAGTTGAAGAAATGGCTGAATCCAACCATAGAATACATTTATGTAAAGATATATTTTTTAACCTACCACATATTTAAGGTAATACTGTGAGCTGATGTAAAGAGATTAATTAGCGAGCTGTCTATTATACCACAGGTGCCATAAAAAACACATGACTTGGGGGAATTATTTCTTAATTTTTAGCCTTTTTATATGAGTTGTCAAACAAATGTACAACTACACTGTTGGTACAGGGTGGCAAAAACCTGATTCTTTCAAATTCTCATGTTTCTGAAAACAGCAAACCAGGTTTAAGTGTTTGTTTGTCATCTGATTTGAAATATAAACCTGAGATTATGTCGGAGTTGAAGTTATAGATGATGAAATTTGCAATATTTTGTAAATGTTTAACAGATTTTACCACTACTCCATAGATTTCTTACTGTTGCTGTTGAGTGGCTTTTGTATTGTTCTTTTGACCTGTTTTTGGAGAAGGCCGATCAGATGCGTTTGTTTTATTTGATACATTCGAAATAATAATCATACACACTGCCTTAGCTGATTGGATGACCTCTCAAAGGAGCGAATGCAGCATGTAGCTAACAGCAAAACACACACGTTCAGCAGAGAATGAGGCTAAACTCATTAAATCAGATGCTGCAAATATGTTGACTGTCTACATACAAGCTGGCAATTAAATATATGACATACAAACCCACATTTCAACCGGGACACTGTCTGAAACGTAAATTAAAATATAATGCAATGATTTGCAAATGTTTTTCAAGCTATATTCAACTGAATGCAGTACAAGCTATTTAATGTTCAGACTGATAAATGTAATTGTTTTTTTGGTTTTTTTAAATATACACTTGCTCTAAATTTGATGGCTGTAACATGCCCCCAAAAAGTTGGGACAGGGGCATGTTTACTACTGTATTGCATCACTGTTTCTTTTAACAAAACTCAGTAGGTGTTTGGAAACTGAGGACACTAATTGTTGAAGTTATGAAAGTGAAATTCTTTCCCATTCTTATATGACTTCAGTTATTTAACACTCCTGGGGTCTTGTTGTATTTTGTGCTTCATAATGCACCACCCATGTTCAGTGTGAGACGGGTCTGGACTGCAGGTATGTCAGTCCAGTACCTGAACTCTTACTACAAAGCCATGCAGTTGTAACATATGCAGAATGTTTTCTTGATATTATGGATTACAGATGAAGGTGAAACTTTGTGTTGAGAAACATTATGAAACTGATGGATTATTTGCCCGTGCATTTTCACCCCATCTTTGCTTGTGAACAAGTGAGAATTTCAAAGATGCCCCTTTAATACCCAATCCTTAACCTGTTTACATATGTAATGTTCCAAACAGGCATTTCTTTGAGCATTTCACAACCTTCCCAGTCTTTTGTTGCCCTTGTTGCAATGTTTTTTGAAATGTTTTGCAGGCACCAAATCCAAAATTAGTATATATTTACAAAAAAGAGAGTTTACCAGTTTGAACATTAAATGTTGCCTCTGTACTGTATTCAGGTGACTACAAGTTGAAAAGGATTTGCAAATCATTGCGTTTTCTTTTTATTTACAGTTACGCAGTATCCCAACTTTTTGGAATTGGGGTAGTTAGTATTTTAAGATACACTGAAAAAGATGTAACATACAGACTTCCAGATCACTCAGATTCAAAGGTTTACACTGGTAAGGGCATTGAACAAATTGTGTTTACTATCAATGGTTTATGAATTAAGGTTCAACCATAGATCATTTGCCATTGTTTCATTTGTTAGCTCTCACACACAAATCTCTGTGTGACTTGCACACCAACATACACACTCCTGATGTATTTTCTGAGTGTGCGTGAAACTTTACTCAGCCACTTTTTGGAAAAAGTGGCAAGCCAATCTAAAATCATAAATGTGTGAAATATATCTAGTTTGATTTTTGAGCAAGTTCATAGCAGTGATTTTGCATGGTGGTGATGCATAATAAAGTGTTGACACAATATCACAATTTTTTGCCTATGAACTCCTTTTTCTCTTTCTTTTTCCATTCCAGAACGGCACACTTCAATTGGCTTGGTTTGGCAGTGCACATTTATTATCTGTCATAAATGCACTGTTGGCTGCCCTCAACCTATTGTCTATAATTCATCACACAGAGCCACCATCTGAGGTAACATAAAAGCAGCCATCCAGCACCAAACCTCATAGTCATGTGAATATTAGGAGGGAGAATTTTGCTCTCAGGCTCAGGCAATATCGTCAGCGTATGAATTAACTGATATTAGTCTTTATTGTTATTATCAGCACTTTTTAAAGACATCAAAACAACGCTGTCCTTTCAACCCTTGAGGACAGCAAGATAGACCTACAGCATCCAACACAAGGTCTTTGCATAATTACCTTGGAAAATGAAGCTTTCCCACAGTATGTCCTTTCTTTGTCTGGTCTATGCTGTGCCTTCTCTGACAGAATAGTTAGCAAAGCAGCTGTAATAGTGATGAATTTTATACCAAGCCCTTTTCAGATATCTTTTGCGTTGTATCAAGCACATGACTGCACCCTGCTGTTAAAACATGAGGAATACAGCTGAACATGAGGTTTACTTAAAACTTTGTGCCTTGTTTTCCCTTTTCCATGAAAAATATTGTTCCTCTTTTCTTAGAATTATATTTTGGAGATTGAAAATAATTTTTTAAAGGGATTCTTTCTTAGTAAATGTTTAAGTTGCTGGCACAGAAAGGCCGCTGACATCATTTATCCCACAGGAATGTAAAAACTTTACAGTTAATCTCATCCTGTTGTGTACAGATAATACTAGGGAGGAAAATAATTTTAACTATCAGTCATGTACTATGTCAAGCAATGATTTAGTTAAAAATGTCCATAGATTAATAAATAATAATAAAAAAAATCATAAAAAATATATTCATAAATATATTATCAGTAGATTTATTCAGCAAAATTTATTGATAAATAAATTAGCTTGATAACTTGAAAATTGTTGCCAATTAGTTTTCACTGGTGATGATCAACTAATTGATTAATTCACAATTTTTTTTTCACATTTAATCACAGTAGTACTGCAATATTGCATCTCACAACAACACAACAGTATTTTTGAATATCTTGTACTAACAGGCATAATGGCAGGTTTTCAGAGCTTTTATTTATTTATTTTTAGATTTGTCTATGTATTCCTTTATTTATTCCTTTATTTATTTTTTTGCTCTATATTGTGATACTTCGCTAATTTATATGGGGGAAATCATTTAAAATGGTGATTGATTGAGATCAATGTTATTGGTTATTATTTCAGGATTTTTTTTTATCCATTTATTAATAACATGGCAGTATATAGGTGACGGTATATAGATAGAATAATAACAAAGGATATGTTACATTAGACAGAAATATTTATATACAGATGTTAAATGTATTGATAGCCTTTTAGTTGCTCCAATTAAATATTTTGCGCAACATCTTACAGTAAAACAACAACATAAGATTTTTAGTGCTTAATGTAGCATTTTGAATGAAAAATGTGCTAATATCATTATCAGATCGTTTGTAAACAAATATTTGTCTTCTTTTCTTGCGTATTAAATGAAATCAGATACCACATTTCACCCATAATTATAAATTGAATATAATAATATATTATAAAATCTTTAAAGATATGGGCAATGATTACCGTTTAGCGAAGACTATTGGCATGTCTGAATATGACAAGTGATGTGACAGAACGACAAGACGGAAATCTGTTTGCTGTTCTGAATTATCAACGCACCAACACGTGATTGGTCGAAATCACAACAGCTGTCACCAGCGGACCAATCAGCTGCAACATCGATGATGCATCGTCCAATCAGCTGCTCTCTCTGAGCTCCTGGTGAGAATGGGCGTTTGAGGAGGGTGGGGTGACTCAGCCGGAAAACAGCAAATTTTAACACCTTGTAACCTGCGGATCGGAGTGCACTGGTGAGTCACATTTGCTTTGCTGAACAATTACGGTCTGTAATTTGATTTGAAACGTACAATATGGCGTGCAAATGCATGAACGGGAGCGTACTGACGTGTGTTTCGGCGTTTGGTACGGTGATGTTACCCCGGGTCAGACCATATGCCTGCTGTCACTATTCTGACAAAGTGTTGGCAGTAACAAAATTAGCTTACTGTAACTTGGCGGTTAGCTGAACAACATCCACTATCGTCACTGTAAGTAACTTCTGGCTTTATAAAACACTCTTTCTTCGCTTTGACATTGTTGTTTGACTGTATAACAGCTTGCTTGCTAATCACTTAACTGTCATTTCTAATACGTAGCTGAGTTAGCTTCATTGACGTGATTTGCTGTAGCGTTAGCTAGCGTTCTTTAAAAATCTCATAAAAATGAGCAAAACTGTCTCTTATTTCCTTCCATCAGCAACGACCACTAGATTTGTTACTGAGCAGTGCGGTGTACCGGGGACAGACGATAAGAAGAGGGGGGTGATCATGGACCTATTTGGTCTCTAGTCTTTGGTGCAAAATTTGCATGTTAAATAGCAAGTGAAAACTTTTCTGTCCACACGTGTTGTATCTAAAGTTATGGCTGAAAAGATACTCATGTAAGATGTGGTCTTGCACATCTTTGGTCCTCCATGTCCTCATTCTGGTCAGGTTTGCCTTCAAAGTGAAAAACCGTCATCTTTTTCAAGAGTATTTTGCAGCCTGAATAATAATCTTTAAATATCTAGCAAACACTTTAGCAAACATTTAAATTTTCTGTTCATCATAACATTCAGTGTAATGGCGACCTCCTTGCTATTTTTTGAATGTGGAGGGCTGGAACTGTTGGGTGGAGCTGCCACCCCTCACCCACCCACTTGATTACCCGGTGCAAGAGAAAGCTTGGTGAGATATGAATGGAGACAGCAAGCTCAGCGCTGCCTTTCCTCTAATGGAATTGAGCCTGTGATTCATTGAAGTAACATCAAGTATTAACAGAGAAAGTAAAGCACCATCCTTAGGCTGTGCATTGCCAACATGTTACCCACTCTCACAAAAGTGAAAGCAAGCAACATGAACATATAAGCTAAACAAAGCAGCTAGGTTACAGCTACCGCTCAGCACTCAGCACTTCTCCTTTGCCAAAATAATCCATCTACCTGACAGATGTGGTATATAGAGATACTTTAACTCTTCACAATTAAAGGCTGCTCTAATGTGCAGTTTTACCACACAACACAATGCCACAAATTTTGACTGAGCATGCAGTTGGCATGCTGAGTACAGAAATGTCCGCCAGAGCTGTTGCCCTTGAACTGAATGTTTATTTCTGTACAATAAGCTATCATTTCCAAAAATCTGGCTGTACATCCAACTGCCCATGTGTAACCATTCCAGCCAGGGATCTCTGCATCCAGTTTTTTCACCTGTAAGATCATCTGAGACCAACCACCCGTATTTACTGCCCATTGGTGTGGGTGGGGTTATGGTATGTGCAGGCATAAGCAATGAACAACGAACACAGCTGCATTTTATTGATGGCAATTTGAATGCACAGAAATTTGTGGCAAGATCCCGAGGCCCATTGTTGTGCCATTTATCTGCTGCTATCGCCTCGTGTTGCAGCATGACAATGCACAGCCCCATGTTATAAGGATCTGTACACAGTTCCTGGAAGCTGAAAACATCCCAGTTATTGCGTGGCCTGCATACTCACCAGTCATGTCACTCACTGAGTATGTTGGGGATGTACTAGGTTGACATGCACAACAGTATGTTCCAGTAGACTTTTCTCACAGCAGCCATATTGATTGAAATATTAGGATAAAAACAGATGTTATCAGTGACATTAATTAGGGTCCTGTTCTATTTCATGTAGCAGAAAACTTTCACAAACAGCAGCACTGACTGACTCTGTTTGATCTGAATGGAACAGAACCTTAATTAGTATCATTGCTAATACCTGTGGTTCACTCTAATATTTCATGTTTAAATGGCTGCGGTAAAAAAAAAGGTCTATTGTTGCCCTTTATTTTGACCAGCCCAAGGCACACATGGAAAATCTTGGCAAAGAAGAGGTGCTCACTAACATGGATTGAACAAATTTATGAAAAAAAATGAGAGAAATAAATCTTAATTGTGCACAGAGAAAATTCTTAGCTCTTGTACTTCAAGTCATAAATAATGGCAGCAAAAACAAATGTTGCTTATATATTTTTGTTGAGTGAACTGAGGTCACTGTTTCCAGAAATTACTGAACTCAACTTGACACAACAGTTTGGCTGATATTTTTTTTCCTACCTCATTAGCATGGTGTTAAAAAAAAAAGAAAAAAAAGCAGCACCCCCATTCGTCTCAGATGTGGGGGTTGTCCTGCAAAAAAGTTGAAACTGACTCAACTTTTGCTGCAACACAGTGCAACACCATGTGGAAAGTCACTGCACAGAGCAACTAATTATGTGTTCTGGTTGATTACTTTTCACAGTTGTAAAATCCTCCCTCAGTATTATGAGCAGTTGCATTGTGGCATCTAATATGCCTTAATATGAATCTTGATGACATCAAACTACAACACTGTGCTGTTTTTGGTTCGATAAGCCTGATAATACTGTGTATTGACAGACAGCCACTTCAGGAGATGCTGAAACTTTGCAAACTTTTCCAAGATAACTGCAGATATGTCTTTGATTTTTTTTTTTTTTGGACATTTGTTAAGGGCACCAAGGAGGACCACCCTTCAACAGGTGAAACTGTAAGGAAGAACGGGCCCAAAGGTCACCCGTCTCTCATTTACAGGACATGCATGCTTCACCTCTATGGTGAGACTTGAAGGCCTGTCAGACTGGGATGTGGCAAGTTCATTGCAGTGACAGCCTGGCGATAGCTTTGCCACCCAAGTGGCACAGAATGGCGGGCGCAGTTGCCGCCCATGTGAACAAGCACATATTGTTGTTTCCAGTTTTCCTGCTTCCCTTGAACTTTGACCATGTCACACTCTGGCTGCTTGCCACCATATACAAAGCAGACCTCTGTGCTCACTGTTGTGTAATTGTGATGAGACCAATACGCTGCTGTTGTCACTTTACAGTCTGACAGGGCCTTTAGCATTACTTTATTAGAAATGCAACTTTGCATGCTTTTTGTTCTTAGTGGAGACATTTCCAGTGTCTGCAGATGGGTCATTTAATGAGATTAGCACTTGGTTATATCTTGTGCTTGGGTCTGCAGGAATTTGTGTAAAGACTAGAGAGTATTTGTGATGCAGCAGAGGCAGGAGATCTTAAGTATTTCTCTTTTCAGAGTAACCACACAAGAAATGAATATCCTGCATTCATGTCACTGCCTTGATTTATTTCTAATATTTTTTTTTTCACTCTAACACTTAAAAGAGTAGCTTTAGGCTAATGCACATTTCAGTAAGAGGCTGGATTATTGCAGTAAAATGTGGAATCTAAGGCACATACATCCGCTTTGCTGACATGTGACTTTTAAAGGCAACAGTGTGATTAGTTTAAGCTGAAGGCATGAAAGGGGTGATGTAAATTATGGCCACAATTTCACGGCAAAACACTTTTGGAATTTGGAACATGTTGTTATGTCTTCAAAGTAAAGTACTGGAAATCCTGTATTGTTTAACATGAGGCAGTCTCATCTAGCTGTGGCGATATATACAGAGTATGAAAATCCTGTTGAATTAGACTAAATGTAGTGAAAATTGGATGAAGTGGTACAACAAGACAAAACTCAAAATTGAGATCACTATTTTTTGGTAAAATTAAGCAGACTTAACTTTTTGGAATTATTTTTATTTTTGTCAGATTAATCAGACATGAGTTTAAAGGAGTCTGTCTATAGGTACTGTGTAAATGTTCCATGTGAGGAAAAACTAACCTCAACTTTGGCCTGATGGTGGCACTAGAGGAACTGATTTGAATGAGCACACAGATGGTGACTAACAGTTGTGTGGCATCCCTTATCCAATTGTAACAGTATTGATGGATAGCTCAATATATTACTTGCCATTTTGACAGGAAAAGTAACTGCTGGTGTTGCAGCTTCTGTGAAAGATTTACACTGGAGGATTGAATTTCTGTTGATAAGTATTTTAAAGGTTTCTTAAAGATGCTTCCTCTCCCTAGCTGTGGTAGGGCTTCAATTCACATTGCAATGAATTATGATTACATTAAAGAAAACTATATATACAACTATACATGACACACATATCCGACATCCTGATGTGATAACTATGTGCTACTTGCAACTGATTGATTTGTAGACAGGTGTGCGTCTGACAGTGGTGTTATGTCAGTTCAGTTCAATTTCACTCTCTTTCATTCTCTTGGAAAATAATTGAAAAGTGTCAGAAATTTTGTGAGTTTTTTTTTCCAACTGACTCTGTATAAATGTCAGTTAAACATTTGGTCTCCTCCTCTACATATGTGCTACCTCAATTCATTTTGTTTTGTTGCATTGTTTTTCCTTTTTCCAGTTCTGACAATAGACTGACAAAAAATCTTGTAATTGTAAGAGTTTTTGCACTAGAGACAAACAAACAAACCATGTTTTAATCTGATCCAGACTGTGTCTACCTCTTTTGGTTGGACTGTGTAGACCGTGTCTGGAGGAGATTTCACACCTGCAATTTTGGTTTGGATCAAACTAGATCAAACTTGGATCAAAAGTCCAAATGAAGAAGGTGTGAAAGCACTCTAACAAAACCTTTTGCCTTGTGATCCAGCTGACGTTAACAAGACTACTTGTTAGACTAATCATGACCCAGTAAACTGTCAACAACACGAAAAAAGTTCAAGCATTATCTTAAAATGTGAGCTGACCTTTGGACTGATGGTGGTGCGAAATGGATTGTTGTATTGATCTCAAAAGCTCTTTGACTGTCTGTGGTCTGTGTTTAAATTCACATAAAAAACTTAAAGGAGTAACATAAGAAATAATGTGACCCTTTACATAAAGAGTATATTTCTGGCAATAAAAATGATAATAATAATAATAATAATAATAATAATAATAATAATAATAATAATAATAACAGCAGGAAAAAATCAAGGCAGTAGAACAACTTCACAGACTCATAGAAATGCTTGGCCTCTGCCCTGAGGCCTTCACTGTCAGGACATCAGGGTCCTGACGGTAAAGCAAAACTACATTAGTAGAGTTAGAGGCCGTATGAATGGCTGAGCATACTACTTGCATAAAATTCCTGCATAAAACATCATAGCTGTGTTGTATTGGCTCATGGTGTGTTGTAGTGCTGTTATAGAGCTATGCCATTTTTCCATCATGCTTATAAAATACTGTAACCTGCTGGTTCACCTACAGTAGCTTCTCATCATTGATTACTAACCATGTTCATAAAGGTTGGACTGAATAAGCATCGTACAGATATTTTGATATTAGGGCTGCGGGGTGCAAGATTAACTTTTTTGTCCACTGGCAAAATGGCAACTCAATAGATCATGATTGTTTGGTTTTTCTGGCTGATTAGTGAAGCAAATCTACCAGCCACTTGCATATTTTCAAATTTATCATCATATTTTTCCAGCATTTGGCTGGTGCCTGGTGGTAATTTTGTAGGCTTCTTTAGTGATATAAATGATTCACGGGACATTTGGATATATTGTCATTCTCCCTGTTTGACAAATTTTCGTTTCAATACAGCAAAAATAAGTTTTAGTGAGAAGTCACCTTTAAATATAGTACATGACTAAAACATAAAACAGTAGTTTTATCTGACTCATTCAGAGCGGTTGCTCAGCAGAATACACAACAACAAAACAACAACAAAAACAGGGTTTTACAGTCTAAAAACAACAGACGTGGTCACACAAACAGGAGATGGCTTAGCAACCACAGGTCTGCATTGTTCAGATTGTAGACACAACACCATATGTACTGAATTTAGATCCTTGTATCAACCAACCCCTACTGGATATTTGTAAATTCATACACATTTGGCACTAATTGGTTAGTTGAATAATAAATTTGTTGTAGCTTGTTTTTTAAGTATTCTAAACAGGACCTCTAAACAAGCCCTTTTCACTTTGGAAAATGGTGATGGGCATTTTTCACTATTTCATGATATTTTTTCATTAATGTGTAAATAGACAACTTTTTTGCTTTTATTTATTATGAAATAAATGTTAATTGCACCGGCTAATGGCTACAGAATAATGACACCATCCACATTTCCCTTAGCTTTCATGATGAATTTATTAACAAATTCATTCAACTCAGAGGAAACGAAAGAGGATCTGATTTGTGTCTAAGTGTATTCCCCGATCAGACACTGTTTCCTGTTGTGGTGCCCTCTGCGGTTGAAGGGTAGGTTATGATTAGAAGTAGAGTAAGATACAGGAAAAAAAAGGGGAAACAAATTTTGACACATCACCTGTTGTCACATCACATTGTTGTTGGACATAATTTAGTCCATCTTGACAATTTATTTTAGCACATATTTTTTATATTTCCCAGTATAACATTATGATGATCAGTTTGAGAATCCTACAGTCGGGTAAAAGTCATCTGCAAGGAAGCCTAGTTGCAGTTGCAGCTGTGCTGGCAGCACAAGGGTAAAACTCTTAAGTGTATCATTTTAAGATGTTTTAAAAAATAATAATCTCTGTTTGAAGTTACAGTTAGGTGTTAGCTCTCCTGTAGGTTTAATCTTTGGGTCAAGGCAAAGATTAGGTTAATAAGCAACTTTGAGGGTTACAGTTTCTCTTGCTTGTGCAGCCTGGCAAAATTCCACATTCCTATAGAATCCCCCCCTAATATTGGCCCCAAAAATCCAGCATCAGTTGGGCTGTATAATCTATCATTAAAAATCCAGAAAACCATAAGATAATCACATTTGATAGGCTCAAAGTGAAAATGTGCTTAAAAATGACAACACAATTAAGAATGATCAGAATTGTTATGAAGTCACTGTCAGTTGACTAATCAATTAAGCAATTGATTGTTGTGGCTCTAGTGGCATTTAAGTGACTGTACATTTGAAGCAGATGAATTGATGTGCTTTTATTGCAATATTTTAATTGACTCATATGGTTAGTAATCAAATATTTTAGTACACTCACTCATGCCATTTGTTGCCATCATCATCACTTGTATCTGTTTGTTAGGATCTGCCTGCTTTTTTTCTTTGTTCTTTTCACCCACCTCTGTTGGGTGTTACAGTGCCAAGAAACGATCATGGAAAGATTTGAAGGTGAAACTGGGTGTGCTGCATTTTCCTTTTAATCAAATCCATACTTTCCAGTTGATTGGGTTGATTATCTCTGAGCACTTGATGAGTGGCCTCGCTGTCACTCAGTTGATCTGCATCTCAAAAGTGAGAAGCATCAAGCATTGATTTGACCAGTAATGATGATGCCTTTTAGCACATGAAAGTGATCAATGTAATTTGGTGTGCTGACTGAAATAGCCCACCATAAGGAACAGGCAGCCAGCCCCATCAGTCACGTGGTCAAGGGTGCAGCAACGTCATTAGGGCAGAGATTTGTGAAGAATAAGCAGACAGAGGGAAGGAGCCCCGGAGGTGCGGCACTTTCTTAGCGTTTTGCATCGTTCCT
This sequence comes from Lutjanus erythropterus, assembly GCF_056507025.1. Classification (NCBI taxonomy): domain Eukaryota; kingdom Metazoa; phylum Chordata; class Actinopteri; order Lutjaniformes; family Lutjanidae; genus Lutjanus; species Lutjanus erythropterus. The sequence continues at coordinate 14,445,222 of NC_139328.1, forward strand.
CTTGTCTTTTTTCCCGGCCAGAGAGAGAACAGAGTATCTGTTCAACATTTTAGAGACCCAAATGCCCGGTCCCACCCAAGCCCTTTCCCCAAATGGAGAGAATAACAACGACATCGTCCAGGACAACGGATCCAACATCATTCCGTACAGGAAAAATACAGTGCGGGGAGAGCGCGCCTACAGGTAAATGTGTGTAACGTCGCATTTGCTTCCATGTAAGAGGAAAAAAATTATGAAAAGACTGCAGACAGAAACCTGCATTCTGGCCTCCTCCTCCTCCTCCTCTTCGTCGTGTGTTGGGTTTTGCTTTGCAGCCATCCACTCTCTTTTCTCCCTGTTGTCTCTCCTGTCATGTTAGCTCTCTGTATGTGTGGCGTAAATCGCTCCCAAGTTAGCTTAAACGCTTCTTCTGCTGGTATATTTCACTCCCAAATCATGGCTGGCACCAGAATAAATGTTGTCAAATGTTTTGGCGTGCAGCGGCAACAGAAATTTAGGAGGAGTGGATCGAAAAGGTCCAGCTTGTCAAATGACAGGCAGACAACCGCCCCTGCTGCTGCTGCTAGAATATTCCCATCGTGACATGACACTTCGCAGCTACCCAGTAATCCCTAATATCAACATATATGTGTGTTTAGGGTGTTGTTTTCATGTGTGAAACCTGTCAATAGCTGCTACACAAGTCTGCTTCCACTGAGTTTGAATTGAGGCAGCAGCCCAGCCCTGGTAGCGGCTGCCTGGCTATCCGTGCCCGGCTGGCTAACAAAGCATGCTAGCTGCAGTAGCTCATACATCCGCTTTGTTGACATGAGATCGGCTGGCCCAGTTTCCTTCCTGCCTTCATTCCCAGAGAATCAGTCAGCCTGCACTGCTGTGATAGCCCAACTTTAATGCTGAAGGGTTATTATTATCCTACCCTGGTGTCTTCGGTTAGTCGATAGTGATGATGATGATTTAGCATGAATGAATAGCATGAGTCGCAGTCAAAAGCCAATAGGGAGTCTTTTTTTAATGCAGCTGTCCGACTGGTCTCTTATCAGTGAATAAGCTGAAATGGTTATGATACAGTCTACAGAAAAAGTCTGAAGAAAAATTGAAGAGGACTTGATCAACATATGTCATCAAAATTATCTGGTACTACTATATTATATGTGCTAATACATATGGAGGCACAATAAATATTGGGACGATGAATGATTGTCTGATAATTGGAAAATTGTATTATATTTATTAAACTGATAATGAAATTATAGCTGATAACACATGTCATGTACATCTTGGAGTCCTCCATCAGTTTATTCTGAAATAATGATGTGCTCACAATATAGTATCGTGCTCATTACATGGCTCCTTACCAAAAAAATAATAAACTGACACAAAATATTGATTCAAAATGATTTCTCTGATTTAAAAATGATTTTATTGCTCCTCCAAATCTATGGTTAGAACTGTGTGCATAGCAACGGTATGCATGAATCAAATATTTAACAAGGATGTGCAATAAATAATCATATGTGATTTAACAAGATTATGTCAAAATATTTAATTAGAATTTTTAGGCAATTTTTTTTCATAAAAGCCAAAGTATGTTTGTGAAGTTTTTTGATGTACTATAACATGGAAGATTCATAACTAGACACATGAGTTAGATTTGATCTTTTAAGAGGTATGGAATATTAAGTCATCCATCGTTGATCACTACATCTGAGCCTTTGTTACCGTCAGGTGTGCACAAAGTACAGGTTATATAGGTTAGCGGTTACCTTATCGGTACAGGCAGGTAATTGTCGATAATTGGTATTGGCTGAAAAAATCTCTATCATGCAACCCTACTAATATTGACACCCTACAGTGTAATTATCAGTTACTGTTCTGAACTACTTTCACAAACTTCCCCCTTTTTTAGCATTGCACTTTAAAAGGAAGATGCATACATGTTGACGGGCAAAGTGAAAACAAGGTGTTGTGTTTGTAGACCTGATAAATAGTTACATTTTCTCAGCATGATCAATTGAATTTATTTAATAATATTTGTTGAAAATGTGTTGACTTGGGTAGGCTTAAATACAATTAAATATAATTGGCCTGGCTGTAAAGTGAAACCCAGTGTATGGGGAAAGGTGGCCAATGCCACGATGTGGCCCTTTTCAATGCTTCTGTTACTAAGCATTAAGAAATGGAATTGTATGCATAGCTCATTGTGTTGTGGTCATGCTGTGTAAATGTTTAATCTGTTGCTATAGAATCAAAGTTTTAGCTCTCTGATGCATTGTTTTGGCACTTGACATGCTTTTGGTACTGTAGGCCTCAATATCCTTAGCACAAGTGGGGCAGGTGCCCTGGGGCCCAAGCAGGTAAAACTGCAACATCTTTCTCATCCAGCTTTGCTGCAGCTTCTGTTTACCATGCAGGTAAAATCAAATTAAAGCATCCTGGGCACGAATTCAAAGAGGGCCCACAAGGCCTGCTGAGACCACAATATTAATATAACAGTAGTGTATTATAGGTGTGTTACCACCATACTCTGTATATTCTGTACTCCCTAAGTTAAGGCACTTGTGATCCAAAGTGTAGAGATACTTTAGTTAAATCTGTTTTGAAGACTAAATGTACTGAGAATGTTTTAAAAGACCTGCATTTGAAGTTAGCAACACAAACCTACTGACACATTTGTCACCACCATGTACTGTAGCGATAATTGTTGAGGTCATTATTGTATCTTTAAAGCATGCTTTAATACCATATGGCCTACAGCTGTAAGCATTAGTTATTAGTTGATCGACAGAAAAAAATTTTTATCTGCTATTAGTAACTTTGATTAATCTTTTTAATGAACGAATGCCTGAATTCTCTGATTCAGGTTTTCGAATGTGAATATTTGCTTTACTAAGCGAATATCTTTGGGTTTTTGACTGTTGGTCAGAGAAAACAAGGCATTTGAAGATGTCAGAAAGTCAGAAAATAATCGGCAGACCAATCCATAACGTATATAAGATGTTGCATCCCTACAGATTTTAAATTCATAGAGTAATTACCGAGATGATGTTGTATACTGAGATAGTTATGGCCACTATAAAATGTTCTTGCTGGTACATGCCTAATTCAGTCTGTAAGTCTACCCTTACCTTTTTCAAAATGAAATTGTTGTTATTGGAGCCTTGACGACTTGAAGAAGATGGAGTACATTCACTGTGAGTATAGAGTGGACAGTAGTGCTGGTGACATACAGCAGTGAGGGGTCGGTTGTTGTTAGAGGCAATTCGTGCATTTTTGTGCTTCTTTTTCTGGGTCAGTCTGGCCATGTGGATAAATGCTAAAGATCACATCATGATCTGAGTGATTAGGGCTGCACAGAAAGTCATCTTGTTTTTTTTATTATTATTTTTATTATTACATTTGAAGCCTATTGTTGTTTCGAACTAAGCTTTGAATGTCTTTAGTCATATTTGTGACAATTACAACAATATCCCTGGACAGAATCCTCAATTTGAATGAAGTGATTCATCTGATTAAAGAGTTACCTTTTTATTAAATTAACTTTCTTTAATGAACATGTACTTGTAGGTTTTGTCAACATAAATGTAATTTATGGTGCTGTTAGATTGCTGATAGACCGTCCTGGTAATGTTAACAGGTACGTGCCTCTGCCTTTGTGCGAGGCAAGTGTGAGAGCAAACAGTTTTGAACATATTGTCTTTGAAAGGCCACACACTAATATATATAGACTGAAATAGAATATGTCATGAGCTAAGCATGTTGTGAATTTTGGAAATGATGATTATATTTATCTTTTTTTTTTTTTTTTTCAATATATTTTGACGCTTGGACACTCATGACTTATTGGAGATGTTTGGATCACACAAGTTGGAAACAATTCGAGGCAGCTACCACTGGCATTTATGTCTACATATAGTCTAATACTAATATTAGATTAGCCTAATCATTATCTGTAACTGTGCAGAAATCCAGGGTTTAAACAGAATGGATAGACATTGATATGGAATTGAAATGTCAACATTATGACCAAAGCTTCAAACTATTCGTACCACCCTAATCTTGATGCATTGTTGTGGTGGGACTTCCAGAGAAACCTAATGTGTAATTTCTGAATGTAATCTGATCTAATTTGTTGGTCGTCTTAAATAAACGGCACAGCACAATTGGTCTGGTCGAACTCTTCCGATCGTTATTAATTGGTCTTGAGAGGACACAGTATGTGTTCTACTTATCTTTTTAACTCCTCTATGCATTGGCCTATGATTTAATTTATGCAGCAAATAGCTGCTTTATTTGTTGACCACCTTTTGAAATGAATGTATTTGAAAAGTATGTAAAAAAAATAATCTGAGGCTTGAGGAGACAGCACCTTTTATTCTAGATACATTGCTCTTGTTTTTAAGTGTTGTTGTTTTATTGTTGCAGTTGGGGGATGGCGGTCAACGTATATTCTACCTCAATAACCCAGGAGACTATGAGCAGGCATGACATCACTGCCTGGGTTAACGATATTCTCTGCCTAAACTATACAAAAGTGGAGCAGCTCTCCTCAGGTGAGTACAGAATGAAAAACTTCCTCTCTATTTTTTCACCTTCTCCTCTTCCGTCTGTGCCAAAGAAGCTGTTTGAGATGGGAAGCATGTTTTAAAGATTATATCTTCACCTGCAAAGCGCAGGGTTCAGATAATTTCTGTGTAAGCTGGCAGTTAAACCAACCTGTAGAAACATGCTCACCTCTCCCTGGCAGAGTTGTCTATAAATAAATCTGTAGCCACCCGGGTTCTCCTGCCGCGACCAAGTAATCCAATTTCAGTCACTCTCTGCCTACAGAAACACACACCCAGGCCCCCCCCCCCCCCAACACTCCCCTTTCTTAAGGTGTCGGCTACTTGTTTCATGTAGGTTATATCTTCTGAGCTCTTTAGTTGGGTTTACGTGAGTTTTATCTGACAGCTGACCCACTGCCAGGTTGAGACTGTGCCCTCTTGTTCTATTGGATAAAGGTCTAAGTTAATATTAGCAATGTTACCAAGAATGTGCATTAATAGTTTTCTTTTTAAGGAAACACGGGCAATGATCTGGACATAGAAACAACTCCCAGGATTTTTTCCTTTTGTTCCAGTAGAGTTTTGTCAGGCGAAGGCAAACTTGATAAACCCTAGCCTGTATTTTTATTGTAGTGTCCTAATTTTACTCAGCTAACATTTCATTATGTCTTTAGGAGCTGCCTATTGCCAGTTCATGGATCTGCTCTTCCCTGGCTGCATCAGTCTTAAAAAGGTCAAGTTTCAAGCTAAGCTGGAGCACGAGTACATTCACAATTTCAAACTGTTGCAGGCATCCTTCAAAAGGATGAATGTGGACAAGGTGAGTTTGCTTAACTGTACTTTAGTCTTGTTCAGGGTATCTGCAATAGGGTTGGGTCAAGTGTTTAAATTTTCTAACCAGACCCCATCACCTTTGATGGATTGTGAAAGATGAAATCTCTTTAAAGATTATTAATAAATGCAGAAAAGTCAAAAACCATATCTTTATAACGCAGTTCTTGACATTATGATCACATGTTACAATTTTATAAGACCGGGCTGTACATTCCTTGCAGATGGTGAAATGTAACAGACATAAAGGTGCATCGTGTCTGTATTCTAAGTGAGAATACTTTGGTTTTTGGTTTTGTTAAGGATGACTGATCATCAGCAACTACAGGTGAATACAGTCCGACTGGTACCCCCTGGCTTAAAGGACCAGTGTGTAGGATTTAGTTGCATCTAGTGGTGAGCGTTCACATTGCAGACACCACCTACGTCCAATAACTAAACAGAATAAACACATAAAATGTCAAGAAAGGAAATACTCTAATACCTATGTATCTTATGAAACAAAAAAATACAACTAAACACCTTCTGAATCTAAGTTTCTTTCTTTTAATGAAGTCATCATAAAACACACTTCACTCAAACTCAACAGAAATAAAAATAGTGTTAAAACTCCATCCAGAACCATCTTGGCTAGTCTGTCCACTGTTCCAGTAATCATCAGCTCTGTCTTAAAACTGTTTTCCTCCTCTCATTCCTCAGCTCAGTGAGTGTGTTCTGTGCAACTGAATGATATATTATTAAATTAGCAAAATAAAATTACAAAAATCACTATGGACTAAGCCAATCACTGAAAGCCAATATATTCTTCCAATCGCCCAACCCTAATCTGTGGTTACATTTTCGTTTCACACTGTATGTGCTTTGAGGAAACTGCATTAATTTATATTCTGATTCTCTTTTCCTCTGCCTCTTTGATTCAGATTATTCCTGTGGAGAAGCTGGTCAAAGGCAGATTTCAGGACAATCTTGATTTCATCCAGTGGTTTAAAAAATTCTTTGATGCCAATTATGATGGTAAAGAGTACGACCCAGTGGCAGCCAGACAGGGTCAGGATGCTATTCCCCCACCTGACCCTGGTGAGCAGATCTTCAACCTGCCAAAGAAGTCCCACCATGCAGCCAGCTCTCCCACTGCAGGTACACTCCATCTGTTAGTTATATTAGTTGCAAACCTTTATTTTGCTATCAGATCTATGTGAAATGTACCTGGCCCATGGTACCTGCTGAGACCTGGGAACATTAAGTTTCAGATGAACAACTCTTGTGATTAATATCTTGTAAACATTCAATCTCAGAACACAGAGAACTTGTGTAATTTCCCACGAGAGAGTAACTGAGTCACTATTAGGTTATTAGTCATCCATTCCTGAATAATAAATCTTTTGTCTGCCGTAGGAGCATCAAGGTCGAGCTCAACGACTCCCAAGTCCTCGACACCAACATCTAGACCCTCGTCAGCCAAAAAGATCCCTGTACCATCGACTCCTGCCAAAGGAGAGAAGGAACTGGAAGCACAGGTCACACATCTTACTGAGCAGGTATGTTTATTCATGAAGAGCCCTATTCTGACAGTTGGATGTCAAATTTTACTATCATTCTGAAACCGACAATCAACAATCAGGTTTTCTTCACGTTGTTCACATTCCTACTTCCAGCATTTCAATTGCGGTTTAATCAGCCAATTATTTTTTCAATTAATTGTTTTATCTTTAAAATGTCTTGAAATGGTAAAAAGGGGCTATTATAGCATCTTTGAACCCAAGGTGGCGATCACTTGCTTAATCCAACAAACTGCTTAAAACAGGAAAGAATTCAGTTCAACATCATGTAAGACAAACAAATGTTGCAAATTCTCACATTTGAGAATCTTGAAGCAGGTTTTGTTCTTTTTGTGTGTAATTTTGCTTGAAAAATAAATTAATCAGCTGATGGTTTCAGCTCTTGATGGCAGTGATAGAGGAAACTAAATTAGGGATAACATTTTTGAACACCTCCACTTCCTGTTGTTTTGACACTTCCTTCAAATTGCTCATTCTGATTCACAGAACAAAATATGTAAAAGCAACATTAAGCTCAAATAAAATTACAACACTGTTGGAGTTCCACATTTTATGCTTACAGCCACAATCTTATCGCTTTATAGTTCCCAGAGAAATGATACAAATAATGAAATCACTGGTGGATAAATGTAATTTTTCCCCATTTTTGTTCACATTTGTCACATTGTCTTTCTTTCTTTATTTACTAGTAATTTCTTTCTCTCTAGCAGCCAGTAAAACCTTAAACAAGTATTTATCTTCTTGTTGTTCGATTTCCTGTGCCAGATTACCGGGTTGCAACACTGTACAACTTCTGGGTATTTCATATCCAAGAGTCTCTTTCAGGACATCGCAAACCATATCCCAGTATAGCTCAATCCTTCGGGCACCTTCAAAATAAGTGTTGTGTGCATACATTCAGTTTTCTGCAGCCAGTTTGTTAATCTTTTATACCAATGCTCTGCTTCTGCTTTTTAAACTGCCTCTTCACCATAACAACTGGCTTGACCCACATACAACAGAAAATGGTACAGTTTGGGTTTGTTGACAGGATTAATGATGTGTTGTCTGATCTTGATCTAATTCAGTATACTGTATATCCACATTAAAAGCTTACACACAGAGCCTCTCCATACTTGGCATCTTTGAAGCACCACACCAGATCATCATCAGCACAGCTGGTGCAGAGGAAGTCAACAACCAACAACCATTAACTAATTGTTTAACTGTTTGCTGTTTTCTGTGACTGTGACTGAAATTTAAACAGTGTCAGAAATGGAATGTAAATATACCACATGACTGTCAGAAATGGTGCATTGGCACTAACTTTGCTCAATGATAAAGTCATGTTGATGGCTTCAGAAAAATGTTTGTATTCTAAAGAGACCTCATTCCAATTCAGAAAGAAAGACTGAAACTTTGTCAAAGCAGTTTTGCAAAAAAAGACTGGTGGAAAAGAAAGATGTAGAATCAATTGTAGACTAGTCCACACAGATAAAGGCTGTAATTGCTGCCAAATGTAAAAAATATTCATTTGAAGGGGGCAAATAATATTTTTATTTATTGTACATTTCATATTTGCAATGAATTTAGGCCTGCTTTTAAAGGTCAAAATATATAGAAAGATATGCTTAAGAAAAATGTAAAGTGCAGACACTGCTGTTAAAAATATAGAGCTGCACATGTATGGTTCAGGAAAATAAAAGCTGTAGGTGTATATTGTAGTTGTTGTGCAATCCAACAAGTTTCTGCAAATCATCCAGTCATTCTGGCTGTATTAATTTGGTTGGGTACACATCAGATCCAGGTCAAGGACAAAACTAAGGCTTTGTTCAGACTGCAGGCAAACCAGATTTGTTACATCGTGAAGACAGACTATCTGCACTGTTGCCTGCAAGTGATCAGATTTGATTTGTGTGTGTGCATGGGTTGCTATGGTAACGATGTAGGTGTCAGTAACTACGTGATGCAGCTTTCCAGAGAAATTGAGATCCAACATCTCATCCGCTAAACAGTACCTCTAATCTAGTCACTGTGCAGAACTCCACCTGCAGGGTTCGTACGGGTGCTGGAAATTTTTTGAATTTGAATTTCAGTGTAGTGTTTTCAAGGTTTGCAAGGTACTTGGATTTTGAATACAGAGCTTGAAACTGCTTGAAATTGTAAATGCAAAACAGTCCTAAAATTTGTTGACAAATGACAAAACAAATCAAAGGATTATCTAACCAATGATTAGATAAAGATTGACTTCTAGGCCATAAAATAATCAATTAAGCATCTTACTTCCCTAGTTACATGTGATTTGTGCACTTCAGGCTACTTGATCAGTTAAACAGTTGTCTGTACCCAAAGTACATATTGTTTTGTGTGTTCTGATGCTACAAATTATCTTGTGGGTTTTGTTTTTGAAGGTGAATACATTAAAATTGGCACTGGAAGGAGTGGAGAAGGAGCGGGACTACTACTTCAGCAAGCTGCGAGAGGTGGAGCTGCTGTGCCAGGAACAGGGTGAAGAAAACGCCCCATTTGTCGATCGGCTAATGGAGGTCCTGTACGCCTCAGACGAACAGGTCAGCGTGTGACCCCACATTGATCTGAAGTAGAAAATAGGACAGTTTGAGGCTGTTGTTTTGCCCTGACCTAGTTCATTTTTGCAGCACTGACACCAGTAAAATGTGCTGGTGCCATTTTTTCCTGGTGGTAAAGTCATGTGGAAGTTATTGTGTGGTTAAAACAGATAAAAACTCTTTGTGTGTGATCACATGTGTTTGCCTTGCAGCATACTTCGGTGGCACTAGCACTGAGCTTGTTTATGCCCTCTTTTCTAGGAGGGAGCGGAGCTGGCTGAGGGTGACGGACAGGAAGTGGAACAGCAAGCCCATGAGGAGGCAGCAGATGATCAGCAGGAGGAGCAGGATGAATACTGACTGCCATCACCCCTCACCGCAGTCACACCCTCCTTCTTTTTAATATGTGAGAACTGTTAAAGGATTTTAATTTTTCCTCATGGTTTTATTTTTTTGTCCTCTCCGAGACTGAGCACATGAAGCAACCTCCTGAATAGAAGCACCATCACAGTTTTTATTTTTTGTATCCCTCTGCTCACTGTTCGATGTTTTTCGTGACTTTTTGGTGAACTGCTGTGGCAGACGAGCTCAGACCATCACAGAAGTTTTCCGAGGACTGTGTGGGTGGAAAAGTCGATTCAAAGCCTACAGTAGATGTGATAAAATGCTGAAGTTTAGACAGGTAGCTGTTATCTGTCGGTGCAAGTGTTAACTTCCCAGCTTCTGTCCTTTTTTTTTCCACTTTATTTTGTTTTTATTTTACATATCGACAATATTAATCACAAGAATGCAATAAGCAAAGCCCTGAAAGGGCTCGTAGTAGCTCTTATTTAACCTCCTTCCATATGTTGCACTGACATTTGACTCTGTACTGGACAATCTGTCCATAGACCCTCACCATATTTATTATTATTGTTATTATTAAGCCTTAGAAATAGTGCAAGATTCTGCATTGCATCCTCATGAAGGAGGACAATACATTCAAGGAATTGTGAATAAAATGTAGTATAATGCCAACGTATGACTGTTTGACATCCTCACAAATTACAAGATAATCAGTGTGCTCAACAATGTGTTATTCACACCATGCAAGGTGGTTTGGTGATATAGTTTACTTGGTATGCCATAATTATAGGGAAGGAAACAACATTATTGTGGACTAGTCTTATTATGAAGCAGCATTTTAAGTTTTAAACCTCAGCTGGAACTTGTGGTCTGTTCAGATTTCAGAAGAGTTTTTTCTTTTTTAAACCACAGGTCTTAGGGAGATGAGTCGGTTCACTGAGTAATTTGCCATGCTATATTCCAGTAAGTACATTGTATACCCTCTCTTAATATTGCATTTACTAATATTGAACTGGGCAGTGCACCATAATGCTTTAGTCATATATTATTGTGTAAATGAAAAGGAATGTAAACATGTACTGTCAATAATTAATGAATGGTAAATGTTTTTTTTCATGTCCCACTCATTATGCATTCCCCAAAAAACGTGTTGCATGTTTGCATTTTATTTGTGAATAACTTGACCTGCTTTTTACATATTTAATAAAAAAACGAGTATGTTAAGTGAGCTTTTTGTATGTTTAACCTGCTATTTGAAAGTTGTTGAGATTCGGATGGATTTGCTGTAATAAAATTGCGTTTTGAGTCCATGGGAGTGTTGTCATGTCACTCCAGTAGCAGCAACTAGACTTGGTCATAGTTAAGTTCTCTGCTGCAACTATCGATAATCAAGTCAAGTCGTTTTTATTTATATAGTACCAACTCATAACAGAAGTTATCTCAGGGCGTTTTTAATATAGAGCAGGTCTCCACTGTACTATTTATAACATTATTTACAGAGACCCAACAGTTCCCACCATGAGAAACCACTTAGTGACAGTAGCAGGGAAACCTCAAGCAGAACCAGGCTCTGGGTTTGCAACCATCTTCCTTAAATGTTTGGGATGAAAGAGAAAGCGAAAGCAGGAGGAAAGAACATACAGTAACAGAATGCAAGTTCCAGTAATACATGCCTTGCAGGCAGTATTTCGGTAGATTATAATTTTGCTGTACTGCAAGCCATATTTCAGGCAGGACAATAAAGACTGAAGTGAAGTCTTTAATGAATACTTTCATATATATATATATATATATATATGTAGCACTGGTACTTTTGATACTATAATTGATGGATATTGTATCATTGTTAACACATATACCACAGTCTGAAAATACTGCTTTCACTAAGCAAACATACAGAGGTATTATTAAGTACTTTATATACTGCTGGATAGTTAAATCTGTAACAATGTATAATACTTATACCTTGATCATATATTTTAAATGTAAAATTTTAATTTGAAAAGTAATTAATCTCTATTACCACTTGTACATTTACTCAAGTATTTCACTACAGTGTAATTTTCAGGTACTACATGAGTACTTTCATTTTCTGTTGTGTTACTGCAGAGGGAAATATTCACTCCACTGTATACGTTTTACAGCTAGGCTATATCTATTTGCAGATATCGATTTTATACGCAAAATACATGATTATCTTCTAATTTATGATTTGATATCGAAAAACATGCTCAAGATTATTTAAAGTAGTTAGAATCAGCTCCATTTTCAATACCTACAGCTACAAAATACTGCTTAATATGTCAATACGTCAGTAATAATGACCAACAATGTAATGTCCATTACAGTTCTCAAGGCAGTATTGAAATCCTATGTACTAATATCACACTGTAAAAAAAAATAATAACAACAAAACTGTTATAAGTAAAAGTCCTGCATTGAAAATGTATGTGTAGTCGGGAAAATGTGCATTAAATATTAAAAGTAAAAGAAATCAGTGTAGAAAAACTGACGGTATTCTAACATCATTAGATTATGTTGAATGAGGTTTTTACTGTGAGGTGGAGCTTATTTTTTATAGACCTACAACTAATTACTGTCCTTGTGAAATAATTTCTTTTAACAATTACTAACATATTTGCTAATTAATTTTCTGTCAATTATTTAATCTACTAATTGATTCAGATCTACTTGCATATATTACTAGGAACAGTAGCATTATATTTTATAAGCTCTTATTTGTTTTATATGTAAAAACTCAATTTATAAAGTAATTAAAGCTGCCAGATAATTGTAGTGAAGTAGAAAGTATACCATTTAACATCAGTATAACATTGCTCTGAAATTGAAGTAAAGTACAGGTACCTTCAAGTTGTACTTCAGTAAATGAATTTAGTTACATTCCACTACTGCTATGTAATAGAGAAGCAGAAAATGAAAAAAACAAAAACAAAACTTATGTAAAGTACAATATAGTTGCCTCAAAATTCTACCCGAATAAACAGCACTTGACTAAAACGTACTTATTTACTCTCCAACAATGCAAGCCGGCTTTTATTTTGAATGAGCAGCTCAGACGCGGGCTGCCTCCGGTCCACGCTGTTGAATAATCAAACACACCCCCCGTTAGATCATTGAGCAATACCGACAAGTACAGTATGTGCTGGTTGTGTCTAGAAGGGAACGCCAGACCCGCGAAAGAACTCGCGAGAGTGACTATTGTAACCCAAAAGATAATAATTTCCCCTAATTTTAATCAAAGTTTTTTAATTGTCCCTGAACATAGACAGATTTATCAAAGCGTTGTCACGTTATAAAACAAGCAGTTTGTATGAGTGCACTGAAGGTACGTGTGTAAATCTCGCGAGAGCTTCGCAAATTAAGGGTTCCCTTCTAGACTCGAGCTGTGCTCTGAGTTATGTAGCTTAGTTTGCAAACAAGAGAGGAAGCAACCACCGGTAAACCGCAAGTGCACAACGATGGGTTGATAAAAAGATATGATGGCATAGCGTTTTGGGGAAAGACATATAAAGTAAAACAGTGGCATGAGCTTACTTTATTTCGTCGCCATGTCTTCCAGAAAGGTAAGAAACATGCTAGCTAGCTAGCTAACATGCTAGCCATTTACGTTAACTTAAAGCTACAGGCTAGCTAACCCAGGTTATCAACGTCTGCCCACACACAGGTCTGTCCACTTCCCTGTCGGTCATGTATTAACTGGTTAAGAGTTTATTTCTTACCACAACAGCCACACAACTGTTTGTAATTTAAGCTAGCCGTGTTACAGTGAACCCAGTAAAAACCCGTGTCGATGCAAGACAGCCATCACAGTTATAAGTTCGGAGCTATCAAACTAGTTGTCATTTAGGAGATGTAATACCTCTTTGGCATGTCTCTCCTTGAGTCTTTATTCTTTTTTTGTGTAGCGTAAGAGATATTCCAAGGACATAAAGTGTGTTTTCTTCCCGGATGATGTGGAAAATGGTTTTCAAAAAGTTGGGAGAGAGCCAACACCACTTTCATCGGTGTCTTCAGCCAAGAGCTGGGAGAGGTGTGGAGACAGTTTCCTGGACACTCCATCGATACAGGTTGTTTTATGAGCTGCATCATGACATGATTAACACCATTACTTATGCATCATCCTCCTGTTGCTCTAACGTTGTTGATATTTGTTTCTGCTACAGAACCTCAGGTCATCAGGAAGGAAGCTGTCTGACATAAGGAAGTTGGTACAGTCCCCTGCTTTAGGTAATTTGTAGACTAATTAAATTCCATGATACATTAATGGAGGTGTAGTCTTTGATATATAAAGATAATATCCTTTATATACAGGTAATATGTGCGTTAAATTGATATTTTATCTGTAATCATGTGGGTTTTCTCAGTATATGCTGTAATGTATACCACACAGATTAACAAAAGCAGCCTGGTAGTGAAAACTGGCATAAAATGTTTGGTCAGATTTATAATCTTCTTTACTTATTTTTTGAACAAATACTTTCCACTTTGCCCGTTTTATACTATCCTATGATAGAAACAATATTGTACAGCTACCTGCATTTAATAATGTTTGAAACTCTCCTGCCTTTGCTAAAAGGAAAAAAGGGGTTTATTAAAAAGATAAGAGATAAGATAGAAATGTATTAATCCCGAAAGAAATTGTTGCGTCAGAGATTGTGCAAAATTTACAGTAACATAACAATAAAAACAATAGAATCAAAAAAGTAAAGTGCTTCAGGAATAAATGCAAAAACTAGTACATCATACACTAACAATAAGAAAAGGACAAAGTAAACTAAATTAAAGTAAAATAGAAAAAATATGTTAGCAGCAATATTAAATAAAGTAATAAAAATAATACTGCACATGCATTGATGTTGAAAGTAATATTTCACATGATATGGGACATAATGTTGCACATTGTACTGATATACTGTAATTGTTCTTAGTGTCTGATTTTTCAGCTGCCCAACATGCTTGTAAGTCAAGGGTTTGGTTTTACTTAACTTTGATTTAACAATACCCATCTTTAGTTTCTTCTGTTGTCAATATAGATAGTTGAGAGGACAGAGAAGGGGACACATAGGAATATAAATTTAGTCCTCAGGTTGGTTTCGGTGCACATGCATCCCTACAGGTGATGAGAGTAGCTACTCAACTCTGTGGACACGTCTCTAATGTTTAAATTGTTAATATTTAACTGGCACCTGATCTTTTCTTGATTATTGTATGATGTTATCCTCTTATGTACTGTTGTGTTTGTCCAGTGCAGAGTGGTGCTGTTGGCCATAATGAGGACCCAGTGCGCATTGCGTGGAGCTCCAGTGACAGTGAACAGTCTGATGATGATACCCAAGAGCAGCATCTGTCCAGAGTTGTGGCTCCACAGCAGCAGAAACGCCCTCAGAGGCCACAGAGACCCACGGCTCCCATTCAGTCTTACACCAGAGCGCTGCACATGCTCAGCACTGATAAAGGTAAATTAAGCTTGTTGTGATTTGCTGAGTCAGGGCTTAGATATATTAGATTGCTCATAATGTGCAGTCCAGGTTTTCAAGAGATGGCCTTAAATCTCATGGCACACTAGGTCTGTGAAGCTTTATAACATTTTGATTGTGAAAGTCATTCCTGACCCTGGGAAAAGTTGTTCGACAAAATAATCTTTAAGGGAATAGTTCAACATTTTGGGAAATCTGCTTGTTTTTTGTCTTGCAAGGAATTAGATAAGAAGATTAATACCACTCCTATATCTGCACATTAAATATAACTTCAGGTTTCATGCATCCAGTGGAGACTCCAGCAGCTGCACCCGACCTAGAAATAATCCTGCACATTGTCCCTTGTATAATCACAATTTGTTGTTATTACATATTATATAATCTGTTAATTATTAATTTTTGTGAAGTTTTAAGTGTGTCATGATTCTCCAAATCCACGATTTGATTTGACTTACACTATAGAGTCTTGACATTGTTGTTATGCCTTAACAACTGTCATTTACATTTTTTAGATATGTAATGTATTTGGAATGAAGTGTGATATAACAGTCGGTAAGCTACACTGTCTTTGATGTGTTGTTTTTTTCTTTGGACACATGCCAGATGCTGTAAGTTGGCGGGGTGGTGAGAAAAAAAACTGTCAGACTTTGCTGACTTGGCTTCAGTTTTGATGGTTGAAACTGAAAGATCATTTTGATTTTTTTTTTTTTTTTTTTTTTTTTATATTGAAATTGCGACAGAGCCTGTCGTGCTTTTTTCCCAGACTGGACTTTCATATTTTCCTGACGGACATGAGAGTGGCACAGATTTTCTCATTTAACATGCAGTAAGAAGTGTATTTTCCAAAACTCAAACTATTCTTTGCACTTACTATCTTTTTTCCAGAGTTTTCTCAGTTGTCATGGAGTTGACTCAGTTGTCCTGTGGCCAAAGCAAGGAACTTTGGTCACTTGATAATAGCAATCGTCATTCACTGCGTCAGAAAAAAGCTAGTAAAAGGGACATTTAGTTAACATTATTTTATAAAATTATATTAATTCTTATTCATTTCTTTCTGTAGATGATCCTCCTGTTATTGACACAGACAGTGACCTGGATGAGTCAGAGGAGGATGTCGAAAAGGACAGCGGGCAACAAATCTCTGACTGTGAGTCAGAATCCGTTGATGAAAAACCAGAGGATTTACCTCCTAAACCTACAAACGATGCAGTGAGTAGTCTTTAGAGATATGTAGGCAGTGTAATAACAGGGCCATTTTCTCACAGGTGTTATGTGCTTCAGTGGACACTAGATGGGGCCACACAACCTCTTAAAGTCTCCTCAGCCATTTGACTCCAGTGTGTGTTTCCAATTAAAGTGTTCAGCTGGCTGCCAGTGGAGGCAGTTTTCCTAGAAGTAGTAGTGAATAGAAGTGTCAGTACTTTTCCTAGAGTCCAGTGAGTCAACCAGATGATATTCAATTCGCTGTGAGTGTTAAACCTGAGGAGCTGTGGCCTACATAGCGTGAGCGCACATGTTTCAGTGCCATGTAAAATAATACTTGTGATATAGTGTTTTATTTTATTTTGAATTAATTAGTCTTGATTTTATGTGTGGTCAGTATACCAGCAGGTGGAGTATTACAGTCAACATGTCCTGAAAGGGCCTGTTGGCTCAAACCAGCACAGCTCTCTGCACTTTCTAGAACCAGGTTTATGTTCCAAACTGTCAAAGTTCACAAGCTGAGGTGGCAGGGAAAAGCTGCCACTTATTCACTGACCTAAAGCAGACAGCTTGTCATGTATGGAGAGGAAACTTTTCAGCTTTAAAGAAGACAATAGTTGCTTTTGATTATCTGAAACTAAAATATGTAAAGAATTAAATCAGTTTCAGTAGTGTTATTTATGGAAATCATAACACTGTAGGATGCAGCACAGTTCAGAGATGCAACAATTATTCGATCAGTTGTTAACTATTAGATGAATTGCCAACTATTTTGATAATCTATTGATCAGTGTGAGTTGTTTTTTTAAGAAATGTCACATTTCACTGTCAAAATTCTCTGATTCCATCTCCTTAAATGTGAATATTTTCTGGTTTCTTTACCTCTTTAATGACAGTAAACTGAATATCTTTGGGTTGTGCAGAAAACAAGGCATTTGAGGATATCATCTTCGGCTTCGAAAAACACTGATCAACATTTTTGATCAATTTTTGACATTTATAGACCAAATAATAAGGCAGTTCATCAGAAAAATAAGTGGCATATTAATCGACAGTGAAAATGATCATTAGGTACAGCCCTATCACAGGTTAGTAATTGATTAACAGAAGATTTATTGTCTATTATTGAATGTCAAATCATTTTTCAGGCAAAATTCAATCAGTAATAATCAATCAATAACATGAGATTAGGCTCTGAAAAATTGTGATGGTCTTTTTTCACTGTTCTGTGAAATTACCAAACTATTAATCAAGAAAATAATCAGTAGTTTACTTATTTCTTTTATTTTATTTGTTTTCCTTTCCTTGTTTTTCTGTCTTGGTTTGTGCTAGCATTGCACATTTTGTGCATTTTCCTTAACCAATAGTTGAACATGTTCTCAATCAATAATTGCTTAATTATTAATATTTAATAGGATACAATATGCATGTTTTTTTCTGTATAAGTTTTAGGTAAACAGGTCTAATACTAAATGGGGCACAGTTACTGACATTGCTAAACAATAAGGCAAACCAAACCCTTTTTTGTGCTGCTAAAATGTTGTTCTTGAAAGAAAATGGAAAAATAAAAATGTTTGAAGTACCAGGGAGGAAACTATCCTACATTAACCTGCAATAAAAATATTATTTTAAAAAAAAATCAGCAGACCAATTGAAAATGAAAATAGTCACTGAAACACTTTGCAAAGTGATGCATGCACTGTGCACACTTCTCTTGCTACTTTATTTGACAAACATATTTATGTCTTATCATTGTAGTCAATCTTTTGTGGGCCCTCCTGTATGCTGTGGAGACTTGGCTTGACTGTTTCTTCTCAGAAGTCATTCAGAATCAGTGTTTGTCCAAGGCAGGGCTGGCATGGAGAGAATGTATAAGGAGTGGTGAAGGTTTGGTGCTCCAGTTCAAGACGACCACACACAGAGTTTTTAGTCCTGGCACCACAAACTACAACATTCAATTGATCGGTTAGATGTGGCCAAATTATTGAGGTAATGCGGTTGAAAAGATAGTGGTTTTATGAAATTGTATGTGATCAGCAGCATGGTGCAGGTGGAAGCTGATAAGCATCTGAATCAGTGTAGGACTGTACAGTGCTGTGCCTGCTATTTAACCTCCGTTATTATTGATTAAAAAAGTAAAACCGGACTGCAGCTGATGATTATTTTCGTTATTGGTTAAAGTTACTACAAGGAAGTTTCATATTTTATTGATTTTAGAGACCGCTATGGACAAGACCTGCAGGTTTCCACCATATTAACTACAAAATACTATGTGAAAAAATAAGCTAAATAAAAATCTTCTCCTGCTTCCCATTAACTGGTTATCATACTATTCACTGTAACTTTGCTTGGAAAAAAGTAAACATAGGCTTGCTTCATCTGAACTCAAGGAGAATCTGACCCAGTGGCAGGCATTAAAGGGACAGTTCAGCCCAAAATCAAAAATACATCTTTTTTTCCCTTTCCTGTAGTGCTACTTATTCATCTAGATTGTTTTATTGAGTTGCAGATTTTTGGGTGTAGAGATGGGACTAGCTGACGTTCGGCTTGTGGTGGTCAAAGCACCAAAAAAATACCTGAAAAAAATTGACCCAGTTACTCTATTCTACTGCAGAAAGAAAGTCGTTCCTACATGAAACTGCTCCATTTTGAGCGACTGGGGTCATGATTTTTGGAAGGAAACCTGCCATTGAACAAACAAACACATTTTTTTTGGTGCTTTGAGTGCCGCAGTACTAGTGACATCTAGTTCCATTATACTGGACACAGAGCAGATATTTCTGCAGCCAATATTTCCAAAACTCTGACCTCACATCAAAACAGTATAGATGGATAAATACAGACCAGAGGAGGATGGATTTTTGATTTTGGAGTGAACTGTCCCTTTAAGAATAACTACACAGAAAGAGCCGATCTCCTTGCGGATGGTCTTGATGGTTTATGTAGATCAAATGGAGGCACCGATAATAAATTGAGACTGTTTCATAACCAGTTAAAAACTCATTGTAGTCGCACTAATTTGCAGATTATTTTCACAATTAATCGATTAATCCTGTAGTTTATAAAATGTCGCAAAAATGTTCAAATCTTCAAATTGCTTCTGTTCAACAAAATGTCCAAACCCAGATGTTTAATTTACTGTCATAAATGACTGAGAGGATTAATTTGTTATCATAATAGTTGGCAACTAGCTTTTCTTCAATCTACTAATTGATTAACGACTAAATCTTGCAGATCTGCTGTAAAACAGAAGATGAATTTAAGTAACTAGTAGGGCTGCAACGAGTAATCAATTAGTTGTCAACTATGAAATGAATCGCTAACTAGTTTGACTGTCTCTTAAACAGTCTGAGTAATATTGTTAAAAGAAAAGTCAAATATCTCTGATCTTAGCTTCTTAAATGTGATTATTTTCTGGTTTCTTTACTCCTCAGTGACTTTAAACTTAATATTTTTGGGTTGTGAGCAAAACAATTTGAGATTTGAGGACATATTGATAATGATGGTCTGAGTTTGCAGGCTGTGTGCCTGTAGAGGAAGCCTGTAGACAGATTACCATCACTGCCGCAGACCCAGCTACTTCCTCCTGTCACACTTTAATTTGCTGCTATCAGCTCTCTGGGGTCAAACAAGATTTAAGATCACCTAACAGGAGGCTTGTGGTCAGAAGCTTACCAGAGAGTGGGGTCCTAACTTTTCAAAAATAGCTGCACTGAAATGTATGCATGTAGTATTTTTGACAATTTGATTGCTCAGTACTCAGTGCATAGTTAGTAATGGGAATAACATTTTGCTGTTAAGCATTTATTATAACATTTCAGCGTAATAGTGCAGTAGATTTTAATTTAATTAGAACAGCAGATTTTAACCTAGTTTGAATTTTTGTGTTGCCCGGAAAGCATGCTTACACACTGCCAATTGTAAACCAAACCGGATCTAACAGGATACAGAACAGAAGATCCCAGTCCAAGTCAAAGTTTATTACTCCAGATAAATGAACGACTGACTCACTGAAGGAACATCTGCCAGGTTTCTTTCTGTGTTGTTGTACTCAGGCCAAAAAGTGGACAGGCGGAGCTGCGAGACGCGACATTGCATTTCAAGGCCGAAGAGGACGGACACTTCCCAGATGAGGCGTGTGTTACTCGCTCATCAGGGTCAAAGACCTCCGCCGCATCAAGGGCTACGCTAGATCAGGGCCGTGTCAACAGAACAGGCCCATAAACATCTTTTTACTACTGTTTGTTCAGGACAACATGCGAGTGGACGAGGCTGCGCAGAGCTGTGTACTTACAATGCTTTCAGTGCTGGGTGAAAACATTTTTGAGCCGGGGCCAGGAACATAGTGTTCCTTATTCTCTGTAGCTGGTTAGAGTGTGACGTCTGCTGGCACGGCGCCTAGCAGGGTCAAGTTGATTCAAATAAGAGAGCACGTTGGCTGACAGAGCCTGGTATGCTGGTCTTGTCTGCACATGACAGGAACTCAGGTTTCTTGTGGATTTTTCCATGAGAACTGCTTCCCTCAGGTGCAGTGAGCGGTGATACAGCAAAAAAGATTGTTTTGTTACCATATCTCATGAATTAATCAGCGTGACAATGTATCAGTGTACCATATCCACCCACGTTATTATTGAGTTTATTGATTTGATTTACTCTTTAATGAGTCATTATTAATTTTCTGGAGGTAATTTTAAATATCTGATATCCCCCTGACATATAGTGGTATTTTATCTGTTTACACTCATTAAAAATCATTCAAACATTACATATTTCACAATTTGGTCAACTGATTATTTAAGATTTAATCAATAACTGTTATTATTTTGTCCCCAGATTACAGAGCTAGAGATTTCGGGCTATGTGTCTGATGGCGACACAATGACCTCGAGCAGACTGGACTCTGAGAGCTTTCCTCTCCAAACTGGTGAGGGCAGCAGAAGGTCAGTCAGTGGCTGGGTCAGATCTGCTCAGGCGATGCTGCAGACGCCTCAGAAACCGCTCGCCAGGCAGGCCAAGACCCCTGAAGACTCCGCCAAAAAGAAACGCAAGTTTCAAAGGTTTGAATGAATTTTTTGTTTTCAAAAGGCCAAATTAGCTTTTTCTCTTAGTGTAGACAAAGTATTTGATAATGACATTAATGAAGAAATTATAATTAATGTGGATGAGTCATGTGTAGCTGATGTCTTATCTGCTTAAATGCATAGTTTGGATTATTTGAAGTGGAGTTGTATGAAGTACTTATCAATAGTCAGTGTAATACCAACAGTAGATGTAGTCAAACCAGAGAGGAGTACCTGCACAGAGCTTAGCATTGTACTGCTGTGGACACAAAAAACAGTTCACATCAGCTTAGGTGTACACTATATAAAGAATATTTTCACTGCTTTTTGCTGCCATCAAATAGCCTTTTCTGACAGGAAACCACCATTATATAAGCCAAATATCCCTCTCTCCAAACAAACCAAACTCCATAGGGGAAATCGAAGATTTGCTGGTCTACCACTGCCTCGGACAGCCAGTTTGTTTGTGTCATTGTGTGATTTCTGTGTTTTAAATGGATGGTTTTGATTTAGCAAAGTCACTCAATAACAGAAACAATCTAACGAATAAAGGCAGTGGTAGACCAACAAGCAAAGTAAAACGACTGACTTTGCCTCTTGAGTATGATTGATTTGAGGAGAGCGATATTTGGCTTAGAAAATAGCGCTTTCCCATCAGAAAAGGCTGTCTGTAAAGTGGTGAAAATCTTGTAAGTGTAGTGTGCACTTAAACAGTTGTTGCATCTATGATAGGTAGTACACTGACTATTCATTAGCACTTCATACAAAACCACATTAAATAATCCAAACTATCACTTTTATAAGGTCAACACTGGCCCAATACTGATCAGGTAGATCTAATCATCCCTAGCTCACATTATTATGTGTTACAGTGTATTGCCTCATAATAAGAGCAAACAAAGTCACGAGACATGCTGCTTGCTGCCAGATGACAGTCAAACTTTGGCGGCAAAGTTTCCACAGCAGAAGTGATGATGAAAGGGACACCTGGTGTCATGGTGTGGGTGCTAAATGTCATTGCCATCTCCAAGCCCACCAAATCTGACAGATGGCTATCTGTACTCTTCGACATCTTGTTTTTTTTTTTTTGCATCAGAAAATCTTTTGTTTTTCTTTGAAACAAACAATTTTGCATGTGCTTTTGTTGAAGCTGTGTGAGGTTATCACATAACATCATCTGTTTACCTCCGTGTGTGTGCGCAGTGGAGGTCTTGCTGAGAGGCTGAATCGACTCCAGAGCAGACAGAGGTCAGCTGTTAGCTTCTGGAGACACCAGTCCATCACTGACACCTCAACAACAACAACAGGTGACCCGCACAAACCCACCTCATTATCCGCAGATGCACTCAGGATGTTGCTCACATTCACCTCTGAATCGCCATTCATGTTTAACGATGAACTTTGATTTGTGAGTGGGATGGAGCCGGTTTGTAAGCAGGCATGATTCTTTCTGGTATACGATTGTATGGAGAGGCCACGCTGAGGAAGTGCTGGCTGTGCGTTGATCACTGTGGCTCTGAGCTGTGAACTCAATATGTAGGTGACAGGAAACTGCTTGCCTAGGTTTTTTTTTTTCTTTTTCCTTTCCGTGGTGTACCAAACTTCTTGTGTTCTCTCGTTGTTCAAGTATCTCCTCATAATAGGACACAAGCAGTGGCATGAAGGCGGCAGTTGATTGTGGAAAAAGAGCACACCCACCTGACACTTTGGGGTCAGTCGAGGGTTTGATTAGCGTGATGTGTAGAGAGTTAAATGCAGGGTTTACTATTTTCATAACGCTTTCTATGACACCTATGTCTATAGTGCATTATGAGACACTATAGACACACTTGGCACATAAAAAAATGTTTATAATGCTTATAACAATAATCAAAACACATTATGATGCTCATGTCTAAAATGCATGATAAGGCATTATAAAAATACGTCATTCTGTGCTTGTGGCCATTTATAATTATAGTTATAAGCACTCATACGGTCAAGTATCATAGTACTTCATAACTGCTGGTCACTCACTGACTTTTTTTTGCAAAGGTTCATAGTATATTATGATTCTTATAGTTTTAATACATTATAACTGTTTTATAATGTGTTATAATAACATCATATTGCACTTTCTATGAAGCCCATGTCTACAATGAATTATAATGCATTATTTGCACTCTTCAATGCATTGTGCTGGACTCATAGCAATGTGTAATCACAGTTGTGAGCAGTGATAAATATTCATTATGCTTTATAGCATAAGAATTTTCTAATGACTTATAAGGTCAGGTATCATAATACTTCATAATTGCTGTCATAATCACGTTATAATGTTTAAAATGACTTACAACTATAAGTTATTCAAAGTCGTCACTGGGTGATTTAAGTAAGATGAAAAAATAACAATGTTTCAGCAATTATGAATTTATGATACTTGACATTATAAGTCATAAAATTATTTATAATGGGTTATGATTATTCTTATAAAGCAGTATGAATATTTGAGTTCTCATAGCTATAAGTGTACATTGCCATAGGCGTAGTATAATGCATTATAATTTTGCTTATAATGCATTACAGACATAATGTGTTATGATTATTGTTATAAAGTAATATGAATATATATGAGTGCTTATAACTATAATTAAAGTGTTACTCAGTGCATGTAGCATTGTATATAGTATGTATATAATGCATTATAGACATGAGCATCATAGAAAGTGTTAGCACTGTTTTTTCTAATTATTTTTTGGTGTTCTTGCATTGAAGACACCTGCTTCTGTTAATGTTCACATTGCACATTGAATTTTCAGCCTTTTTTCTTTGACGCCTGACAGATTCTTAACAACACTGTTACCCGATCTTGCTGTTATGGGACACCTGTTTATCTTTGTTGTAGTCACTTTGGTGTGATGTAAGTGTGCTCACACGTGCACATGTGACCTTGATTATTTCCTGACATAATGCTCCCCTGCCTACGACTTATCAGATCATTATAGGTCAAGAGGAGGACTCGAGTACTATCTGAGTTTTGGCCTCCTGCCGGAGGTTATTCTGATGATTTTGTAATCTGAGATGTAAATGATGCACTTAAGATTCATGTTTGGACAAATGCTTGTTAAAGCTTAATCACTCTCTAGCGATCCCTTTGATATGATTTACTCTTTATCATATTAAATTCCCCCCTCTGGCCTCTTTCAGGGATCGTTAATGTGCACAGACGCTGAGCTGCATTGACTGTGTGCTCTCAAGCTACAGTTTCCACAATTCAGAACAAACAGCTTTACACACAGAAATTCATATGCAGCCAAGTTGCTCTTATCTCCATTTGATTTATGGCTTCAGGGCATTGTCTTGATTTGCTCTTCATAATTATCCCTGTTGACTTTATTCTTCAGGCCAAAAAGCACAGTCAGTGCCATGGTAAAATTCCAAACATTTGCACACTCACCCAGAGGGATTTGCTGCGTTTCATATTCAACTCTGCCTGAGTCAGTAACAGCTTTTACAGTTATGCAGTGTGAATTGTTCTGATGCTAAAAGTGAATTACTCTCATAACTCATAATGAGTCCCACAGAGAGCAAGAGTCCGTGAGAGCACAAGTGCTTACTCTGCTCACACACACAGGCTTGCACACTGAAACACACACTCAACATCTGTGTTGTTGTTGCTCTGCTCTCCAGTGGACAGGCCAGGCGTACTGGTGCTGGAGGTGCTGGAGGTTCAGGAGGAGTGCAGCATGCAACTGGTGCACTGTGAACAGCACCAGCAGCCCCCTGGAGAGGGCCACCAACACAATAACCCTGTCCCTGAGGAGAGAGTTCGTATGCTGGTGTTATTCAACAGAGAGACTGCAGCCCGGCTGATGCCTGCACCCAGAGATATCATCCACATATACCCACCATGGTGAGAGGATGCAATTAGTGCTGTCACAATACCAGTATATTTAACTTCGATTCAATACTAGTCCAAAAAAAACACTCAGTACATCTTTCAATACCAAGGAAAAAAGAAAAAGAACTAGGAACACAAAATGGGATAATTTTGACCATCAAACGTAAAATCAGTGGAGATTGTGTTGTAAACACGTATCAAAAAATTATTGAAACTTTTGACATGACGCCCTGTAAAGTTGTCCTCTACTTATTGTTGTGTGTAACTTGGGTGTTTGACCTTCACTGTGCAGAATGATGTACAGTATGTGCAGAGTTTACTACACTAGAAGACTGTTTTCACTTAAGGAAGAAAGTTTCTGTGACACATGAACATACAAGCATGATTTTGTGACATAAGTTATTCATAGTGTAAAACACAAGATAAATTCAAGTAACCAGACAACTAGTTTGGAAGCCACTCATGGTTCTGTATGCAGCTTAAATAAGTGTGATGCGGAAACTTGAAACCCCTAGTGCTAACAATGGACTATACAGTGTCATAGCAGTTATATGTACTCTAAAAAACAGATACAACTTTAGTAAACACTACATCAACCACACATTATTATTCAAAGCAAGACTATATTCACATGTTAAAATGTTCCTGGAGGGGAAATGTATATGAAGATCCTGTTTTGCTTCATTTGATTAGTTTGATCCGGGTATTTGATGCTGCAGGGCAGTTAGCAGGGTGTGAAAGTAACCGCAATTAAGCACCAACTATAGGAAATTTTGTCTTTGAGATACGGTAGTATGGATCATTTGTAACCAGAAGATTCATCTGCAATTCAGTATGAATTGTAGGCTGTTGTAAGAATTAGGACTGCAGTTAGCAGTTATTTTTAGTTTTAATTAATCTGCTGATTATCATCTACATAATCTTTATAGTCTGTGAACAGTAAAAATAACAGCATTTTATCTTACAACACTTTATCTATGTCTAAACAAGCGCTGACAGTGTGAAAGATGAATATTATACTGACCAATGAAAATCTTTCTTGCGATTACTTGATGTTAATTTGTATGTAAATACTCTCCTGGCAGATGATCAAAAAACTACACAAGACACAGTTGCACAATACAAAACTGACTCAACACCTGCAGAACAAAGGATATATTCACACTGCAAACCTTAGTGCTCAATTCTAATTTATTGCTCAGATCTGATTTTTTTGTTTGGCTGTTGAGATTGTTTTTTAAATGTTGCCAATAACAGATTACAGTATGAACTGGTAATGGTCATGAAATTTGCACACAAACGGCACGCTGTTGTATGAAAGTAGACTTGTAAGTTGCTGACTTAGGTTGCTCACTTATAAGATGATGTGCAGCTGAAGGCAGCAAATTTGTGAGCAAACAATAATGAGGATGAGGAAAGAGAGACAAATTTTGAATGATGGTCTTCTGTCAAGTAATGACTTCTGTACAGAGGTGGATGTGGATGTGGAGTCAGAGCCAGGAGTGGTGGGATCGTGACGTGAATGGCTTCACAGAAACAGATTTCATCCAAAATTTTGGGATGTCAAAATGCTATCCTAACTAATTTGTATCCACAAGAGTCTCGCAACTCTTTTCTTGTATTGTTCACACTGATGTCACATTGCAAAAAATCAATTCTGTAACTGATTTAGGATGACATGTAAAAGTATCCCAAGTTACCAAGTCAAATATGAGCAAAAAAAAAGGAAAAAAAAAAAAACTGATTGAGACCCCTCTGCCTGCAGTGTGAACGTAGCTAAAAGTAACAGGAACTCATAAAATCATTCTGAGGAGGCATACTGAAAGACAGGTTACTACTAGGGGTGTAACAATTCACTCATGCATCCGATGCATCGGACTTCAATGTGTGAGATACGAGTGCATCGGTTCAGTCGGCCTGTATCAGTAAAAAGCTGAACATGATTCAGAAACAAATCGATTCAGCATTCGCGTATCGATACATCTTATTAGGACGCACATTGTTCATTTTAGGCATCAGGGAGCTGACACTGTAAGTTTCCTCTGTTTTCTCTCTCGTCCTCCCTCTGCCTGCACTGCTCTCGCTGGACATCTGCTGCCGCGATCACACAAAGCAAACGCTACAGGATCTTATTTACACATGAGACTCATAATAAGATGTTAACACCACTGCAATGTCTCTGTCTATCTGTCTCTACTGTGACTATATTTAGTAAAACTATCAGGATTTCTTTTTGCAGCTAATAGCGCTCTACAAATGAAGCATTAATTGAATCAAAATGTAAAGATTCACACATTGCATTGTCTTGTGTTGCATCATATCGTATCGTGACAGACCTGAATCATATCAAACTGAATCGTTGGCCATTTAGAAATTTTAAGATATACCATATAATTGAACATGTATCGAGATACGAATCGAATCGCTCTCGGTCAGTGCGATACACGCCCCTAGTTACTACACATGAATATATGCATTAAACACATAAAAACTCATGACTTAGTATAATATGTCTATAATGTGTCTTTTTTTAAAGGAGAAATCTGTAATATATTTAAACTATTTACAAATGGTCATTGAACTCATTGTCCAGAGTGTGTATTTTCAGAGCAGTGGGCTTTTGTTTTTCGGAATAACTGGTTTAACTTTATATTAACAGACATTTAACGCTTATAAACAGCTGATCAACTTACAGTGGAGGACTCATCTTAGCTTGTTATCATTGCCGAGCTCGTCTTGCGCTCCTGCAGCGTTCCTGCTGCTTGCTTGAGCTTCTCCAAGTCTGGGGAAGAGGCAGTGGAGGAAACAAATCGATTCAGCCATAGATTGTACATTAAATAGGATTTCGAGATGTTTAATATACCATCTACCAACTCACTATTTGGACTGCACTGCCTGTTTTTGGCTGTGCAATTGCTGCTTATTATTCCTTTAAACCATGATTAAATACAATTGTTTTTATTGTTTTGGGTTTTAAGTAAAACCAAAAGTAAAGACACTATAACATAAATTACACAGAATGTGATAATTTGCTAATCTCTTTTGAAATATACTCAATTGAATGTGATGGCAGCAACACATGTTGGGACAGGGCCAACAAAAGACCGGGGAAGTTGTAGATTGCTCAAAAACACCTAATTGGAACTTTCCACAGGTAAACAGTCTAACTGGTAACCACATGGCTGTATGAAGGATATTACCACATGGGACTGGGAAAACGTCGTAAACCCGTTTTCGGTAAACACACTTCTTTTGAAAATGGTTACGTTCTGTTTTTGTTGGCATTTTTCACAGCATCCCAACTTTCTTGGAATCAGCGTTATATAAAAATGTACTGTTCTCAGCTCACGATAGCGAGCAGCAAAGATCCAGATGTGAAGAACAGTCCCTCACATACTGGGCAGAGAGGATAGGAAGAGGTGGGAGGTGGGGGCGTGTGTTTTTCGGGATTGTTTTGGAGTTTGGAGCGAGGCAGCAGTTGACTCCAGCTGTTGGGAGTTTGGGTTGAGTGTGCTCTGGAATATCCAAGCTGGCGGAAGAGCAGGGGCCTCCTCAGAGCTCTGACGTCACGAACAGCTCCAGGGAATGCTTCACATTCCTCTTCCTGGCAGTAGTTAGGTCATTTCCAGCAAGCCGGGGAAAAAACACAGTAGGATTATTTTCTGGAGCATTTGGGAGCAGAGAGTGGAGGGAGCCAAAGGGCCGAGATTGAAAACACATGGCGGTTTGAGAGTATCTCTGGCTTTAGCACCTCTCCTTCCCTGTTGTGTTCTATTCCTGAAATCACAAGATATAGTAGAGCCCCCTCCAAACACACCCATTTACTCTTTCAAAGAATCACTTTTCATCTCAACAGGCATCCTTAAATCCTCTTTAGTTTGTGTAAATTACTTCCAGCAGTTACTGCATTTGGTCTATATTTTAAATAAATCAGTTTTCTAACTCAATAAAAAGCCTCTAAATCATAACAAAAATTGAGAAAGGCTGATGACAAGCTTAATATTTTGTGAGGAGTTGTTCATTTATCCAACTTCTGCATCTCATACGGACAGGCCAAAGTGGAAAATCACGGAATTCAGAGCACTTATTATCAGTTTCCGGTGTGACACTCGAGGGGGTTAGCCTCCCCCACAATTCCTGCACTGAGCACTGCAGGTTGACTCCTCCCCCCCTCCCACGCCTTGTTGTGAGTGGGCCGAGGCCTGAGCGGAAATACCTGCAGGTATTATTCACTTAGGAGCTGTGACGGCAGCAGCTGCAGCCACTCCTTAACCTGGCTACCTGTCTGATGATGACAGCTGCCCACTCACCTGTTCACAATGGGGTCACACTTCCTGTACGGTCGTTGTACCTGTTCTCCTGAACAGAACGTTCCACTCCACTAACAAAACAGTGAGACGCTCACTGATTACTGATCTCTTGTCAGATGTTAAGACTGATAAACTTCACCATGAGGCAACAGTGGAAATACTCATGTTATGTACATACTACTAGTACTCAAATATTATATCCTACTGACACTTCTGCTTCAATAAGTAAGCAAGTAGCAATATCACACTGTGAAAATAACTTAAAGTAAGTTATTGTTTTCAAAAGTTTTACTCGAAGTATAAGCAAAAAAACAAAAAAAACAACAAATAAAAGTATAAGTGCTACTTTTCTCTCTCCTGCATTTATTTAATAGCCTTAATTACTTTGCAGATTGAGATTATTTTTTCAAATTTCACTCAACAAATAAATGATGAAGTATTATCATAGATTAAGATAAAACTTTATTGATTAGCGGGCAATTCACAAGATACCCAGCGGTATATGAAGTAATAAAAATTTGCTTAACATTAAAGTGATGAGCACAGTAATACATTAATAATTATAATCCAATAATATAACACGCTGTATGTAATTTTAAAATGGGCCATTCTTCTTAATGAGAACTTATTCATGTGGTTTTCATGCAGGACATTAATTACTTGTAACATAGTATTTCTACACAGTGGTATTAGCATTTTTTGTGAGTAAAAGGTCTGAGTACTTCTTCCACCTCTGATAGCGGTATATTTAGAATCAAACTGTACTCACCAAGTGCATGTGTACAAGATATTTGTTTTGGTGCAGGTGTCAGAACAGCAAAGTAAAGTAAGATTACAATAAAAATACAAAAATAAGAATATATAGTTGAGGAAGAGATAATGTAATATTATTCAATAGCAGTAATATAAAAGAATGTTGTATTATTCATTAAAACTGATGCATCAAAATGCAACTTTACTGGTTGAAGAGAATCTTATTATAACTGATTTACATCCTGCTAGGTGATTTGATGTGTAACATTGCATCATTTGTTACGAATTGATTGTGTATATACAAATAAGTATAACTATACTGCCACTGTCGACTATACTGTCAGTAAGTAAAAGTAAAAAGTATAATATTTCCCTCAGACATGCAGTTCAGTGTTAGGATTAGGTGTCATTAAATGAAAGTACTCAGATTAAGTACCTCAGAATTGTACTTACTGTAAGTACAGTATGTATTTAAAGGTCCATGGGACAAATGCCACAAATTCAACATAACACTCATGACAGGGACTGCAACTAATGATTATTTTCATTATTGATTAATCTGTCATTAATCCATTAATTGATTAGTTCTTCGGTCCGTAAAATGGCAGAAAATGGTGAAAGATGTTGAACACTGTTTCCTAAAGCCGAAGCCCATGTTGCATGTTTCCACAGTAGCCCAGAACAGACAAACCAAACACTGCCTCTAGATACGGACATTCACATTTTACACAGTTTTTGCGACCACCGTAGGTTCTTCTACATGCTTGGAAAGGGAGGGAGAAGTATTCAGTTGGCTGCAATCTACAGCCTCACTGCTAGATGCCACTAAAACCTACGCACTGGTCCTTTAATGTAAAAGTATGTTACTCTCTACCACTGAATTTCAAAAAGGTTTCTATTTTAAAATAAGATCATTCATTGCCATTTTAACTACTTGTTTAGCTCATGAAATGTTGATAGATGATGATACATACATATTTATTTTACAATATTATTTATAAAAGGGAAGAAGATTTGAGCACTTTTCAAAGTGTAACCAGACAGTGTTTGGTGTGTCTACTCAATACGTGACTGAAATGATTGACTTGTCATGATGCCAGTGGATTAATTTTCAGTCTTGACTAATGGATGAGTCATCCAAGTGTCTGCACCTTCATGATAAAGTATACAGTGCTAGGAACTGTATGTACAATACAGTTAAGTCCAATCAAGAACAATAAACCTGCAATAAATTCTACTGCTGTAGAGATGACATCATAATTCTGCTTTTATTTGTACAATGTCAGGTTATTATTTAACTCCACTATGGGACTGTAATTTATACAGATGTTTGAGTAATTGTGTCTACACTCACAATATTGTACATTTATCTAAATATCTATCTATAGCTACATATTATTAACAATACTCCTGTGTAAAAAGACATTATTTACATTTACCCATTTATATTGAGGGTTGACTAAATATTAGAAACACCTGTTTCACCATATCATTAATAAAGACCTCTCAAAGGCAGTTTTAACCAAAACTCAATTTCATGAATGTCACAAAACTCACATTAGATTGACTTAAGTTTAGCTATCCGCATCATTGCTTATCCAAACAAATTGTTTTTTCACTTTATCTCTGTGTTTGATTTCTCTGTTTCAGCTATCGGTACAGGTCTGAGACGAGCTGTGACATGTAGACCAGTTCCAGTCACAGAGCGCTCTTGGCTCTGAGTCAGTGAGAAGCCATCATCACACTATTATCCATGTCGCATGTGGAAAGAATCAAGTCGTAACTCATTATTAACACAAACAACCTGCTGTATAATAGTTTGGCTCTTGTTCAAGTTCTCAGGCTCAGCATCACTCAGGTGTGTGTCCTTAGATTATTTGAAGTGGGGTTGTATGAGGTACTTATCCATTGTCAATGTAGTGCTGTGGGCAGCGTTGCCATCAAAACATATTTTAGCCACCTACAAAAAAAAAAAAAATCAACATCAGTAGGTACATTATATGTATAGACACATACATAGTACCATCACTTATGACCCACTAGAAGTGTGTGGAGGTTTCAGTGGTGTGTAGCCTCAGCCTATACAGTGCACAGCTTTTGAAGCCGGGACCTTAAACAACCCTTGCAACCAACAGTTATGTCACATTCTCCGTTCCTTTTCACCGCTCGGTCTTTGTGAGAGCTGCGGAAAAAGTTTTTACGCACATACACACATGCAGGCAGAGCAGGCTGAGGTTCACTTTAGCTGTATTCACACAAAATCTGCCATTGTTTTATTTGTGCTTTAGGACGTAACCGCTGTCAAACAGTAAGAAAATCAAGTTTTATTTCTCTGATTCACTGCTTTGTTCTTTCCACTGGCGCTCCTGCTCCTAATTCACACTCAGTGTCTCTCCCCCTCTCTCTTATTTGTTGCACCAGAGTTTGAATGGTGCGTTTGCAAAAAAACGTTCATATTCTACCTTTAAGTGTATGATATAGTTGGAATATTTTCACAGCTTTACCTC
Source organism: Lutjanus erythropterus (assembly GCF_056507025.1). NCBI lineage: Eukaryota > Metazoa > Chordata > Actinopteri > Lutjaniformes > Lutjanidae > Lutjanus > Lutjanus erythropterus. The sequence goes on from NC_139328.1 coordinate 14,478,258, forward strand.
TGTAGCAGGTAACTACTGTTATACAAGCCAAATACTGCTCTCTCCATAGCAACCAGACTTTATAGGCGAAATCACTAATTTTACCTTGCAAAACACAGGAGTTTCAGGTCTAAGGCTGCCTCTGTCTGTTAGTTTGTTTGTGTTTTGGTGTGACTTTGGTGAATCTGAACTCTACAACACAATAACACCAATAAACTAAACAATCGAAGCAAAGGTAGATGAGCAGCTCCGGTGTTCTGCGAAGTAAAAGTACTGTTTTTGCCAAAGGAGTCTTGTAGCTTTGGAGAGAGTGAAACTTACTTTATCTCACGATGTTCTCCCGGTGGAAAAGGCTATCTGACAGCAAGGTAACTAGGTGAAAATATTGTAAATACAGTGAATCTGTCCATGCAAAACACCAGTGTCCTACACCAGTACTCCTGCAGCATTTCCAAAATTTGGGCGTGCTGACTGTATCCGCTGTAGGTAATACACTGACTATGGATAAGTACCTCATACAACCCCACTTTAGAAAACCCGAACTATCCCTTTAATGAGTACATGCATATGAACGGAAATGTTTTCCATTAGATTTTATGGAGAAGTTCAGCATCTCCTACTTGGCACACGTCTGAAAGTGAAATCTGAGCTGTTAACTGCTGTTAAAATTAAACACCAACACGAGAGCACTTCAGGTCACACATGCTCTATGCAATCTGTGCATTTCATTTAGTGGTTTTCACCAGCGTTTGATTGTGACAGGCGGGCGATAAAGTATTTTTCCACAGATGATGTCACATTTGGAACGTGTTTTAATCAAGCTGTGCAGCGCTGTGAGGTGCAGCTTTTTAAGAGCCTCTATTACATGGAAAATATATCTTTTAGTTCAGTTAAAGAAGACAAATGCATCCTGCCTTGGAGGAGTTTAGCGTATTTGAACTTGTACTCTGTGCTGGGTGGTACCTCATGAACAGACCTGTGGAGGTGGTTGGTACCTTATCTGAGTTTGACATTCAAACAGTCTCGAGCTCTCGCCCCCCTACGTTTGTGCAATAATCTATTCCATTTAACATACTGTAAAATCTGAGTTTTTACATCTGTTATCAGCACAATCACAAAACAAACCGTTTATCATTGCCCAAGACCTTAAATATGTTTAATTTCATGGTGAACTCAAGGCCCTAAACTCATTTCTTTTGCACCATTCCATAAGAAAGAGCTCAGTCAAGAGGTAGAATGTAACAAAGCACAGAAACAACTGTGAGTCCCTAAACCTAAAACTGATGAACTTCATCTCTTTGCAGGCAAAGTCTCTCCATGGAGGGTTTCAGCTGTGATATTATTCTGAACACACACTTCAGCCAGAAAGTCTACTCTGCCTTCAAACCAGCAAGCATGGCAGCAGAGAGGCTCAGTCCATATTCTCTGTGTCAAACATTTGGACTGCTGGAGGTCTCAAGGGCCACAGAGGAGGACAGTGTCAAACAGGTGTGTGTACGCTTCAATATAATTAAACAAATCAAGTTCCTTTAATTTAATTACCAAGTCAGAATGGACTGGTTTTGGTAGTGTAAATTAAAGGTCATACTGAACATTAAACAAACCCTTTTTCAGTGCACAGAAATTGTCCTGTAAATCAACATGTAAATGTAGCTGGTGGTGACAAGTATAAGTATGTTCTGTGTGTGCGGTAGTTTGGCTACTGGCCATAAGGTCAATTGTCAACTGGGTTTAGTGCATTATCACATATTAGGAGGCTTGTGTCAGTATTTTGTATACATTTAAAACGCGTTTAGTCTTCATGACTCATTCGTCTTAATTCATATTAAATCACTGGTGCAACTGTGTGAACATTGGTTTCACTTCACAATATATTTTGCACAAAGAATAATAAATATTATCAGTGGAGCATTCAGCCCACATCTATCAGTAACAGGTGCATTCAGTGTCTACTGTCATGATATGTTGGGTGGTTGGCTTACATATACATATTTGATTTCTTCTGAATCTCCATTTGCTTTGAGCAAATACATATAAATCAACCAAGTATTGTTGGCAGCGGCTGAGTAACTTCTGAACACATGACGCCATCGGCTGCACCCTCCTTTTGAAGCAGATTTCTAATGCAGTGTAAAGAAAAGCTGATCCTTACAGTAAATACTGTTCAGTGCCTTGATTTGTCTTGACAGTAAACTATATGCAAATTACTGTGTAAAATCTGGGTAAAATTAGTGCTGTGTTTGTTACATAGATAAAAAGTATGAGCTAAATGAGTAGACAACTATTCTGACAATCTACAAGAGACCATCTTGCAGTGGGCTCATACCAGCTATGAGGCCTGTCAACATGTTGACTTTATAACCCATGAGTACTTTGTATTCTTAACTTAATAATTACATTAGTAATCGGTAGTCATGAGTGGGACCACACCCATCATCAGACTCTGCCTTCAGTTTGGTCCCAGTTTCATACCTGTGAAGTGTTGTGACTGCATCTTTCACAGTTGACAAAATCTGTCCACAGACCGACAGACAGACATAAAAACACTGACAAAATACTCAAAACTGCTCTGGCGGTGTCTCCTGCTACAGTAGTTGTCTACAGGACCTCATTTTCTTGATGACGCACACTCAGACACACAAGGTAAAAACAATACCAACCACACGCTGTCGTGGCTGGTGATTAATGGTAACAAAAACAACAAACCTAACCCGGTTTCTGCTTCTCAGTTTTGAGGATTTGGTGCTTTTCTCTTCTGTTTTTCTTTATTTTTCATTTTAGGACTGTTGATCAGACAAAACAAATCATTTGAGATTTCATCTTTTGACTGGGAAATTATGATGGCTCATTTTTTAATAATATTTTTCTGCATTTTATAGATGTATAGCATAATCAACAAAATAAGTAACTGCATGATTGAAGAATCATAAATTAAAGTCATATAATGATGATTACATACTATACTAAAACAGCAAACATATTGAATAAGAAATAAATCAAATTGCACAGACTGTAAATGAGAGTAAATGAAATCGCCAGAAGTAAAAAGCCAACGTTAGGCTATAAATGAACTACACCACAGTCTCATGACTAAACATCAACCCCACTGAGTGATTGGCGTTCTGCATGGTCTCGTTTAGTGTCCCTGACAACTTCTGTTTTCTCATTTAGGCACTCTTGTTAGTAACCACCTTTTCTGCATTTCAAACATTGCATTGAGAGTGGAGTCCACTATGCACAATTCATGAGTAGCCTTACAGATATAGGGATGACTGGTGTAAAAATATATATGTATTATAATGATAATCAGTAAAAAATATGCAAAACTTATATGCACACCATTGTTTAAAGACTTAAATAACACAGTAGAAGGAAAGAAGGAGCAGACCTCATTTTGGGTTTTAGGACTCATTCCTGCAGCACTTTGAACATCATTTACATTAAGTACTGTCTTCTTTTCCTTTCTTTCTCCCTTTCAGGTTGCTGCCTTCAATGCTCTGTGCAGGTTTGGAGGTTCGGGAGGTTTGACAAGACACTGTATCTCTCTCCTGGAAGCTATTGAGGGACTGGGCCAGGCAGGCTCGGTGGGGCAGGACGTGGAGGTGGTGGTCCAGAGAGTTTACTCCATCCCTGTGCCTGACTGCCCTCCCATGTCCATCCTTAAACCCAGAGTTCCCTTGAGGTCTTCCTCAGCTCCTCCTCCTCCTGCAGAAAAAAACAAAACCAGGTACTGTTGAACCAGCTGTTTATGAGCAGCCTAGTGAGGTCTTTGGTTTGTCACTCGATGCCAAAAGAGATGAGAAAATGAATCATATTTCATCTGCTGTGTAGGCATCTCTCCCACAGTATAAATTACTCTTTTTGTGAAAATTGCATGCTGCTCTCCTTGGTCTCAGGCATCGCATGCTTCTCCTTGGTGGCACAATGTGTGTCTCAGTGGTCGAGCTATTGTTCACAGCGCAGCGAGCCCCCACAAAGTGCTCACACTGTCTCCAGCCATATGGCATTGTTTGACAAAGGACACAAACATTTCTAATTGAATCCAGCCGCTCTGTGAGCGATTCTCGCCAATTCTCAGGAAAGACAACATGATGTTTTCAGAATATCGTGCACCAGCAAGCCAGAGTTGAATTGGTGCCCACTCATACTCCACTGGGTGGAACAGAACAGGTTTGCAACAGCTTTTATTACCCTACAAGAAAACCACAAATATATTTTATATGGGTTTAAAATGTCATGCCTTTAATTCACAGTGTGAAAAAATGTACAGTTGTGTGGATAGAGGTCAGATTTGCTTTAGCTTTAGTTACTTGATCTGGAGGTGGAGCCATGTACATTGTATTAATAACCAGTGAAAAACAATGAAATTAATAGAGCTGAAATGACTAATAGATCAAGCAGTTAGTCAGTTCTATTTGTCATACATGACAGTAAACTGGGGCGCCTCAGTTGCTCACTTGATAGCGTGTGCCATCATCATCGTCATGTACTGAGATTATTGGTCGTCTGCCTGGTTCGTGCCCTTTGCTGCATGTGATCGCCTCACTCTCTATGCCCTTTCCTGTCTATCTTTGGCAGTATTTTGTAAACTGAATATCTTTGGCTGGTTTTTGACTGTTGGTTGGGAAAACTCAATTTCAAGACGTAACCATCGGCTGTTGAAAATTGTAGCATTTTTCTGACTATTTTTCTGAAGTTTTCTAGACAGTTAATTGTCTAAGAAAATACAATGCTGGCATACTATCAACTTATCAGGGCACAGTAAGAATTGGCTGATCGCCTGGGGCAAGTGAAATGCTGTGTCATACTAGTAAATGATGAAACTCACTTGCCCATATGAAACACAAAGTCTCGCTTCCTTTTCATCTCTACTGAGAGGCTTATATGCGCTGTATGGCTGAGCACTCACAAATGTCTGAGTTGAAGCGCAAAACAAGCTTTGTAATTATCCTGCAAACAGGAGTTTCGTTGGATGGTGTAAGAGGATGTGATGGAGCAAGGCGGGTAAAACAGGCGTTTTTCAGAGGTGCATGAAGTTCCTTAAAAATGATGCTGTATCTTGTTTGTATGGCAGCTTGTTTGCATGGGCCTGGCCGGTGCTTGTTCAAAACATGAACACTTAAGAGCACTTACATTTTAGACGTCTGTCTGTCTGCGTTTAAGGTAGCTGCCAGCTAACGGTGGGCTAGCTGATTCCAGAGCCATATTGAGTGACTGCTGCTGTAATGTTAACTAGCCATGGCACATGTGGTGATGCTTCTGTTGCCTGTAACATCTGTACCAGAGGGCAATTATTTGAATTGACACTTCAGGTATTTAAGAGGCACTGAAGTGAGGCACTGAAATGTGGTTTGTGATTTGGTCCAGTAGGTATTGGTTGTCATATTAGCATCAGCTAGGACCTAGCCAAACAGCACTCCAGTTACAGTTACATAGAAATAAACTTACTGCAGACAGGTGTCATCTGATGCTTGGCTGTAGAGCACAGCAGGTTTATCAGAACTTTTTCACTGAAAAAAGGTGCTTGTTGTGACTGGATACAAAATGAGATTGTTAAGAGTGAACCAAACAGTAAAACTGTGAGCTGTAAAACCAAAACAATGAGCTAAAAGACACTAAAATGCTCCATCCAGCATCAGCTTGATGCTGACCTACAGAGTCAAGCAGAATTCTCTGTTAATTTGTCTTTATGAGTGACTAATTTCACATAATTGTTTTTTTCCATTGTTGATGCAAAAATGTTGATTGTGCAGCTTTAAAAATGTCAAATTTTCTGTCTTATTTTGATGAAAAAGTACTACAAAACAACTGCAGATTTTTCTCCAGTGACGTTAAGTCTGAGTCATTTTTCAACAAAAATGCCACAATCTTTAAACTGTTGTTAAAAGACTTGCGGTGTGAGCTGTTCAAAGCTTCCAGTGGTACTGAAATGACTTAAAGGATTACTCAAGTGGTCTTGTTGTAGTTAATGAATCAGCGAATGTTCTATTTGAAACAAATCCAGCGGGCGTGACCTTTAGTTGCCAGGCCCTCCCCAGGCCTGTTGTTTTTGTACTTTGCTGAGTAATAAAAGAGAAGTGTTGGTTTCTCTGAGCAGAGTGGAGCGGATCGGCCCGAGGGGCACTCTGTGGTGAGGGGAGGAGAGCCCCGGTCAGCTGACAACAAGCTAACTGACTAAATGAGCATCGCCTGTAACATGACACTTGCTCCTGCCATGCTGCCTCTGCGGCTGGTAAACAAACGCCGCCCTCTGACCGGAAACACTCCTGCCCTTCCCTCTGTTTCTGTCGAACTCGACCAGATTCAGCAGGCTCGGTTGGAGGTGAAAGGATGGAGGCGGGGCGGAGATTAGAAGGTTATCACGAGGACTTAAGTTCAGAATATCTCGCTGACCCTGCCTGCTCATTGTGACAGATTTGTCTAGAGTTATTTATAATCCAAGTCATAAATTTGTCTTATTTTTCAACTCTTGTCAACATTTTATTTTCACTTTTAACACCTTGTTTTGTATGAAATATAATAAGGTGCTAAAGTCTAACACTTAAATCACTTTTATGGCTTTGTATGTGAGGTTTTGGTCTAAATTGTTGCACAGAAACAACAACTTTACACACAATCTGTTGCTTGTAGTACTTTTCCAGGATGCATGCCTAGTCTGTGGAGAGGAGGGTAGTTTATTTGGCAGCCCACTGGCCTCATTCTGTATAGAGACAAGGACAGTTTGTACCTCTCATGTTGTGTCCCCAGTCTCTATGACTCACTCCCCTGGTCAGCCTGCTTATTTGATCCTTTTGTTGTTTAGCCTCTGCGTTAACACACACACGGGAGAGACGCCAGTATGATATTTATGCCTGAAGAAGATGTTAAGTTCCCGTAAATTCAGAATAGAATAAACAAGAAGATTAACTGTTTGCAGGAAGTGAGGAGAGGCTAGTTGTTTTTTTTTTTCTTCTTCTTCTGTGGAGAGGGAACACAATGTGCTGCACGGATCCTGTTACAACCGTGTTTATCACTCTGCCTGCACTGATTGGTGGACAACACATAGGAAGGAATCCCGCCTGTCCACCCCCCACCAATGAGGCCTCTCTGCTGTATTCTTAATGTGTGGGTCACTTACTGAGTGTGTTGCCAAGTAATGTGCATGTGCGTGGGCTAGCATGCGCACACAGTGTGACTGTGAATGTGTGTGTGCGAAGGAGCATGTGTGTGTGTGTGTTTGCACAGGCTCAGTGGATCGCAGTTCCTGGAAGAAAACCTGAGTTGCTGAGAATTCTATGATCGCTCACAATAACAAATTCCTGAAAACGGCCAGTAGCAGAGGGGTTTTTTGGGAGTGAGGGGTCGCTGTTTGAGGAAGTGCGGCTGTGAACGGCTAAAAGGAGGAACTCAGAGAAAGGGGGTGGTTGTTTATGTCGAGCTGGTACCACCAAGTGTCTCATCACCCTTTTCTTTTCTATCTGTCAAGTGTCATATCACATTCCATACAAAGGTTTTTCAAGTTCAGATAAGCTGCACTAAAAGTGAAAGTGTACATATATCCCCAAAACCTGTAACTCCAGCAGCTGAATTTGTATTGTAGTAGAGCTTAAGCGAATAGTTGTCAGATCTGTTCTAGTGTCTTTACTCCTCAGTAAACTGAATATGTTTGAGTCGTGGATAAAACAAGACATTTGAGGCTGTCATCTGGGACTTTCATAAACACTGATCAATATTTCTGCCATTTTATGCCATTTTATGGACCGAACAACATTCAATCGATCAGTTTAATTAGGAAAATGTTCAACAGATTAATCGATAATGAAAATAATTAGTTAGTTGTAGTATTTTTTTGTGTTGTTTTAGAAACACCACCATAACCATGCAGTATTTTTTCAACAAATGTAACACACACAAATACAGACATGTACATAAATCTTCAGTGTTATTTCATTTCCTCCTATAGCAGGAAATAAAAGAACAGGAAAAAGCCTGCTAATTAAAACCTATAATACGGTATCCCATGTTTTTGTTATTGCCAGGATCTTACATTTATTTATACCTGTTTTTTATTAGATTTTTATTTATATACCATGTTGTATGTCCCTACAATATTAGTTAAAGGTTAGGTTGAGTGTTTTTCAATACTTTTGTTGTTGTCACCATTAAACCCCAAATCAACAATGAATTGATCCTGTGTAGCCAAAGGCTGATATAACTTTTTCCTCTGAACACTAGTCATCCTAAAACTTGATTATGATGATTGAAAATGATTACAAACAGTTCAGTGAGCCACACTGTTGCACTGGGTCAAATGTTTCTTCATTACACTGAACATGCACACTGTAGATCATTTTGAGTCAATCCAACAAACACTGTCCTGATGCAGAAAAACGGTGTTGTCTATTCTACTCTATGCATTATTGTTCTGTCCTTTTAAGTTAAAATCAGTTTTGATGTTGAGAAGATTGGAAACAATGACGCAAAATAAAAATAGTCAATAATTCCCCTCAAATCAATTAAAAGTAAAGTAACAAGCCTGTTTAGAAAATGTAAGGAGTAGAAAGTGCAGATATTTGTGTCAAAATGTAGGGAGTAAAAGTGAAAGTGAAATTCAGATAACTGAAAACATTACTTAACTGTAACAAAGTATTTGTATTTTGTTTCTTCCCACCTTTTCTTTCCCAAGGAAAAAAAAAAAAACTCCTTGCTGGCCAGTGCTGAAACGATTAGTCAATACATAGTTTAACCAATTGTCAGAGGTTTCCCACAGTTTTGTCTTTTATTTGTAAGTTATTTATCAAGCAAAAGTGCAGAACACCTGCTGGATCCAGCTACTTAGATGTGAAGATTTGCTATTTTTTTTCTGTTTTACTTTTTTTATTTTTCACTTTTTTGATGTGTTATAGAACAATAATTTTTTAAAAAGCGGGCGGATCAATCAATAATAAAAACAACTTAGTTGTCACCTATTGGTTTCAAATTTTCTGTGTCAGGGTTCATAGCAGGACATTGCGGTTTGAGAGAGTTTGTCTTTCAGGAATTACATTTTTCCTGAGGCATTTTCTTGTCTGACTTGAGAAATTCTTCGTGTCCCTGCTTTGATAAATAGATTGCTTCTGGCTGTGGTCTGTTCTTGTTGCTCTACATTTTGAACTTGGTGTTTAGCGCCCCATAAACACAAAACCTCCAGAAAACATTATTTGTCTCCCTTTTGTATGTTCAACATTCCTTGTTATTTTAACAAGATGCTGTATCCTGTAGGTCTGATTTTGGATTGTGAATAAAGCAAACAACTGAGAATAATCTTGGTTAAAACGTCGGCCTTCACCACCAAAAGTCATGTCAGGAATGTTATTTAGATATCTATTTCCAGGTCTCTCCGAACAAACACAGACAGACCCCATGTTTACCAACACAGGACATTTATAGACCCAATCAGGTGGTTGAAAACAGTCTTCAAACTTTCCCAATGTCTGGGATGTGCGCATGCATGCACATGCATGATGGGCACGCTGACAGTCCTCCTCCCTCTTCCCTGTTTTTTCTCTTCCTCCTCCTCCTCCTCCTCCCTCTTCCTCCCTGGCCGTTGCTTGTCTAACCAGGGGATATGAACTCCACTGTTTACTCTCAGGGCTGGTACAGGGCTGTGTCTGGGCTTGACTGGCTGAGATACTAGAGATCATAGCAGTCCAAGCTCTGCTCTCACTGGGAGCAGCAGAGTGTAGGAACTCACAGCAGTTCACAGGCTCACAAACTTTGTAGGCCAAAGGGCTTTTCTGTCAGCAGCAGCCTGTCAAACCAGCCACCAGCAATAACACTTACAAATGTCAGTACTGAGCCTTAACTGTGTCTCGTCTGTGTGTCGCTGGATGCACTGGTGTTTCATTCTTATATATACTTACTTGTATTAATGGATCATTGTTTTCTTGAAACAAAAAATCTGATTTAACAAAAGAAATACAACAATTTGGGTGAAAAACTGATTATTATATTAATATTTTTAATGCAAATACTTGTAGTTCAGCCATATAGTTATTATTTATTGATTAATTACTGATGAGTTACTAATTTCTGTTAGAAATAGAAACAATTTTATACTGTACACATCCAGTCCCAGTAGGTGCAGCCAGGACAAAACCAGCATACAAAGGAAAAAGAGAGAGCCATATTGTGATTTTGATGCTCTACTTCTAAGTGCAATATCTGTCACAATTATTGCAATATTTATTTTTTAACCATATCATGCAGCCCTCATTACAGGTATTATTGTAATGTAAACGTATGAATTCTGAAACTGACAAAACAACCTCAACCACATATTTTTTTGGTCTAAATGAGTTTGCTCAGTTGCCATGAAACAGTAAATGTTACAACTTTCCATTATTCTGATAACTTTTTGGACCTTTTGTCTGTTGACTTAAAATACATTTTTTGGCGTTCAGTCCATAAAGATCAAAATGCTGCCTCGTTAAATTTGTGGGAGCTTTCAGTACTCGAAGAAATTGAATGAATAATTACTAATTATCCAATTCAAAACAGCTGCCACTCTTCTCCTGTAGACGACCAAAATGACAGGGTTTGATTCTTCTTCCTCTTGATTGGCTGTTTGCAAACAACTGGTTTTCTGCTCTGTTTGATAACGAAGGCCACACCTCTAACTTCTGATGAAGCCATGCTTGACACAGTCTAGCAGTGTATTTATTTCAAACCAGTTGATAGATAATTTGCATTTGCAAAGGTTTGCTTCAGATTCGCTTGACAGTTCGATGGAAACATGAAAACTCTTTATCACAGAGTTTGCTATGACTCACATGCTAATGGTCAAGTGCAGGGTTAGCTATTATCCCCTGATCACAGTTGATCAGATACATTTCTGTAATTGCCTTTCAGTTTGAGATGACTCATCAAAATAAACATTTTACAGATGAGAAGAGTGACATAAAAGAGTTTTGATCCTGTGTTAATTATTCACTTACCTCCTGTTACATTAGAAATATAAGAATGTTGTTTCGTGTTAAAATCCTTCACTTTGTCCTAAACATGAATAAAATGTTCAGTCTAATTTTATCCCTGCATGTGATGTTTTTAATTTTTGTTCCCAGGCTCTGTGTGCTCGTCCAGGACAGTTACGGCATGTTCAGCGTGGTCCAGCTCCACCTCCTGCCCTGCAAGGATGACCTCCAGCAGTACTGCCACAGGTGGCAGGGGAGGACCTGTGTGCTGCGAGGCATTAAAGTGGTGCAGCGGGTCACTCGAGAAAGGTGAGATCCACACGCTCCCTCTGAGCCTCGGCCGCTTTTCACCTGAATCTTAGATCACAGCCACGGCTAAACTTCAACCTGTGACCAGTACCAGTTTGTGATATGGGTTCTGGTATATGGGAGGTTATCTTATCTCACTCTGTAGCCATCTGGGACAACAGCCCTGAGTAAATGCCTATGATAGACAGCTCCTGATATGAAAAGCTGGTAAATTAGCCTCAGGGCCTTGTGTTGTAGAGACACTGAGCCTCAAGCTGAACCACCACACATTTTAGTGCCCAGTGTGTGACTCTCCAGGATTATAGACCACAGCAAATCCCCCATTTTTCTGCTTGAATACCTTTCTCCAACTACATTCAACACCCACATTCACAACACAATGAGAATTTAATGTTTGAAGCTCATATGAACCTTATTATGCTGTTACAGCCAGCAGTGCAACTGCCAGTGTTTACATGTAAAGTGATACCGAGGTGCTCGCTCTGTGTCCCTTGTGAGTTTCCATAGTCAGGATCCCAGATTAGAAGCAGTTAGAAGAACTGACATGGGAACATTTAGAGACCTGCTGGGGGTATGTTTACATCCTTGGTATTTTCAATGCCAGCGCAGCCTATAATGTGTCTGGAGGTTGTCTGTGGTCGACCTGTGATGGATGGGCTATCTTCGGTGCTCGCACATGGGCTATCTTATTAGCTTAAGTGGAAAAACACACGTGAGGCATTCAGTTTTTTTCCCCCAGTTTCTTAGAAACCGTAAATGTTGGACTTTTAAGCATATCATAATAATCTCTACTTTAAAAGGATAGTTTGACAATTTTGACACATTTTTGCAGAAAGTTAATTGACAAGATTAGACTGATACCACTCTCATATCCTTTCTGGTATACTTTATTTCCAAGTTTTCAATTATGCAAGAACAGTACAATTTTTTCCCTCTAGAAACTTAATGATAAAATACACAGTTATCAAAAATAGTGACTAAAATAGCTAAATAAATAACATAAATAATTGTAATCAACTAAGCAAAACAATAAAATACATTTGTTATATTGAAACACATTTGCCAATAAAATTTCTCAACTATTGTACTGGAACATTAGTATTAGCTTAAAATTCACAGCGAATCCACAACTGATAAAGGTAATGTTTCTATATACTCAAGAAAAGGCTGCCAGATCTTTAAAAGGGCACCATATCTGTTTTTCAGGACAGAGGTGATCTTCTCTAAGGGGCATCATTTCTGATTTCCATGTTGACATAGAGAGGGAGTAATCTGACTTCCAGTTTAATACCATACACTTTGTGGAAACAGCAAGAGCTATATCAAGACATTTTCTGGAACTCTTGATTTTGACTGTAGTTGACTCCATTCTCATATCTGTCCGGTAAATATGAAGCTAAAGCCAGGAGACTGTTAGCTTAGCTTAGCATAATGGTTTGAAAGAGGGCAAATAACTAGCCTGACTGTCCAAAGGTTAAAAAAATATATCCCAGCTCCTCTAAAGCTCACTAATTAACATCACTCTGGCAACAAGACTCTCATAGCCAAGAACTAGTTTGACATTAACTCCTCTGTTAAACCACAAATTGACAACGTTAGCTTTCAGATGTATTGAAGTTGTGTTATGTTTTTGCTGAAGAAAACCCAACATTTTCTGATTTAGCTGCTTCATAATAAAGTCTTTTGAATAGTAAAATAACACATGACTTTTATTGTGAAGAATTTATTGGAAATGAAGTGTTTGACATTTTACAAGCGCTCACCTTGAGCTAAGCTCATCTTCACTTAAAAGGCACCTTTGAGCAGGGAGCCCTGTTGTAATGGAGATTAAAATTCCTACTGTGCTGGGCTGAGGTCAAGAGTCAAACAAAGTCAAACCAGACTAGCACAGGTATCTGAGAAAATGGGGTATCTGTCTCCTCATTATCATTCTCATTATCATCTGCACTAATGTGGTGGCTTTCAGTGCACATCAGTATCTTATGAATGAAACTCTGGCTTCAGTGGCCTCCATGCAAACTTACACACGACAGCATGCTGCATGAAGCTGAATGTGAAGACAATGGTGTGTTCACACTGGAATCTGATGTAGGCCACACTTAGAAAATAATGTGAACATCCAAACAGAAAATTCAGATCTGAGCAATAAATCAGAATTGAGCACTAAGGCTTGTAGTGTGAATGTAAACCTAGATGTGCTGATAGTTGTTAACTTGTTAACTGCTTCCAGTCTTTATGCTAAGCTAAGTGAAATGTCTCCTGACTCAATATTTAATGAATGGATTAATAGATTAGTATCCATCTTCTTATATAATATTAAGAACAAGCAAATAAGCAGCATTAGTGTTTGAAGGGTGTGAGGTTTGTAAACAAGTTCTCAGAAGCCACCATGGCACCTGTGTGAATAATGTGCACGCCAGCATTGTCCTTGTGGTAAGGAACTATTTTCACAGGAAAGTTTCCTCCTCTTGGATGTACGCCAAATAAAAATACAATGAGAAGTCATACTTGAGAGTGTTCATCAACACCTCAGCTCTGATGATCACTAACCACAAAATTACTATTAGAAAAATGATACTCAGTACTTCTTTTGATAGCACAGCAAAAAGAAACAAAAGCACGAGGCACACAAATTAGTTTTTTTTTTTCTTTTTAATAAAAAAACCTGCACACAGTGCTGCTGGTACAAAAAAACTCACTGAACACTGAACAAGTCTAAATTATTTCTTATACAGCTTTGGTACTTTCAATACTATAATTAACAGATACTGTATCATATTAAACGTGGTATTGAAAAAGTATTAAAGTATCAATACTTTTGACAGTCTTACCACAAGTTGCTGCAGTAACTTAAAGCATTTAAAAAGGTGCAGTAACGTTTGCTAAACAAATGTATGAGCTCAGTATCAAAATCACAATGTGTTGAATGAGTCCTGTTAGTTTTGTCGTTACTCATCCTTGAGTTGGCCTCACTGGACTTGAATGGGCTGCAGAACCAGTTTCACACAAAGAAACCCTGTGATTACAGGCTGACTAACAGGTTGTTAACCACAGGCTGATATGACAGCGCACTCACACACACACACACACACACACACACACACACACACACACACACACACACACAGATGAATAAATGACATTGACCAGCCACCCTGCACTCAACAAGTACTTCTTAGAAAGGAGACAGTGAATCCAAAGATTGACGTGTCCTGTCCGAGTTGTTACTTGATATTTTAAGTTTTTAATCCATACTTACAGAATCGGTTTGACGTAAATGAAACATCAGAAAAGCTCATCGAGTGTAATCTCATTTCAATCTGTCATTACTAAGATTAAGAATGTGCTGAGAGATGGCAGCATTAGAAATGGGGCTGTCAGAATCGCTCCTAATCAGTGTTCTAAACCTTGTTATTTTTGCACGACAATGATATTGTGATTTACATAGGGTGTGAACTGTTTTCCCACCCTTCAGTATCTCAAAACCTGCTTGTAAAAACAGTTTTTGTGTGTGTGTGTGTCTGCTCTGCCAGCCTGAGCATGCTCTCTGGTAATTCTGGGTGATGTTAAAACAAGCTCTGTCTTAACAGATTGAGATTTCACTGGAAGTGAAACTGGCTGTGAAAGCGCTCTGTCTTCCCGTTAAAGTTCCTTATTCACCAGTTTCTCCTCCTTTCCCCCCTTTTCGGTGCCCCCCTCCTTACTCTGTTTTTTTCCCTCCTTTTTTGTGTTTCACTCTCAGGCGCACCAGGCTTTTCAGCTTGATAGACAGGCTGTGGCCCCCAGTGAAGCCTCTTAAAGATCACGGAAACACGCCCAGTACGTCCAGTGTAAGTTCCTCACACAGCAGGAATCATGCATCTTCACTAAGTGAGGGCTTGATTTGGGAGTGCATTCTCATTTTTATAAAAGAAACCAGGGTTGCAACTAATGAACTAATTTGGACTGTAAAGCGTGAAAAATGCCCATCACAATTTCATGAAGCCCAGGTGATTTATAAGGTGATGTCAAATTGCTTGTTTTGTCTGACCAAAACCAGAGACCTTGAAGATATTCAGCTCACTATCATATCAGACAAAGACAAGCAGAGATTATTAATGATGTAGATGCTGGAATGTTTGGTATTTTTACTCCCCAAAATCACATTATTAGTAGTTGCTGATAATATTTCTGTTGACTTACTAATTTTTTCAGCTCTAATAGGAATCTAACGATGTTCATTTAAATAGAAAAATAGAATAGACTGAATTATCACTATCATGCCTTATTAATTGATTATTAAATTAATCACCAACAATTTTGATAAGAATTTTTTTATTTCAGCTTTTTAAATGTGAATATTTTTTTGTTTCTTCACTCCTCTGTGACAGTAAATTGAATTTCTTTGGGTTGTGAGTAAGACAAGACATTTAAAGACATCATCTTAGGCTTTGGGAAACACTGATTGACATTTTTCATTATTTTATGACGTTTTAAAAACAAACTGTCAGTCAGTTAATCAAGAAAATTAATCGACCAAGAAAATAATCATTGGTAGTAGCCCCAGACTGCAGAATCTGTAGGCCAGTGAGAAAATTTTACCAGTAGTAGTTTCTGATTTCCATATGTAGTCGGAGTAGTATTGACTAGTCACACTTGACCAGGCTTTGGTTGAGATCGGCTATGCTAACTAATCAGTAGCAAGTGATGTATCCATCCCGCTGATGTCATTTTCAGTTGTGGTCCTGGTTGCTAGGAGGAATAAATGTTTTTCAGATCAAACGCATTTTAGACTATTTTAGAGTTTTTGTTAGATGTTCAGGATACACACAAGAAAACGGTGCTGCACACATCCAGAGTGTGAAGCTATAAACTATTTTAAAGGGTTGAAAAGTATGGTGGCCCTCAGAGTGCAAAAAGCTTCAACTTACAGAGCACATGGAAATAGATTGAGAACAATGAAACGAAGAGAACATTTTCACCCATTTGACAACAAGAAGAAAAATACTGCAAAGACATTAGATGAATTTACAAAGTTGATTGTGTGGAAATTTTGTGCATAGTTGCACATCAACAAGACTTTTCAAATTTATGAATCAGTATATTTTCTTAAAAATGAAGATGCCATCCACGTCTTGTTTTTATAGGAAAGCAGACCTGCAGGTCCAGCTCCGAGTTTCTGTTACCTGCTGTCTGGTCAGGAGAGCTCGGTTGAACCAATTGAGGGGCAAACTGTGTCCCCGCTTTACCTTCCCCCAACAAAACGAACCTTGCGAGACATACTGCAGGTGAGCACTTTCTCACACATGCACACAATTTAAAAAAAAAAAAAACAGTTCTGCTGATCATGATAAGATGGACTTTGTTTGATCTCAACCCTGTTTTTTCCCTCTCTTTTTCAGAGTGATCTTAAAACCTGTCGCTGCAGTTTTATTGCCACTGTTATATACAAGAGAATAACACAGGTATGTCTACCCCCCACCCCAAACGCTGATCTAATTTGATTTTAATCAGAAAAAACATAATAAACACTGTGTTTCATGGAGCTCTTCAGTCATCCTTTTGAGATCATTTGAGCCAACAAACTGATAAGATCAAGCTCTGACGTAGAGAGCAGCACTCGTATCGCTGTGTGTATGACAGTGTGTGTGAGGCCCAGGCATTCTTCACCATTGATTGGTAAGACCTTTAAACTTTGACCAAGATGAGATAGCAGCTCAGAACAAAGTGGTGGACTTTGCCACTGAAACACAGATAGACTTTTTAATGTTGTCCCAGTAACCACCATTGTGTGCAGCTTGTTGAATGAATAATCTCGTCAAAGCTGGTGACAATTTGCACCTAACTTGTGCTCCGTAAGCTTTTTGTTACGTAATATTTCCTTTAAGCTGTTTCTTTCTAGGTCATTCTGCTTTTCTAAGTAATTATGTGTCTTTTGTGTTTCTATTTAGAGCAGTGAATTAGGCCAGGGTGAGGTTTGGTTGGTGCTAACAGACCCCAGTCTTCAGGAGGAGCAGCCAGAGAAGCCGTGCAGGCGAACGGTGGCCCTGTGTGTGAACACTTCCTGTGTGCTCACTTCCTCTGTCCTCGAAGCACTGAATTCCCCTGCTGCATGTCGCATGTCATTCACAGATGCCATCAAAGAACATGGTAGAGCTTTATTTTGACCTGATATGCCACCACACACTATCTCATGAGGTTTTATCTTACAGAGCTCTGACCTCATGTCCCCTCAACAGCGGTGGAAAGTAAATAAGTACATTCAATCAAGTACATCTCTGAGAAGTGATTAGCTGGTGACCAGCGGCTGAAGAGGCAAATATTTCCCTTACGAACTGTTGGGGACCAAACAGAGCTAAAAGACAGGGAACATTGGTCTTGATAACAATAATTTTGCTCCATAACTGTTGGATGTGTAAATACGCAATTTTCCATGTCAACTTAAAAGGCCACGATATGGGGCGCCCTGGTGGCTCACTTGGAAGATTGTGTTGTGTGTTTCTCTCACACCTTTTCTGCCCACCTTCATTCTTTCTTATATAAATCAGGCAAAAGTGAAAATAATAATAATCTTACAAAAAGAGAGATAATAAGTCAGTGTTTTAAGTTTTTCCTCACCACAGTCGCTTCAGCGATTGCTCTAACTTTATGATTTTGCACCACACAAATAAAATTTTGTTCAAAACTTGTTTGAGTGGCCAAAAAAATAATTGCTGCAGGTATAGATTTAGATTAATCCAAAATTTTATTCAAACTCGTGTAGCACAGCTTTGCTTTTTCTTCTCTCCAGCCCCTTTAATGACCTCATGACCGCACAGATTTATCTTGTGACCCTTTGGAGCGGCTCGACCCCTTTGTTGGGAAGCCTGGACTGAGCTAATGAACGGTCAGCTATGACCGTAAAATGCTGTTTACACACTGATCAATATTAAACCTGCAATGACTAACTTTTGCTACCTGAGTTGCACTGTGGGTAATGTGCACACCGTGTTTTGCCAACGAAGATGAATGTGTGAAATAAAAAAGATGATATCTCTGATTCTGCTGCATTGATTTTTAAAATTGTTTAGAGTGTGTTCTCTAGTCTGCCAGTGCTGTAGGAGTAAATCAGTGGAGTGCTAAGTAGGATTTTGCATAAAGGATTTTTACATCGTTGTACTCATACTTTTACTTAAGTAGCTGCAGTTTCTGAATACTGCCTCCTTTGCTGCACCCTGACTTGTAAATTCTTTATGCATATTTTCTTTGTAATAACATTTCAATTTCAAAATGTCCACACCTAGGTGTCCTCCTGTGTGCGGAGCAGTCGGTTGTTGAGGCTGTCGACCCTGAAGGCAATCTCGAGTTTTCCACCAGGCCACTTTCAGAGTGTTTGTCAGAGCCTCAGGCAGAGACCCTGCCCCAACCTGTGAGACTGGATCTCCTCACTCCTGAGATCACACCCAACTCCCTCTGCTCCCTCGCAGGTCAGTTTCTCCTCCTTTCACTGAATCCTGTGGTTTCCCTGTAAGTGATTCCTGCCGAATATGCTCAATGTGTTGTTTTCTCTTGGGAAGAAAACCACTTGTTTTTTCATATACAGTTTACAACTCAGCAAGGGGCCTTGATGTGGCTTGAAGGCACCGCTTTCTGCTATTTGTTATGCAGTGTCCTCCGGCTGTCATTGTTTAGGACTTTATGAAATACGACCAGATGAAATTTCGTTGGATTCATGTCAATTCCCATGTCATTTTGTACTAAAATGAACATGTCTGCTCCCAATAAGGCTTTAAATCTCAGATGAGGCTGCAGAAATGTTAAAAAAGTGACAGTTTGGGGGACATAGCATTGTTTTTCCCAAATCAAACATCGCATACACGCACTGTGCATGTTTCTTTACATTTTTAAGCTTTTTAACATCAGAGATTGCAGTCTCGTTTTTAAATGTGTTTCTAGGAAACAAAACAGAAACCAAACCAACACTGAACCAATAATGCAAGCTGTGCATGTATTTTTTTTGCCATGGATCTGAAATGCATTCATAATGTTCTTAAAAAGTCTTGGCTACAGAAATCCTGTTTAAGTATCAGTTTTAAGTCCTTGTTGTGAACTATTGCTTGGCTTTCTTTGATTCTTTCCTATTATGTAAATGTGATGCAGCCTAAATCAGATAAGAATCTGCATCTGTCGACTTCGTGTCACAGTTGAGGGCAAAGATCAAACTGTGCACCCTCTTGTTTCAGGCCCCTCTGGCCGTACATGTTTGGTCAGGTGGCTGAAAAAAAATAAAACAAACTTATTATCGTTTGCACTCATGCGCGGATGCTATCTTCTGGAAATTACCAGTGGAAAAAGGCCCAGACCGGAATGTACAAGAGCAAATTATCAGCGTCAAATTCAGTATCTTTTTTAATGTTTGTGTTTGCGGGGCAGCAGCAGCTCTGGTTGTTAAGTGTGATGATGTTCAGGCAGGGAGTACTCTGCTGCATTTATCACTGCAATCTCAGATAAAAATGAAAAGGGATGTGTTTATCTCTTAACGCCCTGTCACAAACATACACACACTTTGAAACCTTTGCGTAGATCATTTATCAGTGTTGCTTCTAGTTAGGCGTCAACGTTTTTTCCTTTGGCATCCACCGGTTGAACATAACTTGAAATGCAAATGATTAATGCAAATGGTCTGCTTGTTACCAGAGTTTAAACTAAAGTCATGCAGAGAGATACAATATGCATGCATGTTTCCCAAATATGATTTTGTGAGTAAATATTTCAGTATCAGAGTTTCATTTCTGCCAGCAGGAGTGATAGTTGGTGTGGATGAGAGCACTGCTTATACCTGGCCTGCCTGTAACCACTGTGGAAGTGACAGCTTAAAGATGTTTGCTGAAAGACCGTAAGTACTCAGTTTTAATTGCAATAGCTTAAATGGACTGTTCTGATTATTTGAGGTGGAGTTGTATGATGTATTTATTGATAGTTAGTGTATTACATACAGTATACGGTAGTTGAGCCACACAGAGGAATACCAGCATGGGTGCAATGATCTGCTGTGGTCAGGGTCAGCTGCAAAATGTATTTTTATCCTCTCAATTAAGGTCCACCTAAGAAAATCTGCTTTACTTTCCCATCAGACAGCCTTTTCTAACAAAAAACCGCCATTATATAAGCCAAATATTGCTCTCTCCAAGCCAACCAAACTCCATGGGTGAAATCAGTAGTTTTACCTCACAGCACACAGGACTTGTTGGTGTACGGCTGCCTCGATCAGTTTGTTTTTGTTGCTGTTTGGTAACTTGGGTGAATCTGAACTAAGCTTTTAAAACACCGAAGTCACTCAATAATATTAAAAAATGTCACAGAACAAGGCCAGCAGTTTCTGTGTTCTGCACGGTAAAATTACTGTTTTTGCCAATGGAGTCTGGTTGGCCAAACTAGTGACCACCATCTACTTTAACTAATACACTCAATATTGATAATTACCTCATACACCCACACTTAAAATAATCCAAACTACCTTTAATGTTAGTCATCATGAAAAATCCTTATCTTATTTCTTGTTTTCTTTCCACAGTGAAAACTTCCTCTGTGTTTCTTGTAAGTCAGTGGTGGACAAGCCAGACACGAGGATACAACTGGAAGTATTCTTGAGTTCTTCATTAAGTAACTGCACTTTGAAGGTTAAGGTGAGAACAACGTTATTTCGAAAATGCAAAATTTTTGCTTCAATGGCAGCGAGAATGCCGAGTAACAAACCTATGCCCCTTAAAGTTTTCCAAGGACACGCCTTACCGGACATATCGCTTTTCCTCCATTCTCCTCAGTAGTAAGCACACAACTTTGCATGTAACCGCCCAAATATGAAGAAGCACGCTAAAGATTTTGGACTGTCTCTGCAGTGCAATTTTAATTGTTTCCACTCAGTTTGAATCTTTACTGAGTATTTAGTGACTAACTTGTGAGTCTAGGGCTGATTATGTATTATTTTATACTGTATAAGTTGCATGTATTTAAAGGAATGGTCCAACATTTCATGAAATACACTTACACTACCTTTAGACTGCAAGCACGAGTGGCTCAAATCTGTTTTTTGTTTTTTTTTGCTGATGTGTGACTCAAATCAATTTTTTTTTTCATGATAGTGTGAGCAGCACACATCACGTGATATCTGATCTTATCAATTATGATTTGAGCCACTTTCATATGTGGTCCTATATCAGATACAGTTATTTTAGTTAAGTAGCCTCAGTGTGGACGGCCACTTTGTAATCACTTGCTTGCCTGAAGTGACTTGCTGTGAGAGTCTTGTGGAGAGGCGCTGACAGATGCAGTTAAAAGTAGCCTTTGCTTTGCTGCATGTGACGTGGTATGGAGTGTTATTGTTCTTTTGTGTATGTGGGTCAGTCCAGGACAGTGACTAGTGACTGGTCACTATCCTGAACTGACCCACAATATCACACTGGAATCCCATTTGCTACATTTAAAAAAAAAAAAATCTAAGTAATACATCTGAATTATGCACGAAGGCTTGAGGTGTGAGTGTAGACTTATTCACTTTCTTGCAGTTAGATGAGAAGATTGATGTCAATACAATGTCTGTACAATAAATATGAAGCTTTTACAAGCAGCCAGTTAGCTTAGCTTAGCACAAAGACTGGAAACGGGGATGCAACTAATCTGGCTTTGTCCAAATATAGAAAATTCCTGCCTTCCAGCATCTCTTAAATTTGTTAATTAGCATGTTATATCTCATTTGTTTAATCTGTATAAAAGCTGGAGTGTAAAAAGTGTTGAATTGCTGCTTTCACTATCTGTTTGCTGATCATTTCCCCGATCTGTCCTGTCCAGATCAAAACTGCTACTAACGTTTCTTGCAGCTGCTGACTGTTACTGACATTTTATTGACATTTAAAAGTGATACCCTGCTGTACATGACTATGCAATCAGAGACATCTAAAATGTGCAATGCACATACAATATGAACAATGCCTACTTATTTTTTATGCCTGCATTGCTCTTTTAAATTGTGAAAATGTTTATATTTTTATACTTATGCTCAGATTATTCTTGTATTTTATATTCTATTAATTCGTGTGTAGCTTGGGTCCACCACACTGCATCTTATTGTACAGGTACAATGACAGTAAAGATATTCATATTTTACAGGAGGTTATGTGTCACACTATGTCTTGGTCGGGGCAGATAACTTCCTGGAATCTTCACTGGTTTCCTGGTGACATCTACCAGGCTTCATAGAGGTGTTAGGTGTTAGTGCGACTTTGTTACCTTCAGACAGAGTTAGACTGGCTGTTTCCCTCTGTCTCCAATCTTTGTGCTCAGCTAAGCTAACCTCCTGCTGGTTGTAGCTTCATTTTTAAACTACAGACATGAGACTGGTATTGATCTTCTCATCTAAGTCATGGAAAGAAGCATCTGTCATGCCCCTAGTGAGACTCATAAAATTAATATTTTGCACATCAAAAGACTGGAGAAATGAAATCCTTCACCACTGCATAATGGCATTTTTATTATGTAAAACCAGCTGTAACTTTGTAATCAGAAAATGAAGTCAGCCAAACTGATAAAACTATCAGTGCTCTTCTTATCAGTTAGCTCATATTTTAACCCCTTATGTCAGTCTATTACTCACCAGCGAGTGCAGTATGTTAGTGCAGCATTTGTGTGATGCATTTACAACATTAAGGTGATGATTAAAAAGGCATTAATGGCTCCACATCTTTTTTTCTTTATCTCTCCGACAGCTGCAGCAGAAGACGATCATGTCCATTCTGGACACTTCTGTGCTGGAGGGTAATGAGGTAGGTTTGCAAATAGTTACATAACTCTGGGATGAACTGCACGGTGCATTGATCGTCTGTCAATATGTCCTGAAAGCAAAGTCATCTGTTCATGTCAGGTTGATAAAGCCTGTCCCTTACTGAACAATAAAAATCACTTAGTCATGCTGGTCATTGATACAATTGAAGGAATTTGCAGCCAAAATACTGACGCAAAATTCCACCAGGTCTTGTATTTATTGTTTTTTTTTTTTTTTTTTAGTTTGCATGCAAAGTTTTATTCTAAGAATATTCTAATTAATTTCCTGTATAACCAACAGGTGGTGGAGTTCTTAATCATGCAGATACAGTGTTATTTGCATTGCAGGCATTAATGCTCTTTAGCACTGGAACGAGTGCAGATTAAACTGTTAGATCAACTGAAGTACTGCTGACCAATGTGCAAAGGTCAGGGCCTTAAAGGGATAGCTTGGATTGTTTGAAGTGTGGTTACTAGACATACTTATTGATAGTCAGGATATTACCTACAGTAGATGATGGGCTGTGGGCAGGCTCGGCAGCAAAAGGTATTTTACCCACTTTAAAAAGATCTATATCAAGTGTACACTATTTAGAATACTGTCACCACTTTCCTTTGCTATTGGAGAGCCCTTTCTGACAGCAAAGCGTTGTAACAAACCAAATATCGCCTTCCAAACTAACCAAACTCCATAAGCAAAATCAGTCATTTTACCTCACGAGTTCCTGGACTGCCACTCCCTTGATCTGTTAGATTGTGTGCATTATTGTGTGACTTAAGTGTTTTTAAAAGTGTCATTCGGATTCACTAAAGTCTCACAATAACAAATAATCTATCAGATCAAGGCAACTGTATACCATAAACTCCTGTGTGAAGTGAGGTAAAATTACGGATTTCACTCATGGAGTTTGGTTGATTCGGAGAGAGCAATATTTGGCCTAAATAACAGCTGTTTCCTGATAGAAAAGTCAAAGTTGGGCCTTTTTTAGTGGCTAAACTATCTTTTACCTTACCTACTGACCCACTGATTATGTATAAATACCTCATACAACCTCACATTAAACAAACAAACCCTTTAATCTTGCAAATACATTATTTACACAGTAGAAGTTGATGCTCTTAACCAGAGGTAATAATGTGTGCAGAATAAACAGTTAGATCAACAGAAATACTGCTGACCAGTGTGCAAAGGTCAGGGCCTTAAAGTGCACTCAGATATTCTTGCAGCATAATCAGATTTTAAAATTTTTTTCATGTGTAAGTTTTGGAGGAGGATGATATTTCAATCTAAAATAGTCTAAACAAGTAGTAAGTTAAGTGTGAATTTGTATGTTTCAGTTCCCAGGTTACGATGTGGAGAATGTCCTGGGAAAAGAGTTGGGTCCCCTCACAGTTTACGTCCGAGTGGTCACCAGGAAACCTGCCCTCTGGATCGGCCTGGAAGAAATCTGCCTCTGAGACTGTCAGGGCAAGTAGCTAATGATATCAATCCTCAGGCTTCAGCAGGCTCCAAGGATCTGTGCACGCTAGGCCTTGGTCTCCTCCTCTCCCCCCCTCTGACGGGCCTCCCTGACAGCTTCAGGCTGTGCCGAAGTGAACGGGGCTGCAAGAAGACAAGGTCTTGTTTGTGTTAATGATATGTGAGCCTGTCGACCAGGAGTTGACAGCCCAAGGGTAGACCAATGGCATGCAGTCTGTCAAAGCAGCCCACGTGTTTCATCGACTGGGACTTTTAGGCTGTAAACATATATTTTAAGTGGGCTAAAACACTTTTATTTCCAACTCATCTACCTCTGTAATTTAGATTACTGACACCGTGTGAATAAAAGTTGTATTTTTGCTGACTTCACATTCTATTTCCTGTTGCACTTTGTGACTTCTTGTGAGAACACACTCTTGTCAACTAGAGCTGCAATGATTGGTAGAAAGAAAACTTACTTGATAAGTTAGTTGTTTAATCATTCGTCTTGTTTCAAGCAAAAATGTAAGGATTTGCTGCTTTTCTTTGTCATCTATGATAGTAAATGAACAGTCTTTGGGTTTTGGAGTGTTGGACAGAAAAGGCAGTGTTCATAATCATTAGTTGCAGCCCTACCCTAAGCATAACTATGCAAAGAGCACTCACAGACCAGCATATTTCTGCACCTTTTCAGCAATTTTATTATAGATTTCATAAACAAAATATTCAAGGTTTCATACAAACTATATAAAAGATCATGCTCTGGCTCTTATACAAAGTTTGGAATTATAAAACATGTACCATATCAGGTAATAACATGTAAATGCAGTGGTAAAATAATTTAATAACAGAGAAAATCCCACAAAAATATGGCAGCAACATCGTATATTTTCCAGTGCCATTATGGTAAGCTTAAAATACATCTGGTACAGATGGTAAAAGTGTCTCTTGAGGTATGTCTCCTAAAATTCAAAGTTCATAGATTCATGGATCTGTCACCGGCTCTCTGCAGTCGAGGAGCTCACAAAGTTGGAGTTGGGTATTTGCTTGAAGAAATCTCTGAGCCCGGTGAGCTCTCTGGTTAGCTGCTCGATAGTTTTGTGAAGCCTGTCGTTCTCTGCGCTCAGTTCAATCAGCTTCTGCTGCATCTCCAAGTTGCGCATCTTGGCTTTGTCCCTGCTTTTCCTCACCGCGATATTATTCCTCTCTCGCCTCTGCCTGTACTCCAAGCTGAACCTGTCCACCGTCTTCTTGCCCTTTTCCCTCCCCATCTTCCTCGGGGAGGACTTTGCAGAGCCGATACTGACAGAGGAGACAGGCTCCGGAGTTGTTGGGGGTGTCGGCTGCCCTGTAGGGAGGCTCACGGAGGTCTGGGCGCAGGTTTCGATCTGAGAAGGCAGGGATGAGGACATGTCGCTGTCACTCCAGTCTGACTCCTGCTTGATTGGAGCGTTATACAGCCCTTTCTCCTGCAGCACGCTGTCCGCCTTCCTCTCTGCTGCTGCTGCTGCTGCTGCTGCGTATGACAGCTGCTGCATGGGCTGCACGGAGCTGCTCTGCAGGTTGTAGAAGTCCACCTTCTCCTGCTTCACCGTGTTGAACAGGTCGAGGAACAGCTCGTCGTTGCACAGCTCCAGGTTGGGCACGGCTGTCATGGACTCGATGTACTGGCTGAAGTCGATGGCGCTCTCGTCGTCGTACATGGCCGGGGCGGTGCTCAGCTCCACCATGGTGCCGTCCTCCGCCCCGCTGCCGACGTCTCCGCTCCTGCTGCCCGGCTTGCAGCTGCCCTGCTGCGCGCCGCCCAGCTTGGTGCTCTCGTAGAAGTTAGCAGGCTCCATGGACCAGCTCATGTTGCATTGTGGAGAGACGCAGTGAGAGTCCAGGCTGTATATGTCACACATGAACCCTGCTTTGACTTGTCCACACGTGGTTCAAAAAAGGGAAATAAAAGTTGTCAAAAAGTGACCCACAGGTGTGACAGCTCAGTAAACCTGCAGTGGCTTCACTTCTCTTTAGTTTCTCTGCACTTTTTCCCTTTTAAAAATAAGTCTTCTTTGGGTTTTTTTTTATCCCTGGGTGTTGACTGTCAGGCTCCAGCTGTCATTAGAAACACTCACACACTTGTCTGTCTGAAGTTTCTGTACTTTCGCGGAGTGTTTTGTATCGTTTGACCGCTTACGTCACACGTACCGCCCTCCTACGAGCCAGTCAAGGGAAAACGGAGGTCACGTGGTCTTCCTTAACTTCCCATTTGAGGAGCGAGGGGCGTGATGCTCATGCCACCCACTTTTTACTACGATTGTATGAATGGCTCAGAGTTGTTTACATACTACAGGCACAGTCTGGGTGTTTGTTGGGATTGAGATTAAATTGTCAGGCGTCAACAGCCCCATGAATATCAACTGTCTCAAACAGGAGTGGAAGAGTGTTCAAATCATTCACTGAGGTAAAAGTAGCAATATTACACTGTAAAAATTGTAAAAAGTATAAGGTTTATCAGGAAAATGTCCTTAAAGTATCAAATGTAAAAGTATTTATGCCAAATGTTGTTATAGTATATTATTATATGATTGGATCATTATTACTGATGCATTAACATGTAAGCCATACTTTAAAGGGACAGTTCAGATTTCTTTTTGAAATGGTATTGCATGAAGAACTAATTCATAGTCAGTGTTACCTACAGTAGATGGCAGTTGGCATGCCTAAAGTTTGGAGAAGCAGCAGGAGTCCCAGTGTAGGAAGCAAAGTATTGTACTGCTGTGGACAGGATCAGCGGCAAAATGGATTTTAGTCATCTAAAAAGCACAGACAACCACCAAAATATCAAAATATCACCCTTGCCAGACCAACCAAACTCCATAGTCAAAATCAGTAATTTTGCCTCGTTGATTAAAAGGAGTTGTTGTCCTACCACTGCCTCTGTCAGTCAGTTTATTTGTGTTCAGATTCATCAATACAGAGCTGAACTAACCCTAGAAAAAAAATAATCATTTTACTATGCATAATATCTCCATCAGAAATGCAGCAAAAGTATTAAGTAGCAGAAAATAGAAATAACTAAAGTACAAGCACCTTACAGTTGTGCTCAAGTGTAGTAGTTTAAATGTACTTTCCACCACTGGCCAAAAAGTGGTCAAATATACAAAATAGTCTGTGATAAAAGATTTACAGTGGAGGGGAAAACACCAAAACAATAGAAATTACAATTATATAAACAAGAGTGTGTGTTTATACCATACCAATACAAGGCAGTATACAGTATCTACTACCAGACTTACACTAACCATACACAGTAACTTACTAGTATTCCATGTATGAAGAGTTAAGAGTATGGTCCTAGTCTTTGATTTTAATCCAGTTTGTAGTTAAGATGTAGTATTTTCTAAGTGCAGTTTTCTATTAGGCCTGCTTTATGTTTTATTTACCTTTTTGAGGTTCGTTTTGGTGTTTATGTATGATTTGGGGTTAAGTCGTCTGTCAAAATTTCTATAAACATCTGTCCCAAAAGTGGTCTGATGTACAAAATAGTATGTGGTAAAAGTGTTTATGTGAAGGGAAAACCACCAAAACAGAGGCAGCAGACCCCTTTTTTGGGCTCTCATTACATTCATAATTTAAAATGACAAATACTGATCTGTAAGTCTTTAAAGATATGTGACAGATTTTCTGAATCATCTTAATAGCATGTTGACACTGGAGCAATTATGTAATTAGTCAACTGACAGCTATTTTGATTGGCTGAACAATTAATCCGTCAGTTTTTTTTGTGTGTGTGTGTTTCAAACATTTGTCGGAGCCAACTCCTCTATTGTGAGGATTTTCTGTGTTTTGTCTGTTAGGTAAGACAGTAATATGACCATCTTTTGGATTTGGAGTGTTGGTTTAGTGCAAGATCAGCACTTTTTAAGGTGTCACCTTGGGCTGTATTGGCAGATTGTTCAATAATAAGGATGATCAATGCTTACAATCCGAGTCAACACGTGAGGGGGTGTCTCAGATGTTCCAAGTAGCTCTCAGTTTACATACGCACAGAAGACAAATTTACAGAAGGATACTAACCGGACACAAACCTAAACAAGGATTTTAAGCTGTGACAAACAAGCAGACTTGCACATACAGTGTAGCTACAGGCGGGAGCTGGACAACAAACTATCTACAGCAAATACATGTCAGATGTTTCTGTGCGCTGACAGACATGAAGGAACAACTATTGTATAGATAATAAGTTACTCTATACAGTGGAGCTTTCTTTGATATACAGTATATAGTTTGATACTAATTTATGATGAAGACTTATCTGTGTAATGTATACTATATTCATTGACGTACACATTTGCCCTGTCATCATAAGTTATTAACATCATTCCACTTTATTTCATGTTATAATTAACCCTAACCCCCTCAAGGGACACATGTACTGACACTTCTCGGAAACACTCCTGTGTTTCCCCCATAGGAAGTGTGCTGTACTTTTCCTCTTTCAAAGGCCTTTTTGACATGTAAATTGCGCCACATGGTGGTCAGTGGACGTACCTGCAGCACATCGTCACATATCAAGTAAAACTACTTTGTGTTACCCTCAAACATTTTCAGCACCACATAAAGCCAAAGAAATGCAGTATTAGATGTGATTTTTTCCCCCAAACCTGTTAATTGGAGTTTTTGCACAGGTTTGTAAAGATACAAAATGAAATGTACACATGGTTTGTGATTTATCTTTGAAGAGGACAAAACCCACCAAAGCAACAAGTGTTGCCCAGAGTGAGAGAACCAAAACAAGACATACAACATACAGGAAGCAAAATTTAACATATAAAAGTAAAAACATGTTTTTTAAATAAATGTTAAGTTGACAGACTGTTAATTTTGAAGAATAGGATTTGGACCATTTACTCTTAAAAAATGTCTTTACTCTGACCGCTAGACATGTATTTCTACTTTTTTCTTTAAACCAGTGTTTTCCAAACTTTTTTTTCCAAGGGATCCACTTTTTTAAAAAATGACAAACCGTTGTGACACAATTCATGATAGACCTTATCAATAAATCTTAGGAAGAGTTCATTTTTGCATAAATGTATGTTCCTGAACTTTTTTTTTGCATTACCTTATATTATCTTGATGCATGTTATTGAAAACATAGAAACATGTTGAATTATTTAGAAATGAGAAACCAATGCATTTAACAGTTAGCAGCCCATGTCATAATTTTTATTTTCTTACATCCAGAAAATGATGCAGGACATTTTGGCCAACACATAAATGAAGCAGAATAAGTGCATTTAGGCAGATTTAACAGGCTCTCGTTTCTTCCTCTATTCAGTAAAACCATAAACACACTTCCTATGCTTTAGAAACGGTGTACTGCAGGTATAAATCTTAAATTTGCAGAATTTCTTTCATAGTCTTCTATTTTTGCAGGGAGCCAAATAAAATCTCCTGTGACCCACCTGTGGGTTCTGACCCACTGGGAATGACTGCTCTATAATGATTAAATAAACTAGTACTTATTTATTTCCAGTTCCATCAAACATCTGTGCCTTCTTTGAAAATTATTTCAAACTCATATTTTCAAGCTGTACTTTAATAGTTTTTTTTTTGTTTAGTAGAAAACCATCAAAATTGCATTAATTATTACATTAATATTTTGCTTAAATTATATGCACTTCAGTTTAAGTCTATGGATGTCATTTGTCTTTCATTATTTCTATCTTTTTGTAATGCAAGTATGAAGTTTATCAAATAATTATGTTAATTTTGTTGCTTATTTATTTGTATTTGGATATGATTATTAATTTCGTATCTCAGTCTCGTCTTTTTTTTTTTTTTTTTTTTTTGGTATTGTGAACTGTATCAATAAAGAAAGGGCACGAAAAAAAAGGTAATTTACTGTTGGACCAAACCAAATCATCTCAGCGTATCGAGGACCATAAGATCACGCGCAGGAAACAGAAATCGTGTTTTAAATATTAAACAGTGAACGTACTTTGTTTTAGTTTCTTGTTAAACTATACTTTGTTTTATTAAGACATTTTGTCGTGTTTAATTAATGTCATAACGAGAGAAACTCAGCCCGAACCCCCCTCTGCAGTGAAGGAATCGGCCGGAAAGAGCTCGACCATCCTGGCCTGCCATTGGTCCAAAGTTCCGCGCGAAAATAACGTCACCCGCAGTTTCGCGCCAGATCTGCAGCACTCGGACGTACTTACAAGAGCAGGTAAGAGTTTACCTCATTTACTGAACTTAATTATCGTTAACAAACTGTTTTTACTGATTGAATCAAAGTGTATGTTGTTACACCTGTTTGTCTGATTGTGTGGCAACTTAGTTTTTTATTTATGGACGCAGTTTAACTGTTAAATCAGGTCAAACAGTTCAGTTAGTTTCAGCTTATTGTTTCTTGTGCAGCAGCCACATGTCAAATGGTGGAGGGGTCATTGTTAACATGACCAAAAACTTTCAACAAAAAACCAACAAAACACATGAAATAATAACTTTACGCATTTAGCAGAAGCAGCATAATGTTTTAAAATATAATAAACGTAGGTAAACTTAATTATTCCTAAGTATCGCATTAGTAATGAACCTGCTGATGCAGAAGCAGTAGGCCTGTTTTAACTTTGACTGTTGTCTGAGTGATGCAGGATAAGTTTAATTATACATAAGTGTGTAGTTTAAATTGTACCTTGAAATAATAATTCGAGGTTATTGTATTATTTGCATGTAAAGTGTTAGTCTGCAGAGTAGGTTTAGGAGCCACTTAATGGTGCCATGAAAGTGAAATGTTTGTGGTTGTGGAGTCAATCCTGGCAATACAGCACAACCTTTTTGATGAAATATCGTGTATAACTTATATGCCAACTCTGATGACTGAAATAATGTTCCATTCATCAAACATCATTATTCAAATATTTTTGATTTTCCACAAATATTGTATGTTTTTATCTATGTACTACAAAGCACCAATCCCAGCTATGGAAATATTGACATATTGTCTCTTTGATAGACATTTATACATATTCTCTTTTAAATAATGATCTTTTATTGTGCATATTGTATGCAGTGTATTTTGTATTTGTGTATTATTTGTTATCTTCAAACTTCAGTCTTTGATTACAGCATATAATGATGACAACATATAACTGGATAAAAAATAGTGGCGTAAACAATGATAAAATGCAAATATTCAAAATATAAATAAATATTTAGAAGAAGGTTAGGCTAATTGGCACAAAAAATTTACATATGACTCTGATTATAACCGACAGGCCCCACAAGGCTGAGCAGACTGATCTAAACAAAACAATAACCTCATAAACCAAACAATATGGAGGGCAGGAAAATGTTTCTAAAGTTCTTTTGCAATTGCCTCCATGTCAAAATACAATTTTCTACAAACTCAGTCGATTCCCCTTTAATCATCAGGCTTTAAAAACATGTGGCTGCAAAAAACACAAACTCCAGCTCACTCAAGAGTGAAGCTGACGTCCTCCAACAGACCTGAATTCGATAATTAGGTTGAAATCCATCCACAATGACTTATATCTAAAATCATACAAGTTCAGTGTTTGTTTTTAGGGTTTGTTCAAAGTCTTGACATTAAACAGTCCCACTGTTGTATTTGTCCTAACTAAATAAATCCTCCGTTGATCCCCTTCTCTTGAAATTAACAAGCATTAAATTATCACGATGAAAACACACAATCAACTGGTGAAATAGACAAAAAGGACTATATATTGGTTACTGTGAGTATGAAATTGGAATTGCATGTATATTACCAATTTAGATGTCATGATAAAGTCTGAGTGTCTGGAAATCTTGAAAGTACTTGAAATGTACTCTTAAAAGGCTGCTCCAACCCTGTGTTTACTTCTCCTGCAGAAGTCATTATGGTGGCCTTTCTTCCTCCTGAAAACTTAAATTTTTCTGAATCCATCTGAATTTTAGATATCCAGCAACAATGTCTTCCCCAACATCGACTCCCGGCCGCAAACGAGGAAGGGACGCCAACCCAGCCACACGTGAGTTGGTTTGCTCAGCAGTTTCTTATGATTTCACCTGAAATGTCCACTTGATGGTAGGTGGTGTGTGTCAGTGTACGCTGTTATTAAGTTGTGTTTGTGTCTTGCGTCTCCACAGCCAGCAGTGAGGGCCCCATCTCGCCTCCGTCTCAGCGGCGCAGAGGTCAGGACTCCTCCACCGGAGACCTGATGCCGATGCCCACCTCCCCGGCCACCGACATGCTCAGTCCATCAGCACCTCAGGACACGTCTCTGCTGTCCAGCCCGCGTCCCTCAGGTACTAACAACAGAAAGTTTGATTTGTTTCAGCCTTACTCAAGAAAAACACAGGATATTTTTAAATTTCTTTGTTTTGATACTCTTAACAGGCTGGTGACAGGTCCTTAAAATGTCTTAAATTCACATTTACTCATCAAAGGCCTTAAAATGTAATCTTAAAGTCTTTTTGGGGATATCTTAAATATTAATTGGATGCCATAATGGTGGTCTGAAATGGTCTAAATTTCACTCCGGTGCCTGTGGTATCTTGTTACAGACTTATAGGCTTTCTATAAAAGACATATTTGGACAAAATGGTCCTTAACTCAACCAGTTATTGTCATTCTGCCTCACTTATCATTTTGAACTGGCAATATATGCATTTACACAGAAGAGTGTCTATATTTTCACATTTGATGTCATTTTCTTTCAAAATTGGCCTTAAATTTAATTAAACTGAAGCGTTAAAAGTCGTTAATTTAGGCACCCTGCACCAGTGTGGTTCAAATATGTCTCTTTTTGAACAGTCCTCCCCAATGAAGTGGACATGAGCTCCCCTCTGATGTATGGGACCCCCAGTTCCAGGGTTGAAGGGACCCCCCGCAGTGGAGTGCGTGGCACCCCGGCCAGACAGCGCCCTGATCTGGGCTCCATTAGGAAAGCTCCTCAAGTCGATCTTCACTCCGAGCCGGTCAGTGGACGAGTTCAGAATATTCAGAGATGGTTTATTGATAATAAGAATAAACCTTTAGCTTTAAACTCTTAAGATCTTAAGACTCTTAAGATGAAGTGAATTTAATAAAGACAACAAACTCTTGTCATGTTTTTTTTTGTTTTTTCCCCCAGCCAAGTGCCGATGGTGCTGTAGCCAGCGAGTCAAACGCAGGTCAGAGACTGGTGATCTGGGGGACTGACGTCAATGTTGGGACATGCAAGGAGAAGTTTCAGGTATGCAATCTTAAATTTTAGCAGTTATGGGATATTTTCTCCTCTCGGTACAGAAGGGTTAATTGTTTACATGCTTTGCGTCACTTTTCTTTCAGAGGTTCCTGCAGAGGTTCATCGACCCGTCCTCCAATGAAGATGAGAACGCCGGTCTGGACCTGAACGAGCCGTTATACATGCAAAAGCTTGAAGAGGTAGTGTGTTTATTTATCTGTTTATTTCAGGGTGTCCTGTTGTGTCACGTGGTACTGTTTAGGCCAGACCCAGTCTTATGTTTGAATGAATGGATTAATTAACCCACTAATAAAATGCTGATCATTTAATAAAGAATTTAAACACCCATAAATGTATAAAGTAAACAGGTTATTTAAATAAAATCCCAATGATTGTTTAGGCCGATCTACAGTTTGGTTTAAGTCAGACTGACACTGCATGAATTTTGCTTTAATCCCATATATTTTGTGGCCTTTTCACATCTTTTATACAGGAAATGAAGGGAGACATCCCTCAGAATTACTGGAAATCTCAGATATATTGTATTAATATTTGTGTTTTTGTCCCACAGATCAGTGTTGTTGGTGATCCAGTGCTGAGTGTGAACTGTCTGCATGTGCAGTCATTTGACCCAGAACTGTACAGGCAGCTCATCTGCTACCCACAGGTAATGTCCCATATGTTATCATTTATTTTTATTGCGCTGTGTGTTTAAAAAGAAAACATTTTCCTGCACCAAGTTGCACCCTTTTTTGCTACATTATTAAAGACCAAAAGAAAAATTAATCACTTCCCTGAAGGGCAAAATAAATACTACACAACAGCTTAAACAGACATTAGATAATAAATCAATGTTAAAAATAGACTGTACTTGTGTAGGCTGAAGCCTTGGCTCATTATCAGTCAGTCATAGTTAAAGTGCAGAATCACCATGCAGCCTGGTGGCAATACACTTTACAGTTAAAAAGAATACAAAGGATGAAAGAAGCAAGAACATAAAGTAAAATAATTAAATTTAAAAACACCAGTGTTAAAGGGATGTTTGAAAATGTGATGGACCCAACAAGTTCTAGGGTGGGCTTGTAATAGTGAATAAAGGAGATGTTTTCAGTCTCGATTTAGACTCCTACTAAACATGGATGTTTAACATGTAATGGAAGGCCGGTGTAGAGATAAAGGGCACGACAGACAGATCCTCTGAAGCCAACTGATTATTTTTACCTGAAGGAATGACAGAGACTTTTTTGTTAGCATTTTATTTTAAATCACACTTAATTTCTCTGGTGGCTGTTTAACTGAGTACTTTGTTCACTTTGCAGGAAGTCATCCCGACCT
Source organism: Lutjanus erythropterus (assembly GCF_056507025.1). Classification (NCBI taxonomy): domain Eukaryota; kingdom Metazoa; phylum Chordata; class Actinopteri; order Lutjaniformes; family Lutjanidae; genus Lutjanus; species Lutjanus erythropterus. The sequence continues at coordinate 14,513,267 of NC_139328.1, forward strand.
TTGACATGGCCGTCAACGAGCTCTTCTTTGAGCGTTTCCCAGACTCCATCCTGGAGTTCCAGATCCAGGTCCGCCCCTACAACGCTCTGAAAACCAGAAACATGAGGAGCCTGAACCCAGAAGGTGTGTGTGTGGATTCATTGATCAGCATGTGATGAACGTGAAGTCACACTTATTAGGAGATTACTAAATCCCATATTTAGTGTGGGATTCTGTGAACGTTCTTCCTTGCTAAAATGTGAAGCGTCGGCTTGGTGTTTAAGCTTCTGCGTGCCATCTGTTTTTCCTCCTCAGATATCGATCAGCTGATCACCATCAGTGGCATGGTGATCCGCACCTCGCAGCTCATCCCTGAGATGCAGGAGGCGTTCTTCCAGTGCCAGGTGTGCGCCTATAGCACCCGTGTGGAGGTGGATCGCGGGCGCATCGCTGAGCCGGCTGTGTGTCGCCACTGCAACACCACCCACAGCCTGGGGCTCATTCACAACCGCTCGGTCTTTTCAGACAAACAGATGGTGAGAGTTCGGCAGGGTCGAGGGGGCAGATTGCTTACAGTCAACAACACCTAAGTGGTGATCAGTGACATGTTGCTGTGGAGGTCATGACATCTGTTCATGTTTTATAACAGATCAAAGTTCAGGAGTCTCCGGAGGACATGCCGGCCGGTCAGACGCCTCACACGACTGTTGTCTATGCTCATAATGACCTGGTTGATAAAGTGCAGCCAGGAGACCGAGTCAACATCACTGGTAAGATTTCCTACATTTGTACTGCCTCTATTTTCATTCTTGATTAATCTGCATTTACTATTTGATCTATAGCATGTAAAGAAAGTAAAAAATCCTCATCACAATTTCCCAGAGCCCAAAGTGATGTCCTCAAATTTCTTCTTTTGTCCAACCAGCAGTCCCAGAAACCAAAAAGGTTCATTTACTGTAATAAATAAGGAAAAGAAAAGCAGCAAATCCTTAATTTAAGAAGCTGGAACCTGCAAATGTTTGACATTCTTGCTTGAAAAATGTCTCGATTAATAATCAATTATCAAAATAGTAATTAATTTCTTTTGGATCAGTTAATTGGCTAATAGTTGCAGTTGAAGTGTCTTTCGTTTGTCGTCCAACCAACTGTCCAAAACCCTAAAAATATTCAATATTCCTTTCATTTAAAACAGATAAGAAGCAGTAAAATCTCACAGATGAGAAACTGGAACCAAATAATATTTCTAAATTGTTTAAAATATGACTTTAAAACAATTGATTATTTATTATTTTCTGGAAATGGACTACAGTTCTGTAATCTGTAGCAGGGTTGTCAAACTGAATTTTATCCTGGGTCACATCAGTATTATGGCATGATTGCCTCTGCATTTGATTATTATTGGACACCTTCAGTGTACAGATGACAATATTGCACAGTATTATCTCACATGTAGTTTATGGATAATGTACTTCCATATTGTAACATTGAATTGTTTTGCAGAGACTGTTTGTTTTTGCAGGCTCTGTTCCAGCTCTGATCTCCTCTCTAGATCTCTTCCAAGGACAGTAAATATATCCATGTCTTCACTCATCAAACTTCTTCTCACATGTCCCCGCAGGCATCTACAGAGCAGTCCCCATGCGTGTCAGCCCCATTCAGAGCAGCGTGAAGTCTGTGTACAAGACTCACATAGACGCCATCCACTTCCGCAAGACAGATGAAAAGCGCCTGCACGGTTTGGGCGAGGAGGCTGAACAGAAGCTGTTCACTGAAGACAGAGTGCAGACTCTGAAGGAGCTGGCAGCCAAGCCAGACATCTATGAACGCCTCTCCTCTGCCCTCGCGCCCAGCATCTACGAGCACGAGGACATCAAAAAGGTGGGTGTGTGAGAATGAAGGCAAGCCAAAATGAGTGTTTACCTGCACAAGCAACAAGAATAATCACTGAAGTTAAGATTTGCGTGCGTTTTCTAGCATTTTGGTTAATCAGTTCAATGCCCAAGATGTAGTAAAGTCAACAGAAATCTAAAGAAAATCTGTGCCATAATGGGGACAGCTAACATTTTGAGACATGTTAGGAAATCCACAGGTGCAGTTATTAACTTTAATGGCTCCATGCATGTAGGTATGTCAATTTCAAGGGTTAATAGAGGTTTTAAAAGTAGACATTGTTGCTCTCGTCACAGGAAAAGCACGTTTAATTGTTAACATTGAAAACAACTGCATTCCACTTAGATGAGACACTACCAGGGTCCTGGTATTGTGCATTGTATCTCACTGGCACGGCTTACCGGGGACATGTGATGGAACTGAGCCATCTTTCATTATCAGGCCTTTTTTCCACCAACATGGTTTTCCTTGCAAACCGAAGTGGGCACATGGGCACACGTATTCTGCAGGTCGTTGTGTGCTGTGCAGCGCCCTCTGTTGATGACAGCCTTGATCTCAATGTTTGCACTGAAACTTGGAAACGTGGGCTGCTCTGCTAGATGACAACAAGGTTCCAAGAATCTTGAATGAATCCTGTTTATGAACCAGGGCTATTTTGTTGGCAAAGGGACTTTAAAGGAGTTTCACTGCTGCTTTTTTCTGCAAAGACCAATTAAAATGTCTGCTGTGGAAAAAGTATCTACTTAGTATCACCGGAACCATCACTTAATGTTATCAGTCCCACCTGTGTATTGTGCTGTGGCAAGTCTAATTAAGGTTGAGTAGAAATCTAGTTAGTCGGATGTATATAAATCAAAATAAATAATGTGATAAAGTATAGTGACGTATTCCTTAAATCAGAGCTTCACCGTCTTGCCAGAATCGGATACCACAATTTAAATGGTCACAAACGTTGAGTCAATGAGCCTGTTCACTTTGAGGCTTTCACAAAAGACGAGAATAAATAAGTTGAAATAAAGATAATCTGAGATAAAACAATGAAAAGTGATAAAGGTGCTTGAGTAATTTGAGTTTACCCGCAAGTTTCCAACTTTGACAAATGGAATAATCAGATAAGTTTGAAAACGGAAAGGACCACGCTGAAGCCTTACATCATTATAACCAAAATCTCAGGGGATGTCTGTTCTAATCACAGTATTGACATTATACCTTTATATATTCCAACTCTGGATTTAATTATTCATCTAAATAGTACCATGATACAGAATTGTTTTTCAGCGCATTAATTTCCCTCTCTGGTGGTTTCAGGGTATTCTGCTGCAGCTGTTCGGTGGCACTCGTAAGGACTTCAGTCAGACCGGCCGGGGGAACTTCCGAGCCGAGGTGAACATCCTGCTCTGCGGAGACCCCGGCACCAGTAAGTCCCAGCTGCTGCAGTACGTCTACAACCTGGTGCCCCGCGGTCAGTACACGTCGGGGAAGGGCTCCAGCGCTGTGGGTCTCACTGCTTACGTGATGAAGGACCCGGAGACCCGGCAGCTGGTCCTGCAAACCGGCGCTCTGGTGCTCAGTGACAACGGCATCTGCTGCATCGACGAGTTCGACAAGATGAGCGACAACACACGCTCAGTGCTGCACGAGGTCATGGAGCAGCAGACCCTCTCCATTGCTAAGGTTTGTGTGACAGATTTCAACATGTTTAAACAGCTTAAAAAACACATTTTGTTCAAAAAGAAAGTTAGTTGATGATTCTCACTTTTTTCCACGTTAATGTCTGCAGGCTGGAATTATCTGCCAGCTGAACGCCCGCACCGCTGTGTTGGCTGCTGCTAACCCTGTCGAATCTCAGTGGAACCCCAAAAAGACCACAATAGAGAACATTCAGCTGCCTCACACACTGCTGTCCAGGTGAGTCAGCACCATCACACTAAAACACACCTGATTTAAAAAAAAAAAAAATCATTCCCTTGATCACAGTTAAAATCTTGCTGAGAAGGTTGGTAATTTAGCAAACCGGCATCTTTTATCAGCTCTGAAAGAGGGCTGGCAGTCAGCACTTTGGCACAGTTTGAGTTTTCAAAACAACATGAAATCCTCAGAGGTCTGTGCCTGAAGTGCAAGTGAATCAGTAATAACATGCATAAGTCTAGTCAGATTTTATTTATGGAGCCCAAAATTACAAATAACAATTTGCCTCAGCGGGCTTTTACAATCTGTACAGAGTACAACACCCTCCGTCTTTAGACCCATGATCTGGACAAGGAAAACACAGCAAAAAACACATTATCATGGAAAAATAGGGTGGGAATGGGTTAATACAACAAAAAGAAAAAATAAGGATTATTCTCAAAACTTGCCATATATCTCTTTTAAAGTTCAACCCTTTTTATTCACCATTTTTGACATGGTTTCTAAAATCCTCTCATCCAGAGCCAGATCCTTCACTAATCATCCTCTGCTCATTTTAATCCATGGTGAACTTTTCTTCAGCTCCAAAAACAAATTCTTTCCTTTCTCCTCATTACAGCTAAAAGTTAATACTCATACTGGAAGAAAACGAACGACTGTTCCAACCAGTAAAAATGTGGCATGTTTATTTTTTAAGGTCTAGTGTGTAAGAGTTAGAGATTTATTGATAGAATATGGCAGAAATGGAACATAATATTCATAAGTATGTTTTCATTAGTGTATAATCACCTGAAAATAAGAATTGTTGTTTTTCGTTACCTTAGAATGATCCAATAATGCAGAAAGCCGGCGTCAAATAAAAGCTTTTAAGGACTGTAAATGAGACTGCAAATGCAAAATATCACCTGTTGCAGTAATGCTAACCTCTATAGCTATAATATCACTCTGAATCCATGTTAACTGTGTTCACAGTGATAAAGGACAAGCTGAGCAAGGCTAGCCAGTTAGCTGCATGAACCTTATAGCTAAAAGTTTACATCCTCAATGACTTCATGCATTTAGAGTAGACAAATGAGTCTACCTGTTTTCACTTGACTAATTATATATCAAACAGATTCACATCTTTGTAGATGAAGTGAACTGCTCAATTAAAAAATGTTGAGAAAAAACAGTATAACAAATCAAAGTATATAGAGTGGTATGACAGTTTACAGGACTATACAAATGCTACTAATTGACGTCAAGCCTAATGTCATCTTCTCTCCTTCTGTCATGAAGTTTTAGTTTCTTGGTTGGTTGGTTTTTTTAACCCTGCGTTACGTTCTCCACCAGATTCGACCTCATCTTCCTGATGCTGGATCCCCAGGACGAGGCTTACGACCGCCGGCTGGCCCACCACCTGGTGTCGCTCTACTACCAGAGCGAGGAGCAGATGGAGGAAGAGTTCCTCGACATGGCTGTGCTGCGGGACTACATCGCGTATGCACGAACATACATTAATCCAAGGCTGAGCGAAGAAGCCAGCCAGGCCCTCATTGAGGTTCGTACTCGAATTTCTCCACATTATGTTGGAGATTTGCAGCAGAGTTTGACCTAATAACACACTCACTGGTGTCCAAGTGGCAATTAATATTAATTTGACCTTGTGCATGTTGGTCCTCAGGCTTACGTGGACATGAGGAAGATCGGTAGCGGTCGGGGGATGGTGTCCGCCTACCCAAGACAGCTTGAGTCCCTGATCCGCCTGGCAGAGGCTCACGCCAAGGTGCGCTTCTCTGAGAAAGTGGAGACCATCGACGTGGAGGAGGCCAAGAGGCTGCACAGAGAGGCCCTCAAACAGTCGGCCACTGACCCCAGAACAGGATTTGTTGACATCTCTATCCTCACAACAGGTATGTGACACAGAGCAGCGTGAATATGAAGTGATTTTCAATGTGGTTAGAATATTAGAAATTATTTATAGGTACAATATGGGTGAGAAATTACACCAAATTACTGTTTTACTTTGGCAAATGGGCTACAAAACTGAACATGTTCAGGTTTTTGGACTATTGACCAAAACCAGTACACAAAATAATGCTGATAGATCGATAATAGTCTTCAGTGTATTTGAGTGTCTTCATTTGTGATTCCAGGTATGAGCGCCACCGCCCGCAAGCGTAAGGAGGAGGTCGCCCAGGCCCTGAAGAAACTGATCCAAGCCAAGGGAAAGACACCTGCCATGAAATACCAGCAGCTGCTTGAAGACCTCAGAGGACAGTCTGAAACCGTACGTCTTTTATTTTGCCTTCTGTTGTACCACATTTTGAAGTCTGCATATTCAATTTGCCAGACAGTTTTCAGCAGTGAAAGTGCATGGGGGAAATGAAACCTTTTAACACGCTTTCTGCAAGCCCTTATTGAGTCTAAAATCCTATAATCTGATTTTAGGCCTTTAAATGTCTTAAGTATGTGTTTTGGGAAACATTTGTATTGATCACGCTGTAACAACTACATAACATGGAACCAGTAACCACTAATGCCTGCTGTATTGTGTGCAAGAAAACACTCAATGAACGTAAAATGGGCCTAAAATTTTATTAGTAATGGTCTTCAATTCCCTCTTAGGTCTTAACATTTGTAACAAAAAAAGTAGATCCATGCATAAGTGTTGAATCAAATTTGGGTCCTATATCAGCCTAAATGGGTGTTTTACCTGTAAGACTAAGAGTCTTAATGCCTTTCTTTGTCATCTGTGGTGTGGAAACATCGGATTTCCACACAGTTAAAGAAAATAAGTGTGTGTCCCGCTCTCGGTCTTAAATCGCATTCACATTGGTCTTAAAAGGGTCATGAAAAGCCTTAACTTGTTGAAACCTGCCAAGACCGTCTTTCAGGGTCTTGCCATTTATTGCAAAAGTAATTGTGGATCCATGCATAGTAAATTTAAAAAATGGCTTAAAGTTAAGTATTTTTGAAGAACAAAAGGAGGCAATTTACCAGAGTCTAAGATTCAATTCAGCCCAAGATGACGAAAAGCTATGAGAGTATTTGTGATGAACTTTTCAGCAAAGAAGTTGTCCCTTTTTATCAGCACCACCACTTCCTGTATTGACTTCCTCGTGTGTTTCCAGGCGATCACCAAGGAGCTGTTCGACGAGGCGCTGCGAGCTCTGGCTGACGAGGATTACTTGACAGTCACTGGAAAGACTGTTCGTCTCCTCGCCTAAAGACACACCCTGCAATTATGTACAGTCCTTAATTTTAAACCCTATCCTGTGTTGACCTCTTTGCTCATGCTGTAAAATATTTTTGTAAAATTGAAGCACCATATGTTTTCTGGCCGTATTAGATGTTTGAATATCCTCGGATTTCAGGACGTGATTCAGAAAAACCATATGAGTCACTCAACCCTTGGTGTCCTGTGGTGATTCAAAAAAAAGAGAAAAAAGAAGAAGAAAAAACACAAACTGGCAATTAATAGAGCTAATATTTAAAAGTGCTTGTATTTCATTTGTTTGTTACCTGTTTTCAAGTAATGTTCTTGCTGTTTTGTGCTCTTTGTTATGGTAAAAAAAAAGCTCTTTTCTTACAACTTGTACATTTTAATCACTGAGTCTAGTCAGTGATTTATTATTTCCACAGTGTTGAATTGTCCTTGTAGTTTTCATTGAATACTTGTTAATAGAGGGAAAAAATAAAATGTTGCTCACTGAAAATTCTTGGCAACCTTCTTTTTTCTGTTTTGTTTATTGGGTTTTTGTTTGAGCGTGCAACCACATGTATTGAGCAGGTTTATTTTTTAGTCAAAGGCAGAAGAAGACAGAAACAAATGTGTTGCAAACAAGTTACCATGCATGAAACATAAATGATAACAAAACCAACCATGGTTACAAGTTTCCATTATGGAAGAAGGACATATACAGGTCCACTATCTTGGAAGCTTATGCAACTCTTTCGTTCTCCTCCAGTGGCTCTTTGTGGCTCTGATAATAAACTATATGCAAACTTTTTTTTTTTACATTTTAATTTTCATGTATCATTGTTTATCATTCAATCCAAAAAAAGAAATGTTTCTGAGGAAACTAAACAAATGTTCCGCATGCATTTTCCACTGTATTAAATCATAATTTCTGCTTTTTTTTTTTAAAACAAATGCAGATCTCAGTTTCTAACAATCCAACTATCAAATCTTTGACCTTTTTGACTGGTTATTGTGACCCCCAGGAACACAAAGACCTAATACATCCACTCTAATTCTATTATTCTCAGGCAAATGATGTCACTAGTGCAGCAATGAAATGTTAAAAATACAGCCCTCATTTCCCATCATGCCTAATCCTTGACTGAGTAGTTAAGTTTGCTGTTTTATGTTACAAAGTGCAAATGTTTCTTTTTTGTTTGTGTGTGTTCCTATTCAGAATGTGGTTGGTAGTTGCTGTTTTTGAGTTGGTTTATAGTTTTAACTAGCAGTCAGGTTGCTGTTACACACTGCTCTATAGTTGGGGGATCAATCTTGTCACAGTGTCTTGTTATTGCCTTCTTGCATGTGATCAATAATATCTTGGTTAGATATGTATCATTAACAATGACATAATGTTTTATATTTCCATAGTACAACTTTGCATTTGATAGATATTGGATACCTGAGAATATCTTTAATTGTAACATGTAAGTTTTCCAAAAATGAGTGTAATTAAGATATGCCTCTCTATTCCCACATATGCGCCAAAATGATCATCGTGAACAAGTTTGTTTACTCTTGATTTTAGGTGTAATGAAGTAGTGGGTTAGATTTTTCAGTCCAAACTGCCTCCATGTTGTTGAACTGGTGTGTTTTCTGTTGTGATTTCCATGTTTAGTTCCCTCATAGTGGATGAAGCTTTACAGCCTCTTAAATTTTGATACAGGACTGAGATTGCCTTGAATCGTGTCCCATTTTATGTCCATATCAGCACACCAAGCGCTCCATTTAAGGTTTTCAGTTTTGTATTTCTTTCATAAAACAATCCCTCTGCTGTAAGTATCTAAAAGTCGTCGCTGGTTTATTTTTTCCAGTGGTTGTAAGTTTTAGTTGAATTAAATTCCAGTTTCAACATCATATTTTCCCCCTGAGTATCTTAAAAGTTGTTGAAATCCAGTGAGTCTCTACTCCCTGGCAGCGTTTTATACTGTATACAGTTTCTGCACCGGGCTGTTCGCCGCTCCTCAGTGAATCTGTGTGATGTTTATCTAAACCCAAGACTTCATGTTTTTTATGGCTGCAATATTTCACCAAGTGGAAATATTCTAGATATCTTCTCCGTCATTTTATTCACATTACCTCATAATTCAGCCGGCATAGTTGGTGTGCTTAGAAAGTTTGGGTTCTCCACAAGAACTTAAATTATGTGTGAGGGTTGCAGCAACATGAGTTGTGCTGATAAACCGCTGGGGGTCAAATAGGGGAATAAGAAGCTCATGTTTTGACAGTCATATTGTCAAGACACTGAATCCCTAAACTCTCAGTGGGAGAAGGTATCATCTGCAGCAAAAGCCTGAATTAACCTTTTGACAGACACTCTGGGGTCTCCATCTTACGTGACGTTTGTTCAAAACTACCAAACTTTTGTCTAAAATTGAAGTGGAGAGTCCAAAGAATCAGTGACTTATAGTTCGGTCAGTCTATCTGAAACCCAAAAGAAACTGCAGTACTAATGTTTCATAGGTTTTATTGGTCCCAATACCCTCCTGTAACATATATTAAAACTGAACCACCATATGTTTTCTGGCTTGATGAGATGTCTTACATTTTGAGACATGATTCAGGATAAACACGACTCATTAAACCTGTGGTGATTTTAAAAGGGAGAGGGAAACAAAACACATATATTGGCACAAAGAGTCCAAAGATTCAGTGACATTTAATACAAATCAACCCAGGAGAAACTGCAAAAGTAATGTTTTATTGTTTTTATTGGTCCTAATACCCTCCTGCATCATATATTAAAAGTATAATTTCACTGATTCAGAGACATTTTCTTCTTCATCTTCTACATCTCATTTTCTTTTCTCTCTCTCTTATTTACTTCTTTCCCTTCAACTTGAAAAAACAATAAAAAGAAAGTTAGAAAAAAAGAACGGTCTTATCTGACTGTCGTATGTGAAAGAAGACCGTAAAAACAAATGTATAGACATAAATTATATAAATTACATGTTCAGATGAAGAGATGAGGACTTACGAATGCCCCAAATTTCAAGCTCTGAATTTATCTTGATCCACTAAGTATATAATAGTATGGTTTGAATATGTTATTTGGATGTTTAAAGTTCGGTTATAGAGATGTCTGCCTTCTCTTCAGTATAATAAAACTCGATGGTACTCAGCTAGTGGTGCTCAAAGTGGTAAATATATATATATATATATATATATAAAAACCAACTCAACAGTAATGTCTCTTTCTAGAAATCATGATCCGGTTACTCAAGATCATCCACACATCTTTTTGTGAGCAATTTCATGTAGGAACTATTTCTACATGGATAAGTAGCACTAGAGTCCAGAGGAAAACAATGCATACTTGCCAGCCCTCCTGATTTTCCCAGGAGACTCCTGTTTTTAGTTTCCTTTTCCGCATTTCCACCTGGCATCACAATTCTCCTGTATTTCTGCAGATTTCTGACAAAGTTTCACAACTTCTTTTCCTTTTAATTATATAACTAAGAAGAATTCCCATTACTTATTAAACATTTTTTAAGAAAGGGTGCATGCATTTTGTCTAGTTTACCCACGTTCGAGCCAGAGGGATGATTTATTCTTTCCTTAGAATTTAAGATAAAAATAAAAGTATTCAACATGAATATTGGAGTTTTCTGTAAAACTCACTGGAATGCAAGAAATCAAGACTCTGAAACTCAAATTTTACAATGTGAAATTCCTTCCTGTTTAAGTATTAAGTATTAAAATATGTACTTTTGATTTTGGGGTGAACTGTTCCTTTAATAATAGCTGTCTGGTGATTGTGATTTGAAGCGGTCAGAATTCTAGCAGCACCTATAAAACAACTTTATTGTCAGACCTGTCAAACACAGTTGGGCTTGGCAAACATGTTTCAGTTTGCTGGTCACAAGTGAAGCGTTACTTCCTGTTATGAAACTAATCTGACAGCCAGCTGTGAATTTGGTCTCCCTGTTGCTGCTAATTAATTTCAGCACCTTTGGTCTAACTGTTGTTTATCATATTTCATCTTTTTCACCCACAAGCCAACAACTGAACAAGCCCAAATGTGCTGATCTGACAATCAAGTTGATCTTTATACTATAAGTGTTTGTGGCGTTTTTCTACGCACTGAAGTTGTGCCATCTGTCCTCTGCTTTGTAATTTGTCAATTTAGCTTTTATTCAGTCCATTTACTGATAAATTAGCTGATATTGATTATCTAGAGTGCTGGAAATTTATACCCAAGTAAAAATACAACTACTCCTATGAAAAATTACAAGTAAAAGTGAAAATTACCATTTGAGAAACTTACTCAAGTATGCTAAAGTAATACATTACTGAAGCACACGTTGCTTTCTGTTTTCATATTTTTGTGGTAAAGTAATGTTAACATTGAAGTTGTCATTCTGTTAGGTTAATTTAACAGACCACAAGCTACAGGATACATTACAGATTAATGTTACACAAAACACAAAAATTAACATAGTTTGTAGCAAAGTTAAATTGCAAATATAGTGAAGTAAAAAGTAGATTACTGTCTCAGAAATATACTTGAGTACTGAGTAGATGTACAGTTTAAAATAAAAAGGAACATGAAAAATACTAACTCTTGCTACCCACCCCTGTCTGAAAAGAACTTGTGGCTCAGAAGTAGTGTGATTAACTGTTGGGGAAACTGTTCTTGTTCTATTTTAAGTATTATTATTACTCCTCCGCTAGATTCATCTGTATGTTGTTCTTGTAGAGACTTATAAAGTGTTGATCTCTCTCACTGTGTGTTGGTTTGTCAGCCACAAGCAAAGTGTTTCTTCCTGTTGTGTTAATTTGACAGCTTGTTTGTTGTGGATCCAGTTTCCACCTTCTGTCTGAATATTGTCATAATTTGTCTGATTTTTAATCACTATCATTATTTATTGTCTAATACTGCTTACATAGTTTCACAGTTGCCTCCAGTTATACTTAAAAGACCAACTCCTGTTTTCAGCCTTTACTGGAAGTGTGTTCACTGTATAGTTGCACTGGTGGAAAGTAACTAAGTGCATTTACTCAAGTACTGTACTTAAGTGCACATTTGAGGTACTTTACTTGAGTGCTTCTGTTGTATGCAGGTTTATACTTGTACTCCACTACAACTCAGAGACAAATATTGTACTTTTTATTCCACTACATTTGTCTGACAGCTGTAGTTACTAGTTACTTTTCAGATTACATTTTTCACACCTGTCCTGTCCTGTGAAAACCATGTCTCTCCAAATTTAGTGTAGTAAATGTAGTTTGTGATAAGCTGAAAAATGAAGTGTTCAGATTCTCCTACTTTTTAAGCAAAATAAACAATGACAGGTAGTGGTAGATGCAGTACAAAGCAGGTTATAGCTTAATATGTAAATTGTATCGACAAAATGTACTTCAAGCATGAAAAGTTAAAGCACTTATTGTGCCGGAAAATGTTCCTGCCAGTTTTACTATAATATATGAAGTTTTGGATTAACATCACTGCTGCATAAATGTGTATATTGAATTTTACTGCTGATGACATTTAAGGCTGAGCTGGTTGCATATACTCATTAAGTTTTAAATCTGGAACATGTTTATTTTTTTCATGGTTTTCACCATTTCTTTTGTGCATTTCCTGAATGTAATGTTGCAAATAAAAATCATATTAATAACTAAAATAAATTACATCCTGTGTCTCTAATCACACAATGGTAATGGTAAGTAATAATAATCTGACCTTTAGGTACTGTTTACATTAGCTGGATTACATTGTGGTATCTAAATACTGAACCAGTTTCCAAATTTGAAGACACAAAATCATGGAAAAATACATTGTGGGTTAAAAATACTTCAGTTACCATTTTTTTTGCCTTGAATTTGTCTCTACTGCAACACCTAAAACTGTTGCAGTGACTTTGCAGTGAAAGAGCTACTAGCTTTGACTCCTGGCATCGATTATCCATGAACCCAGAACTATTCTAAAGTTATTTTTAAAATGTAGTTAATAAGATGTTTGATAAGGAAACACAATAAATACTCCAGAAGAAAAGATGATCTTTGCCTCTTTTTTCTTGGCCTTATTAAAATTCATATTTGGTATCAAATTATTGATTTTTTGGGGGGTACATCACCATATAACAAGCTGGATAATGTACAGCGAGCAGGTCACCATTATGAAATACAGTCAAGCCTGTCAGCCTTAAATTTTTTATGTGATGGAAAGATGTAGCAATTAAAAGGCAAAAGACCTTTATATCTTCAAAGAAGTGATGTAAAAAAAACAGACAACGAATTGAATATGTCATAAAAGTACACCCAATTTCGTTGATACTGAATCTGCTTCAGTGGAAATGTAAGAGAAAAAGGAGCTAAAGATCGGTTTAAGTTACCAGGGGTAAGTTATAGCTGCTGTCTGTCAGACTACACTGACAGTAAACTGAGTGAAAAGCAGCGTTGAACATGCAGCTTGCAGCTTGCAGTGCTGAGCCGGTGTGCTGCTGCTGCTGCTGCTGCTGACGGTCGGTTGGTTGGTTTTAACCGCTGTGACGTCACGGTTCTGTGTGCTTCTGGACTCGGCTGAAGAAGATGGCGGCCTCCTCAGGTTTGTGTGCCTTCAAACTAATATCTTCAGCAAACACACAAAGTGCAGGCGAAGTCGGGGTCGAGCTGTTTTATCAGTCAGTAAACATGACCACATGCTCTCTTAAAATAGGTACGAAATTGCTGCGAATTGTAATTCATTCGTTCAAATCTCCCCTCGGTTAAGCAGTGATCTTCACGGGAGCCATCTATCTCATGGAGAGGCTGTGTTGGCTAACCTAGCTAGCTTCAGCGAGCGAATAGCTCACCCCGTGAGTTAGCTGAAATAGCACAAGGAGGCAGATATACGCGTCAGTACAGCTAGGAATGACTCCATATCTCACAAAGATAACCCGATACATGTTATAATGTGATATAAAGGTCCAATTAGTTGTATAAGTCATCGTTAATCTGAGGATTGTAAACAACCGCAGACTGTACCGTTAGCTAGTTTAGCTAACGGCAGCGACTAGAATATTCCAACAACGCGCGGCTGCGAGTGTCGAGCCCGTTGTGTCCGGTTAGCTCGTCAATTGATCGGAATAAATGTACTGTCTTTCTATTAATTACCCAGGCTTACGTCTTTAGTGTGCCTTAATGTCCACTAGGCTGCAATAATACAACACTGATGAATAAATGGTGATTTTAACAGAGCCCTCGTGAAACACCGCACATTGCAACAGCATAAAGGTGACGGTAATGTTTAATGTAAGGACCAGTCCCGTAGCTGCTCTCAGTAGCACTTCACTTGCTAACGTTGTCACATTGTACCAGGATTCCTGGTCTTTTAACTCTATGAATGGATGCAGGAAATAACTCACTGTCTTTGCTTAAGATACATGTGTGCCATTGTAGAGCAGGGGAGTGTAGAAGCGCACCAGATTGACAAAGCTTTAACATTGTAATTCTGTAGTTGGCACCCTTTGTTCCACAAAATAGTCGGCGCCCATGCCTGCTTTAGCGTTCAGCAGGAAGCGTGGTTCTCAAACTTACAAAATAAACTCGGAATTGCACAGAAACAGTGTAATTTGAGAATGTGGTTATTAATACTCAAACAAAATTGAAATTACTTTATTCTGCGCCTGATTAACAATAAGTTACACCGCAGTAGTGTTACTTAAAATTGGAGAAACGGGGAAGTAACTTCATAATCGAAACTACTTTAGGACTTGTTGGCGCGACCTGCTGATTCATTTTAACCTAGCAAGATATATATTACTAGCCTCCAGCTCACAAAAATAGCAACAAGTTCAAACTTAATGCTGGTGAAATATCCAAGTAGGTGGTAGATTTGCTTCAGTCACCAGCCAATAAAAACTGTGTTAATCTATTGAGTGGCTGGCAGAATTTGAATATTCATTAGCCCTGTGATTTTCATACTTTTTGTGCCCAAAGGCACATCAAATGGCAAGCCAAAATATCAAGGCACAACTGTATTCATATCTGTGAAATATAGGCTCTATAACCCGTGTTATCTCTCTGTAAACATTTATTTTTATTTACTAATGCCAAATAGGCTAAAATTGACAGCATATTACTTTTGTCAATATTTATTAACAAAATATTTACATTTCTTGGAAACTTTAAAAAAACAAAACAAAATTAGCAACACAGTCATTTAAACCAGACATGTTAGACAATTAAAAATGAGTTAGTGGAACTGAAAAGACTGTTGTTGAGGATTCCTGATTGAATGGGTCTTGAATCAAGTCATAGAGCTCGACGTTGGCCCAACAATGGCATTCAAACATGTCTTTTTAATATCTGAAGGTGTTTGGTAAAAACTGGGGTTCACTTTGATATGAGGGTGTAGATTTTGTCCCTGTGTTGGAAAATCAGTGCGTACAAAGGACTCAAAGTAAATTAAAAGTTAATAACTTTTTGTATAGTTCTGTAATAATAATATATACATGTCACAAAATCTCACAGCACACCAGTGTGCCCTCACAATGTTTGAGAGTGCACTAGCCATTTGCAGCGGTGGAAAGAGCACTAAAAATCAGTACATTTCTGAAATATTACTCAACTACAAGTAAAACTACTGATGTTGAAAAAATAAGTGAAAGTACAAAATTTTATTGTCAAAGTACTTTTATTATTAGTTACATTTTAAGTGTTGGTTTTTAATTCGTTATCAATAACAGATATTCAGTCAAATTGAATGTTTCTCTAAATCTTAAGTCAAAGCTACTCCCAGCTCCTGCGCTTTTCTGGGCAGTGGTCACAGTCTCTTTTTTCATTGGTTTGTGTTTGGATAGTCTTATTGGCAACAAAAATACCAATGAAATGTTTGGATAATTAAAATTGTGGGCTTACTAGGTAGCAAATTATGATTGAAAAGTACAATACTCATAAAAGTACAAGTACTCAAAAATGACTTAATTATAGAAATGTGAGTATTTCTACTTTGTTACTTCCACCAAATATGTATCCTGGAGTCCCATAGATAACATGAGTGGAAAAGGGAAGGCCTTGCTAAGAGCACTTACAGCTATTGAAATCTAGTAAGGGGGAATTGTATAGATTGCAAAGTGGATCACTAATTTGACCTACATCTCATGCCTGTAGTCTTATCAGTGTATTCTTTACTCTTTATTCGGATCCCCATTAGCTTCCACAAGGTGGTCGCTAGTCTTCCTGGGGTCCACTAACAAAACAACAGTATAGCTAATTTCCTGATGTAGTCTAAATTTATGTCCCTAGTACTTTCTTCCCCAGTAACTTAATATTACATGTTTGATACTTTTGTTGCATTCCTATTAGGGCTGCACAGTTAATTACTATATTATCAAAATCACTATATGGCCAAGTGCAATATCCAAATCAGTTTTTTAAAATTAATTAATTAATTAATTAATTAATTAATTAAGTAAGTAAGTAAGTAAGTAAGTAAGTAAGTAAGTAATTAATTAATTATTTCTTTCAGTAAAAAGTAAACGTGTAGATGGCCAGTTAGCTTGGTTAGTAGAGGGTGCACCCCATATACTGAGGCTGTGAGTCTTCTGTTCTAACTTCACCTGTCCAATCCATTAAAAAAGCTATGAAAAAAAAAAAAAATAGTGATGCAGTGGCAATTTCAGTCATGATAATCACAATAAGTCTTTACCATATCGTGCAGTAACAACAGTGAGAACTCAAAGAGAATAGGCAAGGCAAGGGCAACCACAAACAATAGAGGGACATAAAAATAAAACCATACAGTAATAAATATACATGAGAGGCACAAACTGCGGTTGATCCTGACCATACTGATTTATTCTCTCTGTCATCGTGTTGGATAGTAGAGTCCCCTACTAAGGCATTTGCACAAACTAATTTCAGAGGTATTTGTTTCCTCAGAATGTGCAGCTGCTTTGTTTTATATTTGTACTTTTCTTTCTTAGAACTTGATTGAAAGACTTTTGAGGCCAGTAATGATAAAGGCTAGGTATTTGCAAGTTTGAAAAAGTCTTTTAAGAGTAAATGGGACAGTATTTCTTTTGAAGTGGCTAACATAAGCACTTTTCATATTTGTCAGTTCATTTCGTTTGTATAGAGATGTGACCAAGACCATGTACAGGGAGGGACATTTTATACTGTATTTCATACAGTAACAAGATCAGCAAATATAATAGTAAACTGAAAGAGCAAACTTCACTGGAAATTCAATTAGATGTCTAGAAAATAAGTTGGCAAATATTTTGATTGTCAATTAATTGCTTAAGTAAGTTTTAAAACATTTAATGGTTCTAGCTCCTCAAAAGTTGAGGATTTGCTGCTTTTCCTTTGTCTTACATCACAGTAAACTGATTATATGATTTGGGCTGCAACTAATGATTCTTTTTGTCAAATATTTTCTTGAGTAATTGATTAGTTGTTTGGTCTATAAAATATCAAAAAAATTTGTAAAATGTTGGTGTTTCCCAAAGCCCAAGATGATGTCTTCAAATGTTTTGTTTTGTCCATAACACAAAAATACTCAGTTTACTGTCAGAAAGGAATGAAAAACAAACAAACAAACCAGGAAATATTTGCATAAATAAGGTGGAATCAGATTATTTAGACTTTTTTCTGAAACAAAATTACTGAAATGATAATGGATTATCAAAATAGTTGGTTAATGTAATAATTGGTTATTTGTTGCAGCTCTAGATTAATTGGTTTAGCAATTCAAATAGATTTGTTTGACAACATTTTGATAATAATAGTTATTTTTCAAGCAAAAATGTCAAACATTTGCTGCTTCCAGCTTCTAAACTGTTGCTGCTTTTCTTAGTCATTTATGATTGTAAATGTAGAGTCTTTTGGTTTTGTAGTATTGGTTTTACAAAAGAAGTGATTTGAAGATGTCACTTTGCACTCTGGGAAATTCTGATGAGCATTTTTCACATTGTATAGATTCAACAATTAATAGATTAATTGTGGAAATAACTGGGAAATTAAACAGTAATCAAAATAATTGGCAGTTGTAGCCCAAGTATCTTTGGTATTTCTGTACTGCAGTTTCTTATTACTTAGGAGCTGACATATGTTAATACCAGTAATGCTTTGGTTGAGCTAAAATTAGCTGATAATGTTTGTCACCTTATCAGTGTTTGCATGTTGATAAAAGACTGAAATCTTGAACAACTCCTTGTGAGCAAATGCCTTTTAAGAAAATGGCTGCGCGCATGTGCCACTTAGGAGGCGATCCTTCATCATGGCTGCTGCACACTAAATGTGAAATATAGATTTTTAAATAATGATTTGTGAACTCTGTGATTAATGTTGTCTCAGATTAGAGGAGGTGAGATGAACGATTCGATGACGGGAGGGAAAATTTGAATGTTCTCACAATGTCTCCTGTCTCTGTCAGGGGGCCTTTTTAACACTCGTCACTTCCCTTTCTGTGAATTCATCTTGAGGATCATAATTATGAATAGCAGTAGTTTTACTTAAGTGCTGTCCCCTCAACCTCCACCCCTCCTCCAGTCGTGAGCTGTAAGTGGTTCATCATTTACACCTCCATTAAGTGCCTGTCAGGCTGTGCGTAATGCCAGCGTCTGAACTGAGAACATTTTCCCAGTAGCTGAACACTTTGATTGACTAGTTTTGAATTATCTTATTATCAAGTCAGCTGTTACAACGTGCAGTCATAAGATTAGTGGATGTTGCCCTGAATCATTTGTTAAAAATCAGCAGTATAGGCCCATGTGCTCCAAATCTCATGACTGCCTCCAAACACTTCTCAAGAGTGCAGATTTTTTATAAAGCTTCCACTCCTCAGCAGCGTCAGATATCTTTAGTAAATGTCTTGTGAACAAGGTATCAAATTAGATGCAGTTCCACAGTAGGTAGATCAGGATGTGCTGTGACCATGTGCGCACAGTGCATCAATTAGTTGAGTCATTTCTCGTATCAACCAGTCCTGCCTTGCACATGTTTAACACTCTTATCTATTCGCAATGCATTACTTCTCTATGATTGGAAAGATGAATGTGTGTCTGCATCAGTTTGCATGAAAGGTTACACAGTTTGAGCTCCAACGGTGATAAAACACTTTGATTTTGATGTTGCAATCCTATTTCAGAGGAAAACTGTCATTTTAAAACAGTTTTAGAGCTGCAAAACAGTTATGTATGATTAGGTCTTTAAAGGTTCAGTGTGTAAGATTCACAGGAAATAACTGCCAGATATAGTATATAATATTCATAAGTATTTTTTTCATTGGATTGTAGTCACCTGAAAATAAAAATAGTTGTGTTATTTTTGTTACCTTAAAATGAGCTCTCTACAGAGGGTAAGGGTTCCCTTCCACGGAGGTGGTCATTTTCACAGCAATGTTTCTACAGTAGCCCAGACTAGACAAACCAAATACCGGCTCCAGATACAGCTTTTGCATGAGTGTCATGGCCACCCTGGGTTCTTCGACATGCTGGAAAGAGAGAGTGACACATGGCGTTTGCACTCTGCATGCTTACCACTAGATGCCACTACAATCGTACATACTTGTCATTATGAAACGTTAGTGAATTGAATTATCTTTTATAAACGAACTGTATAATGTATCTATAAGTAAAAGCCCAGCACTATGTATGTGGAATCATCACTAGTAAACTTAAGATGTGCAGTCTGAAAAAATTACGGTGCTGACTGGTCATGCTAATAGGATGCAGAATTATTGTGAGACAGTGAAACAACTGCACTTTCAACTTTGAAACACTGGATTGAATTCATAAAGATAATGTCTGTTATATTTCAGACCTTAATTTGATAGAGTGAGTAAATTTTACTTGATTGATCGAATTCTGAACAAGCGATTAATCAATCATCTTTTAAACATCATCATCCCTAAAAGACAATTAATTTACAATCTGGTAATCATTTCAGATCATTTTACTATATGGATTAAAATGGCTTCTTTTGTCCAAGCAACAGCACAGAATCCAAAGACACTTTACTGCTATTTGCAAACAGGGATAAGCAGCAAATCCTCACATTTGAATTGTATCAAATACTTGGCATCTTTGTTGTGATCAACATGCACATTTATTAAAACAGGTCACAAATATATGCTTTGTTTTCTAATAAAGGCCCATTGATTTCATAAAACAGCCAGCAATCGTAGATTTTAGCTAAAGTTATCCAGAGAGGAGGAAATGGTGTATTTGCTGAGAGCTTGGCTTTTCAGCAGCGGATTAGTACACATTTGGTGCTCGGGTTAGTATTTCCAGCAGCAGGACGGTGCATGTGGGATCGACTCAAAATAAATGACAGTGCTCATGTTCATCATAATGAAGGAACATGTCAGCCAGTGCAACACTGTGGCTCGCTGATGTGTTTTTAATAGTTTTTGGACAACAGTTGAGGTCTACAGAATACAGGCTATATCTGACTTTGGCTACACACACACTGCATGTCAGTAGAATAAATTCAGTGTTGGTCTTGGTGTTTTCATGGAATTTGTCAGCAGTAGGAGAAGTATAGGGTATCAGACACATACTGTAAATCAGTGTAATTCATCTTCTGTTTATGTTATTGTAGGAGTTAAAGTTCCACGCAATTTTCGCTTGTTGGAGGAGCTTGAAGAAGGGCAGAAGGGCGAAGGCGATGGCACAGTCAGCTGGGGCCTCGAGGATGACGAAGACATGACTCTCACACGGTGGACAGGCATGATCATTGGACCAGCAAGAGTAAGCAGAACAAACTCAGCATGTGGACTGTCATTGCAATGCTGACACAAAATAAAGATCCATTAATATTGCTCCTATAAGCCAGAGTTTCTCAGCCAAGGACCCCTTACAAGTTAGAAAATACGAGGGACCCCCTGTTACATCCCCCGTGCAATAATTTAATGTAGCTTAGTTCAATGCTTACACATAATGGGAATTACTATTAATGTTCTAACTGATATTATTGTAATTGTGGTAGAATTATCTTAACACATTTACAACTTTTATATGCATTATAGCGATCATTTTGCTGAATTTCAATATAGAACCTAAAATTTAACAAAACAAGCTTAATTTTAATAATTGAAATCAAAGGCAGAGCTGGTTATTCTCACAGTATTTTATTTTTTTCTCCCCATCCCGGCCGTCTTGCAGTGTCTGGTACATACCTGAAATAAACAAAAATGACAGTGATGAGACAGTGACTTACTAGACATTATATCACACATGATACCATAGAGACTATATGTTTTTAAAGAAGAATTTGAAATTGTAAATGACAGCTGCCAGTGCATAAAACTAATAATCTGTTGATTTTTTTAATATCAAGACTCAATAGTCTAACAGTAGCATAGCTGTTAGCATTAAAAAAAAAGTATTGAGAATTTAATCGGGACCTTATAATCAAAAAGTGAAATTGAATTGTGGCTTTGAAGAATTGTGACACCCCTAATAATAATATAGAAATAAGAGTTATATATTGTTCAATTACAGCATGTACGATATGAATATATATAGAAGTGTATACAGCCTTTACTTCATGCACAGCTGAGTGTAACAAAAGCTCAGATGTGGTAAGCAAAGATGGATGACTTAATATTCTACAGTTCTGATTGAACCAACTGACATCACTATAAACACAGAAGCAAAGAGCATTTCTTACACTTCAAATGTTCATTTCTTTCTTTCTTGTAAAGTTAATAAAAATAAAACTTGACAAATATACTATACTGTCGTTGACAACCTGTCAAATCAGGTCCATTATTAGTATAGACTGGATAGCTGGATAGGCCAATATTGGCTGATGCCCCAGTATTTATCGTACATCTGACTGTAATCTATGAACTACATTAGATTATAAAAGCCTTTTTTGGGGGGCTTTTTTGCCTTTACTGGATAGAAAAGCTGAAGAGCAGACAGGAAACAGGGTGAAGAGAGGGGGAAGGACACGCAGGAAAGGGCCGCAGGCGGGAGTCGGAGCTATAGGGCCACCCCTTTAAAAGCCTTTTTTAAAGAAAATTTCTATCATGATAATTTAAATGAATGAATCTGAAAACTTGAGAGTGCCACGTAACCTTTAAAGAACCACTGCTGTAACTGATGTAAATGTGTTTGTGTGTTTCTCTACTTTTGTGTTTTTCAGACCAATTATGAGAACAGGATATACAGTCTGAAAGTGGAATGTGGATCCAGATACCCAGAGGCAGCCCCGACTGTTAGATTTGTAACAAAAATTAACATGAATGGGATAAATAATTCCAACGGGACGGTGAGTGCCATTACAGATCTATCTGACAAGGTTATGTGTGAGTGTTCCTCTGTGTCGTGTCATTTGTTGAAATTGTTCTGCGTTGCAGTTTTGTGATGCTCAGATGTGATACGTGCAATAACTCACTGTCAGCACTCCTGTCACAATGACTGATGTGGTCTTTTTTTTCTTTTTCCTTTTTTTTCCCTGTCTCACAGGTGGATTCACGTAGCATACCAATATTATCAAAATGGCAGAATTCTTATAGCATTAAAATTGTTCTTCAAGAGTTAAGGCGTCTAATGATGGCCAAAGATAATATGAAGCTTCCACAACCACCAGAAGGACAAACCTACAGCACTTAATCGTAATGGATTGTTTCGACCCTCTGTCTTAAACCTTACTCTCTTAGAAATATTGTGTAAAATCATCAAGAGGCTCACTTCGCACATCAACAATATCGTCTGCAAGAGCAAGATTGGACTTTCTTATTACATAGGCTCATTAAAAAAGAAAATGTCCCTGCAGTTAAGCACTGAATATAGATAGTTAAAAGACTACAAGACCACAGTTATCCGCCTTTAATAAAGTTACTTTGACAATGACTTTTATGTTCGACGTGTTCCAGCTTGAGAGGGCTTGAAGAGGGAAGCATGACGCCACGCAGAGGCTGTACCAGAGTCCCAATAATTTTATGTTCAAATGACTGATCACTGAAGTAAACAGCAAGATGTGTGTATGAAGGCATGTTCTGTAACTAATACCTAGTCAAAGAGAAGCCACATTTTTTGAGTTGTTAGTCAAAATTTAGCAGGTTCATTGAAATACCATGCATATTGCTGAATATTGAACTGTGGCTGTAGTCTAAAAGTAGTGTCACAAGGTAAGAAAGATTTTTTTTATAAATATATATATATATCTGTATTTGACACGATACCAATATGTTTCTGTTCTGCAGCTCTTTGACATGTAACAGACGTTGAAGCCTGTTCTGTTCTGAAACCCTTGCATTTAACTTCTAGTGAAAATGGCAGGTGTATGAACTTGTGATTTTCTGAAATTAAAATCACTGTCTGCGAAAAAAAAACCCCACATCCCAAGGTCGATGTTTTATTTTTTGACTCCCCAGCTGCACCTACAGTTGCCAGATTTCCCACCAGGGGGCCTTAGCTGACAAGTTGACTGCTGTTGGCAACTGAGAGCAGGAGTCATGCATTATGTTGTGAGTAAGCTCTCGCTGTCCCTGTCAGGCCATGTAATGGAAACCAGGTTAATGAAACTGCTGGGTGACACCACGCTGCAGATATTTGATATGTGACTTGTGCTCATTAGAGTGATATAATCAAAATGCCATTTATTATACTCTGCAGTCCACATTTTAGTAGCATATTTATGAGATGAACAAGCCTCTTTCTTAATGACTGACAGTCCGTCCAGACCTTGTGTTGTGCACTAATTCTTGTTTTAGTGAGTGAACGCTGCAGTGTTTGGTAGTAGATATCCAGTGTGGCACTGAGAAGAAGGCTACTGTTCCCTCTGAGAATGTGACCTTTTGTTGCTTTTCAGCTGTTTGATTATTCATAAAGTTTAATTAACCAAATGGGCATTTAAAGGGAATTCACTGCAGATGGTGTAATCGTCTACCTCTGGTACACTCACTTTATTTGTCTGTTGTAAAATAATAATGCCCTGCTAAACATTACCTTACTGAGGCGTCTTTGAATTTAATTTTTTTAAACCCTGTTTACCAGGAAAATTGAGCAAGACTGCATTCTTCCCTAGTCATGGCCTATGAGAGTAGTTGGTCTGTGAGGGAGTGTTAATAATAGTGTATTTTGTGGGATTTCTGGCAATTTACATTCCGATCATCCACTGGCATTAGACTCAGTTTATTTCAGAAGGATTCATATTTTATGGTCGACCGCAAAAAATGTATGCGCCACCAGTCGCATCATATGGAAGCTCCCCTCTGCCAATATTATGGGAAAAATATCTCATAAGCCATTATAAGAAGAAACTTTATCAAAATGACTCAGCATCTCAAAATAATGAGTTAGTATCGCATATTGATTTATCTCAGAATAATGTCCTAGTATCTGAAAATACTTATACTCAAAATGACTTCTGAAAATATAGACTTCGTATCTGTGTAAAGACTTATTGTCTCAAAATAACTTTTCTCAAAAATGGCTTAACATTTCAAAATAAAGTTATCTCAAAATAGTGACTTAGCATCCCAAAATAATGAATTAGTATCTCAAAATAATGACTTTGTATCAATATAACAACATCTCAAAATAATGACATGGATATGAGGTCATTAAATTGAGAATGAATTCATTTGAGTTTTTCATTATCATGATATATTAAGTTATTATTTTGAAATACTCAGTAAATATTTAGAAGATGTTTCTCATTATGACTTACAAGATTTTTTCCCCTATCAAATTAGCAGAATCAGGCTTCCATAAAGTCATTAGATTGACATTTCAGTTCTCGGTCATTTTTCTCCTATCCAGAGTCTGCAACATGACTAAATATTGTGGAAACCTTAATGATGGATGTTGAATGTTGAAAGCTGTGGGGGCCCCTTTGTGTAAGCATTCACATCCATTGATAAATCTGTCCTCAAAAGCATCTAAAGATTCCAAGACGGTGTGTCTGTGTGGGACACCTAAAAAAGATAAACTGCGGTAGCTTCCAGATTCGACCTGAGTGACCTCCTGGCCGTATATCTCCCTCGCTGCAGCAGAGCCTGATGCCCGGCAGGTCGTCCTGTCTCCGGGCTGGGATGAGCACACGTCTATCGGCCACGTTGAACCACTCTTGTCATTGCGGTGTGGCAAGGAAGAGCTCTGCGTTGGTGATGATTCAAAAAATTCCCTCAGAAAAAGCATGATTTTACTGGGGTCACATACTGTATCTGTGTGTGTGTAATCCCAAGACAGCTGACTTGCATAAAGATAAAAAGAACCACAAAGGCATCTTGTCTCAGTATGTTTCACTTTATATGAATATAAATTATACATTTGCATGAGCATCATATACATACCAAGAGAAAACATGCTTGGAGAGTGAATAGTAGGAATTAATCATCAATTTGTGCAGCATTTGCATATCAAAAGTCACATTTGTTTTAACTATTTCTATTTTCAAGCTGCATTTGCATAGGGTGAGCTTTGATGTGTTGCACTTTTATCGCATGACTGCTTCTCATGTCCAATCAACTCAGAGCTGTGTCCCCTAGAGGGCGCTCCACACTCATGTATGTCCTTGGCAGTGTGTCTGTGAAGGGGGCTTCTGTTTAGAGGACATGACTTGTCTGAAAAGGCAACACCACTGTGATGCTTCCAGGCTCCATTTGTGCATGCTGTCATTATTCTTTAGAAAAGTGACGTGTTTTGCAGTTTGCCGGAGGGAACTACGGCCCCGGCTGTTTGTACGCCACTGTCACAAAGGCTTTTCACTGGTGTCCCTGCGCATCCTTATGGGGCTATTGAGGTTGTGCACACTGATATAAACTAGCATTTGTACTATGAAGCCATTAGATCTCTGAATGCGAGCAAGATTTTCTTATTCCAATTTGTGGTGCGTGCATGTGGGTGTGAGATGAGTCAGTGTTCGCTGCGGAGGATGACCTCGCTCTTCCTCAGTCTGAGCAAGATGAGATTTGACTTTCTAGATGTGACAGTTAGTATATGGGCCTTAGCTTCCATCAGCTATACTCTTCTTTGCCCGTTGTTTTGTTTATTTTTCCCTTCCACTCCTCTCGGAAGTCATGAATATGAAATCAGAAACGGCTTGTGTTGCAGCCAGTTCATTCGGCAGCACAGTCATCCCCAAATATAAAAGACACAGCCCCAGGTTACACAGGCTTATTCCTCTATTCACCACATGTATTTCCAGAGCAGACTTCTCTGAACCTTCGCTCATATGATGACTGCACTTTTTTTTTTTTTTTTTTTGTAGAATCTCATTCGATTGGAAGCAGGAAATCCTTACTTGACTATTTAACCTTCAGCCCCATCAGACTAATCTGAATTTCAAACTCAGCAGGCACCTGCACAAAAGCACCAGCTGAGGCCGCACTGGGAGTTCACTGAGCTTATTACACTTGTACCACCCAGCTTATTATGGTGGTTTCTTTATAAGGTGCCATCCGGGCAAAAATAAAGAGTTATATTGCTCTGGGTTGGAAGGGACTGGAGGCAGAGTGCCGGAGAGAGAGCTGCTCAGTGATCTAAGATGGGAAGGAATGTGGTGAGGAGGACATACGTCTCGTCTGCCGGCAGACTGCTGGAACCAGGCCTCAGCTCCCAGAGCACTCACCTTTTGCCCTGAGGGGCCAAAAGGTCACGTCTTGCGTCTGTTGATACTGTAAAAAGCTTTGTCTTCTTTATGGCCGTTGAAGGGAGAATGTGTCAGTCTTCCTGAGAAACCACATTTGTTACTAGTCTTTAAAGTCCTTGCCATAAGTGCAGAGAAGAGAGTCTGTGCCTTCAGATTAAAAATAAAACCAAAGAAAACAAAGTGCGGATAGTAGTTGATATTAAATCAAACACGACTACAGAAATGTTAAGGATGACACAATAATCTAAGACATCTTTTCATTATGGTACTTGATGCAAGAGTTTGGATGACTTTGCAATATCTTATTACCAACAAACCAACACAGAAAGTACCTTAATTACTAGGTGATATCTTACTACCAAGACACCAACGCAAGAACTACCTTTGTTGGTTTATTTAACAGGGACAGTGCACATTAATAAACATTGCAGTGGATGTACTGTGGTTAGCCAAGAAACTATTTTAATACCACTCAAAGTCAAACACCCCAAAAATAAATTATAAAATATGACAAAATTATAACTAGGATGATAATTTATACTTCAAAGTTTCCCATAAGGCAGAATTTGGCATTCTTCTACTGGCTCTTATGTTTTTTTAATATGCAAAGGTAACTTAATCCAATTCCTGGCACCCCAGAGCCTAGAGGAACAAGTGTCCGTATCAGTATTGGCAAGTACACATCTCGCTCTTGAGTCTGGTGGGCATTAGCCTACAAGATACTGGACTTCGAGATGCTCCACGGCACTGTTGTTAAAAACATTATGTATTGCACCGAGTTGTAATTTTATGGCTCTGTCCTTCAGTGTTAGCCAACTGAGCTGCTTGCCAGCATGTGGTTTCAAACTCATCACATCCCAGGATAAGTATTTCTCATTTATCTTAAGTTTGCCTATAAACCTGTATTAATGGATTGTTTTGGCTTCTTGTTTGACCGTACAACAAGCTTTAAAACAACAAAATGTAACTATTCTACTGTAAAATAAGAGCTTCCAAACCATTTTTATGCGACACTGACTTGTAACAAAGTGAATGGTGACTCTTTCAATTCAATTCAGTACAGTTTTATTAGTCAAACTAGGGGCAATTTGTTGGAGCACCTTGATAAACGTACAACAAACGTATACAGCTGTAACATGCAAACAGCAAATCATGGTGCCAAGGAGGTAATGTGGAATACAATCTATAAATAATGCTAATAAATAGAGATTGCTAAAACACAGTAAAAAGTTTCTATAAAAATAAGTAAACCAACAATGATGACGATTAAAAAAGTATTTTCAGTTGACTGCAGTGGGAATGAAAGATTTGGTTTGTTTTACAGGCAGGTAATACAGAACAACGCCCTGATGCCAACGGGAAATTCACTTGCAAGGGTGTGTCCAACAGAAGCCAAGATGCTTGTTGTTTTTCAGAGGATTTGTTACAAAAGGAATTTATATGTACTTGTTGATGATCGTAGAACAAGTTTTAACAATACTGTTCTTTGTCCGTCTTTTACAGTGAGACTTTGAAACCAGCAGATAAAAGAAAAACTTAATAGGCTCTCAATAAAAGATTGATAAAAACAACAAAGGATGACTAGACTGACATCGACTCCTCCTCTATGCCCTGAATGCCTGTTGAGTTGCCAGGTTGCAAGAAGTGCCTAACACTTTATGGCATTGAGTCACAAACAAAAGTCATAGATTCTGCTGAAATATATACTCAAATATAATATTTGATGGAGAAAATGTTTTCTGGGTTTCCCTCTGATGTGTCCTGATAGATAGACAGTCTTACATGTTGCCAAAGTAACCATTAACTATTGCTTACTGTAGCTGCTGTTAGCCGTGCAGCTAACTGACTCTGCCTGGAAAAGACTGGGAGCTCGGAGCACCAGGTGAGTGTTGGTGGTTACATAGTTAGCACAGAAGGTTTGGACTGCCAGGAGGAGTAAGCTTCCAGGCTCGAGGCACTGGGGACTTAGTGGGGAATGCTGGTGGACAGTGACGCCAGAATGGGCGCCAGAGCCGAGCGAGCAGGCAAAGAAAGCGGGCACAGTAGCCTCTAAAGACATCATGACGGAGGCGAAGAGTGACTGAGCAAGAGACAAGCGTAAAACTCAAGACTTTCAGTCACTGGCGAGAGCTGAGCAAGATGAAAGGCTGCGAGACAGATGCTGAGCTGGCCTCTCGATGTTGGATGAGTAAGTAATATTAACTAGCTTGCTAAGCTATGTCTTGTGTTGTTGCACTTGTTTGATGTTTGGCTGTATTAGCAAAGTTGTCAGCTTGCTAGCTTTTGAAGTAGCTAATGTAATCATGACAAAAGCATGTGTTCATCTCCTCATATTTACTATAGCAGTGTAAATTTTACTTGCACTAAGAAACTGTAGGGACACCAAATCACAAAAAATACAGATTGGTGCATAATGTTACTTTAAACACAACATTAATACATTAATACTTTATAAAGTTTATCTAGTGAACATAGCTAACAGCTGTTTGTTTACACATCCAGTAGAAATAGAGAGTAACACCCATTTGGTGCTGTGTTTCCTGATGAATGCAAGACCAGTGTTCACTCTCTTTTAGCTCTTGTTTTGGTCTCCACCAACTCTTGAATGAAACATGTGGACCTTTAGCTGTTACATGCTCTCCTGTGTTCACCACTGTCTGCACAGACGGGTTTATCAGAGCTTTATTGCAGGAAACAACACTGATGAGAGCAGTGAGAGTGAACCCTAACAGTGAATATGGAGGCCGTAAAACCGAAACAATGAGCTGAAAGATGCTAAAACGCCTGTGGGGAACTGTGATCTACTTCTCTGTCGGTTCATCACAGTGAGTGACCCCATTCACATCGCATGAAGTACTTTGATCTATTGTTAATATAATAAAATAAGAACAACATGTTGTTTAATGCATCTTAAAGTGTTTTCCCCTGACCTTCAAACCATAAACAGGTTGAGTGGTCAAAGCAACTCAAAACAAGAAAATTGGCTATTAGTCTTCAACTTGATCAATTAAATTAGTTTTTCTTAGCCAAACGAAAAGAGCTCTTTTGTTTTCCTTCCCCAGGATGCCATGCCGTCTTAAACTAAATTACTGTCAAACAAACATCCTACATAACTAAGGAGGATTTGGCAGAGGCAAATCTTACAATAGCTTAAAATGGGGGCAGAGAATGATTTTATCAATGTATTATTAAAAAAACAAGTCACTAACAATAACACTCTGGTTTATCTAATTACCCACACTGACAGGTTTTTTTGGGGGTCTTGGAAAACAGCGTGTCTGTTGAGCGTTTAAGTGCTGTATTTACAGTGAGATAAATGAATGGCCTCGTCCCTCACTGTGAGAAAAGACACAGATTGAAACCACATGTCTGTTGCACCGCCGGCTCTCTGGGCTATTGACATGCACTTCACAGAGCCATCCGCATTCGGATACGCCGCTGCAGCGAGTGCTTGAGGTCATTTTTATGCTCACTGATGTTGGACTATAAGACGCGCAGGACGACAGTCTCAAGTTATAGGAAAGCTTTGATTTCGAATGTGCCTGTCAGCGTGTGATGTATGGATCACGCTATCTGGAACATGAATTTAAAAGTCAGCGTGTCGCTTGTAACTGCACAACCTCATCTCTCAGGTCAAAGTGACACAGAACAGGGCTTCTTACAAAATGTTGCAAAGAGCAGGAAGAGAGAAAAAAAAGGCCGAATCGTGTGTCTGTGTACTCACTGCATTCCAGGTTATTTATACAGAGTGAAAAAACTGTGTAGACTTCATGTCTCTACTTGGTGAGAACTATTAAATTACTGGTGGATGTTTTTAATTACTTCACATAAATGTTGGAACACAACACTTCTGCAGTGTTTGGAGGAGGAGGAGGGGGGTCTATAATGTCTCACATGTTTAGGGAAGCACTGGCTTGCACTTAATCATGGTGGTCCCTGTGTGATTCTGGCGTTGGAAATGTGGCTTTGTGAGAGAAAAGTGAGCATTCCTTCTGCTGGCGCAAGGGAGAGGAAATGGGTAATAAAACCGGGGGAAAAAAAAATCCTCGGCGGCGTGCTGGAGCCAGTGATTCTGGGATCCACTTAATTGCTCTTAAATGAAAAAGATTTTTGGCTTCCCATTTGCTGTGTTTAAAGAAAAGTCAAGTCAAATCCCACATGTATACCAGCCAAGCGGTGACTTCTCATTCAGCAGTATGAGCACTAATCCCTTTCTTTCACTGGTGCCATCGGTAATATTATTATTAATATTGAGAAAGCTGCTGTTCACAGTCAGCAAACGCCAGAGGAGGCAGAAATTCAGCTCATTTACTGAGGCCAGAGAAGTCACTGGGGAGAGAGGATATCAATACTAGTTTGTTGAATGTTTTATCTCTGCGGTCTCTCAAACTTATTCCTGAATAATAAAATAACCATCGTTGCTTTGAAATTAGTAATGACGTTGCTGTTTTTCATTGCTTTTTAATAATATTTGAGAAGACGTTACCATCTCATCAAAGTAATTCTCTTTTTAGATACAGCTAGCCATGAGCTTTGGGGAAGAGCGTCTCAGATTTTTCTAGGAATGCTCTGATTTATCGGATGATATTTGATTTTTTATCTGCAAATTCAGATATGGCATGACCAATGTTCATCTGTTGAGTTGCATCGATTTTGTGCTCACTAAAAATGTTATGTTGGTCAATCAGACAACAGTAGCGAGCAAACCCAGCTGCTGTTTTGGAGTAGAAGCCATTAGCTGGGCACGACTCTAGTATGACATCAGAGGGCAACAGGTACCCTGTTTTTTATACAGAAGATTTCTTTATTTCCCTGGTACAAAAGGGGGAATAAATAACCACTAGCACCATCTATTGGGGTTCATTGGGTTTTGACTGTGAAATGCTTGTTACCAGCTACAAGCCAAGCTAAAGACAATTAAAGTAGCCTAAAAGCATTGGTAGCATTAATAATCAACGAATCAATTAATTTTTTATGAACACGCAAAATTGCATCCTCCACACGATGTCATCAGACACTACATGCATTTTTTTCCCTTCCAATGTCAGCGCCAATGTAAATAACAACAAAAACAAAATAAACAAACACACACACACACACACAAAAAAAACATTGTCAGACCTATCGGCATTAGCTGACAGCCAAATTGATATTCTAAACATCAGTACTGGCCCAGAATTCCACAATTCCTCAAATTTACTTCGGCAGGAATACATTCATACTGGCAGCAAAACGTGCTGAAAGTATCAAAGAAGTATTCATTAGTTAGGAAGCAGAATTGTCTCTTGTAAGTACCATATTATAATATTGGATTATCATTACTGACTAGTGATGTGCAAACAGCAGTCACAACTGCGAACGGTTAATCCATGGATCAGGCTGAGACATAAAAATGAACATTGTGATTAATACATGATGGGTTGTGAGCGGGAAATAGGGTGAAGTGTCTCCCCAGTAAGACAGACACTGTGTGAACATTTACACAGGAGACACAGCAGCGCAACTTAATTGATTATTTCATTCAGTCTCCTCTTGAGAGTTTGATTTGTCACTGCAGCATTAACGATATTTGCTGCTGTGACAATATTGCATGCAAGCAACAGACAAAACTTAAACCAACAAAAAAAAAAAAAAAAAAAAAAAAAACACCTCTTGCACAGCTTGTTTTGCTTGGCATTATTTAAAAGATAATCCAGCATACAGGGACTGGCAGAGATTTGGGTCTCTACATCAGAGAAAATAATATGTTCAGGGGGATGATTTATGGGTACATGCAGATCTGGATGAATCAGAACCCCTCCGCACACGACTATTACTGATATATTACTGTTTATGCAGTATTCTGTGTTGAGGTGAAGCTAATATGACCTACTTTATACACTGTCGTGTAGTTTGTCATTACTATGTAAAATCTCACTCTGCAAAATAACTATAAACTATAGCTTTCAAATAAATATAGTGGAGCAAAAACAACAATATTTGGTTCTGAAATGTATTGCAGTTGAAGTAAAGAATACCATAAAATTGAAATACTCAAGTACAACCTCAAAATTGTACCGAAGCACAGAACTTATCTACTTCACATTGTTTTTTTCATCATTTTCTCATCATACTGCAGTGTAATTCTTTTCGAGAGCGTGACCTCCTGTTGAATAAAACATTCTAGCAAGTCTTCTCCATGCTGCCATCATTGGCCATTTTTGTTTCGGAGTGTGATGGCCGGGTGTGAAGATGCCACTCAGCGAGCCATTAAGGCCTGAAGTGCCACGCTAAGCTGTCATGTCGTGTCAGCCGGTCCTTTTGTACTCATTAATTGTTGAGAGAAGTGTGTCACATCCTGTCAGGCTGACTGCTGGTGTCCCTCTGGTCACCCCTCAGTGCCCGCTGCCCGCATGATGCTATTGTGGCAACGACGGCCGCGGAGCAGAGCCGGGCCCTGCAGGATGTGAGACAATACTGGGAAGGAAGAGGAGGGAATCCCGGAGCTGTGTGCAGAAGCCCGGTCAGCCGATCGTCTCTGAGAGCAGTCCCCTGTGACTTCTCCCCCTCCTCCCCCGAGGATAGACTTTGTCATCCTCTCACCTTTGTATGTGGGAGGAATGAGAAGGAAGATTGCTTTTTGTCCAGTCTTCATGTTTTTTTTCTCTTCATTTCAGAGGTGATATCTTCATTTTGTTAGCTTCAGAAGAATTTGAGGTAGTACCTTATTTTAACCCCATATTTAGCATTTACAAACAGCATATAAACCATTAAAAATGATTTGTGACTATACTTATGACTGGAATGTAGTTATGAGAAGATATATGGACATAGGATGCATGAATTCCATTTTCCAATTTTCTGTTTCTCATTTTTTATGTGGGAAATTGAACTGATAAGCTTTACACTGACCCACAAATCACTCAAAAGTAACTAGAATCAGTATTTTTCTAGTTATAATAAATATGCTATTTAGCTTAAAATTATTATCTGAATGCTATGCAGGTGCATTATTATAAGTTTATTGTGTTTATTTGTAATTCTCATCATCAAATTATCAAGCTTGCATTGCATTAATCTATCTCTCTAATGTATGCTACTTAGCCGCAATGCTAATGAACTGGTAGTACTGGTAGCTAGCAAGCAAATGTTAGCTAGCTACGTAGAAGAGTGATTTTATTAATAAAACATTGTCTGTCAAGTATGAAATATAGATTTTTACATGTAGCCTACAAAATGTAAAATTGTCTTGCGATGATTGACAGAAATATATTTTAGTGTACATTTAAGCAGTAATATGAGAAAGCTTGTGACCAGGCGCCCGCCTGTGCCTGCACCTAAATCTACCCATGAGTTGTCAATTTCACCCAAAACCACAGAAATCAACCTCATGGTGACACTACAGGAAAACTGGATGGTGAATGTTAGTAGGATTCATCCTCCGGGGATGATGAATATCTCAGTCATATGTCAAGCACTCCATCCAATAGTTGTTGAGATATTTTAGCCTGGACCAAACTGGCTGAGCGACCGACAGATAGAACAACATTTCCAACCCTGGAGCCATACAGCTGGCATGACTGAAAATGTCCTTATAGCTGTTTACAACTACATTATAGTGTTATAAACCGCATATTAATCATTTATATACCGCTTATAAATGATAAATAGCAGGGGTTAATATAAAGTGTTATAATTCACCTGCTGTTAGTTTAAAGCCAAGTCTTGAACCTCTTAAGAGATGAAATATAATCCAAATGAAAGATTTTATGACACCTCTGTGAGCTCAGTAAGCTGCCTGACTGCGGAGACCCAGACCCTGAATGTTCATGTTAAAGCAAAAGCAATTACATAAGATTTTCTCATGTTTCCACGGGCAGTTTCACCACATATAACACTGCTTCAGGATACTAGCAGTCACCATTTCTGTCTGACTGAAAACAGGCCATGCTATTACGAACCACGGTGCATGAATCAATGCTGAAGCAGTGATAGACTACATGGCACGGATGGAGAATTAATGAAGAAGAATCTGCGGTGTTGGGATGCGGTCGCAATTTTGCTCCTGCTGAGTGGCTGAAATGCAGTCACACAATAAAAAAAAAAATGCAAGACCGACCTTTTAAGGTTCTGCCTCTGGCCACTTGAAAACGTGTCTCTCGACCACAAAAGATGATGCACTGGATTGCACTACAGACAAGCGGGGGAGCAAAATAGATGTCCAAATATTTCCATGGCTCCTGTGGCCTTCTGCATGCATAGTCCTGGCATGAGCTCATCGGTGTGCGGCTAGTTTGTGCTCCCTCAGCACTGTTCTTTCCCAGTCTGTAAGTATCGATGTCGAAGCTAACTAGGCATTGACAAAGTCCTCTGAGCTCCCTTTCCCACTACCCACCAGACTGTGGCTCCACTTGGTATTGAGGGTAGAGGTTTTCATAAAGACAGATTAATATCTGTCTTTATGTCACCTAATACTGAAAATGTGCAGGTCATGAGCTCAGGTTTGACTTAAAGGGATAGTTTGGATTATTTTGAAGTGGGGTTGTATTAGATTCTTTTCCATAGTCAGTGTATTACCTACAGTAGATGGCAGCTGGCACGCCTCTAGTTCAGAGAAGCAGAATGGAGAACCAGCATGGAAGCTAAACAATCACCTACAAATGCACCGGGTCACTTTTTTCAATTCTGATCCGATTCTGATATCTGAATTTAGATATCTCCAATATGATACTAATAAACTGGCCCTCTTTTTTTCTTTATGATGATGATTTATTAGTTTCTAATTATTATCAGTACTAATAGTAGTAAGATTACATGAGGCTGAAACTTAACTTTTGTTTAGTGGTGAAAAGTTATGTGTCAATTGATTTGGATTCTCCAGTCAGTTTCCACTATCTAGAAAGCTTATTTAGTTTGTGTAATGTAACTTGTGTAATATTTTCCTTTAACCATGAGTGCGGTAGTTATTACATTTCTTTAATCCAACTTTATATCTGTATATCCATCTACCTTTTCCTCTGTTAGTTTCTTTGTGTTATTTTAGGACTTCGGTGCTTTAAAAGGGTTACTTTGGATTCACCAAAACCACACAATAACACAAACCAACTAAGCCATCGAGGCAGCAGTAGACCAGCAACTCCTGTGTTGTACTAGTTAAAGTTATTGATATCGCCTATGGAGTTTGGTTGGTTTGGAGAGAGCAACATTTAGCTTATTCAACAGGGGTTTCCTGTCAGAAAGAGCTGTCTGATGGCAAGGTAAAGTGGTGAAAATATTCAAAATTTAGCATACACTTAAAATGATATTGATATTTTATAGGTGGACCTTGTTTTAAGTGGCTAACATGCCAAACTGTGGATGCACAAAAACCATCTATTGTAGGTAATATTTGATAAGTATCTCACATCAAAAAGTCCAAACTATCCCTTTAATACCTGGAACACTCTGTTCGGTGGTCATCCTCAGCCAGGAGTCTGGATGATAGCACCATTTATCATCCGTTCCAATAAGGTATGCATTCTTTGTGGTTTGTAATGTCTTTTTAAGTGAGCTTACTGTATGAAACAGTTATTTCTTTAATTCCCTCTCAGCAGTTATTTTTGTAAGCTCAGATCCAAATGGAAAAAGTTGTCAGAAAGCGTTGAGGGCACCCTCTTTTGGGGGATAAGCATTCTTTTCAACTGCAGTTCAAATCTCCCAAAGAGTGTCTCTCTTGTGGTATTTAACCAACGAATAAATTGACATGAAATGTATTCCTGATAATGCAAACATTGGGAACAGAGGAGCCAGAAATAACTCTCGCAGGCAAGATGTGGAAGAGATTAAGGCTTAACCAACGAAATGAGCGAGTGGAGGCGGGAGGTTTGGAAAATGAGATGGGGGTAGGAGGGAAAGAGGTAAGAGGAGGTGAGGAGATGGTGTCTGCAGGGGTGAGAGTGTGTGTGTGTGTGTGTGTGCGTGGGGAGTCCATAGAGGGTTAGGAGACTGAGTCAAGAGGCGAGAACTTAGCCGAGAGGGGGGTGGCCCTGTGAAAAGGAACTCATAAAAGTCACATTTGTTGGTGATGCATGAGGAAGTGAAGCCAGCTTTGGCACATGTGTCTGTGGTGCTAAATTAACTGTTAACACAAATAATCAAAGTGCAGGGCCCATTGAGCGCTGGCGCCAGTGAAATGAGGGGGAGAGGCTGGCTCGCTTCTCTCTGAGAAGTTGCAGCAGGCTAGTGGTGTAGTGCAGCTAGCAGGTGGAGGTCTACCAGGGGCTTTCACAGGATGGAAGTGCTTACAAAACAGGCCGACCAGCCCACTGACAGAGGAAAGCACCGCCGCACTCCTGCTTTCCAGCTATTGTGTGGAAGCGTGCTTCTCTTTTTAGATCTTTCTTTGTAAAGCCTGACATCTCAGAGCACTGAAGGACATGGCACCAGCAATTACCTCCGTGGCGGGCTGACGGTAATTAAAATGCCACTATTGTGACCTTGAGAGTTTTGTTTTTTATCCCACAGGAGGTCCAAACAACTGGACTTCCACCCCTGTTGTGATAACACAGACATAACCATGTGGCCACAGATGCACTCTGCGTTCAGATTCTCACTTCACCCCTGATACTGGTGGGCTTTTATGAGAATCAGTATCCCTATAAACTTGAAATAAAATGTTATCCTACTCTTGCTGGAACAAGTTGGAGCAGTTGTTGTCATACAAGATAAGGAGCTCTCTGTTGTTCATGCTCATATGATTTTACTACTTAACGACTCGTTTCTAATATTTTTGGCTCATGAACCTGCAAGGGAATAAGTTGATATTTTAGAAATTCACTTATTCGCATTCAGGAGAAGATAAGCATCACTCTCAGCCAGCTAGCTTAGCTTAGCTTAGCACAAAGACCAGAAACAAGGAGAACAGCTAGTCTGGCTACGTTCAACATTTTCTCTTTTAAACAAACAATATGCACGTTATGCCACTAAGGGTCTCTGTCACATCAAACCAGTAACAAAATAAGTAGTTTGATGATGTCATGAAATTGTGTGTGATGATGGTAGTTCTCATCCTCATTGTTAAACAACCATCATAGCTGATGAAAAGTTTTATTCACACTACGTTTAGTCTTGTTCAGCTTCCTTCGTCACCCTCTGACATATCCCATGTTTTCCAGGAAGTTATAGCAACTAGCTAGCAGTGGCTTGCAGGAAACACATGTTACCTTAAATAAATTACATATTTTGCTCTGTTTTACCATTGATAAGAACATTTGGGATAATGTTTCTCATCAAAATATGTAACATGTCTAATGTTCTTAGAAATTTTTATTGCAGAAATGTTACATACTATAGCTTTACCATTACATGGGTTGTTTCCAACCTTTCTGGCTCGTGACCCCTTAAAGGATGCTTAGGAAACAAACTTATTTGGGGTTATGTCATAAGAATGATTGATACCCTCTCATATTTTTTCAATATGAAGCAGGAGCCACCAACCAGCCATAGCTTAGCTGAACACTAAGACTGGAAACAGTGGCTAACCCCCCAACATTTGCTCTTTTAATGGTCCAGATTTACAAGGATTTACTGGCAGAATATTGCAGAAATTGAATATTACATTCATAATTATGTTTTCATTATGGTGCATAATCACCATTGTGCTTTTGTTACCATAGAATGAGTCATTTTTGTCTGCAGAGGGTGTGGGTCCTCTTCCATGTCGCACTGCCATGTTTCTACAGTAGCTCAGACAAAGCAAACACTGGCTTTAGATATTTTACTTTAGCATTTTGTGCGAGTTTCACGGCCACTGTAGTTTCTCCTACACACTTGGAAAAGGAGGGTGAGACGTAGTGTTCACAATCTGCCACTAAATCCTACACACTGTTTTTTTTTTTAATATCTTTGTAATTTTTCTCCATTTAATTTCACTTTCTCGGCACACAGTCTACTTAGATGATAATTAAGCATTTCACTGCACATTGTTTGTGTACGTGATACATAAATCTTTGAAACTTGAAAATATGAAAGGAAATGCCCTGAGATAAAACTGTATGAAATGATAATCAGCTAGGAAGACATCAAATGAACAAAATTGCATTATCTGAGCCCCATGAAATAAATAAGACTAAATTGTGTTTAAAAGTAAATAGATCAAGATGTTGATAGATGAAGCCGTGTTTGCAGTCAAGTTACACATGATACCATTGATGCCTTTATGCAAAATTAAACAAATGAGCTGCACTGAAATTTGTGATCATAAGAGTGATCTGTCTTTACAAGACCATTTCAGTTCTAGTTTTCCCCTGCCAAAAAGAGGCAAGTCGTGAGGGGAAAATAAATACAACAATTTGGAAAAAGTAATACCCTGCAGCTTTGTGACATCAGCACAAAAGAAGCATGGCCCCTGATGCTCTCCACTTCCCATGCAGCCCACAACTGGGCCGGAGACCGAGGTTGCCTGGCGCCACAGTCATCATGTGTGTCAGTCACTTGCAAAACTCACTGTTTTCCTTAGAGGATGAGCTAAGCTCCTCCTTTAGCCCTAACGATTTATTTTAGACTCCAGCGTCCAGAGACCCCCTTTCTTGAAATCCCAGTTTATCTTGGCCATGTTGTTTCAATATGAACCAATCAGCTTAGCCTCCAGTGGAATGTCCCCTGAGACTTGCCTCGGTTTCCCAATAGGCCCATTCATTTTGAGGACACAAGTTTAACATCTGGTTTGTATTAACGCTCCCTACAATAGCTCTCATCTTGGGCTCAGTCACACAGGAGGGACAAGAGGGCAATCAGTCCCTACAGAAATATTATTTTATACTAAGACATATGACGAAATTATTAGCTACTTTTTGAATAAAATTGACTATGAGATAAAGTTTACCCTTTCTATTTCCCGCCCCTTTTTGTTCTGTGCTCCAATAACAGTTGAGCAAACTTGGTACCTGGCTGAAGATTGGTCAACTTTCATCTTTCCTGTTTCCTGTACTTGCTATGTGCTAGGCTTGTCTAATTGAAATGAAAACCAAATTTTAAAGGTGGTTAAAAGATGTTGCTGGAGGAGCTGTGAAATCAACTTATCACATGTCACATCTTAAGTAAGCTAATATTAGAAAATGCTAGTTACTGATATAGATTAGCAAGCTAATTAGTTAGTCTTTTGTTTACATTAGCTATCAGATATAACTGGCAAGCCAATTATTGTAGATTAGTGAGCTAGTTGGCTATTTTTTTTGCTACAGAGCAAAATGCTAGCCAATTATCAAGCTAACGATTTATGTAGATTGGCTTGCAAGTTAGTTAGTATTACGCTAACATTAGATATGTACAATGTGACTATAGCTTTCACAGATCCCCCAGCAACATCTTTTAACTATCTATGAAACTTGGTTTTTATTATTCCTAACACATACCATATCTAAGTAAAAGGAAACAGGAAATGAGCAAGTTGTCAGAGATTACAAAAGGGGCGGGACTTCGTTTGACATTTCAGGAAATATGCTTATTTGCTGAGAGTTACGTGAGAATCTTGATGCTACTCTGATGTCTGCATGGTATATATGTAGCTGGTGCCAGCAGCCAGTTTGCATAACTAGCATAAAAAATGGAAATAAGGTGAAGTGGCTAGCCTGGTGCTGTCCTAAGGTAACAAAATCTGCCTACCAGCACCTCTAAGAAGTTATAACAGATGTTTAGTTTGTTTAATCTGTACAAAAGGTCAAGAAGAAAAGTTATTAAATGAATGAACTATAACATTTTCATTAGTGAGCCATTACTGTTAGTGGTGTTGGTATGCAGATTGTTTTCCTTTTAACAGAATTAAGCTAAGGGGTACTTGGCTAGCTTCATATACCGTACAGACATGAAAGATCATTGTTATATAACTCTCAGAAAGACAGGCAATTAACATATTTTTCAAAAGTTTGAACTGTTGATATTTCTGTAAAAATAATCGGTGAAAATCTAATTTGCCATTTTATGGGGGCGTTATTGCTCTTAGGAACAGTCCTTCACATAACCCTCAAAAGACAACCTTGTAGTTTCTCCACTTTGATTTTTGTACAGATTAAACAAACAAGATATAATATGTTATTTATGACCTTAGAGGTGTTGGTACGTGGATTATTTTATATTTGGACAGAACAAATCTGGCTGTCCCCCCGTTTCCAATCTTTACTAAGCTAATAGGTACTTAGCACGAGTGTCATATTTATCTCACAGACTTAAGACATCATCTAACACAAAGAAAGAAAGCAAATAAATCTATTTCTCTGAAGGTGTAACTTTATATTTAGTTTGTTCAATCCTTTCAAAAAGTGTAAAAACATGAATTTGCCACTTTACCGTGGATTGCCAAGAAACCGGCAAACTTTCTGCTTTTGGCCAAGAAACAATCGGCCACATAACCATTAAATTACACTATAATGTTCCCACTTTTTGGTAATTGTACAGATTACACAAACACGATATAACATTTTAATTACTGAGCTTTAGAAGTGCTTCTAGATAGAGCGAGGCTATCTGTCTCAGTCGTTTCCTGTCTATGCTAAGCTAACCAGCTCCTGGCTTAAGTTTACAAATATGAGAGTGGTATAAATCTTTTCATCTAACTCTCCACAGGAAAGGGACTACACACATTTCGGTTCAAAATGCTGCTGAAGTAATGTAAAATCTGTATTTCTCATGTATCCATGTATGAATTTAGCTCTCTGTAGTTAGTGTCTCATTGCACATGTAGCTGGATGTCTTGTGCTCAATTTGGTTGACCTCCAAATGTGTGAAAATTAGGCGTTGTGCCACTGCAGAGTGCTGTGCGGACAAATCTCTGATACCAGACAAGAACACTTTAATACTCCGGTAATTAGCCTCCGTGTTCCAAGTGTATCCAGATGTACCATTGTGGGGGGTTTGTCCTCCGTGAGAACACACTGAACCAGCAGGTGCACGGCTCAGGTAAAGGCTGCTGCTCCCAGCTCCTGATAACGGACCACTTTTCCCTCTCTTCCCCCCGTCCCTCCTCCCCCCACCACCACGAGTCTACCCGTCTCCCTCTCTGCTGCTGCTGCTGCTGCTGCTGCTGCTGCTCTCTCCCTTTATCATCCGTACCACCCTGGAGTGCAATGCATTGAGGTGCCTGCCAAAACGCATGCCAAATGAAGAGCAAGCAGGGGAAGCAGGCAAGGGTGCTCTAAGTCTCTTATCTGCATGTTATTGAAATTTTCTTTTGAGAAATAATTCATTTGAAGTAACCTTCAATTAGGCTGTGTACAAAAAATTGTCTTCTTTTGACCGCTGTGTTAAGGCATTTTTACTATCTGTCTTATCATATGAGTATCTGAGACAGAAAAAAACACAATTTTTGCTTTAAATTAATGTTATCCTTTCAACAGACGGTATCTCTTAACTTAATGGAGCCTTTAAATTTATGGAAATGAATTATAAGCTTGTTATCTATTGTTTTCACTGCCAAAATAGCTTTCTCTGTATTCATAAAACAACTCAGGCATATTGTTTATATTTGCTTCATTAGTACACTGCTGTTTTGTTGCTGCATGTGGAGCCAACTTACAATGAAACTACTCTGTCAAAGGTTTATATATAATGTCACCAAAATCCAATTGACCTCTTTTAAATCTTTGTTTCTCTGTTAGACTATTGTCACAAACAAAGAAATTGCTTTTCACTTTAGTGTGCCTGAAAGCAACACAGTACAGCTCCCCCGGGCGTGCAGCTCAACATGACACACTTTCTCCAGTCTGTTTGAACAGGGTTAATCCAAAGGCACTCATCACAGATGAGACATGTCTCCACTTTAGTGATGTGATATAATGTTCATTCATCCAGCGTCACCTCTCTGACTGGTCTCTTACGCACCAGAACAAATGTATCATCTGGTTTTATGAGGTACAAAATTAACCATTTCTATACTGTTATGTCAAAAAGACGTTTCAAGTGTATGAATTTATTTGCTAAGTTAATAATTTCTTGTTCATTTTATCTGCTGCTTTCTGGGCATTGCTGAGGTGCCTTTGAGCAAAGCATAAAACCCATAGATGCTCTGGGTGCCTGACTGTGTGACAGCACGTCTGTAGATCCTGGATGGACAGAAATAGAGCCATACCACTAGCATGGCTAAAAACAATAAAATATTAATGAAAGAAAATACACTATTATCTCTAGTTAACATGTGAGTTCATCCTCATAATAACCTGCATCTAATGCCGGGATGATTTACATCTGGACTTCCTCTGCATTGTCTTCCTACAGTATATGAGGGTGGATGTGAAGGTCACTAATTCACAGGCAGTAACTTTGTGTCAGACTTCATATTAAATCCTGGCCACGCTCGGCCTGTGGCGTCTCTCTGAAGCCCAAACATGTTGACCTCTGACCTCCTGGGAGGTTTGTTTTACAGCCAGAGTTAACAGTGCTGATAGCATGCTGAGAACCTGCCCATTTGATCCTGGAGACAGTTCTCTCTGGACTATTTCACATCCAGTAAAACCAGTGTCATCCAGTAGATTATCAAAGAAATGTTCATTTATAATCCTGTGGATAACCATGCACATGTTTCCTTCTTCATTTACAAGAATTCATATTGATATCTAGTTCAGAATAGAACATGTGGGCACACAACGGCACTTTCCATGTGCTAGATTTAGAAATAATTGATGCATATAATATGTATTTAATGGTCTAGATTAGTCTCAGAGTCATGGCTACAGTAAAGTGTGGTAGGTAATGTCATCCAGCAGTTATGGGACACAGACGACACTTATTTTGTAATCTTGAACTGACAAGAGAGG
This sequence comes from Lutjanus erythropterus, assembly GCF_056507025.1. NCBI lineage: Eukaryota > Metazoa > Chordata > Actinopteri > Lutjaniformes > Lutjanidae > Lutjanus > Lutjanus erythropterus. The sequence continues at coordinate 14,556,566 of NC_139328.1, forward strand.
ATTTATAAACATGACAAGTCACCTTGTGTGTTTTACACAAGGCAGGACAGGCTCTGCACTGTGATGTACTCGTAAAAGACTTTCTGGGACTTCTCAGGGTGAACTGGAGGAGACTCGTATCATGGACGTAGTCTGGGTGATTATTAGGGGTGGAAAAGAGCATCAAAGTGTCCTGATATATTTACAATCCTGAAAATTGTGTTACTTACTCAAGTGGCAAGTAGAGGTCAATTTACTGGTAGAAAGAAATCTATTTATATCAGTGTGAACCTTAGAAAGAGTTTATAAGTAGTAACTAACTTATTCATGGATTTTTAATGCTTTATATATCTGTCACAAGTATTAATAAGTATAACTTCTATGTAAAATCCCTCAAACTGATCCCAAACTGTTCAAATATGTAATAACGCAGTAATAAATGGTGGTAATCCATTAATAAATGCACATGGGTTTGTTTAACACACACCTACAAGTTGATTATCTTGCTTGTACCATAGTCATTTCCCAACCATATGAAATAAAAGCATTGGCAGATTTTTAAAATTTCAAAATCGAAGCTTATGAAGCAAGAGCTCACCATTTCATAACAAAGAATGATTTTAGTCCATTTCCAAATCTGTGCTCTTTTGGTTTAAAAAGCCTTTCAGTATATTAACGGTTCAGTTTGTTGCCTGTTTCGTATTAATTTCATCCCTGTCTTCCTCTATCGTTTTAAGCTCTTTGGGTTTTAGTTTCTTGTGCTGTTTTTCAGTTGTATTTTTGTTCTTTTCTTCTCCATTTCTTTCTCCTCTGCTGCATCCCATTCTTCAAAAATGCTGTATTCTCCAAATAGATTGAAAGAAATGTGAAAATCAGCTATTGGTGTGTTACACTTCCTGGTCATTAGTTTATCAAGTTGCTAACTCAGCTGGCAGTTGGGTAAACTTTGACAGCTGTGCTCTTTAATGTTGCTTTGGTTACAAGCTGGGTAGTGGATGAATTTCGAACAGTGATTTAACTTGAGCCAAACCATGTGTGCTTCAAATGGTTTTAACGCACAAGATGGTTTTTATCATTTTAGGTAGTCCTTATCACGCTGATGTTTGTTCATGTGTTCATTTTTGTGGTCAGACTAGTTGGCTGGATGGGCGAGGCTCCATCCCTGATGACAACTCTGGCTCCAAATGATGTCACCAATGCAAGATGGCGGTGCTTGTATTCAGGATATTTTGGCTTCAGTTCATCCATCTTCATTTAAGTGTATGGTAAGTTTTTCCTGATATATTCCTTTCAAAAAAGTGTCTTTTTGGAAAGTGTTACCAAAATCTTAACTTAAGACCCACTTCCAGCTTTCAACTGCATCTCTCAGTCTTCATAAGCAGACAGACTTTGCTGTTTTGTCAGGGACATGGCTCAGTTGTCATTATATGACCTAAATACAAAGGGTCACATGATAACAAGTACATGGCGAGAGATTGTCACCCTGGAGTCAGATCAAAGATCAGTCTTTGGTGTTGGATGAAAATGGACTCTTTGATCTGTCTCCGACCGTCCGCTGACTGCTGGTCGGTAACTAACCTAAGCCTCACAGTAATGCTAATGTTTTTCCTTGCTTTATAGACTTCAAACTACGTTTATTTGTCAGGTTTATGTTACTGTTGTGATGCAGTGCAGACTTCTCAAATCAAAATAAACCTTGTCTGGATCCTTAAACAAAAGACAAATATGGATGTTGGGAAAAGGATAATGTGTATTTGGAAGCTACTCTCATTACAAAGTTTGTTGTTTGGCAAATGGCTCAGAAGTCTTGGATGTCACAGCTTTTCCAACAGCACATGAGCACACCATACTGGCACACAAATGGACCCATGCTTACAATTGTGTTACCGTGAAACAGTGACATAACACAGACAAAAAAGAAAGCAAATTAAATGTTCACTTTGGTAGATTACAATCTCTCCAAGCAGATTTTCAAACACAATAGCAACAATACAAAAATCTATAAGCTTTGTTCGTGTTTAGTTTTTGTTTTGGGAAATGGTCAGCAGAATGTACAGTATGCGTGACTTGCAGAGAACTGGCATAATTATGCAAAACCACCAGTGTGACCTTTAGAGTAAAAATGAGCAGCAGCTTATTAAGACTGTAAAAGGTCAGTAAAAGTTACATATGACCCTCCTGCAGTGCAAAAAGGAGTCTGTGTTTAGTGCGTGGTATGTTAGGACCTTGAGAGATACAAGATTATGAAACTCATGTTACTACTTAACGAACCTTATTGCATTCGTCCTTATATCAGATTTTCCTATGACACGGATAATCATCGTAATCTAATCAGTGTATTCAGACTCCAGAGTCATTTTAGCCACTGATGTAACAACTGGTTTGTAACACGGGACATTGGTCATTTTGGCAACCAAAACCTTTTTAAAACATGGAATTCATTTGAGACTGCAAGAAAATGCTGTAATTTTCTGTTGATGGATGAATGGAAGTAAATGGAGTTCATCTTATCAGCGATTGAAACAGCAACATATTTGGTTAACAGCCAGCTCTGGTATTCTTCTTACCCTAGAGTTTTAGCTTCATCCCTCCCAAAAGGCAGAGGGTAACCAAGTACAGATACTTAGTTACTAGTACTAGTTTTCAGGTATCTGTACTTTACTTGAGTATTTATTTTCTGACTTCTTAGTTTTTCTCCCTCCATTTTAACACAAATATCTGTACTTTCTACTTCTTACATTTTCAAAACAGGCCCATTACTTAACTTTAAAAGCATTTGAGAGGAATTATTGTTCATTTTTTATTTTGCATCAATGCGCTCCACCTTCCCAATATTAAGACTGAGGGATGGGACAATAATACAAGAAAAGACAAACAAGACAAAACGATGTACAAAATATATACATATAAAATATGTTACAAGATGTAACAAGATGAAAGTGATGTCACAATACAATAAACATGTAAAAGACATAACAAGAACAACATGATAACACTGACAAGACATAACAAGACAGGAAAACATATAAAAGACATAAGACAAGAAGACAGAAAAACAACCTATCAAGCTGAAAACAACGTAACGGGATAAAATTGGTGCAACGAGATGAACAACATAAATGACATAAGACAAAAGACGTAACAAGACAAAAGCGACATAACAATAACAAGACAAAAAAAAACAACAACAAAACAGGTTCAGTTATCGCTGCACAGAAAGAGATGGTAGAAATGTCCTTGAGTCAGGCTTCTTTGTACTTTTATACTCTGAGTACATTTCAGAGCCTGTACTTTTTTCTTTTACTTGAGTAAAGAAGTTGAATCAGTACTTCTACTCCTGCTAGTCTCTTGTTTTTACACAAGTATCTGAGTAAAGACTGGGGGAACTTTTGCGACCTACAGAGTTAACACTTGATTTCAATTTGCTCATTCTCACCCCTTTAACTGAGATAGAAAACCCTGTAGTGCCAGGCTGAAACTGAAAATGTGATGCAGCGGTGCTTCTGAGTGAGTCTCGCTTCACAGACCATCTGTCTTATTGATGGCCCAAAATATCTAAGCCCTCGATTTGATGTCACAAACTTGAAATCGAGGGCACAACAGATAGGTGTTATTTCAACAAGACATATTGGCTTGAAAATGGTGGCAATAAAATATGTTTTTGGTTTTTTTTTTACATATGGGACAGCTATTTCTAGGTCAAGATCCCTTCTGGGTCAGACTGCAAACGATTTATTTTGGAAATACATGAACCTGAACCTATAAATCAGTTGAACTCAAAATGATTTAATGCATAGTGCTGGACTGAGAGCAGTGGCGATATTATGGAGAATATCCATATGTTTCAGTTATTGACTTGACTGTACTCAAATAAAATCTGCAAAAACATGTACTCATGTAGAGGAACTGCTACTGTGGATATGACTGGAATAATTAAAAACACAGATGGCCTCCCTCAGGTAAAGGTAAAGAAGTGAACGTACACCTGTTTTTAATTTGGGCTCATTTAGGAGATAATAAAAATAAACCTTTCATCATTAATTGATTATTCAATACATGTGTGTTCATCTCTTCACTGTGACCTGAAGAAGACCGTCTGTGGTTGATACAACAGCATGACACGGGAGTAGATTTCACTCCTGTCCTGTCCCACAACCACAAAAATACTCCAGTCTCGTTCCAAACCCATGACAGAGTGAAAAAAAGATCCTGTCCATCCCAGTCCCCTGGTCAATAGTGAAAGTTTTTCATTTCTCTCAGTTTCTCAGAGACCGTCTGGACTATACCGTCTAAATACTCATATATTAAACCATAAAGTTTAGTATATATGACACATCATTCACAACATTTATTTGAATGGAAGAAGTCAGATGTTGCAACTGACCTCAACCCTGTCGCAACACAATCGAGAGGCAGTTATAACATGTTAAAATACATTACATTTCACTAATTAACTTTAGAATTTTGTCTCAATAAGCTAGTGTTATTTTATCTATTTAATAATTTATGCATAGAACATAGTCGTACCTTCAGTCAATGTGCAGACTTTTTCTTTGAATATTGCACAAAACTGCAACAATCACTAGTTTATGTAAAAAAAAAAAAAAAGTTGTGTGGTGTGTTTTGAAATGGCTGCTCAGCTTCAGGACGGTGCAATAACTTGTTTCAACTGTCCCCACTCTATCAGCTATGACAAAACATCATGTGCTAACTAGACACACTGACCTGACATGTACTAACCAAGTCAACAATGCAACAATACAAACTCAGTGAGTTTTGAATAATTCATGCAAAAGACCAGGACAGCATGATAAAAATACAGCTCATGGAAAAAACCTTTCACACATATTTTTAATTCAATAAATGTAGCAGCAGATGTTGGATGTGTCGTGTGATTTCCAGCTGGGGGGAGCGTCCAACTGAGCGTGTGCAGTATGAGTGTCATCACATTGTGTCAGAACTCCAACCCAGAACAGCCTGAGATTCATACTAATCTCTTCACTTTTTTTCTCTCCAAAAAGAAAGAAAATGGTGTTTCCCAAACCTTTAAGTGGTGAAGTTGGATGTCAACTAGACCGGGGGTTATAAAACTTTTTCACGTCAAGGACCTCCACAATAGATGCCCATTAGACTCAGAATGATTCTTTTATTTTTAGATTTGAAGGTAATAAAGTCCTCATAATCAAATGATCAAATTGGATCACTATAAATTACAATCAGTCTGAAGGGTTAATCCTATTTATTCCTTTGTTGTTCCACCTGTCAAAAAAAAAAAGTGATTAAAGTTAAAATATTCTCTTCCTCTTTTTGCTGGGGACCCCTACAACCTACTAAAGCCTGAAAGCCACTGAACTAGATAGTCAGCATCTCTTAGTGATTTCTTGTGGAGAGCATCTTCAACCACAAGCTTGATTTTCACCAAAATCTATAATACAGATGGATTAATGATGTATGAATTTAAAAACACCAACCACAACTTGCTTAAACAGGATGTAGACAGAATTTACAGCTCCTCAGTTCCTGATGCAGTGATTTAAAGCAGATACAACATGATTAAATATAAAAATAATAAACAGTACAAATGGCTTGGGGCAATACCTCTGACAAAGCGCACTTGATTAAAGTAAATATCTGACTGAAAACCAAACGGTGCAAATACCCAGCTGGGTTTTACACAACAACACATAATTGAAATTGATTTGTAGACTGTTTCATCCAGGAATATTGGTATATATTCGGGTTTAAAGTGTTATAAATCTAGCTTTATTTTTCATATACAAGCTCTAACAAACAGTCCATGAGTCCATAATGTCTGCTCTCAGTGGAGCAGCTCCACAAAATATCAAATGAAGCAATCACTGATAAGAACTGTAGCCGTCTGGTTTCTTGGTTTGGTAGCGAGTGGTCCATATCTACGTGACCATTACTAAAATATGCTTTTGAATGAATTATGCTTTAATGCATGACATGAAATTGCCAAGATAACTGAACTGATATTTAGCAGCAACATTGCATAATGTCTTTGAAGCTGAGTTTTGGTGGCGCCTAACAAAACGAGCAGTGTATTTTAAGAAAAACACCAAATCTAATGGAACGCCGTAAAAAAGAAAATAAAGGAGCCTTTCTGATCAAACAATGCTTTGTGAGAATGAAGCTAATAAGCTCTAAGTGTCCATTAAGAGGGTTCCACATTAACTACCTCATCCCAGACTCTTTTACCACACGTTTATTTCCCAATTAGCAGTAATCCTCTGAATGGCTGGCAGAGCATCTTGCTAGCCTCTCTGAAATAGACCACAATTAGACGCATTGTATTGAATTAGCATTGTGGAGCCTGAAGTTTCGCTGCTGCTGTGAGGCCTAGTGTTTTATTTGTCACCTGGGAGCAGTGCTCTGAGGCCAGGTCACAGCTCCACACAGCAGGGACCCTGTAAATCGCCTGCTGCTGCCGCCGAGGCTGACCTGCAACAGGGCTGCCATTCAACCATCTTGTGAGGAATGTCTCCTGCACCACTGGGGGGGTTGAACGGAAGTTAGATGTGGTTTAAAGGGAACAGACGGATGAACCGTGTACGGACAGTGTTTCCTTTGAAAAGCCATTCAAAGAATCCTTTGAGAGCGCCTGTGTCAGCTGATTACAAGTCCTTTGACTCTTTTTTTCTGGTGTCTAATGTGCTAAAAACCCTCCAACCACTCACACCACAATATAATACACTCCAGTATTGTACTTTAGTAGAACTTCAGGCACTTTAGCATCTCCATGTTATGCTAGTTTATAGTTCTCACCCACTAAATGTCAGAAGTAAATATTATTTGGTTTTTCCTCTCAAAACATGATCTACCTCTAAAACTGTCAGCACATCTGAAACCTTGACAGCTATGGCATTAAAATACTGCTACATGTTAATGCATTAGTAATAATGATCTAAAAATATATTTATACAAATATATAACATTGTAAAAAAGAGCCACTGAGCATAATGAATACTTAAAGTTTTGTTATATTAAATATATCTGACTTATTCTGTACTTTCATTTGAGTAAAAGTGGACTTCAATTGTTCTTCTATCAGTGGAAAAGGTTTTTTAAAATTTATTAAACTAATTTTAATAATTAAACTAATGTCAGTTGAGTGTTTAAGCCATATACACAGTGCTATCTAGTGCTGTCAGATAGGTAACGTAATTTTAGCATTATATCAGTTTATCATTAAATACGATAATTGTAATTAAGTAATTTTGCCAATTCTACACTTTCACTCAGGTAACATTTTGAGTATCTTACTTTGTTACTACTTTATTTAAATAAAATACCTTTTTCTTCCACTTCCACTGCTCCTCTATCACTGGAAAACATCAGATCTTTAAAATGTCATTAAGCTAACGTCACTGACAGCTCTTAGCTAACTAATGAGTTGAGCTGATGTCAGCTAGCTTATGGTAATATTAGCAATATTTCAGTTTAACATACAATAATGCCACACAACACAATGCTGAAGTTACCTAATTGAGCTTTGAGGTAAACAGCAAATAATTCAAAAACAAGTTTTACCCATTAATCCAGTTTAAACAATTGGAATTTACCAAAATCTAGGCACGAATAGGCTCAAGGCTAATATTAGCCAATCAGAAAAATATATGCTTTAGGTCAGTGTGACTGGATGCACCTTATGAAAGAAGTGTGCGTTTTTTAATTGACTGAAATTAAAAACATAGTAAAAGTATTTATCTACCCATACAGTATGCACAAAATATGTATTTATATATAGAACATTCACTTGCCACCTGCCCCTTGTCGTCTATTTTTGTGCACACCCTACTCTAATGTATACACTGTGCTTTTACATGCTTGGAATGACAGAAGAAATAATAAAGGCAAAAGGGAATTGTTATATGAGACTGACAGCTAGAATGACAGGCAAGTTGTCTGTCAATCAGTGTCACTGTTGCCCTGGTTAAGGAGACTCACACCACTTGCAAACATACAGCAAGTGAGCAAACTTGAGCAGATGGTGGTTGAAGGTTGTACAGATATTGTACGAGCAATGTTGCAGTGGGGACAGTTGATGTGTAGTAACAGCCACCCATTTTCCCTCAAAACCTTGTCCCTTTTAAGGATATTCCTCTTAAAAGGGTGCTATATAACGTGCCTCTTCTCAACCACATAAATTAGTCTTTCGTTGTCTCTGTTAACTGCTTTGATGAGGAGAAACTGAAAAATTAAGTATGTCAGTGTTGATTTTGACCAAAGAAAATAGGTTGGAGGTGTGCAAAACTTTGCAAAAATAGAAGCAGGGCAAGTGGTTCTTCAAACAAGCCTGTCCACTGATGCACGGCGCAGGTTAGGCCATCCTCATTGAAAAAGCTGAAACAGATATTCACTTGCTTGCTCCTCCACATCACTCTCTAGTTAGGAAGAGTTAGCAATGATGTTAGCCACACCGTGCATTACTGATAGTACTCTGAGGGTGTACATAGAAGATCCGTCCCACTTGTTGGAAATTAATTTTTTAAAGGCTAGTCTACTCCATCCTTTACGACAGGTTTTGGACTGAAGGTTATTTATTATATAATAAATACAAATACTCTTATTGACTATTTCCTTCACATTCATGCTGAGAGAGCAGAGAACTTTGAACCTGATGCATAAAAGCACAAATCGGTGCACAAAAACACCACCAGAATGCAGGTAATGAAGTGTCTCTTCTGGGCGTGGACCTCCAGACCCCTCGCATCAATTATGTCCCACTGGGAATACGTCCCTTATTTTTCCACACTTTTTTCCTCTTAAACCTGTCCTTAGATTAGTTAGTACGGTAGATTAGGTTTTATTTTATAATATCTAATGTTTCAATATCATGCTCATATAAACATTATGATGACACCTCATTATGAGGCTGCTTGGTGGGTTACACACAAACGCTCATGAGGCTGCAGGAGAGAGAAGAAGGAAAATACTGTTGTGATTAAAGGGGTCAGTTGGGACTTCTGGCTCTAGATGGAAAAATGGCGTGAAACACTCAGCCTCGCTCTGTGCAGCCAAAAGCACCACGACTTGTGCGTCATCAAATTACCACGAGTGCTGCCAGTCTCAATTGTAGGGTAACATAATGAGTGTGCTTTGCCGTAATAACGAATAATTGCAATTCTAATGGCACGGCGTATTTGTCTTCAGCTCTGTATAGTTTAGTTTCATCATACCTCCCACTGTTTTTTCTTTCTTTCTGTTGATTCCATCTTATCAGTAACCTTTCAGCCCGCTGAGACAATCACGTTAGAAGACTGTATTCACATGAGACAGTAAGTGTCACGAAACACTGCAGAGGTCGTCTGAACCTCTGATTACATTCATCCTCCTGCAGAAACCACTATCATCAGCCGATTCTCCATTATTCAAGCACAAATGACAGAGAAACACTTGAGCCAGAGTTTGTCAGTGAGTTGATGCTTGCCTCCAGCTAGTTGTGACAGTGAATAGCCCATGACTGGAGCACAATTAGCTGCAGCAGCAGGGGGCCGACCTTAACAATGCCGTTGTTTTCCTCCTGGCCTGCCATTGCGGTTCAGTTTTATGGCCATCCTAAGCACACGTTTTAACCTCACTTTGGCATTTACTGGGTACACAGTCGGTGGAGACGTGATGTAAGGAGTGAAGAAAGTCAAAGACGATAAAATATTTATCGCCTTTATTATTTAATGTAGTTTTAGTGGCGGCGTTCGTCACCTTCAGGCAGGCCAAATACTCTACACTCAACAACAACATAAACACTTTTGTTGTTGCTCCCATTTTTCACGAGTTGAAATAAAAGACTTTGAACTTCTTCTATGCATACAAAAGGTTTATTTCTGTCAAATTCTGTTCACAAATTTGTTAAAATTCGTGTCAGTGACTTCTTCTCCTTTGCCAAGATAATTCATACACCTGACAGGTGTGGCATATAGAGTAGGGTGACGTTAATGATATATTGATCACCAAATTGGAAATGTCCCTGGTTATCTTTTCCAAAATCTAGTCACCTTAATTATATGAAAGATTGTTGGTACACAGCAATACTGTCTAAAACAAAACTAATGGTAACGTGCATATCTAGATAACAAAAAGAAGACTTTGGATATATCGTTAATGTAATGTAACATGAAGTGAACTCATTCACCATCTGGGTGCATCTGTCTTTGGGTTACTTTGCTGAGTTAGTATGTTGGTGTGTTTCCTCTGTTCCTCTGAAAAATTTGATGTTTATTTGCACACCAGTTGTTGAAATTATATTATTAGTCCCTGATGATTGGCCTCGAACACAAAGAACTTCCATGTACGGCTCTGTTTACTGTTTTTCTTTTCGACGTTTCAAAGTTTTTTTTTTCAAGAGTTGAGGCAGAGTTGTCACCGCAGCTGCACATGTCACTATCTTATGCATGTTGCTGATGTTGTTCTTCCGTGCTGGTAGGTGTTCTTTTTCTTCTTTTGGTATTTAAAGACAGACTACAGCACATGCAGGCGTGTATGCTATCTCTGTCAGGTCCAGAAGAATTGCTTATGGTACCTACAGTACTGTAAAAAAAACAAAAAACAAAAAAAAAACAAGTACTGTCATGTTTTCAGAATTTTGGCATCGACTTGGTACCAAAGTATTGGTTCTCTTGACATCTCTACTTATGCCGTAACTCAACCAACCCAAACCAGCAAAGACAATGAGTACTAACCAATCAGAAGCAGGGTAGGGCAGGTCATGACTTTGCCCTCCTGGGAAAAGAAAACATTGGTATATGTATGTGAAGTACCCATAGTTCAGTGTCTAAAAATGTCTTTTTTCAAGATATAACTGCACATTTTCGAGTGGCCCTCTATTGTGACCAGTCCAAGGCACACCTGTGCAATAATCACCTGTCAGATGGCTGGGTTATTTTTTCTTGATCTAGCTGATGAATCTGCTTTAGCTCTTTTGCTTAAACCTGTGAGCACTAAATGGCGTATTTATATTTTTGTTGAGTATATTTGTAGTTTGCATTGCTAGTAAAATTATATAATGAACTTCATAATGAACAGTCAGGTGTTCATAGTTCATGAATGCATCGATGCTGCAGAAACCTGACATTTGCAACTTGAAAAGGCACGCTGAGGTGACCTGTGCCAGCTTGTGGTTGGACCTGTGAGTGCACGTTGCTGGTTAGAATCGGCACAGTCAGGGCTGAGAGTTGAAAGGGCGAGGGAGGTGGTGGCAAGAGTGCAGCGCGGAGCAGTCAAGGATAGACCTCCAGTGTTCGCAGAGGGAGGGAGGCCGGCCAGCTCGGGTTCTGGGGGGACTGTGGGGCTCGTGGGCTGGCTGGGAGGGGGGGTGGTGGCGGTAGTGGCGGGCAGGAGGGTTCTCTAACCGAGAGACTGTAACTCATTGTAGCCTGACTCCACTGGCTTGGGTGGCAAAGATCGTGAAGTCCTGGACATTCATCAACCTGCCGAGGAGGGCCGACTGACTGGAGCCAGGGTCTGTTTTCTTCCCCCCTTCTTCTCCCTCTCACCGTGTCAATGGGATCCAGTGCGACTGTGCCGAGGCAGCCGCCCCGAGGAGACAGACCTGGGTCAGTGCAAATAATCAGGCCCCTGACGCCTCGCCTCGTTACTGGGCGAGGGGGGAAAAACCCAAAGCTGAGTGTGGGGGATCCCAAAGGAAACTAAGGGACAGGGGTCGGGCAGTGGGTCTGTCTTTCGAGGAGGGAAAGGTCATGAAGTGGGCATGCCTACACAAGGATAACAACACCAACACCGTTATGGTATACATTCAACATGGTCTTAGTTTCAGTTTTAGACTTTGATATGTAATTAGGATGGAATTAGTTTGAATATGAGGATGCATCGCAACATGTAATGATCCTTTCTTTCATCCTACTATATTGTTGTTACTTTCCCTCTCTGAAGTCTTTGTCGTGGACATGAATACATGTAAAAACCCAATTAGAAATCTGGTTACATGGCCAAGAAATCCATGTTCTTCAGGAGAAGTCTAGCTGGGTAAGTGAGGTAATCCTCCACCACAATTATGGGTGCTGGGTTTCCCGTATAAATAACATTTAACAAAGTTGGGTTTCTGCAGACAGCTGTCTCTAATGAAACTAATGGAACATTTTGGGGCACCAGAGTTTCAATGAGAATTACCCATGAATATTTGAAGCGGTGACATTATTGTTATTATGAATCTCATCAGAGAAAAAGACAATCAAAAGTTTACTTGACTCGTCAAGCAAGTGTTGAACGCGATCGTGTAGGGAGCATCGTGCTCGCACTTGTCTCATGCTTGCAGGACTGCATTTGTGCATGTGGGGCAGCCTTTCCACTTTTCAGATACTGTTCTGTGAACTCGTATCAGGTGCATCTTACATCTATATGCAAAAATTTTGAGGCTAATTAAATGCCGTGGGGGGTAGATCCATTTTTCACTCTTTATCAGTCCTTTTGCCTTTATCTTTCACTCTTTTGCTGCAGCCGACACAACGTCTCTACAAAACTGTTCAGTATCAATTTTGAGACACGTCAGATTGTGCAATGAATGTCTGGTGAATTGCAGAGCTACAATGTAAGTAGATCAATGAAAGATGCACGCAGAGATCTGCACCACTTTCATTATTGAGTCACAACCAGTGGAAAGAGGGCATCATGAAATGTCAATTCAGCTACATAAATATGTTATTTCTAGTAGCAATATTTATTTATTCACCCTTTATTTAGTTAGGGAAATCTGATTGAGATACTACATGTCTTCCTCCAGACAGTCCAGTTCAAGCATTGTGCTAGCTGAATGCTAGCTAACTCAAACCACACTTTTGTGGATTCAGCTCAACATGCAACAACTGAAAAACTACTTAAAATTTAATTTCATAACAACTAGGATTGGAACTGGAGAGAATTGAAAAGAAGTTTATTCTTCCCAGTTGGTATTACATTTATTATATTGTCTATATTATGTTACATATGTGCATATAAGTGAAGATTTTTTATGTCACAACTTTGAAGCTAAATCAGCTGTTAGTGGACTCACAGTATGATCAGACAACTGTTTTTGATTTCACCACATTTCTCTCACAATTGTCAACTTTCATCAGGGACAGCCCAGAACTGCAGAGTGCAAAAAGGTTTTAACCCAGTCACTTTCCTTATAAACACACTTGGTGTCGTAATAAAGCTTTTAACTAGGTGACAGATAAAACAAGAAATGATCAGTCACCCACTTAATTCCTATGGTATTCGTAGCTTTCTCATGCCTCAGACTGTTCAGGGTCGCAAAAACATGGCTGACCTTTAATAACATCAGATGGGAGGAAACCACATCGTGGACGGGGCTAAAACATTAGTCTGGACATGAGGGCTTCACTCTGTAAGTCATCAGCAGCTTTCCTATGACTTGGTCCCAGTGATAATGGCGCTGAGTCAGAGCCTGAGCTCTGAGCATGGGAAAATGTAAAGGGAGGAATGTGCGGGGGAAACACTGTCTGCTCTGATGGCACTCCAGAGTCTGCTCTGCGTCCTCTCCGAAAAGAGCTTTGTCTCTATTATGACTCAGGTCCTGTGTATTTACATTAACTGAGAGATGTTATATGATTGCATTTAACATTCATTTTCTGTATTCATGTTCTGGTTATGGTCTTTCACCATTACTTACTGCTTGTAAACAGGTTTAGGGAGTAACAGATTATGAGATATGCAATTACTACACAAAAAATCAGATTACAGATATATTTAGTAAAAATGAGGATTATTCGCAGGATTGCAATTTTATAGTACATTTTAAAATAAAGAACAATACACTATCATGCACAGACACGTACGCACATTATAATAGCTAAATTCCTGGTGGTGCGGCTGTGGCGCGTTACGGCTATGCCATGTCAGCTGGAGCTGATCGCAGCCATTCCACACATTGCTTGATTCCACCAGCAGCACCACAGTGCATCCCAGAAGTAGCTCTCGAGTCCACACTGCTTCAAATACATGCAGAGTCTATTTATGATGGATGCCGCGTCAATAAGCACCGAGCAGATCGGGCTGGGCAGGAAGTCGGACAGAAAAGGCAGGAAGTATCTAGTTAATTTTCAAAATAACAGACCCCGTGCAGACTCACGATCATAAAGACATACAGAAAAGAAACAATTTCACCACATCGCCTGCTTATCCATGGTAGAAGCACAAGGAGCAAGGAACGAGGATCTAATCAAGAAAATCTGAGCAAGTAAACATAATCAGGCAGGCAAAACGCTCCGCTGATGAAATGCTTCTGAAACGCTGCTGGTGGGGCTTGCAGTCATGTGGAGGACGGATCACAACCGTGGCGCAGACGTGCCGTGACACTCAAGTCTCACAACACCAATCTGATCCAGAGTGAAAAAAATGCTTCACTGGGTGCAAACTTCACCATTATTTTGTCTTTAAATCAGAAAAGAGGAACAACATCACAGTACAGTGACAGTTCTGCCAGCTATGAAAATACTGTCATCATCCAAGAACTCAACATCTAATTTAAATAAACATTTACAGGAAAGACCAACCAGTGATGTTACCTACACAGAACAACCGCTAACTTTAGCTATCCAGAAATCCAACTATCAACACTACTGACTATTTTGGGACTGTAGGTGGTGATGCTATTGATGTCAGTTTACTTGAAATTTGTGTGTGAAGTGTGATTAGCATAACATTACCTGACAAAGTAAATTTAAATGTGCATAATTACAGCTATTAATCTTAATGTGCATCCACAAATAACAAAGGAAGGAATATCTGGACAAAAAATTAATAAACTTTCAGTGAACATAAAACATTATATTTGGCTACACAATTTCACCATATTTAGTACTGAGGTAACCCAAGAGGAATGGAGAGTAATCAAGTTACATTACTTTACAATTATGATATTTGGATTAGGTTGCAGACTACAATTTTAACAGGTGATTAGTAATTTGTAATTTTATCAGAATACATTTTTAAAATAACTCTTCTAACCCTGCTTGCATGCAGTAGCAGCTCGGTAGAATCTCTCTGTGTTGGCCTGTTTTATTTCAAGGCTTGTTGAAGCGTCTTGTCTCTCGATTTATGCACTTGTATCATTTTATCTACTTGGAGCTGGATGATTTGATTTAGAGCATGCTGAAATACCCCGACTGTGACCTGCTTCCACACTCATGTCTCCATTTTCAGCAGCGGATAAATTTCTCTGCGAAAGTCATCATTTATTCTCATGCCGACGTCATTCTCCTCCGCTCATTTGCCGTCCTGCCGCCGAGCCAAACTGAGCTCATTATCCCTTTGGACGAGAATATTCAGACATTTGCTGCACCTTTTGTGCTTGTTAACAGTCTCTGTCCCTCGCTACTCATCACTTTTGAGTTCTCACTTCCAAATATCCTCCCCCTCCACTGCCCCCCCCTTCTTTTTTTTTTTCTCTTCTCTGCAACACCACCACCTCCCCCAAGGCCTCATGGGAGCTCAGCAGTACAAATTTCCGTTTATACCAGTGGCTGGGGCTGACGACACCGCAGCGCTCTACCCCACAGATTGACGAGCCCTCAGATGCCGATTTACTGTACATGGCAGCCACTCTGGAGCCGCCGCACATCTGGAGTGGAGTACGCTTACTGAAAAACAGGGGCCAACCTTGGCCCAAACAAGTGTAGCAGAGCAAAACCGATGAAAGGCAGCCCCCCCCTCCTCTACACACACACACACACACACACACACACACACACACACACACACACACACACACACACACACACACACACACACATCCTCAACCACCGCCCCCTCCCTCCCCTGCTCCAGAGCCCAGATCTCTCAAGCTATTACAAAGACCTTGGAAGGACTGGATTCTGTAAACAAAAACTTGAGAGAGGCATTAAGAGACATGGTGGAGCTAATGATGTGATTGTGGTGGGAATGTCTTCACCGGAGCTGCTGAAATCTCCACTTTGAAAGTGTGAAAGACTGTGTGTGTGTGTGTGTGTGTGTGTGCGTGTGTGTCACAGTGAACACATTCTTGGAAAAACAGCGAACCTTCAGCTTTGACAAAGTTTGCAACAGGAACACTTCCAAAACTGACAACTTTAAAGAGAAAAAAGGAGAGATGTGAATAATACATAAATTGTATGTGACACATTTATTTTCTTTACATTTCCTGGGAATTGTATTTGGCTTATAGACGTGACTAAAAATACATATATGAAAAAAAAAAACACAGATCGTGAAAACATTAATAATTAGATGCCTCAGAGATTCAGAATAATTTCACAAACTGACATGGCATCCAAAAACAACATAAGAGAGCAAGTTGGCTTCCTGTAGGAACTTCATATTTTGTAATCTGGTCTTTTGCAATAATTCACAGCTGACATTGTTCCCCACAAGAAGGAAAGGTTTCATAAAGCTGGGACCAGGCCAAGTCAGGAAAAAGACACTGAAAAAATGTCAGAACATCATGCAACATAAAGCAGAAGTGGAGTCTGTGACTGTCTTCTTTTCAAAGGACTCAATAAGGTCAAATAATTATGCATTTTGTGTCACAAGATGATGTTTAAATCAGAGGCGGCAAAAGCACACAACCGATTCAACTTTTTAACTCAAGTAAAAAATATATAAAAGTAAAAAGTTGCCCTCTGAAGGACATTTCTACATGGCGTATCTGTACAAAGGTAACTAAATGTCACGTTTTCTCCGCTGCCTTTTACATTGTTATCTTATCATTGTTGTCTTATAGTGTCTTTTTTGTCTTTTACATCATTTTAATCTTATCGCTTCTTCAGACTCATTTTTTGTCTTGTTATGTCTTAGTACATAATTTTACATCTTTACATCTTATGTCTTTTACTTTTTTTTGTCTTTTACATTATTTTTTGTCTTGTCTTTTATGTCGTTTTTCGTCTTGTTGGTCTTTTTTGTCTAGTTACATCTTTAACGTCATTTTTATCTTGTTATGTCATTTCCGTCTTGTAACAAGCCCGTTTTGAAAATGTAAGCAGTAAAAAGTACAGATATTTGTGTTAAAATGTAGAGAGCAAAAGTAAAAAGTTGTCAAAAAAATAAATACTCAAGTAAAGTACAGATACCTGAAAGCTCTACTTTGTTACTTCCCTCCTCTGGTAAAAGTTGGTTAAATCTCCAACCCACATTTTCTAGATGTTCTTACATTATATTCTCATGTGTAAAACCGTACAGCAGGCTGTGTTCAGCTCTCAAAATGTGTTCTACATCCTGCCGGTATTACTCTCAGATCTGGCTGTTGCAGAGCTCAAACCGCAGAGACGACGGCGTCAGGAGTCTCTCCTGCTCACCATATTGAAAGTGTGTTACTGTGTGTGTGTGTGAGAGAGTGTCGGTGCGTCTGTGAGTGTGTGCGAGGTAAGAAGTGTCAAGGAATTCATTGTCTGTTCTCCACCTGTTATTATTCTGGTCCCAATCAACCTGCTAGCCAGTCTGGAGCCAGTGGCCATCTGGAAACACTGCTCTGTTTATAAACTTGGCAAGGATCAGCACTCCGGGGCTCTGACCTCCCACACAAATCTGGAAACAATTAGAGCAAGACAGTCTGGCTGATTACTGCGAAAGGGCCCAGCGTGGATCCCACTGACGGCTGCGGGGACGCCAGACCCTTGTTAGAGAAAATGCAAACTCAGTGTTACACAAAAACCTTCGCACTATTATCACACAGACACTTACACTTTCAGGATTATGTAGCCCTTTTTCATCTGGAGTCCCTATTTTTGTATTTTATGACCTCTTTTTTTGTTCTCACAGACTGAAGGGCACACACACAACCACCTACACGCACAAACAAACACAATTTATTGATCTTTTTTTTGCATTGTTCACAGAGTGACTTGCACCTCGCTTTTTATTTAAGGAAACCGGCTCCCATAACCTCCATCCACATGTTGACTCATGCTTGTGAAAACTGCCAACGTAAAGTCTAAATTTAGAAAATGCCTTTGAAAAAGGAAAACAATCAAAGGAAAAGAGAAAAATCTTTACTTAGATAATGTTTTTTTGGTCGTTTAACGTCTTCCTTTAATTCTGTTGCCTTAAATAACCTTTATAAAGCTCACATTCATTAAACACACACCCTGACTGTGCCTGTGTAACACCAACACGCTCCAGAGCATTTGGTGACAGCTCAGGAAAGGGGTTTCCTTCGCACAAGAGCAGGGGGTGACCAGGGGGTCACTTCACATCATGATGTTATTGAGAGGTTGTCTGCTTCAGGTTGGACCAAGTCACAATTCTCAAGTCCCAAGCCAAGTTCCAAGTGAAAACAGGCAGGACACTAGTCAAGTCATGAGTCAAAACAGGCAAGTCCAGAACCAAGTCACAAATCAAAACAGGCAAGTCCAGAATCAAGTCACAAGTTAAAAAAGACAAGTCTCAAGCCAAGTCCCAAGTCAAAACAGGCAGGACCTTAGTCAAGTCATGAGCCAAAACAGGCAAGTCCAGAATCAAGTCACAAGTCGAAAACAGACAAACCTCGAGCTAGATTCTAGATCAAGTCTGAAGTCAAAACTAGCAAGTCCTGAGTCAAGTTTGAAGTCAGTACCAGGAAATCCCGAGTTAACTCACAAGTCAAAACAGATAAGTCCCAAATCAAGTTCTAGGTCAAGTCCCAAGTGAAAACAGGCAAGTCCTGAGTCATTGCTCAAGTTATTAATTAGTATTATCCCTGATAACAAGTTAGGTACAAACTGTTTAAGCATATCCTACCCTACCCTGCCCCACCCTGCCCTGCCTGCCCTACACTACCCTGCCTTGCCCTACCTAATAGCAGTCATGTTTTTTCCACATATGAGTTAAAATCTCATGAACACACCAAAGTCAGAATGAATAGCAATGATGTTTGTGGATTTGGTGAATCAAGAGAAATTAATTGATTTGTGGAACATTTTAAGTAACATAATTTTTACTGTTTGGTGTATTTTAAAGTCAAAAGGCTCGAATCTGAGTTGCAAGTCTTTTTTCACTTTGTCCTGTTCAATCTGCAGTTATCAAATTTGTGACTCAAGCCTGACTCAAGTCAAAGTCATGTGACTAAAGTCCACCTCGCTGACATACTCTTACTGTGCCTGTGTAATACCAAAATTCTCTGGGAGTCAACCCAGTTCAGTAACAGCTCAGAATAAAAAGGGTTTCCCACACAAAAGAGCAGGGAGTGACCTGGAGGTCGCTTCAGATCATGACATTATTGATTAGTTGACTGCACCACTCTTCACTAAATCTGTACAATCATTGTCCTGACAGGCAAAATTGCAACCCATAATTGACAAACAAGCATTTGAGTTTATACAAACATTTGATTAAATTCTAATTAAATTTATTCAATTTATTAGCATTCATTTGCAATGCAATTTATGCATATTAAAGCAAACAAAAAGTCTGTCGTTAATTAAAAAAAAACAACACTATTTCTTTTTTGTGATGTTGTAAATGGATGTCTGTGCAGTGATCCAGGGTCAATATTAATAAAGTACCTCAAAAGATTAATTAACGGTGCGTGTTTTTCCTGTTAGAAAGGTCTTATTCATTTCTCACACACAGACCAACAGAAAAGCCCCAAAAGCTTGATTGTGCAGGCATCTGATTATAAATATGCATTCATCATTGGCAAATATCAAAGCCATACATCAAGTAATAAAAAAATTACATGATTCACATTTTGTTGATGGTATTTGTCCAGCAGTTTCTGTCTCACTGATTACCAGCAGTTTCTAAATTATTAATTATAACACACATTTTGCCATTAAAACTACAAATGAAGAATCTCGTATGTAGGGTATTGAGTCTTAAGTATTTCCCCTCTATTGCCTTGGGGAGCCAAAAATTAGGATAATGAATCAGGATGATAATGTAACGCTGGTTACTCATAGTGATTACTGTAAACTTGATAGTTAGTGAATTTACATGAATAAAATAAGAGCGTTTTTTTCTGTGTAGCACTATATAATCACTTCTCTCTGTCTTAGCCATTACTGACATTCTGGTTAACATTACAGTAGCAGATACCAGGGGGGACGGAGGGACATGTCCACCCTGACTTTTGAAAAAGAAACGTAAAGGTGTGTGTGTCTGTGATAAATACTCCACCACAGGTTAGTAAATCATGTTAGTAAAGTAAACGACACCTGTCGATTGTGTCTGTACATTGAAACAAATCAGAAAAGAGTCTCTGATGGTGTTTTTACTGTCACTAAGATAATATGGCCTTACCATAAAACATTTAACAGTCTGTCCACTCAAAAGACCACCAGAAGGTTTTTAATGTTAATGATTCACGTAAATTGAGCTGACCTACAAATAAACTTGTAAACATAAAGTAAGGTAGGAGGTGGGATTAAGACCGAACTGTTTTCCCACTCTCTTGGCTCATAGCAAAAGGTGTCTTAGAAAACAAAACAAAACAAACTGCAGTCAAAACAGAGACGGCGACTGACCCCCCTGCTGATCCGGGCGGATAAGTCCGGGGCTGAATGTCGCTGCTGTGCAATTGTAATGATATCTGCACCCTCGCCCAAGTGACCACGTTTATGTACCACGTGAAACCAAAAGTCAAGTTTGAAGTAACATGCATTGATGTGACTTACATCATGTGGTTTCCATAATGTAACATTTCGTAATGTAACGCAAGTAAGGTAAGGCTACTGTAATATAAGGTACCGTGCCGTAACATCACGTGATGTAATGTTGCGTTTGTGTTCTTTAAAGTGTAAAGTAACATGCATTGACGTGACTTGTGCCATGTGACATAAATGATATAATATTTCGTATTGTAATATAAAACACAATATTTTAATGCAACCTACCACGATCTTTTCCTAAACGCCGGTTCTTAGACTTTTTCCAGCATGCCTCACTTCAGATTCTGAAAAAGGTTCACAACCCCCCATGCCACAAATTTTCTTTTATCAATCATTAACAATGATGGGAGAAAGCAACAAATAAAAAAGTATTGTTGGTGAACTAAAGCACAATAGTATTAACATCCACCATATTCATTCAATTTGGTTTCTTCCATATTTTTCCTCTGGTTGTTCACACCCCACCTGCTGTGGCTCTATGTCCCATAGTTTGAGAACCATTGTACTAAAATCTAACCCAGTAGTTTTGTTGCGTAAACCTAACCAGACTGTGACCATTTCACGACTCATTTCATTTCATGATTAACCATATGTTTATTTTTGTTGCCATGATGATGAAGGTCACATGACCATGGATCTGCTCTCCACAGAGGTAAATGTGAAGGACTGGTGTATCATCTGCATGCAAAATGGGACTTTGATGTATGTACTGCACACAACTTGTGTAAAGTCGTGTTACTTGTACACTGATTAATGAGACTGGGTTGAATACAATATACATATGTAGTTAGTATTAATTAAATTATGCAAATTCTCCCAATAAACATGAGAATAAGAATCTACAAAATAAATCTCACACAAAAATAAATCTCATCCTACAATAATAATGATGGTGGATAATTGCTTTGGCCATTTCTCTTTCTCTCCCTCTCATTTTCTCCCTCGCTGTCTTCCCCCTTTTCTCTCTCTCACACATTCGGTCTTTTACAAGGATTTATGGTATTCTGTTGCACAGAGCATGTGAATAAAGCAGGAGGGGCTGCTTTTAATTAGCAAAGATTATAGGAAATGGGCCCAAAGCCCAATAGAACATTTCCAGCTGGAAGTCCAGCCTCTGTGCTTAGAGTGCAGCTCAGCAGCTATAGTTTAACAAGGAGGGAGATGGAGATTGAATGCAGATACTACATTACATGGTACTTTACCATTTCTGTTTCATTACCTATGCTGTTTGCCAAGCTGCTCCTGTGTTCGTGGAAGAAGTATTCAGATTCTTTATGTGGATGAAAGACCAATAACAATTCATGTCAGAGTACCCCATTACAAGTAAAAGTATAGAAGTATTGTTCATAAAATGTATTTAGTGTCCAAATACTTGTGCTGCAGTAAAATACCCCCTGTAACTGAGTTCTCTAACACTCACCGAGTGTTTTTTTGTTCTTAAACCTAGGCAGAACTTAACCGAAGTGTTGTCACATCATAAAACATTATTTGTTTGTACAAAGTGCGCAATAAAGAAGTGACACGTTCAAATCTTGCGAGAGTTTCACAAGTTTAGGGATCCCAACAAGACACAAGTGGATATCTGGGCCACAACTTCCTCTTCCGTACGTAGGTCATTGTTTACAGTCCGATTAGCAACTTGAGACGAACGGAGGCTGATCTCCATGACCAGATATCTGCATATTAGCTCAAATAAATTTAAGAAAAGCTAATAAAATTCTAAATTGTCATCACACTAGCCGAGATTGCATTTCAACCACGCAGACTGTTTACCTGCATGCAGCCAAACCCCGCTGTAGCTTGATTGGTCAGTACTTTTCAGACTACAAATGGAAACTACAAGGCAGATACCAAAATCTTGCCCTTTGCCTACAGATTCTGCATATTTATACAGAAACATCTGTTTATTGACTTCAACAGTTAGGTAGCCTAATACAACCTACAGATACGCTTCAGGATAATAAAATTAGCACCTGCCAAATACAGGATAAATGTTGTCTGTGGCAGGTAAAAATTTCAGGCCACCTGCCAACATGGTATGTTATTTTTATATTAACAAATATTAGACAATGTTTTAAAAGCAATTCTTAAATTGAGAACAGTACAAATCCAGTACAAGCCTTAGATGTAGATTTCAGATGTGATTCAATGTGGCTCAAGAATTGAATTTAATAAGGTTGTTATATATTTTTATATAAAATCTTAATCTCAATATTATTGAAGAAAAAAAATGGAAGGTCTTGTCTTGTATCATATCATTCTGTGACCTCTATCTGACATTAAAACACATTTTTCTGGACTACTTCTTATTTTTGGGATCACTATCTAGCACAAATATTCTTATACCTCATACTGTGATTTAAAAAAATTATATTTGTCTTTATTTTATTGTCAGTTTTCTATTTTTCTGACTAAATTTCTACTTTTATCGTTATACACTAGTATGGCAAGGCAAATTCCTTGAATATGCAAACCTACTTGCAATAAACCTGCTTCTGAATCTCATTAGAAATTCCAGCCATATTGCCACTTTGCCTGTGATTTTTTTCTCATTATACTTTGTTGCATGCTGCTTATTGTTAACTGTTACTAAACTTGGCATTAACATCTCCATGTCTTAAACCAAGGAGGAAATAAAGGAGAACTGAATCAGGTCGCACCATCATACACTTGTCTTTTCAACAACATGATTGACTTTTTCTCGTAATCATAGGTTGAAATTGGAACTAAACAATAACATAAAATGGTAATACTTAAGTAATAACATACTTTTCAGCACTGTACAGGCCTAAACCTTACACTTGTTTTAATCACTGTACTACAGTCCTTGTAATAACTACACGTGACATAGCTCAACTTAAAGGTCAGAGGGAAAATCTTGAGTTTGCAAGAGCCGTTTTACATAATGTCAAATGACTTATGAATCACTGTCACTTTGATATTGTGACATGAATTCAGAAGGTCAGTAATAGCTCGGTGAATCATTGCAGCACTGCAATAATCACTTCCTCATACAACAAACCTTTAAAAAAGCCTAAATATCTAAAGAATCTAGTGTGATCAGCCATCAATTATTCCCACTTGGTCATATGTCTCCTCTAAAATTAGACACCACCATGCCACTGTGTAGGAAATTATAGCCTACACGACAGTAGCAGCCACACTCAGTCACATGTAAAACAAACAGCTCGTGCTATCTGTCACATATCGACCCTTCTCCTTTTTGTTAACTACAAAATGTGGAACAGAAAAAAAAAAGAAAAGAGTGAAAACAGGATCCTGATGGGGCAGCGTCTGGTGCCTGAGCTGGTGTATTTTTGACGTAGCAGAGGAAGAGCGAGGGCAGTGTCCTTCCTGGTTTTCTACAGCTTCCTGTACAAACTGGAATTTGATTCAGAGCCACTTGTTACATTCACTCCCAATGCCATTGTTTTACTGACCACTGATCTTTGGAGATTTGCTTCCGCTGACAGCCCGGCCCTCATGAATGGTGGTGGAATGTAACTGAGTACATTTACTTAAGTACTTAATTTTGGCATATTTATACTTCTCTGTGTTATACAGCTTTATACTTCAACTCCACTCCATTTCAGAGGAAATTATTCTAATTTTTACTCCTCTATGTATATTTAAAAACTTAAGTTGCGTGTTGTTTTGCAGATTAAAGGCTCTGCTCACTCACACAGGTGTTTTCAATCACTGGCTGATTAGACCTCTCGTCAGGTGTAAGTTGGGTGGAACTATGTTGGAAATAGTCTAGTGTGGTGTACTAATAAGGATGATAACAGGGTAAGTCTTCCGCTTTAAAAAGGAACTCCACCAATTTTGCACATCAAAGTCAGCTTAAGGTTTTGGGAAGTTCTGCTACATATGTGAAAAAAGTTGTGTAAAGACTTTTGTGCCTCTGGAGCCAACCTGCAGCATGCTGCTCATCTCTGCTCGAGGCTAAGCTAACACATCAGAATCTCCAACTGAAATATCTGCAGTCGAGTTGCACTGTGGGTGATGTAGGCACCCTGTTTTGAGAAGGAAGAAAAATGCTTGGGATGGTTTAGTTCCTTAAAAAAACTGTCCATTTTGATCTTTTAACATGTACAGCAAAGCCAAAACAATGAGTTAGCTGTCAATAAAGAAAATAAAACAAGAAACTCAGAAAAACATCTGGAAGCACATAAATATTCTTTCTCCCTCAATGAGAAACTTTGGATCTGCCCAATGCCACTGCTTGTGCTAAGTTGAAGAGTTAAGGAGCAGTGTGCAAGATGGCTAGCATTAGCCTTAGCCTCAGCTGAACTATCAGAGAGATTTAGCCATGTTTGACCCTCAGTCAAGCCAGGTTGACTCAGATGAGGAGTCTGTTGTGCACCAACATCTGTGACTTACTACAGCGGTATCAGAATGTTAAGTGTAGTTTGCAACTTCGATTTGTTTATGTTGTTAGTTAGCTTGTAACTGGCAACTCTCTGCGCTGACAAGTCCCATCTGTGCTGAAAGTTTCAGGTTTCTTTGCCTGCGTTAGTGGATGGCTTTCGAATTTGTTATGTACTAAATCTATCTTGCCCGGGGGACATCTGAATCTCAGATTTTAGGGAAACGCTCAGACATCTCCCTCTGCAGTGGAAGAAAGTGAAAACTTGTCTCTAGTGACAAACTTTACACAGATACAAGTCAGTATAGTCAAGGTCAGATATATCAGGGGACAGAAACGTAAGACAAATACATTTTTGAGTGAACAGGACCTTTCACTGATAATAGCTGAATGACAGACTTTTTTGTAAATGTATTTTCACGTTGTGGTACTGATACTTTCACTGAAACAAAGGGTCTGGATACCTCCTCCACCATTTCTGAATGAATCGTCCTCCTTTGTGGATAATCATTGTCACTAACAGCCATGTGAATCACCGCTTGTGGCACTCAGCGTGCATCGCACCCTAACGTTTTCAACCATTTTCCAGCCACATGCAGCAACATGGAGAAAAGCCTGCCAGGCTTCATATGAAATGTTATCAGTTAGCTGCCAGGCTCATCAGCATCACACAGAGCCACTGAACACATCACAGCCGTGGTCGGGGTGATTGCTCTTAATTAAAAAGCTTGTTTTTGTCTATAATAAGCAACCTCTGCAGAATTCAGAGAAATTTCTCACATTAATTTCACCCCTTCTCATCAACACGCCGCTCTGACCAACCCAATACTGCCGCGTGTGTGTATGTGTGTGTGTGTATAAACGGCACATCCTCATTACATTGAATGAACACACCTGTCTGTTTGGGTCCAGGTGTTCCCTGCAGGTGATGATGCACTGCAGCTCTGCTCCAGCTGGTGGCAACAGGCCCTTATTTCATGAGGTGTAACAACCACCTTGTCCTACGCCATGCAGGTCTGTCTGAGTCATAATAGGAGGCTGTTTAGTTAGCTGCAGGCAATATGATAAATATCTATGCTCCAACAGTCTACCATCAGAGATTAAAATGTAAAACGTCCCTTTGTGCAAAAGCATTAGGCGTTTTATTAGCCTCAAACTGTTTCTCGTTTAGCTCTGATAATAAGCACAGAATAAAGTTACTGTAATCACTTCAGTTCATTTATTTAACCACCGTTTAGTGACTTAAAAGAGCCTCATTACAGCAATTCTGCATTTTCTGTCTGATCAAAGATGGTTAATACTGCCATTGTTACATTTTCATTTTGGACACAATGTTAAACTTGCAGCCTTTTTTCCCCCCACAGAACAGGCAATTTTAGGCAGTCAGTGCATCACCACTGGGCTTGGACCTAAATGGCATCCGTCTGTAAACAATTGCTGAAATTCGTCCAGTCACTTCAAGTTTGAAGCAGGTCTGTCATTCTCCTGGAAGTCCTCCACTCGGCCGGTTTGCGTCATTCGAATTGGACAAGCTGCAGCAGCTTTGTTTGACACGCCGCTGAAAGGATTTATTCTTCCAATTCATCCATTAAATACCAGTTTAACTAAAAGTACATTCAGTTAAAACGTAGCATACAGAGCATAATTTTGATCCTGGTTTTAATATACTGTATATGAAAGACAGTGAGTATGATCTCATACAGATAATCAATTATTACTGAAACTACCAAAGAGTACATAAAATAGTTTAAATCAGTTTTAAATCAGTCTGCTCTAACATTAAATTGCTGCACATGTTGATGCGTCAGTAATGAAAATCTAATAAACAGTGGTGGAAAGAGTATTCAGATGCCTGAAGTTAAAACATAAATATGACACTGAAAAAATACTCCGCTGCAAGTAAAAGTCCCTAAACTGTTATTTCAAGCTACTAAAAGGAACTTTCAAATTGTGTTGATTTTGGAGGCACTTATGGACAATAGTGTTAGTGTTTCCTCCACCATAACCACAAAATATAATATCAGAAATAAAATCTAAAAATCTCATCCTGCTTCTTTTTAACTGGCTAATGTACAGACTTGTTTCATCTGATTTCAAAGTGAATCTGACCCCTGGCAGGCATTACGAATAAAGAGGCATCAGTATTAAATTGAGACTGTTTTAAAAAACAGTTAAAAACTCCTAAAGTTAAGTATTGCACATAAAATATCACAAATGCCTTACTGTCCAGTTGTCTTCAAATGACTTGTTTTGTCCAATTAATTGTCCAAAATCCAAAGATATTTGATTTATTATCGTACATTACAAAGAAAATAGGAAATCCTGGGTATTTTTACATTAAAAATGATTAATCAGTTCCCAAAGTAGTCAAATTTTCTGTTGATTAATTAACTTTGATTAATTGTTTCCTCTCTCACTTTATAGACCGTTGGTATTATAATCTATCTGTTCTAATCTGAGCTCACCCAGCCCACTCTCCTCACTCTCTTTAGATATATAGTTATATGTTATGATGATGGTGGCATAAACACTACCGCTTTTATCCACAGGGGGCTTCAAAATCAACACAATATGAAAGTTCCTCATAGTAGCTTGAAGTTACTGAGCGTTATGTGCTTCACATGACTCACAGCCTGTGATTTATGCAACACAACACAACGCAGCTATGAACCAAACTGGGACCGTTTCGCAATTTTAACCACAGATTTCCTTTGTTGCCATGATGAGGACAGTCACCTGACTATGGATGTGATCTATGGATCACCTGCATGTAAAACTGGATTTTGGTGTACAACAATTTTAACAGGGTAAAGTTATGTCATTTGTACACAGACTGATTAGACCACTTTGGCTCACCATATTCATTCATTCATTCTTTATTCATTCAAGCTGTGGTAGAGGCCTCATTTACCATTTCCATGTAAAATAAAATTAATTTAGAAAGTAACTTGTAAGTCTAACTATCAAGTAAATGTATTGGGGTAAAATGTACAATAACTCCCCCTGAAATTGAGTGTATGATAATTATAATGGAAATACTAAATGAGATATCATTACTTTTACTCAAATAAAAAGTCTCAATGATTCTTCCACCACACCACTACAAAATAAACAAACTAAAAGCTCCTGTCAGGAACAAGACAAACTGAGCGTAAGAATCACAATGTAAGTATGTCATGTGAAGATGTGAAGAGTGGACAAATGAACCCAATGCATCAGACAGAATTGTACGCAGCAGAGCAGGTCGAAAAATGCTGCAAAACGTCAGTGAATTACAATGAGAGGAGAACGCAGCGAGGCAGAGTGAGACAGACACGAGCGAGGAGGACCAGAGCAGCCAAATACGCTTGTTATCAAGTCAAGTTGAAAGGATTCAGCCGAGCATGCTGGGCAGAGCTAATACAGCCTGGTGGAGATGCTGCACTCTGTTATGTCCCGTGGAAACCTGTAGGTGGAGTGGATCCTCCTTCCTGTATGTTCCCAGCAAGCATGATCATCCGTCCGCCATGTAAATCACACAGGATCTGTCCGCATGTTAGCACCAGTCCTTCTTTTTATTGCCTGGGAATATTGAGCGCTACACAATCGCAGCAGCAAGTCTGTTTGATTAATGTTTCAATTAAAGAAAGGAAAGAGGGAAAAGATTACTGAGCAGATGCAGGGAGTGGGTATTATTATTAGGAACATTTTCTGTTTGATTATGTTGGATGGGAATTCAGGAAAGTTCCTTTCATAGCTCAATCAACAGCCCTGGACAGCTGGAATGAGAGTGGAAAAAAGAGAATAGTTAAAAGAGAGAGTGATAAATATTAGAGAAGTTGGGTACACACAGGAGCTATTAAATATTCTTCTGACTGTGTATGGGATTAAATGTTTAAGCTCTGATGTGGGAAAGATTTTGAGTTCTGAGCTGAGTTAGTTTTCTTTTCTTTTCTTTTTTTTATGGCTATTTTAGTGTTTTCTGCAGCGAGCCAGCTGGCGGTGGACACTGTGGAGGAAGCAGGTGTTTCAGATTTGAGTGGCAGGTGGTGATCTATGCAGATCTATGCAGCAGGAGTGAACCAGTGGATAAATCCACAGTTTCTTACTACAGCATGATAGACTCCAAGGGGAGCCACTCCTGTATTGTCAGCTTAGGTTTTTATTTAATAGCACTTGTGAATAGAAACTACACACCTTTACAAATATGTCAAATCTGCATGAAAAATAGGGCAAATGTGCTGCTAAACTTTAGTGAGATGAATAGTTTTGCATTTTTGGAAATATTTGCTTTCTTGCCAAGAGTTAGATAAGAAGATGGATGCCACTACATCTGTACAAAGCTGGAGCCTGGAGACAGGTAGCTTAGCTTAACATGAAGACTAGAAATAAAGGGAAACAGCTAGACTGGCTCTGTCTGACGGTAAAAATATCTTCCAGCATATTCGTTCCACTAATTAATATACCTCATTTGTCTCATCCATACAAAAAGTGAAGTACAAAAACAAGTTGTGTTTTAGTGCATGATTATATACAGGAATTATTTAATGATTGGGTGTTTTAATATTTAATTTAATAGCTCATAAGGTAACAAAAACACAACTATTCTTATGAACACATACTTAGAAATATTATAATCTGCCAATAGATCCAATCTATTGGCAAATCTTACATACTGGAACTTTGACTTTCAGCAAGAAAGTGAAATAACATATTTCCCAATATGCAGAATTTTTGCTTTAAGGCACCAACAAACCTTGAAGGATATCGAGACCCTGTCCTCAGCAGCAGGTGAAGCCGATTTTCCATTTTCACCCTTCAATAAAACCGGACAACCACAACACACACAATCCTTGTTTGGGAAATCAATCCCTCCTCTGTCCTAAAGCTATGATCTCTAAACACCAGCTCTGAAAGTATTTACTAAAACAGTGGTGGCTCCTGGCTGCGTGTTTTAACTTGTAATCTGTGCTCAGATTCACAGCTCGCAGCCCAGGAATGTAGGGCTTTTCTACTTGCTTGGGGTGGTGCTGTCGCTCCCACTGTCAGTCTATCATTATGCCACAGTTGACACAAACACACACATACACATGCATGCACGCACATGCACACATAAACATATGTACACAAACACTGCAAGGTGTTGCATTGTACACTTTGGCCTGCCAGATTTAGCCCTAAAAGTCTTCGCAACACAATATTGTGGGATGATGAAAATCAACATTTAAAAAGCTTTGGAGAGTGTTTGGAGCTGACATAAATTATGGATGACTACGGATGTTGTGCCAACACTCATTCACTGTACTTTCAGACCACACCAGAGTGTACTCATCATGGTAAAGTTAGCTGTGCTCTACACAAACACACACACACACACACACACAGCAGAACACACCTACACACATGCACACACATGGAAGATGCATTAGGATGATGATCACACCTGTTCTCTGTATCTCAGAAGCTCAAATGATCAATGAGACTATGAGATGAAAAGGAGAGGGGAGAGGATTCTTGTCGCGGTACAGAAAGTGATTCCAATCAATTTGAGGGGAGACACACGCTGCTCTGCTGGAAATGTGTAGACTATTACATCCTTGACTCAAATGACAGGTGATCTTTCTTAGAAGCTTGAGGAAAAAACACATCGACTCCCCTGCAGATCCTGTGAACAAGGGCGATGACAAAGAAATGTTTGCATTGAGAGACAGTGTAAATCCACTTATATAATACACATCTACATAATGTGTGAGCATGCGTCTGCTCTGACATGATTGTTCTGACAGACTTTGACGCTGCTGCAGGCATTGAGCTGACAGGACAACACTGTGTCTCCTTCCCGGACAGGTAACTCACCTTACAGGTCACCGTCCCCGGATATCTCAGAGGGCAATCTGTATTGTCTCTGTTCTCTGCGTATTATCATCAGGAGGTGGGAGAACGGATGACCTCACATTTATTCACAGTCTTGAAGGAGACTGTATAAGATTTGGAATGGTATTTAACACTAAAATAAATACATGTCTCGTTATATTTTCATTTTATTTATTTCAAAATACAATGCTGTTGCTGTTCATAAAAATAATAAGCTGCAGGGTATGCCGGCTGATTGGTGTCTCATGTGGCAGGAAACAAGAGAGTAGAAGAAAAGCCTCGCCTAGAATTTTTTGGTGGAAAAGTTAAAAACAGGAGAAAGTCACTGCTTCAGGTAATTTACATTATTTAGTGATAAGACTGAGCACCATAGAGACCAGGCTTGGGGAGTAATGGATTATATTTTTAGGATACAAAAAGAAGGTAATGGTATTCCATTACAGTTATAGGGGGAAAAAAAGATGTAACCAGATTACAGATACATTGAGTAAAAATGGGGTTTATTGGCAGGATTGCAGTTTTATAATACTTTTTTAGGATAATAACATGCACAGTGTGCAGACATTACAACACTTTACAAGTCTCACAACACTTTGATGAAGTCTAATCTTTTATTCATTATCTCTCTGGTGAAAAAAAAGCTTCACTGCAGGGAAATTTCACAATTATTGTGTCTTTAAATCAAAAAAGAGGAATAATATCACATTACAGCTGAAAACATTGCCATTATCCAAGAAATCAACTTTTAATTTAAATAAACATTTACAGGCAAGACCAACCACTAATGTTAGCAACACAAAACAACTGTTAATGTTTGCTATACAGAACAACAACTAATGTTAACTATGCAGAAATCCAGTAAACTAGCTAACCTGTCAGTACTACTAGTAATAATACCAGGCCTGGGGAGTAATGGATTTCATGTAACATGATTATGTAATTAGGATACAAAAAAGGTAACTGTATTCATTACAGTTACAGAAAAAAGGATGTGGTCAGATTACATTATTATTATTATTATTAATATCTGGGCAAACAGTTAATAAACCTCCAGTGATTCACCACATTTGTTATGGAGGTAACTCAAAAGTAATGGGTAAAGTAATCATGTTACATTACTATTATTAAAGTAAACATCCCAACCCTGATAGTGACATGTATATAGCAAGTGACAATGCCACATACCACAGCATTTATGGTCACTAGTTTGCAATCCCTATCCTATACTTGTTTATGAGCCTTTGTACAAATGGGAAAGGCAAGGTGAGGCGGCATATGGCATTTGAAAGTGCTTTGATAAATGCTACAATCACATTCAATAAAAAACAATAAATTAAATCAAGATAGAATAAAATTAGATTTTAAAAATTGAATAAAATTGAATCAAATACATAAAATGAAATAAAATACAAATTGACTAGACCAGAAATGCAGTTACTGTGCAGAAATAGGTTGCCCCAGATGCAACAAGGGAAATAAAAATGCAGCAGAGAAATCAATCAATCAAAGGGCTCAGGAGAACAGCCGTGTTTTTAATTTAGATTTGGAAGCACAAAACACAACCCATGGTAAAATAAATATATTTACCATTAAGCTCAATGGCAAGCACCAGATCATTTATAACTACATTACTGATCCCTGTTCTGTTTCAGTTTAAGTTGATTCAGCCTTTATGGTGCTGTTTTAACATTTAAAGGACTAGTGTGTATGATTTAGTGGCATTTAGCTTTATACTTACAGATTGCAAACACTTTGCCTCACCCTTCCCCTTCCAAGTATGAGAACCTATGGTGGCCACAAAACTTGTGCAAAACTTTAAAGATCCCCCCTAAATCTTATACATTGATTCCTTTAGCAGGGACAACAGATGAAAAGCAAATTGCTATGCTTCCTTTGGCGTCAACTATTTAATAATTAATGAACTGATAAAATAAATGAAACTTTTTGCATTTAGGAGTAGTCTTATACCCCACCCATTCCTCCTCTGCTCAATACATTAACATATGGTCTGCACAAACTGTTCAGTGTGTTACAGTAACGCACATCTCTTAGACTCTATCTTGCATGTTGCAAACATGATTTAAATTAATACCAAAAAAATTTGCATATTTCCTGGTCAATATTTAACATATTCTTGCACAAAATGTACAGCTGTTTCACTTAAATAACAGTAATATTTTACATTTTCTTTCACTGTTTTTATAGAATGTTTTGTTCCACTTTATAGTAAGAATACCGTCATAAATGATTTACAAATGTTGTATAATTAGGTTATTAATTAGGTTGTAAACACACATAAATCATTAGTAAGCTGTTACAACACATTAGATAAAAAGAGTAACAGTGTTCTGGTACTTGCTGTAGTGAGCCCACATCAACATATAAAAACTTGTTTGTAGCTTGTTTATAATTGCAAAATAAAGCAGTTACAAACTATTAATAAGCTAGTTATAACCCATTTATAAGGGTGGTCTAATTGTATGGTGGAATTTAATTATTTCATTGTACTGTCAGTTTTCTATTTCAGATTTATGCTTCTTGACTTGCAGTATTTTTACTTCATTTTTTCATACTTTTCTTACTATGCACCAAAATATCAAGACAAATTTCTCATGTGAAAACATACATAAACCTGATTCTGATTCCGAAAAATGGTGATGAACAGTCATATTTGAATTATATTATTTTTTGTATTTTGCACAATTTGCTTCTTCTTTTCAAAATATATGTGGTGTCTTTTCACATATTCACATATTCATTTTCAAATGCATGTCGTACCATATTTCTGTGAATTAATTTGTTTCTCTATTTGAACAGATAAATACTTTTGTTTTTCAAGTAGAGCAGTGCAGTGATTTTGTGAGCGATGAACTCTTAACCTCTCTGCCTTTGGGCTCTTCACAGAGGAACTTCCTGTTGTTTTCTTAGTTACACGGATTGAAAACTCTGAATGGGTTTGGAAAAGCCCTCTTTTACTCTCAGCCCTGGGCTATTATTATAAAATAGACAGATAGCTGAAGGCAATATGAAGATAATTTTAAGATAAGAGATACTTGAACCTGTCCTCCTCAAGACTAAACATCCAGTACGTCTTAATAAAAGAATAAGTGGACGTCATATGTTTATGTCTGTCTGCAGCTCTATAATGTTTAATTCTTTGACTGACTTTAACTTAATAGCTTGTGTATACTGATTTAAAGGAAAATTGTCCAGTAGTCTGGGATATTTCATAGACCTTGGCACAGAGGTTGAAAGTAACCAAGAACAAATACTTGTTATTGTACTATTTCCAGGTATAGAAATAGAATACATGATTCCTTAGTGTATTTATCAGCGTCTATCATATATGACAGATGTAATGAGATGAAAACAATGTAATACACAACAAGTCAAGACAAAAAATACATACATACAATACATACAAAAAACAAACATAACAAGACAAAAAACAGAAACAAGATGAAAAAGACACAATTAAATGAAAACAACATAAAAAATGTAACAAGACACAAAAGACAAAAGAAATATGTAAGAGGTGTAATGACAGAATAAAACAAAAAAGATGCAACAAAACAAAAAAGACAAAAGACACGACAAGACAAAAATGGCATAAAAGACATAACAAGACAAAAGCAACGTATAAGATGTATCAAAACAAAAATAACATAGCAAGACGAAAAACACATAAAAGGCTTACAAGACAAAAAAGACGCAATTAGATGAAAACAATGTAAAAGATGCGAAGATGAAAAAGACGTAACAAGACAAAAACGACGTGAAAGACGTAACAAGACATCAAAGAAGTAACAAGACAGAAATAACGTAAAAAAAAAAAAAGAACTTACAAGACAAGAAGGATTTAAGACAAAACGGTAACAAGACAAAAAAGATGTTACAAGGCATAAGAAAGAAGAAGAAAGAAGATAAGAAAATGGCATAAAAAAAATGTTAGGAGATGAAAAAAACATAATAAGATGAACCAGACAGAGAGGGAGACTCCAAAGTCTGAAATGTCCTTCAGAGGGTGATTTTTTACTTTGATACTTTGAGTACTTTTTGGAACCTGTACTTTTTCACTTTTACTTGAGTAAAGAAGTTGAATCAGTACTTTTTTTTTAACCCAAGTATCTGTACTTCTACTTGATTACAGAATGCGTGTACTTTTTGCACCTCTGCCATGGCAAATACCTTTTTGGCAGCTCATTTTCCATTTAAACCTCCTCTATTTGTGGAGGTATATTTCCCAGTAGTGAGTGCTCCTCCTAAGTCCACCATGCAAGTACATGTCTCAGGAGATTGAGTGACATCCCCTGCTTTTAAGAGGATTTTATTTTGTGAAGCCGGGGAGATGGACCGTGGTGCTAATCTATTCTGACACTGCCATGCCGGTGGATCTGCTATTCATTCAGGCAAAGCAAACAGAGGACAGGGAGACAGATCATTTTGCTCTCCCTGCCCTCATTGTTAAAAACCTGCACTCCTTCAGGTGTCTACACTGATGATTGCAGCTAAACTTTGTGCTTTTTAGATCCATATCATTATATTTTCTGCACTTGCTGCTGAGAGTAACATGAAAATTTTAATAGCTGCATGTAGTGTTAAGTCCACTCTGAAATTACCTGCTGATAAAATGCTCCAGGCTGGGAGGCTTAAAGACGGCTTAAAGAGGTATATTTAAATTCCTGTGACTCCATGTTGGTGGGCATTGACGTGGTCTTTGATTTTCTAAACCAGCATGAGGGCTAAAAATCTGTCATATCATCTCACTGAGGTTTTTTTTTTTTTTTTTTTTCGTTTTAACAACACAGGCTGAAACAGGCTTTGGCAGAAGTGGCAAAAGTCCACACATTCTGTACTCAAGTAAAAGTAAAGATACCTGTGTAAAAAAAAAAAGACTCTGGTAAAATTAGAAGTACTGATTCAATTTATTTCCTCAAGTAAACGTGAAAAAATGCTCAGTATAAAATTAAGCATTCATTTTTACAGGCTGTTTCTGAGCAAAGCTAACTGAATCAGTCTTCCTGTATATCTGATTTGTGTTGTTATATCGTTTACATCATTTTATCGTTACACCTGTTACATCATTTACCTTTTATTTGTCTTGTTACGTCTTGCTACATTGTTTTCGTCTTCTTACATCTTTCATGTCATTTTCACCTTGTCATCTATTTTTACATTGTTTTTGTCTTGTTACATCTTATACACTGTTTTTGTTTTGTTTTACATCTTTTACATAATATTTGTCTTGTTATGTATTGTTACATTGTTTCATCTTGTTACATCTTTGGCATCATTTTTGTCTTTTTTATGCATATTTATGCATTTTTGCTTTGTTACATAGTTCCCACCTTGTTACGTCTTTTACGTAAGTGTCATCTTGTTATATGTATTGTTACACTGTCTTTGTCTCGTAACGTCTTTTATGTCAATTTTGTCTTGATATGTATTGGTGTGTAGTTGTCTGTGTTTAGTTTTATGTTTTTTATGTCACTTTTGTCTTGTTACATATTGTTACGTTGTTTTCATCATTTTATGTCTTTTGTATTATTTTCATCTAGTTAGGTTTTTTTTAAAAGTCATTTTAATCTTGTAACACCTTTTACCTAGTTTTCATCTTGTTGTGTATCTTACATCATTTTTATGTTATGTTCAGTTACATCTTTTTACATCTTTCACGTCAATTTTTGTCTTGTTATGTGACATTCGTCTTATAACATTTTTTGCATTATTTTTACCTTGTTATGTATTGTAATATTGTTTTTGTCTCGTTAGGTCTTTTACGTCAATTTTGTCCTGGTATGTATTGCTATGTCATTTTCATCTTACATCGTTTTCATCTTGTTACATCGTTTTATATTGTTTTTGTTCTTGCATTAAAACTAAAGTAACAAGCCTGTTTTGAAAATGTAAGCAGAACATGCAGATATTTTTGTTAAAATGCAGGGAATAAAAGTAAAATGTTATCAGAAAAAGACATACTTAAGTATTTGTACTTAGTTACTTTTCATCTTTGGACTCTGGATTGGTAAGTTCAGGCTAAACGTCATAATAGCAGAGGGAGAGAGGTCCCTCTTTGCAGCATGTCAGAAATAAGTTAGCATGGAGCATCTTTCAACCTGAAAAATTATTGCCTTGGGCCATCAATTGCCACTCCTACAACAAGAAAATGTTTTTGAGCAAGTGGCACATGGTGAGTCACGTCCTCTACAGAAGATTCCTCTCCTCATTTTTCACACTGAGCCTTTTCATTCGCTTTTTCCCTCACTCAGACTCCTCTGTGCAGATGATTACTGTTGCACTGTGATGACAGGAATCCCATGACATGGCCAGACTTGCAAGCTGTCGATGCGCCGTACTGTAGCTACAGGTGCCTCTGTGGCGTAAACACAGCAGAGTCAGAGCAGAAGGCTGGATGAATACAGGGAGGACTTAATGAACAGAAAAGATGCTTTTATTAAGAAAAACAGACACATTTATAAAGAACTGCTCAGTGGAAAATGAAAATCAGATGATTTAAAACTTCATAAGGCCCCCAGTTATTATGTACTTTTTAAAAATATAGCTTTAGGATTAGTCCACTGCCCATTTTAAACCTAAATATTTAATTATTTTGATTGATCTGAGCCCTTTAAAGCTCCACTTCAACACCACTACTAAATATAACATGCTCATGATGTTCCCTTGGGTGGGCTTGTCCCTCTGAAAATTTATTTATTTATTTATTTTTTATTTGTTTGTTTTATTTATTTTCTACATGTATGACTTTAAAGTTATAGACTTTGCACTTATATGTAGACTTGGACTATGTCTTGTGTATATATACACCATTAACTTGAAAAAAAAATGTTTTCCTTTTTAGTGATAATAAGAGATTTTGTGTGTTTTCAACCGTGTCTCCCTAGAAATTATGTTTGTATATTACTAAATTGGTGACAGACAATGTTTATTTGAAACAATAACACGCTGTTCGTAACACGGTCATTGCTGTGGATGTCAGGCAACGTACAGGACTAACACCTTAATCTGGGAATCAGCCAACAAAAGCTATCTCATCCTTGTTTAAGGTTATGGATATATGAGTTCTGCAGAGCCAGACCTACCTCCAGGGCACTCAGTGCTGGCTCCATACATGATTCAGCTATAAAGGAAAAAAATCTCTCTGGCTTGCATGTATTTCTGTAAACCAATCATAGTCATCTTGAAGCTGCTAGCTTGTGTACATTCACACCATCAGCAACCAGGTGCTAATTTGCCATTTTCAGTGTGTAGGTTGCTCGCTGTTGTTTCCAATAGCAATGTGATTGTCGTTTTGGTTAAATATTAATAAAAAAAAAATCTAATGACTTCTGAATAATGCTGTAGTCACAATGACTGGATAGTGTATTGCAAAATTGCTTATTTTGCCAGGAAACAAATTAAATATGTTAACAGAGAACATTTTACTGATTCACTATCAACATTTTTGTGACTTACCAGGTTAATGAACATTCCCACATTATGTTAATAGAAAATGTATTTCAGATGTCATTGTATTTCTCTCAGAATAAATTTTGCTGTTACAAATTAGTTGTAAATAAATATAATTTCTAATGGGCAGGGCTGGTGTTTAAGAGTTGAGGGTATCTTGAATGAATAAGCTGCTGTATGTGGCCATGGACACACCTCCCACACAGCTGTAGACCATCATGCAATTATGGGTGCAATTATTTAAGCACTTTATGATTTATATGACTTGAGAAAGGTCCTTGTGACCAGAACGTCAACATTTTTAATAAATCACTGCAGAGGTGATAAATGTGTGTGGGAATCGACTTTTTTCTTTAGCCCACTCCCATAAAAAACTAACATATTGAATTTTAAATATCACTGCTGA
Organism: Lutjanus erythropterus; assembly: GCF_056507025.1. Classification (NCBI taxonomy): domain Eukaryota; kingdom Metazoa; phylum Chordata; class Actinopteri; order Lutjaniformes; family Lutjanidae; genus Lutjanus; species Lutjanus erythropterus. The sequence continues at coordinate 14,595,237 of NC_139328.1, forward strand.
GCAATCTGTGAATGATATATGACTTTACTGTAAAGTCTGCAGATGCTTTTAGTGCTTTTTTAAGGGGGGAACATAAAAGAAACAATCCCTGGGATTGTAATTGCTGTTATGATGTATTATCTTCCACATTAGCTTCCATGACAAGCATCACAACAATCCTATAATTTTATGTTGGAGCGCCTGGGATTTTCCAGTTCCTCCATCACATCTTTAGAAGTGCAAGTCATAGTATGCGGATCTGGTTAGCTTTTCAGAGCAGGGTGGTGACTGAGTCCTCCAACTTGTCCCGACAACTCGGCAGGTTGGGTACTCCTCAATAGAAACACCTCGGCAGCGTCATGTCTGCTACCTGCACCTGCCACAGGCAAGTGCTTCTGCCTTACAAAGGCATAACTTAATGCTGAAGCAGGTCCCAGCCTGCATCCTCCACCTCCTCCTCCACCCCCCGCATCCTCTTACTCAGCCCTGCCTTGTTGTTCTCATCAGCTTATTGTCAGACTGCAAGGAAGGCAGGAAAATGTGGCTACTTGACCTTCTTTGGCCACCGCTTTTACATGAGAGAACAACTTTTATCCTGAAAGAACTGTTGGATTGTTTCCACCCTGGTGAAAAATAAATACATTGTAAAATATATTATAAAGTTTCACAGCACAATGAAGTACAGCTTTAAATAAACACTGAAGCACACTTTTTGTAAGCAGAGTTAAATACACTCATAATAAAGTGAATTTAAAGAACATGTTAAAAAAGCAGACTATTGAAATATTACAAAGATTTAAAAGAACTAATGTACAATTTACAGTACACTAAAAAAATAAAGTAAATTAAGTACACTTCTTTTAATACACTGAAATACCACTAAAGGTGCTAAGTAGAACTATAAAGGGTTATTTGGCTTGTGCCCGTAGGATAACCCTTTTTGGTTTCTGGTAGAACCTTATCTTAACGTTCCACTTGAAGGTGTTCTACCTAGAGCCCAACATAAAAGGGGCTGGAACTATCTGTACAAGATTTCACCCAGAACCCCCTATGGGAAGTTCTACAGAAAACCCTTCTATGTTGTAATAACTCCACCCAGAACTCTTTCTGAGGTTTCTATCTGGAACCTTTCCAACCTCTAAGGGTGCGAACAAGAACCCTTTTAAGTTTTGGTTAGAACCCTTGATAAACCTTTGATGAAAGAGTTCTTCAACAATTTCAACAATCCTTGAAGAACTCTTTCATCCAAAAGGGGCCCTGTGGATGAGAAGGGTTCTTAATGGAACCTTTAGTCTTACAAAGAACCCTTGGCCAACCTCTTCTTTAACAACCTGTTCTTCAGGAGCAAATGGTTCAGGGTACAACCCTTTTTCGTTTTGTCTAGCATCCGACCAGGGGGTTCCACTGAGATACCTTTTATCAGGTTTTACCAGGTTTTTATCTAGAACACACCCAGGAGTTCTATCAAGAACCTTTTTAAATAAGAACTCTTTCCTCTAAAGGTATTCTTTGGATAAGAAGGATTCTTAATGGGACCTTTAGTCTTACAAGGAACCCTTGATGAACACCTACTTCAAAAAAAGAGTTCTTCAGAAGGAAATGGTTCTGGATAGAACCTCAGCCCTCCAGGAAGAACCAGTCTGGAGCCCTTATATCTTTGAGTGAAGTACATTTATTTTTAGTACATTGAAGTTGAACTTAATGAGCAGAAAAGTACAAGTATACTTGTGATAACTCCTTGAATTATGTGTTTTAATACACTGAGGTATACCGGGCAGCCTGAAGAAGCTGTGCTGAGAATCTGAAACCCTCCTTCCAGCTGATGTTGTGGCTCACAGAAAGAGTCGGGCTGATAATACTGTTTACAAGCAGCTCACTATGTGCCTCATATATTAGCATATCCAATTTGTCTTCTGTACTGGCCCTGTGTGCGCTCTGATCAGGTGGGGATAGCTAAGTTTTATTGGAGGCTTCATTCAGAGAAGCAACAATATTCCTCCACAATATGACCACTGCTGCTGCTGCTGCTGCACCGAAATGTCAGATCTCCACAGCTCAGAATACTGTAAAAATGAAAGCACTTGAGCAACAGTGAATCAGAGAGACAAAAGTCAAAACATGATCCCTCTGTGCTCATGATAACCCTTTCGAAGCATGCCCAAACAGATATTATTTTGAATTCCTTCTCCTTTATCTCCATCTTCCTCCGCATCTGCTGCCAATTACATCATCAAAATGCTTCAGTTCCTGTTTCCTCCCTCCCTTGAATGGCTGATCACCCCTCAGTGGCAGCCGAACAGACCCACAAAGGCATAAATTTAGATGGCGCACGTACTAGTGTATGTCTGAATAGATGAAGGGGAGTTATTAATGTCTGGGAGATACAGTACGTATTAGAGCATAAGAGCATTATTCTGCTCCGGAGGGTGGAATTAAATTCATAATCAGGAGCAGTTTAAAGTGTATTCTCTCCGGCTCTGTGCTTTAATATGTATAGGTGGTGGACAAAGTACAGGGATGGCAACTTAGCCTTTTCATAATGTACTGATTTTCTGACTCTTTATGTACCAGACAATTAATCATGGGAAGAATCTGCAGATTAACTGATAATACAAATACATCATTTAAAAAGTCCACAAATCTGCACAGCATCCTCTTCTCATTAACACTTGATTCAGATCAGGTGAAACTACACAAATAAAACCTTTAGTAGAGGTAAAAGTAGTTATTATTGTTCTAAGTGTATATATTTAAAGAATGGTCCTAGTTTGTAGTTTGGTCTTGTGTGTGTGTGAGCATATGTGAGTGTGTGAGTGTATATCTGCAGATTAATTCCATACCAAGGTTATTATAGTTACTAAAACTAAACTAAACACTAAAAGTGTGTGACAAATATTGTAGTTAACCTGAAATAAAAATAAAAACTAGATACTACTACCTGAAACAATATTGTGTACTTGCAAAACTAATTAAAATAAAATAAAAATATACAGAAAATGTGTTTAATTCAGTCAATTTGGTCAAATTTATCAACACAAGCATGAAGAGGTACTGCTGCTAATGTTTTTTGAGACTGGGATGTCTACATGACTGTAAGTAAACTGTCCTCACAAAGTTTTGTATATTTATTATAAACTTCTTAAATCTCTGGCTCTGGCAAATACCCCCGTATGACCAAATTTAAAAGTAATACTGAAACCTTAGAAAACTAAACTAAAACTAACTTACATTATTACACAATAAAAACTAAACTGAAACCAGCAGGCCCACTCTGGAAACTTAATGAAACTAAACTGTACTGACAACAAAAATTACAAACCAAACAAAAATAAAAAATAATGAAAAATACAAAACTATAATCACTCTGTACATACCTGATCTGCTAAATTTAGGCACAATATATGATTAATAAATCATCCTTTTTGTTGTCTTTGCCACCATCTTGACTGTAACATGTTGTCACTGTGTGTCTCTGTGTTCGCCATATTGGTCATCCACCAGTAAACAAATATAATATGTACTGACAGATGCAGACTTCATGATAGGGTTTGTTACAAACATGAGAAACTGATCATGATAGTGGTTACTTGTTCGAATTAAATTCAGTTACCAGGGGTGATGTAATCATCTTTGTGCCAAAACATGGAGTCTCTGAATAGCCACAGTTTCCACTGGAACATTCAAGCTCTGATCTGTGAAAAGGTAAAATCAAGTGCAAATTATTCAGGATTTCAGCTTTAGTAAGTTTCTCTGTCATATTGTTGTAGAGCCTCCTGGTTTCTTGTAATGTTCCAAATAAATAACAAAATGTTCTGAAAAAAAAAAAAATAACAGTTTAAATTGAAAAGTTGGGCTTATTGTCCCGTTTAAGGTAACACTTCTGAAGACAGTATACTATACAAAAACACTTTAATAAAAACCTTGCACACATAAGAAAATGTAGACTATAATATGCAAAGACCTTTGCAAATGTGAGCTGGTTGCATCTGATATTGCAGTAGGTGCTTCACATGTGTTGCCTGGTGGAGATTTGCACTCTTCTGAGTGCACTATTTCTCCATTATTATTATTATTATTGTTATTATTGAACGAAATTGTACCGCACTTGTCACTGATTTATAATTTTGTCATGGACATGAATGTCCACATTTAAAATATTTGAAATATATTATATTTAAATATTTACATTAGTTTTCTTTTTTCTTTTTTAGATTCTTCACAGTAATCTTATTTAATATCTATATTTATGGTGTTCTGTTAAATAAATAATGAAAACTTAAATCATTCATTCACAGTGCAAACATGAAGAATATGGATCACAGAACATGTCAAGCAACTTCCAAACAGCATAAATACACTGATGAATTAGAGCCTAATTAAAATGAAAAAAATGTAAGGAGAAAGATTTTTTCTTTTTTTTCCATTTTGAGAATAAAGTCGAAACGTTCAAAGTTATAATACCATTTTGACTTTATTCTCAAAATGCAAAATTAAAAAGCAATATCCCTTGCATAGCTCAGTTGGTAGAGCATCCGCCCCATTTACAGAGGCTGTGAGTCCTCTGCAGCGTCCATGGGTTTGACTCCTGCCCATGGCCCTTTACTTTATCATTCCCCCGCTCTCTCTCCCCATTTCCTGTCATGTCTTCAGCTGTCCTGTCATTAAAGGCGTAAAATGCCCCAAAAATAATAATAATAACATTCCTCATTTGCTTGACCCTAAAACTCTTCGGTATATGCTAAAGTTTGAGGCACTGAACTGTATTATTCCTGATATTTTGTATATAGCTGTCCTAACAGTCAGCAGTCTATTTCCAGACTGAATACAATCACAATGTTTGGCCCAGTTGAGGGACTGAGGCTGAATCGATGTATATATTGAAAAATTCCTTTTTATAATGACTTGTGCGGGTGTTTTCACCACTCAGTCTATTACTTTATTGTATTTTTTTTTTTTTTTACTCTTGAGTCTACTCTGAATGATGGACAGGAATGTAGGTCAATAAGATGACTACACATAAAAATGCCTGTTCTTTTTCTTGCTGTGCTCCATGAAAAAAGCAGAGTCATTTGTCATTGATTTTTCCCTGCCTCGCCCTCAGATTACTCTTGCTCTCCTCCACTAATACCTCTGGGAGAGCGCAGAAGGAAAAAGAGGGCAGCTACACCTGCGGCTGCCGAACAAGTGTATCACTGTCTGGGTGCTCTGTCCTGGCTTGTCAGGCCCTCTCACCTGGAATGTGCCGATGAGACAATCAGGTGCACTAGGCGCGTGGCGGCTTGCTGCAGGGAGAGATAACCTGCTCTGAGACAGCGAGCAAAGAGCGGCAAAGGACTTTTACACCCCTGGTCGACACCTCTCTAAAACCCTGAGACATGTCAGTACAGAGACATCCATGTGACACAGGCGGCGACGGGCGAGCGAGCGAGCACGGTGGCTGCTTTCTAAACAGCTCCTCTCTTCTGCAAGAGGAATATCTGTAGATTCATCGTGTAGGCTTGTTTGACGATCCCAGCATGACTCACTCAAAGGGTGGAGTGCAGTGAGATTTTGTTTAGCCTGAGGGGGAGAAAATTTCATTTCTATCAAGAAAAGGTCATGAGCAATGTTCCAGCTTCACAGGAAATGCATCAACGCACATAATTGGATAGCCTATCAGTTTTGGGGGCACGGTGATTGAAGTGACACTATTTGCCAGTGATATTTGGTCAGCTGGATTGGAAGTGAATGAAAAATGCCAAGTAGCTCCTCGACTGAGAAGCACCAACTGTTGCTGGAGCGTTAATGTTTTATTAGCATGTGGTCGCAAAAACATCTTGAGTTTAAATATACAGTCACAAAAAGTCACTGAGCTAAAGATGCCAGTATTCACACTTAGAAATAGACGTGCTAACTAGAACCATACAGGGTTCTTTGGCTTGCTACTATAGCAGAACCCTTTTTTGGTATCTGGCAGCACTTTTCATAAATGTTCCACTTGAAACCCTCTGAGAGAGTTCTGCCTAGAATAGAGGTGCACAGAGATGTCATATCTGTCTGTGTCTGTTCAACCAACAAAATTATCTGCCTTTGTTCGTAGTGAATTTCAGAAGTCATGTTAAATAATTTTTTCTAACCTCCTGTTTATTGATAATACAACTGATACGCCTTCAAATCATCATAATGATTTAATATTGGCATATAATTAATACTGAAATATATTACTTTTCTTCTCTTTTTCAGTGTTCATTTTGAACTAAAAATAAGTTATGAACTGAACCCCACTGCTACCAACCTTTTAAATGGGAAACACTGACGAGAAAGAAACCGAAGAAAAAGTTTTATACATCAAAAGATTCTGTTTTGCATTGAAAATAGAAAATAATAATAATAAAAAAATACTGTGTTCATGTTTCTTAATGTATTATTCTTACTGCAGTTCAGAGTACTACATAAATATTAATATTCTAATATAATTATTATGGTAATATTAAAATTAAGTACTTGGATAAAAGTAAAATGTAGTACTTACTGTTTTACCTTTTGGAAATATATTTCCCAAATAAAAACAAGCAACTTTGGATAGAAGAAAATACTTGTTTTCATTGTGTTATTTAAATCTGGGTTCTTCCCTAACTTAGAACCCAACATACACAGGGTTATACAGTCCCCACAACCCTCTGTGAAAGGAACCACTCAGAATCATCTATGAGATGTTCTACAGAGAACCCTATTATAGAGTAATGGTTCCCACTCTGAGGGTTCTGTCTGGAATCTGACCTTCTAAGGGTGATAACAAGAGCCCACCCATGGTGTTCTACCAAGAACCCTTTTGTATTCCACAGGTTTTCATTTAGAATCCATTCAGGATGTTCTGTTGAGAACCATTTCAGATTCAAAGGGTTTCATCTAGAACCCACCCAGGGGGTTCAAGCAAGTACCCTTTTATATTCCAACCCTTAGAGTACAAGAACCTACCCAGGATAATCTAAAAATACATTTTATAAGGGTTTTCCTTTTAAACCTCTTGGTTCCACCCAGAGCCCTCTCTGGGGGTTCTATCCAGAACCTTTCCACCTTCTAAGGCAGCTAACAAGAACCCACCCAGGATGTGTCACTGAGAACCCTTTATATTCCAAGGGTTTCATCAGGAACCTACCCAGGCTGATATAAAGCTGATATCTTCTGAGGGTTCTATGAAGAACCATACTATACACTATATACTATATAGGCACAAACTTATTGAATCCCATATATTGTATATTGTGGTCATCAATCATTTTAATATTCTGTGTTACCAGTGTTTAAACTGAGAAAATATATATTTACACCCAACAATCATTGAAGAACTCTTCAAAAAAGGTTCTTCAGATGAAAAAGATTCTTAATGGAACCTCTAGCCTTACACAGAAACCTTGACAAACTGTTTATTAAGAACCCTGTTGGAACCCTTACTTCTGAGAGTGTTGGAATAAACCGCTGAAAATCGAATTATACATTTGATTTCCAACTAAAAATAACATTGTTAGATTGTTATTTTTATTGGGTGGCTCATGCTGAGATTTGTCTTAGTAATACAAATAACCACATAACCTCTAAACTGTTTAATTTTCACAGAGTTATGAGCTTCCACCCCAGTCACACCCCCCAGCCCCCACCCACACAGTTAAACAACTTAAGTCTTTGGTCACACTGCGGTTATGGGCTCTTTTTTTTTTTTTTTTTTTTTTTGTGCGACATCATAACCCTTCACTACTTGTAAATTTAGATTAATGGTTTGATAACAACAGGTCTTGTATGTATTATCTCGAGGCAGTTTTTGTAAAGCTGCATGATTTTCCCCCTTGCTGAAGGGAATATTATTTACCGCTGAAACCCAAGCAAGACGTTTTGAGGAGAAAACGACCCCTCTCAAGTGTTCATTTTTCCAGAATGTGTGTGTTTTTGTTGTCTAGGTTTTCCTTGGTGGCAGTGAACAAAGCGTTCTACTGTGGAGTAGTTTCAGCAATCGCAGACACAGTGTCTGTACAGGGAGTTCCTGTCCCTGGCCCAAACCCACAGACCAACAGCAAAGAAGGACAAGGTCAACCATTGCCTCTGCTTTCTCTTGGCATCAAGGCAGAGGAGCTTTACCTCACCCTCAAGTTGTATTCCTCCAGGCTTCATGTCGCTGGATGTGTTTTGCAGTGAGAGATGAAAAGTAAGACGACCTTTAAAACATATTTTCACAGTCGCACTTTATAAAAATCAGTCCAAACAGCATTTATTATGGCAAGTTTTATAACTCTGTTAATTGGCTTTCTTATCAAACGAAAACGTAACAATACACAGACGGGAGAAGATAAAAAGATGTCAGTACGACAGATATAAAAAAAGGTTGGGGTGGGTGGGGGAGGGGCGGCAGCTTCAAAGATCAACATAGGTGTAACAGCGTGATATATTTAGAGATAACGATAAAGCTGTTCAACTGATCTCATTGATAAAATCTCATTTTCATGGGGACCACAAAGCATACCTGAACTAATTTAAAGTAATATTTTGACATTTTTGAACACTTATTCTCTCACTTGATGAGAGAAGATCGATAGGGCAAATATAAATCTACTGCAGCCAGCAGCCGGTTAGCTTAGCATCAGACGGAAACAAGGGGAAAGAGCTACCTTGTCCACACTGAACAAAATCACCTCATTCATAATATTTTGTTTATTTAATCTTTACAAAAATTGTTCTGCACCAAGGGCCATAAGCTCCAGTAAAACACCCCTTGGCATTTTTACATTTCAGCTCTTATTCTCATGAACGAATGTGAATTAGCATGTTAATTATTGAGCTTTAGAGGTGGTAGGTAATGTTTTTCTTCCCTCTAGACAGAGCCAGACTAGCTGTTTCCCCTTGATTCCAGTCTTTGTGCTAAGCTAAGTTAACCATGTGTTGTATTTACTGTGCAGATTAAGTAGTTTGTGATATATTTTCCCAATATAAGACATACACTCTTTTGCTTTCTTGTCAACAGAAATAGTAAGATCAATACCATTCTCATGTCTGTATGTTAAATATGACTCTACAGCCGGCAACTAGTTAGCTTAGCATAAAGACTAGAAACAGGGACAACTATTCAGCCCACATCTAACAAAATCTGTTCACTATTAAACGTGCTATATTTCATTTGTTTAACTAGTATAAAAAGTGCTCGTGACCAAGAAATAGTCTGGTCCTATTCTCTCGTCACTATAATGTGTAGTTTTTACAACAAAGTTTTTAAATGCATAAACCAAAAGAGTGCAACAGGGATGACTTTTTTCTTTTTTTGCAGGCCACCCCAGAAGTTCAATCAGGATCCTTTGACAAAAAGCCAATGGGATTTTTCCACTGGATTATTGCAGAAAATATATTTCTTTCAGGAAAATAATCTTCACAAATGGACACCACTTTTATGATTTTTTAGAAGCAGAAGACATACTTCATTAATCCTCAGGGGAAATTAAATTACATTTTTCACTCTGTTGTCACAGGCCTGAACACACACACAGAATCTATAGACTTGCATCAGAGAGGTGTCAGAGTCAGGAGGTTGCACACATACATATACATACATATAGTTAGGCGCTCTGAGCAGTTAGGGGTTTGGTGCCTTGCTCATTTCCATACTGGACTTTAACCAGCAACCCTCCAGTTCCCAAACCAAGTTGTTATGGTTGTCTGTATGCTGGGGCTTTAGGAGCCTTGGATTGTGCTAAATGAGCAGTATGGAGGCTTTTTAAAAAAAAAAAAAAAAAAAAAAAAGTTTTTTCTTTACATTTGAAAACTGGTCACCATTCACTTAAATTGTTTGGGAGATTCTGCAATGCTGTTTTCCTGTGTGTGTTTTGTGGACTAAAAAACTAAACTAAACTAAGCTTGTATTAACCCCAGACCGTATTTGAGGCATCTAACTGAAAACCCATTCAAAAAACCCATTGACTTCTAGACGAGGGAACCGGAGGTGCACATATGCTAACTCATTTCTGGGTTTTAGGACTCGTTGCTGCAGCATGCCATACAAACATGAGAGCAATCAATCTTTGGCAAGAAAGCATATTTACCAAAATGTTGAACCCTTCCTTTAACTGTAAGGAAATTGAATCGAAGCACTGTGAACTCTATCTACAAATGCCTATGACAAAATTGAAGATGTATGCACTTCCTCCATAACCTTCTTCCCATTGCTCCTCTGTTATAGCCAAACTCAATTTCCATCTATTTCCCAGTTTATCATAAATAGAAAATACTGCTCCTCTGGCTGAAAAGTTCGGTTTAAAGGTGTTTTATCACAAGGATCCATCACTTACAGGTGAGGCTGTGTGGCATTTTGTGAAATATTTTACAGTCCATGTTAGTTTAACTGTTTGCTTGGGTAGCCAAAGATTACCGGACAATTATCAGAGGCTGGAATTCCAGACTGTGCTGCACATGATAAGAGAAGCTCAGCAGTTGTAGAAGATAAAAGCAGAGACACTCACCAATGAAAACACCAGAAGTCTTATCAGATTGTGATAGACTTTGTAGATCCTCCCTAATCTCTGTGTGTACTTGCTTTGAAAACGCTTTCACCGTCACATTAACTCTCTGCCATATGTGATTCGTCACCTTGGTCTGCGTGCATGGGAATTCATGCTGTTGATGTTTTTTTCCCAACAAAATGAAAGCTTTTCTTCATTAAAGACAGTTGATTTACGTTTTTTCAAATTAGTTGTGTGCTCCACTGCTGTTCAAAGCTGGCAAATTATTGTTCCGCAACATCCATTAAATCAGGATAACAGCCAAAATTAATTGTAGTAAGTTAAAAGAGAGAATGACAAGATAAATATCCTAATTTTGCCTAAAATCTTGGTCACACTAAATTTTATAGAACACTAATAAGAAATAACGAGCCATTCTTTCTATCAAATTAGACAAAAACTATAAATAATATGTTCTTTATTAGCTAGTAAACAAACAGCTATACCCTAATTAGACACCGTACACTTAATGGTACACTAAAAAGACGTGACAAGCTGTACTTTGTATCAAATTAAACAAAAACTCAAATAATATGTTCTTTATTGGACAGTATTAGACATTTTATTAGACCATTATTAGACTTTATTAGAGGATGTTTGAGGATACATTACAACAGAACCATTCTGTAAACAAAAGTGTATTGTTTTCCACTGTTAGACCCTTATTAGACTTTATTTGAGGGTAACTGGGGAAACAATACAACATAACTGTACTGTAAACTAAAGTAAAATCGCATATCTGCTACTTCACCCTTTAAAAAACAGTCTGTAATCCAGATCTACCAAGTAAAGGCCAAAATCATAGAGGCAGAGGGATATTTTGTCTATGACTCCACAGACTTGTTGGTGGAACTGTGGAAAATAATGCACTTTGGTTTACAGTGCAGTTCTGTTGTAAAATGTCCCAGCTGATTTATTCTAATGGGGCATCACTACTGTCTAATAAAGAACATATTATTTATTTTTGTCTGATCTGATACAGAGTATGGCTTGTTACATCTTATTATTGCACTGAAAAAAAAGCGTGACTGTTTTTTTCAGATGTGTCTCCGTCAACACAAAGGATTTCATCATGTGTCACTCTGTGATATGTTCAAATGATGCACATGCTTAAAAAATACACCTCGCACAGGATATTAGAGATGATGCAAGACTTATTTTCCATTGTATTACTCTGACAGAGAGGTTACACATTCTCCCTGACAACCGCACCAAGGCCTGCAGGGGGATGTCTGGCCTTTCGCAATGCACTGATATCCATCGTCATTTATGCTGCAGATTACGTCCAGTCCATGCACCGGTCCGTATCTGCGAGGCTGCAGCTCTGTGCAGCTGCTTTATGTGGAATCTGACCTTTGACTTCATGCTAATGCTGACATCATCAACACATCCGGAGCCGGAGAAACAAAACTGTTAAAACATGATCGCCTTGTGTGTTCTGACATTTAGATCTTTCTAATACTGTTTTCATATAGTCTGAAGGCTTCTGCAGTTAATTGGTATTCTGTAAAAATCATGTTTTGGCGTCTGAGCAAGCTGAAGGGAGGAGAAATCTCATTATCAAACTCTCACCAGTGAGCTTGTGCAATGTGTGACCAGTGTTTTTGGAATGACGCTGATAGATTTGGCTTGTTTCTTAGTCCTCTATTAAAAGTACAACTGCTGAAAGTAATTGGCAATGCAAAATAAGCAACTAATTCCCTGCTAGTTTCCATATTGAGGACATTTCTGATGGGTGGCTGGAACTCACTTTTACATGACTATTTCCAAAAATGACAGACATGCTAGAAACTACTCTGTACAACGGATTAAAGGACATATCTGGTAGTATTCTATATTGTCTTATTGTCAGCAAATCTCATTAAAGACCAAAACTAATGAATTGATCCTAGTATTACTATTAATACTGTTGATTATTATTCCGTGTCATAGAGCTCCAACAAGAAATGAGACATGTTCCTTAGTTACCACGAACAGACACTGTAGAAATACATATAACCCTCCAATAAAACCACAACATGTCATTTTTACAGTTCAATTCTGTACAGAATAAAGAACCAAGATATAACAAATAGCAATTTCCCTCTTTATGCTAAGCTAAGATAACCTAACAAATTGTGGCTTCATGTTTACCGTACAAACATAAGAGCAGTGGTTGAATGTAACTAAGTATATGTACTGTGTTTCAGGTTTGATGTAATGAAGTATTTCCATGTTATGCTATGTACACTACTTTTAGTCTACTATATTTTTGAGGCAAATATTACACTTTTTAATTTGATACATTATTATAGATAAGTATACACAGCAGTATGCAATAACTTATTTCCAGCTGTGCCTTTAAATTGATTTACACATTAATGGATCAAAATTTATAATCCAATAATATAATGTATATGATTATGAAATGGCCCATTCTTCATAATGAGTACTTTTACTTTAAGTGTGTTTTCAGGCTAATACTTTTATACTTTTACTTAAGTAGGATTTTGAATGAAGGCCTTTTACTTGTAACAGAGTATTTTTACACTGTGGTATTGCTACTTTTTCTTCAGTGAAGGATCTAAATACTTCCTCTACCAGTGCATGAGAGTGATATCAATCCTTTCATCTCATCTCAGTCTCAGCAAGAAAGCAAATGAACACATTTCTCAAAAATATTGAACTTTCATTAACTCACATCTCAAAGAAGTAATGACATTTGCAAACTTTGCCTCAAAGCAAAAGTGAAAACACACAAAAAAAAACTGGTTTGAGGTCTTAAGTCACTGGTTCTTTTCAAACCCCTGAGCCAGAATGAATCAAAAATGCATTACCATACATTAATATGGCAAAATATCAACTTAAATGTACTTTCACTTTGAATTATGCAACAGAAATTGTACTTCCAAATGTACTGCTTTGCTTTAACAAGTCTTTGATGTGACACCCCACTGAGAAAAAAGCACAACAGGCCTGCACTTCATGATAACAATACAATTATAGGACATTATTGGCCATGGTCGTTGCTTATTTTAACAAATCATGCCCATGCAAGCAGACCCCACTTGGGAGCTCCCTTGTCTGAACCACATCCTCAGTGAGTAAGAGCAGCCTCAGACGCTGATGTACTCCGGGCCCTGCCTACTTCTCCACACCTACCCCACCGTGTCATCACGGTCAGGGCTACTTGCTGAGCCGTAATTACCTCAGGCTGACACACACAACAAGGGAGATGCCTTCAAGTAAACACAGTCCAGATTCTGGCCCAGCTCACTTCAAAGCTGGAGCATGCTGATAACAAAGCAGACCCCGGAGAGCCCCCCTCTCCCCTCCCGTGGAGAGGGTGGCCGAGGCTCGCAGGGGGGGTGATAGTGGCGGTGGTGTGAGAGAGAGAGAGAGAGGAGGTGTGAAGTGGCCTTTGACAGCACAGCACCTGCTGCGTCTTCACCGCCGAGCAGCTCCTCGCCATTTGCCTCGACTGACCGGTTAGCTCAGACCGGGGGGGATTAGAGCTGGTGGGGGGTTCAACCAGGAGGCATGTTGATGGTGTCGAGAGAAGTGGGGGGATGTTGTTGTGTGATCGGACACACCTTCTGTCATCCTGGTGGAACATTCCAGCTGTCTGTGGCAACTAATGCCGCTGTTGTTGGATGATGACGTGTCCGCCCCTGCAGGCCCTTGATTCATATCCATTCCTGTGCTCAGTGGCATGTCTCATATTGACGCTATCATCAGCGATCTCAAGCCAGAGGTCTTTTTAGTGTTACTTCAATCACAGAGGCCTGTAAAAATAAACATTTTGTTTTGACTTAAAAAAACTTAGTGTCCAGGCTCCCTTAAAATTCTGAATTTGAAAAGACAAGTTGAGGTGACTTTTTAATGATTCAAAACAAATACTCTTTCTTTGGCTCCGGAAATTCATTTTCCATTCATTCGCTCCACTGATGTTTCAGAAAATCCTTATACAAAGAGATTTAAGCCTGGAGCCAAGTCAGCCAACTACAAGATGAATCATGACCATAAATCATTTGATTTGGTGAAAAAAAAGAAATATCAGAAAACCTAATAATAATAGACATAATTATTTTAAGAGTGAAGGAACTACTCATCCCATAAACTGTATGTAAATTATATTCACTTTGGCATAACAACATTATTAGTATGATAAGTATGATTCTCTGTCTCAGGAGAGTTTTAACTCTCAAACAATGCACTCTAGGAAGTCACGCTTCTTTAGAAACTTAATTTAATGAGTTGGTTAAACTCTGTACAGTACATTCATTCAACTCAACTCAATTCATTTCAAGTCAGAAGACTTCATGTCAGAAGAAGTCATGTTTATAAGGTCTGAAGTGTTCTGAAAATAAATGCAGGAAATGTTAAGTTTAACTGACTTAAAAAATAAAACCTTTATGTTTACATTAAAGCAATGGGAAAAGATTAGTTCATTCTTGTCTGATTTTTTACAGTGTGCTAGTCTGAACATTATTAGCATTATCTCCTAATTCAATCCAACTGCTGCTTGTTGCCTTTAAAGTCACACCTTATCCCACATCACTCAGTGTCATGGTTTCTTATCAGCTGTGATTTTTCTTTGCGACTCATGACACAGCTGGATCAGGTCTCCTGTGATCAGTCCACTGGAATGAAAGCATCGGTGCAGACCAGGCAATCTCCCAGAATACTCAAAGGCTGTGGTGAAGGCAGAGGAATGCACCAATGACAGAGGATATTTATGGCAGGCAACACTGTGACTACTAGCTTGGAAAGACAAACAATCTACTTCTTGGAGGGGGATTGTAATATTGATGCAGTGTTTATAAGGCTCATAATTGCAAAATATCACTCTGCGCAAGTATTCAGCCGCCTGGTGGGTTTATGTTTGAAATCTTAGGGTGCTGAAATATTTCCGACTCCTCTTGAAAAACAGGAAAATAGCAATTGCAAGTTCTGTTCAACATAAATAAAAAATTGCAGTCCCAGGGGAGTTTTCAGTTCACTGTGGACAGTTTTGTTGGATGCTGTTGTAAACATTATTGTGCTATTCTGTTCCAGTGATCACAGAGGAATTCGAGCCAAAAACTAGTCATTCTGAAACTTCTTTTTAAAATGACGGATGATGTTCTGCCATTTTTGGTTATGTATGCAGATGGTATTTCATGATGCATAACCTATTGAAATGTGTCAGCACACGGGATTCATTATTTTGTGAGAGAGAGCAGCAAAATAACACACTGCTATGACTACGGTTACTTTGCAGAACTCGCACAAGAGTCATGATAATAATCCAAATTTATAGAGCACTTTTTTAAACCCAAGATACAAAGTGCTTCGTACAAGGCAATGACTTAATAACAAGCAGATCATAAACTTCTGATGAAGCAGAAAGCGATAAAACAAATAAACGGAATTAGTGTCGCCAGGAAAATACATGGCCAATGAAAATCAAGTAAAACTAGGGAAAGGTCTCTACACAATATGTGGATTCTGCCATTAGGGGTCTCTCTCTCTGTAAAACAATTACAAAAGACAGACTGATGATGTCCTGAAGTAGCGTCATGTTCATCAACTTCCCTCCTCATTCTCTGACACATCTGACATATTCCAGTGTTTTCCAATAAGTCATAGCAGCTCTAGCAACTAGCTAGCATCAGCCAGCAGGAAACAGCATTACCTTGACTCAGTTACAGATTTCTCTATGTTTGAAGATTTGGGATATTGTTAGTGCATAACTCAACAAAATATACCGTGTACAACATATGTCTAGTGTTTCTATACTAGAAGCCTATAAGAGGCCACAGATTTTGTTTACCTGATGTCTTCAGGGAGCCATTCCTTCTTTCATTTATTGTTTTTCAACTCACTTTAGCCCATTTCTGTATAACCAAAGAGTCGATAGCTGTGTTCCCATGGAAACTGCACTTATGGGGGTCCTGCAAACTGAATTTGATTAATTTACTATAATTCGTTTACCACAGACAAGACAATATTTAGCTCGCTTGCATGCTATTTCCTGGATGGAAATAGATGGATATCTGGTGTTGAGTAATAGGAAACGTTTATTAAGTGGTTAGCTATCTTACTTAAGCAAAGTAAAGCTTTCTTTCCCTCAGGAAACTCTGTAAATGACCTCAGTACTGTATCGCCTGTCTGTCTTGGAGGTGTTCATCCTGGTCACTGGTCATGTTCACTGGGAGACAGCTGAATCCAGCTCTGTTGCCCGCAAATGGCTAAACATAAGGTTAGCTATTTTAGCAAGTGAGCTAAAACTATCTCATCAAGAAACTATCTGTCCAACAAGAAATTATGGAGAAAATATTTTCTCCACAAAATATGATCCAGTTTCACCCAAATAGTGACTAAAAGTGTATTATTGTGCAGCGGGGCCCATTTTCCAAAAACCCTCCAGTCTGCTCCAATGAACAAATAAATTCTCCTTCCATGCTTTGGCTGTGTATGTAAGCACGTATTTTACTGGACACAAATTTAGCCCCCACTCAACAGTACTTGAAAAATGCCAGACAATATCTACAAAACAACTATTTTGTCATTGGTGGGCCAGATACTGGTGTATAGGTGTCTTATAGGTCAACATATATGTGATAAAAACACTTAAACATCAATTTTGACTTCATGTAAACTTTAAAAGTCAACAGTAAAATCTTAAAATCAATTCTAAAACATACTGGGAGCGAATACAATAAGGCTACAACAAGGATTTTCTTTGTCCTTGTTTAAGTAAGAGTAGCTAATCCAATATTTCTCAGGCAATTAAAACAGACCAGACTTCACACTGCTTTCTTTAAATAAAAATAACAATAGAGGAAATCCATCAACAGAATAATTTATTGTGCTCTGGTTCCGACTGCTGAAAGCCTTGGCCTGTTGGCTCATCAAACTGATAACAGGGGACATAAAGCACCAAGACTGACTGAGTAACTCAACTGGAAACTCAAAGTGTTCAGTAAATCCCACAATGATGGGCCCATAAAGTCTACATCATCTACGTGTGAAAATTTTGGCAAGAAGACAGGTCAAGGGGTCACAACAACCAGGGGCTCATCCTTTAGTAACCATAAATGTCACAGTAAATCTTAAGGGAATCAGATAGTAGATAAAGTTGACTTTTCTTTTTTTGCCAGAGGTGCTCACACTGGGTCCAACACAGATTGAGTCATCCCTGGGAAGAATATGCTCCATAAACCAAAAACACTTAAATTCACTCTGTGGGGACCATGAATATCCACAGCTAATTTCATGGAAATGTGTCCTTTTAGTTCTGCAGTATCTTGAAACCATGAATACCTATAATCACATTTCTTTGCCCATGGGTTTAAACAGATTCACAAAAACATTGTCTTCACTCTTTAACACAACACTTTAATTTTAACACTTAAATAGTGTGTCAATAAACCATTACAGGTGATGTTTTTTACAGTGTACATGCACTGTTCTATTTTCACCTTGCACATATCAGTGTGCACTGTCACTGTCAGTATAAATCCTGCACACTGTACGGGTTGTTTGTAGACATGAATACATGCTGTACATCCACTTCATGTGTACCCATTCAATATTTATTTCTTTTTCACTATTTATAATGTTTACATCCCACAAACACTTGACTTGTATCTAGAGTTTCTGCTTTTGTTGTTGGTTACATATGCTTTGTATTTATATTTATATATACACTTAACTGTTCACATTCTCTCATGTCCTTGCTCGTAGCTCTCATGTCTATTCTATACCTGTAAATGTATTGAGAACAATGTCAAATAACTTGCATGTATCCACGTACTTGGCCAATAAAAGCCCATTCTGATACGGATTTTCGATTGATTTCAGACTAAAGTGTCAAACCCAATATCTCCAATGGTGTAGGTCAAAAATCTTAAATAGATTTTGCTCTTATTTTCAGAGATTGACTTGGAATTATTTATTGTGATATTTAAAGCAGTGATTCTTTAACTTGGACCCACAGTGAGGTTGTCGAGGGGCCAAGAGGTGATTAACAGGATAAAAAAGCAGAAAAGCCATGTTTCTATTTCTTTCTATTACCCCATTTTTAGACTTCTTCTTTTTACTTGTCTTTATAATAACAAGAACTTGAATTATATCGCACATAAAACAGAGTTTGCTTTGGCAGACAAACACCCAGGAGGCAATACAACAACAGACAGCCAAACAAAATCAAGAAAAAAATAAGGTAAAATTAAGGTGCAATTCTTTTCATTATTACTTGTGAATTGCTGGATGATTTTACATCTTCAGGCCCATATAAAGCATTCAAATAAACCATCTTTGGGTGGAAGACTGACATTTTGATTGATCTGCTCACAACCTGTTGACACCTGTTGCATATGTTAGAATATAAAAAATACGAGTAATGACAAAACAGAAGTGCCTGCAACTGTATTATAATCCAACACAACAGTCAGTGATTGCTACTCCTGTGAATCTGAATGTTTAATTCTTGTTTACATGATGGCAAGAGTATTGAGTCGACTCGTTGAACTGAGAGTTATAGTTTGTGCTGTTGTTGTACTGATTACATTACACTGTTGGATGTACACAGATACAGCTGGGGGGAAAAAGCTGTATTTCCTGTGGGGCTTCTGTTTCTGCACTGCATAATCTTACAGGTGTTTGTATTTATCTAGTTTTATGTAGTATAACAGTTGTGATTTGTTACATGCAGCAGTAAAGATACAGATACATAACTTTTTTTTTTTTTTTTTTAGATCCTTGTCGAGCGGCTGAGTCCTACCCATTCCCAGATAAGCTTCTCTGGAGCTTCACGTCCTGTTGAGGCTTGTCAGCCGAGTACAATACCCAGAGTCTGAATAACGTGGCCGGGAGCTAGTTTATTCAAGCGCCTTTTGTTTGCACTCCATACTCACCTTTTCCCTTGACTGATGATCAGATAACCACTAGACAGAAAGGAGAAAAAAATCCAAACTATCTCTGGAGATGCCCTGGCTGCCTCTAGCTCTTTGCAGAATGTGTCTCTATGGATATTACAGACTGATTTCATACTGCGTCATGGTTTGAGGCTAACAAATCCATCTAAAAAATCCAAAAAAATTCCTCAAAGCAACACATTCAAGTCTTAAATGTGTTGTGGATGGTGCCTAATACCACTCGGAGGCCCAATGTCATGCCAAACTACAGGGCGAGCCTTTCTCAAGCCCCCAGAGTATTCTGTTTCACTATTTACCCATAAGTTAAGAGAGGTCATGCAGTAATGTGTGTGTCCCCGAACAGCTGCCCTTTGATGTCAGTACCTGGGACTCTACAGGGATATGACGCATATTTCTATAACACACTCACACAGTCTAGATCCAGTTTTGTGCCTTAATAGAATAGTTCAATGTTAGATATTAAATTAGGTGAGAAGATTGATCTCATGCTCGTGTCTGTTAAAGCAACATTAGAGATGTAACAATATATTGAATATTGCAATAGAAAATGTCTAAATATTGTATTGGACTGTGATAATATCTACCATAATATCACATGCTTAATTATTTTATTTAATATGATTTGTTTTGATTTATAACAGGATTGCTACTGACTGCATACATACTTCAATCATTCATTCATTCATTTTTTTTTTTTTTTTATCATACTGTAAGTTTTTGGTATCATTACATTCCTAGTAACTATTCCAGGGAAACAGGGAAGCTGTGCTCTGAACAAAATAAAAAAAATAAAATCTGCTTACCAGCATCTCTATATAGCTCACTATTCATCATCTTGCTTCTTTAATCTGTATGTTGTGGTTTTGCAGGGGGTTATGTCCTGTACTGTTTCTTGGTTGGGAGCAGTGACTTCCTGGAGTCCTGTCACCAAAGGGCTGCTTGGCAGCTACATGAGGTCACTGCGCATAACCTCCAAGATTTCTTGTTTTGTGCGCATTAGAGGTGCTGGTTTGTTATATTTGGACAGAACCAGGCTAACTTTTTCCCCCTGTTTTAAGTCTTTATGCTAAGCTAAGCTAACCAGCACATAAGAGTGGTAGCAATCTTATCTTCCAGCCTGTTCTCACTCAAAGTCAGCAGCTTGCCCCTATGCATGTAGAAGTGATGGAGTGGATGAAAGGGTTAATCAAAAATAAGTGTGTGTGCAAAACTGCACCACAGCATCATAATTTGAAACCTAATGCCACTGACCACGGTGCCGTATTTGTCGAGTTGGGAGTGAAACTGTGTTGTCTCTTCTAACTCTCGGTAAATAAATACAAAGCCACAAAATATCCCATCATGTCGTGTTAATTACATCTGAAACATTCAGTTGCCCCTCTGCCTCCATTTCCAGCTCACACAACGACAACATAAGCAACATACATGCTGCCTTTGTCGAGCGCTGAGCATCCCTGTTGTGTTTTGCGGTGTTGCTGATGCTGTTCATGCTGTTGCTGTGGAGTGTAAAACCACTTAGAAAAGGCTGGTGGCCAGACAGCTTTTCCCAGACCTGATTCATCATAATTAGGTCACTGGCTCGGTCTGCTGGCCTCTCAGGGATCATCTCACACTCTCACTGTGTGCAGCCAATGCTGCTCAGAGATGATCAGTGATCAAAATAATACACAGCAATCTTCCTCGTATTTACCCAGAACCTTCTTTCAGAACAATCCATGCTTAGTTATTGTCTTGTGAATGCTTCTCCAACTCATCTGCTGCTCTTTAGCCATCTCCTCCAGTGTGATTGGTATAGATCCGGAGAGTGAAATCAATTAAGGATAATGGCTTTTGCTTTCGCACCACCTCATCAGTGGACGCCATGAAGAGTGACCCGTAACATTGTCTATATTCAGAGTATGTAATGGATTGAAAAATAAAAGTACATTAAGATGCACAGCCCTTTCCACAACAGGTAAACACAGTGAGGATATTAATTTGAATAAATGACTTTGGAACACAGCTGTACAATTAGAAAGTAAATACCATTTAAGTGATGATTATTTGTCTTTAAAAGTCAGGTGCGTTCTGGTTTGTAATTTCTCCTCCTTATCAGGATGTGAATGAATGCAGCCATGAGTTGCGATTGGACCCAAACAGCTGGTAAATATTCAATTGGCATAGCCAACCGTTAATCTGCTGCTCAGAGAAGAATTGATTGGGAAATAGCATAATCACCTCTAAAAGTGGAGATGTAGTGTGAGGATGTGGTGTTTGTGCCCAGCCTGTAGCCCACACAACAAGCTGGATGAAGTTTCCTTAAAGATCCTGGATGACAAACAATATGTGTGCTGCAGCGGTGGGCACTAACTTTAGTTTTAATTCATTTGTGGGGAATTACTGATTATTTTTATTTAGCGTCATTCTGCGCTGCCTTCCCAACATCATGACTGATTTCAACTGAAATAGATGGGACAATAACACAGAGAAAATATGATTCCTTAATGTAGCCATCAGAGAATATCTGCAGATATAACAAGATGAAAATGATGTAAAAGACGTGAAAGACATAACAAGACAAAAAGATGAAACAAGGCGAAAAACAACAAGAGGAAAAAAACAGCAACAAGAGACATAAGGAAGATGTAAGAAGACAAAAAAGACATAAATTACCTAACATGACAAAAAAAAAATGAAACAAGATCAAAAACAACATACAAGATGTAACAAGACAAAAAACATGTAACAAGGTATAAACAAAAAAAAGAAGACAAGAAGAAAAAGATGCAACAAGAGGCTGAAAACAACATAAAAGATGTAACAAGACAAAAAACATGTAAGAAGATGAAAATGACATAAAAGACCTAACAAGACGTAACAAGAGGGAAAGAACAACGTAAAAGATGTAACAAAATGAGAAAGATGTAAGAAAGGCATAAAAAAAGACATAAGAAGACAGAAAAGAAGCTGCAAGATGAAACAGAGACTCGATTATGGAGAAAAGATGAGGCTCAGAAAGCTTCGCACAGAATCAGCTGGTATTTAAATGTCCTTCAGAGGGCTACTATTTACTTTTTTTAAAGTACTTTTTCACTTTTACTGAGTAAAGAAGGTGAATCAGTACTTCTACTTGAGTAAAGGCTATGTGTACTTCTCCCACCTCTGGTGTGCTGTAATTAAAGTAAACATTTACTAACTCTGTTCTGAATCTTGTGACACTAAATTCTCACTGCTGTCTTGTATCATCTTATATCTGTGTCATTAACTGATGCTGCGAGGTGTTTTTCTAATTTGAGAAGACAAAGGAACTATTGGTGCCTAAAATTCATTATGGTAACCAATTACTGACAGGCTACCATCCCTGTGTGAACACAGACAGTATATGGGAAGCTCCAGTGGGATCAATTTACTCGTAACTTCTGACGGCTGTCAAAACATCCTCTGAAAGAAGCATACCGAGTTTTGTGTTGTCTTACTAAATGAGGAAAATATTAATATTTAATGTCTGCGAAAACGCTGCCGCTGAAAATAACGATCAAAACCTCTTTCTTGTTGTGCATTCAAAATGAAATGAAATACCTCCACATGAGCTATTATTAGAGATGAATGAGAACAGGTGGTCACAAATAATTGTGATATGATTGTTTAGCTCTGCAGTAAAAACCAAAACAACAACCAAAAGATTTTGAAGATTTGAAAAGCTAACTTTCCCCTGTTGACACTTCAAGAGGAACCAAGGCTTTTCAAGTTAACTGCTTTTGAGAGCTTCTTGAGAAGATATACTTTCTGTGGTTGTAAATGTCGGCATAGAAGATAGAGGGCTTTTAATCAGTTCTAGTCTTTTTATCTGTTCTGAGTGTGGATGACCCTGGTTTATTTTTTCTTTTGTAGTTTAAACTAAAGACCATCTTGTGGTAGGATCACAGTAGCTGTGATGCCCATCAACATTTTGATGTTCTGACCTATGAGTAGTTTATTTAGTAGCATTATTAAATGAGTATTCAGTACTCGTGCCAAGCCACATCCATCTTCAAACAGTTTTGATCTCAGCTACACACCTGTGAAGTTTCATGCCTGCATCTTGCATGGATATAGAAAGAGCTGTCAAAATATTTGCTTGTGTTGTCAGTCCTGCTTCTGTAGGTGTCACCAGGACCACATTTTGCCATAATGATGCACACAGACGCTTAAGGTGAAAGCAAGATCAGCTCCTCTGTTGCAGCTGGAAATTCCAGAAATTCAGAAATTCAACTTGAACATCCCCTTTCATTTCGTTGTGCAGCCCTGTGTTGTATAACGGCAAATAAATGACCTTGATACTTTGAAGAAGGATTTCCGACTCGTAAAGTCGTAAGAAGCTCGTTAACTCTGACCACAGAATTCAAGATGGCTGCATCAGCAGTGCAGTAAGTGGAAGTTGTTGTAGTGTTGTTCACTAACAGTGCTGTCTTTTGTCTTAATCAAATGACGATTTTGTTCTGATGACGGAAGGCATGTATGAAAAAAGGGTTGGTCCAAAAATAGAACCCTGAGGAACCCCAAATATGATGATCACTCAAGAGAAAGATGGGTTTCCGTTGGTCAAATAAAAGTTTCTGTGTTGAGTGGAGGGAGATGAATCAGTAAAGCGCGGGGCAGGTAATACCACCCAGAGCTCATAGCATTCAAATTTAAATGGGATGATCAACGGTGTCAAAGGCAGCTCTGAGGTCTAAAAGGATTAAAAGTGAGCAATTTGCTGCACCCGCCTTTCAAAGCATGACATCATCTTTATTCAAATTAAAAGCAGATTTTCCCCACTTTAGTGTGACAGCAGCTTGACATCAAACTACCGAGTCTCCTGCACCACTTTATGAAGCTGACAACCATTCAGGGGTCCTTGTCAGGACATTATTTGATAAGTGCAATGTCTGCCCAGCATCAACTTGCCCTGAGAGGACTCTGTGAAAACATTATTCGCCTGGATGGACTCTATTCCCGTGGAGGAAAGGGACCCAGGACTCGACTCTGGAGAGGTGCATGCTGAAGGTGATAAAATCCAAAATGCCATCTGTGTCATGTAGTTATGTGCTGGTCACCTTTTTAAAATCTCTATGAAGCACAGCTCATTTTGCATAGCTTGAAACTGTACTGAAGACTTTATTATGAAAAAAAATCTTGACAGTTAGGGGTTAATTTGAAATTAAAATGGAAAGACATGACCAAACCATAAGACTCAAACTACCTCAGTGAAATATAATGATATAATCAAAATCTCTCCACACACCTTTACCCTGTGACACTTTATCCTTCTTATTTCAAATAAATAGCACCGTCAACACTCAATTAATTACAAACATTAGGTATAAGCCAGTAAAAAGTCTTTTTAAGTGTTTATGCGGTATTTGTTAACAAGGTTAAC
This sequence comes from Lutjanus erythropterus, assembly GCF_056507025.1. Taxonomy (NCBI): domain Eukaryota; kingdom Metazoa; phylum Chordata; class Actinopteri; order Lutjaniformes; family Lutjanidae; genus Lutjanus; species Lutjanus erythropterus. The sequence continues at coordinate 14,620,016 of NC_139328.1, forward strand.
TCCTGACCGCTGAACTTGTGGTTTTCAGTCAGAATTAAAACTGTTTTGAAAACTGTAAAAAAAATAAAAAAAAACTAGTGAAAGCACATTGACCTTTCAGGTTCATTCTTAGCTTTGAAGATGAATCATCATGTGACAAAAAACAAATCAACAACTCAAGGACCACTTACTAGATTTCTTCCAGAGCTTTGGGCCATGTGTCATGGCCTGGGGTTTGGAGTTCATGGTAAGAGTTTACTCAGTTATCAAAAGAATGAAAAACTTACCAAGAAATACGAAGACATGTTTTATGTAATTACTGTATTATATTATAACTTCCTGTTTTAGTGTGCTCATGGAGCTAACTAGCTTAATCTAAAGCCTCCACAGTGGGGAAAGTTTGCAGGGTATTAATGCACGATACTGAAGAGCTGGTATTAATGAAGGCAGACACTGACTGCATAAACAGTTCTGCTTTTCCTTGAAGCCATAACATTAGTTGTCTAAAGAGCTGTTGTGTTAGCTGCTAAAGTGAAAAATTAGGTAGCTAATAGCTAGCCAGTGATCCAAGTGCTCAACAGAAAATTTCCACAGGAAATTAAAGAGCGCTACATCAAGAAGATAGCCATGGCTAACCTTAGATAAAACTAAATTAGCCTACTTATTTTTTTCTAAGCTGATATTTGTAATTTCATGACTTTGAAGATCTTGGTAATCCAGTTTGTCATCCCAGTTACCATAAAATCACATATTTACATAATACAACATGTTAAATTATAGATTATGTTGATTTTCATATTATTAATAGTAAACAGACAGACACCTGCAAGAAAAACAGAGGACAACATTTAGTCACAATGAACTTTAAATCGTCAACTTCACTTCTTCTGTTAATACTCTCTCACTGCAGTTTAATACATTAATGAACACTTTAAAATGTCATTATGATTATCTGCTTACAGCTAAGTGGGTTCTGTGTGCTACAGACTACTATAAACCATTTATTACTTGTTTATACTGCTTATAAATGCTAAATAGGAGGCTTGGAACAGTTTTATAGGCTAATTTAAGTTGTGATAACTGTTAGAGTGAAGACTTTATAAAACAGTACAGCTTTCAATCTGTCAAAATCACTGGCCACAAAGGGCTATTGTTTACAGAGATGATCTTGTACAGCTGTGATCATGAGGTTTAGTGGGTTGAACATTAAGCAGGAAATACAATCAAGTAAATATGATCACAGGATCTTTTGACTGCTGACCTCTGTTCAACGAGAAGGCAACAAAAAGAGACCACAGAGCTATTGATTGAGACAACACAGCCTCGTCTGTCTCTGCTGGACTCTTCACTTCACTGCTCATTATGACACACTGAACTAAAATCATTTCTGACCTACATGGATGGGTCACACGTCAGCAGCCTGCCACACATCAAACAGGCGGTTCAGTTTCTCATTTTTTCGACTGAAACGCAATCTTTCAAAAAAAAGTCTTTCAACAACAGTTTTGCCCCTTTACATTAACCCTTTTACTTTAATAAGATAAATACATAAGACTATAAGACACAGCAGAACTTCAAAAGATTTCATCTTCCCTGGTGATTAAATTATGCTCGCTCGATCTGCATGAATCCAATTTATCAACAAATAGAGTGCAGATGCAAAGGACGCTGCACAATTAGAGGCAAACAGTATTATCTGGAGAATATGCACCTCCAGCTGAAAAGCAGCGCCATTCTAAGTAGCTACCCAGTCACTTGAGGAGACAACTGAAATGAAAGAGAATAGTTTTTAACAAGATGCGGGAGCTCAATAAACAGACAAACATTCCTCCAGGCGGTCGGAGTAAAGGGGAATACACAATCATCTCCTTTCTGATGTGGCGGGGGTTAGAGGAGAGGGCTGGGGGATCACTCCTCGGCTAGGACAATCAGTCCTCAGAGGACACCCTTAACTTTATTTGTTCCACTTGATGGTCATAAAGGAATCATACTCCCTGATTCACCATAAAGTCAGCAGGTTTCTGAGAGTTGTGGCCTGCTTTACATCCAACACAGTGCTTTCTGAGGCTGCTCGGGATTTTTATGTCACCCCGAGCGCTAATGTGTGCAGAGTGAGGACATTTATTTTACATGTGATATAATGTACGTGATAAAATAAAGAGTATGATGATTTCAGGGTTTCATAAGAGTGAAAAATGGAAAGAAATAGCTTCTAAATGAAAGTACAGCATGAGATAGTGGCAAAAATCCTATTTTATTTGCAATAAAGCTGCAACAATTAGTTGATCAATAAAAAAGCCAACAGACAGAAAATTAATCTGCAACTATTTTGATAATCAATTAATAGTTTTAGTTATTTTCCAAGCTAGAAAACTGAACAGTTCCAGTTCCAGCTTCTCACATATGAAGATATGCCACTCGTCTTTGTCATATATGGAAGTAAACTAAGTATTTTTTGGTTTTGGACTGCTGGTTAAATGAAATAAAATGCATTAAAATAATTTGAATACATTACTGTAGAGCTGATGGAAATAATTACAGGCATTTTTCACAGCTGACATGACATTAGGGAGTTCTTATGAATAATTACAATTATGTTGAGTTTAATGCAAAGTTGACATTGTTTGAGTCGTCTTTGTTATGACAACTTGACATTAACCAAGAGAAAAATGTGACAACTTGACATTAAGCAAGAGAGAAATATCTTTTTTTATGACAACTTGACATGATGAAACTTAAAGAAACCGTTTAGTTTTATGTTTTAACATCATATTAAACTTTCATGTGTGGCTTTGATACTGGCTGTCATGAGGCCATTAAAGTGTATGATGAATATTTTCTATGTCCTCAAGTAAACTGGTACATTTTGGACATTAAATGTTATGAGACCAGTTTGAAGACAGAGTATAGTACCCTGCAATTTTAGCTCACACAGTTAGCTGATGGACAGATAGCAGTTAGCTAGTTTGCTTGTTGCTCAAATAGGCAAACCACTGTCTGCTGTTACTTGTAGCTGAAATTAGCTAGTTAGCTCGATTAGTAGTGGAGCTAGCTGCTTAGTTGGCTCACTCAGCCCTGGTGCCAGGAACCAAACCCAGCAAGAAAACCACCTCTGTACTGTATTCCCTGGTGTCAAACTGGCCACCATCAGTTTCAGAGGCCGTGTTCACTCCTGGTCTAGCTGGGATCGCCGGTCCATCAGTGATCAATACTGTGCACATGCAACTCCCAGTGTAGTTGAGAAGGAGGCAAGGACGTTCACTCAAAACCAGTATGATTTCATCAAGGCCTCAGATATGTTCTTTCCTGTTGACTTTTGGAAAAGAACAATCAGATTTAAACTTATCTTGATTTTATCCTAATGAAATTAACATACAGATAAAGTAAAACTGATTTCAAAATCTTTTTTTTATTGGTGCTAAAGTTGCAACAATTAGTTGATTAATCAAATAATACAGACAAAAAATGAATCTCCAACTATTTTGATAATGCATTTATCAGTCAAGCGTGTCAGTGATTGTTCAAGCAAAAAGACAAAACAGTCACTGGTTCCAGCTTCTCAGACGTGAGGATTTGATGATTTTCTTTGCCATATATGACAGTATACTAAATATCTTTGGGTGTCCTTTGGACTAAGGGAAATAATTAATAGAATTTTTCACAATTTCTTATACATTTTATAGGCAAAAATGAATCAATTAATTGAAATAATCAAATAATTAGTCGATTAATGAAATTAACTATTAGTTGCAGCCTTAATTTCTACTGAATCTGATCAATTATATAATTGAGACCTCAAATGTGTTCATTCTCAGTTGACTCTTAAGGATGAAAGCCAGATAATAGGAACTGACAACCAAATAACCAATATAATGTGACATATAATGTGACATTTTTAGCACAAAGACTGATTTTGGGAAATTTTCATCCCTTTTAATCTTGCTGAAAGATGTGATGACACACTTACAGAAAAATAAAAGGAGAGGAAAGGTGAATATGTTCTATTTGGTATGGCAGCCTTTTATAGACTTCTCTACAAAAGATAAACCCATGAGGGTTGATTGAAAACACCGTGTTATTTACAGTGATATTTGTGACATCCCTTTTTGTTTTTGTCAGTTTGTTTTGTGGGTTTCCTTTTTTTGTTTTTTCTTCCTTCCTTCCACAAAATATGTAGCTGTATGTAAAGATCCTCTGATCAGAAGTTTCAAAAGACTGTAAAAGTAAGTAGTAAGCTGTGGCAAAATTGTGTTTTATTTCCACTGAAAATGATAAATGACTCAATTTGGGCCTAAAATCTGTTCAATCTAGTCGACTCTTAGGAATAAACAAATCAAATTCAACTTATCTTCACTACATTTCAGCACAGAGATTCTTCTTTTTTATCTAATAGCAAAAACACCCTCAGAGTATCTACCTGTGTTTGGCGTCTGCGGGCAACTTAAACACAAGCAGTGTGACTGTTAACAGTCTCCACACCTAACAAATATTTGATCTCACATTCTCCAACACATCCTCTAATAGCCATATGCTTTAAAACAAATGAGATCCTGCTCCTTCTCCTCCCCCTTCTCCTCCCACTATCATCACAACGGCTAAATCAAATATTCATGTTGGAGGGGAAAGCATTTAACACGTTGTTGTTATCTGAGAAATCAGTCATGCGGTTAATTGTTGTTGTAAAAAGGGAAATCTTGCAAGATTATTAAGCTAATTGGCATTGTGCATTCATTGTTTTTGCTCCTCTCTGACACCAGTGTGATAAAGTGTTGCCTATGGAATGAAAGATATTAGATTCTCCAAAGAATATTGAGGACAAACAGCTTCACTATCTCGGTTTAGAGTGCCCTCTCGATGCCACTTTCCTTTTATGAGGCAAATGATTGGAATAAAAAGGACCTGCTGCTTCCCCATTAGGTTATTAGAGAGGTTTCTGCAGTATCACTGGACCTGTTGCTGTGGTTTATGTCTCCTCCCGGTTGCACCTGCTTTTCAGCGAGAAACAAGTTGAAGAGCCCCGAAGCCACCTGGCCCAATCCAAAGTGCTGCGGCGGCAAGCACCTGGAATAGCTTGATGATGACTCACCGCGAGGAGAATCTACCTACAGGGAAGTTCAGCCCCTCACAGCGAGAAAAACAAGTGTCTATTTGTCGGATCACATCTCTCAGGTCAGCAGCTTTTGGGCGTTGGGGCAAATGGGAGCACACTGTGGGGTTTGTTAGAAAGAGTTCAACTTTTGACTGTATATCCCTCGAGGCGTTGCACTTTTTGAGGGTTCTAATCTCGATCTGCTGCAAGTAGACAGCATATGGTAAAAGACAACAAAATGTAGCCCGAGGAGGTCTATTTAATCCTTGATGGCAAGCATCCCAGAATTTCAAGGAGGTTGTCAAAGCAAATGCAAATTTGAGCTTTTTGTGGAAACATATTAAAATCTAGAGATCTGAGTGTCCTGTGCCCCTGCAGAGATTGTTGTGATTGCAGGAAGATTAAAAAAGAATCATTTTCCTCCAGCTGATGGCTCAGGGAGTAACAGATTACATTTAACAGGGTTATGTATTCAGGATACCAAAAAAAAAGGTAACTGTATTCTATTATTGCATGAAGTGTCTCACCACACCTCTCTGGTCTCATGTGAAGCCAGCTAATCTTCAAATCATTATTTTCTCTCTATTGAAAAAAAAGAAGAAGCTTCATCATGTGGGAATTTCAGTATTATTTCATACAGACCAACCACTAATGTTAGCTACACAGACCAACTGCTAATGTTTGCTTTACAGACCAGCCGCTAATGATAGGTATAAAGAACAACCATTAATCTTAGCCATACAGATGAACCACTAACGTTAGCTACACAGACAACTGCTAATGCTCACTAGAAAGACCAACTGCTAATGTTAGCTACACGGACCAACCGTTAATCTTAGCTATACAGACCAACTGCTAATGTTAGCAATGCAGACAACTGCTAATGCTAACTAGACAGACCAACCACAAATGGTAGGTATACAGATCAACTGTTAACATTAGCTATACAGACCAGCCGCTAAGGATAGTCAGAAAGACCAACCACTAACGTTAGCTATGCTGAAAAACAGCTAACTTCCTAACCTGTCAACTGGTAACCTGTTATTATTAGAGAATATTTGGGACTGTAGGTGGAGACGCTGGTGACCAGGATGATGTGTGTATAACACAATTAGTCCCAGAATAAGTTTATGTCAGTTTACTTGACATTTTAGTTTTAAGTGTGAATATCATACCTAATGGTAACATTAAAATGCTGATTACTGCTACTAGTCTTAATGTGCAGACACACATAACAAAGGTAGGAATATCTGGACAAACAGTTAATTAACCAAATTTCAACATTATTTTATACAGACCAACCACTAACGTTAGCGACATGGAGAAATTGCTAATGTTGGTTATACAGTCCAACTGCTTCTGTTAGCTATACAGGCTAAACTAAAACTGAAATGAGCTAATCTAAAAGCAATAGAAAGTAATCAGGTTACATTATTATAAGATTGTATTAGGTTACAGGCTGTATTTTCCAGCAGGTTATTAGTAGGCCGAATTGTATTGGAGTACATTGTTAAAGTAACCCTCCAAACTCTGTCAATGACATGAGTTTCAGAATTAGGCCTAAAAAGACCAATGCCCTCACATTTAAACTTTACAAACACTTGGGTAAAAAGAGGACGTCACGGCCCCTCAAAGGGTATAACAAGTGAGTGCAGATCAATATAGCTAGTATGTGTTAAATTTCAAGATTGTTTGATGTCTGGACAGGTTCACAGGGAACAGGTTGAGGCCTGAATCAGAGCTGAGTCACCTCTCTCCTCGCTGCTCATCTCCATAACATGAGATGGTGCAAGCTGGATTAAATATCATTTACTTTTTTTTGGTGCAAGTTATTCCGTTTGAAGCTGTGTGACAGAAGCAGAACAGAAGGGCTTCACAGATGAAAAAGCAGGTTGAAAGATGCCAGGAAATTATACAAAACTTCATGAAACTTTATTTTTTAAAAGTGTCATGAGAATATGAAAATATCAAAAATCATTCAGCATCACAGTTTTCCACTGTTAATATACAATCATCTCAGTCACGCTTACATTCAATATATAAAAATATAAAAAGGAAACATACATATTATTGCCAAATAAAACTGAGGCACTTGAGAAAAACTGTTTGAGTGCTGGCAAACTGTTTCTAATGACTGATGTGCAAAAGTTATAATAATTTCACCCTAAAAACTAAAGTTTGCACTTGTTCCCTAAGTAACAATGGCTTCAGTATTCCTCTAGTTATCGCTCATAATGCGCCTTTTTGGTATCGTTTGTGTGGTTCGTATAAAAAAAAGTGGAGGACATTGGTACAAACACTGCAGATAACATTGTGAAGGCATATAAAACATTCTAGACATGCAGAAAAGTGCATGAATAGCACAGGTAGGTTGAGTACATGGCATGACAAAGCTCGACACTGATTGCAATCACAGAAACACTGCTTGAAACGAGAAGCACGTGAGAGCTATTTCTCACTCTGAAATGAAATCGACCGCTCGTAGAAAATTAAAAAAAAAAAGTCCCCTCGATGTGATTCCCTGACAGTTCTCCTGGAAAAAAAAAAATAAAGAAGCAACAGAGGAGGGTTTTTTTTTTCTTTCTGCTGGTGGAAAAGTATCCCAGTTCAGTTCAGTGTGCTACACAACAACCAGATTCCTCATGCTTGTGCAGAAGAGACATCCTGGAGAAGGTTTTGGAGCAGTTCTTGCATTGGTATTTTTTCACATCCGAATGGGTCTGTAGGTGAGCCCTGAGATTGGACCTGTCTGCGAAAGCTCTGTTGCAGTGAGGGCAGGAGAATGGCTTCTCTCCTGTCAGGGGAAGAAATGAGAAAGAAGACACTGTCAGAGATAGCACACACGGACATATTTGAATAGAAATGGTGCTACAGAGGAGCGTTGGCCTGCTATTTCATGCTGGTATTTTAAAGAAAATCACTCTGCTGAGGTGATTGTAACATGACATTTGTCAGAAAGAGCAATACTTTTCATAAAAAGCAACCCTACAACATGTACACTGCAAAAAAAGTTGAGAAAACCTTTTGAGTTTTCAAACCAAGCTCTTCTTTAGATAAACTTCTTTACATAAATTTAAATCTTTGAGTTTTCAGTTTTAGATACACACTTTGAAAAGTTTAGTTTTGAATCAAAGGTTTTAGTTGAAAATTAAGTGATTGCAGTTTGGAATATGAAATGATCATCCATTATTCACTTTCACTTAATTTTTGAAATGCAACTTTTTTGTGGTGTCTAAAACTCAAAAATTCAAGATTATCTAAATAAAACAAGTAAATTATCTCAACAAAACATTATTAGTTGATGAAACTTTTGACACACCTAAGAGTGTGATGTTGTTGTTTTTTTTTTTTTCTAAAACTCAAGGAAACAGAATTATATTGAGAAAACATTAAAGTTAAAAGTCTGTTTCTTTTTGGAAAGGGGATGTCTAAAACTTAAAGATTCAAGTTGATCTAAATAAGACAAGTAACTTATTCCAACAAAACATCAGTAGCTGGTAAAACTTTTTCAGAACTTAAGAGTTTGGGTTGTACTCAAATCTCAAACATCTGTTTGTTTTCTCAACTTTTTTTTTTTTTTAGTTTTTACAGTGTAACAGCCTTCTAATGGTTAATGGAGCTGAGTTAATAGAGCTGAGTGACGGGGTCTACTGTAGCTGTAAAGGGTGTTAAATCATGAACGAGGTTGAACACAATTAGTCTGAGCCTGCTAAAGCCCACTACAACCATTCAGCCTCGTCACTCACAGGGCCCCTCTGTCAGTGCCCATCCACTCACCGGTGTGCGTCCTGATGTGTCCCTGGAGCAGCCACGGTCTGGAGAAAGCTTTCCCGCATATTTTGCAAACACACGGCAAGGTGTGAGTCCTGATGTGCATTTTGAGAGCTCCCAGGCTCACGTACTCCTTCTCGCAGTATTTACAACTGAAGGATTTCCTCGTCTGGGCGTCGCAGTGCAGCTGTTTATGCTTGAGCAGTCCAGAGTACGTGGAGTAGGACTTGCTACACAAACTACATTGGAATTTCTCTGCCTCCACCCCGTGAGGGTCCGTCAGCTTGGGCAGCATCTGCTCGTCTTCATCACTCCTCGGGCTCTCAGAGCCGCTGTGGTCTTTGGAGGAGGTGTCGGAGAGCGATGAGGGGTATCCAGAGATGGGGGAGAGGTCACTGGGGAGCGGAGACAGCGGCAAGTTGCTGGTAGTCCACACGGTGATGGGGCTGTAGGCGGCCGGGCTCAGGATCTCCGGCTGGGGGATGACGGGCAGAGGGAGGCCCCTGTAGATGTGCGGCGTGAAGAACACTGAAAATAAAGACAGCGAAAAGAAATGAATGATCACATGCTGCCTGCCAAAGTTTGAGCGAGGAGCACAGATCTATAAAAGCAAACAAGAACTTCTGCAAGCGCGACTGCATGTAAGAAATAACTTTGTAAAAGTTTGCGAGCAGTTCATTTACTTCGGAAACTTTACCTGTTGGGCTCTCCAGCTCACTATAATTTGGCTTCTTAGCGGAGTTTATGTGTTTCTTGACCAGAAACGAGCGTGGCATCTTGGAGAACAAGTGGACAACTTTTTGTAAACTTTGTTTCTCTTGGTAAATATTAGCCGAGAGCGTCAGTTTCACTGTGTGAAGACGGAAATCCTTATTGCTTAAGTCCAGTGGAGTGTCATGGTGCAGTGCTGCGCTCTTGGAAACAGTGCAGTGAGTAGCTGTAAAGAGCTGTAAATACTCCCTATCAGGTGCATGGGAGGAGCCACTACTACTGCCATCTACATATGCTGGGAGCTCAAACCAATTAAATCTCGGAGCTTTAAAAATGCGCTTCCAGCCTGTAAGAGCGCACAACCCCCCTGAGGGGCTGGGTTAGTGCCATTGACTCCAGTCAGACAGGTGCCTTGTGTTAGACTGCTGTTTGTTTCAAGGATGCAAGTGTAGCCTACATGGCATCATACAGTTGGCACTGATTGTTAACACGAGTGACAAGAAGAGCAGCAGCAACAGAGGAAACTAAAACTCTAAAAGGTGAATTTAGATTAATTTTAATAAGAATTTCTCAAAACTAGGTTTAAAACTAGTAAATCCAGATTCAAAATTAAGAAGTGCTCCGTTGCATGAGGAAAAATAAATATTGATTAATAAATCAATAAAATAAAATAAATAAATAAACAAGTAAATAACTAAATTGGGACCTGTTGGGACCTAGAAAGTACATTATTTGCTAGCCAGCTAAAAAGTTAACAAAAAATGACATTGTTTGCCAGTTAGCTAAACAACTGATAAACCCTTATGTTGTTTGCTAACCAGCTAAAAAGTTAACAACACATTACATTGTTTGCTATAACTAAAAAATTAACAAAACCTTAAACTGATCCTTGGTGATGCAACCGAGCCTAAAAGTTTACTTTGGTTTAGCTTAGTTTAACTTTAATCACAAAACCGTGTAAAATACATGTAAGACATCATATCAGACACCCTGATAAGCTACTGAGAGCCCAGACAGTATGTAAGGTGACCTGCTCACTGTACATGATCCCTCCCTACATGTCTACTCACTAAAAAAAATCAATATTTTGACAAAAAGTATTAATTTTAAAAATATTTTATTGATTTAAAAATATTTTATTGGTCCTCCAGAGTTTATGATCACAACTGTGTTGATAGCAACAGTCTGTTCTTCATGGCAACAGTCTGCTATTCAGAAATAACACACCTTAGAACACTGTAACTGACCAATCAGAATCGAGCATTTCACAAAGCTGTGTGATAAAAGCAATTAATATTTAAAATAAGTTTACTAATGTCTAGATTTTTAAATGCATTATTCAGTTAGACAAACCAGAAACCCTCAGAAGCTAAAGACTAGCCTAACTTAAACCTAGAAAAATGTATATTTTTCAATAATATTGGTTAAACAGATAAGATGCAATAAATGGAGACATATCACAAGTGGAAAATAACAGTACAGTTTAAAATGGATTTTAGACTCAATTAATCAGCAGTTTAGGATGTTCAGTGTTTAACATTTCTAATAGCAACTCCTGGCTTAAAGTCCCTTTGAAAATAGACTCAGATAATAACATTTTTGCCGTATTGTCAGTCCATACCTCTGGTCCTCTGCAAACTACACCTAAAACTCCACACTAAACTAAAAATAACCAAACTGTGCAGAGCTTCATTTGAAAAATGCTCCTGTATTTACAGAGAGATCATGAAAGTGTGAAGTGTAAGGACATGAAAAAGAGCAAGAGCTGTGGGGAGAGACAGACAGGAATATTTAAAATGCCATTGCTAATGCAATCACTGCACAGTGAGTGTGCACGGTGCGAGTGATGATTGTTGTGTTACAAACCTCTGGGGACTTGATTATCCTGTATGGGTGGCATATTTGAATTGGAGAATACACCCACCAACACCAGCCAGCACTCCTAATCATCATCATAATGGTTTGACTGAAGGTTTATTGTGTGTATGTTGGCTTATACGCATTCTATATATCAAAATGTAATAATAATATAATAGGAACAAACTCCTCTTTAGGTTCAAAGTTATATGTTATTAGGAAAAAGGTGTTAATAAAGCAGGTAGAAGCAGCCAAACTTTTGGCAGTTATCATGGACAGAAAATGGGACAAAACACATCAGAGAGTGGGAACTGAAATGAGCAACGTTTTTTATCTGTAATTAAAAGATGTGCGAAATATCTGCCACAATAAACAAACAAATAATTCAAACTTTGGTTTTGTCTCATCTGGATTATTACTCAGTAGTCTGGTCCAACACTTTGTTAGGTAATACAAGAAAACTGCAACTGGTCCAGAATAAAGTGGCACATGTATCTCTTTCTTCTGGGTTGAGAACAAATTTTACTAAAATGCACGACTGCCTCTCTTGATTTGAAGTGAAAAACAGCTTGCTATTCTAATTAATGGTTTTCATTAGAAGTGTAATAAAAACAAAATAAGTTTAGATTATTAGAAAATAAATATAGATTAAAAAAACACAAATAGAGCAAAAATATACATATGTATTAAACCTGAATTAAGAAAAATAATTAAATTGAAACAATTGGCATTCAATTCTGCAAAAAAGTTTTCTTATCCGCACATATTGGACAATGTATGCCAATACCAATATAAATCAATAGAGCTGTGAAATGTCAATAATATTGGTCAACCGAAATATTGATCAGACTCTAGTACAAATACACACAAATCTTCAACAAGGCACTCTGCTGGAGTATTTATTATACCAAAATCACATCAGTTCAATGTATGATAACATACAGAGTAAAACAAGAATGGAGTTAATTCCTAAATCATATTAGACAACAAATTATGATTTAAAAATGCTAAAAGAGTCAAAAATGGTAATAATTAATAACTATTCTTTGAGATTTCAATGGGTATTCTGTGTTAAATGATGATATTTATCTGTTATCTGTTGTCTGATTATGAAAGATTCAGTCGAAGACGGTCTATTTTCTTTATGTTTATTTGAATTGTTCCATTTATTTTTGATTTATTGACAGTAAACATGCACTATGTTGTGTCATGTTAGTGGATTGTGATGAGTAATGTCAGTGTGTATTTTTATATTGCCATCATGTGTAGACCCCGGGAAGAATAGTCGTTGCTTTGCAGAAGCTACAAACAAACAAACAAACACTCTCTTGAAGAACAGACAGCTTTGTGTCTTCATGATCCAACAGCTGGACGAGCCTCCATGCTGCCATCCACATCTTCTCCATTCTGTTGCTCGGCCAAAGGACGGTAGCTCCTAATGCAGCTGTGTGTGGAGAAAGCCACACATTTCCTTGCCAATAATGCAATAAGGCATTCCTCCTTGAAATGTAAATTTAAGTGTAGTTCCCTCTCAAGGTCAGACATGACACCATAATCAAATTTATCCTTGCTGCTTCTGCTGTTGCTGCTGTTTCTGGATTGGACAAGGAGAGGCAAACTTAGCAGCCTACGCCCCCTTGTGTTCAACTCAGCTCTTCTGAGAGGGGGGCGCGAGTGAGCTGAACGTCTAAAAGTAACAAGACAGAGGGAAAAAAAAAGAACCACACAAAGGCAAAGGCTTAGCTATGGTGATATTGAAAAGCAGCTCCTGGAGCAGTTTGATTGGCTAGGTCAGCAGATATGAAAAGCTCCTTATGTCTGGGGCAAGCCTTAAGTTAATTGTGAGCGCTTATCTTATCTAGAAAACATAATTGCAGATCATGAATAGTTTCCCTTTGTGCCTGCTTGGATTATAAAGGGAAGGGAAGGTTATCTGCGCATAATAACTCCAGGCTACTGTCACACATTCAGTAGTGCTCTGTATGGCCAGTAGGATGGGTGAGGAATGGTGGTGATCCAGCAGAAAAACATAGTGCACCATGAAAAAAGATAATGCTTTGAAATCAATATCACCCACCGACCCCAGCCTCATCCAAGAGGAGCAGAGCAGACCATGCATGGCCAGGTGTAAAATGCCTTCTCGTGGTTTTCATGCTCCAGTACTGTTCTCTGCATTCAGAGCATGTGGATGCTGCTGCTCCTCTACTGACAGCAGCGGAGAGGGAGTGAAAGCACGGTGTGCCGACTCAAATCATATCACTAATTCTGAAAAGCAGAGGCTGGAGTTTATGAGCTCGAAATTAATTAACACAGGGAGGAAGCTGTGTATCCCTGGCCCTGCATTGTGTCACAGCAGGATGGTGTAACACCGGCAGAAATGTGTTCAATTACAACATGAACATGCTTTTGATTTCTGGTCAAGCTCAGGTAAGAGGATGAAATGCTCGCTTCTTTAAGAGAGGCAGCAGCAGCTTCTCAGTCCAGTCTATACATTGTCGTCTTCTTTTATGTTCCAGTAGTGTGGCTCAGATTTCATCTGCATGGTGTTTCGTTGAATCCAAACTTGCATATTGTCCATCTCTCATCTTAAACAAACATTTTTAACATCCAATTTACAGTGTTGACTGATGAACAATTGGAATCAGGAGTAATTATTATATATTTGTGTTTATTTTACTTTTTTTGCCTTTGTTTTTTAATTGCCTTTCCATTCCTCATTATTTTGATTTAATGTAATCCTGCTTATCTTTCCTTGAGTTTTTAGAAGCATTCTTTGTTTAAGCTTTTAGCTTCCACCTCTGCTGCACAGGCTTTTGTTTACTTATAATCCACAATATGTGAATGTATGTTGATTTAAGTAGGTCTGCATAGATTTATGTGAATGTCTTTATGTGCATGTCATATTTTTCATTATTGCTGTATTTTTAGTGTGCAGAAAAATAGAAAGAAATAGTGTATTAAAGTGTACAGGAGACCAAAACATGTTGCCAGAACAGCATCTTCAAGACTGTGTGGGTGTGGTTTGATCAGATGCAACTGTTTTATTACATTTTTATTCAAATGTTGCTCATTCCTGATTGACATCACCTTTTTCCAACTGAACCCTGCCCTCTTTAAACCTGTGATAAAAGCTCAGAAATATTCAGCCTAATATCTCCAGTAGTGTATAAATACCAAGCTAATGTCTTAAGTCCTTCTGCATGTTATCATAATGCATTTTTTTTCACGCCATTTAGTCATTATTAACTTAAACTGAGCGCGTCATTTTACACGTGAATGTTATTGTGCATAATGTACATTATGTATTTAACTGACATCACATGTACTGTAGACTTAAGCTTTCTTCAGTAGTGGTCACCAGAATGGAGTGTTGGGTTCAGGACACAGACACTGACTTTGGCTTTATAAAACTTTGCTGAACGGTTCAAGCATCATAGATAGTCACACTTCTTCACCATCTTATCCATCTCTCTGTCACAACTCAAGGTTGCAGTTGTGTGTGTGTGTGTGTGTGTGTGTGTGTGTGTGTGTGTGTGTGTGTGTGTGTGTGGATTTTTTAGTAATCTACCAACGCAACAAGTAAAGTTTACATAACTGACATAACTGACAACTTATTTTAACCCAAACCATGATCTTTTCCTAAACCAAACCCAGTAGTTTTGGTGCCTAAACCAAACCAAACTGCAACCGTTTCACAACATTAACTATATTATTACAAGAAAGTTAGCTACAACAAAGGTAACCTGAATGTAATGACAAAAGTCATCTGACTGCTGTTACTATGATGACAAAGGTTACCTGAGGAAGATCACCTGACTTTCCAGTATGTCCATTTTTGAAGAGGATTTTTGGTAACATAGGATCCCATCACTCATTGTGAGAAGTTGATCAAAAAAACATGTTGAAGCCTCAGTTCAGGCTGTGTGCCGAACCAGTAACAGTGCTCGCCTTTCCCCTAATTTAAAATCTGTATATATCACTGTAAAGAGTGACTGTGCCAAGAGGGCACTAGGTCTGCAGACCCATCATGGCTAAAATAATATATCTGATACCAGAAACAAAGGAATTGTATTTACTGTGGATCAGTTACATCATGGCTGACATGCGATACAATGCGATAGATTACGTTACATTACATTATGTTACATTATGTTACGTTACGTTATGTTATGTTTGATACGAAATGATACAATACATAGTACGATACAATATGATACTTTACGAAACAATACAATATGCTGCGTTCAAGATATTACAAACAGATTACACATAGAGAGCACACTTCCACAATGTACAGAACAAATCAAATAGTCATGACAAATATACAGTATATGTCACATTATGTCCTTTGGATTTAGATCTCAGTTAGAATCTGAATCTGAGAATCTAATTTTAGTTTAGCAACAGTATCAGACAGCATCACACGGACTGATGTATAAAAGAATTGTTCAACCTGTTGTGTTTAAATGGAAGAACTCAAGTATGGATTAGCCTATTCAAGGGCAGAAGTTGGTAGACAAGATGCTGTTTGCAAGTCTGATATTGCTCTTGTTGTGAGTTTCAGGAAAGGAATGAGCCACAGGTTGGCCAATACTTTGTACAAATTTTGTACTTTAATTTTAAGTTTCAGCTGCAGGCAGTGCTGCGTCACAGCATGACACTCTGAATCACTGATTTAAAAAACACTTAATAAGCTCAGAGCCTGTGCCAATCCTGATCCAGCAAATTAGCATCGGATCTGGACATCCCTGAGACAGCTAGAGGGATAGAGGGAGGTCAGATTGGTTAAAGGTACAATATGATCAAATGTGGCACTCTTACAAGGCCTCTGGTGAGACCTGGAGGCGATACAAGAGCCATAATCTGGGCGTGAATTAACTTTGATTTGCTAATGGATCACAGTTAAGCCATTAGGGAGGACAGGGATGGAAAGGCTCACTCAGAGATTGCTGTTGTATCGTGAAGTGTGATTGAGAGTCAGCAGATAACCCTGAGAACAGCTATAGGCTGCAGGACAGGCAGGACAACACTGATCCATATGAAGACAGGTTCTGACCTTTAATTAACAACCTTTTCAGAATAAGAGACTGTGAACACATGCTCCTCACTTCATGAATAAGAGCTGTGCATGACGTGCTGCTCAGGTTGGTAGGCAACATGACACGTCAGAGGAGTCAACCTGCATCATGTGGGGAAACAGTCTTCAGCTGGCACGATGACAGCAGGGAAATGAGGTGCACCTGGTCAGCCCCGCGCACAGCTGCTCACGCGAGGGCCTCAGGGAAACAGTCCAAATACTACAGAGTGACTGAACACATATGTAGGCTACTGTGTGTGTGTGTGTGTGTGTGTGTGTGTGTGTGTGTGGAGCAGATTCAAGTGTGTGTTCATTGACAACACAAACTGAGTCATGATGAGATTCTGACTGTACAAGACTGAGAAAATCCACCCATGTTTTTTTCTTCGTCTTCATTTAAATGCCACTTGTAACCCACACACTCACACACACACACACACACACACACACACACACACACACACACACACACACACAGAGTCATGTTTCCATCTTACTTCAGAGGCGATTACATTGACTTACATTAATTTCCTGCAGACTTACCCTAACCCTGCCCCTAAACACCACAGACATATTATACATGGACAATGCATTGATCCATCCGGCTTGTTGTTGCGTTACATCAATGTCGCTGTCTATTGGACAAGGAAAAAGTGACCTACATGTAAACAGTGGAGTAGTATTTTTTCTGGATAAAAAGCACCATAACTTTTTACATTTCTCAACCAGTTTTGAATGAGGTGTATTATGATAGGATGATAGGGTTTATGATTTACATGGAGTAATAATAAAAGTTTTTTTTTCTTATTCCACGTAGATTATAAACCACTGAATATAACAGAACTCACTGAAATAGGATGAGAAATAAATGTTACAGTGCTTTTTATCCAGAAAAAACCCCAGCTCCCCGGTTGTATTTGTTCACAGGTCGGTCTTGCCCTGTCCAATATAGCTGTAAGACTGACGTATGACTCAAGGCCAGTACCACATCTATGTAAACATAGGGCTGTGATGGTATGGATTTTTTCTGCAGTGTTGAAAACGCAACATTTTCCTGCAGCATACTGCCCAAACAATTACATTTTATTGGACTTTTTTGAAGGATACTATACATAAGTATAGCAAAGCTCCTTTAAGGAATAGGGCAGTTCATGTTTGTGTGAGTGAGTCAGAGCGAACAGAAGATGAGTGACGATGCTGCCAGCTGAGAAGAGCAGTAAACACTGTGGCAATAAATGTACAGTACAGGTTACAGTGTGTCGGTTAAGAAACACTGCAGCATCTCAAGACCAAGCAATGAGGCTGTGTTTCTGACTTTTTTTTTTTAAAGATCCACAAGTCGACCCCAAATGCATTACACAATGAAATAACCCGAGATTGACCCTTCAAAATAAAATGGTAAGTCTCATGATGATGGTAATGAGCTCAACCTTGCAGTTGACACCATGACCACAGTAATGTGGTTATTGTCAAAGCCCTACGTATGCATATACATATATACATATATATATATGCATATGTGTTTGATAACTTCTACTTGCCTCACCCTAAACCTTTCCTTAACCTTAATCTAAAGTCTTTACCCTGAAATTTATGATTTACTTTATGGGGAGTTCACACAGGTGACTGTTTAAACAGGTTTAGGTCCCCATAACATGAGTAAGTAATACACACTTAAATGTATTGTTCACAGGTCAGTGTTGCCCTATCCAACATGGCGGTGACATTACTGTATGATCCAAAGGCCAGTGCAGTATCTATGTTTATATATTTATAAAAATGAGCCTATGTAACCAGAAGTCTCAAACAGGCAGTCTATGGGGACCATTTACTGCCCCCGCTGCCCCTCCTGCTGGCCTACAACATGATGTTGAATATATAATATAGTCCGGCCCACAAAATTATTTTCTTTTGCTTAATTATTTTTTGTAGTTTCTAAACTACAAATACAGTTTTTTGAAAGAACCCAAGCTAATTTGAGTTTGAGACCCCCATTGAGAACAGATTTCTCTTCTCCACAACATGAGTAATACATGTCCCCAGACGTACTGGTGATAAAAGTTAAAACAACTTTGCAGTATGGGGCAACATGTGTTGAATCAAATCGAATATTTCTTTTCTTTTGTCGTTTTGGCACAGACTTCATCTGTAAGTGGACAGACAAATATGGCAAAGGCCAATGCAGCATCTACTTATATATGTGTGTGATAACCATTCCTTACCTAATCCTAACCTTTACCAGCCCTAATCTAGATCTAACTTTACCACAACCAAATATGGCAGGCGATCAACTCAAGTCTTCACTCTGATAGTTGCGTTTTGTCCCCATAAGGAAGACAAGTCCCTACAAGTGACCATGTAAGATTTATGTCCCCACAACATAAGTAATACATGTCCACACACACACTTGTGTTTAAAGTGAAAACAACTTTGAAGTATGAAGCTACATGTGTTGAAACAAATCAAATATTCACTTTTCTTTTGTCTCTTTGCTGCAGATCTCATCTGTAAGCGGGTGAACCTGGGGATGAATCCCGAGTGGATTCACACACACACACACATACACGCACACACACATGCACATGGTCATACACACACACGCAGAGGACCGCAGTGCACGCAAATGTAATTGGCAGAAAAAGGAGGAAAAAAAATAAAAAACACGCTTTGTCAGATGTTTGCGCGTCTTTAACCGGAGCGCGATGCTGGAAAGAGCAGCTACACGTCCCTGGAAACAGTAGAAAAAGTAGGAATCATGTAATATTTATGGATCCGGAGTTGTGCGGGTGCCTTGGGTAAACGAAGTCGATTGACGCGCGTTAAACCAGCCGCATGTGATTTCCAGCTTCAGTCATTTTGGCAGCAGCACGATGCGAGGAGGGGGAGACGAGCGGACGCGGAGGAGCTGTGAAACTGGACCCTCTGCCAGCTGAGATGTCGACGGAGGAGAGGAATCCCTGAAACCGACGCTGCCCAGGAAATATGGACAAATCTTATTTTGTGTGCGAGTGCGGGCTATTTTTCTCTCGGTGTTTTATTTGCACACACATCGCTTCAGAGTATAGTGGACCAGTGGATGCCGTGTGGGCGATGCTGACTGCCACAAGGGATACATTGTGATTTCGCAGAGATGTTTTAGCAACCGTTGCATAAATTAAAATAAGAAAAAGACCATCACATGAGGGGATTGGAGTCCAAAGGGATCTAATAAGACATCACCACCTGTTACTAGAAAATCAGGTAAGCCTCACAGACCTTTTTTCGCTTAAAGTGCCTCATATTACAGTGCATGACGAACGTAGGTAGTTAATTATTTTGCTTAACACCCATGAAACGACACATTTATCCGTTTACAATGCACTTTTTCGAGATGTAATTCGCCTTAATGCTGCGCACCAAGATTTATGTACCAATCACCTATATGATCCGATGGATAATAAAGCATCACATCCTCTAATAGACACATTTGGATGATAGTGATGTACTTCTCTCATGATGGGCCTCATCATTAAACACCGTTTCACACAATATTGTGTGATTTACAGGGGGAATTAATGTAGGTTTGCAGGAACCTTTACATTGCCTCAGTGCAGGTACACAAGCAGCAGCACCCGCAGTTCCTCCAGCCAGTGCAGTGGCAGCAGACCTCTTTTCATCCATAGTGCTGCTATTCAGCAGCCTTAAAGTACTCCCTCTGCTCTGGATGCCAATAATCATCAATATGCCCACTTTAGAAGCAAAGAATAGGCAATTTTTATGTCTCAAACGTCACAAATGTGCAGCCTCTTCTTGGGGAAAAAAAAAGCATCAAGGCAGTGTCCATCTGTGATAAACCTGAGGAGTGTTTCAGCTCAGCCTGCTGCTGCTGAGCTGCTGCTGGTCCAGTGTGTTTTATTATCCTCGCAGAAACCCTCCAGTGTTTCACAAAATTTATGTTGCTTCTTTAACTATAAACTGGCAAGGCTTGTTTTTTCTCATCATGGGCTGCAAGGTGACAGACAGTCAGTGCAGCTTGTATCTAAAGAAAGAAGCCAGTTGAAAGATGTAGATATCAGACTGAACAGAAGCTTTCTGGAGCTTATACATGCATATTGAGCTGAGCTGGTCCATTCACTGGTCACAGGTCAGGAGCAATCTGTTTGAAATACTGTAGGTATTACTTCCTGTTTCAGAAGATTGCAAGAAATGCTCATCACACTTTCCCAAACTGATGTCTTCAAATTGCCTCTTTTGTCCAGCTAACAGTCCAAAACCCAAAGACTCTTCATTTACTATCATAAATGACAACAAAAACCAACAAATCCTTACACTTAAGATGCTGCACCCAACATATGTTTGACATTTTTGCATGAAATGATAAATCACTTATCAACTATATGTAAAACAATTTTCTTTCAAACAATAATGAACTAATTGTTGGTGCTTTTCTCTTGGTCCAACAAAAAAAAGCATTTTGAATACATCACTTTGAGCTCTGGAAAAATTCTGAAAATTGACTAAAGAATAGCCGCTTATGAAAAGAGTCATAAGTTGCAGCTGTACATATTTGTAGTCATATTCTGTTGGCAGTTTTCATGTGAATAGGTCACATTTTGCAGCTGAAAATTACCCTAGAACTTAATTTATATCCTTAAGATGGTAATTTGTTTCATGTCGTGGGACTTGAATTCACAAGTAATATGTGTCTAGTTCCCTACTTTATGTTTTTTAGCAAGTGAGATCTTTATTGTCCTTGCAGAAACCCTCCAGTGGTTCACCAAATTTATGTTGCTTCTTCAACTATAAACCTGTTCAGCTTGTTTTTTCTCATCGGCTGCAAGGTGACAGACAATCAGTGCAGTTTGTATCTATAGAAAGAAGCCCACTGAGATGCACAAATCAGACTTCACTGGGTTAGAATGCATTATCTTTTTTTTCATTTCAATTTGAAATTTTGATTTTCATGTATGCAAACCATACCTGAAAATAGTAGCAAAGGGCATGTAATGTGAGGTATATAACAATAGCCTCATTGAAGAAAACTATATAAAAAATAAAACAAGACAGAGAGAAATAAAGCAGAAAATAAACTAATTACAAATACAAGAGAGGTTTTGCAGAAGTGTGCTGCGGGATAACAAAGTCACAAGTCAAGTCACGGTTGAGTGGGAGTCCAATTTAGGAAAGAGTGGAAGCTTCTTGATCAGTTCAACCACATTGGATCAGTCAGAGTGTTTCTCCTTCTAAAGCTTGACAAGGTTTGTGGCTGCCCTCTCCATTATCCAGAAAAGACCTTCACCACGCAAGGTCTTTGTTGAAAAGAAAGGCAGATTTTGAAGATGGTGAAAAGATGTTGCTGGAGGACTTGTAAAAGCGACACAAATACTTACAGCGACTACAAGGAACTTTAATATTTTGTTGATTATGGAGGCTGCTGTGGACAAAATACTACAAAATAACCACAAAATATAATATCAAAAATAAAACTACCAAAATAAAAATCTCCTCCTGCGTCCTTTTAACTAGCTTATGTACCTCTCATTGTAACTTAGCCTTGGAAAATGTAAACACAGGCTTATTTCATCTGATTTTAAGGAGGATCCAACCAGGTGGCAGCCATTAAGAAATAACCAATCTTCTTGCAGAAAGTCTTATTTGCTTATGTAGGACATATGGAGGCATCAATATTAAACTGAGGCTGTATCATAACCACTTAAAAACTCTTGTGGTAGCTTTAAGTTAGTTAATGTTATAAAATTGAAAGCTAGAAAGCTAAGAAGCTACGTAACTAACTTAAGATTTGACTATATGTCACTTTTACAGGTCCCCCAGCAATATCTTATAATAATCTTCGAATTTTGTTTTTCAACATTGGCGGGCCAAACTCATAGCACCTATGTGCAGGAAAGAGGAAAGTATAAAGTTGACAGAGATTCTGCTAGGTACCAATCTTGCTCAACTGTTATTGGAGCACAGGAAGAGTCAATTACTGGACATCACCAGACCATAAAAAGTCCCCCTGTCTTGTCTACAATGCCAACACATATCAGAATCTAACAAGCCTGTTCTGTTCATTTTTACTGGGGTGAAATATATCCACACAGGAAGCATTCTCAAGCTCATGCATGCATATTGAGCTGATCCGAGCTGAGCTGGTCCATTCGCCGGTCATAGGTCAGGAGCAATCTCTGTGATGTACTGGAGGTCTCACTTCTTTCAGGCGGAAAGACGTTGACATGTCATTGACAATTTTATGCCCTAGCACACGCGTCCCCTCCCCCCTATTTCTGCTTATGTCCTAAATCAAAGAGTAGTTTGGCCATGTGACAGAAGCAGAAAATCAGGCCTGAGTGAAATGGTGTCAGTCACATCTGGTCAATATGTCAGACAAGGAGAGACAGAGACAGTCAGGGACAACTTGTCTGAATCCTCCATAGTATGTCGCTGTCTACATCAAGTGAAAAGAAGAGCCTGTCACAAAGTTTCATCCCACACAGTCATGATCTGAAGCACACAGGCATCAATCAAGATCTGGAAACAATGTCTCTGCACTGCACCTCAAAGAGTTCCTCCACACTTTATCTTCCCTACTTAAGTAATCAATAACCTGCTGTTTCTCCTGCAACCGGATCCCAGTGGGTCATTTAAAAAATCCGGGCTGGTTAAACGTCTTGAAACGCACAAGTGGGATATGTTGTCCTAGGGCATTACTAGAAGCAGTGAATGTACACATTGACATCAATAATGCATGTTAACACATTCAAAGTGCAGTTTCACTCCCGCAGCATCCGCCTGTAGCTCGATATGTGAGCATACGAGCTGAATGAATATTCAAGGGTTACAACTGCAGCACGCAGTGAAGCATCTTCTTCTTTTTTTTTTAATGCCATGTGTGGCTTTATTCACTGACCTATTTTGACCAGAAAAAGGAGCTCTGCACTGAAAATTATGCACCAAAAACTTGACAGAGAAGATCCCACACTCTTAGAAATAAAAGTGCTAACTAGAACCATAAAGGGTTTTTGGTCCCTGGTAGAATGCCTTATAAAGGATTCTACCTTGAACCCAACATAAAGGGTTACACCACCTATGAGAGGTTCTACAGATAAATCCTCTGATCCGACTCTGAATCCTGTCTGGGGGTTTTATCCAGAACCTTTCAACCTTCTAAGGGTGCTAACAAGAACCCACCCAGGGAGTTCTACCTAGACCCTTTTCATTTCCAAAGGTTTTATCTAGAACACAGGGAGTTCTACAGAGAGTTCTAGAGGCCACCAAGGGGGTTTCACTGAGAACCACTTTATATTCCAAGGGATTTATATAAGAGAACCCTTTAAAATTCCACTGGTTTTAACTCAAACACACTCAGTGGGATCTATCAATAACCTTTTTATATTCCAAGGGTTCTATCTAGAACCCACCCATTGATGGTCTACCCAGGACCCTTTTATATTCCAAGGATTTTGTCCAGAACACACAGAGAACCGTTTTAAATTCCTACAGTTCCATCTAGAACACTTTTATATTATGGTACAAAGAAACCTTGATGTAAGAGTGCTTCAAAGATTTCATCAATACTTGAAGAACTCTTCCTTCCAAAAAGAGTTTTTTAGATGAAGAGGGTTTTTAATGGAACCCTTTGTCTGGCAAACCCTCTTTTCAAGAAAGCTTCAGGAGCAAACCTCAGCCCTTTTGGAGCCCTTATTTGTAAGAGTGTAGGAGTTTATGGAAAGTGAAATGCTAAAAACTGAAACAGGATGTTGTAGATGTTTGTAAAGAACAGGGTACACATCGTTTGTTCCAGCGTTTGTTCTGTTCTATCTAAAGGGCAGCTGCGAGAGGCTACAGTTTGTCACAGTAAGGCTGGACATCTTCATTACAATCTAGCTCCAGAGCCCGGCAGCAGCGAGAGAAATGCATCACTCCTGCTGCTTCTGTGGGGCTTTTATAGCAACTGTTTGGTCGACCATCCATACAAACTGCTCCAGATGTTGAATTCACAGAGGAGAAGCCATATGCTTTCATTGTAGTGTGATGTATGAGGCGCACAAATAACAGAAACTGTAGATATCTCTGTCAGTGAGTACAGGAGAAAATATCGCTGGTCTGTGGCACAGAGTCACTGTCATGCAACAAGAAAACCATTAGTCTGGCTTAGTGAAGACTGATGGCTAATGAAGCGAATGCACACCAAACTCTCGTGGCGGGGGGAAGACAGAAGACACAACTCTCATTTATATGCGCCTCATATACCAGCCCATCTGATTTAGAGGTTCAGGACTGCAACACAGAACGACGCACTGAAAGCTACACGTAGGTGATAACTGCCCTAAGAAAAGCAATAAGAGGTTAGATAATACACAATGATTTATGATACAAGCACGCTGCTTAACACACAAGTGACACAACCATCAGAGATAACATCTCTCTCTTAGAAATAAGGGTTTCAAAAGGGTTCTTCCTGAAGGGCTGAGGTTCTAACAAGAACCATTTGCTTCTGAAGAATCCTTTTTTAATGAAAGGGTTCTGTGTAAGAACAAGGACTCCATCATGAACCTTTTCTTAAAAAATCCAAATAACTTTTTTTTTAAATTTAAGAGTTCTTGTTGAATTGTTGAAATCCCTGAAGAGCTCTTTCATCTGGGTTTTTTGTACCATAATATAAAACAGTTCTCAGTAGAACCTCTTGGGTGGGTTCTAGATTAAAACCTTGAAAGAAAATATTCTCAGTAGGGTTCATGGTAAAGCCCTTTGAATATAGACAGGTTCCCAGAAGAACCCCGAGAGTATGCTCTCGAGTATGCTCTCTTAAAACTCCTCAAATATTAGGTTCTCTGTTGAACCCCCTGGAGGGGTTCTAGATTAAAAAAAAAAATTGAATAAAAAATGCCTGGTATAATCCCCTGGGTCGGTTCTTGTTAAAACCTTTGGTATACAAAAATGTTCTCAGTAGAGCACCCTTGGCGTGTTCTTGATAAAGCCCATGGAATGTTAAACGGTTCTCTCTAGAAGCCCCTGAATGGGTTCTAGATAAAGCCCATGGAAAACCAAAATGTTCTCAGTAGAATCCCCTGAGTTTGTTCTTGATAGAACCCATAGAACATAAAAAGGCTTCTGGTAGAACCCCTTGGGTGGGTTCTTGTTAGTACCCCTAGAAGGTGGAAAGGTTCTGCATAGACCCTCCTGAGAGGGTACTGTGTGGAACCATTAGGCCATAAAAGGGGTCTCTGGAGAACCTCTTAGAAGCGGTTCTGAGTGAAAGCTTTCACAGATGGTTCTAGGAATAACCCTTTATGTTGTGCTCTAGGTACAACTCTCGATAACAGTATAAAATAGAACCATTATAGTTTATAACAGGACCCAGAAAAGGTTCTTCATATAGAGGCAAGGTGAGGAACCCTTTATGGTTCCAGTTAGCATCTTTATTTCATAGAGTGTATACCTCCCAACAGTGGATCCTGTCGAGGGCGAGCAGCGTCTCCTTTATGCTTTACAACGTGTGAGTATAACCCAGGCCGGACAATTTTAGGTCACATTTGATTAATGTGGAGAGTCTGCTTGTTCGTTAAGCACTGCTGCCTTGACAGTACGCTGCTACAGGAGCAGCAGCTCAACCTTGATGGAAGGAAGTCTTGTACTGTAAATTGCATTATTGTGTTTCCTTGGAACATTTGCAAACCATCCAACCTGTGAGTAGTAAAATAGCCCCGAGCGGCAATTAGCCGGCTTCACAGTTTTTGCTTATGATAGCAGAACAGACTGTATGGCCATCATACTTTCTTTACTTTAACAATTGTGAAATTGTCCACAACAGAAGTGTTAATTAAGCATTTATGGTGAGCTGAAACAATGGAAAATTAATTGCTTGATATTATGGCAATCGATTAATCATTTTAATTATTTTATTCAAGGATTCGAGCTTTCAGCTCAAGCTTTTTATCTGTCTATGTCACAGCAAGTCAGGGGCGTAAATATAGACAGTACATTTTTCTTATATACAGATGTGAAATGATGATTGCTATATAATATGTGTGTTGATGTTGTCAAATGTCAAGTCTTTATTTGATCATGTGACAATACAATATATAGGTAGGTAGTTTAGGCACCAAACTTGTCAAGACTGACCAGCTGACTAACTCAGAGCCCATTGTAGGCTAAAACACTGGAGTAAGTTAAATAAATATATTTGCAAAAAATGCATTTGGTAAACGTCGCTTCGGGCTCTTATATCTGCAGACGGCTCCATGTTGCACTGCCATGTTTTGTGGCTACTGTAGATACTCATGCACACTTACAGGGGATGAGTGAAAAGATGATGTTTGCGATCTGCAAGCTCACCGTTAGATGCCGCTAAGTCCTACACACTGGTTCTTTAATCGCTAAATACTATGATAACCGATTATTCATCTTTCAATTTAAGCTTTTTACTTTCACTTTCACTTTACTTTTCACTGTTCAGTACCACAGTAACTTGAATATAGTTACATTTTGGACTCTTGTTTATGGCTGCATCTAGTGATTGTTTTCATTATTGATTAATCTTCCAGTCATTTTCATGATAAACAGTAATTGTTTAGTCTATAAAATGTCAAAATGTGAGAAATGCTCATTACAGTTTCTTAAAGCTCAGTGACTTTTAGCAACTTTAGATTGCTTCTTTTGTCCAAACAACAGTCCAAAACCCAATCACCCTTAATTTACTATCATAAATGACAAAGAAAATCAGCAGATCCTTACATTTGAAGGACCAGTGTGTAGGATTTGGTAGTATCTACCAGTGAGGTTGTAGATTGCAATTAACTTAATACTGCTTGTCTCTATGAGCTCCATGTCTGCACCTTCTGTAGATATAAGTGGCTCATTCAAAGGTAACTAAAACACAGCTACTCTTATTTTCTGGTGATCAAACAGTAATGGAAAATATATCTATTAGGATTATATTCCATTTCTGCCTTATTTTGTCATTAGATCCCTGTAAATCTTACACACTGAACCTTTAAGAAGCCAGAACCAGTAAATGTTTGACATTTTCGCTTTAAAAATGACTCAAACAATTAATAAATTATCAGAGCCAATGACTTGAAGCATTCTTTGATTGAACGATTTAGTGATTGGCTACAACAGCTACACTATAATGTGTTGAAGTCAGGCGTGGTGTGTTTGACAGATCTGTCAGTTCAACATACAAAAGTATGGCTGTGCTACACGCCTGTGGCATCAGATAAAAATAAATGCAGATAAAATACAGAATGATACTGTATATGAAGTTATATTTTGTAGAGTTTTCGGGTGAATATGTCACATTTTGCAGCTGAAAATGACCCTCACACAAATATTATGGGAAATAAAGTAAGATAAGATAAGACAAGATAATCCTTTATTAATCCTCCAATGGGGAATGCAGTATTACAACAGCAAAGAAGAAAGCACAATAGAAGAAGCATTAGTAAAAAGCACAAAATAATAAATAACTAAACAAGCAAGATCCAAACAAGAGAAAACAAAACAATAAGAACAATATAAGCAAGAGACAGAATGAGCATTTAAACCATTTAAAGATATGATGAACTTAATGTATTTCCCTAAGATAGTAATTTGTTTCATGTCACACAGTGTGAATTTATAAATAATTTGCATGGGCAATTTAGAGATAGTTCTATATTTCCCTGCTTTATATTTAGCAACCGAACAGATGTGTCCCTCGACTGTGCAGCTTCATTTCAATGTAGCCTGGCCTTCAGCAATATGCTGAGCTTTTTAATCCTTTCATGTACTCTGCACACAGCATGGGGCCATTTCCAGACCCCCAAGTCTTCCCCTGCAAGGCTTCATTGGTCGAAATACAAAAAATGTCTATATGCATTTTATATTTAATATATATAGTGTAATTAGAGGAGTGAATTAAGTTATTCAGTGTTGCATAAAGGCTCTGTGTTGAGCCTAATTAAGACCCTCATGTTAGATAACATGCTTGACTTGGCCAATCCATTTATCCAGAGGCGCTGCACCATAGTATCGCATGTTAAAGAAGAAAAAAAAATTACAATCCCATTAAGGAACCTGTCAGTACAAACATGCTGCAGGATCAGTTTCGTGCAGCGATAGTTATTATCCTTCATGAGTCTGTTTCTGCTCCCTGATATCCAGCGATATAACGGGGATCCAGTTTGTGAAATGATCCTCGCTGATTTAAGTTGGCATCCACCTGATATCTAGTGGCTCCCTGTTGCCAGAAAACATACATCATAGTCAGGAAGGTCAAGAGCTCAGTCTATAAATGTGTCCATCACTAATTTACTCCTCTGCCTATCATTCATGAGCATCTGGCATGGGGAGTGCCGTTGGCTGTTGCAGAGGCTCAGGTATTGACTTATGAGGTGATGAAAGCTTTATTTTTTGACAAATGCTCTAAAAGAATTGAAAACATGATGAGATAGTCTTTCTATCTCGTCTGAATGATCTGTCTCAAACATAATCTGAATGAAAAGCGGGAGAAGTGGCACTTGTAGTGGCACACAACAACAGGCCTTGTTAAATGCAAGATGAGCTCTGTAAATACAGAACCGTTCACTGAGGATTGAGTTAATTAATGCGTCATGACTCGTTATGAGAGGAACCTTCAAGCACACAAATTTAAACACTTCTTTCTATTAAAAGCACGTTAAGCTGAGATATTTCTCGGTTATAGCTTCTCAAATGTGAGGACCTGCTGCTTTTTTCAGTTTTATCTAAATACAATGGAATAATTTTGGCTTTTGTACTGTTGGTTGGACAAAACATGGTGTGTGAGGATGCCTTTTTGGGCTCCTGGAACTTTTATTGGACACTTTTTCACACCAAAGCATGTAATACATCTGCTGTATATAACCTGCCTCACACAGGCGTGAAAAGTACACACATAAATGAATGTAGTGTGGGGGGGGGCAGTAAGGATGAGATGTTTCTCAGAAAGCTTTATTTTGAAAGTCTAACCATATGTTGCATATGCATTATTATTGCTACCCTGACTATGGAATAAGAATGTGTTGACTTCATAGGCAAAGCAAAACATGACACTGCCGCGGTGGACCAGCAGGCATATTACACATAGTCAGTGTTGGGGCTTTGACTGGGTTGTTTATAGACCAAATGATTAATTGAGAACATAATAAGCAGATGAATCAATGATTAAAATAATCATTCATTGCAGCTCTGCCACAGCCTAAAAAGCTCTAAGCAAAAATGCCAAAATCCACTGGTTTCAGCTTCTAAAAAATAAATATTGGCCGGTTTTCTTAGTGGGTCATCTTCTCATCACAGGGGTAGTGGCAGGGCCCTAAACCAGTTGGTGATTAGCAGGGAGATGGCAAAGTGGGTTGTTTAGTTGAATATGTTAGTGTAATCTGCCTGGCTGATTGATCCTGACTGACTGAGGATTGTGCAAGTTAGGATCTATGGCCCCGACCATGGCTCTGAAATATCAATAGCCTAACTGTGCTGTGTATTGATCAGTCCATGGTGCTGAAGAAGCAGACGGGCTTGTAATTTGTGACTGTTTCTCTCAGTCTGACTCCTCTGTCATCTTGTTGTCGTTCATGAGTTGGTTTACTCGTTGCAGGTGAGTGAAATGAACCAGATCCACCCCCCATGTTAAGAATTAACAAATCACCTGCTGCTTCTTTCAGGGTAAATTGATTATATTTGAATTATTATGTTGGGGTGGCTGTGGTTCAGGAGGTTGAGGAGGTCATTTCCTAGAGCTGCAGCAGTTAGTGAATTAACTGATTAGTCAATCAAATTACAATTTGTTGCTAACTATTATGATAATTGATTAGTCGTTTCTGTCATTTGGTGTTCCAGCTTCTTAAATGTGAGGATTTGCTGCTTTTCTTTGACAGTAAATGAAGAATTTTTGGGTTTTGGACTTCACTTTTGGTTCTGTGAAACAGTGATGAGCATTATTCACAATCTTTTGACATCGTATTGACAACAATAGCATGATTAATAAGTTAACCTTGAAAGTAATGATCAGATTAATCAATAATGAAAATAATCATTAGTTGCAGCCTAAGGTTTGGTTGGTTTGGTCCCCATCTCCTCCTGTCCTAATGTCAAATTGTCCTTTGGCAAGACACTGAACCCTAGGCTGCTCTCCAACCCCTGAGGATGCACAAGCCACTGCATTCCTGATTGCTGGTAAATGGGGAGGGCATCAGGCGTAAAAAGCAAAATATGCCAAATCAAATATGCGGATCATAAAATCAGCCAGGATGGGTGGGGCCCAGTTTGACAGCGAGACGATTGTCTGTGAACAGATGATCTGCTGTGGCGACCCCTCACTGGGGAGCAGCCAAAAGAAGACGATTTTATTGGTCAGACAAAACAAGCAATTTGTATATGTCACCTTGGGCTCTGGGAATATGCGATCAACATTTTTCATTCTATTCTGACATGTTATAGATCAAACCATCAACTGATTAATGAAGAAAATCATTGGCAGGTTTATCCGTAATGAAAGTAGTTATTGGCTGCAGCTCTAAGTGAGTAAAAAAAAGAAAATTTTCTTTCCTTTGCTGCTCATTTTTTGCAGGGCTTAATTCATACTCCAGAGATATATAAAACAAAACACATCACTGCACGCATACTTCAATTAAAACTTCCATTTCACTCCGCATCAATAATACACCTACCTTAAACAAACAATAAAAAAAACACAAGGCAGCTACTGTATAGCTCTCGTGTTTGCGACACAGTCTTTAACAAGCAAAAACATGGAGAAATCAAGCACAAACAACTCCAGCCTGTATTCACTGATTCAGGAACCATTTCAGATTTACTGTAGATACATCTACAAGTCCTCATAACTGAAAGTAATCCAAATCTGAAAGAAAAGAGGCTCAAAAATATTCAAAAATACTAGAGATGGGACTAATCCAATCTAATATTAGATATATAATATTAGTATCAGGGCCACGTAAGTCAGTCATCGGATAACAAACCTATGTCACTGATCCACCTTCTGATCTAAATTCCACAACCACGTTTTCTGTTTGTAAATACTATGATAAGAAGCATGTGTATTCATAAAGATGAATGTCACTTTTCATGTTCACGCCACAATGGCACATAATTCAAGGGAAACAACAACAAACAAACAACAAGTGTACTAGCTACCTCATTCATGGTAACATTTGTTCTGTGGAACATAAAACAGCAAACTCAAACTCTCAGCAGTGCATCATGGGAAATCATGGCTGTCTCTCAGCACTCTCTACAATGCATGTGAACGTTACAAGCCACAATCCGACAGCACCACACCATGTTACATAACACAAACTAAATGAGCTTTCCAGATTATGAAAACTCTGACTGCATCAACATCAACTGACACAGTTGACACACTTTTCACCACTATCTGAAGTCTGAAGTTCAGTTTCAGACTCATGTAATCTTTCACATAAAAATAATAATAATGATGATGATGATGATGATGATGATGATGATGATAAAATAGTAATGGTATCGGTGTAGTATTGATAGAGATATTCCAAATTCAGGTATCAGATCAGAACTGAAAAAAGCAGATTGTGCATCTCTAAAAAATGCTTTTCTAGAGTTAATTTCTCTAAGTTAAACATCTGATAATTGATCAAGATATAACTTACAACAATGGAGGAGCATTTTCTTTTCAAGATAGCAAAGATAAGTAAAAGAAGAATATGAGTAATCATAATTAGCATTTTTAATTTTCTGATTTCTACAGAAAGATTATGTTTTAAAGGAAGATGTACACTGTTGGCAGCAGTTGACAGAGATTTGATTGTTTTCTAACATGAATTGGGCAGATCCTGTGAAAGTATGTCTGTATTATGCTGTTGATGTTGAGTGGGACTCTTCTGGGATGCCATAATATTTGAGTAACATAATATCCGCTATCATCGCTCGCCAAATTAAAAAGCTGCACTCCCAGGCACCATATGTTCCAGGTCGCAGAACAAGTGAACATACAGTAAGCGAAACCCATCTCAATTTTCCTGTAGTAAAACTACATTTGCTGGAACGCTGCGCAGACAGCTGCTCCACCTGCACCCACAAACGGCCATTCATCATCCTGTATGGGCCACAGCTGTCCTCTGGTCTAAGAGATGGAGATGTCACGTTACAATCTCCACATCATCCAGGCAATCTAACTCGGCTCCTTTCGCTCTGCTTCCTGCCATTGTGTCAAAGACAAGAGCATTATTTGAAAAACATTGCTCGGCAAATTGGAGGGACTGAAAATATCTGATGGCGGGGTTGTAAAAGGAGTTGCGCTGACTCGACTTAAAAGGCACAAAAGGTTCGGCCTATTTAATCTTTGGATTCTCACAGAAAAAAAAGCGGAGTGCTGGCGGTTGACGGGATGTACAGGAGGGCACCTGCGAAGACAAAATGCTTGTCTCAGAGGCGCAGACACATTTTTCAGTTGGCCGCATGAAGACATTCATTTTTAAAGCAGGTCCACAAATAATGTCAGGATTTCTCTTATATCCTCTACAGAGCTGTACATCTCCAACACAGACAGCTGCATGTGTAGACTGTTAGGTGGAGAGAGGCTGAAGACAAAAACTATGATATTATGTGTTGAATTGAATTTATAAAGTCAATAAACCTTCAATAATAAATCTGTGGAACAGTGTAGATTAAAAATACATGGAAGGACTCCACATGCGCATGTTTTTTATTACTCATATACACTCCTAGAAATAAAAACCTGCTAACTAGAAAGGCTCTTCGGCTTGTCCCTGTTGAAGAACCCTCTTTGGTTCGTGGTGGAACCTTTTCCACTTGGAACGCTTTCAGAGATTTTACCTAGAACCCAGCAAAAAGATTATACACACAACGATGTGAGAACAGTTTCACTTTCACTCGTAGAAATAAAGGTGCTAGCTAGAATCATAAACCCTGTTGGTTCCTTGTAGGACCTTTTAAAAGAATTTCCATTTGGAACCCTTTAAGAGTTTCATAGTTTTACCTAGAACCCAACATAAAGGGTTACACGGAGAACCATCTGTGGAAGGTTTCAACCCAAACCCTTTATGAGAGTTTCCATAGAGAACCCTTCTATGGTGTAATGGTTCCACATACATCTCTCTCTTGGGGTTCTCTGCAGAAAAAAGTCCATGTGCTAATGTTTCAAACAAGAACCTTCATAGGAGGACCTATTGAGAACTGAGGACCTTCACGTTCTTCAAGGATGTCAACAATCCTTGAAGAACTCTTTCCTCCATCAATAGTTCCGTCAGTGAAAAGTGTTCTTAATGGAACCCTTAGTCTTACAAAGAACCCCTGACAAACCCTCACTTCAAAAAGAGGTTCTTCAAAAGTAAATGGTTCTGTGTAGAATCTCATCCCTTCTATTTCTAAGAATGCACATCTACATGAACATATGAATAATATATGATTGAATAGAAATGTCAATAGATTTTATAATGTATTAAACTGGATCCCCTACTAACGATTATTTTACTTTAAAATTTTATCCTAAGAGCTCTTCGCCAATTAGTCAATTGACTGATCGATTATTTGATCTAGTAAATGTCAGAGTGTTATAAAAAATGGCCATCACATTTTACACAGCTCAAGGTGATGCCTTTAAACTGCTTCGTTTTTTCCAGGCTTGGGACCATGTAATGATAATACTGGCTAAAATAATTGTGATTCACAGTATTATCCCAATCATCATCTAAATATACTTAAAGGTGCAGTAAACAATTGATTGTTGAGAATGATAGCTGATTTATTTGGGCTGAAATACTGTTTTCCATGAGGCTTTGGTGCAGCAGCTTAACAGGAAAACTGGTAAAAACACTTGACAATGCAAAAGAGAAAGAAAACAGAAGGACATAACCTGAGCAAATCTGTGCATAACATAAACATAATATAAACATAACCTAAGCATAATAGGAATAGTGTGAAAGACAAAGACTGTAGTGCAAAAACAAGCGATTATAGCTTGTAGACTGGTCAGTAAAGCAGAGACAATGCAACTGTAAACAAGGCAGTATTGCAAGACAGAGTAAGTGTACAGTAGTGCATGATAATATGGAAATTATAGATCCTTCAGCAGCAGCAGCAGTAGCAGTACTGTTTCTCTGATGGACAAACAGAGTCAAGAGGAGGAGCAGTTAGTTTTCTCTAAGACCACTTGAATTACATTGTGCTTCAAGGTTATTATTGACCTTTAGCTCATTGATGGCAAAAATGAACAGCCTACCCCAGCTTTAAAACTTTTAAAATAACTTCAACACATCCATTTTATCTTATATTTTATTAATGAATAAATATTTAAGGATTTAGATATTTGGAATGATTGGAAAGATGCAGATTCCACCGTGTGACAATTCAGAATAAATCAGGAAATCAATATAAGGCTGTACGTGAGCGAGCTAGATAGCTTTTCCGGTGCTTCCTGGACTCAAAATATGTTTGTTTGAAGGACACGTACTCAAAAATCACAAAAGACTTAAAGGCACTTTCATTTAAAACAACTGATACACCTTTACTGTCACAACATGGTCATATCATATATGGTCATAGGTATATATATACCTCATGGTGGGTGTTTTTTATTGTGATCTGCAATAAAATCACATATCATCCCATCCATAGTTTTGTCCAAACTACAGTTCTCAACCTAATTTTATTCAATTTAGACAAAGCAGAAAATATTTAGCAACTGTGACAGATGTTTAGATTTCTTTGTCACAAAATAACTTAAACAATAAATTGTTAATGAGAATTCATTAAGATGTTCTTTCTAATGAGGAAATGAATATAAACAAATGAATAAAGTTGAGAAGCCTTTATATTTGAGTGTATATTGAGTTTAATAAAACACAAATCTGTAAACAAAGAATGTTTTCACACAGCATGGGCACAGTTCAAAAGCTTAAAGTAATATCATATTTGCTCCGCTTTATACAGTATGTCTCACATCATACAGACTCATGTGTCATCACAGCAGCAGTCAGCAGTGCACCAGATGAGTAACTCTCAGTCAATGTCATTTCTCAGTCAATACTACTAAAGCTGCTAGGAATTCCTCCAAGGCCCAACATATCTGTGGCTGCAGACAGCCAGACTCTGCTCAGTAAGTATGTGTGAAGGACAGTGATTTTCTTCAAATATAAAATTAGCAGTACTACTTTAATATTCTGTATACTGTAGCATCTTATATTCCTCACTATACACTGCATATAATATGAAATGAACACTCATTTGCTAATTTATTGGGTACAACTAGTTTAAATGAATGCAGTTCAATACACTAATAATGATATATCTAATTCAATCTATCTATCTATCTATCTATCTATCTATCTATCTATCTATCTATCTATCTATCTATCTATCAAACTTTATTTGTATAGCACCTTTCATACAGGTTAGTGCAATTCAAAGTGCTTAACAGATGACAGACATCCCAACAATAAGACAGAACAAGTGAAGACTAATAGAGTGAAATAAAAACAATAGATGAAATACAGAGTAAAAACCGTCAATGACAACAATAAAATGGATTTGAAAACGATATTAATAAATTTAAAAAGAGAGCTAAATTTATCCAACACTAATAATAAAATAACAGATAACGATGAATAAAATAAATAAACCGTTCTTAATCAACAGCCAGGCTGATTTCATCCACATAAATGAGGTGGATGAAACATGAGAAATATCTCTCAGTATAACACAAAACAATTCAACAGTAGCACAAACTACAACCTCCACAATGACCATAAAGTTCAATCTGTCTGAAACACAAGCTGAACATTATAACCTCCATAAGGGTAGCATTTACTGCGGAGCTGCTGTATTAGACTTAGTAATAGCTTTCTAGTAATAAGCAGACCATATGTCAACATAAATGACTTAACTTTATTGCCATAACAACTTTTTGACGTTAGTATGCACAATATGCAGGACAGAATTCAATAAAACAATCGAATAAATGAAGCACGAAAGGATGTAATTCAAGAATTTGAAAGCATAAAAAAATAAAATAGATAAAATACCACACATAATTACAAAGAAAGTCAAGCTAAAATCAAAGTATTAAGGGTCAGATTGCCTCAGGAAATTAATTGAAATGGATGATATTTCTCAATAAAACAAAGTTAGTTAGATGATTTAATCATCTGGAGTAGAGGTTTTCAAAGTGGGAGACGGCCTCCCCAGGGGGCCTCAAACAGTTTCTGGGAAGGCTCAGTGAATGGAAATGAAAAAATATTATATTACTTGTTTTTAATTATCAAAGGGAGATCACATAGCCTAAACGTGTGTGCTTTGGTTAAAGAGATAGTTCAGAGATACAGTTTGGGGGGATTTTACTGTTTTTCCACTTTCCCAGAGTTAGAAGCTAATGAACGCCTTTGGACAGATGTTTTTTTTTTTTTTTATGTATTTGGTGTAGCCTGTAGTTACGTAATACAGCAATATTAGGCTATCTTTGCTCAGTTGTTGAGTGTCTATGGGATCAAATAACATAGTAATGATCCCATCAACATCCAAGCTTTGTCAGAGGGGGGCCCACAGTCTCAGACTTTGAAAACCCCAAACCAAACGATTTCTGAGTTTCTGTATTGACTGTAACATAACATAAATGAATCACTCCCTTCCCTCTCAGTGCTTCAACAAACAGTTTTGCAAGTTTCACTGGGGCTACTGGTGCTGTATAATCAGGAGTCAATGATTTATGCATGAAACGTAGTTTGAAATGCCTATACTGTTTTCTTTTTTTATCCTGTAGAACAATGATCATAGTAGCAACACTGCGGCTCAACAAAAAAGGTGGCGTCGAGCCAACAATGCATACTAACGAGGAGGATTTCTCAAGGGTGTGCTATTTGGAACTTAATAAACACTTTGAAAGAGTCATTTGTGCTTGGCATACAAAGATCCAAGAAAATGGAAGAATATGAGTTAATTGCATTTTGGGTTTCGTGCACATGAATCTACAGGTTTTTACGAGTGAGGTATTCGAGAGGGTCCTTCATTATACGCTGAGGAATTGGATTCATAGCTTTGAGTTTGCTTTTGAATCAAATTTTTGCCGAACAAGGTGCTTACTTGTGAATTGCCTCTGATTCAACATGCCACATAACATGCAGCAGTTGTATTGACATCATACTTATCTGTGTTGCAGGCATCTGTAGTTCACATCTTTTCAGTTGTAGTCAAGAGCATTTAATCAACAATATTCAGCTCTGTTTTTTGAATTTGAGTAAAAGGATAGTTCGGATTATTTGAAGTGAGGTACTTATCAATAGTCAGTGTATTAGCTACAGTAGATGACGGCTGATGAGTATCAGCAATGTGCTTGCATCCTCATTGTGTCTAATGTGCTTTTGTGTCCTCTGTGTCCTTAACTAAAAAGTTTTAAGGATCTGTGTGAAGGGAAAGTTTTGAGAATTGCCTAAATTTTGTGAGAAAAAAGGGGTGAACCTCAACTGAATTACAACAAGAAAACTGACAAATGTTTATTACTCATAAAAGTGTCCTTGATAACATGTAAAAAGTTATAAGAGATCCAAGTGGTGGTTCAGAGTAGTTTTTTTAAACCATACCCTAGTACCAGTTTTTTGCTTCCTGCAATAATAATTTAAATCAACATCACTATGTTAGTATATGTGTATATAAAGCAGCATAAATTGGCACTTATCAACATAAATCATGGCAATGATGAACAGAAACTCAAACATGTTAGTTTTTTAGTAAAACTAGTTTCTTCAGAAATTTAATGACATATTTATGAGACCAGAACAATTGAGTTTTTGCAGTTTGTGTGGGGTCACATAATATAATGTCTTTCCCATTATAACCACTTCTAAAAATGATTTTCAGGCTTTTTTGGGCAGACCTGAAACATGGCTCAGCAATGTGCTGGACCCATGGTTCCAGCTTGAGACCTGAAGTTTATATAGTTAATGAATTATTTAATCATTCAAGTTTGGCTGGGTGGTTAATAACACATGTTTCTGTGGTGTCACAAACTCAGAGCATAAATTTATTGTTGCTTTACACGAGTTTTAAACAAAGATCTTTATGTGTACAGTTATGTTCAGGAACATTACCATTAGCCCTAGAAACTGACAAGTTTAATGCCACTCCAGAGGAGGACAGACTTTGTTTGTTGTGTAAACTTGGCGAAACTGAGAATTTTTGTTTTGTTATCCTGCCTATGAGGAGATAAGAAATGTAAAGTACTTTCTACTAAACTGTCCTCTATTTATGTTGATTTCTTTTTGCTGAGTTGTGCTTTAGAAAACAATTATTGCAAATTTTATTTGTCAAGCCTGGGAGAAAAGGCAAAATATTCTGTTTAAGACCAAACTGTAAAATGGACTTTAGGAAATTGTTTGAACACTGCAACTATATTGTTTGGTGTCTTGTAAACTCATGAGGGTTGGGAACTTTGTGTGCATGACAAAAAAATAAAAGAAATTTAACCGATCAATCAACCACACTTAAAGAAAATCCAAACTAACGCTGTTCCAGCACCTGCAGCTGGGTTTAGCATCGGAATGATACCTGAAAACCTCCACCTCCTCCTCTTGTTCCTGCAGCACGGCCACCGATCAGGAGTGAAACCTCACTACCACCTGATAGCCTCATTCTGCTCTTCAGCATCAGCTCCACTGGGAATCATTCTGCTACACCTAACAGCCGGCCAGGAGAGGTGACAGCGCTGCTCCACCACCACCCAGGTCTGACAGCCATGAGTCGGGAAGGCCCTCTGCTACGGCTCAGATCAGGGATCAACTCGCTGCTCGATGGCTAGATCTCACCATACAAAGAGCTGGGGGCCTTTCTACTGAGGTAAGTCTCCTTCACTCTGACTCCCACTGCGGCGGCGTGCACAGGTTCTATAATTCAAGTGCGAGCCATTTTTGTTCTGCACTCGTTTTGTGGAGTCAAGTGGCAGTCATGTCTGATTAAAACTGAGTGGAACTGGTTTATGCAAATGACTCTCTCACAAAAAACATTTCTCAAGACAACTTGTGTAGAAGTAGAAGTCACCTGATATCTGTGGTAGTTATAGTGTCACTCCCTTTCTTTTTAAACCACAACACCGCTCATGTTGTGGTGCTTTTATTGTGGCATTTTCTCCTGCTGTGCTTCAGTTTTATGCTCTGACAGGGCATCAGATGTGGGAACACAGCTCATTTCTGGGAGCTCTGGATATGATATTGAAACATTTATAAGGATACCTGGGCTCTCACCTTTGCTAATGAATTATTCATCGCTGCTTAATGGTCTCCAGTTTTCTCCCAAGATTGCTAACTGGGATTTTTTTTTTCTTTTTCTTGCACAGTTGAGCTTAGAAGAAGCACTTTTTTTTGTTTAAGATCTACATGAGAAAATAAGGACTATAATGATAAAAAGTATCCTGCTAACAACTCTAGTTTAAATCAGCTGTATGGTTTTACTGCAGTGAGTCATGTCATTAAGCATTTGCCTCCACAGACTATCTCAATCTTTTTTTTCTCCATTGCAGTATCCCTCACTGCATAGTAGCACATGGATTTCAAGACTTCAAATGAAGAGGTTGGTACGATTCAATCAATGCAACACTCTGAAAGTGAATTGACGATGATTATAGAGTCAGCCTCGGCATTTTGTGCCCGAAAGCAAAGCGGCACAGCACATAAATAAAAACATATGCTGCCACGGTGACTCACCCTCCCCTGTAAATACATCCATTCTTACACCTATGCAAATGCATGCATCAACAAGTAAATACATGTAATAAAACAGACTTCTTGGTGTTACTGCTGCTCAGTATAAACTGCATTAAATTACTGCTAGAAATAACCTCAGTAACACGAGCGGATGGTGATGACGGACCTACAATTGATCTACTCTTTGCTGCTCATGGATTTATTATAAGACCTTGACATCTTGGACCTATTTAGTCCTGTAGGAGTTGTTCACCACAAAAGTTTCTAACCTAAGTTTACTGAAAGGATATGTGGCCTGCTGAATAGACTTTACATTGTGTTGATGTCTATTTTTAAATGCTTTTTTGGCTGCAATACTGCAAATGCCCACTGGAAAAAAAACTGGAAACAAGGCTGAGTGGCAACATCGTGTCCAGGTCTTATTACACATCAATGCTGCTGCTTCATTTATTCAGCAAGCTAACCTTTATAACATTTCATAGCCATGTTTCATACCAATATTGAACCATTCTGAAACACTCAGCAAGTTGCTTTCCCTCTGATCGTTCTCTTTCTCACTCCTGAATTTCTCTATTTCTTGTGGTTGCCCAATTTTACTTTAATTTTTAAAAATGACATGACTGCTTCCAAGTAGTTAGCGTCAGCACAGTTATCATGTTTGAGGGAAAAACTTTTGTCCAACCTGCTGCAGGAGTCGACTAAAGCATGTCCATCTCTCCAGGAGGGACCCTGGTTGCGTAATATGCTTTATTCAGACTGCGGACAAATCAGATTTGTTTGTCAAATCAGATCTTCAAGACAAACTGTTCACACTGTTATTTGCAAATGATCGGATCCAATCAGATTGTGTGTCCAGAAATCACCAACATATCTGCATGATTTGCTGCGGTAATGATGTAGGAGTCAGTTTGTAGACAAAAACTACTTAATTACAGTAATTTGAGTATTTGTAATTAGTTACTTCCACCCCTGTTCATTTGGACTCATTCAGGACTATCCAAGGAGCACATAAATGCAGCACGAGACGCATCTGTAGGAATCCGATTGGAATTACATTTCAAACCACTTCCAAATGTGGCTTGGATCCAATTTGCAAAAATAGCATTTCATGTGTGTTTTCCCATCCAGACTTTATAAAAATCAATCTGATATGCCAAAAAAAAGCTGATCTGAGCTGGCAGTCTGAACAGGCCATATTGATTTAGATACAACAAATAATCTACCAAACTTTTTGGGCAGCCAATTGTAGTAGTTTACGGATAATGCAATTAATGTAAAATTTCAGATAAAAACAACCTTTTAACACCTGGCTTTTTGAGGGCCCACTCCATGTTGGGGAGCTTAACTGCGACTACTCCCTTCGCTGCTACACCTCTGCAACAGAAAGAGATGTCCTTGTTGCATATCTGCCCTGATCATGACGTAGATAATAATAAAGGGGAGGTGGGGGGATGGGGGATAATAGAGAAACACGAAACAGGATCAGAGATAAGGCTAATTAGGTACAATGCAACAGCTACGACAGGGCAACACTCGCCCACGTGAGCAGCTGTCTGAGCCAGCTATGTACAGTTCTGGTACTACTGCCCTCATTTTGCTCAGCTAATGACTCTCGCACACACACCGCTTCATATAATGTGAATTAATGCGCCCCTCATTTCATTTCTCACGCTGCAGCTGCAGGCGGAGGCTGGCTTCTTCACATTCCTCATTATGGCTGAAAGATAATATGCTCTTTAAACTGACTTTGATTCAAGTTTGACCTGCAGTTGAGATACTTGCTCTAAGAATAGCAAACCACACAGGCAGACGACCGTCTTGTTAACTGATGAGCGACGTATCCCGGGTGACAGGGATGCTGACACTGGTGGCTTTCTTCTATTAGCAGTCTCGTCAGGTGAAGGTGCTTCTTTTATTTAGACCTTTTTAAGTCAAGGACAGGGCAGGCATCGCAATTAGCCAGGGAGGAGGAAGGATATGCAGAATGCAAATTTATGCGGATTAGCATGTTTTAAATGGATCATTGGAAACAGACACAGTCCTCACACACACGGGGAGATTCAAATGTGGAGGGCGAGCTCGGTTCCAGCCACTTAATTTCACAGGTTCTTAATTTGTCATAGTCATCATCATCATCAGCCTCTCACTTACAGTAAATGAGATGAAATAATTTGAGGGTTTTCTCTCTCAGTGTGGATACTGTATAAGCAAACAGAGGACACACAATGTTAACACCAGGCACAAAACGCTGTTACT
Source organism: Lutjanus erythropterus (assembly GCF_056507025.1). Classification (NCBI taxonomy): domain Eukaryota; kingdom Metazoa; phylum Chordata; class Actinopteri; order Lutjaniformes; family Lutjanidae; genus Lutjanus; species Lutjanus erythropterus. The sequence continues at coordinate 14,662,437 of NC_139328.1, forward strand.
GAGAGTCTGCAGTTTCCTTGTTTGTTTGTTTTTTGAGAAGCAGAGAGGCGCACCAGCATGGAAGCTAAGCAACGTACTGCTGTAGACAGGGTCAGCAAAAAAATTTATTGTAGCTATTTAAAAAAGGTCCACCTTAAAAAAACAATATCAGTTTAAGTTTATGCTATATTTGGAATGTTTTCACAGCTTTATTTTGATGTCAGACAGTCTTCTCTGACTGGAAACAGCTGTTGTATAAACCAAATATCGCTCTCAACCAAACTCCACCAGTCATTTTACCTTACAGAACATGTGAGCTGTTGGTCTACTGCTGCCTTGATCTGTTAGTTTGTTTGTATATTATGTGACTTTGGTGTTTTAAAAGGAAAGTTTGAATTGACCAAAGTCACACAATAACACAAACAAACTAACTGACCAAGGCAGTGTTAGACCATCAGCTCCTGTGGTCTGCAAGGTAAAAGTACTGATTTCACCCACGGAGTCTGGCTGGTTTGAAAAGAGCAACATTTTGCTTATACCATTTTGCCTTCCCGTCAGAAAAGGTTGCCAGATGGCAAAGTATAGCTGTGAAAATATTCTCTAAAAAAAACATAATACAGCTTATACTTAACTAATATTGATTTTTTTTTAAGGTGAACAAGTGGCTAAAAACCTTTTGTTTTCTTCAGTAAGGTGAGAGGATTTTTTGCACCTCTTTTACAGAGCTTTTCAAAATCTAATTGCAACGATGAGGCTTTAGTGGCATGGGAAACAAACATTTACATTGTCAAAGCAAGTATGAAAAAAACAAAAATGCAACAACAACAAGAAAAAATACATTGCTGAGTAAGTGTGCAATAAAAAACACACAAAAAAGTACATGAACAGGAAATAGAAATATATGTGTTCATATACAAATGAGTACAGTAATGGCTTAAAGAAGGTGCTAAATAGTGCACATAAAATGTATTTAGTGTACCACCATGCAAGATGCTTGGTAGGTCCCAGTGAGTTTTATATGCCTGTGAGGTACAATATCATATCATCCACATATAGTGTGAGTTTATGTTCAAGACCCTTTATCGTTTTTACTGTCTTTCTTGCTTTCTTGCTGAGGGTTATATACAAAGCAAATATTTGTGACAATGGAACCCTTTGTCTTCTCTCCCCCTTTTAAAGTAAAAGACTCAGAAAGCATCCAATTCACTGTTACGCTAGCATTCGGTTCTTCAAACATTTACTTATCAATTTCATAAATATTTGCTGGAATCCAAATTTCAGACATACTCTGAATAAAAAGGGCCATGATTCCAATGTTTCTCAGCTTCTAACGTCACATTCAGCATTTGTTGCTTTGTTTTTGCTGTATAGTTTTGGACCCTGTCCACAGCAGGACATTGCTTCAGTGCTGGTACTCCTCACCTCGCCATCTACTGTAGGTTAATACACCGACTATCTATGAACGCCTCGGAACTATCCCTTTCAATGTGTTTATTACTCACAGTGCTGAATTTCACTCCAACATTGGCAGTAACAAGGAAAGTACTAAAAAAAGAAAAGGAAATACCAGACATCGCCCAAAAGTCTCTATCCTAATTTCCATGTTCATCCTGCATCGAGTATTCTCAATGACATTTCATTTCATGGGCAGTTAATTTAGTCAGGGAGGGATGATGAATGATTTTATCTTTCTGACTGTTCGCAGACAAAGACTGGGATTTATTTGATGCAAGAAGGTAATGAGGAGCCGTTTAATATTCGACTACACTTGGCCAAAGATATTCTGACCATTCAAGAACAAGATGTCATCTGTGTGTCAGGAGAGCCTTTTTATTCAAGCGTAAGTATCCACTTCTTCTCTTCACATTGATTCAGTAACATGTACTGTACAATAAAGCATGATTACAGCACAACGTCTGCAACGATGACACATTTATATCAGTTAATATATTCCTCATAAATCAAATGTAGCTATTAAGTAGTGATTCAGCTCCTGGCTCATGATGTGTAGACTTAATAATATTTAGGTCACACTTGTCATAATGTATGACAACTTTTTCTACACATTAATGAATTCACAGTTCTTATGAACTCCACTGAAAGTCTATGACCTTTCTCAAAAAGGCATTAGTCATTCAATAACATTTAGCTGGCATAGACAAATGGTGGAAATTCTTGTGTCTTCTGAACATGATAACCAATTAACAGAAAGGGTGAAGACAGGTATGTTAATACAACCTTAACAGAGAGTCCTAGTGAAGAATTCATAGCCTCGGTAGCACAGTCTACCTTAGACATTTAAAAGAGAGTGTTGAATTTTTGCACACTGTCAACACTAAATATATTGAAAATGGAGTGACAGGCATCAAATTCCCACTATGACACAACATCAGACAACATCTTTATACTAGAGCCACAGGCTGCAACAATCAATAGAAAAAGGTGTCAAATCACAAACACCTTTTACAGCATATTACAGCCTCAATAAAAAAAAGGTGCGAGACAAACAATATATGTCAAGGCTCATAGACTTCAACAGAAAATAGAAAATCGGTGAAAGAACAGCTTTTTTTTTTGGTTTTTTTAACAAATAAGAGAGGCTTAAATGGAGGAGAAAGGAAGGGCGATTGGACAGGAACTAGCCCACATTAACAAATCTCTCTCCATGTCCAATAGTCTGGATATATTGCTATTGTATCAGATATCCATGATTTGACACCTTGTTAAATTTGTTTTTTGGCTCTAAAATTGAAAATTTCATTTTTGTTTCAAGTTGATTTTCTGGGATAAAATCAGAATCAGGTGTATTGCCAAGTTGGTTTTTCCATACAAGGAATTTGCCAGATGTTAGTGAGCTTTAGAGGTGCTGGTAAATTTTGAACAGAGTCTTGCTAGCAGTTTTCCCCATTTTCCAGTATTTTGCTAAGCTAAGGTAATTACTTCTATCTATCTTCTCATGTAATTCTCATCAAGAAAGTGAATCAGTGATCAACGTAATTCCCAAAATGTTACTTTTTTAATAATTAATTTATGTAAATGCTCACACATTTGTGCAACCAGCATTTGTAGAGATTTCGGATACCATTTTTTACTTCCAAATTCCAATACCTCAGCTTTTGTTGAGCTACCAGTGCAGCTGTATACTACTAACCCTGTATGGATGTGATATGATTGATATGATTGATCCAGTTGTTGCATGGCTTGGCTCAGGTTAAAACTGGCTCACAGGACTCTGCTGGGAAGTAGGAGGGTCTCATTTTGGTATCGGTTCAGAACAAGTCTTAACATTAGTAGAATGTTAACATGTTAAGATCACTGAAAGTATAAAATGATAGCTTGTAATTATCACTGCTCCTCCTATGTGTAAATATTATTGCAAAGATTAACATGTATAACCAAATGTTTCAGGGATTATGTTGCACCATTTTATCAACATCATCATTTTATTATTTAATAAAAAAAAAAAAAAAGCACTTCCTGTTTGTTTTGCTCCCAGACGTTCAGCATCAGTCTGAACTCATTTCTCGTCTCTGACTGAATGTCTTCTAGGAGAGGACTGTAACGATCAGGAGGCAGACAATCGGAGGGTTTGGCCTGAGCATCAAGGTAATTTAGATCCCCAGTGATTAGGCTGCTCCTCCCAACTTCTTTAAATTAAGTCTGAACAAGTGTTATTGATCATTTTCTTGTCAAAGTGCTACCAACACTGTTAGCTGGGAGACTCGCTGAAAAATAAGCTGCTTTCGAGTATCTTCGTCTCAATATGTATTTGTGTTACCTTTGTAACCGTAATTTAATTTTTCTTCTCAGGGTGGAGCAGAGCATAAAATCCCTGTTGTGATATCAAAAATATCAAAAGAACAAAAAGGTATCTTGTTGTTTTCTACAACACCTTCCATTGTACTCTTCTAGCTGGTTTTATTGAAGGGATTTTTTTGTTTCCAGCTGAACTCTCTGGCTTGCTTTTCATCGGAGATGGCATCCTTCAGGTAAAATGCCAAAACTCACATTACACGTCTCATCCTACTCTGCAGAATAACACAATAAATATCTTTAATAATTCATGTGCCACATGTCCACAAAATTGTTTTGAATAATGATGCATCCCCATAGGTAAATGTCACATCCCAAATCTTTCATTTGTTACCTGAAATTCAGCAAAAATATCTCCCACATTTCATCTCTCTCAGCTCATATGATGCAGAGAAAACATCTTCAAGCCAGCCACAGGCGTTCTGTATTCATGGCAACTGTGGATGTGACTGTCTTGTTTACAGTTTTCCAGCGCAGATGCCATAACAGTTATTGTGCTTGCTTCATTAATCATTCTGAACATCGAGCTACAGTGATATGATGCCAGCAGTATTATTTAGGGTAACCCTGTTACTGTTGTTTCCAGATAAATGGAATAAACGTTAGAAGTTATCGCCACGAGGAAGTGGTAAGCTGTCAGCTCATATCTCATGTTTTCTTAAACTGCAACAGCTCTCTCAATAGCTTATCTTGTCTGCCTTTATGATTTCTATCTTTTTGACATGTAAAGCCAGTTATTTCATCCTTTTCTTGAATGCAACTGCACGAAATATTGTGTGTGTAAGGAGCATAACTTGTGTGTCTGTGTAAATCTCTTATCTTGGCTCTTCATTCTTAGCTAGACATTAGCACACCATGTTTCATCACAGCACGCAATCAGCAGAAAAGCTCACAGTTTACAGCTCCTGCAGTAAAAATATTCCTGCATTTTTTTTTTTTTACCATCCAGGTCCAGGTTTTGAGAAATGCTGGTGAAGAAGTGACTCTAACCGTCTCTTTCCTCAAGAAGACTCCAGCCTTTCTGAAACTGCCCCTGTGTGAGGACTGCACATGTAAGACCTCTACGCACGCTCCTTAATTGAAGTGCATACTCACCGCAAAATAATTAACAGAGAGTATTTATAGCTGGTTTTATTTTCTGTCAAGGATTGGTTGTCCTGGTGACTAAAGCTCGAGCCTGAGGAGGCACTTTGAGAAAAATAAAGAAGTAGTTGTTTCAAGCATTAAACAAAGATGAAAATTTGCAAACACGATGGAAAAAAGGAAAAGAGACATCTCAAAGACGTTAAAGACTAAGCGACTGTTCATTATTGATCTTTTTTTTTATCTTGACCCTCTCCAGAGCCAAAGATATTTTTCCTTGAGCTCCCCTGATTGACTGAAGAGAAATGCACGATCCTCCCACATAAATAACCACATTTTATCATATTCACAACAAAAGTAGGTATTACTGGAGAAAATAAAAAGCCATGGCTGATTACGGTTAGACCCTGAAATCATAAGTGTCCTGTTATTTAAGTGTTTGTATATATGTGCATTTTGAGTGTTGAGCTATGAAATAAACCTAAAATAAATAAAACAAAGAGTTACCACAATGTTTTTAGTTTAACTCATCCTCATCCTTGTGATTGCCAGACCGCCTTTCTAATGTTGTGAAAGGGTCTATTTTAACCATAAACCACGACCTTTTCCTAAACCTACTCAAATAGTCTTGTTCATAAACCTAACCAAACTACGACTCAAAACTGAAAATAAGTCTAAAGAAATGAACATAAGTCAGCTAAGTCCAAAAAAGCAATATTGAGCGCGTCTGTGCAGAATCAAGTGCACAAGTGTTTCGCAAATCTCTGGTTCCCTTCATGACCTGACCGCCAACGGGCCATTTTAGTGGCTATTTCATGTCTACAGTATGAGCACATAAAACATAAGCTTTGGCTTTACATCACAGGCAGTTTTACTGGTAGTAGTTGGAATTAAATAATAATATATCTAAAATCATCACAGTGTACACCCAGCTTTAGTCTTGCCAATGCAAACAGCGCAGAGGGAGTGAGAGTTGCTAGACATGCATTCACCTGCATCAACAGGATTTACAGCACAGGGACGCTCAAAGACAGCAGCACAATAAATTCACCTGAAAGATGTTTCAACAACGCAGGATTTGCAGCGCAGGTACAATCAATTAAACCCAGTAGCACATTTACAGAATGTACTGCTCTCAAGCACAAATAAGAAGTAAGTTTGAGCCACCTCTATTATGAAGAAAAACAAATTCTTGAAAACAACTCACAACAAGCTATGGTGTCACACATAACCAAAAAAAGCCTGTCTCTCTGTATGTAATGCATTTTTTTCTTGCCTCTTCTTTGTGTGAAATCATCTACAATATAATCAAAATCCAATATATTGCAATGAAAGAAAGGATGTTGAGCTATTTTTACGTCATATTAGTCCTCAGTTTGTTTTTAATTCTGGATAAGTGTTGTCCAAAAAGCATGATGCTGTTTAATGTCCACTATAACCCCTGTAGTCTCATTTAGCCACTTATTAGAAACTACTTTTGTTAAGATTCGTAAAAGCTTCAGAATTCACAAGGTTGTGTTAACCACAGGCAAATAACGATAAATCCATTAAAAAAGCGAACAAACACTAACTTCAGGACGAGGGAAGTGCTAATATGCTAATTCTTTCATTCATTCCTTCAGCGCACTATTGGTAGCTTGGTAAAATACATATTCAAAGCAAGAATTTTATTCTTAAATATTTAAAATGAATAAAAAAAATTACAAACACTTAAAGTTGTTTGTCCCTTCCCTATTGTTAGAATGAAAAATGTAAGTCCCTCCCCAGTGGTTAAAATAATATCTGATGTACCTCCCTTGTTTTGCCCCCCTTTCTAAACTGAAAGAATTGACTTGTCTCATTATGGTGCAATTGATTGCTCTTCCATGGGAAAGCTTCAGCCTGTCATCAAACATGAAAGCTTTTATAAAAATCCTTTCATACGCGTATATAGGCCAGGCTGACTGGCCATCCAACCAGTCAACTGAATACAAATTGGCACAAAGCCGGAGCCTACAGTGCAGGAGAACAAAGTAACACACTTCTGTGATAGCTGTGATTCACTGCAGTTGGAAACCTTGAAATAGATGGAGGTGTTGCTCTGGGTTTGGAGGGTTTATTGAGTTATTTTGTGTGTGTGTGTGTCCCTGCTGTCTTTTCAGGCATCCCCAGCGACCAGAGTAGTGGGACCTCCTCTCCTCTGTGTGATAGCGGCCTGCACTTGAACTATCATCCCAACAACACGGTACTTTATTCATTAGCGTCTCTTTTTTGACTGACTGATTCTATAAGTGTCCCTCTGTAACCATGCAGCACCATTCCCAGTGCCAGAAAGTTGTTTCCATGCAACTGTCACTGCTCGCTGATAACCGGGACGCTCTATCTTTATCTTTTGAGGAGCGTGAATCAGCTTTCCTCTGCAGCTTGCACTCACTCAGCCTGCCTGTACACCTGCAGCAACAACAGCAGCAGGACAGCAGGACTCAAGCTCCTGAAGTGTCAACTGAGGTGGGAAACTACAAGCTCCTCTAAATTGTGTTTCAAACTTCTGCAGGACACGCTGTCCTGCTCGTCCTGGCCCACGTCACCAGGGCTTCGCTGGGAGAAGAGATGGGTGGACCTGCGCCTTATTCCACTGCTCCATTCACGCCTGTCACAGTACATCCCGGGCTCTGACGCCTGCAGGTGAGCTGCAGGACTTCATCTTGAAGTCTCACTTGCAGAACTGGTATCGTCCTATAAGGCTATACTGCAGGCTTATTGAGTTAGCAGCTCGTGGGCTGGATCCAGCTCTTTGACCATTTATAATAATGGGGAAAAAGTCTAAATCATCCATTCATTTGATATGTCTGTTAAACACAGATATATTAATTTTACTAAGAAATTTTATCTCAGGCTGTTTAAGCAGAGGGAAAGTCAAACTGTATGAAAAAATAGGTTAAATGCAACATAGCGTTTATTAAAATAACAACCTGATCTAGGATTACAAAGGTGCATTGTTATTTCCTGTACTTTGGAACGTAATGTTACTTTCATGAAAGCTAATAAAGTGGAGAAAAAATGTGCAAAAAAGGTGCATGGATTTGGTCAGACAGGAAATGTAAATGTCTGGCCCCTTGGCACTGTATTTTTTATTTTTTTTTTTCAAATCTGAAAATAAAAGAAATGGGTTCTATTATATTAGAGTACAGCATCTCTTACCTCTTAAATGCTTGGGGGATTTTCAAATGGAGCAGACTGCCATTCTTCATCTGTTAAAAATATTTTTCTGATATTTAATGTATTCCTTTAAACACAATTAAATAAGCAAAACAGTTCTGTGTGTTTTCTGCAGGACTGACACACCGAACATTGGCTGCTTGACATAATTAGCCATTAAGCTGTCAATAAAGACATTTCCATTCTGCACCACTGTGCATGATAGAAACAGTAATCTTGTGGATTGACTCTTAATGGACCACACTTGTGGTCTGGCATGTTTTAACCCATTAACTGAAAATTGCATAAGAGTGCCCAAAGTTTTTATATTGATTAATCATGCAATGAGCAATGGGTTCGGTTTATTTTATGACCATGAAGGTCAACTTCACAATTTTCATTCACTTGAGACTTAAAGGAGAAGTGTGTGATTTCCAGTGGCATCTAGCGTTCAAACCTTAGATTGCAACTAAGAGGATTTACCCCGACACCGCCCCTCGCTCACCAAGAGTACGGTGGCCGTCAGCGGACAAAATGGCGAGCGAAAGCTACCTCACAACAAACTACAATTCTGTGTGTAGGATGAATTACCTGTCCAGCAGAAAACAGGCAACCTCGGCGTCACTGTGAAAACGTTTGTCCTCCATCAGCGATTTCCAACGTGTAAACGCTATGCCGATGTTGATTCGTGTTTTTGCCGTTTCCCGTCATGCTTGCGTTTACTTTCTTCGCGTCTCCGCTTCTTGGATGACGGGGATTCACTGTAACTGCTTTTTGTTCTGGTACAGTGTATGTATGATCCTCCATTTGTCAAAACTGTGCTAGTCAAGGTTCGCAACGCTAAATGGTCTGCCAGCAATCACCCGCGTCTATCCTCCCGGCTACTTCCGTGTTTACGATGTGGCGTCTATGGTCGCCATGGGCTTCCCAAGACTGTTAGTGCAGTTTGTCCGCTCTGCGCTGCCGTAGACGGCGCAGGATGATCTCCGTAAGTCGACCTGACAGTATATAACTATAAATGGCTATTTCTAAAGTAACGGGAACATATAGTTTATGAGTTTACGTTGATTGATAATAATAAATAACATACTTATATATAATATATCTCATTTATGTACATACATTCCTATAATTATTACACACTGGTCATTTAAAACAGGAAGTTTGTTTGCTTTATGTTTTTATTTTCAGGATGATACATTTAAAAAGACTGTAATCAATATTTTTAGAACAATGTATCAAATGACAATTTGAAAACAAGGTAACCATAGATGTAGATATCAGGGGGTACACAGGGGAGACACAATATTTAGAATATTTAGAACACTTTTTTTTGCTGCAGCAGGTAGCTGTTTTCAGGAAAAAAAATCTTAAAAACCAATGCATACTATCTGCTCTACACCAGATAGCAGGCTGACACAGCTAGACACTGGCTGGCAAACTTGGTTGAGCATTTACCAACTAAAGAAACAAATATTTCCTGCAGGAGTTGGTGGAGACCAAAACAGAGCTAAAAGAAGGCGAATATTGGATTTACATTTGACAGGTGGCCACAGACATCACTCCAAATGTGAGCTAATGATACTCCATAACTGTTGGAGGGGCAAATAAGCAGCAAATAAGCAGCAGCTTGCTAAGAAGTTCCCCATATCACCTCGAAAGGTGATAATATGTCAACTTTCACTGTTTCCACTTCCCTCGGGTTGCCCCCAAAAAAGCTATTTCGGGTTTAAAAGCAGAGTTTCAGGATATGCAACAAAATGTTAGCTGAGAAGTGTGAAGTCAGAATTTTCCCTAAGGAAAGGAAGAGCTTTCAAAGAGTCTCTGCCCAGAGTTTTACAAGCTGGGATGAAACAAAATGGAAAAACAGCTTATGATGATCTCACTTTGACCACCCGAAAACACATATTACAAGTAAGTTTCCAGTCTTCGCAAGTTGTTTCTCATCCCCTGCTGGTATAAATAGAAACTAACGGCTTACTTGGACATCATAAATCAAAAGCGTTATTATCGGTATGTAATTCATAGTTCATGGACTAAAAAAACTTTTTTTGTTTTTACTCTTAAATTGTTTCAGGAAAAATGCTTTCCAGGTCATAGCTGTGGACGGAGTTTGTAGCGGAGTTATACAGTTTCCCACAGCTGAGGACTGCTTGGACTGGCTTCAGGCAATAGCAAGCAACATTTCCAGTCTCACCAAGCACAATGTGAGTATGAAACAATAACACTTGTTCGCTCTGCTGCCGCCTCTTGCAGCCCCTTCATGTGAACCAATAAGATATTGGGTTTGGGTGTTAATGCAACAGGCTTTCAATTTGTGGGTTGTCTAACAGTCCCTTTGCAAATGTCACGGCATTAAGTAGACACATACTAATGTCTTTTCACACTATGAGCAAAGCACACACTTATTTCTAAGAGCCTTAGGTCACAACAGCAATTGCACAGCACTACACTTACTCCCCCCAGCTAAACCCGCGCACTTATTATCTATAATTCAGCATGATACGTTTCAGAATAATGATAGCAAGAGGCAGCCAGAAACAAAGAACACAAAGCTGTATTTTTTCTCTTATCCTGAGCTTAAAAAACAATGTATGTGTCTGTGGCTCCAGATGGGCGATGATGCTCAGCAGGGGAGTCGATGCAAATAAAGCTAACAAGCTCCATCATGTGTGGTGACTCATGCAAAACCTGACAAAAAGTGTCTAATTTTGACACATTGATTTGCATATTTAGGTGTATTTTCTTTGATTTCCACTCAGTAAACTGTAAGGTAAGCCACTGTCTAGAAAGATTGAACCAAACTGTAGCGTCGGCTCTCCGTGTAACATGATTATGATGTGGAGTGAGCAGCGGTGAAAAACAGGGATTTGCAATTATCATGTGTCCATTAGCGTATGTGAGTGTGTGTGTGTGTGAGTCTCCGGGGAATAATGAAGCCCTGGTTAATTGGAGTGGACGAAGTGAATGGCCTCAACAATCAAGAGTGTATTTCTCACTCTGGCCTGGCATTCACTGATGAATGTGAGTGAGCTGGATGGATGTAGGTTACACAGACTTCTGCCGACAGAATAGACGTCTAATTGTGGAACACTATAAATGTTTGATTTTGATATGTCTGAACCAGCAGTGAAAATTTATTGCGATACAGTTAATAATAACCTGTTGAAAAATGGAGTTAGTAACATAATTGAGCTATCACAATTTTAAAGTAATGTAACCTGATTACTTTTGGATTACCTCATACAAAATACAGTGAAATTGTTTAGACTAATATCGTGTTTTAGGGCTGCAACTAATGAATATTTTCATCATCCATGAATCAGTCGATAATTTCTCAATGAATCAATTGGTTGTTTGGTCAGTCAAATGTTGATCAAAGTCCAAGCTCAAAAAATATTCAGTTTATGGTCAGAGAGGAGAAACAAGAAAATATTCACATTTTAAAGCTGAAATAAGATAATTGGGACTAGAGGCAATGGTAATGAATTGGTAACTGTGTGTGCACTGTGCATGGTAGTATATCATTCTTTAATTTAAAATCTGTAATCTGATTACATCTTTTTTTTATCTGTAACTGTAATGGAATACACTTACCTTTTGTTTATCAATATTACATAATCCTGTTACATGTAATCCATTACTCCCCAAGCGTGGATGTTGATTATTTCAGACAATCACCTGGATTCTTTATAGAAACGTAGAATTCACGAGTAATAGCCGATCAACACTGGAGGCTGTGCAGCAGATCAGAGGCGCTGTCTCAGACAGGCAGTGACGCAGAGCTGCACCAGCCAGAGAGCCAAAGTTACAATAAACATCACAATCTTATGATCTGTGTCTATGATCACAACATGCCGGGTTTCTCAGTTACACCACTGAAAATGCCTGAAGTCACAGCCTACGAGATTTCATTCAATGGACGTGAAAGAGACAGCTTTTAAATTCCATCACTCTTTTTTTTTTTTATCAAGACTCCGGTGCCACAGTGTAGCACTTCAGAGTAAAACACAGCAGCATCTGTCTTGTCTTTTCACTGCGACTCTGCGTCAGGATTTAGGGAATTATTACTTATAAAAATAACAGTGGCAGTAAAACTGTATTTCACACCATGATGATTAAATTTAGTCAGCTGTGCCGAACTGTGGTGATCCAGTTTTTAATGGAATCATTTCAGCCCTACTATGTCAACTACTGCTACTACAATGTTTGTCTCTGCCATGCAGGTGTAAATAGCCACACTGGCTCCACCCCAGGTGCAAATAGCACTGTTGACGACTGAACCCTGGGTGCTAACAGCATCTGCCACAAGTGTGGCTCTAGAAGAAAAAGCCAGGGTCCAAATTATAGCACATTTTGTAATTTCACATTATCCATAATTTAATTTATTTTTTATGTAGTTCATCATGTTTACACATATTTTTTGGAAGACTTTTTGTATTTTTATGACATGTTTATGTGTTTTGTATCTTTGTTTCACTGCTGCACAATGCTGCACAATGAAATGCCCTTCAGGGACAAATAAAATGACTTATTGATTAATTGATCATGCTGAGGATTAGTCAGAGTCCCACCAAGACCTTAAAAACCCAATAAACTGTAAAGCTAGGGAATGAATTTGGGGGGTTGTGTTTGGTTCTGATTTGCATTTGCTTTTCTGTATTTTTTAAAAGCCAAACTAAATATTCATAGATAGACCTTTTGAAAAAATAAAATAAAATAAAATAAAATAAACATGCCTCACTTGTTTAACAGAAAACTTTACAAATGAGATGCACAAGTGGACAAAAATAGCACAAACACCTAAAAAAAATATGAATATCAAGGACCGAATAAAGAGTGGGGTCATCCTTTTTCCTGCAGAGCAGTTTCAGTCCTGCGTGGATTATCTGTCATACAGTTGAACTCAGCTGTTTGTAGTCAAATATTAAACCATTCATCATGAATAAACGCCTCCAGCTCTCTGAGAGATGATGGAGGATGTGATCCACTCTGCTGTCTGCACTCCACAAATGTAAAATGTTAATCTTAACAAGTAACAAGTCAGATAACACTTGGTAATATAAAAAATGCTGAGCCAGAGATGCTCAGTGTACCATAAAAGAACATAGATATACACACGTGTAAAATAAAATAACCATTTGTACAGAAACTGTGCGCAAATGTGGCATATATGGAGACAGTATGGTACTGCTGGGGCGTTTTAGGAACATACTTGTGCTTGAATGTGCTTGTTTTAACTGAATTTCTATTCTTTTCCTGTTTTCATTTTTTATTTATTACTTTTATGACATGTTCTGTTTCGTATCTTTGAATTTCACTTATCCTCATGAAAAATGAGATGTTAGTCTTAATGGGACTAAAACAATAAAACCAAGGAAGTATCAGACATGATAAACGGTACCAGAGTTAACTGTAGTGGAGTATGAGGATATATATTGTTATATACACAATGAAAACAGCACTGAACAAAGAGGAGCAGCTATGTTAAAATACTGTAGCTGTTACATTAATAAATTGTCAAAACAGTAGAATAAAGTACTATATTGCTCTGAAATGCTGTGGATTAGAAATATAAAGTCTCTCCAAACAAAAATAATTAAGTAAAGTACCAGCGCCTAAAATTTTACTCAAGTATAGCACTTAATTTTATATTATTACTTATTGTTTCATTTACTATAGTAATTGTTCTGAGTTATCTTGGGTACCTTTTCGTCTGTGGGGCACCAATGAACTCAAGTGAAAGAGCTCTGATGATTGCCATCAAATTGGTGTTGACTCGTATGTCATCAGTTTTGACAAAGGATAGGTGTTCAGAGCCTGTACTAAACTGGCACTGGTTCCTGATTGGTCAGTGCAGAAATACTGACAGGTCCCTGGATAAATGGCGCTGCTATTGTTGTTCATTTAACATTAATTCGCTCTAACGTAGCTGTTAGTGAGTGTGCAGTCAATGTGCACGTGTATAATGTTACAGTACAGCAGTGAAGTACAGTGGTTGTAGACTAAAGGCTACAGCTCCACAAGACAAAAGCCAAGCTGCTATGTCTTGCATGCTTCTGAAGGGGGTCAGCTCGTTAGCAACAACTTTAACCCAGGCTTACTTCAAGTTTTGTTCAGCTGTGTAGCAGTACAGTGTGTGCACAGTTACTTGTTGCTGAATAAAAGCTACAGCTCCTAAAGACCCAAGGGGGATAACCATGAAGTTAGCGTCAACCTCGGTACAGGCTCACGTCTGGTGGACTGACCTTTAAGGCCCAGTTTGAACTTTAAGGTTGGGGGTTCACAAAAAATATATATGTATGTATAGAGGAAATTTAATGTGTACAATAGAGGTTTTGTTTATATGAAAATTAATGAATAGAATACCAGCAGGTGCATTTCATATTTGGTGAGAATTACCAGACAATCTGACCTCACACAACCTGCAAACAGTAACAGACAGTAAACCAGATACAGATTTATTAGCTTTTCTTCACAGATGAGCCTGCAGGTACATTGATAGCAGCTAAACAAGTTTGGCTGCACTGTGTAGAGGAAAGGAGTCCACAGTTCCAGGATTTAACCTGTTAAGACGCGCTCTTAGCAGTGATCAGCTGAGCTGAGAGCGCACTGGATGCGCTGGATGCTGTGTGCAGGGCATGTGTGTGTGTGTTTTAGGCAGAGAGGGACGGACAGATAGCGTGGTAGAGAAGGATGAGAGATGGACTATTGTACGCAAAGTAAGTTATTGCTTACTCGGACTGCTGCTTTGTCACTTGACCCACCCACAAAAACCTGTAGTATTTTCTAGAAAATCAACCCGCAACCCGCTGGTTCGTCGACCTGCGCATCACTACAGGCTACTGCATAATTAGACCAGAATGAATGTTCCACTGGGGGATTCAGTGCAGTGAAGGCTGTGGCCATGCTTTAAGGTGGACCGGGCCAGTTATTGTCATTTTAGTGACAAGTGGCTCCTTTGCTCAGGAAATCACTACAGCCCTTAACCCCCATTACAAACATTGATGAATCTTTTCACATCCTTGCCTCTCACATCTTTATTTTTTTTTGTACAAATTGTGGAAAGTAGCATCAATAGGACTATTGATAAGCAGTACCGTATTGATATCGGTATCAATAAAATCTTAACAATACCCATCCGTAATGCTGACACAGCTGGAACTCACAGCGTGTGCTTGGCACCACTGTTTGCATAATGTTAGTGTAAATCAGTGTGGATGCTCAGTTAGTTATCATTATTGTACGAGTTGTCATTCTCGGTGTGGACAGCCTATAAGAGATGTACTGTATGTTTTATAAAGAACAGCACCCACAGCCTTTCCTGAAGTCACTGTGATGGGTCACAACAACCCACAGCGGAATCTGAACAAACCCACTGTCACTGCTGCCACATATTGAGAAGTCAGCTCACATCGTGACAGTTATCTGGCTCCATCCTTTCAGTCCCTCCACTGCATAAAAAAAAACATCTTGTTTCCTCCCTGGGCCCAAACTTCAGTAACATTTCAAAATAAGCAGCTGTGACTTGTCCTCTCCTCTATAGGAGGACGTACGGTATCGGGACTGGACGGCTTAATTTGGTGTTGTGCTGCTGAGAAAGAGTTATACTGATAGTATAGTGTGGATTAGGAGCGAGTGATACCTGTGATGTGAGCAGAATGTTTTAATTTAAAGCCTCACTGCTCTCTCAGTAGTTTCCCCCGCTTTTATTATCACAGAGAGAATGGATTTTTTTAAATGGATTTTTTTAGGAAGAGCCTCGGGTCCTTGTGGAAATGACTCTATCTATCTCATTTTGTAATTTGCATGCATTGAATAAATGAAGTAGCTCTAACAGTATTCCTTCAGTGCTGTGGTTAACATGTTAGGACAGATACTGAGACTCAGAGTTTATTTGTTCTTAGACACACCGTCTGATTGTGAGGCCCTGCAGGATCCCACAACTATTTTGAGTTTGAGCAGTAATTGGTGTCTGATTGTTAGCAGGAGATAATTTAATGAGTTATTGGTGTTTTTCTTATTTTTAACAGGTGAAGAAGATTAACCGAAACTTCCCAGTTAATCAGCAGGTAAGATGTTTTTCCAAGTTGCAGGAGCACGAGCTCCTGCTGCTTGTTTAGATTTTATTTCTGCTTTGACCGACTTTAATCTGTGTATTTCATCCTTATCTTAAAAATCAGAAGTAAATTTAACCAGGTCAGCCAGTCAGAGAAAGGACATAGTCCTGTCTTTCCAGCTATTGCAACACAAGGAGAGGATTTGCATCATTAAAGTCCGTCCTCTGAGAAATGATCAGAAAACAACTTAAGTGCCTTCAGTAAGTTAACTCGCCGAGTCATCTTTCAGTCTAAACACGGGGAGCAAATGCAACAGTGAGGTTCCTTTTTTTTGTTACTTATTTATTCTGGTTTCAGCCTCACAGAAAAAAACAAAAACTTGTGAATTCACTCGACAATTCACTTAAAAAAAAAAATAAAACAGTATGAGACGCGACTGCCTGTCCCGAATCTTTCACTGGCTTCACTTGTTTTGCCATCCATCAAAAAACTCAAAAAACAAAAAAAAAACATTTTACTGGCGTTGCAATCATCCTGACTTTAATGAGTACTGATGGTGAGATACACTTGATGTCTGAAATCATGTCTCAGAACATTTGCTGTAGAAGCTTTGCCTTTTTTCTCTTCGTCTCCCTGTTGGTCTAACCTCTTTTTTTCCTCCTGAATACTTAATTTTATAACGTTTGCCTTCATGTCGGGGTTGGCAGTATGATGATACTGTGACACAATAAGATTTTTACACACAGTTTGTATATTTTATCAGCATGTTAAGTACCTCTGTGTGTATTTTACCAGAAATTCTCAATTTTTTCTCAGCCAACGACTGACATTAAATGTATTAGAAATATTTGCACCATGTTGACACAGAATACTCACGTGAAAAGAGCTGTTTTCTACATTTACTGGTGGATGTGTGGGTGATGCATACTTAACTGGCAAGAGAAAGAGAAATGTACATGTTCAAATCAATAAGCAAGTGTGCTAATAATAATGATGATAATAATAATGATAATAATAATAATAATTGATTTTTATATAGTTTTTGCATCAGTGTGATGAAGAGCCTTGATCTGTTAGGTATTTAATCTGCTGGATAAACCGAAAACAGATGAACCTACATGGTTAATCATTAAAGCCCCTGAGGATTTGCTTCCACATCTCAAGTTTTAATCAATGAAATTAAATATTTGAAATAAATAGAATAAATGAGCCACAATGCAAGTTAAAACAAGGGGGAAAACACAGATATAAGATATTATTTAGTAATGGCCAAAATGCATGGAACACGTCTAATGCGGCATGACGCTGCTGCACTGACGCTGGAGGCCGCACATGGCCGTTGTGTGGCTCATTTTCTATTTTACATGGCTGTTCTATTTTCTTTTTCCCTGCTTGCAGCTACGCAGCCCTCCAACAGATGAAAGCTTAATAATTCTGTGTAAAAAATGAGTACATCTAAGTTTAAAAATGATTAAAATAAATACCTCATTGTACCCAAGGCAATGCGACACAGCAGAGCAACCTTGTGGTTATTTTCATATTGTAAATCAATCAAGTGCAGTTGAAATGATGTAGTTAATTAATTCAGTAGTAAATGTAGCCTATGCTCAAAACTGTGCATGAGCAACTGCACTCATCTATCTTACTTTAAATCTTTCCAGAAAACACAGCACGCAGTAAAGATAGAGTCTGTGTAGCGGTAAAAAATCTGGCTCCACCTACAGGATGGCGACTGTGTTTCATTTATTTTGACCGTAATCCACGGTGGATGTGGTTTGATCAAGTTTGATTGCAACTACAGATACTCAGTCAATTTTTTTGTTCCCGACACCGATTTTCATACCTCAACTTTTCATATCGGGCGTCACGGAGAACAGATGCCAGTGAGTTAAAGAAACAGTTAATATTAGATTTTAACAGCTGTACTCTGTCATGGAAGTGATATGATTGCTATCAGTGCTAAATGGCTTGAGTTGGCAAAAAGGACGCTGCTGATAAATAGCAGGGTCCTGTTTTTTGGGGCTAATGAATTCTGTGTACTCTAACACTTAATCCAACATTTTAGGCTGTTTGGGGGCATTTCTGATACTGGTATCAATATCGGAACAACAACAACAGCTTGTAACTTAAGCAAACAGCCCACAACTACCATCAAATCGTGATACGAATATTGATAAGATTTGATTGGTGTCTTTCCCCAAGTTCCCCACCTTGTTCCAACTGAGCACTGACCAGAAACACAAACACAGAAATCTGTAAAGTTACCAAAACTAGAGGTTGGCGATAACACAAAAATCTGCCACTGAGTAATCCTGGAGCAGATCACTGATATCACTGCTGCCAACGCTTTTTAATAGCCTATCAAAAGCATCTAATGTACTGTTATGTAGAGCAGGGATGCTGAATTTGTTTTGCCAGGGGGCCACTTTCACAAGATGACAGGAGACGACAGGAGGGCAGGGGCCAGTTAATAAACAAATAAACACAAATGATAACATTATTTATCAGTTTAAATGAATTAACATTAAAAGGACCATAACTCATGTTTCTTAACACGGTGCAAGGATTTACAGATAAATCAGATACTTTACTGCGTTTGATAAGTACAGCCAAATTTTAGTTGTAAATGCTTTGGTTTGAAAGAGTTTATAGAACATTACACAGCTGGAGCCTCTTTCATAACACAATCACTGAAATGTTGGGATGATTCATAAACATAAGCCATTAACATAAACTGCTCCTACCAGAGCCTGAATGAATAGTATATTTAAGCTCTATTAGTATGAAATAGATCAGAATTATCCTCGTTTCTGTATAACTTTTGCTCCTCCTCAGCTAATAGTTGTCTTCCCCTGCAGAGTTCACTGTGTGATCCGACTGCACTCTGCACAGCCTGAGACCATCGCACAAACATCAGCCTTCCCTGTTAATGTAGCCTAATTTATTTCATCATACAAAGCTGGCATTTATACCCCTCCTTCCTGGGAAAAACAGTGTGAATCAATTTGTTTTCATTGTGAATTAGAAAATCGGTCGGACGGCCACCCAGCACCCCATGTTGGGGGCCAGATTTAGCCCAAGGGCTCCTGATGTAGGATGTTATGAGATAAATGCATCAGGAATTACAGAGAATCCAATGAGACCATGCATGTTTTTATGTAACAATTCAATCAATGCTACTGTTGATACATAAAACAAGACCAGTTTAATAATAATAATACAACAAAGAAATTACATGCATGTGCTTCACATAAAAATACATATAATTAAGGTAAAAACAGGAATATAATGTCATAATTAATGTAAAATGAGATGAGGAATAACACCCACATGTAAAAAGCACATACACAGTATAACATGCATAAAATCAATGAAAATACAACATTTTAAAAGAAGTACATCCTAAGTATAAAGTATAAATAATACCTCAGGTATAGACGACTTCTTTGGCAGAAAATGCTGAGTTTATGTCGGACCGTGTTGGTCAGAGTAAGAGACTGATTGACATACAAGACTTTCAGGCCCTTGAAGGAATGTCTCACTTCATTTTTAAAGAAATATTATGACATTGCGATATGAAATTACGCTTTTGTTTTTTCTACCCTTAGTTTTGCATATGACACCTCATGTCCCCCCATGTCCATGTGTCTCTTTTGCACCGACAGATTATCTACATGGGCTGGGTTGACGAGAAGGAGCAGGACTCCGTTCAGGACCGAATGTATTCACCAAAGTTCCTCGCTTTGAGGGGTTCCTCACTCTTCAAGTTTTCAGCACCTCCTGTAAGTTTTCACTCGGTCCTCATTTGTTTCATGCTAACATCTTTAAAACCTCAAACTTCTCTGTTTGAATTGATGTCGCTCAACTCGGCGGGAGATTTTTCATTTGATGTTAATGTATTGTTGAGGGAGAAAGTGCTTTCCTGTTAGAGAACAAGGAAGCAGCTCACTCATAATCATTTGTGCTGCATCGATCTTCCTTGTGATTGATGATGATCATTAAATCTGTTTACATTCTGCCAGCCACTTAAGTGATTATGACAAGAGGGATAAGCTGTCGATGGTACTGGAGATGGGAAAAGATTGATAGATAACTGAAATTGCCTGCTCAACTTGAATATGCTGATATAAATGGAATATGCTAATGTGAGTGAGTGCATGGTGGAATATAGGAGCCTGCCAGTTCAGACGATGTGACAAGCGCCTTCATTACTGAAGACTAGTTACCTGAGAAATATTTCCCCTCCTGTGGCAGGATGACAGTTTCAAATTCAGCAACCATTCATCAATAAATTACGGGTCACTAAACCTTTCACAGTGATTGTCCAATCATAGCTTAGCAACCATAACTAGAGGCTGACAGGCCTGTCAAGCTTTGGGGTTTTCTATATGCATACGAAGTGGTGTGCATGGCAGCGAGAGTGACACATACCTGCCAACACTTGGGTTTCTCCTGTGGTTCAAGGCCATCTTCCAGCATCCTCCTCCCCTGTTTTATTTTTTTTTTCTCCTGGAACACTCTTGTAATTTGCACAGCCCTTAAACTTTACAATGAATATACTGCAAACACAGATCCAAAAGTTTTGTATGTTTGTCTTTGTGAAACACAGTCCACCCATGACAACCCACCACTCAATTCAAGAGGCATGTGTGCAGCTGCTGATAGCTAACTTAATGGTAGCTGTTGTCAAAACGTCGGCGCAGGATGGCGTTCCAGCTAAAACAGTTTTCATGTATATCTGCGAGGATACTGCCCCCGCCTTTTGCAAAGCCTATGGGGTTGATTTTAATAAAGGGAAAAGCCTAAATGTTGAGTTAGTCTGGTGATATTGAATATCTAGAAAGACCTGCATTTGTATAGCACCTTTCTAGTCTTGCGATTACTCAGAGCGCCTACACTAATTGCAGGGGCTGCCATGCAAGGTGCCTCTGCTTTGAACCTATTTCATACACGCTGAGGGCTGTGCCTTTGGGAGCAATTTGGGGTTCGGTATCCAGCAGACTTTAGGGAGCTGAGGATTGAACCGCTGATCTTCTGATTAGCAGACGACCCGCTCTACCCACTGAAACCAAGCTGATGATGTACGGTGGTGTCTTTTTCTCACTTTTCCAAAACCAAAAACACATGAGCCACAATATAAGGAATGCATGAGACAGTGTGTTAATCTGCTTTAACGTAAGCTATAAATGTTAGCATGCCCAGCTAACTAGTTTTCTGCCTACAGTAGTATCTTAGCAGATTACTTCCAAAGGAAAGGGGCAGGTAATTAGCTAACTTATTATGGTACAGGGTTACAGGTTAGCTATGTTAAGACAATATCTTTTTACTGTGACAGAGCCAAGGTGTTAGTACAGCATACGCTGTGTTTCATTAGCAGTTCCGCTTCCCCTCATCCACTTACCCTCAGCCCTCGGTATGACGAAACAGCTCATGTCACACAGAGGCCACTTGCCGCTTAACATATCATCACAAAACACCTTTCAATGAGGTGAAAGTGTCTTCTGCACTTGGTAATGAGCTGCATCAGTTTCTGATTAATAAAGTGTCTGTTTATGATCTGTATCATGATTATCAAAACTATTATTACTGCGAGGTCATGATATCTTGCACAACAGCTTTTTTTTAAAAAAAATATGCATTGCCACTTGTAAATAATGAAATAATGAAATATTTTTGCACCAAACACATGACTGCAATGCATCGTGGGTGATACACACTTCGGAGTGACTATTGTTGTTGACTCACTCCCTCAGCTCTCCGAGGGTCGGTCTCGCCACGTTCACTTCAGTGTTTCGGACAAATGGGACAACAAAACGCCATTTAGGCTACCAACATCAGCCACCACGTTCGGAACAGACACATTACAAACTACAGTTGAGGCATGATGGGAAATTTGGACCCTTGAACAACATACTGTTTACCCTGTTAACGTTACTGCATTACAGCTTTATGAGCTCAACACTTCCTGTGTCGGTTTCAAATTAAAACCTGTACCTGTGTTCCCAGGATTTTATTGTTCCTCAGCTCAATATCCTCTTAATATGACACATTAAAGAGACCTTTTAAAGAGTCTTAGGTTCTCAGCAGTGTTCTTTACCGAGGGCAAGGCTTCAGTGTTTGTTTTCCGTGGCTCAATTTGTTAAAATCATCCACTTACAGCTTATCGTCTACTGTGCTCTGTGAAACCTTCACCCTGAAATTTCTGGGAAAGACAGTTCTCTTGACTTTAAAAATCTCCACAATTGCTTGAGAGATTTTTACCCTTCAAACTGAAATATCTTTGAAATATCTGTCTCCTTTTGTTCCGAACTACAGTTATATCAGGAGACACAAATGCCTGGGAACATAGTAATGAGCACGGAAAGGCTGCTATGGTTAAGCCAATTGTAATTTTATTGGAAAGTATATCCAGATAACAAAAACATGCAGTTTTACTTTTATGGACAGTTTTTGCTTTCTTTCCCTTTTCATTGAGCCATTCTGCAAATCTAACATAAACTGTCTGTGACATGTTTTTTTAGGTCACGACATGGGACTGGACCAGAGCAGAGAAAAGCTTTACTGTGTATGAGATAATGTGCAAGATTTTAAAGGTAAGGGAGCCTTGTTCTGTTTCACTTCTTAAGCACTTAGGGAAGCAACCCTCACACTGGATACACTGAGAGAATATAAATTAGAAAACTGAGGTATAACTCACTGATTTATTTCCACGTATTCTTCCTCAGTTCCACAGAGACGCTCAAAGTTCAGATTGTACTGTTCATTCTCTGCAGGTTCGAGGTCACTTTGAATATGATCGCGAGAATTTATCTGCAGTTCATTATCTCCAGACTCATTATGGCAAATTTAAGTCATATAGATTCACATATCAAATCAGATATAAGATGACCTACACTGCCACTGTGCTATTTAGGTTACACAAAGCAATAATAAGATACATCGTAAGGTGATGCATATTTAAGCTGAGCCACACAGGCTCAGCTTACATATGCATCACCTTCATGTAGGTGTGGAGGATACAGAGAAAAAGAGCTTTTAAAGCCGCAGTTTACAGTCTTTACTCTGCCGTCAGAATAAATAAACCTCCCTTTAGCTTCAGGAAACTGCATTGCTGTTGCTTTGTCTTATCTCCACGCCACTATGCCCGTCTGTACCTGATCAGCATGGCAGCCGTACTGTCTTATCTTAGGATAATGACCTTCTGGACAAGAGGAAGCACTGCTTCAGCGTGCAGACGGAGAGCGGGGAGGACATGTTCTTCAGCGTGGAACTGGATTGCGAGCTGCTGATCTGGGAAAAGGCTTTTCAGATGGCCACTTTCCTGGAGGTGGAGAGGATACAGGTCTGCACCTGAACAGTCGGAAACGTGCTGGGAATTGTGATGATTGTAATCTAGCACACGGTTCCAGCTCAGTTGTTTTAGTACAAAGATTGATAATGCTCATATGACATTTTCAGCAGAGCAAAAGCAGCTTATTTGTCCTTGCATAGCCCTTGTGGCTAAAATCTTCTTCTTCTGTTCTGCAGTGTAAAACGTATGCCTGTATCATGGAGAGCCACCTCATGGGACTGACAGTTGACTTCAGCATGGGCTTTGTGTGCTTTGATGCAGCCTCAAAGGTGGGTGTGTGTAACAAGTGGGATTTACTTGAATTAGCTCAACATTCCTAAGATAATTTAGGAGTCCAAGGTGTATGAACACCACAAACACAGATAAGTTTCAAATGAAAACTGTATTGCAATATATTTGGAAGCAAAACACATAAACGTAAATACAAACAATAAATTGGCTTTTTCAGATTTAGTTTTTTACTTGAGTTCAGAGTCCAAAGTTCATGAATCTTCAATTCAGTTATTCCAGGATTTGAAGTTAGCTCGTCATCCAAGTGATACAAGTATTCCCAAGAGGAAAAAAAAACCTGACCTGTAACAGGTCACATAAAATAATTAGCATTTGTTATATTCTAAGTTCCATCTTTATGTTGTGCAACAAGTTCTCCACCAAATCTCAGTAAAAAAAAAATATTTTGCTTCAGGTAAAGACATAGATTAGATATTAGATTAGACTTTATTAGATAGATAAAGTAAATAATGATTACTCATTTACACAAAGTACATTATAAAATGCACACAGGGCAAAATAAAAACTCCTGAAAGGTTAAATTCATTAAACACAATTATTCAGCTCAAAATCAGCCTTACCCTGCACTGACCTCAAATAGACAGTTTGTGTATGGGAGTTTTGTATGGGGAAGCTAGCAGGCAGCTTCCTCATATCACCATATAGCACCAACAGTTTAAAAAAAAAAAAAAAAGTTAGTTGGAGCTGTTTGATAACTACTACTTGCTGCTGGATGTAGAAACTTGACTGACCTGGATATATTTAGACATAATAAACAGTTCCTTTATCATTAATTAACCCCCATTTGTATCATATTTGATACACGATTATATTTCTAAGACCTCTACAACATCAATATCATCAGTACTTTCCTGAAAAACCTGTTCTATGCAATCTGAGACGTGTTTTCTGCCCTCTGGTGGATGATCACTGCACTGCAGGCAGCAGCCGGCCTGCAAGTGCAAAATCCAACATGACTGCCTTCACGTAAAAATATTTTAGGCGAGGAAGTCATTGAAAAAGTTATGCTGAGAAAAACACTTGTTAGTCATATTCAATATGAGTATTAACTATTAATGAAAAAATTATGATGCAATGCATTATCACTTACTTTAATCTCCTACATTTTTTTATAGTAAAATCGTGTTGAAAATGTGTGTATTAAATATGATAGAGCAGGTATAAAAGATAATTTATCTGTGAATCCCTCAATCATTATCCTGTTGAATTTCATTATGCAATCTGCATTATGCCACTTCAATCACAGATGCTCTAATTAAAGATTGAAATGTCATCTCAAAATAAATTTAGAGTGGAAATTGAGATAATTATATGCAACATATTCTCATTAAAATTACTTGGATGTTGCAAACAATTATTAGCCAGTGTGTACTTGGTCATAATTTTCTTTTTTGATTGTCACTGAAACAGTTCCTTGGCTATCAGAATCTATATGTTACACTGACCAGTTCAGATTATATCGACCAAGATGTTTTTTGTTGACCATAAGGCAAAACAAAAAGGTTCCTATTTGAAAACAAATTAAATTAAAATATTGTGATCAATGCATGTTTGTAAATGTCTGACATATATCATAAATGATATAGATTTTTTCTTTTAATTTTCTGTTTCAATTTAAAAAATAAGATTTTACGGAAATAATTGTATGTGTGAGGCTTTTCAGGGCCAGAATCAGGATAAGTGATCCTTTCAGTGGGAGATTTCCAACAACTGTATTGAAACTAATCACAGCTCCTCAGCCTCCATTTGTCTTTTTTCGGTGCTACTAACTTATTCTGCACTGTGTGCATTTTGGGAGTATGAGCACATTTGTTTTGACGGCCGGTCCCCCCCAGCTCAAACATCTCACTCCTGCCTGCAGTTCATTTTGGCCTTTCCCCAAGTCTGCGAGCCACACAGACTACTCCACTGGTGCACATTATGTGGATGAGCAGGACACGAGTGCTGCCATATTGTTCTCTAAGATTTTGGCCCTAATTCCTGCAATGTGAAGCAACAATGTTCCCCAAGGACGCTAAAAATGATGCCAGCGTATTGTTTACAGAGAGAAATGCACAAAACACAATCCATATGTACACTGCAATTGCAGACAATACATGGGGTGGGATTATTCTGTAATTAAAAGCTCCTATTGGCAAATTTCAAAAACCATGTTAGAATTAGTTTCAGCCGGAAACTACACAAATAAAACTCTGTTCGACAAGTTGAGCTGTAATCTGCAGGCTCAAGACTCAGTGAAATGCTCCACCAGAGATCAAGTTTCTGTCTGAAGCAGCAATGTTCCTATAGCACGAAACACAATGGACCTCATGCAAGGACAACTTGTAGGAACAGATTTGTTCTTCAGTGATTTCTACGAATGACTTAGGAGGACTTGACGCGTTCATCAGTTTTTCCGTATTTTGAACTTTCTCTTTGGTATGAACACAGTTTACAAATGATCCAACTCTGTCATTGGAGTCATGTTCACTTAGTGTGCTGATTTGCAAACCACTTATGACTGAATATTTAATTTGTTTGATGACACATTAAGTTTGAATAATAATTTACAGTTCATAATTATGATATCCTGTTTGACTGCTTTTCAAATTATAATCTAATTATAAATTTGCATATAAATCCTATCATTATTTATTTCAATTGTATTGGCTGTATCTTCACATGCGGGTTTATGAGGTCTGTGTCCAGAGGAACGTCCTCCTATTCGTTTTTTTGAGCAGCTCCATTAATTCCACTGCTGACGCTGCTAAAATTATAAATACTCCTTTATGGATCTCTGAAAACAGGACTTCAATTTCTGAAAGTTCTTCTTTTCTCTCTTTGATGCCATTTTCATAAATTAACATTTCCTGACATATGAGGCAGGAACCGTGTAGTTTTATGGTATTACTGGGCTGTTAAAACGTTATATTATTGTGAAGTGTCATGCACATGGACGTTTGTTGAATCTGAGGCAGACTCATATAAGCTCATCGTACCAGCCCATCATACAAAAGACAAAGTAGGAGAATTGTCTGAGAAATGTGCCAATGAAGATTCTCAGTAACCCAGGTCATGGTATTCATTAAGGATTATCAGAGACAACTAGACCTGCTTAGATTCTTGAAGACATTTCACCACTCAGAAAGACTGAGAATAAAAAAAGAGAAGAAAGAGAAAGTTTAGATAAGAATACAAAAATGTTTTTGTCTGAGGCTCAAAATTTAAAAAATGAATAAGTCTTAAAGCTGGTCTAGGCAGTTTATTTTTTACATCACTCAGCAAAGTTTCCATAATAACAATTATGCATCATGTAATTCAAGTGATCTGAGGGAAAATTAGATTTCTGCTCCTCCTCTTTGTAGCATGATGGGAGTCTTTGGCCAATCACAGGTTGGTAAGACAGTTGATTGTTGAGTCTCATTTCCAAAATGTCAGCACTTGACGACCTGCAAACGGGACAAAACAAACAACCATCTATGAGCCACCGATCCAAAGTGCTGCTAATTTGACAACCTAGAAATGAGACTCAACAACCAGCTGTCTCTCTCCAGAATTGCTTACTGCACCTTTAATTGGATGATATATAGAAAAGGGATGGCAGTACTGAGACACATATTGTCTTGCACAATTACTTTAAGTATTTAAAGCATAAAACACGGCACAGCTGTGTAGTGTTTACCACTGTCGCCTGTCACTGCAAGAAAACTCTGAGTTTGACAGCCACACCTGTTCTCTGTGCTTACTTTACAGTGTATTAAAAAGAAAGTAGGGCTCAGCTGGGGGTTAGCTGGCTATGTGAATGTTCTTGGCTTCTGTGGTTTCCTCTGACAGGCCAAAGACACGTGGGTAATGGTTAACTGGCCACTCTAAATTGCCCTGTTCAGGGTGTAGGGATACGCTCCAGCACTCCTGCGACCTTGCTCAGTATAAATGGGTATAGATAATGGTTAAATGGATAAGGGACTTGCTGTAGTACAGTCTGTTCAATAATGATGGTTTTACACATAGCAAGCGAGCCACTCACTGGAGACTCAGAGGGTCCGTGATCTTACAGGAAGCTCTGACTCCTTCAATTTAACAGCTAAAATGTCAGATACACAAACCGCGAAGGCAAACAGCAAGAAAACATGAAGAAGTTGATGTAAACTTGACATTTTCCTGCATTACAAAGGCCATGAAAAATAAAGGGCCTCATTCACCAACCATTCTTGAGAAGAAATTTCTTCATAAAATCCACTCACGCATTTTTCCACAAAGATTCTGGCATTCACCAAAGTTTTCTTTTGTGGTGTTAAGAACAGAATCTACAAACACTCGAGCACACTGACGCACATTTTAGTGCTGACATGTTTGTGCAAATCAGTTGGTTATTGTCTTTTCTTCAGTTCCACAGTTGCATAACAATATATGATTCCACTTACAAGATTGTTTTTAGGATTTATAATATTTGTATTTTTTTCCCTCTGTTGACGTCAGACAGCTGCAACTTTGGGTCCATTGTACTTTTTCTAGTAGGAGGTCGGAAATAGTTCAGTTTTGAGTTTTCTGGAATTTCCATTTTGGCATTTTTCATCAGTTTATTGAGCAAACAAAGAACAAATAAATCATGGCTCCTGCTTCGTCGCTTACTTTGATTTAAAAAGATCTTAATTAATGCATCAGTTAAAATAATAAAGATTTTTACTGATACATTGATGTTTAAGTCTTAGTTCTGTATATAAGTCTGTATAGAAATAGCTGATTTTCTTGCAGATGGTCTCATTAATTTATATAGGTCATATAAAGGCATCAGTATTAAATTGAGAATGTTTCTATAATCAGATAAAAAAAACTCCTCGTAGTAGGTGTAATGTGGTACCTGCTTGAAGTGGAGCTAATTTAATAAATTTACAGTGTTGGGTGATTTAATCTATAGAAATGTATGAATATGTTCTATAAAGTCAGTGATAATATAATCTGTGAAGTGACTAACATCTGCAGCTGCCACATAAATGTAGCAGAGTAAAATATGGAGTGCAATATGCCCTTCTAAGATGTAGTTAAGTCAAATAAGAAATATAAGAAAGCACTGCACATTATTTAATTAGTTGCAGGCCACTGCTGCATTATTGCACAACAATAATGTAATTTTAACAGAAATAAAACTGCGGATTGCAGATGCAGAGTCTCGTAAGAATGTAACCCTATGAGGAAACAGAATTAACACAGAATATCTCCATGTAGGTCACAATGCAGATATAATATTAGGTGCTTGACATGAGGGAGAGGGTGATGACGTCACCGCTGTCATGGTGAACAGAGTCAGGCTGAGTTTCAAGGGAAAGTTGGAGAGGTGACACTTTTGCACTCATGAATATCTGCTCTGATTTAAACAGAAGAAGAAGTTTAAAATAAATTACAGTTTTTTTTGTTGCATGTCAAATGATAAACATGATTTATTATGCTATAATTAATCAGATTGGTGTTACAGTGATTATTACAGTGGCAGGAACAGTTAGCACAGCGCTGCAGTGTGGACTGAACGGATACATATTCATGTGAATAGCGTGGCCAGCTGTCTACCTGAGGACTCAGTCTGGAAGCTGACTGTCGTCTGGCTCACTGTGCAGCTTTTGTTTATTCAGTTCAACACTAATTGAATCACAGAAGGAAGCTCTGCTATTTCAGGTGAAATTGCTGTGGCTTGTTAAATTTCCCAATGGCAAAAATAACAAGTTTATATCTCACGACGACCGGTATCTGGTTGATCTGCTGACGTGCCCCATTTCTCACCGGATCCATGTGGATTTCAACATGAATTATTCATGAAATAGTGACACAGGCTGGAATTCATAAATTAGATTGCAGTAAATAAAGGTTTTATAGTTGTATTTTAGTTGTTTAAAGTTTAAAGGAGGAGTCTGGGTTATTTAAAGTGGGGTTATATGAGGTACTTTGTCAGTAGATGGTAGTTTAAATGCCCCCAGTTTGGAGAAGTAGCGAGAAACAGCACAGAAGCCAAGCACTGATGTGGGCAGAGTCAGAAGTAAAATATATCTACACTATATTCAGAATATCTGGTAACACCTCATTTGACTGGGCTGTAATTACACTGTCATGAGCACAAAGGAGTCTTTATGAACGCTTTCATTAAGTGTCATTCAGTTAATTATGTCATTTCAAAGTTGACATTGTTTGAGATATCTTTGTTACGACAACTCGGATTTAGGTTCAGGTCCAGGTTGCTTTATTTGCACCCATAGGTAGATTTAGTTTGCAAAAGACAGACAGGGCATCCATACTGACACATTTCCAAACATCACAAACAAAGACATGATAGAACATGATAGAACATGATAGAAGTACTCAAAATTGAGAAATAACAATTAAAAAAACACTCAACTAAATAAGATAAATTAATGCAGGCTAGAATCAATAAATACACATTATTCAGGCCAAGAGTTAAGAATAACTTTAGCTTTCTGTTGTAACATCACATTATACTGTCATATGTGGTTGGTTTTGACTCTTGCTTTGAGGAGATCATCATAATTGTGTCATGAATATTTTCCTTGACCTCGAGTAAAGCGCTACATTTTTGACTTGTAATTGAGATGTCATTAACTGTTATAAAGTCAGTCTAATGACAGAGTACAGTACTAAGGTGATTCTAGCTTACAGGTACCTGATGGATGACAGCATTTAGCTAGTTTACTTGTTGTTAAAGTAGGCTAACCAATGTCTGCTGTTATCTGTAGCTGGTGTTAGCTTTTTAGCTTTGTTAGCATTCATTAACTAGGGCAGGATATCGGTAATCAATACCTTAACAGTATCATTTTTAATAACCCAGTACCAAGTAGTATCGAAACTTTTCCAGTCAAACAACATGTGCATTCAATCCTTTATCAGTTTTGCTTGCAGCAGACCACCATTAACATTCTTGATAAAGAGTAACCTTCAAAAAAAGGTACTGAGGGAAGTACTCCCTTGGTATCTAAAGCATTTATCATTCACTTGTCTTATGCACGCCCATTCAAATATAGTGTTATATAATATTTTCACTGCTTTACCGTGCCGTCAGACAGTTTTTTCAGAGAGGAAGTTGCTGTTACATAAGCTATCTATCACTTCCCCCAAAGCAACCAGACTCCATTGATAGAATCAGTAATTTCACCTCGCGGAACGCAGGAGTCGAAGGTCTACTGCTGCCTCGATCTGTTAGTTTGTTTGTGTTGTTTGTCTGACTTCAGTGAATCCAAACTAGCTTGAAAACATGGAAGGCACACAACAACACAAACAAACAAACAAACACAAACAGACTGAGGCAACAGCAGACCAGCAGCTCCTGCGTTCTGTGAGGTAAATGACTGATTTTGCCAGCGGAGTTTGATTACATTGGAGAGAGTGATATTTGGCTTATATACTGTTTTTAGGTGGCTAAAATATATTTTGCTGCCGACGCGGTCCTCAGTAATACATTGCTTATTTTCCTACATAGCTACTCCTGCTGCTTCTACAAACTAGGGCTGTGTTGAATGTTGTCCACTGTTTTATACACTGACTTTCAAACTATCTCTTTGAAGTTAGACTCATAATCTTTGTAATTTCTACATTTCAGGCCGTACTGTGGAGATACAAGTTCTCCCAACTAAAAGGATCATCTGATGATGGAAAAAGCAAGATCAAGTTTTTGTTCCAAAATCAAGACTCCAAATCTATTGAAGCAAAGGTAATTCACTTTGAGAGATTTTTAATGCTGCATGTCAAGGAAAAAGTTGTTCAACAATAATAATTTCAAAGCAACAGCAAAGTTACAGAAAATAAATTACTTTTGTTTGACTTGAGTATTGATTTCGCTTGTCTTCCAGGAGCTGGAGTTCTCAAACCTCTTCGCCGTGCTTCATTGTATTCACGCTTTTTTTGCTGCCAAAGTTGCGTGCCTGGACCCGATGTTTGTGGAGAGCCAAGGCACCGCGACTACCACCGGGTTTCCTACTCTTTCCAGTATCTCATGTAATTCACAGACACCTAAACTCAAATACACCACTTGACAGGCGCTGCTCTCCCCTTCAGAACCCTTCTAAAGGACGCTGCACTTAGTGGCCTAAAATGGTGGACAGGAGAAATGGAAAATGTTTGATTTCTGACATTTGGGAGGACAGCTGTATGCAGTGGTGAAATAAAAGACCTCTTTGGGAGTGATATACTTGATATCTTTCAGACTTCTGGAATTTCTGGAATACTTATGGACCTAAATATGAACCTCTACTTGGAGAAACTTCCCAAAAAGACTCCTATGGACGCAAAATGTGCGACTCAAATGTTTTTAAGTGAATTTGTCCTTCTCTTGATCCTCAGACATCCTTATAACCGACAGATCACAAAGAAAAATGCAGTTCTTTTCCCAAGGTAGTCTGCTTTTCTATGTAATTTTAACCAAGTTTTCAAGATTTGAAGAATTAAAACTGAATCAGATTTTAGCCTTTTTTGTTCCACATCACTTGAACTTCTGTGAGGATTTGTCTGGACACTGGATATGATGACGTAGTATGATGACGCTTTCGATATTTCCATTTTTTATGTGTGTTCTTGAGATGAAAACTTTTACCTACATTCATACTTCAATCAGCAGTAAAATTTACTTTCCACTGGAATGTAATTAGAGATGAACTAAAAGCTAAATGGCAACAACAATCTGATCTGAATCCGACACAGAGATTTGCTGGCAGAATTGGAAGTAACGCTTTAGATCGGTATGTTTATGAAAACAGTATATATTTTTTTTCTGTATGTGATCTATACTCACAGGCTGAGGTCAGATTATAACTGTTTTCTGGATTAATAGATAGAAAGTATACAGAGGCCCTATAAGATAAGTAAAAAAAAAAAATCCAAATCCATTTTCTAATTCTGATCTGAATTGTTTTCTCTCCTGTTTGTGACGGGTCAAAAATGTTTTGCCTATTATTTTTTCCATCTGTGAAAACTGGTGGGGGAAAAAATGGCAGATGAAAAGGTTTTTTGTCAGGATCATTTTTCTAAGTGTTTGTCGGTGAAACATCCCACTCACCAGCAGTGTCACCCATAATTACCCGTTACAGTAGGATTACAGTAGCTCATGAGTATAATTCCACTACTTTTGCCAGTAACTATACATGTAACTAAAAAAAAAAAGAAAAAAAAAAACACCTGGCAAAACTTTCTTCCTCCCACATGTTCCCAGATGGAAAAAAAAAAGGAATTTAAGCGTCTTAACTTATCCTTGCAAAATCTCTTTGCTCCTTCTTAAGAAAGAAGCATGTTAATCAAAGCAGCACATTGAAATTGTCACAATTTTCTATTGAATTTCAGAACAGGCATAAAGGATTGTAATCATGCATATTGTTTAATAGTAATAATGGTTAACAGGAGTAATGTAGTTTGCATAAACAAGTAAATGCAGGGGTTGGCACCATGTTTGGGGGAAACTAATGTGAGAAGACTTTTTCGCTTTATTTAATCTATAATGGAGACATTTTCCATTAAAAAAAATCATGTCCTGTGGAAGATCTGCATAGTGAAAGCGAGGCTAAACACAGATGGTGTCATTATTTATTCTATTGCCATTACACTGTGCATCAATATTTACTGAATAATAAGTCAAAAGCAAATCAG
Source organism: Lutjanus erythropterus (assembly GCF_056507025.1). Taxonomy (NCBI): domain Eukaryota; kingdom Metazoa; phylum Chordata; class Actinopteri; order Lutjaniformes; family Lutjanidae; genus Lutjanus; species Lutjanus erythropterus. Next base: position 14,695,806 of record NC_139328.1, read on the forward strand.
TCAAAGCAAAAAAAAGTCTATCTCCACTTTAAAGTTTTCAGCAGAGGAGAGAAAACAATTTAGATCAGACTTAGCAAACAGATCACCGGATTCTTTTTTTCTCACTTGCCTCCCAAGGCTTCTGTAAAAGGCTGAAAGTGTATTTTTTATTGTGTGGATGAGGAGTGACACTTTGATAATCAGGTTCACCGTGCACACAACCATAATCTGACAACACCACTCTAAACATGACTAGAAACACCTTCCATCATGTTTATAGCATTTTTCCCCAAAACTTGATCATGTAAATAAACACTGACATTCAGATGAACTCAAAGAATAATGAATTATGGCGATTACTTGAGGGATTACTTGTAGGGATTATGGCATTTGTTAATTTGATGTGCACCAGAGACGACTACTGTAGGTAGATAGCTCATAACCTTGTGCTCTCTTCATCATTTATGGACCAATTTAGAAAAAAAAAAAATCAGCTATTGTGTATTTTTGGAATATTTTATTTTTTATTTTATCAGCTTGTAAATATGATGAACAACTTTTCATTGACAATGATAAAACACACCGTGAGAAAAATATGAATATGTAGCATCACGGCCTCCAAAAGGTTCAGGATGCCCCTTTAAACTTCACTCTGTATTAAACTGTTTATAAATGCAGCAGAGTGACAACTAAACTATCATATTCAAAAAGAGTTCAGGTCAATTAGCGCAATTAGTCATGCTCTTACCTTCCATTTACAAAGTAGAATCCAAACAGAAGAGGCCCATGGGTAAGTAAACTCTAGAGGATAGTAAATTAAATGGGGTCAGTAAAGTGCTCGGTGCTGTGCGGGCTTGTTAAGCTGACATGAGTGTCTGAGGGAGACTAATGGCGGTGGTGCAGTCTATGCAAAGAAAGTCTGAGTGATGCTTTTGTGCTTTAAAATTATCTTGGTTGCATACCCTTATAACACAGGATCTAGAGAGTGAGGTTTATTTTATTTTTTGCAGATGTTTTATTAACAAATATGCTGTGTAATAAATTAATAAATGAGAACTTTTATAACGGCTCATTGGTCTTTGGTTTTATTTTTAACTTTTACATGTGAAATTCAGTTTAAGTACTTAAATGACATTTTCAGGTCTTGTTAAAATGTTCTTTGCATGTTATTAAATTGGTTGCACTCACAAGCATGTTATGATTTCAGACAGAGTTTGCACTTGTACTAATGATATGTAAATCTTACGTCTTAGAATACATCAATCAGGTATAACATTATGACCACTGACAGGTGAAGTGAATAACACTGATTGTCTCTTCATCGTGGCACCTGTTAGTGGGTTGGATATATTAGGCAGCAAGTGAACATTTTGTCCTTAAAGTTGATGTGTTAGAAGCAGGAAAAATGGGCAAGTGTAAGGATTTGAGGGAGTTTGACAAGGGCCAAATTGTGATGGTTAGACGACTAGGTCAGAGCATCTCCAAAACTGCAGCTCTTGTGGGGTGTTCTGGGTCTGCAGTGGTCAGTATCTATCAAAAGTTGTCCAAGGAAGGAACAGTGGGCGCGTGTGTGTCGCTTACCTGGGGAACACATGGCACCAGGATGCACTATGGGAAGAAGACAAGCTGGAGGAGGCAGTGTGATGCTTTGGGCAATGTTCTGCTGGGAGACCTTGGGCCCTGCAATCCATGTGGATGTCACCACCTACCTAAGCATTGTTGCAGACCATGTACACCCATTCATGGAAACGGTACTCCCTGATGGCTGTGGCTTCTTTCAGCAGGATATTGTGCCGTGCCACAACGCAAAAATGGTTCAGGAATGGTTTGAGGAGCACAACAACGAGTTTAAGGTGTTGGCTTGGCCTCTAAATTCCCCAGATCTCAATCCAATCGAGCATCTGTGGGATGTGCTGGACAAACAAGTCTGATCCATTGAGGCCCCACCTCGCAACTCACAGGACTTAAAGGATCTGCTGCTAACATCTTGGTGCCAGATACCACAGCACACCTTCAGGGGTCTACTGGAGTCCATGCCTTGATGGGTCAGGGCGGTTTTGGCAACAAAAGGGGGACCAACACAATATTGGGCAGGTGGTCATAATGTTATGCCTGATCGGTGTATACTCGACTACCATAAAGGACCAGTTTTTACAATTTAGTTGCATCTAGTGGTGAGCTTGCAGATTGCAGGTTGCAATTGCATTCACCAATTAGCCTTATTTAGAGCCAGTGCTTGGTTTGTCCATTCTGGGCTACCATAGAAACAAGGTGATGCAACATGGCTGCTTCTGTGAAGGAGGACCTGCACTCTCATTCTAAGGTAAGGAAAACACAGCAATACATAATACACTTCTGAAAACATACTTACAGTATGAATATTAGACTATATTCCATAGAATGAGGAGATAGGAGACAGTTAGTTTAGGACAAAGAATGGAAACCAAAGGGAAACAGCAAGCCTGACTCTGACCAACAGTAACAAAATCTACCTACCAGCACCTCTACAGTGCACAAATTAGTTTAGTTATATCACTTTTGTTTGATCCACCCCAAAGCTGAAATGGCAGAATTACAATTTGACAGCTGCTTTAAGTCTTTTTGTTCAAAGAAGCTAACCTGCCTCTGTGGTATGTTCATAATAACAGACATAATGTCATTGTTTTGAGGTTTTTGAAGTCAATTCCTGTTTTATTTTGTAGTTTTCCCTCCCCTGTCTTTACTTCCTGTCCTTGTTTTCCTGCCTTTTTGATTTCTGATTGGCTTCACCTGTCCTTAATTAGCCCTTTGTCAGTTTGTGTCCTCTCTGTCTGTTGTCAGGTTGTCTGTTTCCTGGTTTTTGCTCCCTGTGTTCCTGTTTGCTCCTGGTTATGTTTTGGATTGTTATTTCTTGTTTTTGAGTACTCTGATTTGGATGACTCTTTGTTGAACTTCAGAGTTTGTTTTTTTACGTGGACTTCCCAGCTGCCTCTTGTTGTTTGATGTTCCTTGCCTTCCCTCAGTAAGTTATTAAAGTTCTTCTTGTTCATTCCTCTTTGTCTGGTGTTTGCATTTGGGTCCACCTCAGAACTGAACACGTAACACATAAAAGTGGTACCAATATTCACTTTCTTGCAGGGAGTTTGATCAGAAGAAGTATATTTTCCAAAATGTCAAACAGTTCCTTTAATGACATGTAAGCAGTACCTCTTAAAATAAACTTGACCGCATAGATGTACTAACTTGAATGTGCTACTTTTGATATGCCTTTAACTATAATTAAGTTTGCACTCAGTATAGACCTAATTAAAGCATAACTTCAGTTATTCAGTTAAAATTTCTATTTTAAGTCTATTTCAATCATACCAAACAAGTATGTCCCTATTTATTTTTAAATGCAACATAAGAGTTTTTCAAAATAGCGCAGTCAAGTGCACTTATATGTTAAGTTGTTCTCATCATATATTATTAATATATTAAGTACAGGTGCTTGAAACTTGCATCTAATGAAAGATGCAATTGATTTGCATTATAGGATCCTGTGTTCATGGAGTATGACTAAAAGGCAGGAGGTTTTTTCCTCTGCCATTTCCATTCTGACTATACTGCGCATTTTAAATGTCTTATGTCAGTTCATCTGAGTGCAACAGAAATCTGCTGGAGTAACCCTTTTGCTGTCAGTGAATTCCTAATCTGAAACAGTAATCAGAATTAATGAATCAGATGTCTAATGAATTCAAGGGATCAAACGCTGACTTTGCGCAGCAGCTTCTGTTTCCGTCGGAAAAAAATATGCATCCCTCTGTTTCCAGCAAAAGATCAGGGAGTTTTCCATCAAGATTATATCCCCTTAACAAGCAGTGGCCAACAGGTAGGTCAGTCATTACAAAAATTGTCTGAACCTACAAAACTTTAAAAAAAATAATTCTACCAAAGACACCAAATACAGTACGTCAAACAGAATTTTGGAGGATTTGTGTAAAAAATGATATACTATACATCAAGCATGTTTCTGTTTGACTAAATGGTGCATCCATAATAATCACAGAGTATTATGTTTTAATATTTCATGCCACAGAGAATATATATGGCACTTTTCTGGAATATAATTTGAGTAACCTTAAACCTATTTGAGGAGAAATTTAAGGAGGAAATGATAACTGAATGTTAAGGGGACATGTTTGTAATACATAGGATTGGTTGGTTTTATGTTCAGATAAGAGCCTGTTACCAGGCAACAAGAGATCTTACTGTAGTTTATTTGTTATGAACACAGCCTGTCACTAAATAAATATACTTATAGATGGATCAACACAAGCTTTAAGTTCAGTGAATTCCTAATCTAAAAAAGAAGCTTCAAAATTTTATATTTTATTAGATGAAATTCTACATTTTTTTATTAGTGTAAGGTCCAAAAGCCTCTGTGTCCATCAAGACACATATTGCACCCATGTTACATCTGTTTCCTGCAGTCAGAGGTAGGCATCAGACATCCAGAATATGATACTATAAATCTGTAATGCACACTGTGTTGGGTTTTTATCTGCAGGTAAGGGACTGTTTACATATTTCTTCTGCTGCACCAAGAGATTTAGTTAATTTGTTCATTATGTGCACATAGCCTGTCAAAAAATATTTTCATTGATCAGCACAAGCTTGAAAAACAGTGAATGCATAATGACAGAAAAGCCAAGGATGAGGCGGTAGACTGTCTTTTAGTGCCATCTGGCCAGTCACATTTAATGCAAAGTTGACGCTGTTTGAGATGTATTTATTATAACAACTTGACATTAACCAAGACAATATAACCTGTCATAGACATATCATAGCAGGCCTAATTATCAAACTTTGGCTTTATGAATCCTTCTGGCTGTTGTTAATAGGTGTCATTTCGTCACTTATTTAAGTTTTAATGCAAAGTTGACATTGTTTGAGATGTCTTTGTTATGACAACTTGACATTTATCAAGACAATTTAATCTGTCATAAATATGTCATAGCAATTATCAAAGTGCAACTATTTCGCTTTATGAATGTTTATGGCTGTTGTCATTAAGTGTTATGTCATATTTAATGTAAAGTTGACATGGTTTGAGATGTCTTTGTTGCGACAACTTGACAACCTAACTTCCATTGACGTGTCATTACAGGCCTAATTATTAAGCTTAAACGATTAAGTTGAATGTGTTAACATTAAATTATACTGTCATGAATCTGTTCGAAATTTAATGTGACACATAGTTAAACTGCTTTTTAGAGTTTGATAATTAGGCCTGCTATGGCGTTTTTGACAGGTTATATGATCTCAAACAATGTCAGCCTTGCATGAAGAAATTACACAATTGTAGAAGTGACACTTATTAACAACAGTCATGTTCACAACAGGTGTAATGTCATGGCTATGTCAGTATTACGCACATCCCTTCAAATGAAGTGTTACCAGAATCTCTCCTTCAATGTCAAACTCATCAATTCAATGTAGCAGAGACAAAAACATAAAAGTCCATCACGAGCGTGCCAAGGATGCCAGAGTGGCACTTTTACTGTTGTTTTTCTCCATCGCCATCTGCTCACAGTGACTCCTCAGTTGACTCCTTGACCATGTCGGACAAACTTGGGAAACAAAATAAGACACTAAAAAGAGCAGTCACAATGATCAGAAGAGGCATAATGTGATTGTGACCTTTATTTTTGTGCCAAACATTTACGGAGAAACAACACATTTTCAAAATGAACCACACACACTAAATGAGAAATCAACCCGGGCCTGATAAACAGCAACAAAACTGTTCTGTCTCTTGACAAATTAAATTACTATAAAAATACAGAATTGGTTATGACTTGGTCTTTTCCGGGTGCCATTTTTGTAGTCGACTCTCGTCCATCCACATTAAATGTAATGACAGCAGTCCCATTTACTTTGGTGCAAGGCGTGACCTGAGAGTCGAGGTTGTAGGTCCCCTGCTTTCAATACTTAATGTGCTCTCTAATTAGCAATTACATTTTTAGATAATGGTATATAACTGTGGCATGCCTATAATTGGTCATGTGAATTTTAATGGATAATAGGCAAATCAAATGGGACTATGGTGTTATTGGTAATTATGAGCTGAGAAATTATTCCATTATTGCTTACTTGCAAAGCTTTCGGATGAATGTAGAAAAAAAAAACCTTACGGAAAATAAATGTTACCTCTTCACACACAAAACTACTAATAGAATAATCACCCTCGTTTTCAAACAAAATATTTTTCATTACACCAGAACAAAAATGAAGACCTATAGCACTAATATATCTTATCTATTTAACAGACAGCAGTGGAGTTTTGATCTACAGAGTTCCCAGTGTCAAAATACAGTACAGCAAGAGGGCGCTACAACAAACCAAATGCAAATTAAACTTGTATGCAGAATCATATGATAATAGCAATACATATATATCACTTTTATATTGAATAGAATTAATATCAACAACATTCAACCCAGCTTTTGGAATACTAAATTATGCATTCAAAAGTAAGATGAAAGAAAATTTCCAAGTCTGTGACTGTAAAAAGCATGAAGAAGAAAAAAGTGTGACATCTATCAGTGATGTGCTGTTTTCTTGTTTTTCACTGTGGAATGTTTTTTTTCTTTTTCTTTGTAGAAATATACCACGTGTTTTTTGTTTTTTTTGGGGGGGGGGTAAATTTACTGTGCCAGCAAACTCACAGAAGTCCTAATGTGATGGGAGACGTTGGCACTTAAAAGCCATCACTATCAGGGAAGTTCTGCAAGCAAATTGTACTTTGATTCAACAGGATTTTACATTACAATAAGTCAAGTCCACAATACAAATTAAGCCAAAAAAATGGCACCTATTTTTTTTTGTGTTTTTGTTTTTCACTTGAGGACTGAGAGAATAAGGTGCTTTGCTGGACACGTCTACAGTCCAGGATACGAAAGGCTTCAAGATCCTCAGCGATTCTGATTTTGCATTGTCGTTGATAAAAAAAAAAAAAAAAAAAAAAAGCGCAGTACTATACAGAATTTGTCTCAAGGCCATCTAATTGATTAATATTCTTTTTTTTCTTTACTTTTGTGAAAACATTTCCGGACTTGATCACGTGGGACATCACCTCCAGTGATCAATCATAAGATGTGAAGCAAAGTCAGGAACACCCAACACATATACAGTATATTCATGCATGTACTCATTAATGACTTAACATCTCCCCTTTACCAGTTCCCTCTTTAAAAAAAAAAAAAAAAAAAAGCTGAAACTCACCACTGAACACCAGTCATCAGCTTTATCGTTATTTTAAACCTCTGATATGATTCATTATCTTATATACTATTTGCATCAACAACGGACAGAAAACCATGGAGAGGAGAGGGCCTACAACACCTTATCATATCAAGTAGGATGTCAGCTACTCAAATGCAAAGTGAGAAAACACAAGTATGTAAGCAGCACCCTGTAGAAAAAGTTACATTAAAAGGTGCCCTGTAGAAAAAATTATGACCCAATCTAGTCTCTCGTCTCTTGTAATAGGAAGGTACAAAACACCAAAAATGAAATATCAAGAAGAGTAATGACAAAAGTGTCCTGTCCATGATTATGCAAGAATGTCTTCTTCTCGAACTGAAAATGGGAGGATGTGGCCTCATTTGCCTCTCAGTTTCTTTTGCTCCTTTCAGCATCGTTAAATCACCCAGACACTGATTGTAAGTTAAAGCTTCTAAAAAAGCTGCAATAAAAGTCTTCATCTTAGCATGATCATATTTTAACAAATATAGTAAGAACTTTGTTTTTTTATACAATTTTTAATCTGCACACCTCTGCAGAAATCCTGACATTGTGATAAAATCTGAATCTCAAAACGGGTTCCTGAAACTATGTCCATTTTGTTTACTTTTTACATTTTTTTTTGATATACAAATCAAAAGAAAATGTCAACAAAAAACTAATAACTCATGACAATCATAACATTATTATCCAATATTATCTATGACGTCTCTTTGTGTTACAGTTTTGCCATCAAGATTTAATGGAAATAATGCTACATTTGTACTGAAAAAGGGTGAAGAAAAGCATTTCAGCAGGCGCCGCACCCGTTAAGAGTGGATATCGAGTGAATCAGTCATTTCTCTCTGTAATACAGCAAATATGCTTTCAGTGACTCAGGCAGCGGTAAAGCCATTATTTGGTCTCTCAACACGTTCACTTGCTTGAGGATTTCAATGTCGCCAATGTCTCTTTCCTCCTCCTCCTCCACCTCCTTGTGTTCTTCCTCAGGGTGCTCCTCCTCCTCGCTCTCCACCATTTGGGGGATCAGCTGGTTGCCTACAAAAACGTAGGTGTTGATGCGTCGCCGTCGGCAGCGCCTGCGTTTGCGCTTCTGGGGGACTCTCTGCACCATCCCCTTCCCCTGACTCTCCTCGTTGGCCAGGTTTCTGAGGGTGCGGCGGATGTAGATCCGAGACAGATCCTGAAGGCTGCGGACACTCACCGGGGCTGAGGACAAAGGGAGATGACACAGTCCTTGAGGGCATTGCAGCAAAAAAAAAAACATAAGAAAAATCCATACAACAGCACCAGTCCTTCAACTAGGTCAGCACAAACAAGCAAAGAGAAAACTCTGTCTCATGATTTCAAGGAAAGGAAATAAGCGGCTCTATGGAGCAGCTGCACGGCGAGCTTCATGTGTCAAAGCAAATATTGCTGCAGGAAACGTCTCATCACATCACTTTGAATGAACTGTCTGACTTAAAAATACTGCCTGCTTTACACATCAGGACCAGTTAGGCACAATAAAACGCAAAGACCCTGAGTTTTTTCTTTGTTTTGTTTTGTCTAGGACTGAGGCTGGAGAACTTACGCAGATGGACAGTGTCAGGCTTCTCTCCATCAGCTCTGCTCTGCTGGACCAAAGGGGCAAAGGACACAGCCAAGATGTTTTTGCTCTCCCATGTGCACTGGCCAGTCCTGGTTATCTGGGTCAGCTGCATAAAGAGACAAAACCTGAACTCAACACTTGAACACTTATAAAATATGAAACACTGTGGAGCTATAGGGAGCAAAAACTGAGGGCAGCACAGAGAACCAGCACAGTTTCTTCAAGATATTTTTATTTCTTTATGTTTGTGAACCTGTATCTATTTTTTTTTTTGGCTTATTGGTATTTTTGATGATTCTTCTCTGATTCTCTACAGGTACACTCTTAGAAATAAAGGCTCTAACTAGAACCATAAAGGGTTCTTTGGCTTATCCCCATGGGAGAAGCCTTTTTGGTAACTAGTAAAACCTTTTATATATTCCACTTGGAACCCTTCAAGAGAGTTCTACCTGAAGAACCATCTGTGAGAGGTTTCACCCACAACCCTCTATAAGTGTTTCTCTAGAGAACCCTTCTATAGTGTAATGGTTCCACCCAGAACATTCTCAGGGGGGCTCCATCCAGAACTTTTCCACCTTGTACATGTGCTAACAAGAACCCACCCGTGAGGTTCTCTGGAGCACCTTTATATATTTTCAGGGTTTTTATCTAGAACAACACTGAAGGGGTTCAAACAAGATCCTTTTTAAATTCCAAAGATTTTATCTAGAGCTCACCAAGGTGGCTCTAACAAGAACCTTTTTCTATTCCAAGGGTTTTTATCTAAAACCCACCTAGAGGGTTCTACAGAGAACCCTTTTATATTACGGTACAAAGAAACCTTGATGAAAGAGTTCTTAAGGATTTTTTCCTTAAGAGGCAAGTGGTTCAAGGAAGAACCTCAGCTCTTCAGGAAGAATACTGTTGCGATTATCTCTGAATATTTACGCAGTATTTGCTTATTTAATAAAACTCACACATTCCAGGTGTTCATTATGGTTGGCAGATGTGCATACACTGTGCAGAAATGTAAACCATGCCCCCGGAGAAGAAATAAGCCCTCCTCTACATACATACATATGCTGTTATATCACAAAGGTTCATGAAACATTAACTCATTTCCACACGTGCTTTGCAGTGAGTACCGCCTATAGGCTTAAAGATGGTGTACAAATGAATAGACTAGACGCGAGCAGCAGGCGAGATAGATAAAATCCGAACACATCTTTAATTTAAGGACCAGTGTGTAAGCTTTAGAGGGATTTATCGGCAGAATATGGCAGAAATTGAATATGATATTCACCTGAAAATAAGAATCATAGTGTTGTTGTAGCCGTTTATATCTACAAAGGGCCTGGGTCCTTTTCCATGGAGGCTGCCATGTTTCTGCAGGGTCCCAGAATGGACAAACCAAACACTGGCTACAGATACAGCTAACACATGGTGTTTGCAATCTGCACACTCACGGCTAGATGCCACTAAATCCTACACACTGGTCCTTCAAATAACACATCTAACGATCTTACTCCAAATTCCAGGTGTTCATTATGGTTGGCAGATGTGCAAACACTGTGCACCCAGAGAAATGTAAACCCCCGGAGAAGAAACAGGCCCTCCTTACATTTGCATTGCATATATGCTCTTATATTAAAGCAGGTTCATGAAACATTAACTCCATTTCCACACTGACCTTGTATGTGAACAGATTACAAATGAATGGACACTAGACCGACACTAAGAGTGGGTGATATAGATAAAATCTTACAGTTTAATAATTATTGGGTCTTAGAACCTTTAATTAATAGGGTCGTCTAATTGAGATCAAGATCTCGTTTGCAGAAGAGTTCAGTGGAGAAAAAGAATCAAGATAAGAGAATAAAACACCAGGGTTGCGTCAGATTACTTTGAAATTTAGTCAGCTGCTGAATACAAATTATATGACAAATTTTGTAATGCAGTGGATTATAAAACTCTAATCTAATCTGAATACTTTTAATTTAAGGTTGAAGACAGAAGATTCTGAGTTACACAAATATTCTTTTTTCTCTTCAAACATCTCAAAACATTTTCAAGGTAAATAAATCGTATTTATGCAAAGGGTTTTTCTTTCGGTCTGCCACAAAGGGGAACACTTCTCTAAGACGCACCGTGGTCAAATGTGCTTTCATCACTTGAAAAGAGATTTGGTTGTCATGATAAAACTTCCAGCATTTGAAAATTGCCATATTTTAAATACATAATCAAAAAAAGTAATCAAATAATACTTGACAATCTAACCATAATTAAAAACACACATGTATTCAAATGTAATCTGGACTGATTATAGCAATTTATATTTTGTAATTAGATTATGTAATCCTGATTAAATGTAATCCGTTGCTACCGAACTCACAGTCACAATCACACACAAGCCTCAGAAACAATGACAGGCAGTTCTAAAAAAGCCCAAAATTTGAAGTGAATGAGACTTTCAGATTTTAAGTTTTTAAGTCTGTTGTAATATTCTGATGGTGCCGTCAATCAGTCCTGCTCATGATTTGCAAAACTGCCCACAGCAGATTCATTCATTAGATAACTCCCATGTTATAAACAGTATAGAACATTCCTGACGGTAGGAAAACTGTTGCAAATGATGATTGATTTTATAATCTTTCAAATATTTTAAAAAATGTTTAAAAAAAATGCATGTTTTCCCCAAAGGTGACATTCTCAAATGTCTTCTTTTGTGTGAATAAGAGTGTAAAGGAAAGGAAAAGCAGAAACTTATGACATCTGAGAAGCAAGTGTCATTACACGTTTTATCATTTTTGCTTTAAGAATGTCTTAAGCGACGATTCAGTTATCAAAACTAATTAATTTGGTTGACAAATTGTGTTATTTATAGAATATAGTTCATCGTCCTATCACCCACCCACACCAGACTTATCATCAGCATGTCTGCTGGTGTGAGAAGTTAGCCTTCAGTGGATGACAGATATCTGGTGGTTCAGGCCATAACAAGTAATTACCAGTCCACACAGTGTGACAGTTATCAAAACACAATTAAACGAGGCACGCGTGGTGATAAAGTGAGCGTATATGTTGGTAGGGGGAGGTGTAAATGGCTCCCGGAGCATTCAAGTGGCACACAACTGGTCCTTTAATATGAACAGATACTGCAGACGCTTTGAAACCAAATGAAAAGTTCATTCATTCACCGCCATCTTTAATGCACTTAATTCAATTTGCTTATACTCCCTGACAAAACGCAAGGCTCTATGTGATTATTCATTTTTCTTTCCATATAGCCACAATGCAGGTAAAAGTTTACTTTTTTCTGTTTATCCTGAGCATGTTTAACATACGATTTTGATTCATGGTCATAAATGCAGCACACAGACCAAGGCTAACAGTAATTTCTTAGCGGATGCACAGACATCCTTTTATATTTCATGTTTCTGAGGACATCTATCAGCACAAACATAAAGATAGAGAATATTAATGATCTCATCTATATCTATAGGTTATATCACAAATAAAACATGGAGTTATAGATGACAAAACTTATTAATGTTGCTTATAGGAATGCATGATAAGGATTTTTTCATCAGATACTGGTACTTCTCGTGGCTGATACAGATAAGATAACTAATAATTTTACATTTTTGCATGGTAAAAAGAAATTAATTTGACCTGTGTTTTATGCAAAGATGAATAATTTCATACTCCACAGCTCTGACCGAACCAAATCTACCTGACATCAGTATTACAACGAAAACAAAGAACAGCTCTGACTCTTCAAATGTTCATCTTCAAGTGTTATTTTGGCTAGTAAAGTATATTAAATTATATACTAATATACCTTTATAGAGCATTTTGTTTAAGAATCCAAATTAAATGTTTTGACACAGTCAAAACAGACATGATGTGCTGTGTTCCCCTAAAACACAACCCAAGTTTAAAGATGTGTACCGCAGCCTACTGTATCAGAGTGTGTAGATGGTGGGCTAATTAAAGTTGGGGTAGTTTGTTTCTTGTGTCATGGGCTTATAAATAACTACAGGGGACATTAGATGTTGGAATTATCATTACTGATTTGTTTAACCACGTCTCCAAAAAAGGCGCTGTAGTTCAAGGCTGGATTACAAAGTGTCTGACAAGGATACGACGCTGGTAAAGGTACAACGCTAGAATTAGCATTAGCTTAATGTTAGTTCCTGTGTTCCTGCTCAGCTTACCTTGGGGCTAACCCCGTCACTTTTCCAGCAGTTGGCAAATAACACACAAAACTTTTCTTGGTCTTGGGAAGCTGCTGCGTGCATTAACTGACACAGTACCTGTGCTCCATATTTAATGCCAGCTTGACCTGACTTACTGCGTTGCTATGGGCATCACTGTCGCTCACAGTCTGCTGCACATTTCACTCACTTACACACCGTACACACATTACACACCGCCCTATTTCTTGAAGGAGCTACACGGCTCTTACGGTAAGCAAACATAAGGCCGCTGCTTTAGGAATATGGTGCTTTGTCACCGTGATCAGACAAAATCCACACCAACACAGCACTAGTCATTGTGGAAAAAAAATCAACAATAACAATATGAGGGAGAACTAGATTTCTGCTCCTCCTCTTGGTTCTGTATTCACGCTATAGGCCGTGACGGGAAACATTCGCCAATCGCCAACCTGGGAATGAGACTCAAATTTCCCAATAAGTTACTGGACTGATACATTTTCAAACCAATATATATGGCGCTTCCCTGTTTTTTTCTTAACATTAGTACCCTGCCATGTCTTTGAAGACACATCAATGTTATATGTTTACTCTTTAGAACGCTTTTATTTTGGAGAGTGCTGGTTTTGAGCTGATGAAAGGCCACAACAAAGACAAGATAGAAGAGAAAATTATTTTCATTAGCGTGGACATGGCCTGAGTGGATGTGGCTCTCATGCTGTTTAGATCTTACAAAGATCTCTGATCAAAATTATGCTTAATTATTTTCTCCACCGTGATTCATAAGCGTGTAGGCTGTTCTTACTAATGCTTTCTACCTTCTTTAAAAAGACAGCATGTCATCTGATTGATTGATATATTGCACTCACTGAACTCACTTCAGAGCACACTCAGGCCATACAACTGACAGTATAAAAACGTCTAAATCTTGGGTCACAACATTTAATTTTAGTCAACCGCTGCTTCACTTCAGCTCCTCTTTCTTTTAAATGCCTTTAACTCCTTGACCATGAATCTGTCACGATCTTTACCCTCCTTACTGGAAAAGGCTCCTGCCAACCGTTTACTCCACCAACTTCCCAAAATATTCCTAATGCCCTCTTACATGCCCTACAGTCTGTCCACACTCACACATCCCCCATTTTAAATTAAACATTTATTTACACAGCCCTGTGTTGTGTGCTCCTTGCACGGCTGCTCAAATCCAGGGGCAGTTGTGGCTCAATAATGCATGTGAGAGTTGCATAACCAGTCTTGTAGGTCAAAGCTATTTTACCTTGTTTTCCCTCATGTGTTAGCATTTTGAATAGCAATCATGATGTGTTGATTCTGTATCATTCTGACGGCTTGTAGGACTTACCTGATCCTCTATGGGCATCACTAGAATGCCTCCAATTTTGAGCAGGACTTTCATGTAATTTTCATGGTCCTTCTGCACTCCAGCACCACAATAAATGCGATCATATTGGTGACTGTCTGTTGAGATTTCAAGGCAATTCCCCACCACAAAGACGGGTTCACAGAACTCAAACCTGTGAAAAAAATAACGGATAGTGGATGAAATACATTTAACAGGGATGGAAAACACATTTTTTATTTTTTCTTTCAGGCTCATTATCACATTTGTGAGCTGTGACAGAATTATGCAAATTAAATGTGTAGAATTAGAGAGATTTATATGTATTTAATTTGCAAGACAAAGTCTTTAGCTCCAAAAGAGAAAACCTGCAGGTAAAACTGTCACTAGCATCTGCGGTTTGAATACATAAAGGTTTTGTCAAAGGAATAGTTAAACATTTTGGGAAAAAAACTTGAGATGAGAAGATTGACATCACTTTCATATCTTTTTCATGTTTATTTTATTCTTAGTGTATTTTATTTGCTCTTGTTTATATCTTGCTTTTTTACTTATATATTATTTATTGCATTTTACTGATGCTTCTATTTTGCTATCCACTTTGCCACTGTAATAACTGCAAACAACTTCCCTACTGTGAGACTAATAAAGGACTATCTTATCTATAAGTTGAATATGAGGCTACATCCACACTAATATATTTTAGTTTTAAAATGCTGATTTTACACCTAATCCACACTAATCAGGCATTTCCAAACCCCTGAAACAGAGACCTTTGGAAAAGTTGCTGACAGGCGTTAACAGAGGCTTTTGAACACGATGATGGACACCCATGTTCACTTCCTGATTGGGTCTTACCAGCCATGACGTGTCCCTCTCTGATTCATTACCCCCCTGTTATGTGACTCTTTTCCAGAAGAAAACAAACAACATCAGCCTCGAAGACCAGTGTTCGAAAATGGAAATAAATGGAAAATAAATAACGGATATTGCTGACCTTGTCGTCTATGTGTCACTTCAGTCACTTTTCTCCATTGCTGTTCTTTGTTCATAGTTTTCTGCAACTAGGTAACCAAGTGCAAAGTTGACAGTCTGTTTCCTGTTTACACCAGCACACTCATGCACAGTGTACATGAAAAGTCATGTGATATACTGTATGTTTTCAGGTGTTTTATTATGGCATGATGGAGGTTGTTTTTGTGTTAAATGCCATTTTAAAATAAATATGTATTAGTGTAGCCTAAGACTGCAGCCAACAGCTGCTTAGCTAAGCATAGCATAAAGACTGGAAGCAGGGGGGAAAAGCTAACCTGGTTCCGTCCGAAAGTAACAAAATCTGCCTAGTAGCACACCTCTAAAGCTCACTAATTAACATGGAAAGTTAAAGGTAAACGTCAAGGTCAACTCTATTGTCTGTCATACATTTATACAGGGCGTACGGTGTACAGTGAGATTCAGCCTTTGTATTTAACCCATCCTAATTATTAGGAGCAATGAGCAGCTGCTGCTGTTGATCCAAGCCAGCACCTTGGTCAGGGTCACTGACTAGAAATTGACCTATACATGTTTTTGATGGTGGAGGAAACCAGAACACCCAGAGGAAACCCTCTGCGTATTTGCCAAAATTAATTATTCATTTAAAGCATGTACTTACTTATCAAAGCTGTCACTATTCTTTATGAAATCATCCAGTTTCTCTCTGGAATATTCAACCACGTCCTTATGGAGCTCAATTTTTTAGTTTTAAAATGCTGATTTTACACCTAATCCACACTAATCGGGCATTTCCAAACCCCTGAAACAGAGACCTTTGGAAAAGTTGCTGACAGGCGTTAACAGAGGCTTTTGAACACGATGATGGACACCCATGTTCACTTCCTGATTGGGTCTTACCAGCCATGACGTGTCCCTCTCTGATTCATTACCCCCCTGTTATGTGACTCTTTTCCAGAAGAAAACAAACAACATCAGCCTCGAAGACCAGTGTTCGAAAATGGAAATAAATGGAAAATAAATAACGGATATTGCTGACCTTGTCGTCTATGTGTCACTTCAGTCACTTTTCTCCATTGCTGTTCTTTGTTCATAGTTTTCTGCAACTAGGTAACCAAGTGCAAAGTTGACAGTCTGTTTCCTGTTTACACCAGCACACTCATGCACAGTGTACATGAAAAGTCATGTGATATACTGTATGTTTTCAGGTGTTTTATTATGGCATGATGGAGGTTGTTTTTGTGTTAAATGCCATTTTAAAATAAATATGTATTAGTGTAGCCTAAGACTGCAGCCAACAGCTGCTTAGCTAAGCATAGCATAAAGACTGGAAGCAGGGGGGAAAAGCTAACCTGGTTCCGTCCGAAAGTAACAAAATCTGCCTAGTAGCACACCTCTAAAGCTCACTAATTAACATGGAAAGTTAAAGGTAAACGTCAAGGTCAACTCTATTGTCTGTCATACATTTATACAGGGCGTACGGTGTACAGTGAGATTCAGCCTTTGTATTTAACCCATCCTAATTATTAGGAGCAATGAGCAGCTGCTGCTGTTGATCCAAGCCAGCACCTTGGTCAGGGTCACTGACTAGAAATTGACCTATACATGTTTTTGATGGTGGAGGAAACCAGAACACCCAGAGGAAACCCACACAAGCACATGAAGCACAACCACACAGATAGGCATTACTCAGGATTTGAACCTGGGATTCGACAATGCCAACCACTGAGGCGCCATGTGGTATCTTGTATCATGTGGTATCATGTGGTATCTTGTTTAAAAGGTTTATTAAAAAACACTTTTAAAGGATTAACAAATAAACATATAATACAAGCTAGCTTTAGGCAGATTTTGTTACCTTTGTTAGAGAGCCAAGCTATCTGCTTCCCTGTTTCCAGTCTCTATGCTAAGCTAACTAGCTATATAAACATACTACAAGGAGTTTAACTTACGAAAGTCTTAATTAAATATTGTTACATCTATATGACGTACATAAGGAAACAGAAGCTTTGCTCTGCTCTATGTTCTAATTCCAATTCTTTTTAATCTCCCAGCAAAGTTACGTTAGCCCGTTTAAAAGAAGCAGAAGGAGATGTTTTTTCTGCGGATATGACGGCGGAAACACTACCGCTTTTGTCCACAGGGACAACCTCAAAAATCAACAAAATATTCAAGTTCCTTGTAGCTGCTTTAATAGACAGATTTGAAAGCAGTATTAATCTTCTCATCCAACTCTCATCAAGAAAACGAATCAGCGTATTTGCCAAAATTAATTATTCATTTAAAGCATGTACTTACTTATCAAAGCTGTCACTATTCTTTATGAAATCATCCAGTTTCTCTCTGGAATATTCAACCACGTCCTTATGGAGCTCAACTCCATGGTTCACACCAAAGGGCCCTTGGAAAAAAGACACAACAGGAACATTTTCATTGCATAAGGCGCTGCTTTTTATGGTATCACAAAGAGCTCAAACAGTTGACTGTTTTAACAATTGACAAAAAATACTCTGTACCTATTCTGATAATTCAATAATTATTTAAGTAATTTTTCAAGCAAAAATGCCAAATGATCTGCTGCCTTTGTTTTGTTTTTTATTTTGATTTTTTGGAAGATTATCTACTATTATTATATATCTTACTATTATAAAGAAAGGATAAAGAAGGAAAAAATAATAACACAAAAATTGGTTCTTATCTACCTTTTCTTTGTTTTATGTAAATATAAACAGAATATTCTTGGGATTTGGACTGTTGTCCAGACAAAAGAAGACATTTGTAGGCAGCCTCTTGGCATCACTGCAGCCCTATTATCACTGCTGCTGATTTGTAGGCACACTCTGTACTTTCATAGTGAATTTGTTTACCTAGATTTTACAGAACATCTGAGCACTTCCCACACATGAAACAGACTCAGCTGCGAAAAAAAAAGGGTACACTATGCTTACCTATGATAAGGCCAACCATTGTGCTCAGGTAGCCGGTCCCACTGCCCAGATTGAGGAAAGACAGTCCTGGCTGTAGTTTGAGGGCCTCCATCACCTCAGAGTATATACACGGAGCAGAGAGGTGTATGTTGCCATGCTTCCACGCCAAGTCTTTGTAGGCACTGTCCCGGTAGCCGTCCAGATAGTAGTCCCCGCGGTCTATGGCCCGAAAAGCCTGTTCAACTTTTTCTGTGCGAATATACTGGGCCTCTTTCAGATTATCAATGAGGTCGTCATTGTCCTCCCCAGCGCTCACGGCTCCCCCCATGGCGAAAACAGAAGAGAAACACAGGGGCCGAACTCTCAGGTACTCAAGATGAGTGATTCCTCCTCAGAGTGGCATGGAGATGATCGGCCTGCTGAAGGATGCTGCCGCTGTGACTCCTCAACGTCAGTTCAGACAACGGTCATGTCCAGGCAGCAAGTGACCTGAGAGAGATTATATAAACACGTTATGGCAATATGCCTGTGAGGGAATACAGCATCTGGTCACATCTACAAGTAGACTGCAGACTTAAAGAGACAGTTTGGATTATTTTAAATGGGGTTGCATGAGGTACTTATCAATAGTCAGTTTATCACACTTCAGCGACTTACTGGCTTTTGTTTTTTATCTTTTTAAAGAAGAATTTGCAAATGGAACATAAACCACCACCTGAAATAAAGATATTTTAGCTGCTTTACTTTGCCATCAGGCAGCCTTTTCAGACAGAACACCACCATTATATAATGAATCCTAACTATCCTTTTAAAACACCAAAGTCACACTATAACACAAAACTAACAGATCAAGGCAGTACTGGAGTCTGGTGGCTTTGGAGAGTGAGACGTGGCTCATATAATAGCAGTTTTCAGTAGGAAAAGGTTGTCTGATGGCAAGGTGAAGGAGTAAATATAACATACACTTAAACTAAGATTGTTTTTTTTGTGGTGCTGCTGACCCTGTCCACAGCAGTTCATTGCTTAGCTTCCTACAGCCGTACTCCTGCTGCTTCACCAAACATGGGGTGTGTCGACTGCCATCTACGGTGGCTCACGCACTGACTGCTGTTACCTCATACAACCCCACTTCAAAACTCCTAACTGTCCCTTTAAAATGCTGATAAAAGTAAAGATTTATAAATATTCTCCCACAGCTGGGATTGCCTTTTGATGAAAAATTAACAACTATGAGAAAAACAGACTGAAGAATGAATGAGAGCATTAGGCTACAGCACTGATTTTCTAAATTAATTCCCTTCAGGGTGAAAACGTCAACAATTCATGTTTTGCAACGTCTAACGAAATATTATAGCAGTATTTATTTTAATATTTATTGCTAACAATATAATCACAAAATGTCATGCTTTGAAAACAATCTAATAATACAGAATTAAGGCATTTTAATTTGATAATATGATGTATGGCTTCATTCAGGCAGCTTTAAGATAACCGTTTTGAATGCCACTACACAGATTAACCCCCAAACACACACTTCCCTTATATTGAGCTGTTTAATGGTTATTCAATGTATGCAGACCTTTTTGCACATCAGACATTTTGACAGGTCGATGCAGGAAGAGCACAGGTGTAATTAATAACCTCTATTCAATTTAGGTTGAAGGGCCCTGGTATAATACACACCAGCTCACGAGCATGGCTTACTGGGATGTTTAATGGAACAGAGCCATCAGGAATGTCATTTATTACACCGGTGATTTTCCTGCCAACACTTAAAATATCTGTTGTGAGAAAGCTCTATTCCTCATTTTAAAGTGGTTGTACAAAATGAAGTATGAAGTGTTTTCTGAATGTGTTACAATATTTCTAACCCACATAAATGTTCTACATGTAGAGTGTAATGTCCTGCATATGCGTTATGCAACTAATTTAAGTGTAAAGTTAAGACAGATGGACAGAAAAGCATTCTTATGACGTGTGTTGGTTTTCTGATAGTAAACTGAATATCTTTATGTTTTAGACTTGTCAACGTGAAATGGACAGTTTTTAAACTATTTTCTTACATCTTAAAGATAAAACAATCAAATGAGGAAATATTTGGCAGATAAATGAATTAAATTCACTTACTCTTTCAGATACTGTTACAACCAAAACCTGGTGTAAGGCATCTAAGTCTGACAGTGTTTTACCAGGAGTCACAGTACTTACATCTGTGGAGCCTGTCATGTCTAGAAGGCAGGTGTTATGTAAGAGATAGCTGACATTAATGGTGGACAATAAAACCATCTTTAATGGTACATGAAATTTTATATTACAATATTGATATTTACTGTCATATTATTGTGACCATTGATGATAATGAAGAAACAGTAATAACCACACAAGAATGTTTTATGCTAATCAGAAAAGGTAAATCATTACTCTGCTGCAAAAATTATAAAAATCTAATATTACCATGGATTTATCCCGCTTATTGATTTAATAAGGAATTGGTTACCAGAAGTGTTTTTGTAAAATCCCTGAAGGTAGAAAAATGCCATCTCACACTATCATAATGTCATCCAACCCTAGCTAACATCAATGACTATAAAAATCCAACTACCTGCAGGGGCCACGCTGTGGATTTATAATTGACATACACATAATTTAAGGTGACACCTCACCTCAGACAGCTTACAATCTACAGAAACCCTGCACGGCAGTGGTTCCCAACCCCCAATGGTCCCAAGACAAATCTGAGAGGTAACAGAGAGAAAAATAAATATTTCTGGGCCATATAATTGTTTATCTTTTTCAGATTTTTCTCTATCTTGATTCTTTCCCCACTTCAGGCTGCTAAGAATCTGCAGCTGCAACAAATGATTATTTCCACAGGAAAGGAAAAGTTCAAAATAAGATCTTGTCTTTGTCTAGTCTGTGCCTCTTAGACATAAATGAGCTAAATTTAAGACGAATATGAGACTTGAACAATTTTGTCAAACCTCTTAAATTTGGCTATGGAGAAATAGCTTTTATCGCATCTCAGAGACTAATTTGTGTCTAACTGAAGATCTTAAAATATTATCTTTCTTCTCTCACTGCACTGATCTTAAATTTGTCTTAAACAGTCAGCTCAGATTACAGTGAGATCTAAAACAAAACTTCAATATCCAAAATGAGATATTAAATTTGTCTCAGTGGTCAAACTAAAATCTTGTTGCTCCATACCTATGAGTTCAGCAAATGATCTGCTTTTCTTTTCTTTTGTTCATTTTTTCTCTTTAGGGGGGTTTAAGAGAAACAGATGAGACTTCAAAATAAGAATCTCATTTATTTCTCATAAGACAAAGAACAGCCGATTGTGAGAGACAATTTTCCTCTGGGTTTTCTCAATTAAAGCTAGGGTAGGAAATGTATTTTAGAAGCATTTTTGTTATATCTGGTGAAATTCCCTTTAAATGCTGATGACAATCAATAAATCAAATGCTCTGACAAAAAAATGAAGAAAAACTGGTATCTGTGGCTGTCCCAGGGACTGTAATAAACCCAGAAATATATGACATTTGACTGGAATGAAATGATTGGATGTCCTACCTGCCTGTCTACACACATATCTGCGCCACTGCATGGTGGCAGGCAGGGTGTTTTCTTTCATGTGAATGAGACATGAGGTAGTCGGATACAGTTAGCAACTCATCATCCAGCAGTAGTCAGGCGTTCATGTGTTTTGCAGGAGACTTTGAAGGGAAGCCTGAAGGGAGGCCGTGGGATTTTTTTTGGTTGGAAAATTTAAATCTTGAAAATAGTGATGTCCATCACAGTATTGCAGACAAGGTGATGTAATCAGACATCTTGTTTTTCCGACAAACAGTCCAAAACCCAAAAGTATTCTATTTATTAGACCATGAAGACCAAGTAAGCAGCAAAATCTCACGTTTGAGAACGTAGAGTTTTTGCCTCAGAATAGTTCCAGATTTATTTTCTTCCGATTTATCAACTAAATAATTAATCAACTAATTGCTGCAGCAACTCTAATCTTTAGAAAGAAAAAGTCTGACAGCACATAAAAATCACTCTTTTGTTAAACTACTCTCACCGCACTGAGGACCTAAGGTGTCATGTGGGGCCCCAAGCAGACACTTCCTTTCATTTTAAGCCAAAATGAGAACCACTGCTACAGGGCAGGGTTTGTGGAAGGGGGTCAATTAAAACACATGCTGATCTCTGCTGATCTTAAAGTTACCTACATCGTAAGCACTGTGCTACTGGCTTTACTATGTAATACAAAGCTTTAAAGTACCACTTTGCAGCACTGAAGAGGAAATTCCTAACACACGGTGGTCTTTAAACATTTTATAGATGGTTTGATAACTAAAATACCCCACTCTGGCACAGACTGAATAGGTATAGCTGGAGAAGCAGCAAAGGAAGACAGTCTTGAATTCCCTCTCTGCCTCCTCAGCATCTCCACATCTGACTCAGCTAATACAGATTAAATTCAGAGGTGACTTTGTAGTGAGAAGCCTGGTAAGGTAATTTTCCATTGGCCCTTTCTCACAGGCAAAACGAATCATTGAATCACTCACCATCACTGATTGTTCAGCAGTGGATTTTTTTATCCCAGTTTTCCTATCCTCTCTGTAATGCATAGTGCTTTGAGTTGCTCGCAATTGAAAGCAAATCTAGGAAAATGGGTCAGGCGAGGTATTCTACAAGCAAATTGCTTTTGGGTACTGCTGTACAGTCGTGCCAGTGATAAGTCTGGAAACCGGGGTCATTAGTCACCCACTCCTTTAAGACAAATCAAAAAGCACAGAAAGAAGTGCCTCTTTGTTAACAGAAACCCACTGGTGAACACACGCAGGGAGTCCTGGTTTGACCCCTGTCGTCCTGGGTGGGCCCCTGGCGTGTATGGAAAGTGCATCAGCGCCATCTCAGGTCATGACTGGCTGCCATGACCCGGCTAGGGACAACTCTCTGAACTACGCAGGATGACGAAACATGTAACAGATCCTCTGGCAACGCAAGCTCAAGTCTGGTGCTGTAACTAAATACCAAGGGCCTGTTGAGGCAGCACACCAACATGTGTGTTCAGACAGTGTGAGGTAAACTGATAATCCGCATGGTTACCAGAATTTATAGTGTAAATTCAGAGTTTTTATCAGCTAATTTGCAGCTCTGTCAGCACAGAAAATTACGTCCATACCTCGGTGGCAAAACAGCAGAGCAATATAATTTGTATTATTGGAAAATAATCACATGCAGCAATAAATCTCACAATAAATCTACAGCCACAAGTGTCACATTTGCTATCAAGAGTGCACAGAATTAATTTGTGATGTGTGATGACAGATTACAGCATTAGTCATTTGTAATGACTACAACAGCCATGAAAAATACAGTTTTAACTAATACTTTCCATATTCTTTCATAACAACTTGTGAATTTACATTTCTGGGGACCTGTGTGTGAATGTTTTGTCTTGTATTCATTGCAGCAAAAATGTGAGTATGTCGAGATTCACATTGAAGCATAAGATACCAGACAAAAGACTTGAGAAGGTGTAATTAATGAGAGCTGGCTGTGCGGGAAATTAATTCAACGACAATTTTCTCTGTGATGTCGAATGTATCATTAATGCAACATGTTTGCAAATATGCTTAACAAATGCTGAATTCGTAGAAGTGCTCATGTGTTTTGCTACAGAGGTACCTGAAAGGAATATATTACTGGATTCATATACACCAGAGTATTCGTCTGTGCAAAGACACAAGCAAGGGGAACTGTGCTGTGTTTCTCTCCACACTGAGGGAGATAAAAAATAGAAAACACCTGTACACTGTAGGAGTGGAAGAAAATATCAAGACACTTGAGCATTGTTATATTATGTTTTGTGATAAGGTACTGATTCTTAAAAACACTGTATCATGATATTGTGATGCAAAGATTAGTGACAGTGGGTCAGAAAATGAAAAGTGTCAATCAGTGTTTCCCAAACCCTAAGATGACTCACAACTCTAAAGTTATTCAGTTTACTGTCATGGAGGAGTGAAGAAACCAACAAATATTCACATTTAAGAAGCTGAAATCAGAGAATTTAGACTTTTTTTCTTAAAAAAAAATACTCATTGATTAATCAAGTATCAAAATAGTTGCATATTAATTTAATGATTGATTAAAAACTGATTAATTGCTGCAGCTCTCTAGTTATAACTTGAAAAATTTCATTGTTATGGCAAGATATTTTCACATTGTAACAAGAAACAATCATTGGTGTAACATCATACAATTTATCTTGTTCTAAAGTGAAACTTTTACATTGTTATAACATGACATTAGGAAAATGGGACTTATCACATTATAATAATACAAATTATCACATTTTCAAACTGAAACATTTTGCATTATATCAAGATAAAATTGTTTATAACAAGATAAGTTTCATGTTGTAAAATGAACAAAACTTTTCACATTATGACGTGATACTGATATGTTTTCCTTTTCTGGCACTGCAGAAATATGCTGCAGTATAATTCAATACAGCATTCCTGTAATAAATATTACCTTTGGGCTACAGCTGGATGATATGCAAAAAAAATAAAATAACATATTGCAATTATTTTGACAGATATAGTGAGTGCAATATGAGTCATTACTTTAGTGGGAATGGTTTTTGCATTTCTTATTCACTGAAAAAGGGTAAAATTGATGATGATGTGATTTTTTTGAGGGTCTGTACCAAACAAGCATGTTTCCTTACATCTGGAGAATTTGATTTATAGGCCCGGGCATCTCTGTACCACCACAACGGTTCATTTATAATGTTACACTATGACACATTTTACCTTTATCAAAGACCTGCAGTCCCTGCGGTTTGAATATTCCACTTTGTCATACTGCAATTTTGATAATATTTCAATTAATTGTTCGGCCCTACTTTGTGCTAATGACATGGCTCTGGGGATATCAGGGTAGGCTGGATGGTCTGTCTGTTGGGCCAAAAATGAATTTGATGATTGCCTGAGTCCTCATCTAGTGCCACCAGCAGGTCAAACTTCTCACTTTCCCCAAATACTTTGTTTCATCAGAAGATGCCTCATAAATTAATGACCCACTTCCCATAAATCTGCTGTGGATATCCATGGCACACAGAAGATAAATCATAATGATTTTGGTCCCCCACTGACCTTTTTCCTAGCACCGCTGTTATAATGAAATGTCCAATTTTACATAATAATCCTCAAAATCTGAAAAGTGAAATATGATGATATTTGCTTAATAAAACTATGGTCTTTGGGGGTTTTGATGACCTTCTGTCTGCTCCTCTAGTATCAATCTGAGGGCAAACTTTTACACATTGGTACACTGGTTCTTTAAAAGTTTAGGGGTGTATTTTTTATTTGATGTAGCTACGCACTTTCTAAAATACTAATGCAATTTTTACACCAACAATAGTGTGTATAAGCAGTTTTTTTTTAACACGGCTAAACCCGCTTGAAATAGGCAATTTACCCATTTCTCATTACCAGCAGACAAGGTTTGAGTTTTTTTCTGATGTGAACTGGAAACTCATGCATGCAGGAGAGCAGAGAGAACAGCATTTTTAAAAGTCTGTGTGTTCAGCTCTCTGTACTTTTGTACCCTCTAACTGATTTTTATTTATATTTTCAAGTATCTGCTTTGTTTTACTGTTTCATGTTCTATTGCTGATGAAAACCCTACATTTCCTGATTTTGCTGCTTCATAATAAAAGCTTTCAGATAACAACATAAGGGTGGACTTTGAGAATACTTGATACAATTCAAGTGTCTATCCAATCCTGTGAGACAAAGCCATTACAGCGGTATGTGTTCCTTTCCAGTTCTACAGTTTTAGGTAGTGATAGTGGTAATATCATATCAAGACTAACCATGGTGAACTTGACTTTAGTACTGCCCTCAGACTAGAATACAAGAAAGACTGAATATTTTCATGCCCAGCACTTTAGGTAACGATATAGCTTTTCCTCCATCCCCAGGCTAATGGTGGCGATCTTACGGTGTATTCAGACTGAATGAAAAGTGCATTTGCATTTCTTTATTTATGCAAGTTTGACCACTGAACTGTGATAATTGTCCACAAACAGCCGAGGGATGCGACAGTCGAGGTTAACAACAGGAACTGACTGCATGTGAATATGCATTTGTGTGAAACAACACAGACTTTCAGAACTTATTAGAACTCCAGTTGTTTCTCTTATTCTCCTGTGGACCCTCTGATTTTTGCTCCTGTTGTTTCTTTGTACTCATGAAGAGAGCTGATACAGTTATGTGAATTTTTGGCTCAAATGATAACATTTGCAAGTCAAGCAGACGTGTCTTTCCTTCAATTTGTGGCACCTAAATGAAGCGACTTGCTATTAACTTTGTATGCAATTGCACTGCGTCCAAAGTTCACTCAACTTTCAGTCTGAACACATCTTTAATATAGCAAACATTTTATCCATCTCATTTAACATCATCTTTCTGATGTGTAATGAGAAATATAGTACCACAGGGCTGCCAGGAAGGCCCTACACTTTAAGTGTTGTTAATTGCTGTCACTGTGGGACAGAAGTGTGCATTCAACCTGAGCTGAAGTCTTTTTTAAGCATAGACTCAGTGGTTCCAGCTTCTGAAATGTGAGTATTTGCTGCTTCTCTTTGTCATTTATAATACTAATTGGGTCTTAGGATGGTGGTAACAAGATATCTGGACTCAAGGAATAATGGGTATTTTTTTTTTCTTTTACTGATTTCTGACACTTTATAGACAAAACTATTACTGTGGAAAATGACCAGAAGATTATTTGATAATTGTTAGCTGCAGCCTTAGTCATTAGGATTCACTGTCATGTATTGTAGATGGTTCAGAAATAATGGATTTAGCTTTTCGATTGTGTGAGGATCAGCTGCTTTTCTTTGTCTTGTGCGACAGTTCACTAAATATCTATGGGTTTTTGAACTGCTAATAGGACAAAACTAAGCAATTTGATAATATTTCATTGAGATTTCCACTATTTTCATACAGTTTGAAGACCAAATGAGAAAATAATCAAACAAATAATAAGCAGTTAAAAAGATAATAATAATTACTAGGTGCACTGCTAGTTTCCTTCTTTTCTTAAAAGAGGTTATTCAATTGCATGGTAGTTTTTGTATTATTTTCTAAGGTGTCTCAGAGTTTCAGAAACAACTAAGCATTGATGGAAAGTAGTACACAAGTACTGTACTTTAGTGTTTTCTCTGTAATTTTGTGTCATTTTGCTGTTGCTGTTTGGGTCTGAGTTATGTTAAGAGTTGAGCTTCTAAATCTTCTAAGTCTTATTATTTTTTGCAAAATATGTCAGAGTATTATTGATGTGTTTCCACTTTTCTATTGCACCGATTAGGCTATCATAAATAACAGATTTTTGATGTCATTTGGCCTGTTTCAAATCAGATCATCAGAGTGCAGCCGCCGTAGTGGGAGAAATCTGTAGTAAAAACTATCTAAGAGCAAAACTTTTGCACGCCTGAAAAGAGTTGACAATAAAGAGCAAAAAGCAAACCAGACAAAATAGAGTCTTTTTGCTTTTTATTGATAAAGAACATCTAAAAATGTGTTAGTAAGCTCCTACAGTTTAATGAAAACCTTACCTGCTCAAAAGAAGTTTAAAATGACTGTAACACACCTGTCACCTGTGCATAATGATTTGTACATCTTGTAAAGAGTCAGTACATCATGCTTCATATCAGCCTCAGAGTGTAACAATATTAACAACAAATTATCAGAATTAAAATCTGATGTTACTCCAAGTTATTCTATACATTTAATCCTTCTGACATGGCAAGCTCAGCCTATTTGATCCTGCCCCTTTGCTGCTGCTACAAGAGTGCAAGCTTCCCTGTTGTGGAATTAATAAAGGATAAATAATTAAGGTGGGGATGAGTGATTTATTTAATGCAGGACTTTTATTTATACACTGTAGTATTGCTACTTAAAAAAACATAAACTAAAATATCTGAGTACTACTTCCAGTAACCTAAAATAAAGGTTATACTATATATAGCAGGGGTGTTGCTTCACACCATACAGGTGTTTCTATTTTTTAGTGTACATGCAGAGGTGTTCACACAGATGTTCCTAAAATCCCCTTAACTGGCACCTGATGAGGCCAATCGGCGTCCTGCCTGGTCACGTGGTGCAGTTGCCACACAGACGGCAGCCTGTCGGCCAATCAGCGGCCTCGACACTTTGTTCGCACTGCGTGTGACGATGGAGCACAACAACAACAGCACCGTTTTCATGAAATGTTGTCAACCGTTATTAATCACGTCTGTTCCCTTAATCCTGCTGCCTGTACACATCTGTGAGAAATAACACGGCGAGTCAAGCGTCCATTAACCACACGAGCGGCTGACAAACACTAACACAGCCCGTGTGTGTGAGAGTGTGTGTGAGTGTGTGTTTGAGTGCTTTCATCCAGCTTTTGTTCCCACTTGTCGACCAACACGCAGTTGCTGGCCAGCAGCTCTCTGCAGTGCGATTAACCTCAATCTTTAGCAGCGACTAGCTCGACCGGTTTGATAAGAAGACGCTGAAATATCAGCCTCGAGGTGTTCAATAGCTGCTGCGGAAAAACACCAGCAAAATAACACAAACATAACTCATTTCTCGAAGCCTCTTCTTCCGCCTCGTGAAGCAACCGTTAGTGACAGAAAAGTCCTCAAAACACACCGCCATGAAAGACGAGATGCGCAAAAAATGTGGCTATTTCGCCAACATTTCTAACACCGACAGGTGAAATTGTGGGTTTCAATTTACTGTTAAGTGCGCAAGTTAACATTTATTGTCCGATATCGTTATCTAAACCGAGCTAACGTTAGCTTTTGTGGGCCTGAGTGCGCCATCATCAAAACAGAGACAAAGCAGGTTAGGTAAGCTCTCCGCTTTATCCTGCAGCCAGCAAACACAACACAGCTAGCACAGCATGTCATATTAAACAAAGCTAACAAAATCATCACTTACACAAACTTACATCAGTGCAAACAGGGTAACTCACAGGCAGACGTTAGAGAAACTAAAAAATACTCACAATGCCAGTGTCTGTGTCGCATTAACTCACTCCTTGTATTTGGATGTGCAGTACTGCGTCGGTCAGTGACAGTGACTTTCAGCCGTCAACAGCCTCCTGTACAGGATAAACAGCAGCTAGTTAGATGAGATGACTGACTGGTTTGTTTGGTGTCAAGGTAAAGAAGTGACGGCCGAGCCGCCGTGTCGAAGTGAAGAAGAAAGAAACAGCTGAGAAGAGGATGTAAACACAGGTCACGTGGTTTATAAATGTTGTGTCGATAGAGGGAAGCACTGTTGCTCACACATCTATCTATCTATCTATCTATCTATCTATCTATCTATCTATCTATCTATCTATCTATCTATCTATTATGAAACCTCAGCTGAATGTAGGAAACTTTCCTCCAAATACTTCCTCATACTGTATACTTTATCATTATTTTGAGATACTAACTCATTACTTAGGATACCAAGTCATTATTTTAAGATACAAAGTGATTATCTGGCATATTAAGTCATTATATTGAGATAACAAAAGTCATTATTTTAAGATAATAAGTCTTTTAAAGATGTTAAGTCATTATTTTAAAATACTAAATAAATATTATGCGATGTTAAGTAATTATTTTGAGAT
This sequence comes from Lutjanus erythropterus, assembly GCF_056507025.1. Taxonomy (NCBI): domain Eukaryota; kingdom Metazoa; phylum Chordata; class Actinopteri; order Lutjaniformes; family Lutjanidae; genus Lutjanus; species Lutjanus erythropterus. The sequence goes on from NC_139328.1 coordinate 14,725,803, forward strand.
ATTAAGTAATTATTTTTGAGATACTAAGTCATAATTTCTAGAAAGTTTCTCAATATTTTGAAATTCAGACTGAGATTTTGCTGTATCAGTAGTTTTTTATTTAAAATTATTTGACATAAATCTAGCCAATTATATTTTTAATTAAGTGGTGTACTGCACTACAGAGAAAACTACATCCATTACAGAGAATAACCGTTGTTGTTGTCAGATTTGAAATTACAGAGCTGGGAAATTAAGGATGAAGGGGATGGGTACAACATGGACACAAAAGTCACAAACATGCCGTCCATACAGTCCACTCAAAGTATGATCCTGTCAGTTGTTGTCACTGTTGTTGAGTCCACATCTGAAAATCAGGCTGATCTACCACACTTACAATAGAAAAAACTGTGGGGGGGGGGGGGTGTTTTGTTTTGTTTTAACTTGTTTTTTTATAACTTGGACAGTAAAAAGGAAAGGGGTGACAGTAACATGATGTCACTTTTGTCCTGCTATTATTAAAGATGTATGTCTTTGCTCATTATATTTGCAGGTAAAACCAGGGTTAGGGTGAGGAAAACCAACAGAGATCACATCAGTCCAGATGTGTGTGCTAGAGAATATTTTATCTGAGGGACAGTCAGTCAGAGGTTATTACAGACATAAGGTGAGTTTTGACACATTAGACGAATTTCAGACAAGTGTGGCATTTAGCATGATAAACTGATCTGAGAGTAGCATGGTCATTTGCATGGAGGAGTAACTGACGCATTAATGACCATTGTATGCTAGAAATATTGAGGACTTACTTGTTTTGTGGAACCATTACTTTCAAGCCACAGCTGTATTTCTTTTGTTCCAACAGAGAGGGGCAAAAGTCACAACACAGTGTAAATTTCCATTCTGATTGCATCCAACTCATTTAACCAAAACTGTTAATACTGGTAGAGGACATGTGTGTGTTGTTCACAATGAAATATAGTTACTCTAATAAATGCATTTCTGTGCAAAGAGAGAAATACCAAAAAAAAATCTATCTGCAGATAAAAGTGGACCAAAAACATTCAGTGAGAAATAGTGCAGGAATAATATGGCTGGCCCACTGTGACAGTCCTGCTCATTATTATTTCCTTTAACAAGAGAGTACAAAATTGGAAAGATCGTGGAAAGCTTCACCCACCTTGTAACCTCACACAGTTCCCTGAAGGAAAGACCTAAATTTAGCCTGCAGCTGGTTTTCTGGCCTGTTCTGGAAGTGTGGGAATGGACGATCACCAGGTTTAATAAAGGAAGCAGTCGTGGTCAGCAGACACACACACATGCAGGTCTGAGCTGAGGTTTCAGGGACCTCACTTCACCTCATCTTATAAGAATAATACAGATTGCTTATTTTTTTTAGGAGGAACATCAGTGCTAAAAAAAAACTTCAAACCAAAGCAGCATTTACCCTGTTTTCAGTGTCTTTGCTCAGGCTATGGAGGTGTTTTAGACATGCAGTTAAAGCCTGTTAAAGACTGAGGATAGTAGTTATTTACTCAGAAGATTAAGAGTAAAATCTCTGCACAAAACTACTTGTTGCCAAAGTGGTTCCACAAGTCCACCAGCATTCATGGCTGAATGTTTTGCTTTCACTTTATTTTATCGTGAGTGTTTTTGTGACGATATACGTGACCACTTTTTGCAACGTGAGCACTTGTTCTCCTGCAGGTCGTCCTGACATGTTTGTTTACTTCCTCAGTCAGCAGTTTCATTGCATAACACAGATTGCGCCCTACTTACATGACCACAAATTACACAAGGTGGCAGATTGTTTAACATAGGCTCATTCAAGTTTTAAGTAATTTAATACTGCACTGTCTCATCCGGGGTCATCAGTCGGGTCACGCGTGGTCATGACTAATGAACTCCAATCTAAGGATGGCCTGTTTTTAGCATCATAATTAGTATGTGATGCATGAAACCATGGCTGTAGCCAGGATTTTAGGAATACTGCGGCCACGAGTCTCACCAACCCCACCAAGGAACTTTGACTAACCAGCCAAAAAAGGCCATAAAATTTCTTTAGGAGTAAAAAATAGTGAAATATTAAAGATAACGACTATGAAATCAAAGTAAGCTTAAAAAATATTGTGTACAGTGTATAATATCTTATATAAAGAATAGAGCTGCAATGATTAATTAGTTAATCGATTAGTTATTAACTATTAAACTTACCACCAATTGATGAATGTGAATACTTTCTAGTTTCTTTACTTCTCTGCAACATGAACTGAATGTCATTTGAGGACATTCATCATTTTGAGATTTGGGAAGTGCTGACTGACATTTTTCAGCCCTTTTCTGACATTTTATGCACCAAACAACAAACTGATTATTTAAGAAAATAATCAACCAATAGCTTATAATGAAAATAATCGTTAGTTGCATCCCACTTTGACTAACCACCGAAAAAGGACATAAAGTCTCTGATTTTGAACTGTTTCATATTATAGTCATGAGTTTTATCCACACTGCCAGGAATACAACGGTGAAATACTAAGCTCTTCTACTTTGTTTACATTATTAAATGTCCTTTTCTTAGGTCTAAAAATAATAATAAAGATAGTGACTCTATAAAAGTTAAGCGGTTAACAGTAAGCTTAAAAAACATCTTTTTAATGCATAATGTATAATATTATAAAGAGTACTGTCTAGGCCAGGGCTGAACAATTAATCTAAATTTATTTAATTGAAATTGCAACATTTTTCAGATCACAGGAGGTGTGATATTTGTTAAAGGCAACATGACAAAACATCATATTCTACAGACTTAAGGAAAAATCTTTGTTTGGTACAGATCCCTGTGGGAAATCACACCATAATAATGTTTTTCAATGAAAATTAAAATGATTATGTAAAAATGATCATCCCCTCTATCACCATAAATCATATCTCAATTGTAATATCTGTTTAAATAATAGCAATTAGATATTTTTTCAAAATCACTCAGCCCTAGTGTCGTCCGCTCCATATGAGACGTGTCCTGAGATGACATTTGTTATGATTTGGCACTGTAGGTTGATGTGACTTGACTACAGTAGCTTGTGTAAATTCCTCCTCAGGTAAAACAGAGTACTGAATTAGGACATGACCTCAGTGTCCTCAACAGTAGGTGAGGCCTAAAATATATAAAGCTATTCTATTGCATCACACAAACGCAGAGACCTGGACTCGGTCACACTTATTTCTTCCATGAAACCAGATATTTTGCAGCCCTCTATATTATTATGCCAGAATGTAAACAGACATTGTTTACTACAGCAGAGTTAACTGAGGTCACACCCTGAGAGTGTGTACAGTATCAGTATGTGGCCGCTGTCATGCTGCTTTATATATCTGCACCCACTCTCACAGTCTGCACACACACAGCATATACATTACAGGAAGTCTGGGCCCTGTGTGGCATGATGGGAATTATGTTTGTGGTAACGTCAAGCCAGCAGTGTCATACTCTGAGTGCTGTGTTGTTGCTACGCCACAAATCAAACAGTTTTATTATCTTAGTAATACAATGCCTGTGTATCAGCGGCACCTGACATATGCTGACTCTTATTTCTCACATGGTTGGAGGTCAGTGAATACATCGTCTGCTTCTATAACTGGTTTGATTCCTGATTTATTAGAAAAGGTTTTCAAGGAAAGCAAAAGGAGGAGAGGTCAGTTCAAAGGTCCTTTTTGATGGTCTTATTAAGGGCCATCCACACCAAGAACTTAACTATAACTATAAAAATATCACTGTAAAAATCACTCTAACTCAAGGTCTGGACTCCAACTGTATAGTTATGTGTGACTACACCTTCCACTTGAGTTAGAAGGATTTTTACAACATTTTTTTTATAGTTATAGTTATAGTTCTTAGTGTTTGACGACCCTCTAGTCTTGTAAATGTGAAGAACATCAAAAGAAGATCTTGTTGAAGATCTTTTGTGCCCACAGCTGTGAAACGTTAGAATTACATTTGATGCTTCCTTGTTTCTTGAGATATGTGTTGACATTATCTGGAATTATTTTTTTCGTGTGGAGAAACTTGGTCGGCCTTTTATTTATTAAGTGACTGATTGAGATAAATACTTTTGAATCCATTTTAAAAGATGTGGAGATTAAACCATTAGGGTGTAAAATGCTTAAACTGATATTATTAAATGCATGGTTTGTCCTGCACTTTTATTCTTTGAGATCTTATATAGTCTAACTGTCTGTTTTGTTTTGTATCTGTTTTAATTACTTCTTCTTCTTTCATTCTGCTGGCTGTCTTGGCCAGGTCTTGAAAAACAGGGATTGGATAGATAGATAGATAGATAGATAGATAGATAGATAGATAGATAGATAGATAGATAGATAGATAGATAGATAGATAGATAGATAGATAGATAGATAGATAGATAGATAGATAGACATAAATTTATAGTCCTAAGCAGGCACCTGAGTTATGTTAATATCAACTTTGATTAGTTTGTGTCTTAGTGTTACATATGGTGTCTGTTGTGTCCTGTCTGCCCAGGGATTAATAAAGTTATGTAAGTAAGAAACAGACTAATTAGTAGATTAATCATTTTGTCTATTGATGGACATTTTATTTTGATAACTGAATGATCATTTAGGTTATCTTTTAAGTAAAAATGACCCGTCTTTGTTTTATGTACAGTGGTTTAAGAAATATTCAGATCTTTAACCACTTAATACTACAGTGTAAAAATACTCTGTTACAATTAAAAGTATTGTATTCAAATCTTAATTAGGTAAAAGTACCAAAGTATTGGCATCACAATATATTCTGAGTACAAAAAGTACAAGTATTGATTAGGCAGAATGGCCCATCTAATATATTTGTGAACTAATTATTCTCCTGTTAATGTATCACTTAAATCTTGGAGCTGGCAAAGGTAGAGCTAATTTCAACTACTCTATATACTGCTGAAGCTTAATTTATAATAATACATTATAATTTATAAATTGATTTATATTTTATCAATAATCTAACCTTGCAAAGTAACTATTAACTGAAGTAAACTCCAAACTCCTGAGTATAAAGAACAATATTTGCCTCAGAGATGTAGTTGAGTACAAGTATAAAGTAGCATGTCATGAAAATATCAAGTCAAGTACAGGAATCTCAAACTGAAGTAAATGTACTTAGTTACATTCCTCTACTGCTTATGTGATAGTAAACTAAATGTCTTTGAACTGTTGGTTAGACTAAATAATTAAGACGTCACATTGGTACTTCACAGGCCAAATGATTAATCAGTTAATCCATGAAATAACTGATAATAGAAAATTATCCTCAGTTGCAGCTGTAAACTGAATACATTGAAGAAGGTTCCACTGTGTACATTATATTTTCATTTATTTGAAGTATGTTTTTGGAGAGAGATGGTGAGATGAAATGTAAAGAAAAAAGGTCACCAGCTGGACTCAAACCTGAGATGCTGCAGTCACACGGTCAGCACTTTGAACCTCTAGGTCACAATTATGGTGATATCTAACCCCAACAGCTGGTGTGCAGCTTTAACTGTCAATGGTATCTTGACTCCAGTGACCACTCCCTGTTACTCTACATGTAATACCCGCAAATGACCACAAGGTGATGCTAATGCATAAGGAAACTTAACTGTGTTTACATGTGACTGGCTGAAGCTGAGAGAAACCACACAACCATTTGAAAAGTTTATTTCTACCATACACAAACTGTACAACACAGCGCATATCTGTTTATTATGAAATAGTAAAAGTAATAGGAAGTTTCAATTTACAAACTACTCCAACTGAAAAAAAGCATTACATTTTAATGTAAAAGAAAAGAAAAATACAATACAATTTCATATCATACTAATATCGTTCCACAAAAAAGCATTTCACAATACAAAACATCAAATACTAACAGGGAAAAAATAAATATTATTCACAAAACTTCCTGAGCAAACAATGTGTGGTAGAGGAATTAAATATAAGAAATTATAAATAAAGGATTGTTAGGTTTAAAGAATGTGATTCAAATTTTTAAAATTCTTTAAAACATATTGAGTATTTGGATAAAATAGGGTCTTATTTGTCTGTAATTTGGCTCTTTTGCTGTTAGATTTTTTTTTTTTTTTTGTTTCTTCAAAATGTCCTCCTCGGCTACATGTCTTTGACTTCTTATTTTTGCAGAAATTAAAAATGTATTGCTCAAATGGATTAGTGTGTCTTTTTTTATCTTAAGATTAACTTTTATGTAAAATTGAGACCTTTTTATTTCGGTGTCCCCTCTTTTTGTTGAAGTCAAGGGCAGTGTGGTGAACTAAAAATACAAAATAACTGAAAATACAAAAGTGCAATTGATGCAAACAAACAACTGATTAGCCAACAACTATCATTTGTCTATGTTTTCATTTCTTTTTTTCCTTTTTTTTTTTGTATTTATTAATGATTGAAACGGAAATATGAGTTGTAGTGGTAGTCAGCTCGGTTTTGAAATAGCTACTATTCAAATCTGCCCCAAGCGTTACAAGAATATTCAAACTGTAAGACTGGTTGAAATGTTAAGGCTTGTAAGCAGTTTAAGATAAAACAGGAGTAGATGTTTTTTGTTTTGTTTTTTTTTTAAATTCACTCCTTCCTTTTTTTTCCCCTCTCCATGCTAGCAAAAGTTAAAATAAACACCAGACTTTTTCAATCTCAGTCGTGATATTTCAAAACCTGACTCTGAGATTACAGCTACTGAGACAACGGTATTTAAACAGTCATCAGGAATCCTCCTATGAAAATAATTGTACTGTATAATAAATTAGACACCATCCACATTAATACTGTCCTACCACAAAACATAGTACTCGTATATTTTTATGGATTCATATACATTTAGGCACATACTATATGCACACTCCAAAGTGTGTGCACAGAAGGCAGTTTAATATCTATATTTAAAAAAAAGACATCTTGACAAAGTGGATTTTTTGATTTTTGTTGCACTCTTCGTGTTGTGGCACGCTATCTGACATTCAGTTCACCGAATGATGTTGCATTTTTGCTCAGTGTCACTTCCTGGTTGCATTCAGCTGTTATTGGTTAAGAAGAAAAAACAGGTACAGTACAGTTGCATTGCATTTTTTTTTTTTCTTTAAGTCAGTGTTCACTTTGTCTTTACCATACATTCAGTTTTCCAATAAACAAAGAAAAAGCAATGCTTAAAAATATTAGTTGTTTTGGTAGATTTTTACTTTGAAGGGAGATCCAACTCATGGTCTAATAATAATAATAATAATAATCATAATAATAATAATCATAATAATATACGTTTTTCAACACTAGATGGCGAAAGTATGCCATGAAAATTGGAATGTGCTTCTATGTAATTTACAATGTGCAGAAAGTCAAACAGATTTCTCAAATATTAAGCATTTACAATTCTAGAAATAAATAAAAATCGAGGAAATAAATACACTGATGAACAAATATAATAATAAATAGCGATAATATAAGAATGACATGAACACATACAGATTAAAATCAAGCAAACCATACAAAATAATTAAGTGCAAGAGGGGGTAAAAATCTCACCAGGATAAACATATCGAGTGAATGCAGAAAAACAGTAAAAGCATTACAAATCCGGCTGGTAATATTCTCAGTGCAGTGTATTTACCGGGAAATGCCAAACACATTTCCAAAAGCCTTGTCTTATACATGCAGCCAAGCCAGCACTCTTCAGTAAAATAGAGCTATCTAGTGCCATTATCCCAAGTCAAAGAAACCTCTTGGTAGCTCTACAGCTTAAACATGGATGCCCTTAATAGCCTGTTTGATATTATCCAAGAGGGCCTTGCACTCTGGAGAGTATTCATGCTCCGAGTTGTTGTACATATCAGTTAATGTGTTCACATAGGCTTCAAAATTATGCTCACTGATGGGTCCCTGCAACGAAAACATGTTTGACTATTAGTGAAAACAGCACAAGCAGAAAATGACAATTCATAGAAAATGAGATTTCTTCCAGGACAGGTTAGAAATATAATGAGTTGTAGTGGAGGCTGTGGTCAAGGCTTACTGTACCATTTGAGGCAGCTGAATGTCTGTTAGACTGTTAATGAGAGCTTGGCTAAGGCGAGCGAGCTCCTTCAGGAGGCTGTCGTTGTGCTGTTCGATCATCTTGTTCTCCTCTTCAATTGTCTTCAGGTTACATTCCATAGACGAGATCTGCTTTCGAGTACAAAAACAAAAACAGATTTGTCTAAATTGAGCGAGCGAAGATCTCACACCTTTTGTCCTTAAAATAATAAACTCGTCAGAGTGGATATTTACCTGGGTTTGGAGTTGCATCATGTCTGCTTCTATTTTCATGTTGGATTCATTCAATTCCTTAATTTCATGATCCAAATGTTGAATATCTTCCTTTTTTTCAACACCTGCGTTGAAGCATATCATTGAATTTTTCACGTTTAGACTGGAAATATAGATATTTTCTGAGCCAGGATACATGTAACTGTATTTACATACCACACTATGTCAGAGTAAGGTATTGATACTTCAATACGTTTTCAATACCACATGCTTAAAACGATACAATATCCATTAGTTATAGTGTCGGAAGTATCAAAGCTATAAAAATTATTTTAGTGCTCAGTCTTTATCATTCTGTCTGAAATTTGGCTTGCAGCGAGGGCGCGACCAATACTGGGTTTTTGTGGACGATGCCAAGGGAGTACAAGGATTCCGATCTTCATACATTGGCCGTTATTCTTCATACAGAATATAATATACAGTATATATACTTAAACACATATTTTTTGTAATAATCCCTCAAACTTGATTAACGTTTGTGACAATGTACTGGAGGCAGCATATTTATAGTTTAACAATTCTAGTTACTGTTTGAAATTACACTGAAACAGTTAACTTTCACTTTATTTTTAATAATTATGAATTTTAAAAAAACACAAATAGAGCAAAATATATTCAATCTGTATTAAGAAAAAGGATCAGATATACATAGAATGCTGCCTACAAAGCTAACAAATAAAAACAATCTGCAATATGTTTTGTAAAAAAAAAAAAAAACATCATATATGTGCATATTAGACAACATATATGCTTATATTGATATAGGCTGACGTGGTTCTGTGGGCCGTGAGTGAATATGGAGCTAATTATATCAGTCAACTTATATATCGGTCGGGCCCTACTTGCAATATAGCAAAACCAGACAGTGTTCAGTGACGTTTTTTTGTACCAGCACTCTGTGCAGGTTGTTAATTAAACAAACAAAAAAATCTGTGCCTAGATTTTTCTTGTTGCTGTGGTATTGAAAGAGATATTGAGTATCTTTTTTTTTTTTTTTTTAACTAGTATTGTATCAAAGTTTAAAATTCTGGTATCGGGTTAGCTTACCACTGCTGGTTTTCAGTTTGATAGTCATCATCTCTTCTTCTGTGTGCTTTTTCTTGATACTCTGTGCGTTCAGTGGGCAACCCGACAAGCTAGTTCAGCAGGTCATAAATGACAAGTTTTAGGTTGGAGAATAAACACACAAACTTTAGCATCAACAGACACGGTGAATGAGAGTAAAAGGTGCGATTGTACGAATGCAACATGTCGACCGGCAGCATTGTTTGGAGATAAAATGGAGGACAGGCGACCTCACCTTCTGTGAGTGGCAAACACATTATTGGCATGTCCAAGGCCATTGCAGCCAGGCAAGGGACAATGGGGCAGTTCCTGTTTATTGGCCTTCCAGGCAAAGGGCAGCCCATTGATGGACGACTCCTTCTGTCTTTTGGCAGCAAGTGGACAACTGCCTGCGCTGCGATGGGATGTGTATTTTCCCGATATATGGCCCTGTCCGTCACATCCAATTACTGGACACCTACCAGAGAGACAGACAAGGAGTCGTACATGTTGTAAACCTGCAAATACTGCTGATTCACAGAGTGAAAAGATGTAACTAACTTGGATCAGGGCTGTGCAGTATATCAATATTGTGATATTAGATTAGATCTTAGATTTAGGATATCGTGATAAGGCATGAGTGTTGTCTTTTCCTGTTTTTTAAAGGCTGCATTACAGTAAAGTGATGTCATTTTCTGAACTTCTGGGATCATGCTAGCTGTTCTATTATTTGTCTTTACCCACTTAGTCATTATATCCTCATTACATATGATTATTTATCAAAAATCTCAGTGTGTTTATGTTTTGTTAAAGCACCGATAGTCACCCTACAATATTGCAATTAGCAAAATTTACTTAAAGTACTCATTGTGCGGTAAAATGGTCCCTGTCAGTGTTTTACTATTAACTATACTGTATTTTGATTCATATTACTGCAGCATTTATGTGTATGTTGCATTTTACTGCTAATTTTAGCAAGCTTATATATTGTAGGGTAGTTTTTTTTGTCTTTTTCTCTCTACTCTAATATCTCTTAGATATTTATCAGAATTACATTTAATAACATTTTTACATGCTACAGACAAAACAAAGACATTTAACTGCTCAAAAAATAACAACCACATCATTAAAAAAATCTCTCTTTCAATAACTAGACCGGAAGATTTGTTAACCATTAAGTTGATTAATCCAGCCAAATGCTGATTAAAAATAAAGTCGCCAAAACTAGAAATAATCGCATTAACTATAAGTTACTAATCCACTAAAACTTTGAGGTAGAGCGAGCACTCTGCGTTTTGAGGGTTGCTGATATTTGTGCTTGAAAACATAAAGCACAACTCACGCTGAATGTCATTAAGAGTTTGTCAGTTGGAATTCAGGCCTGTTTTCTGCAGGTCAGTAATGGAGTGACATGAATTACAGATAATTGTCATGTATCCCCTCATGCGAAAGAATGTAATTTGGAGGTGGCTCACCCTTTCCCTTATTGATAAAGGTGAAAGGTCACCTGAGATGATACAAATGGCACACATGCTGTAGAGTGCTGCTGCAAAAAGCCTGTTTCAGCATTTTGTTACTCGACAGCACAGCAGCAGCACTTAGAGGACAAAACAACACCAGTCCCATTACTTACAACTAGCACAGGTAGGTGGCTTGATGCAAGGCACCAGGACAATGGAGGCATGCCATATGGCCCACTATTTACAATAATCCTGGTTACATTTGCTACCCTCCCCCTTTCTCTCCCTTTCTCTCTTAATGTGTATGAGATCTATTCCAGTCTAATTCCTAAGCTCATGGCCTTGCATTAGTAATTAAAAAGAAAAAATCTGTGTCCAGATGTATAAGTAAACAAGGGCTCATATATCTGACTTTGGATTTAAACTCCAAATCAATTACATTATTTTTTTCCAATAACACTTTCACAGACAATGATTAAGCTGCAAATGAGTGCACTGCAATCAGAGCGGGCAGTTCAACGTTTTCTTAATATACTATAATTATAAAGAAAGCTCTCAGTGCGGAGTAATAAGCCAGATATTCCATTCAGAAAATAGGAAAAAATACAAAACCCTGAAAAAAATCCCACAAAAACACGCTGCTAATCCTTAGAAAATAATTCACTAATGTCACGACAAGAGAAGTATTATTTTCTTTGTTTAACTTAATGGCCTGCAGGTATAATGCCTCGGGCACAAAAGCATGACGCATTTTCACAATGTTTTCTTGTTTTGTTTTTGAAACAAAAAAAAACATGACAGCAAGGGATGATAAATTAAAAAAAAATCTCTTACTTAAGCTCTTGCTCATCTTTGTCATCCTTGTTTGGTGTGAGCTTCAAACCTCCCTTTCTGGCACGTGGACATCCTGACAAACTACAAATGATTGGAGACAAAATGGGTTAACGTGAGGGAAAAATCTTTTTAAGAGTAAAAATAAATGTTACAGGCACGTTCAAGAAAATCTAAATCTATAAATCCAAATAAATAAATGTGTAATCACTGAAAAGTTGCATTCACACAGATTTTAAAATGATGTATTAATGCATAAACAGATGAAAACGCAGCCAAACACAATCTGGCAGGCTACAAATGATTGGTAACAGAATGGGTTAATATGAAAGAAAAATCTATTTAAAAGTCAAAAAATTAAGTGTTACAGAAATGTTCAGGCAAATCTAAATCTATTTATCTAAATAAAGAAATGTTTAGTCACTGAAAAGTTGCATTAAAACAGATTTTAAAATGTTACATTAATAAATTGATAAACGCAAAGGCAGCCAAATAAATCAATAAACACAAGCTACAAAGACAGAAAGGGTTAACATGAAGAAACAATCTACTTAAGAGTAAAACAAAATGTTATAAGCATGTTCAAGCAAATCTTAATCTATAAATCTAAATAACTATGTGTTTAAATGCTGAAAAGCTGCATTCACATGGATTTTAAAATGATACATTAATGCATAGATAGATGAAAAGGCAGCCAAATAAATCAATAAACACAAGAATTCAAAAAGTGCAGCATGTTTGCAGCATAAAGTGAGACTTTCACCATCTGTTTGAATGTCATGCATCTGACAAATGTATTTCATGCTCAGTTCAGCGATGATTTTTCTCTGCTACCTTCTGTGCGAAGCATAGTTCCCAGTCACATGTCCAGATCCATCACAACCAGGTGTTGGGCACCTGCAGGTTGAGAGACACAGAGACCAGGTGCTTTTTACAGCAAAAAGACTGCAAGCAGAGCCGTGGATTCATGCTAATATGCAGAGAGGTAGTACAAAAACCAAACAACTTCATGTGGAGGACACAGAAATCATGCATAATGTGTAGCGGAAAAAGGAAAGGAAAGGAAATAAGGAGATGCGAAATAATGGAAAAGAAATAAGGGAAAGGAAAGGAAGTGAAAAGAAAGGGAAATGAGGGAAAGGAAAGGAAAAGAAACCAAGGAAAGTTAAAGAAAAGAAATGAAAATGAGGGAAGAGAAAGGAAATGAAAGGAAAATGTGAGAAAGAAAAGAAAATGAAGGAAAGGAAAATAAGGGAAATGAAACGAAAAGAAAGGAACTAAAAGAATGGCAAATAAAGGGAAGAAAAAATACAAGAAAAAACAGGAAATGAAATGAAATGAAAGGAAAATAATCTGAATGAGATGAAAATAAATTTAAGGAAAGGAAAATAAAATAAAAGAAAGAGCAGGAATTGAAATGAAAAGAAAGGAAAAGAAAGGGGAAAAGAAAAGAGGAAAAGAAAAGGAGGTCAAAAGCAAAAGAAAAGAAAGGAAAATAAGGGAAATTAAATGAAAATAAAAGAAAGGAAACGAGAGGAATATAAAAAAAGGAAAGGAAAAAGGAAAGGAATTGACCCAAGCTGCCTAGTTCAACGTGAAAAATCCTTTAGCAACAATAACAGTGTTGGAAACACATACTTTAGTTCCTGAGAGTTGGCTGCCATCAGTGATTTGAGTGTTTTGTCAGCCAGGGGACATCCAGACACACTAGAGAGGATAAAGAGCTAACAGTCATTTTAATGCACTCTTTGATCACAGCTGAATTGAATAATCTTAATACAATGTCTCAATGCATATTTATACAAAATTACTTGAAAACACAATTCCACTTCCTCTTCACCGGAAAGCTTTTTCATGTCACAGTGTTTTCAAAACATGACACATGATATAAAATCTCTACTAGCGATGTGACAAGTTTTCAGCTGTAATAATCAACATAATTAAACAATCAGCACTGTTCCCCTTGTCTATATATCTGCTAGCCGGTGCTAATGAGAGTGTAATTAATTACGCTACCTCCGATGTGATGCATAATTCCCCGTCACATGGCCGCTGCCGTCACAGCCTGGGGTCGGACAGCTGCAGGAGAGCACAAAGCACTTAATGCACAGATTACTCCACTTCCCACAGACTTTGCCAGAGCTGTGAACTGAATCTTTCTTTTACACTGACAACCTTTTTCATGGGCATTAAAGAGGAAAAAAAATAAGAGTTAGTACAGCGGGAAGTTTAGTAGTAGAGAAATTGTTATATTGCTCTTAAACATTCAATTTAATAATGTCTCTGAATGTCACTGAGGGGGGTGCTGTGCTGCGGAAACTAGAGGGTCCTACATTTTTCTCAAGAGCAGCAGAGCATGCACTCTAACTACAAGAGTCAAGAGTTGTAAGCTTGTACAGGACATACAGGGAGAAAACTCACTTTCAAATAGATACATTTCTGCTCCACATGAACCTGTAGACATACCAGTTACAGTGATAGGTAACACAGTGAGTTTCAGCGTGTTTTGACTCACTTAAATCAAACTGTCCTACTTAAACAAAGGTATGGTTTGGCGTTATTAATACTGACCATCTGCCAACTAAAAGGGAAGCTCACATTATTCACACTCGACTGGATAAAGATGCCTCGAGATCGTTCTTTAACGTGGCATACCTCAAAAGCTCTTTCTTTGAGTCTCGTAATAGCAGCTTGGCTTTGGGACTCAACATGCTGCCGTCTCCTTGGTAGTGTTGGTCCTCCGAGGAGACGTGGTCGTAATCCTCCTGCGGAGAAAGGAGGAAAAAGTGAAAACGTGGCCATAACTGTCCAAAGTATCAAACCTGACCACGATCTGCAATGACCTAAAAGTGAATAATTAATGAAAAGCCTTCTGTAATACTCTTAAAACACAAGGCTTGGGGGTTAGAGTGCAAGGCAAAGAGATTATGCTTAAGGATACTTATACTGTAGTAAACCATATATCCATTTAAAGTCACACTTAATCCACACGGTATTTATGATGTATAGCCACGATGACGTATGGATTTCCTTTTTTTTTTTGCACAGACAGACAAGACTGTGCAGTCACCAGATGTTGTGTATGATTTAAAAGCAGGTCAAATGTGATAACTCCTCATATCAACTATAATAATACCACCTGTGAAATAAAGACAAGAAAACCTTTAAAACACACTTTCAGATTCATTTAGGCCTTTGGGAAAGAAATTATACGTACAGATTATCAGCAGTATTTTATAGCCATAAAGATCTGACTGCTGAAGCTACTGCTTTTTCTTAGAAAATGTCAAATATAGCTAAGATTGATGTTGTCTGTGCTTTGTTTTAGAAATCTGGGCATTTTAACCACACTTTTTAGGGCGGATTAAAGTGTTATTTAGACTACATTTGACTACTGTGACTATTTTTCTTTTTTTCTTTCTTTAAATTTGACTATTTCAAGTGTTTTTAGACTAGAAATGAGCACTTTGACTGAGTATTTTAGACTAAATTTGACTACTTTCACTATTCCAGCCAAAATTGTTTATTAAACTATTTTTAGACAATAAAGTTGACTATATTAGCAATATTCTTAGATTATAGAAGTATGTTAGACTAAAATTTGACTACTTAAACTACTGCCAGGCAAAAATTTGATGACTTCACCTATTTTATACAAAATGTGACTATTTGAACTATTTTTAGACTTAATTGAACTACTTTATAGTCTGGTTAGACTAACTTGCAAATGTGAATTATCAATGAATTAATTAAAATGTTAAGAATCTACCTGAGCAAATGGAAGCATGTGCTTGGAAAAATCATGTGGCTCCCAGGCCAACTACTTTGACTATGTTCAGACTAAATGTGACAATGAAAGTACATAAATAGAAAATTCAGTTTTTTTTTTTAATTCATGTTAGTAGGAGATGGATTTGAAACAGCATTTAAAACTTCATGTTGGGGAATGAACTGGTATCACTTCATTTCAGGTCAGTAAATTCCTAAAAATTGCACAACAACTTTCCTGGAGAGAACGGTGTAACCTGGTAACAATTATAGGGATAATAGAAATAATAGAGAGCTATAATTAGTACTGTTGCATTTATTTCAGAGGAAGCTTCCACAAAATATATTTGCGCACTTTGCAAGACTAAACAGAATTTTTAGAAATGCAAATCATTTAAACACTTTAGAGAAATTCAGAGACGGGGCCTCTTTAACTCCTGGCTCCTGCTTACCAGGAAAACTCAGGAAATCTTATTCTCCATCTTGTCTCTTTGTCTTTTACTTTTGTTCTAATACTATCTAATCACTTTATTTGCACTTGGTGTAACTGAGGTTTCTTTGTTTGGTGACATGATAACACACCCTTGCACTGTTTGACCCTCAAATTCTCACTCTTCACCACTCACATCTTACATTTTCAGATTACATTCAGAGTGACAGTTGTTGTGTTGTTGTGTTTTTTTTTTTTTTACCTCTGTGTCCTGTAAAGTGTGTGCTTTGCTGAAGTTGACAGGGACGGGGCTGTCCCAGCTGTCTCTCTCACACAGCGGCTGGTAGAAGGCGGGGCTGATGAGCACGCTCCCGCCTTTGGCCATGGTGGACTCAGAAGGGGACAGCGGGTCGTCCAAAGGTGTCTTTGTCTGGGCTTTGACATTTTCCTTGCTCTTCTTCATACTCAGGTCCAGGGTGCCGTTTTCGTCCACCTCTATGAGCATGTCCTAAAGACAAATATGTTTAATCCTCAACACTTAATTGAATAAAACAACATGTTGTAGAGGGGTACAATAAACAAAATGTGCCTCGCATATCACGGCAGTGCGTGCTAACATATGAAAACAAATGAATCAGGGGATAAAAATAGACCCTATTTTCTAATTACACCAAAAGAAATGTAAATAAAACAGAACGATGTCTCATTAATATGACAGCAGCGATATGGTAAACTTGAACCCGGCAACATTTCTCTGTAAACATGAAAAATGACGTGAAACGCAGAGCAAACAAACAATGTATTTAAATAATACATACAGTGGTTATCTCACACCAGACAAAGTACCAAACTAAGCCAGCGTTAATTCTGCTGAACACAAAAAAATAATCACTGGTGTGTAGTTTTTCAGTGACAGCTGTGTCATCTGTTTTCTAGGACACACAACCAAGATGGCAGCTGGGGGGGGGGGATGCTGGTTTTAGGTCATCATTATTATAGCAAAAATTAAAAAGCTTAATGTGGCATAAGTTTCCCCGCTGACAGATGTGTTTGTCGTATCTGCGCTGAAACGCAATAGCATGATGATGACTTATGGCTGTTTTATGGTATTAAAAGTTTTACCTCATTAAATGCTGAAATCCTTTTCCATAAATGAAACCAATTATTCAACGCATATGTTTCATTAAACCCTATACATCATTATTTTTTTGTAACAAAGGAGAGCTTTTCAAATTAATTAAAGGGGATGATTTACATGAACACTGGATGTGGCTGTCCACTTTAATTATCCAGCCATTTGATGATGTGTGTACATAATCAAAATAACACCAGTGGAAAGAATTTTTGTGATTTATTTAGAGTTTAATGTTGTTTTTGGCTGCAACTAAAACTAAAAGTCAGGATTTTATTCTTTTTTTGCTATTATTGGTTAACTAATGATGTAATTTAATCATCTTGCTCGGTTAAATGAGTAAAATATGTTTGTATTCACACTTTAAAGGCCAGCTATTTGGTGTTTTTCTATAAATTTGACTATTGTAAGCATTTTTAGACTAAATTTGACAACTTTGAGCTTTTTTATCCTAAGATTGACCACTTTAACTATTTCAGACTAAAACTGACTACTTTACTTTTAGACTAAATTTGAGTATTTTTATACAAAATGTAACTACTTTATGTGAATTAGTTAGATTTTAATGTTATTAGCAACCAATAAAATACTAAAACTCAATTTATTTTTTGCTATTCTTTAATATTCTCTAAGGAGAGACCTTGGTATGGTATCAGTTTAACTCAGGTCAGTAAATTTCTAAAAATTACATCAATACATCCAGTTTCCTGGAAAGAACTTTGCAACTTGGTAACAATTATAGGGATAGCAGATATAATAGAGATTTAATTGGTTCTGTTGGATTTATTTCAGAGGAAATTTGCAAAAAAAAATGAGCCAAACTGAGTATTTTTATAGAAATGTTGACTATGTTTGGAGATTTATTTAGATTTTAATGTTATTAGTTCCAAATAAAAAAAAAAATAAATTGTTATTTTTTTGCTATTCTTTATTAAGTAATGAAGTAATTTAAGCATCTCAAATTATTAAATAACTAAAATCTGCTTGTTTTCACGCTTTAAAGGCCAGCAGTTTGGTGCTTTTTATCGTGTGATATCTCAACGTGTAATATATACATATGCAGATAAGTTAAAGCATATAACACTCTAAATATGGTCCCCTTTTTTTCAGACCTGAAAGCTGTTCTTTATTTTGTACGTCTCTCCAAGACAACTAAGCTGTAAATGAGAACAGATGATTAACTTGCTAACACTGTTTTATTCATTCAGTGGGCTGGTACCTGGTACAAGGCCACATTCTCGGCTCAACAAGCTGGGAGACAAGGATCTGTGCTGTGTAGGTGTGGAAACCTTGAATCATCTACAGTGCAGCGTGCACGTATGTAACCCACAGAATGTGATCAATATTAATCATGAAGTGAGTTTGGAAAAAAGCTGAACACAATGCACGCCGCGTTGGAGATAATAATGACAGCAGAAGAGGTTTTTGGATCGGCACACGTTTCCAAGAAGAGTTTGGATTTGGTGTGAATTAAACTTTTCAGATGTTAACTCCTTTAGCTGATTGGCTTAATCCAGTAAAATGCTTTTAAAGACTATCTGGTGTAGACACACAGCCTATGCTGGATCATATAACTAAGCAAAATATCCTCTGCCATCTGCAGCGGGCAAGATGCAGTTTCAGACAACAGTTCAGGGTTTTTACATGCCAGCTGATGTCGAAACAAAATACACGACCACATGTTTTATTAAAAAAATATGCGAGTAGTTGTAATTGGGAAAGAAGGCTGATTGTATTTCTTCTTTTGATGTGATTACACAAATTTTCATTTGTGTACATTAAAGCTTTATGGAGTGGAACCTCCTTGTTTTGCTGCCACCAGAGCGCCAAGCTCCCTTTGCCAAATTCTGTCTTTTGATGTCTTCCCTTTTTATACACAAATCAGAGTTCCTTTAAAATGACCACATTAAATACCTTTCCAAGTGGTCTAATTTGATTACCTTTGTGGAGGTTGCCAAGGGCCGGCCGGCGACAGCCTCCATGTTCTTCCGGTAGCGAGTGGAGAGGTTAAGGATGGCGGCGGTCGCTGCTGCGGCTTGGAGACCGTCTTCTTTTTTGAATTGACTCGGCGGGCTGTGCTGACCAGAGGTGGGCAAGCGGCCACCTGGAGCACCAAGGAAGCCAGGATACTGCTGAGGTGCTAAAAGACAAATAATTAGCGAATAATTTAGTTACTGAGACACCAGGTGTTCCGCCCAACTTAACAGCACATAAAAAACATGTTTGGAGTTGATATTTGTGTTTTTTAGCTAAAAATGCAACCATTAATCAATTATGAATTAATTATTATTAATCACCAGCAATTTTGATAATCAATTAATTGGTTTGAGTCTTTTTTTTTAATGGAAAAAAAGTCAAAATTCTCTTATTCCAGCTTCTTAAATGTCAATATTTTCTGGTTTCTTTAGTCCTAAACTGAATATCTTTGGGTTGTGGACAAAATAAGATATTTGAGAGCGTCATCATGGGCTTTAGGAAACATGGATTGACATTTTACACATTTTATAGACCATACAGCTCATTAATTAATCAAAATAATTGACAGATTAACTGAGAATGAAAATAATTGTTTGTTGCAGCCCCAGTTTTAGCAACAACCACTGACACAAAAAGACTGATACAATTCCTGTTAAGTGATAAACATGACATTTGCATGTAGATCTCTAATTGTTGTGGACGTTTATTAATTTTGTGGTCAGAACAAAGGCTCCATTCTTAAGACATGTGACAATTTATTCACCCTCAATACCTTGCAGGACTGAATAATAATTAAAATATTATCAAAATCACAATAAGTGTAGGATGGAAAATGTGTGACAAAACAGCATTATAATAAAGTCCTGTAGTGCTGCAGAGATTCTCTGGCCTACAAATCATGTTCTTTATATATAAGAAAATATGTTTTTTTAGTACAGAAGTTGGGAGTTGATATCTGCGGGTTTTAGCAACAACTAGTGATACAAAAAGATAGATGCTATCTTTAAAAAGTGACAAACATGACATTTGCTTGTTGGTCTCTCATTGCTGAGGAATAATATTAATTTGTGGCCAGAACAACAGCTCCATATTTAAAACATGGGACAATTTATTCACCTTCAGTACCTTGTATGGCTGCACAGCCAATTGAAATATTATTGAAATCACAACGGGGACAAGTTCAACATTAAAATTGCAGAAGTTGCTTTTTTTTAGCCGTTTGTGTGACAAACAGCATTACATTAAAGTTCTGTAGTGCTTCAGAGCTGCCCCGGCCTGCAAATCTTGTTCTTTAGATGTAATAAAATATGTTTGTTTGGTACACACAACAACAAATTCACTTTCAACAAAGTCACATTATTATGATTTTATGAGATTTTTTTTCAGCTAAAATGAAAAATGTGATGCAAAAATAATCATTCCCATTAATTGTGAATCGTATCTCAATCACAATATCTGTCAAAATAATTGCAGTATTATAATTTTATTATATCTTGGAGCCCTAATAGCTTGCATCAAATGCAAGAGACTTACAGTCAGGGAAATGTGACATTTCCTGGTCCTGGTTGGTCCCCATCAGAGGCTGTTTCCCGAAGACCTGTGCATCAAAGCTGGCATAATCAAAGCGGATTCTGCTGTACTTGTCCATGTCTTTTGTGAGGCTCGTTTGCAAGGCTGCTACTGGATGAGAGAGCCTGTAGTTCAACTGGTTCATCTCGAACTTCTTTATTAAGCCCATGGCTCTACAAGGAGACAGATTGGGGAAGAAAAAAGACTTTATTTTATTGTGCAAAACTGGTGAAATACCAAGTGCCCAACAAGCTGATATTAAGCAGTTAAGTATAGACATTGTTTTAAAGCATTCAGGGATGCCAGTGCTTTTGTACACATAGAGTCTGGGATCTGATGTGTGTTGTAGATCCACAGCCAGGTTGCCAGACTAATTAATATAGTAGGAGTGGGCATCCTGCCCATGATATATCCACAGGGAACAAAGAGTTCTGCTCTTTTATCATCTCTAATAGAGAGGAACTCACAGGACCAGTAACCGTTGCTTATGTCTGCTTGGAAAGCTCGAAATAGACTGTGTGTTCTGCTGGGATCAGTGAATAAAAATATCCCACACGCTCCTCAACAATAATAGTGTTTATCACTTTTTTGCATAACCTCAGTTACGCTTTTACAACTTCAGTCCACTACAGAGCAGCTGAATATGATTTCTGGATGCCGGTTTTATTTTTTAATTATTTTCCTGCACATGTGACCACAGTGAAAATCCTCAATGCTATCTGGCAGCGTACCTGGGTGAGCGGTCAGGTGTTTGTCTGCATTTCAGGCTCTCGTCCTGAGGTTTGGAGACCTTCACTGCAGCAGCGATGGGGCAGCCTGAGAGACTGGCCGGGGGGGGGGAAATCAAACACATTAGACTAACACTGTAACTCATCTATGAACAGGGTGTACATTTTCTAATGGCTTTCTCTGGTGGATGTACCTCCGGTGGGTGCTACGGTTGCTGTTGACATGGCCTCTTCCTGTGCACCCGGGTGTAGGGCACTTCAGGACATTCTCGTGCATGGCCAGGACTGAGGGGAAGGGGACACAGAGAGGAGATAAGCTCAGAAAGAGACCCATAATTCAACATGTAAGACATAATCAAGCTTAAAGATTATAAGATGGTAAATATGCTGTGGATTTTTGGAAATAAAACAAAATTTTCAGACGTTAAATGGTGTTTTATGTAACTCGTTGGTGCATTAGTGCCTATAGAGCAAAGATCCTACAGAGACAGAAGCAGGAGAAAAAAGCAAAAGGCTTTCTCATTGTGAGGAATGCTGTAATGTGGCTGAAATGTAAATAGCTTAGTGCAAAGAGGAGCGTAACAAGACAGCTGATTATATTCTTCAAAACAAACGCGTCGTTAAAGGTCCGCTCTGTATCCTTAGAAACTTCTTCTCTGTACATATTCTCCAATTAGTTTGTTGGAGTTGTCTATTTATTTTTGAATGCTGCGTTAGCTAGCCCTTTGATTTGCAAATACTGCCTCCAGTCTAAGAGCACGCGCGTTTTTGAAAAAGTTAATTACTTTTTCTGTTCCTTTTGTAACATTACTGTTTAATGTTGAATGTTTGTTGAGTTATATTGAAATGACTTAACAATCGCCAATGTGAGGGAAGGAAAAAAAGAATTCAATATAACACTACGAGAAGGAGAGAGGGGGAGAAAATCCTTTAAATTTATTTGAAAAGTTTCATCTTTGAATTGAACTAAATGTATAAGCAGGTCTTTCTTGTCTTTGGGTACTCGCTAAGAGGATTTCAATTACTGTGACTGATTGTAAATCCCAAAACTGGCAGTTTTTTAGTATAAATTGCTCATTATACAGCATTTATACACAGAAGTGCTCATGTGACTTACTCTCTGGAGGAACTCGGACTTTATGAGGACACCCAGACAAACTCCTGTGATGAGGGTACAGGCCAGTCACGTGACCGGTGCCATCGCAGCCAGGGGTTGGACACTTAATATCCTTTTTATCTGTACGTGGAGAATCTGCAGACACAGGAAAACAAGATTTCATAATAAATAAATATTTAAAAAAAACCACTGTACTGCTAGCAAAGCCCTTCTTTCTTCATGTGTAGGGATGCACCCGAATCTTAATAAAAGCACAAATAAACAAAATAATGCAATGGAAATAGATATTTCTTCTGTCTGAAGTTGTTCAGTATTATTTGAAAAAAGTCTGCTCCATTATTATAAAAAAAAATCAATAACTGATTTAATGCACCAGGATTATTTCCTATTCTTTTGATTTATCAAGCATTTTTGTCTGTGTATGATTTTTCAATATTCCCAAGTTAAAGGGGAAGTGGTGGTGGTGGACTTCAGACAGTTCATAAAACCTAGTTTAGCTAAAAATAAAAAGAAAGACAGAAAGATGAAACGTACATGAAAATGTGGAAACATATCTCATAATTAATTATAATTAAATACTAAAAACATTTTGATGCTTTGCAGGTAGAACAGTTGCATTGCCAATAATTTTTTAGGTTAGAAAATACAACATTTGCCCGACTTAACTTCCAGTATAAACCACACCCACTTCTGGTCCTTTATCCGAATACAGATACAGAAACAGGGAAAGATAATGACATCCCTGTGCGCCTCCATTTATGTGTCTTCTATCAAGAAATGTAGAAATAAGTGAAATATACAAATAACACACTTGTCTCTCCTGTATGCTGGGGTCAACAGATTGAAATATCATGCAAAGCTAGATACTTTTTTCACAAAATGCATCTATTAATCTGTCATTTTAGTTAAGGCTGCAGTTCAACACAGAGCATTCACTTCTTAATGCCCATCCATCGAAAGATTACATCTAGGATTACACATTTAGCTGCAGTCATTTGAAGAATCAGAGGGAAACATGAGAGGTACTTTAGGAGGATTTAAGACTTATGGTCATGGTTAAATATCCAGTTGATTCCTATCAAAATCCAATATTCTGAGTAGTAGCAATTCCATCAGAAATTTTGTTCTTCTTTATTTTAGTCTGTTTATTTATTACTTCACTTGTTGCCAAAATGTTTTTAGTACTTAAGAGGATTTCCTCCCTCTGATTTCCCCTCCGTATGTGTATGCTTCTTTTATTCCTTTTAATGTTTTTTTTTAAGCGTCCAATCATCCAAATCGCAAGTGGTCTGTCTAAATTTATGCTGCATGAAGGTACATTTGCAAAAACTGCTTGTTCCCATATTGATACTGCTATGAACACAGTGAGCAACAAAAGGTATTTTAGACCCACCTAAAAAAAAATCAGTATCAGTTTAAGTGTACACTATATGTAGAATATTTTCAGCACTTTAGCCTTCTCTGATGGCTGAGCCGCTGTTAAGTAAGCCAAATATTGCTCTCCCTCGCTCAACCAAGCTCCATTAGCAAAAATAGTAATGTTACCTCAAACAGCACAGGAGCGCCTGCTCTACCGCTGCCTCTATCTGTTAGTTTGTTTGCGTTATTGTGTGACTTTGGTGAATCCCACAATGACACAAACAGCAAAGTAAAATCACTTATTTTGCCACTGGAGTCTGGTTGTTTTTGAGAGCGATATTTGATGATGGCAAAACTGTGAAACTGTTCTAAACAAAAAAAATCAATGTGAGTGCATCAGTATACACTATGTATACTGATGCACTCACATTGATTTTTTTTGTCAGTGGCTAAAATTTGTTTTGCTGCTCACCCTGTCCGCAGCAGTACATTGCTTAGCTTCCTACACCAGTGCCTCTGCTTCTACAAACTCATGCCAGCATCTACTGTAGATAATACACTGACTACGGATAAGTACTTCATTAAATCCCACCTCAGATAATCCAAACTATCCCTTCAGACTTATTTTACATCTCTATTGTTACCTTTTCCTCCGTGGTAGTTGAGTCTGCTGTCCATGTCCATCATCCTCTGGTGCCTTCTCTCATTAGTCATCTGCTCCATGAGGAAGCGGTCCATCTCCCTGTAGGCGTGATGTAGGACCTGTCTTTGCTCTGTCTGCAGAGCTATGGCCTGCTCCAACAGGCTGAAGTTCACCCGTCCTCGGCTCATCTCCAGGCCTCTCTCGTGGAGGCCCAGAGCCCAGCCATCCAGCCGAGGAGGCCTCTCCGCCTCCACCTCCCCGTCACTGTCCTCCTCTGCGTGGAGCGGCCTGTATCTTAGAGCCTCAGCCTGAAAAATACTCGCCCTGCCCATCAGACCACCCAACTCTGGCTGAGGTTCTTCTTTCATGTGGCCGTTCCTGGCTGAAAGGTCTTCTGACGCTCTGGAGGGGCTGCAGCCTGAGCCGTTCACCTTGGCGGACAGAGACAGAGGCTCCCACTCTGTCTCCCTCATGTCTTCATACGGACTGTGTGGCGAGGATGTGCCGCTCATCCTGTCTTGACTTTGGTCTTCTTCTTCATTATTAAGGAGCTCCTCATCGTCTTCATCCATCAGACGCTCAGATGTGTCTGGCTCACACTGCGGGGAGCCATTAGATGTAACCTCTGACCATCCCAGAGAATCACTGGACTTTGCCACCGCGTCATAGAAGCCATTTTTGTTGGCAACTCCATTGATTGCACTTAAGTTTCCATCTAAAACAACAAGAAAACATTTATTATTCTCTGTGTTTTCAAGACTTGACCAAACGTGTTCTTTTGTGACCCCTCTGTGACATCCAGGATAAGAATTGTATGTCCTCGATAATCTTCTCCAAATCCTTTAAAGGTTTTACATTTTCTGTCACTTTTTTACAAATAATATCTTGAGAAAAACATGTTTTTTAAAACCTTCAAGAGGATTAATAAGAACACGTTGCAGTAGAAATGATAATCAAAAGGTTGTGAGATTTTTGAGCCCTTCTAGTATATTTTCGATAACATATATGACCCTTCTGTCTGCTAGTTGAACATGAAACCTGAAGATGAGAAACACAGTTTCTTCTCCAATATAGATTTAGGACACGATTATGGAGGGATTAACTGTGTGGTGGACACCGAAAATCAGTTTTTAATTAGTTATGAGTATTTTTAAGTGCAAGCTAAGCAGGAACATGTTGTCATCTGCACAAAAACTGATTTAAAAACACATAATTGTTGTTTCTAGGGAGGAGAACAGGGAAAGTGAAGAGGATTCCTAAAAACACAGATGGAGGAAACCACAAACATGGAGATAAAAGAGAGAAATCTCTGTGAGCTGCTGCTGTCTGTGTGGCAGAACGTAGTTTAGGAGACGCCAACCATACACCTCAGTCAAAAAACTGACAATAATTTTTGTTACCAAAAAAAATAAGCAATAACAGCACAACAGCTCACAGTGCCCACAGAAATGAGTGTCTTGCTCAGCAAGCACGACCCAAAATTGCTGAAAAATACAAGTAATTAGATTAAGTTTGATAAGAATTTGTTTTGTTTTAATTGTCCTGCCATTTCTGAAGAAAAAGTGGTTGAAAAACTGCTTAAGGATGAAATGAAAATCAGGAACTGAGTGACTTCTTTCTTTTATTTACTTGTAGTTTCTTAAGAAAATAGTGGTTGAAAAAGTGCTCAAATATAAAACAAAAACCCGAGTTGCCACAGTTCCCGTGCTGCCTTAAAAATCTGAGTTGACTGAACTTAGGTTAATAATCAGTTTAAAAGTGAAGTGATTTGAAAATAAAACCAAGAAAAAGTTGAATTATCTTGGGGTTAATGAAAAATTATATATTTATTTTAAACAGAAAAGGTTAGTTGATTCCACTAAATTTCTGTATGATGTTTTATTGTGTAAAAGCAAATTTAAAAGAAGAAAAAATAGTTTGAATTGCTTTTTCTTTCTCCTTTTTACTTTGTATATTTATATATTTAAGTATTTTTTAAAAAGTAAGTAGTTATGTGGATATTGCCCAGTAACTTTTTTTTAAATGTCCTTTTAAAAGTGGAGTGCGACTCTGTCTGACAACCTGTGGCTGGTGCTTTTGGCTCATTGTTTGTTTTTTCTTTATCAAAGTTTCTCTGTATTGTTTCCTTGCCATACACCATTGAATGTCAAACTTCCATTACTGCCTGCATTAAAGGCAATAAAATTTTGAATCTAAATCTGATAATCGCATTTAAAAAAAAAAAAAAAGAACAACAGATCATTAAACTGCAAGATGCTGCAGGAAAAGATTAGCAAATCATTTTTTTTTAGTGTTTTATCAAATAATATATATGTATTTTATATATATGATAAATGTAGCACCATTATTGCAGATTAATAAAATATATATATGCATTTCTTCTTAAATTTTGCGCTCATTTCATTAAATCTCTTTTCTCCAGCTTATTGTGCTGAGTGCTCTCAATAATTTAATTTGCATTGACCTTTTGCCATCTATCTGTTAGTATAAATCCAGAAATCCCACTCACACACACAGAAAGCCAGAAGACTGTGCGAAGCCTTAAATGCACTGAAAGTCTGATTGGCGGAACAGACAAAGAGGGTTAGAGTTATCCCCCAAAATGCATCTGAAACAACACTTTATTAACACCACTGATTATATGAAGTCATGGTCAGTGATTAACAATGGAAAGCTATCATCTGGATTGATTCAACAAAATCTCCCTTGATCCTCCAAAACCATGCAAACTTATGCTCGATTAAGGCTCTTTGGACCGCGGGCCTCGATCCTCTTAAGTGGCCGGACGTCAGAAGCAAAAGTGGAATTCGATAAGTTGAGGAGATAGAGAGAGATGGATTGTGAGAATCAGATCACACACACTGTCAGGCATTATCAGACAGCTACCACTTATTAATGGGGCTTAATCCTCACAAAAAGAGCTTTAACATAAATTACGTGGCGCTAATAAAAAGACAAACTGTTTTTTGTAAATATGTGATTTTGCACATTATTAAAAG
This sequence comes from Lutjanus erythropterus, assembly GCF_056507025.1. Classification (NCBI taxonomy): domain Eukaryota; kingdom Metazoa; phylum Chordata; class Actinopteri; order Lutjaniformes; family Lutjanidae; genus Lutjanus; species Lutjanus erythropterus. Next base: position 14,753,197 of record NC_139328.1, read on the forward strand.
CGGTGGAATTTGACATGTCTGCGGTTTCATATGCGTTGTGCTCAGACAGTGTGTTACAATCAGTTCCCCACTGTGGAATATATTGGAAAAGAGGTGTCTAAAGACAAACCCTGTTGAATGAAAAAAAAAAATTAAAGCCAGTTACACGTATTTACATTTATGAGGCAAGCAACAAGGGTTTTGTTTTTCATCCAGATGGACTCCCCGGCCTGACACAGCCGCATACAGTCAGACAAGCACACAGACGTATACACACAGACACACACACACAGACATACACACACACACACACACACACACACACACATACAAACACAGAGACACAGAAGTGCAGTGAAAAAAGGAAAGAGATGGAGGAAAAAAACTTGGATCCCTGCGGTGGTTTGTGTGTTGGAACAGGTGAACAGTTTGTACTCCAGAATAGCCATTACCAGCACTCTGCAGCAGGGCTGCAGTTGGCTGGAGTTGAACGCAGTGTGGCTCGACCAAACGAGAGGCTTATTTTTCTCCCTTTTTGTTAAAATGCAGATATGACCAGCTTCCCACTGCAAAAATTCTTACTGCCTCCAGTCCACTTTTCCAATTTTTTGTTTTTCCACAGAAAATAGCCCCCCGAATCTGACAATAAGAGCAAAATATGTTCTGAAATTGTTTATCAATATCCACGTTCTCTCTCTCTCTTTTATTCCTGGCAGTATTTTGTTTTGTTTTAAAGCGAGTCCGCTGAATATCAGGTTCAAATAAGGCAAATATACGACAGTCAATCAGTGCTGGATGATTAAAAGAAAAAGTATCTAGAATACACAACAACAAAAGGAAAAAACTGATGATGCACAGTGAATTACTTAGATAATTGTAATGTAATATGAACCTAGGAAACAAATAAATTCCATTTCCAATGAATCCACACAATTCAGTGAGCTACTCTCCTGGTCCATTTAACTACACACATGTGTACTATAATGAGCTGTAGACATTATGCCTAATTATGTATTAGACTGTGTTAGAGGGCCTAACAAAAGCTTTTGAAAGGGACAATTACGTTTGTTGCTTAGTTACATCGTTAAAAATATACCAAATCAGTGCAGATTATAGTGGGCGAGAATGCACATGTACACCGCGAGCATTGTTGCCAAAATGCACAAAATTCAATTCATTAGGAAAAAAGAAAACATTTTCGCTCCTGAAAAGGACAGTGGCATAAGTGAAAATAAACATTTTTTAACTGTTGTTGGTGAAATGTTCCTGTGGTTTAGTAAAAATAAAACATGAAACATCAGCCAAGCAATGTTGACACCTCATTTGTTTTTCCACAATAGACGACTTCAATAAAAATTCAGTTTAAAAGAATGGAGGAAGTTTAATTTAAATCAAAGTGAGCCGGTGCACTCCTCCCATTCAGTGTCTCATTCTATGGATTCAATGGGTTTGGACTGGCTATTGAAAAAGGACAGATGAGGGGTCTGAAATCTGGCCTCATCAAAAGAGGCTAAAGCCACGCCAGAAATATCATGGCAGATCAGCTGTCAAAACTTCAATTTGTGGACGTGAGACACAACTAATGTGGACCCAGCAGTGTAGTCTTTCACTTCCACTGCACAATGACTGCGGCTGCTGGCTGATGGCAGAGGGAGGGAAATATGAATGCAACAGATGGGATTTTAAAATTCAGCGTCAATTGTTCATCAAAACAGACAAAACAACAGGACATCTGTTTACCTGCTGGAGTGTCAATGTTCCTCAGCTCTTCTTTGTCCTGTGGCGGTGCCAGGTCCTCGCTCTCCTCTTCACATGCCTCGCTGGGGCTGTAGTGGCGGGGCTTCATCAGCAGGGACTTTCTCTTGTTGACGGGGGCGCCCTGCACCCCTTCCTGAGCACTCCTCTTCCTCGCCATGGACCCATATGGGCTGAACGGACAAAAAGCACAGCAGGGTCAACAAAGGCCTCAGTTTGGCTCGTTTTAAAGTAGAGCACGACTGATATATTAGTCGGCCGATATATGTAGGCCTGATATGGGACGATCACATATATATCAGTATTGGGTATGTGCTTTCTGTTACATACCCATATTAAAAGTATTTTTACAGAACATATAATGCAGGAAACGCTGCCTTAGCAGAACGAGGAATATTTACGAGGACAAGAGAAGCTCCCTGGCAGATGTAAAGGCTCAGAAACAATGTTTCTTGTTTTATACCCTTCCTGTTTCATAATTCACTTGGAGCATTAAAATATTCAGCACCTGACTGACACTGAACAGTACTGATGTTTATTTAGCTCTTTCATTTTATATTTATTTGTTTATTTCTAAAATTGGTTGACAATTATTTACTCTGTTAAGAATATTTAACTTAAATATTCTTAAATATTTAACTTAAAGCTTCTACACAGACTCTTTAACTGTTTATGAAACAGTCCCAGTTTAATACTGATGCTTGTTTATAACCTACATAAGCATATGAGACCATCCGCAAGAAGACAGCCTGTTCTATATAGTTATTCTTAATGCCTGCCACCGGGTCCAATTCTCCTTCAAATCCGATGACATGTGCCTGAGTTTATATTTTCTCATCCAAAGTCACAGTGAGTAGTATGTTAGCCAGTTAAAATGAATCAGGGGGAGATTTTTATATACATTATTTTATTTTTGACATTATATTTTGCGATTATTACAGCGGAAACACTTCCACTTTTGTCCACAGGGGGCTTCAAAATGACAGATCCTTGTAGTAGCTTTAAATATTCTTTAAGGAAGTTATTTGTTTCAAGAAAGCAGTCTTCTGAGAACCTTTGCATAGTCACATCAATGCACAATATACATGCGAATGGTCTATTTTCACTTCAGCTATTGGCACCCATACTGGTAACCGGTGAATTCCCCCCTGTCTAAAATCAGTATCGATACTGGTCTCAAAAATCCCATGTCAGTCGAGCTCTATTCTAAATCTCCAGCTATCAAAATCTGAGACTCTTTTTTGATGAAGTTAAATACTTGTAACATGATCTGGGAAGAAGATATTTTCTTTTTCGCATGAAGATGAAAAAGATGACAAAATCTCACCTGTGAGTCTCAGAGATGCAGTCGACCAGCCCTGTGAAATAAAGGCCAAAAAAGAACAGATAAAAAGTCATGTTTACATTTCCACTACAGTGGCACAACATCTGTCGACATATTCATCTTCAAAGGTTCGAGGCGGCAACTCCCTACTTTTCGGCTAATGAAATTTTTACGATGTCCCGTAAATATTTGTTTTGTAGATAATGTTTTAGGGATGACACCACCTGGGTTAATACTGCCTCACACAGCCTTTCACCACAGATTCGATTGTCTTTTACAATGCCATCGGGTATAATCAGCACAAGGATGGAGAAGTGGTCTCTTCATTGATCTGAAAAGCTTTTCATTCACTCTGCTCATTCTCTGGGACACCAACGGTAGCTCATCCTTTGACAGCATTGACAACATGATCTAAAAGGGTAAATCAATTTTCCCAGAGGCCTGCGTGAATCTCATTCACAAGTTCTGCCCCTACTCCCATGAAGCACAACCAATAATAACACTTTTCATGAATTTCCCCAGATGTAGTAATAGCTCCGGTGTGCACAGGCAGGCCTCAGAGGCCCTGAACACTTGCATAATGACATATCCAGTCTAGAGGTTTTCAATCACACACTATATACACACTCCTTAACTAATTTGAGCCAGTGTTCCAATTTAATGAAGTTATTCCCCTCTGAATAATGAAATGGCAGTGCAGTGCTCTTCAGACCAGTAAGATAATACATAAAATTGACAGTTATAAAGTTGGATTGTTGAACTGATAGCCCTAAACCATGGCGATAAGTGGAATATGTGTGTGTGTGCATGCATGTGCGTTTAGTTAAAAGCTGTACTCACCTGTGCTACTGTTACATGTTTTCAGGGTTTGCTCCTCACCTTCAGAATCCATCTGTAAATAAAACATGCAATGTACAGATGAGCCACTAAAACAGACAGATGGTATTATATTCATCATTTTAAGGCATTTCCTTTATTTGAAGTAGGGGCTGTGACAATATCAGATTTTCACTGCATGATTATCGCAGCCAAAATAACTCACGATAAAGATATTATTTGCATTACCTGTAGTCAAATCATTTTTATTGTTCTTTATTGTGTACTTTGTCTCTTTTTGACAAATGAATTACACTCAGAATAACAGTGTTGGAGATGTTGGAGATGAAGAGAGTCTATAGCTGCACAAAAAGTGTCATTACATTTAACAGATAGTGAAAAGGCAACCAGAGGATAGATAAACAAAAGATCTATACAGTGTAATAATATTATCATACATGTTTTACACTGTGAAAATGGAAAAGCTGAGAAAAAGCAAAATTGCAAAGCAACTTACTTCAATCGATTTTAGAGTTGGAGAGACTCCTAAGTTTTGAAAAAGTTTTACCAATTAATAATGTTTTGCTAAGATAATTAGCATTTCCTCTTTAGATAAAATTGAATTTTTGAGTTTTAGAAACCCAAAAACTCAAATAATGTGCAATCTGGTTCACAGCTCACTGTGAAGAATTTTTGAAATACAATTTTTTGGGGAAAAATTCCAGTCATATTCTTTTTACTTTGTTTATTGTGTGTTTAGTCTCTTTTTTGGTAAATAAATTACACTCAACATACAAGTGTAAGGAGGTGGAGAAAGAGTATGTGACCATAACCGTGTAAGAGCGTACAAAAAGTGCATTTACACTTAATGGATCGTGAAAAGGCAACCAGATGATGGATAAACAAAAGATCCACATTGTCTAGGCATATTATCATATATGTATTATTAACATCGCATCAATATTTCATTCTTTAAACATCACGGTTGTCGACAGTACTGGTATATTGTGAGACCCCCTAATCTGAAACACAAAAAGGCTTTAACACTTTATAGATTATTGGTGATTTCTGTCAGCCAGCCGGAGAACAGCGAGCCTTAAAATCAATTTGTGTGCACAACAACATCACAAAGAGCTTCTAAAACATCAGTAATATGCAAACACATAAAGTATGATGTTAGAGGGAAAAAAGTTTCAAAGGTGAGTAAAAATGTAATGACACTAAATAATGACATTAAAGTACGGACAGCACCTCACTGTGTGTGTTTAGACAAAAATAGTTGCTAAAATCCATCCACTCTCGCTGGCTGTTGCTTGTGGGCCCCAAATAAAACCTATTAAACATAATTATTCCAGGCTGATGGTGGCGTATAGTGGTCACAGGCCAGTGAAATCTGTGAGTCATAGGATATGCTGTTACTTTTCCCTGGTAATGGGAAACATGACTCCTCTCTCTCGTTTGCTGTTGTGATTGAAGGCACTGACCTGTCATACATTTATAATAGGGGAGCAGGTGTGGCAGTGATGGACCTTAATTTCCTTTAATAAACCTTTTATGTGCCACACTCTTAATGCCACGCCGGGCCCTCAGAGGTCCTGCTCATAATAGGTTCATTACTTTTGATTACTACAGCCTATTGAGACAAACAACTCCCAAACACTATAGATTACATTCTGTAAAAACGAATGTACCTCATTAGTTTGTAACACTTTTCCACACAGACATGCTTCAACATTTTGTGTAAATTTGTTGCTCTGAAAGGCAAAATGTTGCTCTTACATGCTGCAACCCTGAGATTGTAACATGGACATTAATCAAAGTTCAAATGATGTTATCAGTGTACCAAAATATCACCAATGACTCACAGACGTTTATTACCAGGCTGTTTTTTTAAATATTATTTGGCATTTTAGAAGTGCCCTGCTTATGTAAATCTTTTTAAAAAATTATTAAACTTGTTATACTTTCAAAAGATGTTTTACTATTTTGTATTTTTTCTCTCTAGATCAATTAAGAATAATATGTTTGTAAAACTGAAAGCACATTATAATTTAATAATAAACCTCAGTGATACAGGAATCACCTAATAGTGAGTAATGGATCCAAAACCTCAGTTTAGAGCCAGGATCCAGTATCCAGCTTCAGTCTGAGTTTGACAAGCAGACTGAAACCTTTCCTTTGTTAGCACTGCGTTTTAAAGTGCATCACATGTGCCTTTCTGACATAATTATGACCAAAACGGATTTTGACAAAGCAGAGGCTACTGTATCTCTAATTCACATAACGAGGAGTGACAAGTAACAAGACAACAGGAAGGCCTCCCATCCCTCCGTAGATGCTCTGGTGGACTAACAGGTAGTCCTGGCATGGCAACAACACAGACAAACATGTGACGCTGAGTGTTTACAAAAGCAGAACAAATAGATGCATTCAGGGTCAAACGGGACCTTTTATTTCACATTCCCTACAAAATCTGTCCGTATTATTTACAATTTCATAATTATTATTATTATATTATCATTCTTTTGGTCAGTGTATCATTTCTTATTAATACAGAGGGCTATATGGTGCAGATTAATGTAAAAATTCAGTCATGGATATATGAAAGTGGAATGGTAACTCTTTAACTCCCTGTATTTAGCCTTTGTAATTATGTATACAGCATACACATTTAATAAATGACATGTTTAATTGAAATTAAACATTATAATGTATTTATAAACAGCTATAAGAATTTATGCATTATTTGCCATCAACTGTAATTGACTATAACTGTTTGTAACATATATAATGTAGCTGTAAGCAGATATAAGTATTTATTCCTGTATTTGACAACAACTATAACTGTTTATATTATACCACTATTATACCATTTTAATGTAGTGTAGCAGATGTATGTGTCCATTAATGCATTTGTCAACAACTATAACTGTTAATAACATATTATGACGTAGTTATAAGAAGATATAGCTGTTTCTTAATATAGTTGTCAAAAATAACTCTTTATAACAAATTATAATGCAGTTATAAACAGATATAAGTGTTTATTAATGTATTTGTCAACAACTATAGTCCTCCTGTAGGCACACATGAGTGGAGGCTAGTTTAAAAACAGATACTGAATGATAATATGGTAAAGAACAGTTATAATGATATAAAATAAGAAATTATAATTGGTGGCACACATTGTGTACTTACACTTAGAATATCCTGATACATTTTTACTACTACATTATAGTGTGTTATATTGTAGTTTTTTAAAAAATTGTCATTGTTGTTGGCAAGTTCATTTATCAGCACTTTTGGTTTCTTTTCCACATTTAACTCCCATGTATCATGATTTGTTTGTTTGTATGTTATTGTGTTCTTTGTGTGTATAACAAGCTGCTCAAACCAACTGTCTTTGGTGGGACTGATAAAGTTGTGTTGTACTGTATTATAAACCATTTATTAAATTTTTACATACTGCTTAGAAACTTAAACAGACTTAAAGTGTTACCAGTGGCATTTTACATTTTCTTTTTTCTTTTCTTGGTCCTGTGTAATAATCCATATAATAACTTGGTGAATAACAGTGTAAATAAAGAACAATACCAGAGTGTATTTTAAGTGTTCTTCAGTGATTTTGCACAGTCTATCAGTTTCCATCTACATTCCTTTTCCTCGGCTATCTCGGCCTGCTCTCTGGCATTATATTTTTGTAAAGTTGCCAATTACTGACGTAAAATGCTGTATAGAGACAACTGGGATTGTCGCAGGATCACATTTCTAAGCCCAAGTCAACACACAGAAATATCATAAGGCCACTAAGTAAAGTGCTTTAGCTGTAAAAAAAGCAAAGATTCCATTCATTTCTATATTTTCAAACTCAGGTACCTTTGAAGGGAAACTGATTACAGTGAACATTATGCCTGCTTTAACAGATCTCTCTAAACCTTCTGTTATGGTTTCAAAGGAAGTTTTATCAGGTACAGATGCAGCTGAGACGACCTGACAACTAAAGCCAACCACTTACTTTAGAGAAAGCTGACTCAGCAACACCTTTTTAAGAGTATGTTATCTGCCAGCCTCCCACAGCTCTGCATAAGTAAAAACCAATCTGAGTTTGTGATCACTGTGGTCAAACAAGCAGCGACACTCCACCACTTTAGTGCGCTACTTATCGAAAACACTGTTACACAATCATTTATCCCCGGAGACTTTTTGTCCCTAACAAAAGTTATTTTCACTTCAGATTATTTTACCTTTGACTGCAGTTTTCCGAGCGCTCTGTAGGATAAGATGCCAGATCCGCACTGTCCACCCTGGTTGATGCTTTCACACTTGTTATCTCTCAGGAGATGATTGTGTAATTCATTATCTAGAACAGAAAAAACACAAGACACACGTATATTTAAAGAATTTGCAACTTGTTTGCCATATTACGCTTTCGTAATCTAGAGACAAGGAAGTGAACATGCAGTCAGAAAGAGGTGGAAAGAGCACATTAATACCTCACATGGAATAAGGAGCACGATGCAAATTGATTGCTTGACAGAGATCAAATTGCTTGCTTCTAATTAATACAAAACATCCAAGAGGGAAAACAAGGATGAACACAATGAGTACATTAAGCCTCTTCACTTCACAGATCTTATTATGGAATTATTTATTTCTGTTAGCTTTGAAAAAACAAAAAAAAAAACACAACATCTTCTTAATTATAGCTCACAGAGCGCTTCCCCCAGAAAAACAAAACTGGGGGGAAAAAAGAAGGAGGGGGAGGCGGGCGGTGGGTTGAGGGAGGGTTATTCACTCAGTTTCATTAGCATATGAAAAAAAAAGACTCACTACTATTTGAGCTGGTTCGTCATCTGCTGAATCATATTTATGCACCCCCCGCCCCAACCTCATACACACACACACGCACACCCCAAGTCCAACACAAATACTGCTTCTCAGAGGACTGTTTCCCCGCGTCTAGGGCAGATTTCTCAGGGGGAAAAGGAGGCAGCCTGATGCTTAGGGGTCTATGAGATTTTCTATGTGTTAATCTGGCTGCTAGCTGTCCTTGAGCCCAGCCCATTCCCCCCTAACCCCATCTGCTAGCATTCCCACCACAGAGGAGAGAATGGGCTGCGACTGGGGGTAGAAAAAGGGGAGAGAGACCTTCCCAGTCCAGCAATCATGAATAACCATTGCCTCTCGCACCATTATCAGAAAGGCTGGGTCCAAGCTGAGATGGTGGAGAGTGGAGGAAATATGTGTAAAACACCCCGCGACGCTCCTCCTGACATTACTCTAACCACACTCTCGCTATTTTGTTGTAAGTGATGCTATTATGATTATTTTCATATAATGCCTTATTAATACCATGCAGCTGCTGTGGATATTCATCACTGACCTTGAGTCTTTGTGTCCCCTTGTTCCCAGCTTATCCGTGCACTTGGGACGCTCTCATGTAATTAACACAGACATTATTGTGATGGAGTAAAAAAAAAAAAAAAAAAAAGAAAAAAAAAAAAAGAAAAACTCTGGTACTGTGCTGATACCTCATCTTGGAACCAATAAACCAGGCCCGGAGTAGCAAAGTAAGATTCTGGAGACCATAAAATTAATTACATTATTTACATTTCCTTTAGATAGGAGGGGGGGTACAGGCGAGATGATAGAGGCAAATGAGATTACACAAAATAAGATTTCAAAATGTCAGTGCTGCACACTCAACCAACCAACTGTTATGATTAGATTACTCTTTTAATATAATTACTGTCTGTGTGGAAACAATGCATACATAAAAAACAGAAGCCGCCGCGTCTTAACTGATTCCCATCCCTTTTCTCCACGAGGAGCCGTCTTCTCTTAACCTTTCTTCAACAGTATCATTTTGAATTATAGGGAACGGATGGGTGCTCTGTGCAAGGTCACTGTCTGGGGTGTACTCAACCCACCCCCACCTCCACCTCCACGCACACACATGCAACCCCCCCCCCCTCCTTGTTTTTGTTTCCTCTTCCAGAAGCACACTGAGTGAAGGGTTAAAACTGGAATGGATTTAATTATGGAATGAATGGAATTATAATGCGCCTGCAGCAAGTTTTCCTCCTTATTTATTAAAGCAGCTGATGGGCCAGGTTTGATGAGCCACTTCTGGCATAATTGAGTCATCACACAAAGAGGGTTCCTCGCATTCAGAGTGGTTTTATCAGCAGCAAACAGACCTGATTACTGGCAATTACACTCTGATCTAGGGGAAGGAGAAAAAAAGGGTAAATGTGCGGGGTAACTTCTGTGTTTATAGTTTACCCCGGGAATAATTTTCACATTAATTTTACATGCTAAGTGTTTTCTGTTTATGTATAATAAAGAGCAAACGGCAGGAGATAGCACCTTTTACTTTCATATTTCCTTGTAATGAATGTCTGAGGATATAGAGAGCTGATCGCAAATTTATATTTACCCTATAGGAGGTTTGAAAACCAGCTAAACATACAGCCTCGTCTCGCTGAAGGGAAAGGTGAGCTGGCAGGGATATACCTGCTTGGATGGTGCTCACACCTATTCTGTGGGAAAGCAGGTAGAATCGTATACAGACAAGCAGGCGATTGCTTTTGCCATTTTTCATTGAGATGCAAATGGGATCGTGGAGAGTAAATTAAGCTCTGCACAGAGATTAAAATCAACTTCTGTTCAGAGAGTATTTAGATAAACAACTTTTCTTTTTTTGTCTTTTTTTTGTGAGGTGGCCAGGGAGCCATCAGACACCCTGTGCCTAAATACCAGCTGGACATTAGAATAATAGCTGAGATATATTTTAGGAGTGGGGAGGGGACAAAAGAGGTTGAGGATGTCTGATTTATGTTGGGAAAAAAAACGTATTGTCCACGATACAATATTTATCGCAACATTAAAGAACAGAGAAACTGTCAACTTGACAAAATGTCCTTATTAAAATAAAAAATCTGATTTGTACAGCATTTATGCTTGTGTAAAATTAGTATTTCCAAGTGCTTCTGCTTTGCTTTTTTAACAAAATAAAATAAAAGTAGCCAGCCATGACCTAAGCATGTGCAAAAAATTGGCATGAATGGTCTTTGGCAATGAACGCTTGAATCATGTATGCACAATTGCCAAACAAAACAATGCAGCAATCAGTAGCAGTCCTTTTATAAAATAAAATAAAAAATAAAATAATTAACCATGTAATATTTCAGTATATACTGTCACAATCTGGTACGGTATTGAGTAGGATTGTAATGATACCAAAAACCATGATGGAAAGTCCACATACAATATTTATTGTACTAACTAAAAACAAAGAAAAATTATGGAACAAACGTCCTTTATTAAAATAAATCTGAAGTGTACAGATTTTTTTTATATATAAAATTGTTTTTTTCTTTTAACTTAAAGTGCTTCTGCTTTCTTTCTTTAATAAAATAAAATAAAAGTAGCCAGCCATGTGCACAAAATTGGCATGAATTGTCTTTGGCAATGAATGCTTGAATCATGTATGTACAATTGCAAAAACAAAAACAATGCATTAGTCAGTAGCAGTCCTTTTACAAAATAAAATAAAAACAAAATATTTGTGAATAATACATGTAATAAAAGTACATATAGTCACAGTCTGGCATTTTTTTAATCACAACACTTAATTGTACCATTTATAAGAAAATTACATTTTTTTCATTAAAATTAATTAACAGAATTTCACAAATGTACTTTAAATATTAAGATGAGTTTGTTTAGTATAAATTTCAGAAGAAAAGAAGGGTTTTATGTGTGCTGCGTATGTATATGCCCTTTCAAATAAAAAATAATATCAAAAAATATATACTGTATGTGACAGAAAATTATTCTGCCGGCACTTTATGAGCATTCCTCCGCCTGCTAGAGGTTTCTGGATTCATACAGACACAGTAAAAAATCTTGAAGTCAACTGCGATTTCAGATATAACAGCCTCACAGCTACCCTGACGGCCAAGCAAAGTGTTTGTGCCTTTTGCCAAAGAGTACTTTTATAGAGGAGCGTATTGGCATCTTATCACTTCTCCAAGACAGAGATGCTTCAATAAAAGAACACAGCTCACAGAATTCTTAACAGACAATTAGGAGCCTGGCTAGCCACTATCGCTTCAATGATTTGTTATGATGGCATAACTACAGGGGAAACTTGTTATTGGACGGAGTTAGCAAGAGTCCCATAAAAGAGTCAGATGGTGACACCTTTGCCGAGGTGATTTATGAATCTTGTAATCGCCTTCCAAAGTCATCCCAAAGCCTTCCCTCTAAATTGAGTTCATCTGGAGCCGGACCACACAGAGGCACCAAGTCCAGATTGTTTCTTCTGACATCAAAGAGCCAATTTCTGTTTTTGACCAAATTTCTGGTGCTTTTAGTTCCCTTATCGTATGAAAGGGGCCTAGATGATATGCTATTTTATTTGTGAATTTCAATCCAATTAAGAACACCAAAATATTGAGACAAATAACATTAGTATCTTCTTACAACTACACTATGAATCAATAGCATAATAAACGCAGTGGCAGACAATTCATCCACTGGCAAGTCTCCAGTCTGCCAAACCACTCTCATGTTAGTTTGAATCTTTGAATTCTGTCATGAACATGCTTTTTCAAACCTGTCTAATTTGGGGACAGGTGTTTGGGGAAAAAGAAGTTCCAGCCCTGGTGTAACAATGAGCAGAGTAATCCTGCTCATTGTTCCTGCCCAAGGAGGCCCTTTCATGGAGGAGGTTGCATGAATGCTACCAGGTGGTCTGCAATTTGGAGAAACGTAGTAACCGTTCCAGCTAATCCCCCCCGTCACAAAAGGCAGGTCTCCAGTGCTCCAGGGCTCTCCGGGGCAAAAGGGAAAAGTTTACCTCGAACACACAGTGTCTGAAAGGAGTCAGGGACTCGAGCAGTGATTCCTAATCAGATTGCGCTGAAGTGAACAGCTCGCATGGCAGCTGTAGTTTTCCCAGGGTTAATTACCTTTCACTGCTCTCTCTAAATGAGTCAGCTGTTCCTGTCATTAAACAACTCCACTCTATCTCTGCTCCTCTGTCCTCCACACACATGTGCACACGGCTGCGCACGTTCACACGCACACACACACACAAATACTGACCCATACACACATGAGGGTATATAGTAAGGTTGAAATATTGATAATTCTTTGATATCGCATGTTAAAAACAATTCAATATCCATTAATTATAGTATGAAAGTATCAGAGCTATAAAAAATGAATAAAGTTTAGGTCTTTATTGTCCTGCCTGAAATGTGGCTTGGAGCAGAACCAGAGTGGTCAGTGACTTTTTCTGTATCACTGTGTGCAGGTTGTTCATATATATGTAAAAAAAAAAAAAAAAAAAAAAAAGCAAAATTATGCTATTTTCTTGTGTCTATGACTTTTTTTTTGCCATGGAATTGATTGCCATTTTTTTAAACAAGTATAGTATTAAAGATTAAAAAGATTAAAAATCTGGTATTGTGACAACTCTAGAGGCCTGATAGGTAAGAGCCAGCACAAAGGAAGTCACAAAGCATCTCCTCTCTCATCTCGCTGTTTAGAGAGATTTTAGTGGGTAAATCAAACTGAAACTAAAAGCGGGACACATTTTGCAAACCAAAAAAATATCATATTTTGTGTCCCCAGGACTTTTTGGTAATGAAAGACGTACTGAACATTTTTATTTATTTATTTTATACTAGTACTGAAGTTAAAAAGTCTGGTTTTGTGACAACTTTAGTATATAGTGTTTAGAGTTGGACTGATGTATTAGTTGACCAATTTTATCGGCCCGATATTGGCCTATTAAAGCTGTGTCCGTCTATAACAGTATTGGCATATACGTTGTCCCATATGTACCAATATGAATATGAAAACTTTTTTTTTAAACAGAACATATAGGCAGCATTTGATCACATATTTGATCCTTTTTTCTTAAATCCAGTCAAATAAAAGAATACATTTTGCTTTATTTATGTTTTTTTTACTCATAGTTATTTATAATTATTAAATATACAAATGAAAGTTCGCTGTTTCAGGGCCCTGATGTCATTTTAGACAATAAAGTTTATTGTTAAGCTATAAAATATCTGGCCTCCATTACATATCTTAGCCACTTTTGAGTGTTGTGTGTTTATGTATATAGTCTATGTTCTGTATATTATACTAGATTTTTTTTACTCCCTAACATCAGTATCTGCATTGGCCCCAAAAATATAGTATCAATTGGGCCCTAATATGGACCCACCTTTGTTTTTTCTTGTATTTTTAAAGTATTGGACACAAAAGACTATTAAAACATTAATTATTTGAATATTATAGCACCTTTGATCACTTAACTAATCAGTCAGGGGCCACTGAAATGGAGGTTGATGTCTTTTTATTTATGCTACTGATGTTTATGCAGATAGAAGGCAGTATTCCCAATACACCTCCCCTACCCTGTTGAAGCAAAATAATGCCAATCTGTCAAGGTCTTATTCTAAACAGCCCCTTTAGTACTAATTGAGTATATATAGGAAGCAAACATGTTCACATATGTGCACACAGGCGTACGCACAAACACACGGGTACACGTACATGCACACACAGACACAAACACAGAGTCCAGCTCTGATATAGTTGTGCTGTCATCAATTCTGAACAATCTGTCTGCTTACTGAGCTCAGTGGCTTAGGATGTTGGGGGAGTTTTAAGTGATTTTTGCCACTGTATGGTAAAATCCCTTGGCCACCTGGATTACAAACTCTAGTCCTTTAACTCATGCCAGTATAAATCCGTGTTAACTCGGATTTACCTCTGGCATATGAATTCTCAATCTGCGTAAGCTTTGTTTGGAATGAGTCGAACATAAGTATTTCGTGCAGTAAGGATGCCCGATGGTGAATTTTCCTATTTCTGTGAAACACACACTGGGAGATAGTTCACGACTAAATCAGTTATCAGAATAACTAGACAAGCCTTGAGCAGCGTTTTATTACACTCAAGAGGTGAGGCCCGCGTAGCCGCTCACAACCAGGTGGAAGTGTGCGAAGCTGCACTGTGAAATCCCACGTAACCATGGCGACGGATATAAACTCAGAGCTGTACACTGTGGTCAAGAGTTTAATCAGATTCCTTACACCAAGATTCAGCTTTGCTTATTGTCAGACAAAAATTATTTGCTCAGTTGTTCAAACACGAGGCCTGGTCTGCTACCAAAGCGATCATGATAAAATAAAATATGGCATGAGCAGCCTGGAGGATCTAAATTAAGTATTATCCAATATCCATACAATCTCTCACACTCACACATACGTACGCACACACACACACACACACACAGAGACACACACACACCATGCACACTTCTGGGCGAGCAGAGTTAAGCCAGACTATTTTGTACTTAAAAGGTTAGCAGGGCTGTTTTGTGAGTTTGATCCACGCTTGCCAAATCAGCAGATGGTCCATGAATATGATTATATGCATCAATAAAAGGAGTAATCTTTAACAAAATGTAAATTTGACTTAAGTCCAGGGTTTAATATACGCGATGGACTTTAACCCACTTTTCCAGTATGACAGTGGAGTACGATAAGCTAATGCACTTAAATTTTTTGTATTACAGCAATCACTAATGATGCTCCAGTGATGCTACTATTCAGAGATCAAAAAAAGAGTCTGAGGGAAGATGTCTGCACAGTGTTTGAAATGTGTCGAAACAGCATCTATTCACTTATGAGTGAGTATTTTAACAGTTCAGCAATCGATACAAACTGAGTCTGGGTGCTTAACAAGATCCTCTGCTGTGCTGTCATGCTCTATTGTACATTTCAGTGATTTCTAGATACATCCTCGACAGAGCTGCAGTGATTAGTCGAATACTCAACTATTAAATTAAACGCCAACTATTCTGATAATCTGAGAAAAACAGTCCAAATTCTATGATTCCAGCTTCTTAAATGTGAATATTTACTGGTTTCTTTACTCCTCTATCACAGTAAACTGAGTATCTTTGGGTTGTGGACGTCACATGGGCTTTGATTGACATTTTTTACTATTTTCTGACATTTTATAGACCAAACAAGTAATCGATTAATCAAGAAAATAACCAACAGATTAATCATCACTGAAAATAGTCGTTAATTGCAGCCCTAATCCTTGGACAACACACACGCTTTACTCAGGGATCAACCACAGTAAACTACCTCTGAGTGCAGGCACAAACACAAAAAATAAACCTTGACACTTTAGAGAGTCAAAGCCAAGTCAAAGCTCTGATACAAACTGGCATTAAGTGCACATCACACGAAGTGCGAGCTATGAAAGTGGCTAAAATGGAGAGAAAACTTTTAGCAGCAATTCAGAAGTTAAGAATGGTCAAGTAAAAATGTGGTGATCTTATTCTGAGTCACATAAAACAGCATCTCTCTTACTGACCCTTCCATGAAGCTACTTATCTGAGCCTGAGGCTTTAACACACAGCACATCCTCACACAGACAAACAGCATCACTTGTCTCCCACATCTAAATGCACTCATGTTAACATGTCCGACAGGGCAGAATCGCGAGCTCGACTTACCATGCCCCCTTTAGCCTTTGTTTTGCATCTCATGGTGACGTCGGGGAGGAGACGGAGCAGAAGGATATCGAGGTGGGGTACACAGGGTATAGTCCAGAGTCTCCTCGCTGCTGAGAAGAGTGTGTGTGTGTGGTGTGTGTGTGTGCAGGGACACTGTGATATTCACCCGAAACGCTAAGCTTTTCTTTTTTTTTTCTTTTTTTTTTTTTGTAGCCTTTGTGTCATTCACTTAACAACCAATCTCATTAGCTGCTGGGCTACAATGGGCTGAATTATTTTCTGTGTAAATACACCACATGGTGATCCTCAAGGTAAGACCTCTGAAGGTCTTTTTAATCACATAAAAGATAGATTCACCCCCAGAATAAAAAAAAATCAATGATTACTGGAAAGAACAAGCTGAGTAAGACAGTCATTTAGAGTGACTGCAATTGAGAAATGAGATTTATATTCCTCAGGGTGTATAATAAAGAGTGTAAATATATAATTATGTGACTGTAATTAATATTACATGGTGATATATACTTATAATTATATTTTCAGCACATATGCAGGGGTATTATATGAGAGGATGGATGGGAGTGCTGCTACTCAGCTTTTTAAAGAAAATTAAAGGATTTCAGAGGTAAATTATATGACGATAAAAACCAAAATTGTGTACATGTTTAGGGTTTTTTTTGTAGCAAATCTCTTGCTGCAGTGCTTATTGGTGCAGAACCATGAATGCATGTAAAATGTAACTATTGTAAGTACTTGAAGTCATGACAGCTGTCTATAAGCATCAGGGACATGTCTATTGGCCAACTTGACCCTTGTTAGAAAACAAAACAAATACAAAAAGAGAATACTGCAGCCTGGGACTGCCGAGCCGGGTCACTGGAGATTTTCCAGACAAACGCCGCACAGGGGAGGGGAGGGGAGGAAGAATAAAAAGGACAGGCTCAGAATCTCATTTTAACAGACCGCACACAATCTGGGCTCCCACAGAACTATCTCTGCCTGACCGCTTTCTATTTATCCCTTATCAGTGTTTACCAACCGCTAGTTTTCTTTCATTCACACTGTGAGGCAGTTCTCTTACTATCAGTCAACAGCTGACACCGTGGAACAGCCTCAAAGGCAAGAGGAAGGGATCAAAACTAAACCAAAGCTGTTTAAACAATACAACAGAGGAAATAAATTCATAAATCCTAATTCTTCCCAACCCACAAGGGTATAAGCAGATCCTTTATAGTTAGGCCAACAAACAAAACCACAGCCAATGAGGTACATTACAATCAAGGTAAATTCTGAAATATATTTTTAAAAAAGGAGAGGGGCAGGGAAAAAAAAATCCCATGTAATATTAATTGGGAACATTTCATAGTCTTGCCCTGTCAAGCAAATATAACTATTCACTAAAAGGATTTTTCTGTTTTATTATCTTTTTAGAAAAATCCCACCTGATTCAACCTTGTTAACATTTTCAGATCATTTTACTGGAAAGTAAAAGCAGGCTAGAAATCATAACAGCCATAATACACAACTAACATTTTTTTTTTCAAAATGTTGTAATAATCATTATTTGCCTGGTAAGTTCTAAAGTGTCTGGTTAGGATCAGTCCACTTCTAAAGGAACAAGCAGAAAAAAATAATTAAAATTACACTGTAAGCATATATAATTAATATAATGAGGATTACTCTTATCTAAAATTCTACACATGTAATTATATATTGTAATATTTAATTTACTATAGGCTCTAACTCTAATTTATGTAATATTACTAATAATATTTCAAAGTGATATATTACCATTGTGACAAATTCATGAAATTATATGGATTATACATTTACACACGTCCATTTTTTAACAATATCAGACACAACATGGAAAGGCTATTTAAAATATAACATGTTACTAAGAATTAAATAGAAAAAAGAAATTAATTTGAAAGGTATATGTCAGACTGTTGCTTTACATTTTTTCCAGTAGGACACACAAACAGCAGTGTTTTTTTCTGTCATACTGTTCAAAAGTTAAGTAATTAATTACATTTATCCTTTCACCAGCTGCTCAACAGCAGATGGATCATTTCTGAGACCTTGTTGAATTAAATCCACATAATTCATTTTCCTGGATTAACTAACTGAAGTTTGAGTAGGGTAAAAAACAGGTAACACAATATGTATCAGATTCACATGTGTGCTGAGCTTTTTTCATGTAATTTTGTTGTTTATATTGTGTGCACCCGACGGCAATTGAAAATTGACAATAATTAAAACAAGCTACTAGAAACCAAAAGTATAACTTTTAAAATATATATATATATAATATTTCTTGAAAACAGACAAAAACATTTTTCCATCACAGAAGTTTAGAGTGTATTTCGACTATGAGAATAAGTTTGTGGATGCAGTTTTATTGGGCAGCAGGTACCATGGACAGCTCCTGGAGGCGGACAGAGGTTACATTTATGTGTTGTGTAGCAACTAACATCCTGCTTTGAAGCAGAGGGTGGGGAGCAGACAGGAATAATGGCTCTTACTTATCACTGCTTTGCCACACATCCTCTGCTGTAGCCTGTGCTGCTTTTGTAATTAAAACAAAGAGTAGAGGTGCAACTTTATAACCTCGCTTACAGGTCCTGTCTTCGTATGTGATCGTCTTTAAATAACTCACGAAACTTTTTTGAAGGATTACAGATATGTGACACTGTTACACAATGCTGTGTTATCTAATGTCTTTTGGTGCTCTTTTTCTTGTTTGTTGAGAGATGTGAGCTGACTGAAATAAGCTGATGGGAGTCGTGATTAAATGGAGGCTAACAGGCAGAGTGACAACCGGCATTTCAATTTATTTCACCACTGAAAAATTTCCAAATTTTCCAGTGAAATTCTCCAAACCTAGAAATGATTTAACGCCTCAATCACAGAGTATAATGTCTCCGAAAGACACGTCAATAGATGTGACTGGCAGATATAGCAGATTATGTTAGTTTACACACATTTTTACGCTAAGATAAATGTTTATTTCTTGTTGTTAAAAAGAATAAAATCTAAAAAGACATTAAAGTTGTGATTATAAGTTCATGCACTAATGTAGGCCTAAAGTCTGCTCTCATTTTAAAAAAAAAATCCTACTTTTTTAAAATATTTCTCAACTTTAAGTTGGATCATCAAGCAGATTTTGAGCCATTAGTGTGCCGCAACTCACTAGTAAATGATGAACTTTTCTAACCAGCATCCGTCCTCCTAAATCAATAGTTGCTCCGGAGACACTCGAGTGCTTTGCCCCCTCTGAATTTGTTCAAAGCTAAGGCTTGCCCACGTATAACACAAAAGTTCACTTGTAGAGTCTCTTACAATCACACTACAGTCAGGATTAGCATATAGTTTTTAGACTTTGCCACAGTTACAATGCAAATAATTACAAAAATTCAGAACAGAATGTAATTCTTTGGCCCTGCTGAATTTGTTTAAATCGAAAACTTGCCCAAAAAGTATAACACAAAGAAGATTTGTAGACAGTTTTACAGTCACACTATATTCAACATTAGCATATAGTTTTCAAACTTTAGCAGAATTACAGAAAGCCAGAACAGGATGCAATAAAATACTTGACTGACTGTTCAAATATGTTATTGGAACACAGAGTCAATGTTTAAGTGCATTAGGCTCAGTGGTCTTGTATGTACAGCTGTCACTGTCAAAGCCACAGGCAACCTGACAATGCTTTGTCTCTGCACACAATACGAACATGTGCTCTTCTAAGACAAGCTTATACTCCACACAAATGCTGTGAATTTAATCTAGATAGACAGTATCTCATGCTATCTGGATGATCAAAAATAGGTCATGCCTCTCAAAAAACAGTTTGAGCCATTTAATCTCCTCTCAAACTGTCTGAAACCTGGACAGAAGCTGCGCTCGCTTTCCAGCAAAGATTTTAAGAACACTGATTTGTATCAAGCAAACAATGTTCAAGCAGCAGCGCAATATTTTCTAAATACTCCCTGACACACTTCAAAACAATTGCCAGCATCATACTATTTCACATAAGCTCGTAAAATCCACAGAACACAAGTTTAGCCGCTGAGTAAATCTCTGTAAATCTGAATAAGTTTCTAACACTTGTACATTACAGCTCCTGCTTTGGATTTCACATGACAGCATCTAACAGCATGAGCTAAAAGGCTTGTCGTTCACATATGCGATACAGAGTATCAGTGGTGATAAACGCTGACCAAACTGACAGTATATTAAATAAAAAGAACTTTGACACCAACCTAGTGCTGTGATCCAAAAAGTTTGATTTTCTCCCAGTCTCTTGATAGCTGAGCTGGTGCTGTGGCTTTGAAAGGTAGTCCCCAGGAATATGACATACTGTGCCTTTGACAGCCTCGAGATAAGCACCTGCGTTCGGGTCCCTTTTTACGTCACACCTCCCCATTCACAGCCCTTCAACATGATGCACATTTGCACATCAACAGCCACCAACCCCCCTCCTCGCTCTACTCCCACATCCGCAAAACACACAAACAGGCACACAAGAAGGCAGATGCGCGCACTAGCCTCTACTCATGCGCGCGTACACTCGCACAGACACATGCACAGACACCACAGATTTGTGTGCGCTTTAGTGAAAATGCAACATACATGCAGGCAAACACACACATGTACACACATATGTACTCACAGGTGATGTGTTCCTTTTTTATCCGGCTCTATTCATATATCGATCCTTATTCTATGTGTTTAAAAAAAAAAAAAAAAAAACTTTCACTTGCTTTGTCATAAGACCGGGGCATATGCCCTCCCAAGCTCCTCATACATCACTCATCATGCAAATGAGAGGGAATGTCACTCCTCAGCAGCAGATGGCCAGGGATGATAACAATGGCTCAACAGACCAGTTTCAATGTCTGCGACTTTATCGCTACGGCAACAACAAAAATAGATGATATGAAATCCTTGTCTGTTAATTTGATTTCCCCCCTTTTTACTGTTTGTACCTGTCAGTCTGTTTCATTTCTCCCGGACCATTTGAATGTAAAAGCTTTTGTCCGAGCTGTTCTGTCACCAGAAGTCTGGCTATCAGTAAAAGGCAGAGACCTGGAAATGATTTTTGGTGACTACGGAAGGCTGCTGCCTAGCAGTTATTCAAGTAATTAGGTGTAATTCCTCCCTGTAGGCCATGTTAGCCTCCTGAGTTAGCTCATGCGTTCGACAGGCCTGGATAGAGACAGGGAAGAATAAAAGAAGAAGAAAGGGGCCCCGAGAAATCACAAATGCAGCTTTTCAAACACCCCCCCAGCCAAAGTGATGTCACCCTGCGTCCTGCTGACTCCTGTTCATACAAGCCCCTATAGCAGAGAGTAAACAGTGGAAGCGTTTAGCAAACAGGGCCAGATTACAATGACAAAGGCAACCACACTTCTGGGTGGAGCCTGGGGCGAGGGGGGCAAAAGAGGGGGGTGGGATGGTGTGGCTCAGGATTTAAAATAAGTGATACCCATGAGGGGGCCCCCCCTTCAAGATCCAAGCGTAACCCTTCCCCAGCTGATGGTAGAGGCCACCCAAACATGCTTATCTGTCGGTGATGTCCCCCCCGGTCCCCTGGGACTGACGTGTGAACACAATATGTAATAATAATGTATTTTCAGTTCTTTTTTCTGTGATTTGTGCATTTGGTTATGCAAGGCTGGGGACTTGAGGATGGAGAATATCATTACTTAAGGTTTGGCAGTTGATCATCACCTTGTTTAATGCCTCATTTGAAAGTCTAATTTCTAACTGTCTTCAAGAGCCAATTCATGGTACACAGTGAAAGAGACATACAAAGAGAGCAGACCTGCTCTGTTTTGTCCTCTTTTCACCATTTGCACCTGATAATCATACAAACATATGAAAGTAAAGAATCATCTATCTAAGCATCTTATCAAATAACATGTTCTTTGTTTGCTGATGCAGACAATCTCGCTGTGAGGACACAACAAGCTTGTTCAAGGGATGATTATTTCATGTCCTGAAGAATACACAAAAAGAAACAACTCCCGTAAAGCAATCTCGACAAATTGAGAGAGAGAGCAACATATTGAAGACCACACTGCACCGCCATTACAAAATGCAACATTTTCTTTTGGCCCTAACATCTGTTCAAATCTGTTAAAAAAAAAAAAAAAAAAAAAAAAAACTCATTCAGAGCAGGCATAGAACATAAACTAGTGTTTTGTCAAGCTATTTCATCAACTGAAAATGTGGGCATAACTGGAGAGAGCTGATGGAGAAATGAAAGAGGAGTGGGTTGGACAAAATTACATGTCAAACAAGGGTTCACATTTAAAAAGTCCTGCTCATATTTGTAGAAAGTGTTTGATTGCATTTAGAAGGGTATTACAATGGGTCACATCTGTGTCTAAAAGCTTTTCGCATTCTGCTGCAAATTATGTAAGCAAAGTGAAGGGTCACAGCACCCTGTTGTTTTGAGCACTATACCTTCCTCCTGTGAAACCTACACAAATATGTTTAACTGAATTCTTCTAATGCACTGCGGGATCAAAATGTCAGCGGCATAACTTCAACAAACCCCCTCACTCAACACCCCGCCCCGTAATTTCAACAAAGCAACGCGACTAATTTCGCATGGCAGCCCGTACACCCAAACAACAATGCATATTCACACTGTGCCATTGAATATGATAGACGTGTAAAAATCTATATTAAACTGTGGTTAATTTCAGCTATAATGCTTTAAGCTTGGTCTAAAATGACACAAATGCTTCTTCTTGGTGGTACTGAACCCTCATTGTGCAACCACTTGATGCCGCTTGTTCATCACAGAAAGTCACATAAAAGGACTGAATTAAAATTTAAAAAAAATATATATTTGCATATGCAAATACAAGGAACCAAACATAAGTACATGTTGTTGATATGGCTCCAGGATGTAGAACTATCTTTATGTTAATGTCAGCAGACAGGGAATATTCTTTTGAAAATACAGTCCATTTTTCATGGGGATCATTATCTACACTGCATGTCACTGTGTCTCAGTTAAAAGAAATGATTAGATTACTTCCCAGCAATCCCCTTTGGGGCGATTTGTGTGTGTGACCGTGGGCAACCTTACAATATGTTTATTCAGTGTCCTTTGAAGACACTTCAATAACATTTCAAATGTTTTATGGACAAATATAGGATCTTTTCTATATCTGCCTTAAACTGATGCCTTTGGAACTAGGTCTCGGTTATATTCGAGTTTGTTCACCAAAGTCACTACATCTTCCTCTTACTGAGTATAACATACTCAGGGAAGCCTCTAAAACTAATAAAATGACTAACTGGTGAAAGACACGGTTCTACTAGCTGTGACAGGTGACCAAACCTGGACTTTTGTGGTGTAAAAATCACTATTAAGGCTGAATTTTGCATGCTTGGAAATAAAAGTGTACTTGCAAATCCTAAATCCATGTAGTTCCCCAAATACTACTGATTGAAATGGTTGTCTTTCATAATTATTTATATCAGGAATCATCAACATTTTTCAGGCCATAAACAAAGCTGATAAAGACACGAAGCAGGGACCCATATATTACAACAATTACTTTGAATATATATTTTTTTGTTTTCTTTCATTTGAGCTTTACTGAAAGTCAGCAGCAGTCATAGCACAGCTAATGTTAGCCTCACCCTCTGTACTTTCACCAATGGTTTCAGATGTCAGAGTCTCTTGCTTGTGTAGTTACAAAACGATCCATTGTGACTCGCAAGAATGTCTGTGGACTTATTATATTATATTAATACCTAACTTACTAGTAACTAGCTCACATGTTAATGCTGTGTAAATGAAATGTTTTGAGTTTTTTAAGAGGAGGCCAATCTATCTCTGCTCATGATATGTTGGATAAATGTTCATGTGTATTTCCAGACATATTTTAATTTAAAAAAATTAGCAAATAATAATTGACAGTAACCTACAGTAACTCTGAGGACCCCTAGGCATCGCAGACCCCCTGTTTAAGACCCAGGACCAATATAATTGCAGGTCTACATTTTTTATCATATCAGTAACAATGAAAAGCACCAGTCACTAGTGATCACTACTTCTTCCCTACATTCACTGCTCTCAAATGAGAGCATAGATTGTGAATAACTAGCCATAGATCCCTTTTTGCAAGATGTGGCAGGTGACTAAACTTCAACATTTGTGGTGTAAAAAATCACAATTAAAAGGACTTTTCTGCCCCAAATCAAATACACATACATTTCCTCCTATCTGTAGTGCCATTTATCCATCTAGATTGTTTTGGTGTGAGCTGCTGAATTTTTGAGACATCAACTGTAGAAATGTCTGCCTTCTTATATTACTGTCCTAGCTGGCTCAGTCACAGCTCAGCTGAGTGGGACGCCATTTATGCTTACATCACATGCTGTCATGAGCGATGTTGGGCAAGTTACTGAAATTTAGTAATTAGTTACAGCCACTAGTTACTTCCGTAAAAAGTAATTGAATTGCTTTATCAATTGCTGCATATAACAGTAATCAATTACTAAGGGATGTTGGTTTCAAGTCTCTTATTAAAGCATACTTGGCTATATTATAGCTAATATAGTGCAGCTATTTTATTTTAGTGATAAATGTCAAATTTTATCTATCATTGTACCCATTATCACCGATAGGCATATTAATACTCCTGACCACCAGAGGGCAACAATGATTAGTTTCTCCTATCTGAATATTGCCTTGGTTTAGATAGTAGCATTAAGTGGAAGGAGACCCACAGGACACTGGATGTTAACTAAGTGTTGCCACAATAGTTAATACTACTTTTATGATGCTAGTTTTTGTTAAAAAATATTACAATGATGACACATGATCTTGCACCACCATAAGGTCAGGAGACGTTGGATCATAAAGCAGAAAATCCAATGAATCTGCTGCATTTGTCTGTTATCCTCTGTAGCCGTCCACTATTTTAAAGTAAGTCATTAAATTGATTACATAATTTGTCAAAGGTAATGGTGTGTTTCCTGCTAGCCGTTGGTAGTTGTAATAACTTGTGGGAAAACACGGTATACGTCAGATATGTCAGAGAGTGAGGATGGAAGCCGGCACACATGACAAAAACATAACATGAATAAAACTTCAATATTACTTTGTCCATGAACATGATTTCTGTCTGAGTCATTTCAAATAGTTTTTCATCAGCTATGGTGGTTGTTTAAAAGTGAAGATAACAACTCCCATGAGCGCGTGCTACGTCATGATGTCACCAAACTACATATTTTTTTGATGTTTTAATGTGAGAGAGATCCCAAGTTGCAAAATTTACATATTGAGCATTAAAATTTCATTAAACTGTTATTGCATTATTTGAATTAGTAATTAAGTATATGTCTATTTACTGGAGAATCAGTGGAATGACAGACAGGTAATTACTATTCTCGCCCATGAGTAGATGCCCACTTCGCTCTAAGCTGTAATGAAGCTGTAATTTGGTAAGAAGTTCCCACATGAAACTAATCACAACAAGGTCTGTGGATTGTCTTGATTAACTGGGTCATGATTTCTGGAAAGAGGCATTGTAGTTGAATGTATTCTTTGGCATTTTAAGCACCACAAGCTCAGTGCCATCTAGTTCTATTATATTTGAGAGAAGGCAGACATCACTATGCACGATATCTCCAAAATTTGACAACTCAAACAGGGCTGCAGGTAAGAGGAAAATTACGTATTTTGGGGTGAACCGTCCCTTTAATTGTGATTTTTTTTTTTCACCACAAAAGTTGAGGTTTGGTCACCTGTCACATCTTGTAAAACTGGATCTTTGGTCAATTATTTGTAATCAGTGTTCTCACTTGAAAGCAGTAAATGTAGGGAGCAATTAGAGATCAATAGCGACTGATGGTATTAATAAGGTAAACAATTTAGACCTGCAGTTATACAGATAGTAATGAAAGACAGCCATTTAAATTAACAATATTTGTGGAACCACATGGATTTATACATTGCTTGTTGACTTCTATTTCCATGCAGGCAACAAACTGTGATTTTTTACACCACAAAGGTGCTTGGTCATGTATCTTTGATTTTGGGGTGAACTGTGCCTTTAAGGCATGTAAATAAAACTTCACTAGTAATTCCTAAACCACATGCATCCAGAAAAATGTTGAATTATCTGTATAACAGCATGTATAAATCATCCACATTACCAGTAATGACTAAAAGCATCAGTCATCAGTGGTCACTTACTGGTTCCTTACATCCACTGCCCTAAAATGAGAGCGTATGATTGCTTACATCTAAAGAAATCAATGCATGACCGGTCAGTCGATGTCTGGCTTTTGTAGTTCACAGGCCGTGGACTCATTGTGTTGTGTCATTGAGAGGTTAGGTCCAGATCTGGGCGTCTCTGGGGGTCCCTGCCCATCTTTTCTACTCAGGCGGCCAGACAATGAAACAGACACGCCTATAAATGGCCAGATAGGAGCTTTGGATGTTCCGCCAAAAACGAGCATCTAAACAATGGTAACAGGTGTGTATAATGCGTGCTTTGATAATGACCTTGGTGGCCGTAATAGTATGTCTAGACACAACTAACAGGAGGCATTTCTGTCTGGTCTCAGAAGTCCTGTGGGGGCTCAATTGCAAGATCCTAAGAAGCAGATATTGTTTGGTTGTTAGTCATTAAAACTAAAAGAAAACGTGTTAGATGATGTCGCATACAGAAAAAATGTTTCACTGTGATACTGGCAGCATGTGAAGCACCAGAAAAGTTGAGTCTGCCACTCAACTGGATTTTTTCCCCCCTGTCTTTAAAATATTTGTAGGGTAGTTTGCATAATAAGCTAAAATCATCTTGAGTATTCAGAGATATGCACTTGAATAAATAGAAAAAACTCCATTAATGTGGATGGCTTGCAATTTTTGATTGCGCCAGATACAGGAAGCTTGCTGACATGAACTAAAATGCAAATGCCCTTTGAGCAAAACAAAGAAATTGATTATGAAGTAAGTTTCTTCAGCACAAGTAGCTGGCTTTGAGTGATTAATGGGGGTGGGTCATTGATTTCCTTTTGTTTAGATCTTGGTTAACTTTCTGGAGACACAATTATAATTTGTTTCCAAACAATAAATCCAATCTAGCTTGAGCAAATTAAATTTCCCTATGGCCTCTTCTGCGTCATTTTACATCTGAAATGGATTGTTATCAAAAGGCATTGCATGTAAATGTCTGCTTTTTCTGTTTATATTTGTTACATTTCTGATTAGATATTGTTTTTCTCAGTATATTGGAAGGTGAGCGCCTCCTAAGATTAGAAAGAGCTGTTTACAGAGATCTGCATGACTTGTCAGCCACGGTGCCAAAGGGTTAATCTTCCAATTCTCACTTCAATAGCTGTATGTCACACGCATCAACATTTCTGATGAGCCATGTATCTACAGTATATTTGAAATACTGTCTACATGTTGTCTGAAACATGCCAAAATATAGCGTATTTGTTGAATGAGCATGCATTGTCTATCTCTACATTGGCTTTGCAAAAGGTTGGTGAAATGTTTTTGAGTTATCACGGCACAATGTACTTTATATTTCTGTATATTTGCAAGTCAAATTGCAGTGTTGCCGACTACTTTATTGAAAGGCTTTTTGCCATATTCTTCAGCTTTACAACTTTGAAAACTTCCACAGATCCAGACATTTATACTTCCTGATTTCTCGCATCATCTCTCCAAGATAGTGATAATACGATTTCTGTGTTTTTCGCTGTTGAGAAACAAACTGGATTATGAACAGATCACTACATAAACAGCTTTCTAAAAGGAGGCAGCTATTTTAAAAAAGGCTGAAGAAATGCAAAGAGGGATTTAAATTTTAATTTGAATTTATTCCAGCAAGTGAAAGGTTCTTTTGAGAGGGGATTTCAGCAAAGATGATGGTATTTAAAAGTGATAAACAAGCATCTAAACCTCCAGTGGAAAACAGTCATTTTGCTTCTTTCTAGTGTAGGGGAGGAATTGGGCTTGCTATGGTCACATCCAAAAAATAAGAATAAGTAATAGTAGTAATTAAAATGTAAATAAGCGAGATCCGTGGAGATATTTCAACTGATTCCTGTCATAAATTGTGTAATTAACATTTTGTCTTGACACACCTTGTGACTCTGGATGTATAGCTATATGTCCTCAGGTGCAAATTCGTGTTCTCTGTGTACTTGGCATAGCGTACTTTATACTGTACATGGATGCTTTAAAAAATCTTTCACAGTTATCACATGCAATTTAAATCCTGTGCCTCAACACTGGAGAGGAACATCAGGCTAAGTTCAAAATTAAATGCCTTACAAATTAGGACTTGTGTTAATTAAGGACTGTTTGAGACAGTATCTGCAAAAATCTGGTGAAATTTGGGATGAGCAGTTCTCTCTGGGCAGCCGTAATGTCACATTTATGTGACAAAGGATGACTAACTGAGGCTGTCATCTATTATATTCATAATATATGGATTATAATGATGCGACTGGATTTCAAATGTTTCTATTCTGTTGTGGATGACCACTGAACTTAAGCAGAGAAACCTATGCCACACAAGAAAGACAAAGAGTTACATCATTTTGTTGAACAGTTAATCCGATCATGGACAGTGTTTGTGCATTTGCTATCTTCGGAAAATGCCAGCAAAGGCGCTAAGTAAACCTATTTTACAAGACTCCCTCACAAGGATACAGTGCCAGTATCGGGATAAAATTTCACACAGCGGCATGGCTCAGTCACATAACCTAAGCAGGCTTAGGAAAATGGAACACTACAAAGTATTGCACTTCTTCTTCTTCCTGTATGTGTGTTGCGGCACACATACACAAAATGCTCCGAATGACTGATGTGAGTTTTTTAGCATGAAAGCCAAAGTGAACTAATGGCTGAATAGCATGTAGATACTGTTGTTAATGCTCTGAGTTGTTTAAAATGGTAGATTATGGAAGTGTGCACCTGGCATTCTGCAGGCTAGCCTGGCAACACTCCTCCCTTATAATTATAATGAACACACAGTAATTCAGGGTTGAGGCTGAAATACGAATGATGTCCTCTGAGACAGCTTGTTTTAATGGGTATGCAGAAGAGTTCCTAGAAGTGCAGATGGCAGATGCAATGCCTTTTAAGCTATTTACAGATTGTACACTACAAGGTATAGAAAGACCCATAGTGTGAGGCCATATTGCTCCTCTGTGCTCCTGGATTAGATGTGAGGCTGGCTCCTGAACCGGTGTTAAAAGCTTAAGATATATTTTAGAGTGCGTTTACTGCAATATTGATAACCTATTATACTAACAAGTTAGATAGCATAATAGGGAAGGCAGACTGCATTGCTTGTTTGTTTCATCTAAATATCCCACTGTTCTTATTTTGTCCACATAGGGGTGCATTTGCTCAGAACTTGGGCCCTCGTGTTGTCTTTCATTACAGAGTGTTAGAAGCCTAATATTTGTTTTTCTGGAAGGGCAGAAATCTATAGGATGCTGTAGTCCACAATTTACACTATATGGAACTGAATAGGCTTCAAATAAGATAAAATAATATAAAATTATGATAAGGAAGAGCTATATGCTCCTTTTGTTAGAGGATTTGGTCACACTTCATTTTACAGTACACTGATATGAGACATAAGAATCTGCATTTTGTATCAAATTAGATAGAAACTAGAAATAATATGTTCTTCATTAGATAGTTATACCCTAATTAGACATCATACAGCCAACAGTACAGCAATAAGACATAAAAAGCTGTACTTTGTATCAAATTAGACAAAAACTAGAAATAATGTTATATATTACACCCTTTAGTACAGCCTCATTAGACTTTATTAGAGGGTAATTAGGGACACATTACAAAAGAACTGTACTGTAAACTAAAATGTATATTTCCCACTGACAGCCACTGACAAAATATTCCTTTACCTCTATAATTTTGGCTTTTACTGGGTAGATCTGGTTCCATGTTGTTTTTACATGGTGAATTAGCAGATATGTGATTTCACTTTAGTTTACAGTACAGTTCTGTTGTAATGTGTCCCTAATTACCCCCTAAGAAAGACTAACAATTTAATAAATGGTCTAATGTGGTCTAATAAAGAACATATTATTTCAGTTTTTTGTCTAATTTGTGTCAAAGTGCAGCTTGTTATGTATTATTGGTGTAGAGTAAAATAAGGTGCGACCAAACGTTTTGCTTTGCTACATACCAATCTTGACATTATAAACTGAACCAACAGAACTGCCTCCTACAAGAATCCACAGTGTCAATGTAGATCCTTTAAATGTAAAAAAAAAACATGTCTCATAATTACCGTTTTAACACAATTAATGATAATATCTCAATCATGATTTAAAGTGCTAATTTTGTACCTGTTTGCACCGAAAATACTCCACTGTTGTAAAGTTTTTCTTAACATACAGTATAGCTAATATATTTCTATCCTTGGCACAGACCCAAACCTATATAAATGCATGTGAGCCCTCATGTAGTCTTTTGTGACAGAGAGTCAGAAGCCTAATTTTATTTTTTTGGGAGAATGAAATATATGTCAGATATAGTGCTCGACATTATAGACCACATGGAACTAAACAGGCTGTGAATAAGATAAAGATAAAATAAAATTATGATAAACAATGGCCATATGTTGCTTTTGTTAGAACATTTTGCTTTGTTACATAATGACTGCACCATAAACACTAAACCAACACAGCTGCTTCCTTGCCTATGTATATGCTTTAAATGTCTCATAATTATAGTTTAAACAGAAATATGATTTTACAAGCTAAATTTGTACGTGTTTGCGCTGAAAATACCCCACCAGTGTTTAATCTTTCTTTACATACAGTGTAGCTAATATTATCACTATCCTTGACACAGCCCCAAACCTATATAAAAGTGTGTGGGCCCTCATGTGGTCTTTCATTACAGTGTCAGAAACCTAATTTTAGTTTAGTTTTATTTTCTTTTTTCTTTTTTTTTTTTTGAAGGATAAAAATCTATAAGATACTATAGTCCATATTTTACACTGTATGAAGCTGCAAATAAGATTAAGATTAAATAAAATTGTGATAAATAATAGCCATATGTCCCTTTTGTTCGAACATTTTGCTTTGCTGCACACCTATCTCTGCATAAACACTGAACCAACAGAACTGCCTCCTCCAGGAATTCATTGTGATGTCAATTTACATGCTTTGAATGTCTCATAATTATAGTTTTAACACAAATGAAGACAATCTCACTTGCATGATTTTAAAAGGTAAATTTGTACCTTTTTGCACTGAAAATGCTCCACTAATGTAAAATCTTTCTTTACATGCAGTATAGCTAATATATGTCTTTCCCTGGCACAGTCCCAAACCTATACAAAAGCATGTGGGCCCTTGTGTGGTCTTTCATAACAGAATGTCAGAAGTCTAATTTTTTTTTTCTTTTGGATGGATAAAAAAATATGATACTGTAATCCACATTTTACACTATATGGAGCTGAATAGGCTGCAAATAATATAAAAATTACATAATATTATTATAAAATAATAGCCATATGTCTGTTTTGTTAAAACATTTTGCTTTGTTACATACCTATCTCCACATAAACACTGAACCATCAGAGCAGCCTCCTCCAGGAATCCACTGTGATGTCAATTTACATGCTTAAATGTCTCATAATTATAGTTTAAACACCAATAATGTCTCAAAAGCTAAATGTGTATCTGTTTGCACTGAAAACACTCCACCAGTGTAAAATCTTTCTTTACATACAGCACAGCTAATATATCACTACCACTATCATTGGCACAGCCCCAAACCTGTACAAAAGCGTGTGGGCCCCCGTGTAATCATTCATTACAGAGTGTAAGAAGCATAAGTTTAGTTTTTTTAACAAGGATAAAAATCTATAAGATACTGTAGTCCACATTTTACACTACACGGAGCTGAACAGGCTGCAAATAAGTTTAAAATGAAATAAAACTGTGATAAAGAAGAGCCATATGTCTCTTTTGTTGGAACATTTTGCTTTCTTACAGATCTATCCCCGCATAAACACTGAACCAACAGAACTGCCTCCTCCAGGAATCCATAGTGATGCCAAGTTATATGCTTTAAATGTCCTATAATTCTAGTTTTAACACAAATATGTTTTAAAAGGTAAATTTGTACCTGTTTGCACCGAAACAGGTATAATAATCTTTCTTTACATACAGTATAGGTAATATATCTCTATCCCTGGCACACTCCCAAACCTATATAAAAGTGTGTGGGGCCTTTGAATCAGCGCACCACTGTGATACAAGAGCAGGTATTGCAACAACAAAAATGTTAACTCCAAGAAAAAGTTTTTACCGCATTAAAGTCACATAGGAGCCACATTAGCATGTGAAAAGAATAAACAGAGGCATTCTCAGTTACACACTCCACCTGGCTGCTAACCAACGTCCTTGTCAGAAGTCCACCCACCGCACTGGCTAACACTGAAAGACCTCCTGGGGACCGCAGTGACCATTCACTCGGTTCTCTCTTTTTCCCATGCACCTGTGACTGTTTTTGTGTTTGCTATTTTTTGCTTTGTCTTTTTCTGGCAACACTGTATCATCGGAGACACACTTTGCCTCAAAAGGAATTCTCCTGCCCAACAATGTGGTTTGTTTGTTCACCGGATATGGCAGGCCAGAGAGTCAAATGGAAAAAAAAAAAAATGAAAAAAAAAAAAAAACAAGTCACCGCAGTAATAATTAACATTGCCACAAGAAAAATAAGCCGAGAGACACAGCAGTATGAATGGACTTGAAATAAGAAAATAAGGTACTTTTACCAACTGGTTTCTTGCCGAGTTGGGGGGCTTCACAGGTGCAGTTGGAAAGACTCTCCTCCTTACTCTCCTCGGACGGCTCATCCGGCTTCTCCATGGTCCTGGACCTTAGAGAGCTGCTTTTCCATTTTCCAAAGGACTTTGCCACAATCGCTTTGTCCGCTCCTTTCATTGTTTTCTGTAAAACACATTTACAGCATGACTTCCCAGGTTTATCCCTCTTGTGAGCCATCTGCCCCCTTTTTTGGCTCTCAATAAACCTGGGCTCATCTTTCCCAAACCCAAAGTAAGGGAGAATTAGGGCATTGTGTGCATATGCATTCTCTTAAGCATTCCAGAAAATTTCCTGATTGCCCTGGCATCTTTTTTAGAGAGCGCTTGGACATTGTTTTTCTCCTGACATTTTGCAATCCTGTGTGGAGAGAGTGCTACTGATTGAAACAGTATAAAACAATACTTTGCAAAGTACCCACACAGTAAACAGTAGATGGAAACTGGAAAAAAACAAACATGTTTTCACATTTAATCCAACTTAAAGGAAATAAAAATAGCACATTATGCCCTAATTGAGTGCTGTACAGTCCGCAAATACTATTACAAGGCCGATCAGGATTAGCAGTGGAACATACCTAGTTATCTATTTCTGAGTGCCAAGACTGCTAGCAGTGGGCAACTAAATTTCAAAAGCTGGCAAATCCAGTTGTCTCCTAAATACAGAAAGTACTTAAATCCAGAGCTAACAGAAGAAAAAGACGGATAAAGGGTGCTCTGCATATCACCGAAAAGCTTGTGCACTTTTCAGAATCACTGGCTAGGTTAAACAAATATGCTAAGTAGAGATCAAAACAATCCTTTGATCTGCAGCCTAGTTTCCAGAGGAATGGCTTGGCTGTTGTTGTAAATAACTTGTATAAATCTATATACCATTTGCCTTCAGGTAATATCAAAAGTGCCAGGGATTCACAGGCAAATACCTTGTGGTTAGGAAATAGATCAGATAAAAGCATATAAATATTTCAGCAACACTGCACTCTGTCATTTTCTGTACTACAGCTGAGTTTTTAAACCCCATATCACCATTTTACTTGTTTAGTTCTACAGTAGAAAAATGAATGAGCAATATTCGATAGCAAAATTACATTCTACCCCTTTCTATTTTGTAGTTGGGAAAAATGCTCCTACCTCCAGCATGCCATTCAGGTCAAACACAGTGTAAAACATTGTGCTAAACTTCATACAAAAGAGGCTTGAAGAATCAGAATGCAGAAGCTATGCAACTTGCTGACTAACTTTGCCCTCTGTTTTGATCGAGCACACAAAGAAAAACGCTGTCCATTCAAAACAGACAGCATAACTCTTTTCAGAGAGGGGGGACCGTGAACAAACGAGGCCATGTCCTGAGCTGCAGTCAGTTTCCCGTCAGGCCTGCACAGTGCACGGTGAGGGCCGCAGGGACTGGGACCGACTGACACCACACTCACGGGCAACAGAACAACTTTTGTGCACACTATCCTCCTCTGGAGCTTTTTTTTTTTCTTTCTACCCAAATTGGACAAGTCAGTGTGCTTTTTGGTTTGTAGTTTTCCTCAGTCCCTTTGGTCATACTATATAAACATGTCAGCAAAAATGCCAAACTAATACTTTCTGTAAACTAATTAAAGAGCAACATAATACTCTTTAAACTGTAGTATATTATTTTTATCGTAAAATATAGCACATAGAAAATTAGATAATTTAAATTAGTCAGCTAACTTGCATTGAAAAGATTTGGACACAAGAAACAACATCCAGCTTGTTATCTCAGACCTCACTACTACAAATACAGCACAATTAATGCCTCAAATGAAGCTCTGGCAAAAATGTAATGCCAAGTATTTGATACTGTGCTCACTACTAAAAATTATGATGCTAACTAACTTACATGGGCTCACTAGCTAACTTGCTTTCTAGCTGACTGAACATACTGGCTTGCTAACTAGCTTAATTCAACTTGAACTAAACTCAATCAACTCTAAAAAAAAATTGAAGCTTTCATGGTTAAACAACCCGATAACACACACTTACACACCAAGCTAAACTAGGTAACATTGTAGACAATATTCAAATAAATTTATATGCTTTGCTAACTGATGTATTTATCAAATGCTGTTCAAGTACAAGTTACAAAGTAGATTTCTTTATTATTGTATAGATTGGTTGAATAAATAAGTCATAGTAGTAAAACTTATTCAAAAACTTATTTGAATTTGATACTGTGTTCACTAAAAGGAATTGTTGTGCTAACTAGCCTATATAGGCAAAGTAACTAGCAAACTTACTGTTATGGTGGCTTAACACACTGGTTTTGCTCAGTAGCTTAATTCAATATGAACAAAACTCAGTCAACTCAAAAATTGCTATAACCAAAGCATATTAAATTGGTTAAATAAAGTCTTACAGACCAGAAAAAAGGCCAATTCAACAAATCCAACCAAAGAATTGCAGGTATTATGGACAAAACAACCAGAAAACACACACACTTAAGCACCAAGCTAAACAAGCTAACATTGCAGATGGTGTTTTCAAATTTAGATACTTTGCTAACTGATTTATTTATCAAATGTTGTTCGAGTTCAAGTCCCAGGATGGATCACTCTATAACAGATTAGTTTCATTAAAAGTCATTGTAATGAAAAAATCAGCAAAAGTTGACAAAATATTATCTGAACTTGATACCATGCTTGCTAATATAAATTGTGATGCTAACTAGCTTACACAGGCTCACTAACTAGCTAACTTCCTCTCTAGGTGGCTAACATACTGGCTTGCTGCCTAGCTTAATTCAACTTGAACTAAACTCAGCCAGTGACTATAACCAAACCTTACCAACTGGTTAAATAAAGACTCACATAGTGGAAAAGAGCCAACTGGACAAGTTACCTTTTTAAAAATTTGCAGGTTTCATAAATACAACAGATAACAAACACTTAAGCACCAAGCTAAACTAGCTAACAGTGCAGACAATGTTAAAACAAACAGACAATTTGCTAACAAACCTATTTATCAAATATTGTTCAGTACAAAGTACAAGATTTATCATAGTAATATTTTTATAGTAATAAAAATACAACAAACTGTTTTTCATGGTGGGGTGTTGAAGAGGAATTAAGTGGTCTGAAAGCCTGAGGGAAGATGCTGTGATCTGGTGGTACGACAGCAGACACTTCTGTATCTCTTGTGAGACGGCAGCAGGGAAAATGTGCAGTGGGTGAGGTTGGTATTTTCTTTTAGTATCATTTGGGCTCCACTCAGGCACCAAAATCACAGATGCTTGGTAGATGGATTTAGACTTTATGGAAAAAGTCATGATTAGCTTTCCTAGCTAGCAGAGAAGACAGCACAGTGAAATATGAAAAGCCTTTAAAGGATTAGTATGTAGAATTTCGTGGCATCCAGCACTTAACTTGCAGATTGTTAAACACCTCGCCTCACCCTCCCCAGCATGTAGTAGAACAAACGGGTGCCATGAAATTCATGAAAAATGCAAAGAGCCTTCTCTATAACCAGTGTTTGGTTTGTCTGTTCTGGGCTACTGTGACAAACATTTTGGTGCAACATGGCGGCATCTGTGGATCTGTGGCTCATTCTAAGTTTCCAGAAACACTGCGATTCTTGTTTTCAGATGATTATACATTAAAAAAAAAAAAAAACACACATGGATATTACAGTCCAGGGAGAATAAAGCTGAAATAGTAACTTTATTTTCAAGATCTGAAAGTTCAATTTTATTTTCAACATTTTGACTGTATTGCCAAAATGCAAAATTTAACTAAACCTCCCTCTAGTGGTACACTGAGGAATCTCCTAAAATAAAAAAAAGAAAGAAAGAAATTAATTTAAAAACATAAAATCAAAATACTACAAAATTTCAAATGAAAATACTATGAGCACCGAAATGTAATTTAAATTAGAATTTTAATATGTTTTGTCTTTTCTGTATATTTCCTGTAATATTTTCTTTTCAATATCAGCCAGCTCTGTAGTCATTCTCTTTATTAGTTATGAGCGAAACTGTGATGGCAGTCAGCCACTGTCTTCCTGTGAAGGCAGCGGGGATATGGCCAACAACGGTCAACAATAAATAATCTTCATATAAGCCTGTTTCCTGCATTCACTGTCCGTAAATGAAAAGGGTCGGCCTACGATGCTTAACATGTTAACATCAATCATAATGGCAGTAGGTTACATGGAGAGCGTGATATTTTCTGAGATGGTATTTGGTGTAAAAAGTTTGAGGAGCACTTTTCTAAGGTAACAAAAATGAGTTCTTATATTCAGGTGATTATACATGAACATTATGAACATTATATTCCTTTTCTGCCATATTCTGCAAACAAATCAGTGTAAATCTTGGCCTGGACTTTTAACTGACCTAAAGTTGTTCAAGTACAGACTGAAGTTCATGCTGTACATAATGTACAGAGGAGTGTTAGGGTCAGGTATGAGTGGAATAAAGAAGAGGAAGTTTTTTGTTTTTTTTAATTTTGCATTTCAAGATTAAATCCGACTTGGCAAGAATAATGTTGAACCTTCAATATTAGTGCCAAGCATAAGAAAAAATAGAAAATAGAAGAATAAAGTCCAAATGGCATATCAACTTTATTCTCAATATTTTTACTTCATTCTCAACATTTCGGCTTAATTTTTTAAATGCAAATGAAAATCTTCTTCCTCTGATTTGTTTTTTTCTTATGGTCCTAATACTGAAAGCTCCACTTTATTATTAACATTTCAACTGTACTCTAAGTCATTCTTGTTCAACTTTCTAAATTTTTAAATGGAATTATTTTGCTTCAAAAACATAGAAGTTGCTCATGTTTTCAAGATAAAAAAAAGTTTTTCTATGACATTAGGACTCAAGTTTTCTCAGCAAACTCTACCTCCACATCAGGCATTCATATGCCATATTTAAACCATGTTTCATGAGAAATGTAATGGTTTTAAATAGTCAGTCTTCTCATTCATGTCTCTGATGTCCTATCTGACTGTGACTGTTACATGTCTGTGAATAAACATTTGTTATATGACTGTTATGTTATGTTATGTTATGCCTCATGTCATGTGTTATGTTGTGCATAATGTGTTATGTGACTATGTGGTCTTTCATGTAAAAGAAATGCGTCTAAATAGACTTGCTGGATTAATAAAGGTAAAATGAAAACTTTGCAGCCGGGTATGAATCTTTCTGAAGGAATTGTTGCATAATTTCATTAATACAAACCATTTTTACACCCAGTGAGCATTTTAAATCCTAAAAACTCATCTAAGGTGTTTGAAGGATATCATGGGAGCTTTATCTAGCTTCTCTAGAGTCCTGGAAAAGCAATTTTGAGAGAGAACAGAATGTACCATATTCTTGACCCGTCTGCCTCAGATGCTTGCTGTATATGGAACTGAATACTGGACGTGAATTGTATCATTCTCTGTGTCAACTTGTTAGATGGCAGTTGCTGTAGTGGAGTGGTGAGAGCGGCACATATGCATTATAGGAGAAAATTGTGAAATGACAGATTCCGGGTGTGATACTGAGGGAATGACTAACTAATAGGAGGGGTGCTCCAGGCTGTTAGCTTTGAAAAGCAGTTTGCACATTACTTTATCTTGTCAATCAGATTCCTGGAATGGAAGAGGTGACTGATAACTTGAATTAATTATTTTCTTATTGCATGCATGTGTTAATTCATGTTAATTTATGTCCCTTACAGGCCCAAGCCAGAATATCCAGAGTAAAGCGCCACCTCTGGCACCCAGATCACCACACCACTCTCTTTGCATATATTTATATCAAATGAAAGACTTTTTTTTAATCCTGTTGGAACAAGGACTGACTGCCAAATTTGATTTTTAAATGTACTTTTAAGCTGTTCATGGTTTACGTTTGCATTTTTTCTTAACAACTGAACAACATGGAGCAGTATTTACGGCTATGATGGGATTTCAAAGTTACAGATTATTTTTTATAAGTAAATCCTTCCCCTTAAAACATTCCCCCTTTCTTAAATAATGTAGCACAAGGTCAGCACTCACAAGGCATACCCTTTATACTCTATAATTCTGTCTGTAGTCATTTTCTTAATTTTAATTATACAGCTCTCCATCCAAAGCAGGGTTTACGTTCTAAAATATATATTTTCCGCATTTAATCGCAAACAAGAGCAGAAGCAATTCTGTAGGAAGCACAGAACATACTTTAAACAATTGCATTTCACTAAACATCTTTAAACATTTTGACAAATTTAACTTCCCCTGAACACAGAGGATAAGAGGAAAAACATTTCTCTGATGAGAACAGAAACAGCAAGAAGTTCTAACAAGGAAAAGCCTGCCAGGTGGCGAACTGGCTGCACCAACAGAACGCACAATCTGTCTGCTTCTCCTTCCAAACCATTGACAGCTGCCATCACCAGCCTTGCACACTCGCACTCAGTGGCTCCTCAGCTCCCTGCCCATCCCTCTTTAGTGTTTCCTGCTAACCTCAGAGACAGGGTCACCTGGCCCCCTAGTTGCCCGTCTGTGGGGCCCTGCTGGCCCCCTGGAGACCTGCCTGCATGGGGATGCATGGCTAACAGAGGTCTAGCAAATCCTCTTTAATATGCAAACCAAGGGGCTATTCCTTTGACCCGAGACCATAGCTTTTCTAACAGTGAAATCCAAAAATATTCAAGTGATGTACAACGATGAGATTGGTTGAGCGGTTTTTGATCTGCTGGGTATTTGATACTGAATATTATCAGAGACAAACAGCATCATAATCAGGTATTTTCTTCATTTAGGTAGGTTATTTCAGTTTAATTCAAGTAATGTGCAGCATGATTGAATAGTTTTTGTTCTCTTCTACCTATCTGAAAAAATAACAATCCAGAGTTTTAATGTTTTTGCAAAATTGGAGCAGCATTTCTCCACTGAGTAAAACCTAAGCACACAGATGCACAGAGGCTAAACTGAAGAGTGTCTCCACAAAGCTAGCATTGCAACTGGGCTAAAAATAAAACCTGGCAAAGTTATTCTGATCCCTTATTGGTCCCATAGTTTGATTTCACATTTAGCATTTGCATTCCCCTCCGCATAAACATTTCATTCTTCCCCTCCTGCAGTACAATGAGACTTGAGTGACTTTGGCAGCAGATTTTGGATCGGTGCTCCTGAATCCACCAGTGTATGTTATCAGCAGGTAAACAAGCTTTCGAACAAAGCCATAATGGAACTGCAAGCGGCATAAAGAGGCTCATCTCAAAAGCTATACAACCCATCAAAGCTGGTGTCATTTCCTCAATACTGCACTGCAGCTGGAAAATGCATGGCTGTTAGTTACAGTTTAAATCGCCTGTCTATTTTCAGACACTTCAGAACTATTTGTATTGATTATTTACTTGTCAGTAAGCAGCCAGATTACCAAAATAAGACAACAGATTTTAATGTTTACTGGATTCTTTTCCGTTTTGTCTCGTGGTGGGAAATCAAAAACTGTGTCATGCACTAAATTAATGGGATTTGCACTATAGGGTATTTGAATAATTATTTTTCCACTGAAAATGAAATAGTTCTATCTATATTTGGAAGGATTACTGGTGGCATTGAACTTAATGTGAAAATAATTTGCCCTTTAAATATGTAGTTAAGTTATATCCTACACTTCCTGCTCGGCAGATGCAATCTTGTTAACCACACGCCTGGATGCTTGTCACCAAACTTTCCACATATTTGCCTTTTGGGTACAGCTCAGATGCACAACTAAACCTACGCACTCTCCTCCCAGTGAGTGGAGAAGCCTCAAAGCTTTCCTTTCATATGCTGCATTATCTCTATGGCGGTAATTATCCATAAAACTATGCCATCAGATGGTGATGATTTCCAATATGAACCCAATAAATGTGTTTAAAATTTGAATTATCATATTTATGTGGATATGTGTTACTAATAGTGATTATGTTCGTCATGTGGGTAGAAAATCAAGCATCCTTATATTGCGCATTCTCACATATTTCTCAGACATTTCATCACACATTTAATCTGCCCCTGTCTAAGATTTTCTACTGAACCTGTAGTCAAGGCAGAGAGGGGACAATAACGGATGAGATTATGAAGCATGTCTGTTAAAGCATGTCTGTTTGATCATCATTCTGTTTAGGTGAAGTTCTCTTCTTGGTCTCTTCAGTCCCTGACAGCAGATATATAACCTAATCTCTTTCCCTAACCCTTTTCTTAGGCATGAATAGGGTGGAAATGTGATGGCATTAAGTCGATTTACTCCTTGGTTTGCAGTTTCAGCCTTAATGCCTCTTGGCTCTTCTTCAACACACTCATTCCATTTAGATTCTCGAAAATATAAATGTTATGTTAAGGCTTTCCTATTTATTTTCATTTATCCATCATTTGAAGTTCATGCATATATTTACTCTACAAATAATGCTTGTTTATTTGCAGCCCCGTCTATCTGGTGTAGTGTCAGAGATATTGGAAAATCAAATACAACTTGTGTATTATCTTCAAATACGAGAGGATATCAGTAACAAAGGGTGAGATCTGAGACTGTATGGCATTCTTTGTGAGTTGTCTCTGACATCGTTTTTTGATATTTCACATTTACTCATCTAAACCTTAATTTAGTGCCTGCAGCATATGTTGACATGCAGAGAAAAGCCATTATAATGTGTCTTTGAATTATAGCTGATGGCATTTGAAAGCTGCATTAATGTACCTGTCCTTATGCAATTACTGGAGTGCATTTGTGATGAATTTATGCTTTTGTACATAAAAAGTTCTGTTTACTTGTGAACTTTTTGCATGATAGTGATAAAAGACATTTTGAATCAGCTTGTTTATGAGGATATATGTTAGTTACGCTGGTAAATTTTAGTTGTTTTTTTTCCTCATGAATTATTAAAGAACATTTGGCCAAGTCATTTAAAGTCATTTAGTATTATGATATATGAGAAATGCAGGAGAAATTTATGTATAATTTGTTATCATCTTGTCCATTAGAGCAGTTATTTATGGTAAAACTCTTTCTAGGTGTCAAAATCAGTATCTTCTTTTATGTTGTAAATCACCTATGAAAACTTATTTTCATCAAAAGGCTTTTTGAATTTTAATTTGTTATGTTTCTAAGTGTATATGTACACTGTAAATGTACTGTTTGTTTATTTATGTGTATTTTTATTGCCTTGTAAAGGACACAATCTCTAGCTTTGATAAATACTACAAAGTAGTACCAAGCTTCATTATTACTTAATCTAAAACAATTTATTCTAAAACTCTTAGTTTATGTTTAATATCATGTGCAATTCTATGTTATCTGCTTTTTTTACTTCTCAATATCACTGACAATAATACTTTCAATGCCAATTGCCAATACTACTTTTTATATTTTAGTTTACTTTTTTACTTCTTTCACTTCTATTGTTATTATATTAGGCAGTTAATTTGCATTTACACCCTATACACTTTATATATTATATTTCACTTCATATTAAATATTCTACTGTCTTGATTCTCATGTTACTGTAATTTTGGAACAATCTCTGACACAAGAATTTCCCTCTAAATTAACAAAGTTCTCATATCTTAACGCTCTTAGCTGAGGTTTGTAACATGCAGTATTTTATACATAACACTGTCGTTTATCTTTTGTTAAATTAAATTGGAAATTGCTGTTGAAATAAATACCACAAAACAAAAGACAGAGACTTCCACCACATTGGTAGTGACTACTAGTACAGCTAAACAACAGCAAATTTTATGATACAGTACTGAAGATAAGTAGCCAAGTGTTATAGAAAGAAGTTAGACAGCAAGTCAAAGGCAGTTTTAATGGTGGAACTAGCTAGAGACTACACATGGCAATGTTAAATCCCATTCAGCCTGATGAGAGTGACTCCCAGCAGCACTGAGCTCAGTGGGGGGTTGTAAACATTTACACTAAGAGCCTGTCCAGTGCACATGGTTGGTGCTTGCCAGCCACCTCGGTATCGAATGTTGTGTTGCATATTTTGTCATTCAGGCCTGTCCCGAAATTGTAGGAATCACACCATCAATTTATGAAGGAGCCATCCAAATGTGACAACAGGCTTATGCTAAATGGAGAAAATAGAGCTAAACATTGTTAAAACACCCCTAGACCCACATGGTAGAGAGTGCTCAGCGGAGAGCTGCTATGCTCCCCGCTGTGAACTGGGAAAGTGATGTTGGTGGGCTTCCTTCTCCATGAGGGCCGCATCGTTCTTGGGCCCCGATTTGAAGCCTTTTTGAAGTCTGTTTCCTGCAGCAGCGTGCCAACATTAATGTTTCCACAAAAGCAAAAATGCTAAATCAAATGAATACACTATATACTGTGCTATTCCACGTTGACTCCTGAATCCCCCAGAAAATTACAAAAGCATCATTAAAAAGCAATTGACTATATATGTCCTAAAAGTCACTAATATGCTTTTTTTTGGTATTTTATTTCATAGTAACAAGCTATAAAGAAATGGTTTCTCATAATTAAATACAGAAATCACAGCAGGCCAGTGACTTGGTGAAAATTAGCAATTGTATACTGGTGGAGTAAATTAGTTTTTGCTCATAAACCAGGAAAACTTTGAACCTCCTAATGAACATTATAAAGCTGAGTATAGGATTGCATATAATTCCCAAATACGGAAGAACAATAATTGGGCATCATAAAAACAGCAGAATCAGTTTGGGATCAATCCTTTATTGTTTCAAAACTCTATCTTTTACAATACAGTCATTTATTGTTACATGTGTGATTTGAT
This sequence comes from Lutjanus erythropterus, assembly GCF_056507025.1. Taxonomy (NCBI): domain Eukaryota; kingdom Metazoa; phylum Chordata; class Actinopteri; order Lutjaniformes; family Lutjanidae; genus Lutjanus; species Lutjanus erythropterus. Next base: position 14,797,249 of record NC_139328.1, read on the forward strand.
GGGTAATGTACAATGTCTTTTCTGATAATGAAACACAGTCACAAAGTATTCCTTTCTACATATCAATATTCTATGATAGTGAGAAGTTTGTGCTGATATATTTACTTAGTTCTGACAGCTCAATTAACTTCCCTTTTCAAATCAACAAAAGCATTGTTTTTGAAAGTGCATTTTTCAAGGATTGCAAAGACGACTGTTTTCCATCAGTCAGCCATAATGTACATTTCAGTATTGACAGAGAGGGCCACACTGCTTTGTGAGTAACAAACAGCATTAACTACATTTCCAACTACAACATTTATCTGGATAAGTAAATCAAAGAAAATATATCAATATGCATGCCATGAACATTCCTCCATAAACATTTATAATAAATGTATATTTTTATTTAATTATGTTGATAATGACACAGTATTTTCCACAAAAGGACAAATGCTGATAATGAGAACTAATATTTAACATCCAAATTTTGTTCAATTTTACACACAGGTCAAATGGCATAATGCCACAGTGTATAGGGCCATGCCCTAATTAAGTTAATAGCATTTGGTCCACAATAACAAATCTGGGTTTAAAAGAAAAACAAAAAATGTGGTAGCAGGTGGGATTTTGAACTGAAACTCAAAGTAGCATGATGACGATCTTAATTCTTTCCATTTTTAAGGACTTTCGATTTTCAAGTTATGAATTATGATGTGAAGTTTCTGTTCAAAAATTAAGCAATATAAATATACATTTTAGCTCATTACTTGGCTATTATACTTTTCTGTTCCATGGAACAGCTTTCACTCTGTAGAACTTGGTTCCTAAAGGAACCTTGAACCTGTTCTGGGCCTGGTGAAGGAAAAAAGACAAGAAAAATAAATCTTTGTAAGACAGAAAGAAACCTCAACTTACTAATAAATTAACAGAGCAGCATTAATGACAAGGATCAATTCAGTGCATCCAAAAAATTAATCCAAACCGAGTGTGGAAAAATACCACTAAAATATATACATATATATTTCAAGGACCATTCATGTCATTATGCCATGTATATTTTTGCTTGTGTATTCATTAAAAATACAAGTTAAAGATCACTTGAGAACTTTTGGTGAATTTAGTACCTTTTTTGCCTGACAATATTCCTTCTCCATCACCTTTCCAAGTACCCACGGCCGTCTTGAGGTCCCTGATGCTGAAACAACAAAGCAAATCCACTTGTTAAAGAAATACTAAACACTCACTAAATCACAAAAATGCTTCTGTGTGCGTGTGACATTAAGCTTATATAAGCACAAACCCCCATTTTTAACAGCACATGTACATATTGTATACAGTGTCAATTCTTATGAATCCATTCATGCCTGACATATTAAATAAACAGCTATCAGTGTTGCATATTTATTTCATTAGCAAATAAATAAAACAAATATTACCACTAGAGTTATCATTGTCTCGAAGGTCTGAACGAAGCTGACCTGGTTTGAGGTCCAGTGCAGTGAGAGACTCTGAGTGGAGGAAGTAGAGGGTGGGACCCACTGTGAACAGCACGTAGTTGTCATGCCTTTCATCCAGGATGATTAGGACCAAATCGCCTACCTGGAAACTGAGGCAAAAAGACACGGACAAAGAGATGAAGGAACGATGACACCCGAGTTCTGCAAACTGCTAACAAAAAAGGACGACACATTAATGGTAATTACACAATAATGTGTATAATTACACTACATGTAATGGTGGTCAGAGTTTCAGTTAAAAAAAAAATATGTTAAAATATCACATCAGAACGTGCATGTTAAGGCCATGTGTTGTTTTTTTATTCACTTACTCTCTGATGGCGATTTTGTCTGAATGCCGTGACGACACAGACGACATGCTTTGAGACATCTACAAAGAAAAGGATTAGGGCAACGTTACACATGTTAAACTGAAGGGTTAACAATACTGGCTGTGTTGGCTACAGATGACTTCTAACATTTACTGGGGAATTTGCAAGAAAGGGTAAAGCAGTATCACCACTTTTACCATATTTACACAATTATATTCTAATCTAAAATCAGTTTTATCCTCCTTTGTGAATCAATCATCAGGGCTGATAAGTAATTATTAAAATATACAATAATTTTTCCAATCACAAAAGTATATTTTTAACACTTATTTTAGAAGATATGTTTTTGTTTCAAACACTAATATTCATCCCTCTACACATTCTACAGTCACTCTTTATGAAAATTCATTTTTCTTTACTGGGCTCTTTGGCCTCCTGGGTCAGGATTTTACTCTTTGATGCTACTGCCACCTAGTGGAGCAGGTGTTACATAGCCCACAGAGATAATAAATAACTGACCAGTCTTTGACTGAGGCGCTTGTTTTCTTCTTCCTTCATGTGTAAAGTCTGAAACATATATTACATTGATTAAACAAATAAATACATCCAGAAACAATCTGTCTAGTGCTCTCAAATGCAATGTGATCATACAGTTTGTGTATTTACCCTCTCAAGTAAGAGTATCCGCTGTTTCTCCTCTGACATCAGGATGTTATCACTGCAAGCAAAAACAAAACCTCAGATTATTGAGAACAGTCCTCAAAAATGCCCACAAAACTGAATAAGTAGAAAATGAAAAATTATCAAATTATGAATAGGTTCTCATCGTTATTCTTCTAACCACATAACAGTTTTTAATCTTAATAATAGTAAATAAAAGACTTACACTGTCTGATCCTATCCTGACCTCCTTCCATTGTCAAATGTCCTTTCTGTCCATCCATATTTGGATATTTTAAACGATCTTTTGAAAATATGATCTGCTTCAAGAATAAAAAGATCTCCTTCTGTCAGTGACTGGCAACCAATTCATGTCATCTTAACAAAGGACTTTATATGGGTATAAATGCAGCCCACTTGCAGGTCTGCTGTCACCTTTCTATAAGTGTACTGAATGCAACAAAATGTGCTATGAACATTAATTAGCATATTACTGTGATTGATTGTGGAACTATTAAAAACATGTATTTTAAAAATGCACAGTAATCTAAATAAGCTTATATCCCAATTAGGAGGAAATATCCTATAGCTGTTTGAACTTTGCTGCCAAATAAACCAGAATCTTGAAAAATCAATAGTGTTATAATGCAGAAAATATATTTTTATCATCTGAATGAACAAAGTATGTCTTTAGTAATATTTTCAAATTAGTTTTCACGGTTGATCAAGGAAAAAAATGACAAATTACAAGATGGCAGATGTAGAGTGTAATGAGAAAACCACACAGCACTGAAGATAAAGACAGCTGTAATTCAGTGGCACTAACCTGATTGTAGAAGCCACAAGTTAAAACTCACTACAATCACCTGGTTGTCATGTTTCTGCAGTAACCTGAGGGACAGTTCACCCCAAAATCAAAACTATGTATTTTCACTCTGGCCTCTGGTGCTATTTATCCATCTAAACCAGGGGGTCTCAACGTCTGAGACTGTGGGCGTGCCCTCAAACAAAGCTTGAAAAAAGCACCCCCGATTTAACTTAGCTTAGTTTTGCTCAATTCCTGGATGCCTATGAGATTATGATAATGTTATCCGATCACATAAACAGATAACCTAATATTGCTGTTTTGCATAACCTCAGACTACACCAAATGTATAAAGGTCAGTCCAAAGGGATTTATTAGTTCCTAACTCTAGGGAGGTGGGAAAAACAGTAAAATCCCCCCAAACTGTATCTCTGCACTGTCTTTTTAATCAGATCACATGTATTTAGGCTATTCTATGTGATCTCCTTTTGATAACTAATATAATGTAATAATTTTTCACTTCCATTCACTGAGCCTTCCCTGAAACTGTTTGGAGCCACCCTAGGGAGGCCCGGCTCTTATTCTGAAAACCTCTGGTCTAACCTGTTTTGGCGTCAGTTGACTACTTTCTTTCTATGGTACAAAGAAAAAAGTTTCAACATTAATCCGCTCACAACAAGGTCTGTAGATTATCTTGAGTAACCAGGTCATTATTTCTGGAAAGAGATATTGTTGATGAGTTGATTTTGGGGGTGAACTGTCAGGTTACGAGAAAAAAAAAAACAACAACCTAGTTTTTCAGCACTTCAATGCTGCGAAAGGAAAAAAATGATTGTGTATATGCAATAGATTTCTACAGGGTATGCATGTAAACAATAAACAAAGAAACTGGGGAATTATCACCAAAAGAGCAGGTCAAATAAAGTTAGAGATCAACAATTTAAACCGAAACTTAAATCGACATAACTCAGTTTCAACAGTTGACCAGTTGATTATTTTTTTTAAAATTCAGATACATATACACAGCAAGGATTAGTTTGGTGTTTCTCCTCTACACAGATCCTCTCTCTGTCCTCTCAGTGAACTGTCAAACCACTCTGACCTAAAAAAAAAGAAATCCCTTTTGGCTTCAGCAGCACCAAACAGATTTTTTATATATTATTTAGTACACCTATAAAGTGTCAACCTTATATATATATATGTGTGTAGAGCAGGGACACATACACTGACTAGCCAAATGCATGTTAACACTGGCCTAATCTGGTTAAAGTAATGAATGTAAATGTGTTGGCTTAACCTGATTTCTTTCCAGTGACCTTGTTTCTTGTGTGCATGTAAACACAGAGCTGTAAAACTACATCAGATCACACAAACTATCAACAGAACCATGTTTATTGGAGAGGAGATGCTTACTGGACTGTCACCATGCTGGCGTCCACTGCTGAATCAACTTGTTCGTCATCTCGAATGGCTGCCACAGAGGCCAGTCTGTCAGTTTCAGCCATGGACTCAGAGGAACAAGCCCCAGCAACAGGCAGAGCTCGAGCTACTGCTGCTGCTGCTCCGGCTTCTGTGGGCTCCTGAGCTGAGAGGTTAGGAGTGAAGAAGGCAGAGGAGACCAGTGCAGTGCTGCGCAGGCGGTTCAGCTCCTCTTCCAAGTGCTTCTTCTCCTGCATGACACTGGCTCGGTCCTCGGAGAGCGTCTCTATCAGAGCTGCAAGAAGTTAAGATAAATAAGAAACACTGATAGGCACAACAAACAGGCTAACATAAAACCTCAAAGAATGGCTGCTCTTACAAAAACTGCAGTAAGTAGAGGGAAAAAAAGGATCATTGATTGTGACTATTTATTAGGTCTGTTATAAGGCTTGGCATTGTGTTGATATCATATCAAAATCATGATATGAGACTAGATACTGTCTCAGATTTTGGATATCATTATGTACGACATAAATGTTGTCTTTTTCTGATTTTAAAGACTGTATTACAGTAAAGTGAAAGTATATTGCTTTAGCTGTTCTATTATTTCCATGTGCCCATTTATTCATTATATCCACATTACTGATGACTATTTACCAAAAATCTAATTTCTCACATCTCACGTCTCATGTGCAACAGCAATATTGTCACAACACTGATAAATATTGATATTTAAGTATTTGGTCAAAAATATTGTTATTAGGGCTGCAACTAACAATTATTTTCATTGGCAATTAATCTCTCAGCTATTTTCTTGATTAATTGATTAGTTGTTAAATCTATAAAATGTCAGGGAATGGTGAACAATGTTGATCACTGTTTCCCAAAGCCCAAGGTGACATCCTCAAGTGTCTTGTTTAGTTGACAACCCAAAGATATTCAGTTTACTAAATGGAGGAGTAAAGAAACTGAAAAATATTCACATTTTAGAAGCTAAAATCATTTTTTTTTTCTAAAATTAGTTGTGCACTATTAGATTAATCACCAACTATTTTGATAATTGATTGTGTTGAATAATCATTTAATCATTACATGTGACACTCTTGTCTAACCCTATAATGCACTGTTGGGTAATCTACAGCAGTGTATCATATTCTATAAAATCATCATATTTTCAGTATGAGAATGAGAATTTACTGTATTTATGAGGAAATTTGTATATCAAGATATTGTATTGTAAATTGTGAAAAGCCTTTAAAAAAAGCCTAAAACAACTGAGATAAAATTTATAAGACATATCACTCAGCTCTAGTAGAATATTAAAAAGACTGCATTACTATCCTGTTTAATATTATCACCTTTTATTTGACAAAACATTGCACATATTTAAACATGAGCAGCATGTCTACACACAAAATTTCACGGCTTTCATTAGAGATAAAAAAAAAAAACGATTACCCTTCTTTCAGTCAACAGTATTAGAGAGTGTGATGATTAGTCGATTACCGATTAGTTGAGCAAAAAGATAATTAGTTGTTTTGATAATTGATTCATCATTTCAGTCAATTTTTAAGCAAAACATGTCAAACATTTGCTGGTTCCAGCTTCTTAAATGTAGTGGATTTGCTGATTTATTTTGTCATTTACGACAGTAATCGAAAAGTCTTTGGGTTTTGGAATTTCTGGGAACTTGTGATGAGCATTTTTATGATTTTTTGACATTTTTAGCAACAGTGAAAATAATTGTTAGTTGCAGTTTTACTCATTTTGTACAGCACTCACCTTTGTCCTTCTCCTGCTGTTGGGTCACTTTCTGTAACTTCTCTGTGAGGTCATTGATGATCTGCTCCTTCTTCAGCTTCTCGCGGGTTAGAACGGTGTTGAAATTAGTCTAGAGAAACAAAAAATAATGATAACAGCATTTAGAGTTTTAACAAGCTCAAGAGCCATTTTTGGAGACAACAGAGAATTTAGACCAAAGCACAAATGATTTGAGAGGAAGTTCTAACAGCACAGATCAACTAGCAGCCTTGGGAGTTTCAGTTGTTTGATTTTTTTTACTAATCTGTTAGATTTTTGTTTTATTTTGTTCCATATCTGATCTTTCAACCATTTATCATACCCAGTAATAAAAAACAAAAATGAATTGCCATTATGTGGGCTCAAATGTTATTTCAAATAACAGTAACAGCACACAGCTCAATTATGTAATATTTTGTGCAAAACAAGTCTTATCAGATTAAGCTATGTGTGGTGCAACAGAGAGAGCTCCAATATATCCGTAACAGAAATTCAGCGAAATCTTTGTAATAAATCAGTGATAAAATATTAAACTTATGACTGAATAGAACCAAGTGAACAATTAGTTTGGTGTAAAGCGATCAGACAGACCAAGATTAGTGCCAGCACAGAAAAAAATGAATGTGTCAGACTAATGAATGAAAGGCTGATCTGTTGATGAAACAAATTAAATGTAGCTGGCTGAGAGTGACAGTTTCAATAATGATTAAAAATTAAAAGGTTTCACAAAGCAAATATTCACTGCTATACTGGACTGCATTAGAAAGCTAACATTGACCAGGTAGTGCTTAAATGTATTTAGGAGAACATTCACACTGCACTCCATACACTCAGATGCCAGTTTATTAGGTAGATCTAAACAACTAATGCAACATCCCTGTAATACACCTACTTTCATGAAGGTTAGAGGAGTTGATTGAACTTTATAGTCATTTTGGAGACTGTAGTTTATGGTGCTGTTGAAATATATTACATTATCAGAGCTGCGAACCTTGGAAAAATATTTTGAGTAGGACAATAGTGTAACGTTTGTTAACACGCATTTCAATCACTCTGCTTTTACACGGTCATTTCCCCATTCATTGCCTGGTCAGATGCATAAACAGAAATCATTTGCTATGTGTTCAAACTTTAAATATAGGCTAAAAACAATAAGGTTGGGTGTGACTGCTTCTAAAGGAGCAATATGTAACAACTGTGCATCCAAAAACGAGTACTGCAGTTCAGTGCGGTGCAGTTCAACAGTGAGTCGGAACCATGGACGTTATATTAAATAGGATGAATTTCTGTTTACTGTACAATTTGTGGTTGGAGTTGTTTGGTTGGTTGCTCTCATTACTGTTGCGGGTTTGGCTGCAATAATAATGAATATTATGAATACTATGAAAACGTTACTTCACCCACTTAAATGCTTGGGGAACAAGCAGGCTAGCTTGCAAATTACTTAATATCAGGCTAACGTTATTAATGTTAAGGTCGACTGCCTTCAATTTAACTTTCGACATAAACCCCAGTCATTTTACCTTTGAAAAGTAGTTAAAAGAACTGTCCTCACTCAAGGAACCAGGCAGCCGGAGTAAGGAAGAGGAACAAGAGGGAAGCTCTTGAAATGACATTATGTATGAATCCAGCGCTATGATTGGTTAAAGTCTTCTTCTTTTCAGCAGGCTAGTTGCTGCTGAGTACTTCAAGTCCACAACTGAACCCACAGGTGTCACCAGCTTTTTGTACAGTTCAGATTAACAAACCATGCCTGCACCAAAGTAGCCTGGTATACAGGTTGGCAGGTCTGCATTATACTGAAAGCCTACAGAGGTCTACCCTCACAAATACATGGGATGAACAAAATACTAGTATCCAGGTCTACCTCTATATGCTGTAGACCTAAATGGATCTTGTTGCACTTTGGGTACTAATAAATCTCACTTTATGAACAAACCCAAAAGCTGTTATCTGTGTGTAATATATCCTCAGTTATGCCAACAATCTAAAATACATTTTTTTTCTAAGGATATTAGATAAAGGGTCAGTTGCCACTAGACTTAACAAGACATGACAGTACTTTTCCCACCTATTAACAACACAAATACAAACCTGCTGCTCTGCAATCAGAGATGTCTTGAGGTTCTGCATTTCCTCATTCTTCTTCTTCTCCATGAGCTCCAGCTGGGACTGCAGAGAGGCCCTCTCCTGCTGCAGCCGCTCCTGTAGTGCCGAGTCTAGAGACAGAGTTACACCAGCGTCTGCAGACCCCTCAGCACGCAGCACCAACCCTTCATCACTGAAAGACACACAATAAATTTTATTTCTGACAAATAAATTAATCTGGACATACAAACACAAAGACATTCTCAAATAACAAGAATACAACATATTGTTTACTTATACAACCCCCACATTTTCTTGTAGTGTAAAACTTCAAATGTAAGCAGATTCAAGCTGCAACAATAAATCTATTTGTCAACTGAAAGAAAATTAGTCGTTTTTTTTGTTTTGTTTTTAAGAAAATGTGTCAAACAGTCACTGGTTCCAGCCTTTTTAACATATGATAGTAAATGATGAGTTTTTGGGTTTCGACTGTCGGTTGGACAAAAGAAGAAAATTGAAAATGTCTCTTTGGCCTCTTGGAAACTGATGACATTTATCACAATTTTTTGACATTTTACAGACTAAACAATTAACCATGACAACAATCGGCAGTTTATCAATAATAAAAATAGTTAGTTGCAGTCCTAAAGCACATTGAATTTACACAAACCATTCACTACACTCAGATTTTTTCATTTTAGCTAGATTTCTATATGTGGTATGTCTGCAACTGTGATGAAACATTTACCTTTTTGAGGATTGTCTCTCCTGAAGTTCACTCTCAAGTTGTCTAATTCTGTCTAACAGTCTCTTTTCCATCTCCTCCTTCTGCTGTTCTAACTCTTTAAAGGCATCTAGTGACGCAACCTTAGAGGCCTCTTCTTTTTCTAAATCTTTCTTGACTGCTTGCCTGTCCTGCTCTAGTTTTTTGGAGAGCAGGTCATTTTCTGCCTGCAAATTGCTGATAACAGTCCTCAACTCTTGCTCCAGTTCTTGGAAACTCCTCAGCTGCTTTTCTTTTTCTTCACTTAGAGCAGCCACTTGCTGCTCTACTTCCTGCTTAAGCTTCTGTTGCTGCTCAGCGTGTTTTCTCTCAGCATCCTGCGCCTGCTTCTGCAGAGAAGAGAGCTCATTGCGCAGCAAAATCGTCTCCTCCTCGTGTCTGTCCACCAGCTCTGAGATGCAGTGGTCCTTCTCGATCCTCATGAGAGTCCTCAGCTCTGCTAGGTCCACTTCATACTCCTCATTTTTTACCTGAAGCTGTTTTTTGATGCCTGCCAGCTCCTCACTGAGGGCTTTGGTCTGAGCCTCCACCTGGGACCTCACAGCCTCCACCTGCTGCATCCTGGCCTCCTCAAATAAGAGCCTCACCTCCTCTGTCTCTGACTCTTTGAGGGCGAGCTCCACTTCGAGTTTGCAGCGGAGTTCTGCAAGCTCAGAACTGCGAGTCTCCAAATCCTTTATAAATTTGTCCTTCTCCATCAGCGCAATGTTGTGGTGGTCGCCTGCCTCACTTAACTTCGCACTATTCTCAGCAGCCAGATGTTCCAGAGCCTCCTGGTTATGTTTGATGAGGGTCTCCAGTTCTGCCTTGTGTTCCTGCCTCATTCTGTCCTCCAGCTCCTTTAAGTGGGACTGCTCGGCGACTTCCAGCTCCTGTCGGATCTTCTGCTGGCTGCGTTCAATCTCAAAGTGCAGTTGCTCAAGCTGGCTGGTCAATAAATCTCTTGAATTCAAGAGCGTCTTAATCTCTTCAGCTTGATCGCTGATCGTCTGCTCCAGGTTTTTGATCCTGTCTGTCTGGTTACTCTCTGTTTCAACCCATCGCTCTTTCTCATTCTCGAGCTGAGTAAGTTCCTTTTCTTTGCGCTCCATAAGACCCTCCAGCTCCAGCATTGCACGTTGGACATCTCTGACAATATTCTGGTTTACTTGGTTTTCCTCTGTTAGTGTCTGAACCTGCTTCTCGAGTTCCTGTCGAAGAGAGACAAGCTCACTTTGGTGCTGCTCCTTCAGTTCTAGTCCATGTGTCTGGCAGATGTTGTCCACAATACTGCGCACCTCTGTGGTCATACTCCTTAACACAAAGCCAAAGTCATGTTGTTCTTTTAATACCATGCCTCTTAAGTGATAGAGGTCATCCTTAACACTTCTCAAGTTGGAATGGGACTCCTCTGCAGCTGATCGGTATCTGTCAATAACTTGTTTCAGGACAGTGATCCTCGAGTTCTCCCTCTCTAGTGTTGTGGTGTCCTGCATACGCTTGTTGTCAATAGCATTAATGACTGAAGAGTACAGCGACTCCACCATCATCTCAGGGCTAGTGGGGTCACTGATGGGGTTCGGAGAGGTCAAGTTCTCTTCAATTACAAATTCATTAACGGCAGACATGAAGTCAGATTCAGGGCTCTCTGCAAGAGAATCCAAGTCCAGGGAGCCCTGCTGTAGGACTGGATCCATGTTCGGATGGCCAATGGTTTCAAAGTCAAATGTCTGTGCATCTATGCTGTCTGGGGACAAGTCCTCCAGAGGAGCTGGGACGGGAACATGAAGGGGCTGGCAGCTGGGTCCCTGAAGGCTAAGAGAGGAAGGTGTTTTGGAGGACATCGGTGTTGTGGTCCCAGGTATGCTTTCAGACTGTGGGATCAACACGGTTGATCTGTGAGTGCTCCGACTACAGGACGCCTGCAAAGACACAACAGATGAACATAAAGGGACATAAGGAAAATACTTCCTATATAAATAAATCAGAAAAGAAAGAGCAAAACCATGCTATGTATAAAAACATTTTGGACTTCATACACATGCACAATGTATAAGAACCATTTTTATGTAATCAGCCTATCTAAATTTCTATTTACTTACTAAAAATACAAATAAAAGGTTGTTAATGAAGCTCTCATTACCCTTTGTTCACTTAGCAGGTCAGTAATAGTTTGAGACATCTCATCTACACTCTGTGCAGCCTGGACCAGCTGGTGAAGGGTCTCTACGTGGCGATTTAAGGGCTCAAAGTCACACATTGTGGGTACCCTGCAGAAAAAAAAAAAAGGATAAAGTTAAAGACAGAATTTTTAAAACTATGTTTATTTTAGTACTAACAGTCTTGGGCAGAGCAAGTTAGAACTACAATGGCTGGGTTTCAGGCCAAACTTCATGTCACAGGATCAAGCTCCAAAACAATCAATACACTTAAAAAAGCAAATAACTTTTAAAAAAGCCTGTATATCATATGTATCTTATCCAGCCCTTTCTCACAAAACAAACCCTGCATGATGTTACATACTACAGTCTCTTTGCAGTGTTAACCTACTGTACACTGCACTTGTTTTTAAAGGCTCTGTGTGGGAAAAAAATCAGAAATCAAAAATGTCTGATATAAGATTTCAAAGCTAGCTGCATAACTGTCCTGTGCTGAACATTACCACATCCACAAACTCACCTTGGATTATTGTCTTCACTTAATGTATTATTAATTGCTTGTGGGACATTTGACAACACAACATAAGTGCAATAAAATACTTACTGATGTATGTTCTGTTAATTGTTAAAGCATATTTGATTATTCTACAAACAACACTTAACAACAATAGCCAAGTTGCATACAAGGACTCAAATTAATTTGATTTAGAAATGGACACAAACTTCCAATGGTATTTTTTTATTGTCCATATCTTAGGACTATTCTTGTAGTGTTACGTAACTGACAAGTTTATGCCAAAATCAATTTCAATAATGGTGGACATTGACTTACATAAGGAAAGGCTGCACCTCTACAGGACAACAAGATTTCAAGTACTGCAGGTCCTCAACAGAGATGTCAGGAAGTTCATCATCAAACCTTCTGGGCTTTCGTGTCTATAACAATAATTAACAGAGCACAAGAAGAGCTGCCTTATAATACAGTGGAAATACATGATAATAACAACATAGTTTAAATGGTCTTAAACTATAACTTACACAAAATGATGTTGGAGGCCACGAATCAAGTCCTCTAAACAAACGATTTCTGAGGAAAGACTTCCCTGAAAGGAAGTAAGTAAATACTTAAAGGCTCTGATCTTTGTGTAATGTGTTATTTCAAAAGCATGTTGTGCTTAACAGTGACACCACAAATGTCATCAGCTGAGAGTTTTCAAAAGACACTTACTAAAGAGTTTCCCAAAGGATTCCCTTTTGAACTTCTCCGCCTCGTACAGTAGTTTCCCATCCTTCACAAGTGCATACGCCCACTGAAAAGATTAATAGTAAAAATTTCTCAACAACAAAGCAATAATTGTATTTCAGATGATATCCACTTTCAGGACTTGATGGAATTCCTTAGTGTGGTTTTTAATGTTGATGAACCACTGTGATGCAGTTTTCTATTCCGAGTTCAAATGTCAAAAAGGAAATTATTTAGCTTCATTCATGTTAAAAACCGGACATTAAATATCTTATTATTCCAACAACTCAAAAAAAAAGAAGTCAGGCTCTCAGTAGGAAAACAGTTTAAGACAAAGAGAAAGAAAGAACAATTCACACAGAAGTGGGTTCCTTTGGCATCACCAAAACACAAAACCAGTTCAATAAAAGAGAGAACAAATGTAAGAAAAATCTGCTCAATTATTAGCTTCCCACTCCGACTGTGCATTTATACATAGCAATATAAAGAAGAAAGACAGTAGTCCTTATCAGTTGAAGCATAATACACACACACACACACACACACACACATATAAACACACACACACACACACAAGCCTTCGGCAAAGATTGACAGAGCTGATAAAGTTTTTAGCCTTATGCTAATGCAAAGGGAGCAGCCACCAAAAGCGCAGATCCCAAACCACACAGTGGTGCAGTACTAGTCCTTTACAAGTCTGTTATATAGGATTTCTCACATGAAAGGACATTAGGACCAGTTCCATTTCTAGCTATGATACAGACTACAATGCCAAGTGTTTCCTCCAAAACATAAAAATGAACAAAAGACTAAAAAAAAAGCTCAAAATGAACTTAATTGTCAAGCACCAGTAAACAACATAATGGGCCTGTGGTAAACTCAGAGAACAACTGCCCAATTAGAGCTGAACATGTAAATTATGTACTCAGTGCTAAACACGCCTGAAAGCTACAGATTCATTGAGGCAAAAGGGCTCACCTCTTTGTATCAGTATTTCTGAATGCACGATTAGTGTCCAATAATGGGATTAAGCACTGACCTCTCTGTAGTGGCGCATAAACATTTTTCTCCTGACGACTTCCACCACTGCCAAGCAGTACATCTGGGGCACGGTACTGAGGGCCTCCACCACCCTCACTCTCTCCATTAGCTCTGTCAGAAGTCGGAGCAGAGCCTGAAGCTTCTCACCATCCTGGTCTGCATGAAGCATCACGTAGCAGCACCATCTAAAGCAAAATCATCAGCACTGTTAAAAGTTGCAAACATGATTCTCTCGACTTTAACACTTTTAAACCCAGTAAGGATAAATTCAATAGAACAAGCCAAAAGTGCTAAGTACAGAAAGTAGCAAGTTGTGAATCAAGCACAGGGTTCTCCCTACAAATGTAACTCAAACATATTCGGCCATTTTTTTAACACCACCAAAACTACTGGCATTTTATTAGCAACTACTTTGAGGTGTTTATACCAAGTGTGTGCACATTATGTTTCTTACTCAGTGTGAGTGTGTCAGTGTCATCACTAAGTGTGTGACAGAGACCACATAGTGATAAACACTAAACCTGAATCCTGTACAGGACGCCTCCTAGTGCTGTATGAACCAATGTTATTTTCAATACCTTTTTGCTGACTTGCCCATATTAGTAGAAATGATGATAAAAAATTATACTAAGTTTGTCTCTGTAGAATGGCTATTTTGACTGATAATGTGTAATCAGTTTATTTTACATAAATATTTGATTAGACAATAATAGCATTTTTTTTTCAATAGCTTCCATGTCATGTGACCCATTGATTCTAAATCAATGACAAACTGTATTACTACATTGGACTAATAGGTCATACCTCTTTTTAGTGCTTTTTTTAATCAATATTTTTATGGAAAATACTGATTCTATTTCAATGTCAGGCTTTGTACCCTTCTGTCCTTTTCTCTCCAGTGTCTTTGTTTGCCCTCAAGTTGTTAAGCAAAAAGTATAATTACTTTTTTTTTTTTCATTTCAGTGCAAGGCACACCAATGACGCACGCCCAAACTGTGTACAGCTGCACATGCCAAAAACATCAAGAAAAAAACCCTGAAGTAAAGCAGGCAATAAATGTTTGGGAAAATGTGATTTTCAGTTTTACTTGAGTCGGACTTGAAGGTTGTTTGCAAGTTCTTGTTTGGCAGTGGTGCACTTCTTTTTGATGTCCAGCAGCTTCCTGTGGTTATTCAGCATGATCATCAGCTGGTTGGTGTGACTCAGACACAAGTCAGGCAGAACAGATGTATCCTTCAGGTTTTCAGCCCGCTTCTGATTGGCCAAAAATCCCTGCAGGAGACAACATGTAAGCACAATTCATAAAATAATAGAAGAGAGAGAAAATAAATGACTGTTTATCTCTTATTTTACATACCTGAGCAAGTTCTTTCTGTTCATTCACCAGCTTCTTACAGCTTGCAATCATTTGGTCAAGCGCGTACAACCTGTCCTCCAACCCCTTGATGGCTTTCATGTTTTGATTATCTAACTTGGCAATTGTATCACGACAATCTGCCAGGAAGGGCTGAATGATCCGAGGGTCAAGCTGAAAGAAACATTCCAGTCAAGGTTTTTTCCCCCACCACAATACATGGATACACGTTCACAACATATGTCTATTCATACATGTGTGACTCACCCTGTTGATGGAGTCAAAGCATTTCCTCACGACTGACTCCACGTCATTGGGTCTGTCTTGCACATTGATCCAGTCTAATAGAGTCACGTTGAAGCTGGACGGGTTGACATACTCTGGAGTGTCTTCATCCATAAGCGCAGCTCTCAGCCCACCACTGTCAGTCATTTCGTTTGTTTCCTGGTCTCCAGTTGTCTCACACGTGGCTGTCGCCGAAGCAGAGAAGGATGCAGATAACTTGGAGGGCCTCTGAGCATCAGTGGTGCAGAGCACAGAGTCTGTGGATTTTTCTTCTTCCGTCTCATCTGAATCCTTCTCCGGGGTTGAGCTGGACTTCTCTATGCTCTCTCTGTAACTGTGCCTTGTCAAACACTCCAGAAGAGGTATCCTGGCCATTACAGAAACTGCTGTCCCTAACCTGCAATTACAACAAAATGTGCATTCAGACATCGATCTCATTTCCTTTTAGCAGAAATAAACAGATACTCACATTTACTTACTGGTATTTTAGTATATTTATACTGAGCAACGATTGTGATAAAATCATTTTTAATTTTTACTATAATAGAAAAGGCAAAATACAGATATTAAGCAGTAATATGTGACAATGACATGTCCAGAAATTAGTACTGCAGTCCAAATAGCAAGTTGGAGCCATAGAGGGCATATTAAATAGGCTGAAATCATATTTAACATATGATCTATGTTTGAACCGAGTTGTTCCATCGTCGCCCCCCACCCCTCCTCCCCAGACTGGAGGAAGCCCAGGCAGGCTGCTGGAACACTGCATGAGTGCAAAATGAGTGCAACATGGTAAACTGACAAAAACAAGCAATGTCAAGTCCTTCACTCTAAGTTGATCAGCTGTTTTTAAGTGCCAGTTGTCTGTCAATGCAAAGTTAAGCCCATTATCTTGAAAATAAAAGCACACTGCTCTGAAAATACACACTCGGGAGTTGGAGTTCAGTGATTGCCTGTCTCACTGCCTGCCAAATTCCACTGACAAATTGTTCAATTTAACTGTCAGAAACATCTGCGCATTCTACAAGAATACTGATTTTTTATGTTTCATAAACTCATTCAGTAAATATTCAACATTAATTTGAACTCTAATTAACATGAAACAGGCAAACAAAAAAACAAGTTATGGGCTGGAATAGGAATTTCAAAGGAAGACTGAGGCTGTAGCGCCGTTGCCAGAAAAGCAAGTATTTAAACTTAGTATGTTTCCTTTATCTCTGATGGCATATCATGGTCATTTTATGATTTAATACAGTAAATATATTACACATTTCTCGAATTACTAACAAGTATACAGTAATTTGAATTTCAAGTTCAAACAAGACTAGCAAAGTACAAAATATCATGTCTTGTGTGTCAGCACTTACTTTGTCAGTTTCACCTTAATTTCTTCCAAGTCACTTTGATAGTTTGTGTATGCACTTTCAAATCTCATGAGCAGCTTCTGATAAGACAGAGTGCAGTCGTCCAGATTAGCCATAATAGCAGCCCAGCCTTGGTGTTGAAGGTGTTCATCATGAACCAAACGTTCACAGAAAGAGCTAAGTTTGTTGGCAACTTCAAACATTTCCTGGAGAAGAATAAAAAAACAAATAAATATGGTCAGGAGAAGTTAGGAGCATTACATAGTTAATAGACAAGTAACAACTGTTTTATATCATACCTAAAGATATATGATGATGAGAAATACACAATGAGATACACAATGATGAGAAAAAAATCCAAAACAATTTCAAAGGTGATTTTTAAGAATAAATAGATAATTACCAGAGCAAGTTGTGTTCGCGAGGCAACAGTGTGAAAGACAGCTGGCATCAGTAAAGACTCCTCCACCTTGACCTGAATCTCACTCTCAATCGAGAAGGTGGTTTTGGGGATCGTTGGATCCCGGTCACACAAGATCATCTCTTTGTTGAACAGGAATATGGGGTTGGTTTCCTACAGATCAAGAGGAAGACATCAGTAAGTAAAACATCACATATGCAACCTGTATACCTTAAAGGCAAATATAAAGGGCATGAACAAGTATAAACATACAGTGCCAGCACTGTAGCTGCAGACGCGCCTCTCTGCAGCCATACATTCCCCTCCATTGACAACAAGGACTTGATGTTGAGTTGCGATCTTGTATTTAGCTTGGATGGCATGTTTAAGCTCCAGCACACTGAGACAAAAGATAAAAATATTTAGGTCATAATAGCCAAGATTTACTGACCACTATTTCTGATTACAAATGGTAAAATCCCAGTTTCTTACGTTTGGACAGCAAGATCAGTGTCAAATGTCAATGTGCTGCCATTGTTGACCTGGAACACATACAACTTCATGTTGAATCTCCCAGACTTCTTGGCGCTTGCCTATCTTGCACATTTAGTCATTCAAGGCCACCCTGCGAAAAAAAAACATAAACACGAACATGAGATAGCTGATAATGTCAATTTTTATAGTTTTAATATTTTCCATATGATCACTCAATAATTTCTAGTGAATGCTGCTTGATTAAAACCTATGCAATGTATTTTCTTAGAACAACACAGTAGAAATATTATTACTTTTTTAATGCTCAGGGAAAAGTTGTTATATAAAGCACAAAGTAGGGCTGCACAATTAATCTTACTATGACCAAGTACAATATCCAAATAACATAAGTTGCAATTTTTTGATTAAAGAAAAATGTTTGACAAAGCAGCATTATAATGACTTATTTTATTGTAATGCTGCATAGATGTCCTGGCCTACAAATCTTGTTATCCAAATATAAGAAAAATGTTTGATTGACAATTTTAATCATTTTCTTCAGTGAAAATGAAAATTGTGACGCAAAAATGATCATTCCCACTAATTGTGAATAAGATCACAATCACAATACCTGTCAAAATGATAGTAATCTAATTTAATCTAATTTTTACTATATCACACAGCCCCAGCTCAAAACTTTACATATATTAGTCACATAAAGGAAAAAAGGAATGATAAGATAGTAGACTAAGTTCAAAGCATATATTATTGTCCTGAAACAAAAGCTCAGCTCAAGTTACCAACACGTACTATCTCTCATAAAATAGTGGTACATGGTTACACATACACAAAATACATTTATCATTCATACTCATATCCACACATACATGTTTACATGTATACAATTGCCCATACACAAACATAAAAATATGTTACACATACACAATCAATATAAGTATAGTACTAACATATGTATATTTACATTCATATCTAATACATGTGTACATGTTAAAGATTGGTAAGGTGTACAGTAACCTGCTTCAGGATATATAAAGATTTAGACATCTGTTCTAAACATAATGATGTTTCAAATGTTTGCAGCCATGATTTCTCATGTATACTGTTACTAGTCTTGTGGCTAATCGTTTAGAATTTATTAATCCAACAGACACTTCATTATTTTTATACTGTGGCTATCTTGTATCATTCATATACTTCAGAATTAGGATTTAGGAAATTAGGTTCCAAGAGGATGTTTTCTTTAATAAATGTAAAACAAATAAAAGCAACTTTCTTCCAAAATGCAAGCAGTTTGAGGCATTTCCATATCAAGTGTCAAAATAGGCATTTCTTCCTATTATAGTGCCAACACATTTCATTATACAACTTCATAGGTTTCTGTTTACGTAGACTATAATTATGTGTAAGGAAACTGCTTTCAAGAGCTAGTCTATTTCATTTGATAATTTGCATAACATGTCATCCCTCTCATCCTCCACACAAACTTGTAAGGCCACTGCAATTTCTTTGTCTACTGAATGACTAGCTTTGTAGCTGAGTCACCATGTGGCTGGTTACTAGCTACTGTCAAGTGTTTAATATGTAAGAAGTCATCTAATATGCTGGTCTGATGTAAGACAAAGCCAAACTTTGAAAACTGCCTGAAGAAGTAGACAGCTGACATTTGTTGACACTTATCCAGAGAGAGGCGAGCCACAGGGCTGCACTGATGAAATGTTAGGTTAAAAATAATATAAAATACAGTTAGTCCTACCTAACTTATAGATGTTTTAAACTAGTAACACTTTACCAGCTAAGTTGCTATCACAGACTATGCGACTGTTGGTTAGCTAATTGCCGTTAATAACGGTTTGCACATCTACGGGCCTCCCTATCATTCAGGGTTAACAGAGCGCAAATGTTTTTGTCTACTGTTTTTAGTACAGATAACACTGACATTTAACCGTTCATATTAACCTCGAGGCCTCCAGTTAGTTATGGGTACAGTGCCAAAGAAGGGGCCACCGGCAGCTGCTAGCGAGCTAGCTGGTCAATAATAACCCGCTGACTGCGCTAACTGGCTATTAGCTAACAGCTGTCAGGCTAGCGCTGGATAGCTATTTCTAACGTCGATGAATTTGACTAATGTAACAAGATTAGACAAAACAGCCAACATCACCTACTTAGACGTACATTGGTATAAGGACGACACACCACGCTGAATTAATTTCATAAATGATTTGGTTCCCTTACCTCACTTTGCTCGCATCTCCCTGTTCTTGGTCTCCACCTCGCCTAAGCGAGTTGGCTAGCTAACAAGCTAGCAACTAAGCTAGCTAGCTAACCTGTTTTAGCTTGGCATACATAGAGCTAGCTTAGCAAGCCACTTAGCTAACGTTAGCTGGACTAAACTAGACTAGGATAAGTGACAAGCATGGTTAGTTGCACAGATTAACCATATTGATGTAAAAGAAATGTCTAATTTGGCAAACTCCAGCCGAGATGGTGTGACACACGGACAAAACCACCAGTTGTTTATCTCAGGTAGCTAACTACGCTAACACCCTCTCAGTAGCTCTGTCTGTTTTGTTGTTGTCATCTGCTGATGGGCGGTTCGTGGACGATCGGTTCATCTGTGATACAACTGAAAGCTAACGCAACACAGTTGTTATGCAATTTAGGTCCATTTATAATCTTTTTCATTTTTTGAAAGGTGGCTAAGTGTTGTACATTTTATTCTAAATTTAAGCGCATATGGATGTTTTTTGTTTTTGTTTTACTTAGATAAATTCAGTAGGCTACAAAGGGTCTAATTTGTGTCTAATTTATATATATTTTTCATTTCAATGCAGCTGTCATAAAGAAAATTTATTAATGATGATATTATTATTAAGTTTACTTTTATTCTTTTTATTATTTGTATTTTATTTATGTGCTTTTATTATTTTAATATACTTACATTTGTATGCTTCATTTACTATCTTCATTGCCTATATTTTCATTGATATTTATTTATTTAAAAATAATCTGGTTTATTCACTTATTCTTTCGGCTTTTCATAACATACTACTACTACTACTACTACTACTACTAATAATAATAATAATAATAATAATAATAATAACAACAACAACAACAACAACAACAACAACATTAATGATAATGATAATACAAAGAAGAAGAAGAAGAAGAAATATTATTTTTATAGCACATTTCAAAATCAGACTTACAAGGTGCTTCACAAAATAAAATGCCATGCAATATAGGTGCAAAGATAACAAATATATAAAACCACAAATTTAAAAGACCATAATACAAATAAAATGCTATTAAAAGGGAGCTAGAGAGATCAAACAAAAATAATTTTAAAAAATATGTTTGAATAAACATAAAAATATTATAAAAATGACAGTCTGTACATGTGAATTTTTATAAGGACATCAAGCCCTTTTTATCAGTTTTTCAAAATTCTGAATGCATTATGTATACAAATTTATTCTGTAATCATTATTGTTCATGTTGTTTACATTACCTCTAAGCCGACTGGATCAATAAAATTAATAAGCAAATACAGATGCACGTCCCACTGAATATGTTAAAAAGAATCAACTCTTACAACAGAGTCGAACTCCCCATCAGTATGTGCGTTCGTCACTGTACTTCTCCAGGTGTATTCTGGGAAAATAACAGAAAAAAACGCTGTCGAGTGTTTTGCTGCAACATGAGAAGGGGTGTGGTTAATGTGAGGCTGCAGTGTGTGGATGACTGCTGCAGAGAGGAGGTAGTAGGGGGACTAACGTCAGCTGGAATGGAGTTTCATGATACCAAAACTTTTCACCCTCTTGCATCATTATTGGTCTTTATTTTAATAGTTTAAGACATTTAAGTGAAAATATGCTCTAAAAATAAAACAAATAAATAGATTACAAAAAAAACACCCGTGTGAAGTTGCAGCAACTGATTTTAATTTGCTGTGGTTAAATGAGTGATCTGAAAAAACACAGAGGAATAGACCTCAATGCAACTGAAAACGCTGCAAACTAGTCAAACAATAGGCCTAAATACATTTTATCTGCATTTTAGTGTGCCTGTATTATTAAAGATCACAGTCAATTTACATGATCTGCTGTTATTCAGACCATTTTTGCATCTCAGCCTGAATCTTTTTTAGAAAGACAATACAGCAGTTGTTGCCAAGCAGATAAATAAAGTCTCTAAACGTGTCTGAGTCATAAATGATAGTACTGTATAATCATTAATGTTATGACTCCCCAGTTCTCACTGTGCTAAATTTAATGTATGCTTGTGGGGAATGATGAGGTCAGAGTCTTATCCCAAATGCGATCTCGCCTACTTTATGTTCATCATGTGTTGAAATAAAAAAAAAAAATCTATCCCATAGGAGTCTGCTGATTACAATTACTAGTGTCATCATCAACTGTCAGTGATGTACAGTGTGAATAACCTTTTACTGAAAGGGTATGTTTGTGTTTGACAAACTGTAAATGCAATCAAACTGCATGATTATTTCTGTTGTTTTGTTTGTGTATTTATTCTCATCTAGAGGAACTGACCCTTTAATCCTTTTAATGTTTTAGAACCAAATTCCCCCTAGAGGTCACTGTTTCACAATAATTTATTTGTCCCAACACATCAAATGGAAACAAATGGGTGTTTCCTTTTTCTTTCTTTAATTATTACCGCTCACACCATCACACATCACATCAGTCAAAACTGTAAGAACAGAAGGTCTCAAATATTCAACCTACAGTGACCTCTTGTATACAGTTCAAACAGTCACAGTACAAAGGGTCATGGCCGGCCTTAGAAACTGTCCACTTTCATGTTGTAATCTTGAGCAGCAGTGTAAATAAGAAGGCATTCTTTAACCAGAGGGTTGGGGTTCATATCCCTGCCATTGTGCTGTTCTCTGATGCTCCCACTGAGTAGTGCAAATTAATAATTATGAATGTAATTCCAAAAAAAAGCTGAGATATTTTGTAAAACATAGATGACACACCCACATGCCATCACAAATGCTGGCCTCTGAAGTTAGCGCTGGTAACAATCTGGATGTTCCCTCTCTTCTTAAGTCCAGAGGACACAAAGTCCATGATTTCTGAAAACAATCTAAAATGTGATTCATCAGTCCATCTCAGATGAGCTCGGCCCTCAGAGAAGTCTGCAGCACTTCTGCATATTTTTTTTTATATCGGGCTTATTCTTTGCATGGTGAAGTCTTAATTTGCATTTGTAGATGAAGCAACAAACTGTGTTTACTGACAGTAACTGACAGTTATCTGAAGTGTTCCTGAGCCTATGTAGTATCCTTTATACAATTATATGGGCTTTTAATGCAGTTTTGAATGCAGGTGCTGCCTGAGGGGCTAAAGGTCACAGGACTTCAATGCTGGTTTTCAGCCTTGCTCCCTCTGTTCGGAGATTTCTCTGGCTTCCCTGAATCTTTTCACACTATTATGGATTGTAGATGGTGAAATCCCTATTTCCTTGCAGTTTTATGTTGAGAAATGTTCTGGTCCACACAGTTTTTCTCAAGGTGGTGAACCTCACCACATCCTTGTTTGTGAACAACGAATGAGTCTTTTGAGGATGCCATTTATGGAACTGAGTTGTAGTTTCCATATGGGAACGATTTAACAAAGTGAGCTTGCACATTTGTTAAACGTGGCAAAAACAAAAACGACTAAGACATTGTTATTACACCAAATAAGGAAATATGGCATATATTACATATTAAATAGGCTACACATGAATAAATATATGTCACATTTAAGTTATTGTACAAACTCCTGGTCACAAACCGCATCCGTTATGAACCTTTTTCATCCAGAGAACCCTATTCGTAAGAAAGAGTTCTTCAAGCACTGTTGAAATCCTCGAAGAGCTCTTTTGTCAAGGGTTCTTTGGCACCGTGATATAAAACGGTTCTCTGTATAACCCCCTGAGTGGGTTCTAAATAAAACCTCTGGAATATAAAAAGGTTTTTGAGAGAACCCCCCTTGTGTGGGCTCTTGTTCGTGCCCTTAGAAGGTGGAAAGGCCTTTATGGTTCTAGTGAGCACCTTTATTTCTGAGAGTGCATGGAAATCATTTTGTAAATTTGTTGCTACTAAATTAGTTGTTTTTATGTGCTGTTTTAGATAACGATTCGCTCCCATCTGTTGTTATTTTGTCGAATAGTCCCCAGATGTCCTCTCAGCCTCATTGTTCGTGTTTTAGAATCAACTGTGAGCTGTGTTAAGTTTCAAAACATCAGTGTGAGCTGGGAAAGAAGTCAGAGACTTGGGAGTGCTAATAGGCACAAACAAAACCGCAGTATCGTATGAACTAAAACATGACACTGTTGAGTCAGTTCTAACACTTAACCACACAGCAATAATCATTAGTTATGTGTTCCCAGGTCTGCTGTAATCAAACACTGGGAATAGCCTTGGACGCGAAAAAAAATCCTTTAGACAAACACAGATGCATCTGTAACAAGCTAGGACATTACTTGTTCTTTGTGGTGAAAAGAAGCTCCATTAAAGTGTACATTGTAAAAGGGTGACCTTGTTTTGCTCAGTGTGTTTTAGTAACTTGAACCTGAGCAACAGCAGAAGAGCGAGGTCACCGGCTTGATCCGGCCACAGCTATCTGAAATCTGCACACTTGTGAAGGGCAGCGGCTCGCTCTGTGTGCTGCACTCGTTACATCCTTAGATGGTAGTTCAAGCCGTGGTGTCTGGATGGCATGCCAGAGTGCCTAAATATAAAAGAGAATCAATAGAGTCTCACCTCTTCCTTCTGCAACTAGTTTGCACATGAAAAGATGGTGTCTCTTGTGCAAATCTTTCTATTTTAACATTAAATTAAGGTTTGAAATTTTTATGATGATGATGATGTATTAATTGTCTTGCTTATTTCAAAAAAATCATCAGTAAATTCCAGTTGTGGAAGAAGCGTTCAGAGCCTTTACCACATGCCACACTGAGAAAATACCTCACAGGTGAAAGTCCGGCATTCAAAATCTGACTTAAGCAAAAGTGTTTCGGTACTATCAGCAAAATGTATTTAAAGTATCAAAACTAGAAGTGCTCATGCCAAAAAATGGTCCCTGTCAGTGTTTTACTGTGACAGTATCTGTATGTGTTCCCTGTGTTGTTTGTCGTCTCTGGCTCTGCCCAGGTGTGCTGCATCTGGTCGATCAATGGGCTGCACATGGTCTGGGAATAAAGTGCTTAAAAGCTCCTACAGCAGCAGATGAGAGAGAGGCTTCTGGTGTGGGGTCTTCTGTCTCTCACTCTGCGATTTTGTGTTGCTGTTGGGTTTTGACTTTGTGTCTTCTGGTAGTTTTGATTTAGTGTCTTGTTTGTTTGTATGTCTTCATGTTCCTGTGGTTGATTTTAGTGTTCTTCACACCACAGAGCTGCCTGAGGGTGGGGCGTAACATACTGTCACATATATTCAGATTAATATTACTGGTGCATTATTGTGTATGTTGCATTTTACTGCTCTGGATATTTAAGGTTGTGCTCATTTTAAGTACTTTACTGTTGGGGTACAGCAACACATCATATATTATAACATCATCATGTGTTTGCAAGTGTTGCTGTCCTGTGAGAATCACATATCTCTAAAAAGGCAAGCATTTCTTTAATGAAGTTTATTTAAGAAGGAAAAGTTTCTCAACCCACTGAGGAACAATTAATCCTTCAATTTAACAAAAAAAATTGCATAAAATGGAAATACTCAAGTGAAGTACATGTACTTCAAATTTGTACTTATGCACAGTACTTGAGTGAATGTACTTTGTTAAATTCCACCCCTGAATAAACCCCATGTGAGAGACTTTAGCAAGTCAAGCACAAAAGACACGATTTATATTCAGGATTTTGTTTAACCAGTTTTTAATGTTCATGGGAGATAAACCACTTCAATATGAGTATGATTTGCATTTATGCATTTATCTGGTATTACATTATACAGCACAAAAGTAACTGGAGTGACATAAACATCAACTTGAGATAGTTTGTCAATTTAACCTTCAATATAATTTAAAACAGAACAAAAGTCATTTTGCATCACATTAAGTCACATTAAGTTATGAATGAAGGTTTGAGCTTCAACATGATCGCATCATTTGTCCTTAGGAAATTAATTGGCCATAGTTGTACGTCACTGCCTCAGCCAGTGGTTCTCAAACTTTTTCCTCCCCCTTCAGAAGCTGCAAAAATTACATGCCAACCCACCCCATCCCCCAACCCCAGCAGTTATTATCAATAATTAAAGATAGATGAGGAAACACCTGATAAAGAAGGATTTAATTTGAATTTTAGTGAAATAAAAGTCAACATGACACTATCTGCAAACTCTTCTTTGTTTATTTCCCTTACATAAATCAATATTCATTCAACGTTGTTTCACTTTATATGTCTCCGCTGGTCATCCATGTTGCCCCTGCAGTGGCTGTAGGCCCCCCAGTTTGGGGACCACTGGTTTCGGCTCTTCCTTTTAGTTTCTTCATACAAAAAAGAACATGAACAGCGTGAAAGCATGGACAAACAAAATCAACTGAAACACAAAATTATATACACAATAAACAAATAATAAAATAACGATATGTGGCAGTAAAAGAGCATGGGTGTCATTATGTAAATTTTAAAATTGTAATAATAAGATGGAAACTACAGACTGGAAACTCACAATGCTAAAAAATCAGTGTGACATATGAAACAGTGTGACATTGTTTGTCTAATGGAAGCCTTTTTCCACGAATGTGATAATAAAAAAAGAAGATCCAGTAAGTCATTTTAATGAGAAACATTCTCAAAATTATGACTCAATTATGACGCAAGTCATTTTTTCTAGAAAGTTTCTCATTATTTTGAGATACTAAGTCACCAGATTGAGATAATTAAGTCCTTATTTTAAGATTTTAGCTCATCATTTAAAGACACACAACAAGAATGGGCCTTCATGATCAAATTTAACCATATATTTATAGTGTATTATTTTCTGGTCAAGTGGAATAATAGTCTATTTTGTTCTAACAGAGAAAGACAAATTGTAAATATGATAATCAAGCTTGAGCTAGAAGTATGTTAAGTCTTTCCTTTGTTCATTAAGTGGCATCACAGCTCATCCTTTGATTGCATTGCTCAGCTGCTTATGCGCATTATATAGCTATAACTATCTGATTAATAATGTAACATCATTTCATGCAGTATGTATGGTTCATATCCAGAGGATGCTTTCCTGTGGTCTTTTGTGGTTGATGGATAAATATGCAATAATTTGAGAGTGGCTCCATCTTGTCCTCAGTAAAGCAATGTGATCAGAGTTCAAGTGCAGGATGTACTCCACCTAAAACAGTTTGAGGCCTTTGTAAAGACTGGGGGGAAAAACAGCATCAAGATTTTGTATTTAGTCCTCATCTCTGCAAGTTAAAAGCAGAATCAATAATTCAGACAGGTTTCATAAATATTGCTCTCACACATTTTTTTCTCTCTGGGTGTAAATGAATCTCGCCTGTTCAAGTATTCATGCCAGCAACCAGCGTCCTGAGGCGCTTCTCACAGGGTCTTGCAGATCATTTGGAGCAACATACCAAATGAGTAAACTGGGAAACACTGCATTTATCTTGCTGAGGTCATTGTGCAGTTCAGACTTATTATTCAAACTCAAACTTATTGGTTTCTTCTGTAGAAATAAAACGTTTTTTCTGCAGAAAAGGAGGATGTTTACTGAGGAAACTTTCCTCTTAGTATTGTACTGTAACAATTTTTTTAGTAACTTACTGGCAGCAATTTGCTGATAATTTGCTGGAAATATATTTTGCAGTATGATTACTTTAAAACCTACTCACAGTACAACAGGATTTGCTGTTTACATGTTCAAAGAAAGCTCATAAAACCAGAATAATACCAGCATATCCCACATGTCTTAATCAGAATATCAAGTAACGATCCTGAAATCTGACATCTCTGATCAGATGGAACAAGAAGTGAAAATTAAATAATGAAACTATTATGAGAATATTTTCCAGAGCACTTAATGTGGACTGTGGTGGTACTGCTCTTTTGTTCTTTACATTCAGGACATAATCTGAAGAATTTGCTCACTAAACTTGAAATTCTAGATGGATGGAGTGAAGCTAATCAGGCCACACATAACATCAAACAAGTCATCCGCCACAGAGGAATCCGCCACAGAGGAAATACTAAGTTGTGCTTTTAAACTTTCAACTTTCTGAACTCCACCTGTGTGGCATGCAGGAGGCCCCAGGAACAAACTGAAACATGTTTGCAAATACTGTTTGGCTCAGTTCAACAAATAAGAAAGATGAACTCCTTGTCATTTTGACTCTGAAGACTGAGCACTTCAAACCTACTTTAGTTTTTGATCTCAAGCAGTTTTTTCTTGACTAGTTCAAATGAATTTTATTTTCTGTTTGTGTATTGATTTAGGCGACCAAAATCAGTGTGAGTAAGCATGACACAAGAGGAGAGAGAAAAACACAGTATTTCAAATTGTTAGCTTTTGACCTCAGACCTCCATGTGGAGGCACCAGCCGTGCTGCGACTGTTGCAGAAAGAGTGAAATAACAAGACAAACATAATGGACATACACCCCATGTTACAGTGATGTAATGATACGGTAAAAATCAGCACGCTCTACTCTCAGGGCACCTCCATTGTCAGGAAAGGAAACAAACACTGTGATGTTACATAAAAATATATACTGAAAATTGCAGTTTTTACACTTAAACAGCATGAAAAGACTTTGCTGGCTGTATGAATTAAGTTGAGTTTTTTAAGTTACTATGACCATAACTTTTTTAAGTTTGTCTGTGTCTTATTGGAACGCAGCCTTTTGAAAAGAAATCTGGCCATTTCATAGGACAGAGTGGAGTTCAAGGTTTGTACATGACTGCAAAAAGACCACCAAGAGGAACATACAAAAATGAAATGGTCATTATTTTCATGATGTAAAAACGGGCCTTTTATTTGTGATTTTTGCTACATCCGCTAATGTAAACCAGTAAAGAGTCAAAACAAAGAAGTATACCCAATAAGAGAACCCCAGACCCACAAAAGGTCTCACAAGATCGATCATTTTAAACCCAAACTATGATTTTTCCACAACCCTAACTGAGTGTTTTCTGTCCTTAAACCTACCATATTTATTTAACCATAGCATTCTCGCATTTAAAACAAAATTAGGTTGTAAAAGGTGCACAATGAAGAACCAAACACACAAATCTCGTGAGAGTTACACAAATCAAAGGTTCCCTCCCAGACCTGACAAGAGTTCAGTTCAGTTCACTCTCAAACAGAAAATCAAACTCCAAAAGTTTGTGAAAGAAGAAACTGAATGGCAAAAAGGGTAAAAATGAAGATCTGACTTTCGCCAACTCACCTTGCTGTAGAGGAGACTATTGATCAGCTGGTTCCGGAGATATTTCAATTTTTCGAAGGACTGGCTGGCTCTTCTTCACTCGCCGGTGTTCAGACATCATCACATGACTTTTACCTCTCATTATAAAGGAAGAAAAGTGGGCTAACTACTCAAAAACTGGTAAGTGATTGGCTGTCAGAGGGAACATGGACTGTTTTGGAATATCTAAATCAGGGGTGGACAAACTTTTTCCCTTAAAGAGACAAAACTGAAACTTAATGTTGAGCCATACCCCAAGCTCCCTTAACTTTCTGCTCAAAGACTCCATCTGGTCAGATTATGAAAAATAAGTAACAATCAGGGATCCCATTTAAAGAGTTTTTCAGATTATTTGGGGATCATCCAGCCTTTGGAGAATTTAAGTATTAGTTCAAACTATTTAAATGTTTAATTTAATTTAGCCACTCTTACAATAAAATTACATGGAGAAAAGCAGGTGGCCAGCATCATTTATGACACTTACCTGAACTGGATGAAAGTCAGGTCCTCTTCTGCCTTCTTAATAACAAAATAATCCTACTACAAATCACGGTATTGAGATTTACAGTGATAATATATTTACTGTAAAATTGTCCCGCCAATTATAAGTATACAGCAACATACTGTATACATATCATGCAGTAAGCATGTCTTCATTTTACAGTAATCATGCTGTAAAAAGTGCAGAAATTGCTGTATACATTTTATACAGTAAAGATTTCCTCATTTTACAGTAATAATGCTGTGAAAAGTACAGAAACTAAACTGACATTTTATGCATGCATGTTTCAGCTATGACTCTGAAGCTCTTGGATTCTGTTCATCACTCTGCGTTGAGATTCATTACTTGTTATTATGGGCTGTATAAGGTTGGGTGGCCCTCTCCCTCTGGTACACACTTTCAGTTTTATTTATTTATAAGGTCCTTGTTGGTCTTCTTTTACCCCCTTACATTACTTCAGTGCTGCTCTTATCGAACGCTCTCAAGTGATTGGATTGCGCTGCAGGTTCTGGTTGTTCTCACTGAGTTTGGAGAAACCAGTTTTTCTCATTGTGAAACTGCAACATGGAACAACATGCAGGGCTTACTTCATTTTATCCTTAGGGCAATCTAAATCTTTAACGGCATCACGTCTCACTTCTTGATGTTCTTGTTTTAGCTAATCAATTTGCTTTAAAATTTAACTGTATTTATTTCTTGTTAGGTTTTTATTTGTTCTATTGCGGCTTGTATTGTTTTTACTTATTATCTACCCTTTAATCCAAGTTTCTTTTATGTATTTTTTACTTGGCTACATTTTAAATGAGGTCTCAAGGACAAACCAGCAAATGAATTCCTACAATACTTGATTCAAAATAGAAATAAAGCTAAAGAAAGTCTGTCAAATATTTATAAAATGCTGCCAAAGCTCACCACTGCAGATAAGAGAAAAAGAAAGAGTCAGAAAGTAACATCAGCAGAAGACTTGAAAGACCCCTTATGTGGAAACTTTAAGATATCACATTTGCTTGGAAAGTGAACATGACATTTTTTTACAGCTTGCAAATATGGAAAAAGTTACTCCAAAATAGGGACCACTTGCTACAGGAAACTGCGAACAGCAAGGTCTGTGGATTATTTGAGTCAGGGTTATATTGCAGAGAACACAGAATCTCTACTGCTGATATCTCCAAAACTCTACAACTCACACCAAAAAGTCTAGATGAACAAATAGCACTACAAGCCAGAGGAAAAATGTGTATTTCTGATTTTGGGTTGAACTGTCACAAAGTTTGGACAAATAATTTTGGACAAATTAATTATTTAACTAATTTCAAATGATGACATTTGTTCAAATTGAAAAAATGAGCTGTAGTGTTACTTTAAATAAACACAAAATACATACATTTTACCTGTTAAAAGACCCTGGATATTGTGTATTTGCATACAGTGTCTGTGAATCTAAATAACATGACTAAGTTCTCTTTAAATTCATTTTGAATATCTGTCATTTTCTGATATATTATGCTGTGAGAAATGGTCTTGATTACTGTGCATGTTCCTTGTTGCATACTGTAGTTATTGTATATGTTGGCTCAGCCATTTGCCAAGATGGCTTATGTCATTCCCCTAAGAGCAGTGCCAACATCATATGTCAATACCAAATGAGCCAGAGAATTAACTGCATGATTCATGTAAATGAACAGAGCATGAAACTCATTTTAAGGCCTACAAGCTGCAGGTTATTGCAAAGGTTAGAGTCATATCCGAATATCAAGTAATTTTGAGATCCACGCAGTTTAACTTGTGGAACATTGCTATGAAAACAACTGGAGAGTGACAATGTCTTTATAGGCAGATTAAACAATCACCGCTGCTTATAAATGTTCACACTAAAATGGAGAGCAACAGGATGAGCATAGTAAGCAGTGTTTGGAAAAGGAAGTTCCAAATTTGGTCAACAGATGGTGGCAGAAGGCTGATGATAACACACACAGAGTGTGTAGTGTGTGTTGCAGAAGAGGTTCATGGTTACATAAAGAGAAATATAAACGTCTGATTTCAGAAAATAATGTTCTGTTACCTTAAAATGTGCCGTAAAAGCATCAACAGCACCATAAGAGTGGCTTCTACATCTTCCTCATCACAAGCAGAGGCACAGAATGAAGACACAGTCGTGCACGTTGTTTACTCGGCCTGCTCGGTCATTAATTCATGAAAATCATAAATAATGATCATAATTTCCAAAACAGCAGGTTGTCCTTGCTGCTGAATTCATAATTGCTCAGACGTGACGCTGGGAATAAAAAGTTATGTGTCATATTGCAGCTGTGCTGACATGTGCATTATCATCCCCGCTGTCACAACAGGTTTGGTTACATAATGAATTGGAAAAACATGCGAAAGAAAAAGACTTTTACAACCAAGTGCAAACCACGGCATCCATTTAAAATGCATCAGAAAATATTGGCACTTTATTACACTTCTTAAAAATTCTGAACAAAAATGTGAAGTTGGGTCTTTTCTGAATTATCTATGTTTATATCCCTTGGAAATCACTCTGTTCTAAAACTAATATTAATCTTGAAGCTGTGTTTCCAACTCTAATACCAGGAAGAATAATAAAAAATGGTTATTGCACTCTATATTATTAATGTGTGAGAAATGCCGCAGGCTGCCTGGAAGTTCAGGAACTGTAATGCTTTAATTTTTCCTCCATTATATTTAAATGAATATTTTATATAAAACTTTTTCATCTTGGCACGGTTTCCCTTTCCTTCCCTACACTGAAAAATCAAGACACTTGACCTGAAATGATGACAGATTACAGACATACAAAACACATATTTGCATTTATTTTGTATCTAGCTGTGTTTGTTTGGTCATTATCTGCACCAACACACTCCTGCAGAACCTTGACTGATGGTGACAGTCGTCTGGTCTTGAACAGCTGTTGTTGTAATGTGCATTCAAGCCAGCAGGTGGCTCTGCGTCTTCCTTTTCAGTGAAGACATGCCCACTATGATCCATATCACACCACTTCTTATGAGATTCAATAATGTAAGAACCTTTTGAACATGCAGATATTTGATGATGCATGCTGAGGAGGAAGTTGGGCTAATGTAAAATGAGAAGACCTGACAAAACTTTGCTGTATCACTGCTTTTTTATGGTTTGTCGGATATAAAAATGCAATATTAGTATGTATTTTTTCATTGCCAAATAGGTGTGTGTGTGTGTGTGTGTGTGTGTGTGTGTGTGTGTGTGTGTGTGTATACAAAGTGAGGGGAACCTCTCTGCCCTACAAAGACAGAGAAGAGTAACTACAGGAAAGCTTAAATTGGGAATAAAAGGGGGTTTAAAGTTGAAAGCTGACTGGATTAACTACAACAGATGGCTAGAATGCATCCTTTATTTTATATCTTTTTTGACATATTAGTTTTCCACAAGAAATGATTAACAACAATAGTCAGCTGGCAGGAGTTAGCTGATTGTATTCCCCATGATAGCATTCAGTTTCTGGTTTACCTTTGTGGGACAACAAACTATTTATCAAGATGTTGGTTCAGCAAAATTGATCAATTTATCAGTTAGGCTACTTGTCTGTAGTCAATGCTAGCTGTGGCTATCTGAAGGTAGTTATAACAGGATTTGTCTCTTTAGCTTTAGCTAACTGTGTAGTTGTGCTGTAGCTGTGGCTATCTCTAGCTATAAGGGTTTGGCTCTCTTGCTTTAGCTAGCTGTGTTGCTGACAGTAGCTTATTGCTACTCTGCCAGCTAGTCTACTAGGCAGGGAAGAATATCCTTTGTTTTGAATCTTTTTAACATATTATTTTCCCACAATTTAGTTTAAATAAGTGTTTTGATAGTAGTTTGACCACACAAGATAATTGTAAGTCCACTAGAGTCAAAAACTGGCCTGGCAGTATGTGTTCAAATTCTGCTTTACATATGTGGGACAATTAACTAAAAAGATGTTGCTCACCAAAATTGATATATTTAACAGAAACGTGTAAATGTTTGTATCAGTTTTGGTGAGCTAGCTGTGGCTATTTCTAGTTAGCCATAACATAATTTTGCTCTCTTGCCTTAGCTACCTGTGTCCTTGACCATTTGGTTTATATATATATACATACATATATATGTATATATATATATATATATATATATATATATATATATATATATATATATACATATATATACATATATATATATATATATACGTATATATATACGTATATATATATGTATATATATATATATATATATATATATATATATATACATATATATATATATATATATATTTATATATATATATATATATGATAAATAGTATTTAATAGTATTTTGCTATTTTTGTGCCAGGCATCCACCTATAATCTGTTCAAAGACAAACATGGAGTATTTTGGAGTTTCAAGACGATAAACATTTGGTGCAAAGAAGTCTCTCAAGAGCCCATATTGCAGTCTGTGCGCGTGCTTGTGCGCGTGCACACACACGTGTGAAAGTGTGAATGTGTAGGCCACTGACATAATGGTGTAGGCCTACATGGGATATACTGGCTGCTTTAATAGAGACAACAACAACTAAAGAAATCCTAATGTAATGGCAGCATGTATGTTTGTATCTTGCAGCAGCAGCCAGATTTTTTGCGGTTGCATAACTGTCAGGTAGGTTATTATAATGATGTGCACGTTGCGAGTTTCTCCCCCTCCGCCAAATCCAATCACACCCTCCCCCATCTCAAGTACAATTACGTG
Source organism: Lutjanus erythropterus (assembly GCF_056507025.1). Lineage (NCBI taxonomy): Eukaryota > Metazoa > Chordata > Actinopteri > Lutjaniformes > Lutjanidae > Lutjanus > Lutjanus erythropterus. Next base: position 14,831,596 of record NC_139328.1, read on the forward strand.
ATGGGTGACGTTTCAGCATGCGGAGGAGGGCGCTGGGCAGGGACCACTTGGACCAAAGAGGACTAAACGCTATTTCATTTCAGCGCAGAAACAACGCATTCAAGGCAGTGTGGTGGTGGACCAGGGCGCCGTGCTGAAGCCTAGCCCATTGTCTCCTGCAAACAGAGCAACTAAAGGAAAACGGCTTTTGACCAAAACAGCGGTGTAGCCCATAAAGGAGTGTCCAAGTAGTGGTAGGCATTGCGGGTTTGTAAGCCACAGAAAAAAGAGGGGGCCCTGGATAGATCTGGCCAATAACGGAAAATGAATCACAGTCAAGTTTTAATAATATGAACAAGAGCCGCGTTTTGTTGCAATTGGCGACCAACTATTGATGCTTCTGCGCCGATCGTTTTCCAGACCATCAGTTCGCGCGGACTTCTTTTGTTCGCATCGCTTCAGTCTGAAATTCTAGTCTGCAGATTTGTGTTCGTTGTTGTAAAAAAGAGTTAGTCGCTCCCAAAAAAAAAAAAAAAAAAAGAGAGAGAGAGAAGAAAAAGATGAATTTCCAGTCGAGCGTCCCAGTGTCCGGTATCTCGCAGCAGTCTCAGCCAGCCATGCCCACTCCAGGCACGGTCCCGGTGGCAGTTCCCGTCCCAGTGCCCCAGTCCATCCCGTCCCAGTTCGGATCCGGATCGTCTGCGAGCTCAGGGGCAGGCCAGTTCGGTTCGGGGACTGTTTCAGGCCAGGCTGCCCAGCCCGGCCCGGCGGGGTCGCAGTTTGTTTTGTCCAACTCAGCGGCCATCAGGGCAGAGATCCACCGGTTCGAGTCTGTCCACCCGAACATTTACGCTATCTACGACCTGATCGAGCGCATCGATGACCTGGCCCTGCAGAACCAGATCCGAGAGCATGTAATCTCCATTGAAGGTGAGTAAAAAAAAAAGGGGGGGAATCATACTGTCGTTTGGTGCTTCTCATTCATTGAGGGCTGTTGGAGGTGGAGAGGGGGGGGTGTTGTGTGTCTGTTTTGAGGGGGGTCTCCAGTCCTTTCCCTTCCTTTTATGTACACATTGTCATGGGCGCATAGCACAGTGTCAACAATCACACTTTGAAGCTGGGGGCGTAGTCGATCTCATAGTCCTGCTCAAAGCATGAATTGCCCACAAGCACTGCAGTGTTAACAATAAAATGTTCAATTGCACTCACAAGAGCCTGTGTGATTGTAATTAGCTCTCAAACACTGGTCCAGCTTCTTAATGGCATTGTTTTAACATCCCATCAACTAAAATATCTGGCTTTACAGTTTTATTTCTAATGTTGGACCCATGTCTATGGCACAGATGCTACCAATGTGGAGTCACATGTTACATGAAGCCAATGATTGCCCTCAACAATGCAGAGGCACACTCACTCACACAGTTGTTGCACAGAGAGCAAGAGGAATAATGATGTACCACTAGAGATGGCACGATGGACATAATTGGGTTTGTTATAAAGCCGTTCAGTTCAGAAGGGATATTCTTTGTCACACTGGGAAAAAAATGAAGTCTAAATGTTATTATTACCTGACCAGAGAGGGATGACAGTCCCTGGTATGTGGAAAGCTGAGGATGATGCACTGTCAGGTGTCTTAAATGATGGTAGCGGTTTCTCCCTGCTACTCACCCGCCCATGTATCCAATCAATAGCTGTGTGACATAGCGGCAGTCGGTGTACTGTCCATCAAAGTCCAGCTGTCATGGGTCTTGAGAAGTATTATAGCAACTGTCTAGCTGCAGACATTTGCACCATTGGTTACGACACCATCTTTGGCAGCATTATTTGATTTAGATACGTTTTGTGCGGTCAGTCAAAAAGCATCAGGTTGCAGTTTATCTTGGAAGCGGCACTCACAGCAATCATTGAAATACACCTGCATGTGCAAATTTTTAAATATGTTTGTATAATTTGAAAACTGATTTGGAGTATTAGTGAACCGGCTTGGCTAGTTTTGTTTTTTTGGCAGCTGACAGTGCAGGAGTGAGACTCAACAGTGTTGTTTTGTTGTTTTGTATGTGAATGTGTCAGGCAGTATTAAAGCAGCTGTCTAAATGTACATGTTTTGCACCACATGTTCCAACACCATCTTTGAGACAGTTATCTTGATTTAGATACATTTCGTAAGGTCAAATAAAATGCATCAAGCAGCAGTCCCTAAAATACACCAACATGTGCAGGTTTTTGATTATGTTTGTAGAATTTGAGAGCTTGCTAGTTTGCTTTTTTAGGAGAAATTATATGAGCTGACAGTGACAGAATGAGATTCAGCAGTGTTATTGTTTTGTATTTGACTGTACTGGACATTATTATAGCAGCTGGCACCGTCTTTGGTATCATTATCCTGATTTCAATACATTTGTACAGTCAAATATAATAATTTAAATGAAACCAGCTTGGCTAGTTTGGTTTTTTTTGGCAGAAATTACGAGTTTATAGTGAAAGAGCGAAAGAGCTTGATTATATTCCTGAATGGATGCGTACACAGACAGCTGCGGACACCACAGACGCCTGTTAGTTTTGTTTATACCTTCTGGAGTCCACTTGGAGGACGAGTTTCACACAAGCACAGTAGATTGTTGTCTGTAGTGATCAACAAATCAGCAATGGCGGGTATGTGGTGTGTATGTGTACACCCTCTGATGACGAAATTTCCATCACACTGACCTCAGCGAAGCCTTGCGCACTCGTGGAAGCTATAACTTAATTTTAAGATCCAACAGTGACTGTGTTAACATCCACACCAGTTTTCCACTGTAATTCAGAATATGATAATGTTCTGAATTTGATATGGGTCATATAAAAGGAATATTCTGTTTGAATATTCCAAATTAAGCCTTATTCTGAATGGAGTATTTTCCGATTAGAACGTGTAGGATTTGCCAACATTATTCTGGTGTTTGGAACATTATCTTGTTGTAAAGAAACTAACTAGCCAACAGTTTGCGAGGCTGGGGTAGAGACAAATGCACACAGCTCACATTTCTGGTTGGAAGGAGAAACAAATGTACTTTTAAACATTATGACGGCTTTTGATATCAACAGGGTTTTAAATATGCTTTGGTATGCATATGATGTTGTTGTGTTAATTGGAGTATGTATGGCTGCATGTAAAGCGGAATATTAGTGGTATGTTGATTTTCATTAGCCAGTATGTTGGAAAATTGTCTTTTCTTGAATAAGGACAAACATAGTCAATGAAACTAGCTTGGCTACAATGGTTTTGATAGAAGAGTGCGATTCAAACGTGTTACTGTTTTGTATTTGACTGGTCACTACAATTTCAGCATTTTGTCATTTTGCCAAAAAAAAAAAAGCAGTGGTTGGTTTGTTAGCATTGCATTTTCAGTGAGGTGTGGGAATCATGCAGTTGAATGCCAAAACAAATACTTAATGCAACCTTAATAAAGATATAGCAATGATGTTGACAATATTTACTTGGGAAAAGCTAGTTGATGTTGAACATTAGGTACATGGTGTTTGAGTTTTAATATTTACTTTTATTTACATAACACAACATAGTGGTCACCACCATTAAAACTTCAGGCAGAATTAGAGAGTCATGGAGTGAAATAATGAAGATGAAAATTATCTTCAGCAATCAACTGGTGATCATGTTGTGTCTCTGTTCAGCTGTGTGAAGAAAGGATGATTTTCCTTTTTTTTTTCTGGTGCCGTAGGATCATTGCATAATTTTCTCAGTGAAGGCATGTCTTTATTCTGTATCTTGATAGGACAACACTGGAGCCTTTTATGAGCCATCTCTTAGAAATACCCCTTAAAAAATGAAAGGTTATTTATTTCTTTATTCACAAATCTGTTTAGTAAAAATATTTAGTTTCTTCTTTCTAAAACATGAGCAGACTCTTGACCTTACAGAAAACTCCACCCTCAGCTTCCAGTGTTGGGTGTTATAAATTTAAAAAGTAATTTTGTGGTGTTGAATTACTGTTGTAATGGAAAACTTGTGTGTGCTTGAGTCTTCTTTTCTCTGAATGCCCGTTAATAACCCTTGGAATAAAAAGGAGTTACAAGTTGATGTTTATGTTGGCATTTCAATATATGTACCACCAAGTTTATGAATAGTGGGTCATGTCTAAAGGCCACTGTGCCTCCTTATACTCAAAAAATGACATATAGTCTGCATTATTGTCTAATGCAGCTTCTGTTGGTGGAGAAACTGATCTCTCTGTGACATCTTCTGTGTGATTGCTGAACACAAGCAAAAAGATTAGAGCCAAGCCCCTGCTTTCTGATTCTGATGTGCTGCATGCTAAACCTGATGCTTGCTGTTGATGTTTGAGATGAGAAATCTCTCAGTGGGATGTCATATTGCCTGTATTTGGCCAGATATCCTTGGGAATAAAAACAAAATTATGATTGTTATGGCATCGTGTCCACACCTGCAGTCTTATACATGTTAAACTAAGAAATGTTTAACCCCAAAGGAAAAATTGACTGCTAAAAAAACAAAATAGGCCCAGAAATGCACACTACACTCCCTGTAGGCATTTATTTATTAATGTGTTCAGCACATTGTTAACACATTTGATGTAAACTTTGATGCTGTATGCATGAAGAATGGTGTTGAATTGATATTTCTCAGTGTACGCCGCATGTCAAAAGGCATAACAGATTGTGGTGTCCCTCTCACAAAATCATTGCGTTAGCTTTGATGTACATTGTAGTGCTGTTAAATGAGATTCAGTTGCCTTAATAACTGTAACTTCAAGAGGCTTTGAAGAGCTGCAACAGGAGACTCTGGCCGACTTGTCTTCACCTGCACTGTGGAACTGCAGAGCTGTTCCTCTTCAATCTTGCATCATTGCAGAGTCTGTTGCTAAGGAACCAGTGGCTCATGCATTTAACTGAAAATGCTGAAGAAAGAGTGAATAGAAATTACAGCCTTGCACCCTTACAAAATGAATTCCCATCGTTACTAAGGTTTCCCTGTTGTTTTGTTGATTAATAAGACCTTTTATGTGATGATGACTCTCCATGCTGGTTTTTGTGATCCATTTTTTTTGCCTCGCATTGTTCCTTTTTTCAGTGAATGATGTTCAGGGTGCTTCTCGGTTTCTGTGAACCAATTCATCTTACAATTCCGAATAACATTTTTTTTTCTTTTGTCTTTTATAAAATCCTGCTTCTGAATACAGGACAACTGAGGCTGATCGAAATCAGACAAACATGTTATTCATAATAAGTGAGAATGACCGGGCCAGCCAGCAAAATGGCTGCGCCGAAATATGGACAAGTACTAAGTGAATTCACTGTTAAAAGTCTTGAGCATGTTTTGCTACTAATCTAAGCGGCTTGGATAAGTGTGGCCATGTAACCTGTTTAGGCCAAAATGCTGTTGAGCCCCTGTTGATCCATTAAGTGCAGTGCACACGCAGCACACTACACATGGCAACTTCTTTATATTTTGCGCAAAAGCAGAGAAACCAACCAGTACCTGTACGAGAATGGCCCCAGGTTTTCTGTTTGACAGTTTATGGTAATTTGTAGCCTGGTCTTGCTATGCTACTTCACATTTATGTTCATTTTCAGATCTATAACCGATCAGCAATGAAACTTGATCTAGGGTAGCTGGTAAATTAAACTTGCCACATCCTGTTGGAAGTATAGCAATCATTTTTCTTATCAACAAAAGCTTTAAGGACAGTTGTTCTTTTAGAGAAAATATTCTGTCTAGTTTGTTAAAGGCCAGAGATGTACTTCCTTTTAACTACACGTTCACGTACGCACCCCTACACATCCATTCGCATGATGGCCGCCTTGCATATCCTGCGTCCATTTGGAACGTTTTTTGTGCCTGAGTTTGTGCTTTAGATATTAACTCTATGCATGCACAAACATGTGGTTAAACAGCAAGTATATCTCTTGCAATACTGATGCAATAGCGGATTCAGCAGAAACAGTATCCATCAGCCAATAAGGTTGCACTCCTCTGTACAGTCAAACCTGCCATATATTAGATAAACAGTTGTGATTGTCCTGACTAGATCCAGGACTGGTGGAAATCTGTCTAAACGAGAGGGGGCCCGGATGAATCAGCCAGAACTAATAGGACATGAGATCTCAGATGGGTCTGGTTCTCAGGATAGGTACATAATTTGATGAAACACTTCTCAAACAAGTTTGCAAGTATTCAGAACTGACACACGATGAACCTGGGACTTGTTTTTGGGGGATCCCAAGGGCAGTTGCCCACTTTGTCTGGTTGGTAATCCAGCCCTGTGGCTAAGCTACAATAACGTCTTTGACTTGTGACCTGAATGAATGAGAACCTTCATTGACATTATGCTAAAATGACTCTAAAATCCCCAGGATTAGTAGGCTGGGTTGCTTGTGTGTGCTTTGTCAATCAGGCTAAACTGAAAACTGCAATTTCCTGGACAACAGCTTGGTCTAATCCATATTTTGTTTTCAGTTGCTGTGCCAGTTAAACCTTGTCTTTAGTCTTGAAATAAGTCTAGGACTAGGCCTCATCTCCATGACAGCATCAGCTCATAGACTTTGCTTGTGACTGTGTCCCATGATGGAACATATTTAGTGGTTTTTTGAAACCGATCAGACACATTGACCAACAAATTGATTTATGCCAACTGCAAGATGCTGCTAAAACATTATGAAGAAAAAAAGTGCACATTGTGACTGCAGTCTAATTCAAGACAAAACTGACCACAACCGACCTTTTCATGGCAGCCAAATTGATATGAAATTGTAGGGTGGACACAGGTGTTATCAGTGATACTAATTAAGTTACTGTTCCATTTAGAGTCAAAGAGCCTTTCCACCGAACCAACATGCACAATAGCAGCACCCTGACTCTGCTTAATGTGAATAGAAACTCAGCCTTAATTAGTATCATTGATAACACCTGTGTTTACACTATTATTTCATGTAAAATGGCTGCTGTATATATATGTATATATATACATATATACAGGAGAGAGAGATTAAAATATACATGGAAAAATAAAAATAAAGTTTGTTGAGTCTACATGGATAAATGTCTAATGAATGGTTCTCTTTTTCATTGCCAGCCAAAGGTGTTAATTATCTCAATATTGCCACGTTAATCACCAGAGTAATTTCACCGGCCAGTCTTCTTGCCAGTGGCCATCTTTAAGCCTCGCCGTGAAGTAACATTGATGATGCAGCAGAAAGTTTGTTGCAGAGCAAAGATTTTTAGCTGTCAGCCAAGAAAGTCAAATCCAACTGAGGACTGCACCACAGCCGTGATCGACTGATAGCAGGTTAAACTCCATCCAGGAGGCTGTCGAGTGCTGTCACAGGAAGAAAAGAAGGAAACGGAAACAACAGAAAAGCAGCAGATCTCCAGCACATTGCCAGTGTTGCACATGCATTGTGCAGGTCACTGTCAGGTTGCACTTACTGTACTTCCACATTTAAAGTTAGTTCAGATGGCCAAGCTAATGAATACCCAGCAGCCATTTGGCAAGACATTGGATCTCTTGTCCTTGCTGCATAATTAATTGTTTGAAATAGCAGATAGCTCAATTTTTTCAGTGGAACAAACTAATATCATCTTTAGAAATGACTCAATTTTATTGACTCAAAACTAGGCTTAGGTGGTATCAACATATTACAGCGTACCAAAGTATTAGAGCTACTTGATGGTGACCATGAGAAGTGAGGATGACTCAATTCATTCATTCATTCATTCATTATCTTCCGCTTAATCCGGGGCCGGGTCGCGGGGGCAGCAGTCTGAGCAGGGACACCCAGACTTCCCTCTCCCTGGACACTTCTTCCAGGTGTTCCGGAGGGACCCCAAGGCGTTCCCAGGCCAGCCGAGCGACGTAGTCACTCCAGCGTGTCCTGGGTCTTCCCCGGAGCCTCCTCCCAGTGGGGCATGCCCGGAACACCTCCCTAGGCAGGCGCCCAGGAGGCATCCGATATAGATGTCCAAGCCACCTCAGCTGACTCCTCTCGACGTGGAGGAGCAGCGGCTCTACTCCGAGCTCCTCCCGGGTGACAGAGCTCCTCACCCTATCTCTAAGGGAGCGCCCCGCCACCCTGCGGAGGAAACTCATTTCAGCCGCTTGTATCCGAGATCTTGTTCTTTCGGTCATGACCCAGAGTTCATGACCATAGGTGAGGGTAGGAACGTAGATTGACCGGAAAATCGAGAGCTTCGCCTTTCGGCTCAGCTCCTTCTTCCCCACGACAGACCGGCGCAACGACCGCATTACTGCTGCCGCCGCACCAATCCGTCTGTCGATCTCGCGTTCCATCCTCCCCTCACTCGTAAACAAAACCCCAAGATACTTAAACTCCTCCACTTGGGGCAGGGACTCTTCTCCGACCCGGAGGGAACAAGCCATCTTTTTCCGGTCGAGAACCATGGCCTCAGACTTGGAGGTGCTGATTCTCATCCCAGCTGCTTCACACTCGGCTGCAAACCGCCCCAGTACAAGCTGAAGGTCCTGGTTCGAAGGAGCCAACAGGACAACATCATCTGCAAAAAGCAGAGATGAGATCCTGTGGTCCCCGAATCGGACTCCCTCTGGCCCCTGGCTGCGCCTAGAAATTCTGTCCATAAAAATAATGAACAGAACCGGTGACAAAGGACAGCCCTGCCTGAGTCCAACATGGACCGGGAACAGGTCTGACTTACTGCCGGCAATGCGAACCAAGCTCCTGCTCCGATCATACAGAGACCGTACGGCCCTTAGCAGAGGGCCCCGAACTCCATACTCCTGAAGCACCTCCCACAGAATGCCACGAGGGACACAGTCAAATGCCTTCTCCAAGTCCACAAAGCACATGTGGACTGGTTGGGCAAACTCCCATGAGCCCTCAAGCACCCTGCGGAGGGTGTAGAGCTGGTCCAGTGTTCCACGACCAGGACGAAAACCGCATTGTTCCTCTTGGATCCGAGGTTCGACTATCGGCCGAATTCTCCTCTCCAGTACCCTGGAATAGACTTTACCAGGGAGGCTGAGGAGTGTGATCCCCCTGTAGTTGGAGCACACCCTCCGGTCCCCCTTTTTAAATAGAGGGACCACCACCCCGGTCTGCCAGTCCAGAGGCACTGTCCCCAACTGCCACGCGATGTTGCAGAGGCGTGTCAGCCAAGACAGCCCTACAACATCCAAAGACTTGAGGTACTCAGGGCGGATCTCATCCACTCCCGGTGCCTTGCCACTGGGGAGCTTCCGAACTACCTCAGTGACTTCAGCTTGGGTGATGAATGAGTCAGCCTCTGGGTCCCCAGCCTCTGCTTCCTCTACGGAAGATGTGTCAGTGGGATTGAGGAGGTCCTCGAAGTATTCCTTCCACCGTCCAACAATATCCCCAGTCGAAGTCAACAGCTCCCCACCACCACTGTAAACAGTGTTGGCAGGGTACTGCTTCCCCCTCCTGAGGCGCCGGATGGTTTGCCAGAATCTCCTCGAGGCCGACCGGTAGTCCTCCTCCATGGCCTCCCCGAACCTTTCCCATGTCCGAGTTTTTGCTTCCACAACCACGCGGGCCGCAGCACGCTTGGCCTGCCGGTACCCGTCGGCTGCCTCAGGAGTCCCACGAGCCAGCCAAGCTCGATAAGACTCCTTCTTCAGCCTGACGGCATCCCTTACCTCCGGTGTCCACCACCGGGTTCGGGGATTGCCGCCGCGACAGGCACCGGAGACCTTACGGCCACAGCTCCGAATGGCTGCATCCACAATGGAGGCAGAGAACATGGTCCATTCGGACTCGATGTCTCCAGCCTCCCTCGGGATCTGGTCAAAGCTCTCCCGGAGGTGAGAGTTGAAGACCCCTCTGACAGATGGTTCCACCAGACGTTCCCAACAGACCCTCACAGTACGTTTGGGCCTGCCAAGTCTGTCCAGCTTCCTCCCCTGCCAGCGGATCCAACTCACCACCAGGTGGTGATCAGTTGACAGCTCAGCCCCTCTCTTCACCCGAGTGTCCAAGACACACGGCCGGAGGTCAGTTGACACGACCACAAAGTCGATCATTGACCTCCGACCTAGGGCGTCCCCATGCCACGTGTACTGATGGGCACCTTTATGCTTGAACATGGTGTTCGTTATGGACAGACTGTGACTAGCACAGAAGTCCAATAACAGAACACCACTCGCGTTCAGATCGGGGGGGCCGTTCCTCCCAATCACGCCCCTCCAGGTAACACTATCGCCACCCACGTGAGCATTGAAGTCCCCCAGCAGGATGATGGGGTCCCCAGTCGGAGCACTTTCCAGCACCCCTCCCAAGGTCTCCAAGAAGGCCGGGTACTCTGCGCTGCCGTTTGGCCCGTAGGCCGAAACGACAGTGAGGCATTTATCCCTGACCCGAAGGCGCAGGGCGGCGACCCTCTCGTTCACCGGGGAAAACTCCAACACATGGCGGCTGAGCTGGGGGGCTATTAGCAAGCCCACACCAGCCCGCCGCCTCTCATTGTGGGCAACTCCAGAGTAGAAAAGAGTCCAGCCTCTCTCAAGGAGTTGGGTTCCAGAGCCCCGACTGTGCGTGGAGGTGAGCCCGACTATCTCTAGCCGGTACCGCTCAACCTCCCGCACCAGCTCAGGCTCCTTCCCCCCCAGCGAGGTGACATTCCATGTCCCCACTGTGAGATTCCATGTCCTGGGATTGGGTTGTCGGGGCCCCCGCCCACGACTGCCACCCAAATCACAGCGCATCAGCCCCTTCTGAACCCTCTCGCGGGTGATGGGCCTACGGGAGGGCGGGCCCACGTCGCTCCTTCGGGCTGGGCCCGGCCGGGTCCCGTGGGCAAAGACCCGGCCACCAGGCGCTCGCCTGCCAGCCCCAACCCCAGGCCTGGCTCCAGGGTGGGGCCCCGGTAACGCCAATCCGGGCGACGTAACTGACCCTGGTGTTGAACTTTCCATAGGGGGCTTTGGAACCGCTCTTAGTCTGACCCATCACCTAGGACCTGTTTGCCTTGGGAGACCCTACCAGGGGCAAAGCCCCCGACAACATAGCTCCTAAGATCATTTAGGTTCTCAAACCCCTCCACCACGATAAGGTGGCGGTTCAAGGAGGAGAGGACTCAAGTGAAAAATAAAAATTCTCCTGCTCCTCTTGTGTTTCGTCCTGATAATAAAGGTGTGTCAGCCAACATCACGAAACCAGATCACCTCTGTTCAGCCAACTGATTGGTCGGTATCACCTACAACAAGTACTTTCCTCCTGGAAGGGCGCTGAATTCCTATCTATTCATTATTCTGTCTGCCGTATGTATTTAAATGCAGCAAGCAGAGATGTTAATGTTTTTAAGCACTGGCCCCACAGGCCACCAAACTTGAAACTTAAACTTCTGTAAAAACAATTCAGAAAAGGCCATTCAACATGACTTAACAAAGCTTTCCTTGTGACACCTGTGTTGTTCACGTTTCCTATTGTTTTTTCATAGTCGGCCTTTTCTATTTTTGCTCTTTCTGTAAGGACTGTGTTAGCAGTTCGAGCTGGCCTAGTAAACCCATACTTTGGTAACCCCAGTATATCTGTAGAAAATAAATACCACCATATATTTTATACCTCAATGACATATCAGGAAGGTATTAAAAAACAGTAGACACCGTCCCTGCCTGCTCAAAACTCAATTAATGCTGTTTACACCTTGGACTTTGAACTACAGTTGGATTCTTGTTCACCCTCATATGCGAGGGTTTGTAAGTAGAATAAAATCCAGATAACTGTGATATGGAGACAGCTGCAGACATGGCATCTGCAATGTGATTTCAGTTATATTTTTAGCTGTTCATTTGTGCAGGAGTGTTCCATTAACAAGACTACACCCTGGGAATAGTTTTCTTTGGTTCTTTTTGTAATGGAAGTTCTCATTGCTACCTTGCATACTCTTATCTAACTTGTGTGTCGTTGCACACATGTGGGTGTGCGTGCAGGTGTGCGGACTCTGCAACACGACTGTCATATAAGTGTTTGACCTTTTTTAGCCTCAAGGTGGCATTGCACTTTCTCACCAGCAGGTCATGAGTTCAGGACGCTGACCTGTTTGTATTTTGAAGGGATTTCCTTGAGCTGCATGTTGTGATGTTACGTTGTTGTAATGTCATCTTGTATCTTGAGAAATAACCATGTTTCATAAAACTGAAAAAGCTCATGCTGGCGTTCATATTTCCAGCTGACAGGCCAATGTCAGAGCAAGGGCAGCCACCTAAATCCACTGCCACTCAAGAGGGGTGCTTGGGATTTCAAGAAAGGACTAATAAGCCTGCACAATGGGACATTGTGCACTCAGATAGCAGTAGGGACGACACTGAGAGATACAAAAGCACACAGACTAAAGCCGCAGAGCTCTCTGCTGGCATTGTGTGTCACCTAAGCAGCTCTCTGGTACATACTGCATCTCTCGTGTAGGCAATTGCCAAGGAGAGCATGAGCAGAGTGCTCATCTGCTAATCACACGCAGGGAATGATGATAATGCATATTTCCACTGCTCCTGAAACAGGATTTATTCCCTCCACTGAGGTGAAAAACACTGAGATATCTTAATTAACATTCTTTTTATTGACCACATGCTGTCAAGTTGTTTTGTATAATACAGCTTTTGTGATTTAATTCAAGAATCATGGTAAATCTACTGATTAATTATTATACATTAAACATGAAAGTACAGGCTGGGCTCACAGTTTAAAGGGGTAGTTCATTCCAAAATTAAAAATGCACATTTTTCCTGTGGCCTGCAATGCTATTAATCCATGTAGATAGTTTTGGTGTGAATTATTGAGCAATGTTTTTTCCAAAAATCATGACCTGGTTACTCAACATAATCCACAGACCTTGTTGTGAGCAGTTCCATGTAGGAACTACTTTCTTTTCAGAGGAAAACATGTGAGGTTTTGGTTCTGTGGTGAACTGTCCCTTTAAAGCTTGAGCTGCGCGTGTGCTCGAGGGGTTTGAACTCGGTTTGAGGAGCTGGCCTTACAGTTGTCACTGCGGGCCATCTGTGTACAGAGAATGCCGCTGTTACTTCTGGCAAGTGAAATCTTCACAATGTGCTCATTATATTTCAAAACCGTATCTGTGAATATGGATTAGAAACTGTTATAGAGTTAGAAATGTCAGTCAATACCACCAGCTGTGTCTCTTACATGGTACGTCAATGTAAATTGCTGTTAATGTGGAATGCTGGTGTTTATAGAGTAGCTCAGTAAGTATTTACTAGTTGTAGATCTTGTGCCTAAATAAAGGCTCACATAAATACATCTGTGAAACATGGAACAGGCCCAACCATTTTTCTACATACTGAAACACATAGAAAGCAGCAACTGAATACTGCTTAGCTGGAGATCAGCACCTGTATGACTTTAATTTCATATTATTCTGAGGCATTTATCTATATTACCTCAAATTTAAAGCCTTTTGTGAGCAGCATGAAGCTAAAATAGCAACCGTTGTAAGCCACAACCACCAGGCCTACATAAACTGTCTGTGCATATATTTGCTAAACCAACCCCATCAAGTTTTTAAAAATAAATAGCAAGTAATATGTTAATTATTTTAGCGACCAATATCTACATTAAGTATGTTTGTTTTAATGCTGTCATGCACTTACAGTTTTAGCCAGTAAACCTTTGTATTAAATATTCCTGCTGTGTTCCATGTGTAATATTTTCAGTCTGTCATTGTCAGAACAGCAAACTAGTTAACTGACTGGTCAGCAGTCCACTATGTAACTAGACTTATGATTTCTTAGGAAATAGTTGGATATATCGGGAAATGTGCTCATTTGCTTTCTTAATGAGAGAAAAACTAATCTAAGCCTTATTTACCAACACATTGTATATCGTTCATGTAATCTGTACACAAACTGACAATGCGAAATAACAACAAGGCTCCAGGAAGTCACTGCTCCCAACTGCTGTTTTCCAAGAAATAGCCAACACATCACTCTCCCTAAAATCTCAGATTTGCATACATCTTTGTGTATGGGTTAAGCAAACAAAATAAGTGTTAATCAGTGAGATTGAGAGGTGTCATCAGGTGTAATTTTGAACTTCCTGCTTCCTGTTTGTATGCTAAGCTAAGGTAGCATAAAGCCTCCTGACTTGAGAATGGTATCAATCTTCTCCTCTAACTCTCGGTAAGATTTCCATATTTGTGTAACCATTCCTTTTAATCGATGGAGTGCTGCAAGGATGACGTGTTTTTCGAGGTCAGACTGGAAGTCGCTGTCGGTCTGGTTCTCTCAACAAAAAGCCAATGGGATTATTCCATTGGATTTTGGATTAGTGCAGAAAATAAGCTAATTATACATGTTTAATTCTGTAAGATAATCTTCACAAAGGAACTCCACTTTTATGATTTTTGAAGTGTAAATGCAATCACCAGACATAAAAAAACTAACTTTAGACTATAAATGAACAACAATATAGTCATATGACTTTGTCACCAATGTTAAGTAACTAGTATTTAATGTGTTTCATTTAGCGACTTGTTAGTGGCTGCCTTTTTTAAGACATTTTAAAGCATCAAAATTCAGGGGTGGGGCATTTACTGACATATTTTATGTGGTATACTTATATGTTGTAGAACATAAGGTGACTATCTCTTAAGCTTATGTCAGTCACAGACTTTATTTCATATAGGAGCCCATTTCAACTTCAATGCAAGGGAATCGGAGGTGCTAAAATGCTAACTCATTTCCAGGTTTCAGGGCTCGTTGCTGCAACACTATTGTAAAAACGTAAATCTGGCATGTTTGCCTATTCAGGATAGTTACAGACAAGCTTTAGAGGTATCCTACAGTACTGGAATTGAGTCATGGATGTCACTGTAAATAGCATGTGTCTAAGACTCGTGGATCTCTAGGATGTTCTCAATTTTGCTGTTAGTGGGAATGTCTGAAAGTTAAGGCAAACACAGATTACCTAGAAAATACACATTTTACTTCAGTTGCGTCTGTGTTGGAGAAGAGAACGATCCTGTATCTGTGGGAGGAAAAGAATGTCTTCAGAGGTCTGCAACACCACTGTCAAGCTCTCAGTTGAGCCGTTTGATGTGATGTAACACGGATTAATCTGCAGCACACCTGAAATGTGCATGCAGCTCCCATGTCAAGTCGCCCAAGTGGGCACTGATAAAAGTATAAGCTTCTTTTGATTTCCCATTCACTTGAGGACATTGTCAGATCCCCCGGAGCATCTGTTGCAACTGAACCACCTCTGTGTTGAGCACGGCACGTATCAGGTTTCAGCCATGTTTAATCCT
Organism: Lutjanus erythropterus; assembly: GCF_056507025.1. Lineage (NCBI taxonomy): Eukaryota > Metazoa > Chordata > Actinopteri > Lutjaniformes > Lutjanidae > Lutjanus > Lutjanus erythropterus. Next base: position 14,846,846 of record NC_139328.1, read on the forward strand.
TGAAAGCAGTGTTGAAAAAACACTTCACATCCAAGTTTACGTCACAGGTTTATTCTCGGGAGTGTAGTAGTAACAGACTTCACCCCTGACAGATGCACGCCAGATAACAGGGTCTGCACATGCCTCAGTCTCAAAAGACTCCCTGTTTGGTGATTAGCCTCCACAGTTTCTCTCATCTGCAGCTTCACAACGCCCATTAGAGCCCCATTGAAATACATTTTAGAGCTGCACCCGACTCTTGACCGTGGGTCAGCAAAGATGAGCTGTAAACAGAGCCTCGGTCTGACCGCCCCGGAGGTCCGCGGGGTCAAAGTGTCATTTCTGCATCAGGCCTGCTGTCCTCTCTCTGCTGCTGCACCTCAGCATCGGCTTATTGAATGTGACGCTATCCTCCACAGCAGAATGTCCTCCATTGTGCTATTGAACAAAGGCTCCCTCTCTCCCATTGATGGACAGCTAATTTTTTTCTTGTGTTGTGAATGTGGAAGGGGCGGGGGTGAGCTGGTCGGGGGTTTTTGCTCTTAAAGGAACATTAAGTATAGTAAAAAATACCAATCCTAATCTCTTATGAGCAGAAAGAAGAGGGATGTTTCTTCACTCTGCCATATTCGGACATTGTTAATGGATAGTGTGGAGGTCTGATCTTATGTTTTATTGGAAGAGCCATTCAATTTCTAAGCAGAGTTAGTTTTTAATCACTGGGTTTTCACCATAGAATAAGAAACTTCTCCTAAGCTCTCATGAATCTGTCGGTGTTGGGCCTTAAGCAGCTTCATTAGATTCAGATGAAAGAAAGAAAGGAGTCAGTTTCTGCGGATGTGTGGTGATGATATGGTTGATATTGTCTTCCTGCTACAAGGACATTGTGACGTTTGTTGCAATTAGTATGACCAATTGAGTGAATACCTATACAGTGGATTTAATAAAAAATCTCTTGCCTTAATGTAAACTGTATATGTGATGTGGTGACAAGACGTCATGCTGCTGAACCAATTCCTCTTTGCAGCCACTCAGTTGTGGAAGATTTGCTACTTTTCTTTGTCTTTAGTGATAATTATTTTTTGTAAGACAAAACAAGTAATTTGAAGATGTCACCTTAGGACTTAAGGGAAGTGTGAATTACTTTTTTCACTATTTTCTGACATTTTATAGAAACCGACAGGGCTGCAACCAACAAATTCAGCATTGATTTATCTGCCAGTTACTTTCCAGATGAACTGATTTATGTTAATTTCCTGCAGCTCAAGGTTATGTCTTCAGTTCACATGTTTTATTACTGCATGATATGTGAAAATAATTATAGTTTTTCTTACCTTAGAATGAGCCATTTATATCTACAAAGGATGAGTGTCCTCTTGGAGGTGGCCAGGTTGAACTGCCATGTTTCTTCAGTAGCTCAGAATAGTCAAACAAAACCCTGGCTCTAGAATGGACCTTTCTTGTTTTGCACAGGTTTCGTGGCCAGGGTAGGTAGGGAGAGGCAAGGTGTTTGCAGTCTGCAAGTTCACTGTTAGATGCTAATAAAACCTACACGCTGGTCCATTAAGCAAAAACACAAAACATTTATTTCTCTCAGCCACTTAATTGTGAGAATTTGTGCTTTTCTTTGTTTTTAGTCATAATTAGTGTTGGCGAGACAACTAACCAATTTGAAGATGTCGGTTAAGGGTTTAGGAAACTGTGGTATTTTCACTATTTTTTTGACATTTAATAGTACAACAGATGATAAGGTTTGCAACCAACATGTTTTCATCAGTGAGTTAGTTTCCAGAGCAATTGATTTGTCTATAAAATGTAAAAAAAATATGTCTAAGGAAAACTGAACCACTTAATTAATTCAAGTCTCTTTTTAAGGAAAAATATAAAATGTTCCATTTTTCCAGCCACTCAGTTGTGACAATTTGATGTTTTTCTTGGTCGTTAGTGGTAACTATTGTTGGTAAGACCAAACGAGCAATTTGTAGATGTCACCTTAGCCTTTAGGAAATTGTGACAGGCATTTTTTTTTTTTACTATTTTCTGACATTTGATAGAGTGCTGCAACTAACAGTTATTTTCCGGATGAATTGTTTTTTCTATAAAATGTCAGGAAAAAAATGTACAAAAAAAATCCTGCTTTTAATTTCCCACAGCCCAAGGCGATGTCTTCAAATGTATTGATTTGTCCGACAAACAGTATTTAATAATATTCAATAAAAATATTCAGTTTACTATCATGTATGACTAAGAAAAGCATCAAGTCTTGATATTTAAAGGTCCAGTCTGTAAGATTTACAAGGACTCATTGGGAGAAAATGGTAGGCAAGGAATATAATATTCATAAATATGTTTTTCTTCGTATATAATCACCTGAAATCAGGAATCATTGTATTTTTGTTACCTTAGAATCAGTTATTTGTGTCTGCTGGGTCCCTCTTAACTTCTGCCTATGATGACACTTGATTTCTGTGCATAGCTGACTTACGTGGGGTCAGATTTGCTGCTTGGACAGATGCCTATATATATTTGGCCAAATGACAATTACTGTATGCTAGTGTGCTAATATCAGGCTCCATCATGAGTCAAAACATGCTAGCTTCAGTGCAGCGCAGTGTCAAGAAACTTTTATTTATCATTTTATCTGATGAAGAACGTCATTATTAATATTTGTTTATTAACTGGCCTTTGGCTTTCTGCCATTTTACAAAAGTGGCCTCTGGGCAAAACAAGTTGAGTATCTGGATCCTACACATTTGGAAAGGGAGGGTGATATGATATGATATGAGGTGTTTGCAACTTGCAAGCTCGCCACTAGCCGCCATATTAATCCTTTTTTGCTTAAAATTATCTACAAACCATTAATTGACTAATCTAGAAAAAAGCGTCAGATAAATGGATAATAAATGATCATTAGTCGCAGCCCCACATTTGAGGTTGTATTGTCTTGTGAGATTTATAATTCCCTCTTTCAACATTATCTTGTTTTGTTTAAAGGCTGAGACAGCGGTCAATTAAATTTGCCATAGGCTCTTCTCTTTTTTTTTTTTTTTTTTTTTTTCAATTTGTGCATGGTCCATATCCTATGGTGGAAGTGCTCATGTTTCCTGCCAGTGGGGTAGGGCTGGAAGCAGATGGCTGCTGACAGAGGAAGGGGTTTGGAAAGCAGTGAGTGAGCAACAGATGGAAAGGCGCATATGCCTCCAAGTCCCCTCAGCCTGCCAGCAGTCCCGTGACTAACTGTGGGAAGATTCGGGCCTCATCCAGGTTGGGGATGGATAGAGGATCATGGTGAAGAAGAATGAAGTGTCCTTAGAATAGAAATGGTTATCTGAGACCAGTTTTTTCTGTGGAAATTCAACTGTGGGAGGATTCAGATCTCATTTAATTGGGGATGAATGGAGGATCATGGCAAAGAACCAACCTGGACCGCAGGAGCATTTTTCTTTTATAAATTCCTGTTTAGGAAAGCAAGCAGCGATCTTGTTTTAGTTATTCAGTTATTTAGGAAAAGAAGCCCAGTTGACTTTTTACTTTTGAAGAGAAATCTCGTACAGGCACTTTTCTTTCCCTCGGGGAGCAAATTTTCTGCACTGAGGAGGAAAATGCCGGATGAAGGAAGAGCGGCCTACAGTATGTGAGGCCTGCAGAGTATGACAGCATGCACTACGCTGGTTATAGTCAGTTACTCCCGTAATTGAGAATGTGCTATTTAAAGGTTTCAAGGCCGTGGAAATTCAGTGTAATTCCTTTAATGGCTCAGGGACATGTCACAGTTTCTTCTGCGTCAGTCAATCTTCAAGGACATGTTTGAGATTGTTTGCTGCCACATGAGGCTGGTGGAGTTATTCATGAAAGTTACTTTTATCTTGTGTGAATGAATCTTAAAGTTATAGGACTGTGTGGTAATATTATCACAACTTAAGTCTGGCTAAGTGTAACCCCCAACTAAAAGTCTAATCTTTTTAAAAATGACTTATAAAAAGGTTTTTGTGTGGATAAAATCAGTTCTATATTACATACTTGCTTTAGCCACCTTAAGGGTGGGATCATATGGCGTATCTGTAGTTAAAGGGATAGTTTGTTTTTTTAAATCATATTTCTAAAAGATCAAAGGGCTGGATTGAGGTCACAAATTGAATAGGCCTGCTTTAAAAGATAGTTTGGATTATTTGAAGTAGGTTGTATGAGGTACTTATCTATAGTCAGTGTGTTACTTACAGTAAATGGCAGGGCCTCAGTTTGGAGAAGCAGAGAGGAGTGCCAGCTCGCAAGCTAAGCAGTGTACTACTGCGAACACAGTCAGCAGCAAAATGTATTTTAGCCACTTAAAAAAAAATCAATCATCAATCAGTTTAAGTGTATGCTACATTAGGAATATTTTCATTGCTGTACCTTTCCATCGGACACCCTTTTCTGACAGGAAACTGCCATTACATAAGCCAAATGTGGCTGTGTAATGCTCAGCCAGACTCCATGGGCAATATCAATAATTGTACCTCACAGAACATGGGAGCTGCTGGTCTGCCACTGGCACGATCTGCCAGGTTGTTTGTGTTATTGTGTGACTTCTGTGTTTTGAAAGGATAGTTTGGATTTGCCAAAATCACATAACACTAACTAATAGATAGAGACAGCGGTGGATCCGCAACTACTGTGTCCTGCAAGGTAAAGTTACTGATTTTGTGTATGGATTTTGGTTGATTTGCGTTGATCAATATTTGGCTTCTATAACAGCGGTTTGGCTGCCTGAATGCAAGTAAAGGTATAATAATATAGTGTACACTTAAACTGATATCGATTTCTTTAGGTGTTTTTTTTAAGTGGCTAAAATACCTTGTGCTGCTGACCCTATCCGGAGCAGGACGCTGCTTCTCCAAACTGGGAGCATGTCAACCTCCATCTACTGCAGCTAATACACTGACTATGAATGAGTAGTGCAACCCAAATTCAAACGATCAGAACTATTCCTTAAAGCAGGCCTATTCAATTGTTGACCTCAATCCGACTAATTTAAATTTTACACATTTAAATTCCTAACTGTGCTGGTCAGACGTGGTAAAACTACACGTCTGGCCCCTCGACACTTTACTCAAATCTGGCCTTTCTAAAAAAGAGTAATTGAATTTGTCTGCCTTAAAGGCTTGATGTGTATGCAGCAGTTTGACATTTGCTCTCACTCTTGGCTGTTAATAGAATATAGTTACTGTATATATCATCTCACTTCTTCTCAGGTTTGTGTTCATTGGACTGAGAATAGTGTAAGCATTGTCGGCACTACTTTTGTGAGGTTAGCCCTCTTGTCAGTACAGCTTGTTTAACATGTGCCAGCTGAGCGTTATCACTCAGGTCCTACATTCCTGCTGTAGATGTCATTGTTTTGATGGTGTTCTGACATGTCCTCTGGCCTTGTGCTGGCTGTCTTCAAAGGACTTGCTCAGGCAACATGCCAGGTGCTTGTTTCCCAGTTTATTTTGCTGCTGATTGTGGGAAAATACACGCCATACTTTTAGCAGTTGAGGGGGAAAAAAAAGCACCAGTGGACAGTTGTTTTTAATGAACTAAAGGAAAAACGAAGTTTGAAGCATCTGTTACTCAGCTTAAGTTTGGACCAGCAGCAGTGATATTTTGGTCACTTGTTTTGTGATTCATAACTAACTCTGAGGAGGGTCTGTTGTGAAAAGATGTTTTATTTCTGTGGGAAATCGCTGAAGAGGAAGTGTAATGTGACCCCCGTTTACTGTTTATACCCCCGTTTCCTGCTTCCCCCGACTGGAATAACCTTAAGTTGTTCCACTGCTGAATCCCCCTGGCCATGACCCAGGACTCATGTCATGCGGTGGGGTATGTGAACTGCATGTCCAACAACCCCTCTAGGAACACAATCACAGTTCCCTTTTTGGACTCGACATCTGAGGGGGTTTTTCAGAATAACCTCCGTTAGCTCAGGACATCGGCTCCAAGCTGTCAGGATTTACTTCCCGTTGCACGGTGGCTGAATGTGGCCCACTCCCTGCATGTCTGAATTTGTATTTGTTTGCTTTGTGTGATTTCTTTCCACCACAGCTTTAACACTGTGATCATTTTGACAAGTTTTGTTGATTTAGTTATAGTTTATTGACAAAAATGCCATCTAGTTTTAGTCTTATTTTAGTTATCTGAATTAGTTTAATATGTCTAGATTAAGTTGACCAAATATAATAAGATTTTAATTGACTAAATCTAATGTATTTTTTATTTAATAACAGTGACCTTATGGATTTAGTTTAAGTGTATTGCATAAGCTATATGACTAATATTTCTTCAAACTTTAATTTCCTTTTTTGTAATTTGAGGACAAAGAAACTTGACACTTTATATCTTAAGCATATCAGTCAATCTTTTGATCTTTATGATCTAAGATTAGAAACTCTGGGTCACTCACTTCTTAAAACAGTAGGGCTGGGTATCATTCGTTTAAAAAAAATTACAGGATCAGGACTAATACCAGCACCCTTAAAGGGACATGGATACCAGTAGTTCATTTGATGCCTTTTTTCTTTTTTGAAAGCATTCCTGAGATAATTGGTCCACATTGTGTGCATTTATTAACATGATAATACTATTATATGCTAATTGTATGTATTTAAACACACCACGCTCAACTCACACCACATCACAGATCATATAGGTTGTAGCTGCTGCTTTATTGGGCCAATCACATGTCACTGTAAATCAAACAGCGCTTGCAGTGATTGACTGCGAGCAAAGCCATGCATATAGTTTTATTCTGTCTAGATTTGTGTACAAAAAGGTTTGAATGCAGGTTTCATTTGATTGGAGAAGTTTTCATGCTACTTGGTACTGGGTTTATTTCAGTCGATACCTTAAAAGTATCGAGTACCAATTCTCCAGCCCTGTTAAGTCACTGATCACTCCCAAACAGTAGTCGATTAGTCACAGCATGTTTTTTTTTTTCACCCAATAACAATAGTACATTTCATCAAAAAGGTCTGAAGTACAACCAACAGAGGGTTAAGGTTAGGTGAAATTGCAGAGTTCCCAGTTGGCTATAAGAGTCTGTTTACAAAATGAGCCGTCATCTGATTGGACTAAATGCCCTGCAAGCTTGTCTGAACTGAATACTGTTGGACTCCAGTAACAACACAGCTGCTTTCTTGCAGGGATAGTGGGAGTCTTCAGTGGTAGCTTCTCTAAGCTAAAACACACCAGCTCAGGTTAGCTGATAAAATAACGTTAGCTTAAAAGAGAAAAATGCATGAATTTAGGAATGATTCATCTGCAAATGTTGCTTCAAGTCATGTTTTTACCAGTGATTGTAGCTCCACTCAAAACGAGACCCTCCAAACTATGATGAAATCTAAAGATGTCTTCATCATCAAATAAAAAAGAGATGAAAATGTTGGAGAACGTTTGGGAGAAAGAGAGGAACAGACATATGGATAAATTTCAATGTCAAGATGTCGAGGAAATGACAGGGAATGTCATGATGATGTCAAGGAAAACAAAACCTTTGTCAAGGGTCATGGACATGAAATGTGAAATTGATCCATATGCCTGTTCTTGTCTTTCTCCCAAACATTGTCGTTTCTTTACAGTTACAAGACATGCAGCCAGTGCCTGCAAGTAGATCAGTACTGTCCAAATGCATGTTTCTAACCTCTGTACCACATCGAGAGGTTAGTTCTGATGAGATCTCGTCCCTCTCTAACATTTTCATCTTGTTTTTATTCAATGATGAACATGTCAATAGATTACATCATAGTTTTTGTCTCATTAATTTTTTTAATCAGTTATTATCTTATTTTCGTCAGTGAAAAAGAGTAAACTGATGAAAAGTCTGACGAAAATTATTCATCAGTGAAATTAACACTGCTCTAACAGTTAGGTTTGAATGGGACCTGTTGTCAGTGGTGCACAGACCAGCTGCTGCCCGTAACAGAGAACTGCATTATTAATGAGATAATACTTCACAACTGTGGAACATTATAAAGTCTGAAAACATTTTCTTTTCCATTTTGCAAGCAAATAATGACCCGTGGTGAGCACAAATCATAACCCTCATACATTTTACCCATGTGGTTTAGGGGTCTAACTTTATCATTGCACACCGAGCCTTCATTTTCTACCTTTTCTAGAGGCAAAATGGTTTGTATCACTGTGTGTGCAGGGGATAACTTCATTGCTGGGGTATTTGTATACATATGCATAAATCATATGAGAGAGTGTTAGCAGGGTTGCCTTATGTTAAAAAAAGTGGAGCCTCTGGCAACAAGACAACACATTTATCTCTTGGTTCAGCCAAAATTATAGCAGGACAGGACACAAGAGGCCAACACCAAACATGAGAAGCCTAAAGTGAATAAAACCTGAGGAAGTAATTCATGAGAGGCATATTCTTAATGGCTTGCCAGTCGGGAACGACGTTACTATGGAGATTTGGAAGAAAAAGGTTGCCAGAATGCTACAGTGCTCGACGAGCACCATTTGGTCCTCTTTTTTTTTTTTCTAAATAAAAATGCAGTGATTCTGATGTGAGACAGAGCTGCAAACTGAGGGACTGCGTCGTCCTCTGTGTGAACGGACACTCTGCAGTACCGATTATGATATAAGCCGTTCCGAGTCTCTTGCTCAGGGCTGTGTCTGTGCAGCTTCTCAACAGCTCCGGCTTGGATGATGAGATTTTCCTCATTGAGGAGTCTGGCGTGAAAAGTGCACTGTTCAGCAGGCTGACACCGCTCTCAGAAGACGAGCTCTCCCCCCGATTTTGTATTCGCGCACTGGAACGAACTGCTGGCCTCAAATAAATCACTGTACAGTTAAAAAAGGAGGAATTATGACACTTGTGTTGCCACACAGTACATCTCAGGCCCCGCTGTGCTCTTGGGCCCATTCTGTTGTGAAATTGGACCAACTGGTGTCTAGAGATGCACCCTGCTGCTGTGTTAAAGCATAGTGAGCCATTTGTATCCATTTTGCAAGACATTTACAGGACATTTATTTCCTCAGCAAATTGGTTTCTTAGCAGCACTGTGCTGCTGACTTACAGTGCTCTGTCTTATTTGTCCACTAGCGAGCAGTTGCTCAAAATATTGTTAAAGCCTGGCCCTCTGTGGTGTGCATTATGACGCCAGTTGGTAAAAAATGTATTTCGGAAAATATTTAATCGCCTCGACAGTTTAAAATGTGTGCCATTTTAAAAAAGTAACTCTTTTGTTTGTTTGTCTGAACATTACCTTCAGTCAAAACTGTTCCACTGGGGAACAAACTGAATGAATGTGTTAAAGAGTGTCGACATTTTTAAGCAAACTTTACATCAGTAATATATCAAACCAAACTATCATAACTTTCTTCAAAACAAGATGGAGTCACTCTGTTTCCTGACGCGTCTTTCCTGACATACAGTATGTTGCAACCATTTGTTGTGTTGTTGCCATCTTTGTCTCTACTTATGAGATAAAATGAGATGGTCATCAAAGCGTTTTACACCCTGTCTGCTGGATGGCAGCATATGTTGCTCCAAAACTTGTATGAACCCTTCAGAATTATTGAGGCTTTCACAGATGTGACAGTTAGCCATGTCATGGGCACTAACACACCCTCATCCCATCACAGATGCTGGCTATTGAAAAAAAAAAAAACTGGATGGTCCTTTTCCTCCTTTGGAAAGTTTATGGGTCTGAAAATTAAATATCTTGTCTTTGTACTGTATTTAATTGAATACAAGTCGAAACAGATTTGCAAATCATTGCATTCTGTTTTATTTACCTTTTACACAACACAATTTACCTTTTAACCCTAACCCTAACCATAACCCAACCTTTTTGGGACCCAAACCACAACATATTACAACACTTGTAACAATATAAACACTATAATAATGACAGACGTTAAATTTAAGAAGAATCAATTTGCAGTAGTTTATGAGATGAGTAGTTCTTTCATGGTCTTGTGCCTTTGTTTTTTTTGGCCATTTTCCTTTTTTTTTGCTCCAAATCAAATGTTTTTTGGTCATGATTTATGTTGTAGTTGGTTGGCTTTCAGTTCAGCTCAAAGAGGGATTTTCTGAAACGTCAGTGGACTCAATTAATGAGAAATTCACTTCCAGAATCAGAGCTGTCAAAGAAGTCGGTGGTCACTGTTGAGCTCTATTATTTTCTTCAGGGTCCTGCCTCTTTTTTTAAACTATTGCACCATAATTGAGAATGCATTGTATGAATGTAAAAGTCCAAATATGGGTATGGTACCTGAAGGCAACATTGTACCATAGAGGACTAAGGATAACTCATGTTACTAATGTTTGTGTAGGGCCTCTCTGGAACAATTCACACTATTAAATTGTGGCTTTTCACACATTTGGCTTCACCTTCCACTCAAAAAAGGTATCTTTTGTTGTGTCAGAATCTGGCATGCAATCTGGCTGAAAATTGGCAGTTAATCCAGGCCCAGGCTAATTCAAAGCTACATTTTGTCTGTTTAGACAATGAAACAAATCTTCCTGTGGTCTCCTCATGCCAATAGGCCCTTTAGTAAACAGCACCCTACCTTTAGTGGGCTGGCGAGCGAGAGCTTGGCCGTGATTTGTGGTCCACTTTCAAAACCAGTCTTTGGCCACACTCGTGGACTGTCAGATGTCACGTTTGGGAAAAGTCCATCTGACTGAAATCTCGGTTTACACCGTCAGGACAGACAGGTCGTTTAGCGTCAGCGGCCCAGAGGACCTGTCCTCGTGTCTGAAATGTCCGGGCAGAGAAATGGGGAAGTGCATTGTTACTAATACTTGTGCAGCGTGTGAAGAGCTCTGGTGATGCATCTCCGTCGGTGGCTGAGTGGAGAGCAGCTCTGGCGGTGGATGGGTAGGCAGTGGCATGTGTTATGTAACACAAGTAGGTGGCTGGAGTAGCTCTGCGTGAGTGTGTGTGTGTGTGTGTGTGGTGTGTATGTGGATGTGTGAATTTCCCCCCCCACACACACACAGGCCTTTGCCCCTGACCTGGATGGGAGTCAGATGAGTGCAATGCCCCGAGGAGATGGATGTAATGGGAGTTTCAGTTTGTTGGGAGGGGTGGGGACAAAGTATTGGAGCCGTTTCATGTTGTGACTGCGGTTCAGGAGTTGGGGTAGTGAGGGTGAGTCTGCTGTCTAGGAAGCCTTCTAACAGTATTTGTCTGGAAGAATCAATCTATACCATTTTTCTGGGATTATTACCACCGTTTTTTTCTTTCCTCCGGCCTCCCCATATCTCTATAGCCTCTGAGCAGATAATTGCTCCTGTGTATCGCTCAGACTGCTGGTTCAGACCCTTTTGTTTGCAGCTGGTCAGGGACTAGACATCCTTATTTCTGACAAAGAAGGGATCAGATCTCATCAGATAGAGCCCCCAGAGGACGAGTCGACCTGAAGTTGTCTCAGCCTGAGCTACTGCTCTGGTATATTTGGATAGATGAAATAATTCAGCACAATATTATTTCCCTAAAACATCTACATGGGTTTGTTTGCAGCAGTTGTGCAATCACACACGAGACAAACTTGTGGGCGACTGAAATTCATTCACGTTCTAAATCCATTTATTTCTGTTTAAGTTCACAGGAGGGATGGAACATGTCTCGACATGCATAGTGTGACAGGAAGGGAAATGCATAAAAAAAAGTAGCCTCAGATTGTTGGGTGTTATGTTATCCCAGAATTAATTTTTGTGATTTGAAGACCATTTTATACCACTGACATAATGATAATATAATAGCATAATAATGGTCGTACACCCTTTCAAAGAGCAGTGAACTTTAACTTCAGACAGCAGATGATGAGAGTGGACCAGAAGTGACACCAAAACATTGCTGTTCATTGTTCATTTGGTTTGAGTGCAGTGGAAAAAACGCTTAAGCGCTGCACCTGAATCTTATAATCATAGGGAAACCATGATGTTTACTCTGGCATCATTTGCTAAAATGTTGGTGACAAACTAACATGCATGTAAACACAATGGGCAATATCATATGATATATGGACATTGTGACAGGCCAATAACCATGTTTTCTTTCATCTGGAGATCAAAATTTTTAGGCCAGGTCATCTATGCAGCACTACAGTACTTCATTATAATGCTGTTTTCTCATATTTTTTCCTTTTCCCAAAAATTGTGATCTGCTTCTTTGGACTTGGACTGCATTACAATTTTATTCTGATTGCGATTAATTGTGCAGCCCTACAAACAATAATAAGCAACCATGCATCCAAAGTCAGAGGTCCTTTCTTAACAAAGGATATTGCAGAAGGAATTCTTTGCTTTCAAAACAACACGAAAATTAATCAATAACCCAGCAGTCTGCTATGATTTGCTGTCGAAAAACTGTTTCACTCACCCGCCTCTAACCCTAACCCTTCATTAAATTAATAACATTCATGCAATAGCAGAGCCGACCCAAGAGGGGCACAAGCACAAAGAAACAGAAACATCACTCATTCAACATTCATATATATCCATGGCTCATATTCATGTTTGAGTACTGCTTCATAAATGATTTCACCTTCATACCACATAATATTTGTACACTGTGGGTCCAACACTTATACTGCCTAGACTCTCAGTGAATTTCCACTCAACCTGATTTGCATCATCTTGAACTTGGGGAAACAACTTGGAGCTTAAATGATTAGTTGATTAATTCATCAGTCAACAGAAGATGAATCGACACCCATTATTGTGATAATTATTTATTACTTTTTTATGCACAAATGCTAAACAGTCTCTAATTTAAGCCTCTTAAATGTGACTTTTTGCTGCTTTTCTTTGTCATATATGATAGTAAACTGAATATCTTGGGGTTTTATACCGATGTTCAGATAAAACGATTTGAAGGTGCCACCTTTGGCTCTGGGAATTGTAATGGGCATTTTTCACTCTTCTGACTTTTTCTATAGTCCAGATGATATGTGAAAATGATGTTGAGTTTTACATAAAACTATCAGTCTTGGTACAGTTGGGGCCCTGAACATTTTCAGAAATGGAGCCATCATAAAAATACCTCATGACGCCCATGACTTTCTGCTTCTCACTATAACCAAATTATGTGTTTTTGCATCATATCTCCTGACTCAAACTTGCTAACACAGAAAAGGCGATGTCCACCCCTGTGTTTTGATGGTCAGTGATTACAATAATTCAATATACAACATCATAAACTGTCCAGGTGAATAGTTAATAGCAAATCTAGTGATGTTTTGAGAAGAAAATCACAGTGTCGGAAGACTGATGGTAGAATTTATAATATCATGTCTGTTGCATAAATGTTATGTAGAGTTTTAAAAGTGTAATCCTTTTGTTTATTAACTCTGATGACACAGTGACCCCGAGCTGTTCCAAGTCTCATGCTTTTATGAAAAACACATCTCCTTAAATTTGCCACGTCACCTGGACTAACAGACAACAGTTAACAAGTGTACAGGGGCCACATTCAGAACCTCCCACCACCTCTTGTGTATTTAGTTTTACTTTTATTTCACGGCTTGTAGCTTTAATTTTCGTGGTACGTGTGTCTTGTTGGTCACAGTGTCTCTAAACATCATCCAGTTACTTGACTGCAGGAGGGACTGAGCGAGCTGTTATATGATGCACTGTGTGAATTAACTGGTATGCTGATGACTCATTGAAAATTCTTCTGGTTGCATATGACCCGTGCTGAGCAATGCAACACCTCAGCCTGCACTGACTCAAGGACGCGGATAGCTACTGCAAAGCCAAACATGGAGAGGTTTTTGATGACTGTGAGTTATTGGACATAGAGTCCAACCACCAAGAGGCACTAAACACATTAATTTGTCCTCAACATGGAAGCAGTTAGGTTTGTTTGGTTGTTTCTACGGAGCCTTACTTGAACATCCTGGATAAATTGTCCTCTTGTGTCCATCTGGAGAAAATAACACCCACTCTAACTCACATTTTTGTTGGATCCCTTGCTTATGAAGAGCTCTTCAAATGTTCTATGTTCAGACTGTTATGAAATGTTTAAAACTATTTATATGTCTCCCAATATTAATCATTTTCTGCAAATTCATGCAGCAAAGTTTACTTTTTTTATGGGAAGCTGAGCTCCTGATGTGATTTGTATAGATAAAGGTCGCATTGAACTTGTTCAAGGGTAGTTTGTCAGACCTTGATGGCTCTAAATGGACAGAAAATTACTGTAAACGCAGAGTAGTGACCAAAAAAGTGTTTTTGGACTGTTGAGTGGCATTTCCCTGATATTTCTTTGTATGTCAGGCCTCTTTCTATCAGGTCAGATAGAAGCAGAGGGGAGAGGGGTCTGGATAGATTGGATGGACGGATGGAGAGTCAACTAATTCAATTAAGCATCTGGTGGTCAGCAGATTTTGTCGGCTGGAGATCGAACAGCACAACTCCAAGATTGTCTAAACTTAATCACTGGGTTGCACCAACAAAGATTAATTTAATCTGGGATTAGCTCTCAAAACTAGGTTAAAATGTGTAAATCCAGACGTGAAATTAAGCAGAGCTCTGTTGCACAATTAAAAGTGATCTCAGTTTGCTAAATCCAAGTTTAGTGATGTAAACTGAAATTAAATAGAGTTAGATCACCATACCTTACCTTGTCCAGATTAAAATAAGTAAAATATAAAATCTGAGTGTTGTAGAATAAAAGAGGCAGAAAAACTGCAAAAAAAAATCCCCTTAACCAAACATTACATTGTTTGCTAGCTAGCTAAAGAGCAAATAAGTGTTATGTTATTTGCTAGTTGGCTAAAAACAACGAAGAGGAAAACTAGCTAGCTAACTGAAAAAAAAAATATTGTTTCCTAGCTGGCTAAAAACAAACTTAAAATTCATAATATAGATGGCTAGTTAGCTTAAAAAAGAAAAAAAATATTGACTTGTTTGCTAGATGCAAAAAACAAACAAGGCTTCATAATATTGTTTGCTAGCTATGTTAAAAAAAATTACATTGTTTGTTAGCTGGCTAAAAACAAACTAAAAATCCATAAAATTGTTTGGTAGCCAGCTAAAAAGTTTGCCTTGTTAGCTTACTCATCATGACTCAGCAGAGAATTGTTTTTCTCATACCATCTCAATAAGGCAGCTATTTTAAAAGTTAAACTATCTCAAGTGGAAGTTTAAAGATGGCACAGGATCAAAGCTTTGGTGCAACAGAATTTAATTTAATCTAGGTTTAGAGTCAAAAGAAAACTGAGGTTTAAAGAGAGGTTTAAATGTGACCTTTATTTTAATGTAGTTTAAAAGTTTGTCTGTTAAAGGTAAACCAGGTTTAATCGGTTTAAAGACTCGTCCAGCCAGTAAGGAAAATCTCTAAAGTCTGTGCTTACTATGATATGATGTCACTGAACAAAAATGCGATCTGATCTCGAGTTTTGTCAGAAAAATACCAACAAATGTAGGATTTTAATGCTGCTGTTCAGATTTGGCACATAACCACACAAAAGCATCCCACGCTGTCTGCAGTGAAAAGGTTCAGTCTGTCGCTGAGCTTTGACGTCTGACATCTTTGACTTATTCTTGACATCTTACAGAAATGTGGAAATGTCAGCCATATGGGGACTTGTAATGGATAAAGTCTATCCTGAAAACTTGTGTCTCTTTGTGATGATTCCATGAATTATTCATTTAATATTTTGAGCTACATTATTCAACCCCTTTATTGAGTTACCTTAGACAGATTGTGGTGTCATAAGCAAGTATCAACAAACTGTCAACACACTAAACCGTCAACCGAACACACTGATTGCTACCCTAATGAAACAAAACCTATCAGGTGGCTGCTTGAGAATTTGTTCTGAAAGGTGTCAAACTTGGGATCATTTTGACTTGAATAGAAAGAATGGACGAGAATAAAGAATGACAAGAAAACTGATGTTTGTTGACAGGATACCCTGGAGATGTAACGCTCCAAATTTAGCAGCATATCGGCTCTGTCTATATTTTATTGTGATGTCTGCATTAACGATTATACAAATGTATTGTCACATGTCTCCTTGGAAGTGGCTCACGGGTCATGTACTAGATTAGGGAATACATATAGGCAAACGGGTATAATTGATCCGTAATGGGACGTAGTGCCTTATTGAGTAGCCCACTGAGATCTGACCAACTCTGATTTATTTTCAACTTAACACCTATTGAACTCCTCATTGATTTCCTTTGTTTCCTCTCCCTCATGCCCGCCCTGCCTGCGGCCCACCTTGATGGATTCCCAACATCGTGCATCTCTGCAGGTAAGCCTCACAAATACAGGCCATTACGAACACACACTCAGAAGCAGTGACCATATTGTTAGGTATCAGGATGTACAGTTATAATGTGTGTTTGGTGCAACATGTTCTCACCCAAGACTCCAAACTGTGACGCCATAGGTACCCGTCAAGCATCAGCTTTGCATGTGTAGGGCTCAGTTTCAAAATAAAGGCACAAAAATGACTAAGTTAGCGTTAATTTTAGGAATAGATCATGGTTTGTGTTTAAGTAAATTTGTTATAAAAGTTAATGTACATAACAAATTGTGTAATGTAACATAGGCAACTTGTGTAAAATAGCTTATGTACATTACATAATTTACACAGAGCTCAACAATAAGGATTCTTTCAATGATTAAAGTAATTTTCATGCAAAAATTATAGAAAATGCTGTTTTCAGACTTTCAAATATGGAGAGTTCCCAATTTTCTCAGTTTGGTATTGTATTAAACTAAAAATCTTTTGGTTTTGGACTGACAAGGCATTCAAAGACATTTTATAGACGTTTGGGCCTCAGATTAAACATGTTAGGAAACCTTGTTGTTATTTAATAACTACTAATAAATAAAGTAAATGAAATAAAGTGAAAATTGACAGTGGGCAAGTAGATATCTGACCCACTTTTCTGACCAGAGAAGAAAAGAAAGCAAATGAAACGAAACATAAATGTCGAACCCTGTTACATACGTTATGTAAACCTAAAGGAAGCCAACATAGATGTTTATCAGTATACAGATAAAACAATAACAAAAGGGGAAAAAAACAAAATATGTTTTGATTATTAAATGTACATTTATGAATGAACTATTTTGACAATATCATTATTGAATATATGAATATATGAATATATATATATATATATATATATATATATATATATATATATATATAAAGATATGATCAATGATAAATCTACAGAGGTAAGACTCATGGGGCGCATGGAGTTAACTACATTCTTAAAAACCATTAAGGTGCCTGTTGGAATGGCATCAAAAACTATTGCAAATTCCTCAGGGGCTGCTGGGAAATAAGAATTCTCTGTATGGTTTGTTGTTTCACATGAGACACAAGGCCTGGTCTCCTGGATTAAACTCTGCAGACTTTCTCGCTCTTTATACTGTGTCACCAGTACATCAGAACGTAACGCTAGAGGGGTGCCTGCAGAAATGCTGCTGGAGGAGAACCTACAGTGTAATAGTTTGAAGCGTAGGGGAACTGACCAAGCTGCTGTATTTGACCTGTTGGGAGTGAGAACAGGCTGGCTTGATGACACATTTGGATGTATATAAACATAATTTGAGGGGAGGTTAGTCTGCTGTACTTGGCACAGTCTCACCGTCTGCTCTGTGGATCCTCAAGCAGACAAAGCCTGACTCCTTGCCCTCTCACCCAGCCAGCTGTTAAATAGTGTGTAATAGTACCTGCGCTTTGAGGACTTGGACTTTGTGTGTAGGACCCAATAAGAAATAACAAAATATTTTGTTTTCATGAGCTCAAACGCCCAAAGAGTTTTACTCTCTGAGTTGATTTAAGACCTTTTTTTTCTCAACATGCAAGCAGCCAAACTACTCATAAGCCTCCTAATATGTTGACTTGGCTGATTTGTCTTTCTAATCTGTTGAGGAATCGAGTGCAAAAAAGGGGGACACATTACCCTTTGGTTTCTGCACTGAATACATTCCTGGTGTCATTATTTCTGACATATGGTCTGTGAAAGGAGAGGAGCATATAGCCCAGGGCAGGTTATAAGCAGGGCAGTGCTGATGATGTATTAAGAGGTCGTAGGAACACAAGGGTTTCTGGATCTTCTTCTGGAGCACAGAGGATCGCTCATAGTGAGAACCTCCAGAGAGCATCCCAGATGGGGATGCCATCCTCTCAGCTGGCCTACTTCCTTCCCACTTGCAGTATAACACGTAGCAATTTGTCCAATCCGCCTGCGCCTCTTCTCTTGCTAAGCCAGCCATGTAATTATTGTGTACATTTTAGCTTTTGTTGCGGTGGAAGACACTTCTTCTCATGCAAAATTTCCATACGGTTGGTTGGGACACCCATGCTGTTCCATGAGCAACTGTGGTCAGAGCCTGGCACAGCACGAGTGGTAGGAATGGCACGGTGAAATGTGTTGCTAACAGTGACGCTGCTATCTGTTAGATAAAATCAAGAACATGAATGTAGGAGTGAGAAGTACACAGGCGCAACAAAAGAACTGAGAGCTGAGCAAAGATGAAGATTTCTCTCAAGTCACCCGACAACACATGTTAAACCTGTCAGTTTAACCAGGTTAAATGTCCCAATAAAGCCCACCAGACTTTTCTTTTTTAATATATATTGCTCCAATTTAAGGGGGAGTTCAAACTTCTCCTTTGAAGTGTCATTTATCATTTATATGAAGTGGTTTTATTGTTTACCTGTGGAACCCATGAAGCCAAATAAGCCAACTTCATGATTTGCTGATAGATCCGAACTTTTCAAAACTGTGATGGCTTAGCCCTGAAAAGCTGTTTTCATTTCATCCCCGCTCTAATCCTGTGCCTTGTACGTGCCATTTGAAATGGGCGTGACGAGCCTGTTTGCTCTGTTACCACTGCAGAAAAAGCTGAACTTACAATGTGTCGTCTTTGGAATGCAGTCAAAAAACATTTATCAACAAAATCAAAACTATAGTGGGAATTACTCTTTAATAGTTCATCTTTCAATATGTGTTGTCATTTCGTCTGTATGTCTACCCTATGCTGTGCTGTGGCCCAGGCAGACTGACTGAAAGAAACAGTTTGCAGCTTCAATATTAATGTTCTAAGGACAGTAAATGAGTCAATATCAGAATTTACAATTAAAAATAACTTAAATTGATTTTCCAATGTTCACATTTAGGCTATTGTAAGAACACATTTTGAAGCAGTTCAGTTAATTATGGAGAAACGTTACTGAATACACATGCAATATCACTTTTTTTATATAAATATGAGTAGTAGTTGTCTGAATCATGGAGGTGATTTTATTGGGTGAGGTCAAAGTTAGGGAGGAAAAAGGATCAAAGGTCAGAAGGGAGAAAATCTCCACTGAAACTCAAATGGGCTTAAAGGGAACCTCTGTGGATTTATGCTGAAAAGACATGAAATGAAATTAAATGTTAATATTTAATATTAAATTATATGAAATTACTCTATATATGGTGCACTAACATAACATGAAAAGTATAAATTGATCATGTAGAAAAATGATTAGCTTTACTCATTTACATCCCCAGCAAAATAATGCTGCAGAACCTACCACTGGGCTTAGTGTTGACATTTACCCAAGCTAACACAGCTCAGTTTGTATTAGGAGCACAATATTGCAGTTTAGCTTGTGTATCGCAGGTATTCACACATGACCACAGGCAGTTTGGCGGTCTGTACTGAGCCGGTGAAAATGGGGCAGTAGTCAGTAGCAGTTACTTCACACATGAACAGAAACCCACCCTCAGGAACATCGCCTACCGCGAGCATTTTCGTTTTGTGATAACAATAACTGTAAGAGCTCAGGAATTTATTTCCAGTGTTACTGCACTGATTTATGCTAACAGGGTTGTTTATATGCAGGTTTGTTGAGTGTTAGAGGGTCCACACTTTGATAGTTATCATTTATTATTTCTACTGGTCTTATTATTTAACGTGTGCACTGACTCATGTGGTGTGTCAGTCGAAATACAACACCTACACCTCTTTTTCTTTGATTTTTTTACGCCGTGACGGAGATCCCTATGGTCGTGCTGCAGTTGAGGGTGAGAGTCTGTGGTTGGGAGCTGTTTGAAGCTCCACTTGGCACCTGCAGAATGATTCGGACTTTGTTTACATCTCTTAATTACTTGCTGTCATCATATTGACATGGACAGCGTGGCCACACAAACAGCATCTAAAAGGGTGCGGTGATAAAACACGATGCACGACCGAAAAACTGTCCAGTGTGATATTATATAAACATTATATTTGATTCACTGTTGTTACTGTGAAGGACAAAACAGAAAACTGCCAATAGAGGGACTGGAAACCCCAATTATCAGTGCAACCAGTGTTTTGGTTTTTCAGTTATTTAGCATATTTTAGATGCTAGTGGTGTCTAAAAATGCATTTTATAAAAATCTGGGACCCCTCAAAGAAAGTTTTAAAGCCTGATATTTATCCGGTATTAAATCATAAATCAATTATCATGCTGTTAGATATGGTTATTATTAGTTTCTACTCTGCATTAATTGATTTTGGCCCTTAGTGGGCAGAAAAAAACATCACAGCAAGCTCCTAGATAGACAGCCACCACGTTATGCCTACGTGTAAGTGTTAGCAAACATTGCCTACTTTGTGTACATAGCCGGCAGATAAGGAACAACAGCAAGATAAATTTGGAGTCGTGTTTCTGGCCACTGGATAGGTCTCAAGTCCAATATTCACTCTTGTTTTAGCTTCACCAACCCCAGAGATAAATTGAAATGGCTTCCTGTTAATGTTTTTGAGATTGAACCTTGCAGTAGATGTGCGAGACAAAGAGCCAGCATGTCTATATTTATGTTAAGTACACAAACAAATGTTAACACCCAAAGCAAAATGTCAAGAAATAGAACAAAAGTCTGTGGCCACCCTGAGTGGTGCTTTGAGCCAGGTCAGCTCAAACAAGCTCAAAGGGACATGCTAACATTAAGCAGGTGTAATATTTACCATCTTAGTTTAGCTTGTTAGCATGCTGATACTTCCTAATCAATAATAAACACAAACGCAGCTGTGGATGACGAGAATGGACTTTACAGGTATTTGGCCATAAACAAAGATAATGGATAGAGCAAAGTCAGATTTTGAAGTGATGATGGTGTTAGAATCAGGGAAGTTATTGAAATGTAAGGACCAGTGTGTAGGATTTAGCAGCAGCTAGCAGTGAGCCTGCAGATAAACACCTCATCTCACCCTCTCCTTCCGAGCATGTCGGAGAATGTGCGGTGGCCACAAAACCCGTGTAAAACACCAGAAGCTGTGTCTAGAGCCTGTGTTTGGTTTGTTTGTTATGGCCCACTGTATAAACATGGTGGTTTGGCCTCCATGGACGAGAACTTGCACACAATATGCACATATCATCAGCTCATTCTGAGGTTATGAAAACACAACAATTCTTATTTTTAAGGTGATTTATACACTAATGAAAATATGCTTATGAATATTATAATGCTGCCATATTGTGCCAATAAATTCCTGTAAATCTTACACACTGGACTTTTAATTCTCAGTGAAACATGAATGTCTGTACTGCAGCTGAAGCTCTTCTTTTAGCTTTTATAGCTTGAAGCATAGATTTGGGCACTGTTACTGACTTGTGTTGAGTCCCACATTGATTATGGGGCTACAAATTAACTGTAATGCCTCATAAGCTGAGTCACAGTTTTTGATTTGCAAATTTTAAGCGCCAGTGTTGGATTTGTTTGTGATGAATTGGCCGATTTCTTGCCCAAATGAATAGAGCACGGTTTCTTCTCAAGAAACGGCCGGGATAAACTGGTCACACCTCCAGGAATGTACATTTCCAGGCTTAAAACTGTCGAAATTCATGACAGTATGTAATTATGGCCACCGCAGAAATAATGATTTAGCAGCAACAAGACCACAGTCCATAAATCTGATTCTTCTTTCAGTTATTCAGTCTTCCCCTGTGACATAACCAGGCTTATTTTTGCTGTTTTGATTCCAGCTCTGGTAGAAACTTGTTTATGGTCGCACCTCACCACCACCACCGCCTTATAATCATACACCATTTATAATTCTGTTGTAGCCCTTGAAGCTGTATTTGTGAAAATTACCTAATTTACTTAAATACACATCATCATAATACTATGCTGTGTCAGATCAAAGGAGAAAATGACTTTAAGTGTGCTTTTATGTGTTTTTTAAGGTCCTTTGTAACATCAGATGCTGTATGTGTTGTAATTGGCTGGAAGACCTGTGGGTCGACAACAGCATGATGTGAGGCTTTTGTGATGCAGTCGGCTCCAGTCTCTCTTAGCTGTTCCTGTCCTGTTTCAATAAAATCAAAGGATGTGACAAAGGAACATGGGCACAGGCGGCGCAGGAATCTTTCATTGCCACCCTGTGGAGCGGCTCATGGCTTCCTCTCCAGTTGACTGGAGTTATGTAAGATCTGCAGCCTCATACTTAAATAGGAGAGTCATAAATCAACCTGCACAGTCGCAGCAACACAGCAACTTTTGCTTGAGTGCTCCTCTTCTTATCTTCCTCTTTGTCCTCCTTCCTTTACGTAATCTGGAGAAGATGGAAATAACTATGAGGGAGATGGTAGCAAGTAGCAAGACTACCAATTCTGGTGATTCATAACTGTCCTCAGGGCTCTGGGAGTATGCATATTGGTAATGATAGCAATTTGGATGAAAATGACAAAATATCTTACATCTTTTCCTTTGTCACGTCACCAGTCCTCTTCACATTTCTTCACTGCAGTTGCACTTAAAGCCCAAAATTTGTAGACACACAAGCTTTTTTTTTTTTTTTCACCACTTTTCCTCGTCTCATCAACTTTTCCGAACAAAGGGGGAAGTCTGCGATTCTTTGTTTCCTACTGTTTCCTTGCATTCTTTCAGCATCACATAGCAGGATTTTGGCGGGAGCATCTTTTGAAAGTCTTCCAGAAGTTTGAGAAAATAGAAGCTGACGCAACTCCTTCCACGCTAGTTTGAATTTGGCGTTTCGGGCCAGACGATTCGCTCTGCCAGCCTCAGAGTGTGAAATTCGCTGTGACGCTCTCTTATGGTCTTTTGCTCGCCGTCTCTCATTCATCCTGCTGCACACTCCACATCACCTTTTCTCATCCTCTCTGTCTTCCTCCCATTCTCACGCACAGATTTACTCAAACTAAGGGCCTAAATTATTTTAAGTTTTTGTTCTCACAATAATTATCCACAATAGTTTTAGTTAATTTGCACATTATAAAGACAATAAGAATAATAAATATAGTATAATAAGTTAGAACATTTTGCAGGAGAGGTCAGAAGCCAAAAAGGCTTGTGAAGTTACCTCCCCTATACATACTTCAAAGTGTAAAAACTAGCAGTCATACAAAAGTGATTTTTAAAAAGAAAGTGTTTACGCAGAAGTGCATGTTAACAAGTTGTTGTATTACAATGAGATCAAAGAAGTGCCACAAATCCTCACTAATTAGAGACCTTTTCAGATGATTTTTGAACGATGGTAATGTAGATATTGATTTTAGTGATGCCGCTAGATTGTTCCAAAGCCATGTTCCTCACTGTGGATTGATTAAGGACCGTCCGACAGTGTGGAAGGTCAAAGTCCTTAGAGCAGGGGTCAGCAACTTTTACTCTCAAAAGAACCATTTTTGGCCAAAAAAGCAAAGAAAAATCTGATTGAAGTCGCAACTGTTAAATTCTCCATTTTCTTCACAAAGTCTTTTCTTTTCTGTGTATGGGCTGCATATTTTTTCACTTGCAGAATGTATGAAGTCTACATTAATGATAGATGAAAATTAAAATATAAAAAAAAAATACCAGTTCATTTCCATGTAAGTTTTTATCAGAGCCGCGGGAAGTCACTGGAGAGGGACAGAAGAGCCGTATGTAGCTGTGGAGCTGCAGGTCACTGACCCCTGCCTTAGATATATAAGATATGAGTAAAAGTCTGAGGAAGACAATTCTGGAACGTGCTGGGCAATCATGAGTACTATTTATATGTACACACACAAACCAGTCCTATATTCACATTAGTCTCTTGGTTTAGCATCTGAATAATATTAATATTGATAATAATGATGACAATATTGAAAAAAGTGAGACTAAAATGTCATAACATTAGATTTATTTATATTAAGGGAGAGTTTGTTCACCTGAAACCGTTCAGAAATGGATGATTCTGTGTGCTAAAATTTACATGTGAAGCAACAAGACATGTCATCAGCAAATAAAAGTGGCAACACATTATTGCAGACCCTCGATAAACCATTCATGTCTATCAAAAACAAGAGGTCCAAGGGTGGATCCCCGAGGTGCCCCACAAAGTGGTTTAGCTGTTTGAGGTTTGTCTTTTTATAGATACATACTTTTCTCTGTCCTTTAAATAATCAAGCAACTATATTAGAGGACAATGAGAAAAAATTTGAATGAATGAATGAAAGGCTTTTGACAAGTCTGAGATATTATGAACAAGCTGCAAAAGAGCCATTTCTGAAATTTTTTTCTGAAATCCATATCGCGGGCTTTACAGTATGTTGCTCTCATCCAAATGTTTTATAGTTCTTGAATATACTAGCTTCTCAAGAACTTTAGAAAAAGAGAGTAAAACAGATATAGGAGGATGATTAGTAAATGTGCTGGAATCACTGAATTTGAACAATGAAGCTTAAGCCAGCCGTATGCTGTGAATAAATTATTTCCATGCTAATAAGAAGAGCAGTTAATTTATTGCTGTAAAAAAAATTACAATCACAATTATACACGTTTTCTGTCTGCTTTTACACAAATATACTTGTTATTTATCAAATAAAACAAAACGATGCCTGTGCAGAAGTAGACAAATCATTTTTTTGCAGTACCACATGCACACATTCTCCATTTTGTTTCATTGTTTAGTGGCTTTATGTGGCCTCTCAGTGTTTGTACTGTGTTGACTTTACAGCACTTCCATGACATCATGTCATGTTACTAATAAACAGCTTAACACCTCGCTGAAGCACAAAGACAGGGGAGCATCCGGTCTCCGTGGCCATGCCTGGCATATGATGGGAGGAGGAAGAGGAGGAGGAGGAGGAGGAGGAGGAGAAGAGTGGGACTCAGCCACCGGATGTGTAGTCAGGAACCAGTCATCACTCTCTTCCTAATCTCCCTGTTCACCCCCCTGTTCACCGCCATCTGGAGAGGATGCCAGGGACTGGCCTGGTGGCAGAATTAGACTCACGGGCTCAGGGAGCTGCCAGGCTCGAGAGGAAAATCCTGGAGGGAAAAGGCCTTTTTGCAGATCATGCTTGTCTGTCTTTGCGTCCTCGCTCTGTGGTGTTGGACGGCAGCCCGCAGTGCTGACGTAGGCTGCCCTACCTCTCAACAAGACAACATCTAGCTCATCTGGCATCCAAAACATGACCATAAGAACAAATCCTCTGACCATGGATTAGCCACAGGCTGCAGAGAAGCATCACTTTTATTGCAATCAAGCTGCACCCTATTAATACGCTTATTCTGTAGTCTGTCGTCTTTGCCTTTTATATTCTATGCTGTGCAAAAAAGGCCCCCAAATATTGCCTGATATGGATTTTTAATGTTTCTTTTAACATTTTTTTTTCGTCGCTCTGTTAATTTTTTGCTAATTTCTCTTTTTGTGAACACCATTTCCCATTAAATGTAATTTCAATCACCCATCTTAAAAGTATCTTGCAAACAGTTTGCAGTTTGTGTAAAACTTATAATGTGCACAGTATTGCACATATTTCGAGTTGGCTCAACTTAAAAATGTAAGTAAACTGAATGTGATTAGTTACTGCTTGCTTTCAGATGTTTTCAGATGTCCGTGTGGACAAGACAATAAGTTGCTTAAAAAAGAACAGAAAATTGTTGTAGTTTTGTGTTAAGAAAGCAATTTTTGTGTTAAACACAACACCGCAACTCTTGTTGTAATGATATGTTTTCAGTGAATTGGTACATTATTCATTTTATTGAACGCTAAATTTATTCTGTCATATGAACTTAAAAACATTGAGTACATATTTTTACAACATGTTTTAGTTAATTCAGCTATCGAAATATAAGAAATATAAGTGCACAGTCTAGGTGTTGGTAATTGGTTTTGACCTAATTATGCTGTTTTTGCTTTATAAATTTTAGTAAAATGAACATAAAAAAAAAAAAATCACTTTAGGGTGCGTTTCAATCAAGCTGCAGATCAATGCACTTATTCTGCCTATTATGTTCTTTGCTCTGCAGATTTAATTGAATTGCATAAATAGTTTTCTTTCCCCCTTTCTCCTTTTGTAGTAACCACCTAAATAAAGCAGTTAAGGTCAAATTTGAAGCAGAGGCACATAGTCTTTTTCTAAGCTTTATTCCCCCAGAGAGCACTGAAGTGCAGAGAGCCATATTTCTTCCAGTAACGAGAGTGCGGGCTACCTAATACGTGCAAAAATAAGGAGCCCAAAGATGCGCTCAGCATCTGTTTGTACTGTACTTATATATGCACTGCCATGTGCTATTAATAATGCTATTCATGCTGTGGATAATGGAGAGTGCATCAGATACTGCCAGCTTTGACCCTCTTGTCATTTGATTCAATGCAGGTTGGCTAATTGGTGAAGTGAGCATAGATGGAGAGTGAAGTAATCTCCATTATTAGTCATGTTTAATGCTTATAGCAAGCTACAATAAGGAACATTTTGTCTCTGACAGCGTGGTTGGTAAGCCAGATGGAATTCAGGCTGCATGGAGAAATAATTCTAGTTCGCTCAGTGGACCGCTGCTGCCAAAACATCTGATTATCTTCTTCTTCGCACCTTTTTTCCTTCATAACAACCAGTCATACAAGTTGTAATAAACCGGTGGCCACTGCTTCGCTTTCACCCTTCATATCCTGTCAGCTCAGTGGTCCTCAGGGAGTCGAGACGAGGGACAGGAAGTTATAATAGGCCATTTGGGGGATTGGGGGGGTGCCAATGTTTGTGTGTACTGCTCACAAACGAGCGGCATTGAATATGAGCCATGAGTCTCGTCCCAGGAGAGCAGCTCATCCTCACTGATGAACTGCCTCTGATGGATTCCCTCCTCCCCCCGACAGGAATATGGGTCACGGTCATGAGGGATCTTCAAATCGTAACACAGATCAGTCCAAGTCCAACATGATTACCATTTCATTTAGACTGGTAGCATTTTGTTATGTGCATCTTCTACAGCTGGTAGCTACTGCTATTGTTGCACCAGACACAAAAATCATCCCTAAATGTGTGGATTTGTAATACTTAATGTGTTCAGTTAAAGGGTCATTTATTCATCACTCTATAAATTTAATTTGCCAGTATACTGTAAACATAAACTCCGACTGAAATTAAATGTCTACTGTGCACTTTAAAAGTTTTTTATGCAACCTGTTTACAATGATAATTTTCCTCTGATTCAACTTAAAAATGTAAGTTAACTGAACATCAGTTGAATAATTACTAATTTTCAAGTCTTATTGAGGCACACGGCAAGTTTCCATCATGTTTTCTTCAAATTAGAAAGGTCTCGGGAGGTTTTTTATCCTGGGAAATCTGCTAATATGCTCTGCCCGCGCTCTAAAAATAATCACTGCTTTAGCTAATTTTTACTAAATTGTGTATACAAGAAAATAATAACAATAATCCAGGTACACTGAGAAGAATTATTGAACCAACAGTTGGTAACACCCTACTTAATTAAGTTGTTTCAATTCAAGCTAATAAGTTAGATGAACACAATTGCCTTAGGTCATGTGAATTAATTTATTAAACTTATCAGCTTAAAATAAATACAATTTTCCGTTTAAATTATTTGCTTTGTCCGAAATAGCATGATTTTAGGAAACTTATTTTTATAGTGTCCTTAGTGTGTTACAATAACATAATTTAACTAACCATATATTATTTTAAAAATAAAATACAGTATGATAAAATACAGTTTTGTCTTGCATCAGGCTTATCTTCTTTCCAAGTCACCAAGAGAAAATGGGGGCTCAACCACAGGGGGAAAAATCTGGAAGGATGTCAACGTCACGATGTCAGATGCACAATACTCAGAGAAACCTCACTGATGCGCTTTTACTGAAATAAGAAATTGCACATTAAGGGAATAGGGATCAAATTTCAAGTTATTAATCCACAAAAGTAAACTGCCATAACTAAAGCAGAAAACTGAATGACACTTATTCAGGACATTACGTTACTTAAACGACTAATGAAATGCACTTTTATGGTGCAACTGCTGCAGTTTTCTGAAGAAATCAGAACACTTATGTATTCAGCATAACACTGCAACTCTTGCTGTCTTAATGTGACAAATCATTTGTTTTATCAAACAAGAAACTGACTGTCAGGAACATAAACATATAGTACATATAGTACTTTTTTTTTGTCTGACTTTTTTAGTTCATTCAAATATCAAAATATATGCACAATGTATGTGTTGTTAATTGCTTTTGAACTAATTAGATTATATCAGCTTTATTCATCTTAATAAAATGAACTCAGAAAAACTTGTTGACTGAACAAATAAATTATGTCAGTCTTACAATGGACAAGTGTTTGAGTCAAGTGAACATAAATTTTCATGTCACTTTGACAGCCCTGAACATTTGTGTGAAGGTCTAAATAGTGGTTTAAAGCCCTTTCCACACTGCCAGGAACTAAATTCTGGGGGAGAAATGCTGAAGCCCTTGTTTATTCTTTATTTTGCATGCCAAATAGGGGTTGCACTTAAACATGTTTCCTAAAAAAGTAGTAATCAGTTTCTTAAATGCCCTCCATGTGCAAGCTTGTAATTGCAGAGACTTTTCCCAAGCTAACACCCTCAAATTCACAAGGACACGACCTCGGTATCCTCATGTGTAGCTACAGTCCGGTACAGTGTGTGCCTCCGCCTCTCCCACTATACCATTTAAATATCTTACAGGGTTTACTATGGAAAATTGTTAGTCTTATATAACACGACTGCACTTTGTTTTCTTTTCTCTGAGCCTTAATTATGAAAGCTGTGCTTCAAAAGCACAGTTTTCATAATTATGCTGCAGTATTCAGGATTTTAAATTTGAATCTAGTCTAGACAGAGAACCAGAAGCATCCAGTATCTCATATGTGTTGGAAAAACACAGAAGCAGGGGTTTGTTGTTCTTTTCCCCCATAAAAATCAATGTTGTTCTGACCTGAGGGATAAACAGCACCTGAATCTTCAGAACTGGCTTCTCAAGTAAGGTTTTTTCATTTAAATTAATTTACCAGGAAATTGCCAGAGTTTAGGAAGGGTAACATGTTCCCATTATATAAAGAACATGAACAAGAAAGTATTGGTATACAGATTTAGATCCTTTCGGCTCTATTCAGCCGTGCCACCAGGCCTATAGTAATCAAGGTCTGGCATGCCGCCTTGGATTTGTACAATATGCGCGCGTGTATTGTTTGGTCATGTAGTGGTTTGTAAGAAAAACAGCATGGAGCAATATGGTTTGTCCTCCCATAATGTATCGTTGGTCTCTGACTGTGAAAGCAAGGTTTTCTCTTCTACCTCCCTCCCACTCTCCCTCTCTTTCCCTCCCTCTCCTTCCTTTCTCTCGTGCTCTGCAAGGGTGAACGTGGGCGGCTGTACAGAGCATGACAGCAGTGCTCTGTTGAATGTAGACTAGAAATGAGGAATAAAGAAATACAACACCCATGGAAACACTGAGCCAGTCTTGATAAAGGTTCTTGTTTGTCTCTAAGGCTGTGGATGTGCAATTGTTGCGATTATAATGTTGTTGCACCTCCATTTTGTGATGTTAGTGTAAGACTCCTCTTTTTTTTTTTTTTTTTTTTTTTTTTTTTTTTAGAAAAGGTTGATTGCAAGAGTTTTCTATTTGGAAATGTAGTACATTATTAGTACATTACACAAGCTACACAAGCTTTCCAAACTGAAGTACATTTTTTTAAACATGTAATCTTACTAATACTACACTGCTACTACTACTACTAATGATATTGATACTTATAATGGTAATAAGAGGTATGATCCAGTTTCTGTATTAGGCAGTCATTGTAAGGTTGGGCCAATGGACGATACCATCTTCCAACACGATGTGTGACAGTCATCAACCACTAAGCCCTCTAATATCATAATACCGTGATTTAAGAGCCACACAGGGTCAGAACGGACAGGATCTGAAATTAAGACACGGCAAAAGGCAAATGTGGGTAGATTTTCCATATGCAGAGTAAAATCTTGTCACTGAAAATGTAATAAAAGCAAAAAAAAACAAATAAGAGTTAACTACCAGAAATATCAATATTTATTAAAGAAAACACAGCTTATATAATCACACGGTTTACTTCCTTGCGAAAGCGTGTTTTAATTTAGGTACAAAATTAAAAGATATTTTAAATCTATATGTTCAGCTTTATTGCTGAAGCGCATAACTGAAATGTGATACCATCGTCCATCGCAATGTTTCACTGTGGATCTCTGTGAGTATCAGGCTAATGTCACCAATTGATCTAAATCCCACAACGCATCGCATACACGCAATGCATCATGGGAAATTATGCAAATCAAGGGCGTCTCTCTACCTATAACCTGCACCTATGAATGTCATAATCCTACAGCGCCCCGCAGTGGTTAATGACACAAGTTACATTATACAAATTAGACAAGCTTTCCAGACTGAAGTTCAGTTTAGCATCATGTAATCTTACTACTACTACTACTATTACTAGTAGTATTAATATAGTATTGGCAGATATACATATTGGAACAGAGAACAGTGATTGGTATAGCTTTAATTTTTGCGTTCTAATTTCCAGTTTATCAGTGATTTTTTTTAGATGATTTTTAGGATTTCCCCTGCAACATGCTGTATATTTTGTCTGTGCTTTCATGCCAGGGGATGTTTGCATCCCATAAAGCCTTTGTTTCTATGTTCGTCTTTATGTAAGCATCCCTTTTCCTCCCATCGTCTGCACTCCTGCTGTGATTTGTGCAGCAAGGGGCTCGGCAGTAGTGACACTGATGAGCACAGCATCAGCCTCCAGCCGTGTGTGTGTGTGTGTTTTGTGGTTGCGTGTCTGTGGCTGTGTGTGCATGTGCTTCATAGTGAGTTAGCCTGTGTGTGTCACGCCCCCCTTGACAGAGCATTGGCATTGATGAATGCAACAGCAGCTGTGCTGAACTGAATGTTACTTGTGATTCAGTTTCTGTTGTTGTTTTTTCTTCCGTCTTCTTCTCTCTCTGACACAAAACCAAACAGCAGATAGACATTTTTCCAATTTCCTAACCCGTGTTATTTTTTGATCCAGGGAGGGAATGCTGTTGGTTGGTCGGATGGCTGCTCAGCAGTCAAACTGAGTGTAGAGTCGAGGCTGCCATGGCGTGCTGGGTGACGGGTGACTGTGCAAAAAAATCACTGTAGACTGGATTAAAGGGATAGTTTGGATCATTTGAAGTAGGGTTATATGAGCTATTTATTGATTATCGGTGTATTACCCAGTCGGGAGAAGCAGAGAGGGGTTTTAGCATAAAAGCTAAGCAATGAACTGCTGTGGTCCACCTAAATAAAAATCAGTATCAATTAGTGCACACAATCTATTTTCGCCACTTTACTTTGCCATCAGACAGCCTTCTCTGACAGGAAATAGTTGTTATATAACACAAAAATCTCTCTCTCTAAACCAACCAAACTCCATAGGCAAAATTAGCCATTTTACCTCACAGAACACGAGCTGCCTCGATCTGTGTTTTTGTGTGACTTTACTCTTTTGAAAGGTTGAGTCAGATTCACCAAAGTCACACAATAACACAAACGAACTAACAACCTGTTCTGCAAGGTAAAATGACTGGTTTCACCTATGGAGTTCAGTTGGTTAGGAGAGAAAAACTTGGCTTATCCAGCAGTGGTTTTCTGTCATAAAAAGTAGTCTGACAGCAAGGTAAAGTGGTGAAAATATTCTAAATATTGAAATACTTGCCACTTTGCCACTTTGCCACTTTTCGTAATGCTAGCCACAGAACCTCATGTATCAAATATGCGTAAAAGTATATCAATCTACTATGGACACTTGCCGTTATTTAACAGGTAAGTTGCACAACAGGACAGTCTAATAAAATCCTGCTCCTGTTATATAACTGAAATTATGGCATTTGCTGATATCATGCTTGCTTAAGTATTTTTGTTTGATATTTGAGTTTGATCATGATGTTTTCTGCGTTTCATCTCTGCTTCATTTCTTCACGTATAAATCGCTCTGGTGGAAATAGCACACAGTAATTGGAATTCAAATTATACTCATCTATCGGAGCTATTTGAAGATGATCTCTATCAGTTTTTTCTCTGCTCGTGGCCTACTTTGTGAAGATGGAAGACTGTGGCAGTTTCATTAGTTTTTGTCATCTGTAAGACTGATAGAAAGCAGTGTCTGAGTGTCTATTTTTCCTTAATTTTACATGTCAGGTTGTAGATTTATTTGGATACTTAAGAGTTAAGATTATAGTGTCAGGTTTGCTGACAGAAAGAGACAGGCAGATGTGGAAATAAATTCATGAATGAATGGATCAATGAAAAATGAACCGTTGTGCAAGTGAAATGTAAAATAAAATTCGTCTTGACACTTAAACAGGCGCGAGGGCTTTGAGGTTGCCTAGGCAACTGGTTGCCTGTGCAATGGATGGGCAAGTGGGCGTGGAGTCAACAGGGGTTTGTGGGCCGGTGAGAGCGGAGGCAGGCGATTGGCACACAGCACATGCCGCACGGGGGCTCAGTTCTGATGATCTGACAGCGGTGTTGACCCTCGCCCATCTGCTGGGAATAAAGGAGGGTCACAGCAACTCACGCCCCGGCCTTTGTGGCGTGTCGCAGCTGGACCGCCGACAGAGGTTTGTGAAAATATGACATGACATCAGGGAACACCTGGTGGAAAAGGATTTGTCCTGTCTTTAGCTGCTGTTGATTTTTAGATTGCTGTCTTTTGTGGGTGTGAAGAAGGTCAGGTGCCATCAGGCTGGTTTGTCATGAGCTGAGAGTGTTTACTGCCTTACAGTCAGTGCTTAGATGATTAGTTCATAAAGTGATTAGTTGATCAACATAAAATGCATTGATGCAATATATATCGGTCTCAATGAAAAAACCCCCAGAATGGATGTCTCCTTGAAAAATCCTATGTTGATAATTGATTTATGAAGTTATACACACAAAACCACCTTCTTAAACACCTGATTTTTTGTTAATGAACATTTTATTATAGTTTAATCTGCCTATTATATCCTGAATATATTCTATTATATCCATTTGTCCAATAAAACAAAAAAAATGAAATTTCTCCTAGAGCCCAAAGTAACCCCTTAAACTTGTTGTTTGTTTGTCTGAGTAACAAACCCCAAAGATATTTCCATCGCTGTTCGGCTGCAACTAACAATTACTTTCGCAATCGAAATTCCCAGAGCTCCATTAGCCCACAGTGAAGTCTTACAGCTGCTTGAACAAACCCAACAACATTCAGATAAGAAAAAGAAAAAAGCCCCAGAACATCACATTTGAGAGGCTTTGAACTGTGAATGTTTGCGTGAAAAATGACTGAATTTATTTATCAAAATTGTTGCAAGATGAATTTTTGTGGAGCAACTTATTCGTTAATCAGCTAAACATTTCAGCTCTGAACTGAATCTCTTTGGATTTTGGACAACACTGACAAAACTAAGACATTAAAGGACTGGTGTTTATTGGCATCTACTGCAAAACTTATGAATTTTTATGAATATTATATGCCACTTCTACCATTTTCTCAAATAAATTCCAGTAAATTTTGCAGATCGGGCCATTAAATAATGAATCAGTCATGAAAATATTTGCAGATTAAGTTATTGTTGATCAGTTATTTCATTAATCAACTAAACATTTCAGCTCTAAACTTGATCTCTGGATTTTGAACTCCTGACTTGAAGACACTAGCATGGTCTTGCAGTCATTTTTCACTATTTTTTGACATTTCATAGACCGAATTGAAAAACAAGTCCATGGTCAAAAATCATTTATCACCAACCTGAGAAAATAAGATGATTAATCAATAAAACTAATAATTAGTTGCAGCTACGGCTGAACAATCAATGGCTGAGAGCATTATCCAGACTGCAGAAGCTGCAGTTTTTTTTTTTTGATAAAGGTAAAATGTGTCACAACATACCATTATAAAAATGAGTTGTTGTGGTGCTGCAGAGATACCCCCCGCCTACCAATCATATTCTCCAGAAGCAAGGGCACACGCTTGTTTGGTGAAGACTGCAGCAAAAAAAATCTAATCATTATTTTTGTTTATTTCAGTGAAAATGAAATGGAAAAGTGACATTACAGTATCTGTCAAAATAATTGTAGTAAGATGTTTTGCTTATTTTTTTTTTCAGTCTTAGTTGTAGTCCTTCTTATACAGCTCTTAAAATATTCTGCAAAACAACGTCTCTGTGCTTATAACGCCACCCATGACAGCACTCGGAGAGGTGTACATGCAAACAACATGATCACTACCGCAGTCCAGTTCACTCTGTCTCTTGCTGACACTCACCAAAATGTGGAAAAGTTCTAAATCCGGTGACAACGGCTGTGCAGGAAAAAAATCACAGCCTTGTATTGAAGGTCAAGGCTGGTGTGTTGTTGTTTTTTTTACATTAGCGCTCGCTCTAACCACAGTGAAGACCCACTGACCAGACTCTGCTGTTTACAGCAAAATGACATCCCTAACTATAAAAGACAATAAAAGCTGGTGGAGGTAACAACAATCTCCATACAGCAGGTACATTTATTAACGCATGAATGAATGCATGAATAATGTTTGTTTTGCTGTAAGAGCCTAATTAGCGCTCCCTCCATGTCGCTTTTGATCTTGTGTGTAAATATGTTGAGCGAATGGGGGGGGGGGGGGTCGGTTTTCTCCCGACTCATATAGGCACCCGCCCGCTTCATTTCCATTGAGCAGCGGCTGTTTAATGGCTAATTATTCACATAAATTTGCAGCCTCTCTGCTGCATTTTCCCCCCTCAGCCAGTCACCTCAGCCATTTTGTTCTTACTTTGAGTGAGAGGCCGATCAACACTGAGAGATTCCACTGAGGATGCGAGTGCGTGGGCCACTACCCCACTGATGAGCTTCTTATGTAATATCCGTCTTCCAACCTCTCAGTGCACGCTGGTGGTGGATTGTCCACAGTGAGCTCAAGCTGGCAGGTTTTGCTCGTGTGTGGCTGTGGCTTGTTTGTATGCTGGGAGCTGAAATATCTGCACATAAATCATGCATTAAAAATATATATGTATAATTTGTTAAAGAAAAAAACAAAATGGCAGTGAGGTGGGTGTTGATCTGTTTTAATGTTTATTATGTTTTGGGAGGATTTTGATTTTAGAAGCTATCTAAGTCTGATTTTATATGTTCTGGGTGAAAGATGATGAGATGATAATGAATTACATTTTCACAACTTTGATAACCAGGTATTAAAGGAATAGTTTGGGTTGTTTGAAGTGAAGCAGGGAAGCTAAGTAATGAACTGCTGTGGACAGGGCCAGCAACAAAAGGGATTTTAGCCACTTATGAAAAAGAAAAAAAAATAAGTTTAGGTGTATGCTATATTTAGAATATTTTGATTGCTTTATTTTATTGTCAGGCAGCCTTTTTCAAAGGTAAATCGGCCACAAATGAACCAAATATCACTCTCTCCAAACCAACCAAACTCCACTGGCAAAATCGGTAATTTTACCTCGCAGATCAGAGGAGTTGCTGGTTTTCCGCTGCCCTGTTTTGGTAGTTAGTTTGTGTTATTTTTGTGATTTTGGTGAAGCCAAACTATACTTTAAAAACACCAAAGTCACACAATAATACAAACAAACTAACAGATGGAAGCAGTGGTAGTCCAGCGACTACCATATTCTGTGAGGGAAAATGACTGATTTTGGCCATGGAGTTTGGTTTGTTTTGAGAGAGTGATATTGGGCTTGTTTAATACGAGTTTACTGTGTGAAAAAGCTGTCTGATGGCAAAGTAAAGCGATGAAGATATTCTAAATGTAGCTTACACTTAAACTGATAATGTTTTTTGTTTGTTTGTTTCTTTAGTTGGACCTTTTTAAGGCTAAACCTGTTAGGCTGAAAAGAGCTCCCACTGCTCTGAAAATACACATTCAAGATTTGAGTTCAGGGAAGTTCAGGGACTGTCTGCCTTATTAACTGTTAGACTCCATTTACATATTGCTCAATTTAACCGTTAAAAACTTCTCCTTCTGAAACATTGTTAATAATTTCATACTCATAAACAGACACTTAATCATTCAGTGAACATTTGGCATTAAGCTCTAATTAACGTGAAACAGACAAAGTAAAACAGTTTTTCTGGTCTGGAATAGAAATTTCACAGGGGGATGCAGTGTTGTTGTCAGAGAAGACGGTATTTTAGCACGTTTCCCTAATCTCTGATGACATCTCATGGTCATTTTACAATTAATTGCACTGAATATATCACAGATTTCTCCTTCAAGAGCTTGTAGTTTATTCAAAGATTAGATTTGTGTCCAGTGCTTGTGTCCTAAGTAAGTAAACTTTTTTGTGTGCAAAACATGAAAGAAAGTGGCTAACTGTCCTTAAAATCTCAGGAGACAGAGTGCAAATAGGAAACTTAAGGTCAGATTTAAAAACAAGAAATCATGAAATTGTGGCATTTTCGCTTATAAATATTTTTGGAAAATTAATTAATTGCTATTTTCTAATGTACCTATGTGCTTGCCCATTTAAGGTTTAAAACGAATTTTGAATTTTTTTCTCTGAGCAAAATTTTGGAAACTATGAGCAGGCTATATTTTTGGATTGGTACCAATGAAAATATGCATTAAAATCCTCTATAATCTGTTTATTTTTTAGATTTTCTGCATTTCCTTTCAATTCAAGCACCCAAAGAGGCCTATAGTTGCAAATAATTGTATGATTGTCTGCCTAAACGTATTCAACACTCTCATACGGCAACAGTGACCCCCTGTGGTGACACTATGCCACCACACACACACACCAGGAGAGTTTTCTTTTTGACCTCTGATGTGAATCTGACAGAGGAACAAAGCAGGTACATCGCATCAGATTGAAGCGAGAGTTACAAAAGGAGTCACTGCAACAAATGCTATTACCCACGAGCACCGGGGGGATGCAGAAATAGAGAGGGTGTCTGTTGTGTTGTGCCCATCTCTGCGCAGTACGTGGGCAGAGCTTATGTTGGGATTTAGATGGATCTCCTCCGTTTATTGTGTCAAGGCAGTGCTCAGTCGTTGGCTAAAGTCAGATTAGCTATTTGTTTACTCCCTGCAGCTGTCCCTTCTCCAGGGGCTGCCAACAGATGCCATTATGTTTGGGTTATTATCTGTGGATCTGGAAGTCTATCTGGAGTGTCTGAGAAAGGCCAGCGTGTCAGAATAATACCCCGTCCTTACCACTCGACTGACCATATTTCTCATTTATTTTGTGTCTTTGGCTGAGTGAACCGAGAAAGTTAAGGCACTTTTTTCCCCCCCAAGTGGCCTGTATATATTTAATTGAAGATGTCCTTTTCTTATATCCGGAGTTTTCCTCCGCGGTGAAGTTATTTCAGTCACATTTTCTGGGAAGACAAGTTCACGATCACCAGAGAAGTCTTAGTTTTAAAGGTCTGTGACTTTGCCTCAAGCTACTGTGGGTTTGATGACACAGATACCCATTGACAAGGTGCACCGAGGGCTATCAGATCATAAAGTTTTAGCTGGCGCTTAATGATCAGACTAATAATTGCAATTACCAAATCTTTTTCTGGTCATTTTATATCACTGTTATATAATAGTATAAGTGTACTACATTTCTGTTAGCCTTTTAGGTTTTGTAAACAGAAATTGGGTAGATATGACATAAATAATAACTGAAATGCACAATATGCAACTTCTGCCCCCAGGGATCATGGGAGTTGTTGTCTTTGCTATTAAACAACCACCATAGCTGATGAAAATCGATCTGACATGACTGAGGTAGAAATCATGTTCATAGACAAGTAAAATTAAGGCTTTATTCATGTTATGTTTAGTCACTTTCGCCGACTTTCTTCCTCGCTCTCTGATGTATCCAACGTATCCAGTGTTTTTCTAAAGTTATAGCAACTAGCTGCTGGTAGGAAACACACTGTTGCCTTAAATAAATTACTGATTTCTCTGCATTTAAACATTGTTGGAAACATTAAGGATAATATAAGTACACAACTAAATAAAATATATAACATATGTCAAGTGTTTTTACACATTTTAATGCAGGCATGTTACATATTATAGCTTTAACATAACAAAAACACAATGTATTACAGCAATTATGTTATGCTGATCACAGATGTTTAAATGTTTTTTATTGTTTTTTCTTATTTTATTTTTAGAGTGCAGGTGCAGGATATTAGCATACTTCCCAGAAAGCATTGCGTGAAAGTTCAAACTGTTTCTTTTTTATAATTTGAAGAAAAGATATAAGATAGATTGTGTTTTAAACTGGAGCAGACACATTTGGGATCATGCTTGTACACAACTCAACAAAATTTACGACACAGGTCTACTATTTTTAGACATTTTATTACGGAAATGTTGCGTATTATAGCTTTAAATGTACAAAGCCTATTGCTGAAATACAAAAAGAAATTACTGACAGTCAACAGTTATCAATATAGAGAATGTGCAATGGACAAAAGAGGTCATATCAACCATGTAGCAGAAATCCTGAACAAAATCTGCAAAGGAAAATGCAAAGTAATGTGCATTCCAGTTCACTACCATTGTGTGAATATTATAAGTTAATTGCACCTGAGTGGAGAATTACCAACACAAACTTCATGCGCTTGACAGGGTTCATACGGGTGTTAGAAATCCTTAAAATGAATTCTAATGTAGTGTTTTCAAGTTTTGTTAATTGGTTGGATTTTGGATAAAGTTCTTGAAACTGCTTGAAATTGTAATTGCATTACTTTCATATAACAAATCGCCACATAGACAAGTAAAATTAGTCGTGTATTGGCTCACACAGGTTCTTTAGGATCATGGATACCAAGTCTTCTTACAGACAAGTGACACATTTTTAAAACATGAAACCTTGTTGTGTTTTTCTTTCATTTGTCACCCTTCTGTAGGATGCCCTCACTAAGCATAGTTTTGGTTGTTTACAGCACAGTAACATCTGATTTAGGGTGATGAAGAACTGAAATAATCAATTTGAGTATTTATGTATATAGATATATAATTTACAACAGCTGTAAGGTGCTTGAAAAGCATGTAAATTCTTGAAAAGTACTTGAATTTTACTTTGGAAAGGGTATAGGAACCCTGAAACCATAGTAGAGGAAGATGGTGCAATGAGATGATTAAAAGAGCACCAGTCAAACCTCAAATGGTGGAAAATGACCTGGAAATAGTGATGTAAATCTGACATCTCTGTTGGATTCATCCAGCTGTTTTTATACAAGTGAGTGGAAACGATTTGAACGAATATGCAAAATGATCGCGGTCAGCTCAAATAATCAGGCGATTATAATAATTATGACAGGCCTAGTTGCACCTCTGATGGTCTTTACATTAGCCATATTAGCTTTGAAATATGTGCCTGTTTCCTGTGTTAATAAGCCATAAAATAAGCAGGAATGAGTGACTTAATAATCCCAACGTGCATCGAGGCAGCTGGTCACATCATTCGTGTGTGAGTACGCTTTACTTTCTAAATACCTTTATGGATGGATACATGTTTCTGCTTTAGATCTATTGCAGCATGAGTCACTGCTGGATCATTAGGAGACATGGAGACACCAACGGGATTACAGCTGACCGAGCAGCGGCAGCTATTTACATGTGAAGAGGATAATTAGAAGTGCTTCTCCCACATATTTTTTATTATTAGAACAGACATCAGAATAGTCAAGAGAGTTCATTTACGGCCAGTGCCCCGCAGGATCCTTGCAAGCATGGCCTCGGCGTAAGTTCTGCATTCTCCACGGTGTTTGTTTCATGCCGAATATGCGTGTGTCATGACTTTTCCAGTGTGTGCTTTCAAAGCAAAGTCTACTTAGCGCCGAGAAAGTGAAAGCCAGCGCAGATCAGACTGAATCCTTCGAGCAGCTGCTTATCTGTCAAGTATTTCATAAGCAAACATGTATTTACCTCCTTACACAGTTTACACGGGAAGTTAATTTGCCATTCGAGTAGCAGGAAATTACTATCAAGATTGACACTATACACTATCAGTTGTCTCTCCTAAATATTTTCTGTGTGGTTGCTTGTCTGAAACACTTTATCCTGCTGGATTTTCATTATCACAATATAGTTTTATACCTTTCTCAAAGTCTTGAATCAAATAACTTTTATTTGCAAGTGCAGGGGACTATAAAAGAACATTTCCATTAACTGCCAGACTCCCTGTCTCCAGCATCTTCAATAAGGAATGAATTCATATCCAGCAGTTTGAGAACTTAAAGCCTACAAGCTCATCACTCCTGTAATTTCTACATCAGAATGACATTGAGTTTGACTTTATCTGATCACCTGTCTGTTGTAATATATCAGGTGAAGATAATGAGCCTTAAAGGGATAGTTCAGATTATTGGAAGTATGAGGTACTTGTCAATAGTCAGAGTATTAGTTACAATAGATGGTGGAGTCAACAACAAAAGGTATTTTAGCCGCTTAAAAAATTGTCCACCTAAAATAATTAATATCAGTTTGAGTGCACACTATATTTAGAGTATTTTCCTTGTCATGAGACAATCTTTTCTGATGGGAAACCACTGTTATATCAGCCAAATATCACTCATCCAAACCAACCAAACTCCATAGGAAAAATCAGTCTCACACAACACAGGAGTTGCTGGTCAACCGCTGCCTCGATATGTAAGCTAGATGGAGTTATTGTTTGACTTTGATGAATCCAAACTATCCTTTTAAATCACCGAAGTCACACAATAACACAAACTAACAGATCAAGGGGGCGGTAGAGTGGCAACTTTTATGTTCTGTGAAGTAAAATGACTGATTTTGCCAATGGAGTTTGGTTAGTTTGGAGAGAGCCATATAACTGCTGCCTGACAGCCCTTACTCATGGAAAACAGCTAAAAAAAAACTGTGAAAATATGCTAAATATGGCACACACTTAAAGATTTTTTTAGTTGGACATTTTTTAAGTAGCTAAAATACGTTTTGCTGCTGACCCTGGCCACAGCAGTTCATTACTTAGCTTCCTTGCTTGCTCTCATCTCTGCTTCTCAAACTTGCAGACCAGCATCCACTGTGGGCGACACATGGACTTTCAATACGTGCCTCTCAACTATTCCTTTAAAATAATCCTTCACTTTGACAGTAAAACTGGACAGGCTTCCAGCACACATCAGGTGAGAGATTATCACCTGTTGTCAGGATAATATTAAAGCAGTGATGTGAGCTGAATATGTCAGTGGTTAGCTCATAATCAAATATGCTGCAGTCACATTGAAATAAGCATCACACGCCTCCTTTACTAGCAGTAATTGTTTAGAAATGACTCTTGAAATGACCTCTTGTTTTCAATTTAAACTTCAGCGGTTTAATTAGCTTTCAGGGACTTGAATCATCTGTTTGATCAAGTTCAATGGCACCCAGTGCATTAGGTAGTCTGCAGTGCTTCTGACTGCATACCAGCACAAAGGAATAACATCAAAGGACATGGACTTGTTTGTTGCAGTCCTTGGGAAAACCTGTTTTGCTTCTGTTTATAGTCATTTCAGTGGAGCCCATTCAGTTTTCATTATGTTTGTTTCCTGTTACATCATTTCCCAAAATGTCCCAAAACCCCCAAGACTGCATGCTTTTTATTTTGACCGTTCCTCGGGACTAACAGGGATTTACCAAAAAGACCAACAGGTCTTTTTACGTCATTGCAATTTACACTGCAGTTATGCTCATTTTGTCACATAACGTATTTAGGATTCTGACCTTTATGCATTTACTCGCATAAAGACCGACCTATTTCAAAAACTGAGATAACTTTTCAAGTTTCATTTCACAAGAAGAATCGGCTTCATGCTCTACAACTGTGTTTCCCATCCTAGGGGTCAGGACCAAAACAAGGGATTATTGTTGTTGTTGTTGAGGGGTCTGGAGATGATCAAAAGGATAAGGCAACAGAAAAAAACTAGTGATAGCTATCTGACATCTAAACATATTCAGCAGTGACCCACGTCTGCGCTCACAAGGCTGAGAAACCAAAAAAAAAAAAAGAAAATGCCTGGTCAGTGTGGCTGCTGTGGAACAATATTTTTAATGTAACTCTCTTTTAAGAAAAAATTCCTCAGTCACCATCGTCTTTTCTAAATGTTGACAATTTTCTCCCATCCTTAGTGGCCGATGTTACATATTTCATCATATCATGTTCAGTTGGAGGTTTTTGGCACACTGTACCCTGCTCTTAAAAACCAGCCATGTTTTTGAATCTACAGCAATTAATACAATGTATTTTTCCATTTCTTTAATTAATAAAAAATCATCTAAAACAACATGTTAAGATAATCATGTATATTTGATTATAATGTGCCTGAAACATACATGATTTTGGTTTGTTTTGATATCAGCATGATTGTCAATATTCTTTTGACTTTCTTCTAATACTTGCTTTTACTTTTTAGTTACCAGATAATCATATTTCCCTGGGCCTCTAAAGATTAAGACATTATTTTTTCACTGCATGAGTCACATCAGGTTCACAAGTAGCCACTGCCTCTTCTTAAGTTTTAATTGGCGGGAAAGACTGGGCCCCACTCCCTAAATCATAACATAACATCAGAAACAGAATGACACA
The DNA here is from genome assembly GCF_056507025.1 of Lutjanus erythropterus. Lineage (NCBI taxonomy): Eukaryota > Metazoa > Chordata > Actinopteri > Lutjaniformes > Lutjanidae > Lutjanus > Lutjanus erythropterus. The sequence goes on from NC_139328.1 coordinate 14,889,642, forward strand.
TGACATGACATTTGCCATGGTATATATTGGTATATACATCTATAACATTGAACATCATATGAGAAAATATAAATAAAGGTGAAAGCATGCACTGTAAGTCAAGAGGTATGAATAGAAAAAGAAGAAAATTGACAGTGACCAATGAAAAACTATTATAAAAAAGATAATAAGTACAAAATGAACGGTAATTAAATGAAAGAGTTGTGCAGGACTTTGCAAAACATTGACCAGGGAATGTACAAAAGTTCACAGTATGAACTTTAAATCATATTTGCAATGTGCTAGATAGAGATCAATAGATGTGTGTTAACCATTTTGATTCAGGTTTGTAAGCTTATTACATAATATTAATGTAACATGTAGAGGCTGTGTGGGGGGTAGAAGAGTCAGTGTGCTGTGTGTCGGATTGTTTTTTCCTGCTACACACTTCTTGTGTTCAGGATTTAGTTGGCATTCAGACAATGAATAGCTGAGATATTAGATACATTTCTTGTTCAGCAGAATACGCTGAAAGATGCCATTTTGATATCCATTATCATAAAAAGTCTCCTCCGACACCTTTTGTATTTTCATTCATAAAGTTCTCAGTCGGCCCTCTGAATGTACCGCTCCTGTGTTTGAGCAGATCGAGGAGGCTTGTGTTATGAGAGAGGGAGACTGATGTCGACATAATGTCGGCCATCCTGCAGCTGTCACTGTGATGAGGCGCAAAACTGACACTGCTGTGCTGATCTCATTGGCATGCAGCAGCAGCAGCAGCAGCGTCCATGCAGCCGGTTCAGGCTCAATCCAGACAAAAGGGCCTATCAGTCAAAAATAACAGCACTTTACCTTCTGATCCCCCAAACACTGACCTTGATTCTGCACTGTTTAAAACGCTTCTGTCAGGTAAAACAGGGTGAAGGTGGGGATCCTAGTTATTTTTTGACACCATGCCGTATCTTTGCACCATCAGCCGTGGAGCAGTAGAGTGCTATAGCACCTTTCAGCAGGTTTCTCCCTCCACAAGCGCTCACACCTGTCTCTTCCCTGCCAGGAGCCCAGAAATAGTGCACTGCAGCAGTGTGCTTCTCCGAGGGGCGGGCGGCCATGTGACCTCAGAAAACTGTAGTACCTATGGAGATGCCTGAGCAAAAATAGCAGAACCGTCATCTTCCTCCTCGTACTGTAGATCAGGCCGTGTGGGGGGGCTTCCCCTGAATTTCATTAATCTTGTGTCTGCAGTTATTTATCACACAGGGTTACGTAACAAGAGAATCACATTATAGAATTGCATCTTCCCAGAAGGTGTGGGTGCAAGATGAAGCCAGTGCCTCTCAGGCGGCTTTTGAAGTGGCAGTTAGTATTCATAACGGTCTAGTTAAAGAACAGGTCTCCCTTCTCGTGGGGATGCTGCTGCTGATGCAGTGTTCGGCGAGGCACGGGGAGGGTGGAGGGCTTGTGGGCGGATAGGATCGAGTTAAAGATGAAGAGACACAGAAGGAGGGAGGAGGAAGAGGAGGAGGAGGAGAACCTGGAGGAGATCACGTTCTTGTGTCATTTCTGCTGCTAAGGATTGTTTTTCCAGTAGGCCAAACTGAAATTCTCACCTCATTAGGCAGCTTATTTCACTTTGCATTACACAAGGGAGGATAGGGTGTGTGTGTGTGTGTGTGTGTGTGTGTGTGTGTGTGTGTGTGTGTGTGTGTGTGTCTTCAGTGCATCATATTCAAACACAATCAACCTCAGTGGCAGAGGGAAAAATCAATTGCTGCAAAGTTAGCATGGATTGGAGGTGTAGGAGGTTATGACACTTCAGCTCTCAATGAGGCAGTAATTCTGAATAATAATGCACACTGTACATGCTCTGCATACAAGATTCTTGCTGTAAAGTGCATTCAAGAGGCCTCAAGTGCTGCATATTTTGCTCTTGCTCATTAAGTGCCCATTTATTGCAATTTAGATGTCATTTTCCTCCCTGCCGATGATTTGTTTCAGGTGGAAAGGTGGTGAAATTAGTGCAGCCTAAGCCCTTAGCATCAGCATTTTTGTGCCTCCGTGATGCACAGAAACCTAACATTTCATCAGTAAAAAGTGCAGAGATAATGACTGCATCATTCCCATGGATGTTTGCTTCAAGGTCTTAACTGTACTTGTATGGCAGCTGCCGTGCTTGGCCACTCTCCACAGAGCTGCAGAAGTTATTAAATAAATCTCTTTGGTACTGCAGATATGTGCCTCTGTTAAATTGACTACAGATTCTGACACTTCCCGAAGGGAGAACTCCCTTTTGTCTAATAAAGACGGCTTGTCAGCATTCGAAAGGAATCAATCTCCAGGCTGGATGTACGTCTGAGCAAGTTGGGGTGATCTCCCGAATTCTCAAGGAGAAGAGTGAGAATTTAGATGGATATCAGTTAATATAAATTCCAAGTACAAGTTATTTTTCCCTTTTTCCCTTCAGGTTGAATACACAGCACTTATCTCCTAACATGATATCTCACACAGGCTTTTCCCCCCTCGTGCTTCCTACAACCTGCAAAAATGGGTCTGCACAGTTTTCCTTTTTCTTGATGTGTGACTACAGAGCTGCAGTTTTTTGAGAGAGGGTTTAATAGCCAATAGTTCTTTTTAATGTTTTTACATCTTTCAGTTGTCAATGTCAAAACCTGACAAAGATTCTGCAGGAAAATATCAGACTGAGTCACAGAAACTGTGTATTCAGCACACCGTGCTGCCCAGCAGAGAGTCAGATCTTCTGATCAGCAGTTTTGATATTCTCACATTTAGGGAGAAATGACAACGACAAGCTTAGTTTCCACAACACCAATTCCAAATTGCCAAATCATTTTCAACCTGTATTCAACTGAATAAAGTACAAAGACACGATATTAATGTTCAAGCTAAAAAATGTTGTTTTGCGTAAACATACACTTATACTGAATTTGATGTCTGCACCGTGTGTCATAAAAATTGGGTCGGGGCAACAAAAATAAGTTGTGAAATGATCAAAGAACACCTGTTTGGATAATTTCACAGGTATTCTGTTAAATTGATAACTGGCGTTAGTATCATTCATCAGGTATGAAAGAGGCGTCCTCAAGACTGAGCTGCTGACAGGAAAGGATGTTTGGTTCTGGTTCACCATTCTGTGAAAAACTGTGACCAAATATGTTAAGAGCAAAGTTTCTCAGTGCACAATTGCAAGCAATTTATTTCAGTGTCAGCTATTCTTAATATCATATCAGAGACTCCAGAGAATCTGCACATAAAGGGCAAAGCTGAAAACCAACACTGAATGCCTGTGACCTTCGATACCTCAGGCGACACTGCATTAAAGACCCACCACCGTTGTTGGTAAACACAGTTTGTCGCCGCATCTACAAATGCAAAGAGAAAGCCATATATCGACAACATGCAGAAACGCTGCTGACTTCTCCGGGCCTGAGCTCATCTGGGATGGACGAATGCAACGAGGAAAAGTGTGCTGTGGTCTGATGAGTCAACACTTCACATGTCAAGGCTCCATTAATGCTCAGAGGTACACACAGGCTTTGGAGGAGCATACGCTGCCATCCGGACGACGTCTTTTTCAGGGACTGCTTATTTCAGCAAGACAATGCCGAGACACATTCTGCGTGTGTTACAGCAGCGTGGCCTCATAGTGGAGTTTCCTGTTTCACATTGAAAATGTTTGGTGCGTTATGAAGCACAAAATACAGCAGCAGAGACCCTGGACTGTTGAGCACCTGAGGTCGTATATCAAGAAAGAATTTCACTTTCAAAACTTAAACAGTTATTGTCCTCAGATCCCAAACACTTACTGAATGTTGTTAAAAGTAAAGGTGACCTGTCGCAGTGGTAAACATGCCCCTGTCCCTGTTTTGTGTATATTTAAATAAACTGTAACGTCTTTTTACTGTCGTCAAATGAATATAGGTTAAAGGATTTGCAAATCATTGCATTATGTTTTCATTGACGTTTCACACAGCTTCCCAACTTTTTTGGAGTTGTGTTTGTACATTACTGTTGTGTTTGTGAGTATGTCAAGGTGTTGTATTTGTTTCTTAATATCTCAGCTAGTCCATCTCAGCGCTCCCACTTCCAGACTTTGGTGACATTATAACAAAAGCCCTCGAGCAGGTCTCATTTTTCGAAAGCCAAATTGCAGGAAATACTAGTCGGAGCACCATCACTCAGTGTCTCCACGTCCGGTTTAATCACGTCCAGGTTTTCTGGTTCACCTCGACCTGCTGCTCAAGCCCACATCATACTGGACTGAAGCATTGAGCATGATGAAATGTGTCCTCCTGCGATGTACCTGGCAGGGACAGGATGATATGTCATTATGTTAAGGGCACCTAAAAATGTCACGAGGACTGTGTAATATAACTGCTCCTTTCTGACTTTGACAAATAGAGCTGTCATGAAACTTCACCAATTAGGATACAGATGTTTTCTCTGGCCTCTCCAGCCTCGACGTCTCTGCTATTCAGCTGCAGTAGACGGCGACTGAGCTGGAACTAAGCCTCTGTGTCTGGCTGTCTGACTGAGGACATGTTCTCATCCAGAATACTGATGGCGTGTCATTTCTGATAGAGGTTCACAACGTTTACTATAAATGAATTTAAAGTTATTCAATTTCACGCTAAAGCCTCACTTTTGAAGTCTCTGGCAGATTTCAGGCCTGTGGGGGCTACAGGGAGGGAATCTATATCTGTCAATTTGGTGTTTTTGATACTGAGATATTATAAGTAAATTGAGTTTTTACACGTTCTGTGAAGGCCAGATTTATAGCATGTTATGGTGGCATTCAAAATGAATTATAATGCATTGATAACACTTTCTGATTTTACTCATGAACACACATAATGCTTCCTGATACACTATATCAACTGTCTTAAAACAGTGCAGATGTGACCAGTAATAAATTACAAGTCAAGTGTCTTATGGATGCTCTTGACAAGGAGTGTCACAGTTCAGTTTTTGGATTTAATCTTTTGTGTGTTTTGCACTTACACCTTCGCTGTTATTGGACTTTTGATTTCTTATTTGTTAAGATCAGCAGATCGTTGGTTTTATCCCCTGACAAGTGTAATGTTTTTCAGATTCTTTTTGAAAAAAGATGTAGTTTATATGATATCAAGTGTGACATGATGGCTGATAATCTCTATCCCAGCCACAGCCTGTTCACCCTGCTGCCATCAGGCAGGAGATACAGAAGTTTCTGCTGCCGTACCACCAGACTGAAGAGCTGCTTCTTCCCTCAGACTGTGCGATTGCTCAATTCATCCTCAGCTTTCCACCTTATGAATTAGTTATTTTTATTTATCTCTACAGTCATTTCCAATCAATCAATGAAAGAGGGAACTACAACAAAATCTCATTTTACAACCTTGTTGTAAATGCTAAATTAATCACCTTGTAATCTATGCTGTGTCCTTTGTGAAGAGTTGTGTTTTTCTTTGGACTCTTGCCAAACGCTTCAAGCCAAATTCAGTCACTTTTCGATTTAATATTGAAATTGTGACGTCCGTAATCGTAAATGACTATTCTGCAAGTAAAATTTATCTGCTTTAGGAGCAGAACCTTAACCTATAAATATTACAGTGGCCGCTGCAGAGGGTTGTTGTTGGTTTATTTGAACACCGTGTCTCATTGCTTTCATCCCACAGTAACAATAAGCTGGACAGCTGTCTTTTTCTTGCTTTGAATTGAGAAAAAAGCTGAGGTTCTATACCTTAAGGTTGTGCGATGCGTCTCTTTCATGTCTTACATAATCACTTGATGATGCAGTATAGATTCTGTTAACTGCATTGTCCTTTACGTAACACGAACAATGAAGCAGGCATTATTATAGATGAATCAATGTGCTTCACCTTATTTAACACGATTACGATAACATACGATAATGCATAGACTATTAGCATATAGCGCACTAGGAGTACTTACTTACTTATAAGTGTTGCTTGTTTTCTGCTTTTTTTTATATATATATGTTCACCTCACTGTCTTCTTCTCTGCTGTGCCCTTCACTCTCTGTGCACAGTCCTAATTGTCAGTAACCAAGTTACCACGGTGCCCATCCCACTGAGTGCCATTTAACTGGAATTGGTGGAGCGTGTCTTAATTGTCAGTCACCTGTGGAACTAAATCTCCCCGAGCTCTTTCACAGGCTGAGGATTTGAGATTTTCATCAGTCACAGATATGCTAGTTAAATGAACATAACAACAATTAATCCCACATTGAATACAGAATCGATGATGCGTCACTATCCTGGAGCCATTATCTGTTGATTGCATAACGGTTTGCAGTTTGCACATGGCAGAGTGTCAAGGGAGGAACACTGCATCTTTTTATTTTGTAAACCTGAGGTTCATGAACTGCATCAGCTCAATGGAAATGAATAAATCCTCCTGTGTTTGATCAGTCAGCAGCTGCTCTGTAGGTTTGCGTGTCATTAGCACTGGTGGCGGTGGGGGGGCATTGGTAGGAATGATGGTATTCCTCCCGACTTCTTTGTAAAATGGTGTTGTCAGCTTCATAACGACGCTCCCAGCTTATTGTCTCAGCGTGCATGGGCGGCACAGGAACGGAGACAAAAGGCGTGGGAAATTACATGGGAGCTTGTGCCCAAATGTGTCGCTATTCTTGGCCCTCTTTTTGGAACAGCACGCAAAGAAAAAACCTTGAAAGGAGTGAAAAGTAGAGGAGTGAACAGAATTAGACAATTTTCTGTTGATTTACTGCTCCTCCTTTAGAGCTACGTGTGGTGTTGCACGTGAACCGCAGAAAGAATCAATGATAGTGGCTTTTTTTTTTACCTGCATCATTATCACCTTATGAAAATAAACAAGGGTATAAGTTAGGGTTAAGTTAGCTTCATAGTTTAAGTGTCTTTTCTGCGTCGTAGCAAGATGACATTGGTTTGTGGTTGACAGACGTTGTGATTGGCAGTTCCATTTATTTTAACAACTGCAGGGTTGTTGCAAGAGGATGGCAGCTGCAGGCCAGATGGTGCACGACAGATTACATGTTGCTATTAGAAGATGGAAATTGTAGTAAGAATGTGATTCAGCTAGCATGATCGCTCCAAGGGTATGGATCAAGGGCTCGCCAAAGGGTCCAATCTGGCCCACTGGATGACTTTATAAAGTGTGAAAAATTGCAGAGCAGTTATTCATCCCAGACCAGAAAACTTTTCTCTGAAAACAACAATGAATACCTTCTTCTTGTGGACATATTTAAAGGTATTTAATATTGTTCAAAATGTAGTCATTCAGCAGCTTCAGTACAAAAGAATCTGTATCAGGCTTTTACTTTAAAACAATATTGGTGGACTCTTATTGCCGCGGCACTGCCAAAACTTTAATTTGTACATAGTTTGTACGGCAGCAGATAAATTTCTTCCTCATCAACTTCCAGTTTAGCTGGTGTTTACTCCACAGGACCAAAAAATATATGGAACATTCAAATAACCTCTAGATCTCGGCAAGTTATTAAAATCACAAAAAAGTAAAATACTAATGCAATGGTTTTATTGGTTTTACTTGAAGTTGAGTTGGTCTGTGTGCGGCCATGAACTAAAATGAGTCTAACACCAATGCAGGGCTGAGTGACCTCACAGTAATGGTAATACATCACAGTATTACAAAAATCATAAGGGATACTCCACTGAAAAACATGATTCAATCAGTTCTCACTCTACTGACAATGTGAGGGAGCATAACTTATGAAAGAAAAAGTTTTGTTGAAGTATCGATGAATCCTTCAGCTTCAGTTTTCAGCCTTGTCCTGGCTCTTGTTAAAAAAGCACTGACAAAAGGTTTTTTTTTTCAGTTGTTATGGGGACATTTCCATCAAAAATAAAGATTGTCCATTGGGTGTTCACTTCTTTGGACGGTGGGAGTAGATGAAGACTGTTAGACAGTTTTGCTCCTAACGTTACCTTCCACATCTTACTGTCACACAGTCTTAGCGCAGCCACAGTAAGGCACGGTAGTTTTAATATGCTGAAACATTTATCATGGTAATGGCGATATTGCAAAATCCATGCCGCCCACCCCTCCCACCCAATATTGGTGATACACAAAGCTGCAACTAGTCCTTTAAACACTCAAAGCTCTTCTCCTAAATGATACAGAAGCCTGATTAAAGGAATTTCTTTCAGTTTAAATTGCGCCTCTCAAACGTGCCCTACCTCTGACCTCCTGCTTCACATTATTACACACTACAGCTTTTACTGGTTGTCATTTTCAATGAATTGATCCACTAAAATGAAGCCTATCTTGTCCCCTCTTCCCGATAATCGTCTTTCAGGATGTGTTCTTGTGTAATAAAACCAAAAATAACACTCATATTACTACTCCTCCTACATTATAATAAAGATTACAGGATGCAGTACCACATCAAAGCTGTTGCATAAAAGTGAATTTGGAGGCAAGTTTTGAAAGATGACACCAGAAGTAAGCGGGGGTTTGCAAACTAATGTGTAGAGGAGGAGGAGGACCGGGAGCCACCAGCCCACACAAACCTGCCTGCCTGTAAAAACTGTGCATCTCTCTGCAGCTTCCTCCTACGTTCTCTCGCTGGTCATTTTGTCATCTCCTACAAACCTGTACACAGAATGCCTCTGTGGTTCCCTGCATGTCCATTCTCAGTTATTATTGACCCGTTCTCTGTTCAGTTGTTCCACTTTCTCGAGCCAGGTCTGCAGACTTCAGCCACACTTTTCTGCATCTCAACTCTCTTCATCTGATACGTCAAATGAGTACACTCTTAGAAATTAGGGGTCTAAAAGGGTTCTTCCTGAGGGGCTACTCATAACATCTGGCTTCTGAAGAACCCTCTTTAGGACTAAGGGTTTGTTAAGGGTTATTTGTAAGATTAAGGATTCTGAAAGAGAACCCTTTTCTTCAAGGATTGTCAAAATCATTGAAGAACTCTTGTCAAAGGTTCTTTGGATCATATACAAATGGTAATATACAACTATTGATGGTAGAACCCACTGGGTGAGTTCTAGATAAAACCCTGGAATATAAACGGGTCTCCATAGAACTCCTTTGATGCATTCTAGATAAAACCCTTGGAATATATAAAGGTTCTGTGTTGAACGCCCCTTGGCAGGTTCCAAATAAAATCCTTAGAAGAAAGAAAGAAGTTATTTGTAGAACCCCCTGCCTATGTTCTTGATAGAACCCTTGGAATATGAAAAGGTTCTCAGTAGAACACCCTGGGTGTGTCCTTGATAAAATCCTTGGAATCTAAATAGGTTCTTGGTAGAACCCCCTGAGTGGGCTCCAGATAAAACCCTTAGAGTATAAAAAGTTTCTCCGTAGAAACCCTTTGGTGGGTTCTTGTTGCCACCCTTAGGAGGTGGAAAGGTTCTGGATAGAACCTCCAGAGAAGGTTATGGGTGGAACCATTACACCATTAGATGGTTTGCCTGTAGAACCTCTCAGATGGGGATCTGGGTGGAACCATTCACAGATGTTTCTATGTACAACACCACGTAGACTTTTCTGAAAAGGTTCCAGATGGAACATTCATAAAAGGATCAGGATCATACCAGGACGAGCTGAGGAACCCTTTATGGTTCTAGTGAGGATCTTTATTTCTCAGAGTGTGGTATCATGATGGCTGGCAGGGTGGTTGTGATGGTTGCAGGAATCAATAGTCACAAAGACTCCCACCTGTTCATCCACCCATGCATGTTCAGTACATTTGCAGGTACAAACAACAAACAAACAGTGATCCTCTGCTCTTAATGTTCAGTATTATTTTCTGTCAGAGGAAACAGGAAAATTAGCAGCGAGCGTCTTGGATGTCAAACATTTTAACTTCATGCTGCTTGTACAGCTTCAGGTTACGCAACGAACACACACTCTGTCACCGTCTCTCTCCCATTCAATCTCATACATTCTCCTCTCTGTCTTTCTCTCTCACACACACACACAGGCTATACAAACGCACCACGCTCTCTCAAAACCTGAATTTTAGAGACAGAAGCGTCTGGAATTTTTTCACAACCTCCCACAGACGTCCTCGAACCTATCATTTTCTCTGCAGTGGAGCAATGGTGACGTATGCTCATCGCTGGTGCAGCTGAATTTTAAAAAGCTCTACGCCCACGCTGAATACCACTACTGCAAGCATAATTATCATAAACTTTCCTTGCTGTCTGTAGCCCTTCTGTCTCTCTGTGTATGATTCTCCTGACTTACTCCGTTGCAGACATTAATTCAGTGTCGATGCAGAAAGGGGAGGGTTAAAGGGGTCTGGTACATTTATGTGTTTTTGAAAATTGGTTGGTCATTGTCCAATTACTGCCGGTGCTGTGTAATCACCGGGGTGTGTTGGAATCAAAAGCACATTGCATATATTTTCTTTGTGCGTTTTTGTGTGCGTTGGTAAATGTGTTCCTGCATGCATAGATGCACAGATTGGCTGCAGTTTGTTTACATTATGTCTCCGAGCAATTCTCATTGTGGCATTTGGGAATAAACACTGTTGTACATTAATTTGGCAGAGAAACACCTCATTTTATTTTTCAGCTATAACAACCGCTCCTGTGAGTGTGTTATTTATTTATTTTTTTTTATCAAATTATAAGTCAGATCTTCCAAGGGGATTTGCAGTTTGACAGAGCTGTTTGTAAGGTTTCTTTTTTTGGCTGGGGCACATCACGTTTTAATTGTGCCACAGAGAGCTGAATAGTCACACCCAGGAAAACATCAGTGTTCCAGAGGGACTCCCTTGTGACTGCCCACACTTGTAATTAACTGTGATAATTTATTCCCCCTTTCTTTCTTAAAGATGTAGTGACAGATTTTTAATTTTAGTTGTTTTTTTTTTTTTTCTGGTTCGGTTGCCTCAGAGGCATGATCAGTCAGAGAATACCTGGCTGTTATGAAAACTTAATCACAACGTGGTAAATTAAAAAAGCGTGGAACTGTAACGTTCACCTAAGAAGCCCTAACAAAAACACTTGGACTGTAATTACCTGCACCGGTGAGGTTATATTTTAGGTGCCATTTACCTTTTTCTTTATTTGTCAGCGGAATTATGGAAAAACTGCGGGACCAAGGAAGAACCCGTTCAATGTTTGAGTGGATACACAAACTATTTTTCACTTTTGTTCACATTGCGAGATGAGGCATCAGGCCTTGACGGAGGTCTGCGCTCTCCAGGAGGCTGTCAAGTTAGAAATTATTTTTTTTCAACAGCTTCAGCAACCCCATTACAGTATGAAAATTAATCAATCATAGCTACAGTAAACAAATACATTATATGAGAGAATGTTTGGCACTTTTGTTAAGTTATTATTATTATTATTATTATTATTATTATTATTATAGTAATTTTATTTATTTACTTTGGTTAATGTACAGATGTTTTAGTGTCAGAATTCTACTTTCCCAAGAATTTCTAAAAACATTTTGCCACGTGACCTGATGAAGGTTTCTAAATGATGATGTTGCAAAAAATAAATGACTTAGGTTTACAGAGGAGACGGCATCAGGGCTGTAACCTATATCACTGTGTTTTGCTACTAGCTGAGTCCCCCTTTAAAAACTTACCCTGACAATTATGGATTTTGTTAATCCATTAATCAGTTATTTGAATTCACCTGACTAATTTCAGCTAAACATGACTAAAATACTGACCTCTTCTAATGCTTTAATGAATGACCCTGAGGAAATTTATACACGCAGTCTTGTCACGTTCAACTTCATTCAAAACAAAGCGACTCACAGCATCACAAGCCTAAATGTTAATGCTTTAATTCAGCATACATGATCTTATCAGAGGGGTCTGGTTAAAAATTACTGTTATTTCCTGTTTTCTTTTCCTTTGAGATTTAGAATTAACATGATGTTGATTTTAAGTTTTGCCCAGATCTCGGTCTGAATAGTATTTCTAGAAATGCTCTGTGAGAATTTGTAAGAATTTTTATTTCTCCTTTTTGATATTTTCCCGTCTTTTGCCCAGAAGGAGCCCAGCTTCTTGCATTTTGACCTGGCACCCATCTGAAATTAAAAATCCAGAAGATGGCATCAGGAGGCATTTGATATGGTGAAAGCCTCGGGCAGAATCTTGTACAGAGCTGATAAGAATTTCAGAGCTCATGTGTCTGGTCTCTGATGGTGCTAATTTCTATGACTCTGTCCGGCGAGGTCAGACGTCATTTCAATCAAGGACTCTTTCTGAGAGCTGTGAATAATTTCCTCTACTTCTTCCAAGTTGGCCTCCTTGGGCATCTCGTGTTCACATGAGGCTATATTTAAAAGCATGACATCAATACCTATGAACATTTTTGTTGTCATCAGACCTTGTGAGTCACTGCTGCCAGCTTTGACACTGATTTGTCATGCAAAGCGCTCAGCAAACACCTCTGAAGTCTGCAGGTGACGGATATGTTTGAGCTTTCAGAAGGTAGATGACACCAAAGGATTTTGTCTTTCTAATCTACACAATCCCGGAGAATGCTGGATGCCTGTCAGGTGTGTGAGTCGTGCAGCGGTTGTGTATGTGTGAATGAGGTCAGTGACACCTTGCTGACAAAAAAACATCAGGGGGCGTTTGACTACGCCTACAAGCCCAGTGCTCATTATCCTAAATCAGGGAACCGCCTTCCTCGACTGTTCATGACTGTTCTCCTGTTTGCCAGAGGAAGCAAACGGCTGTCTTCCTCTCACTGACTCATGTTCTAATACTGACGAGGGGTTAGTAAGCTTTACTCATATGGCTTTGGATGCATCATGCTAGCTGCTAGACGACACCAGGGTCTGTTGCGCATAGTGTCTGTGGCCTTATATAAATACACCAGTGCTGGCCGTCTGTCGTGTCTGCTGTTCAGACGTATCTGACTGTCCTGTGGCTCCCGCTAACAGGCACTGACAACCCCTGAAACTGCTGTAAGGTAAAAACTGGCACTTTTCATGTGGATATCCAGTCAACGTGGATGGCAAATGTAGTCAGTCGAAGCAATAAATTTGCCATTGTGTGCTATGTTGACTCAGAAAGCTGAGTTCACTTGCTGCATCAGTTGTTCTTCCTGCACCCGGTGATGTCACACCGATGTAGTTGGAGGCTCTTTCAGCTTGGATTCTAGTCTCTGCCTCTGGGTAGCCAAGTGAGTTGCTAAGTGAGTATTTTTTTTTCTTACCATGTTGATGAAGCAACATAATCCTGGGGATGGCAGTTTACTGCAACACTTCATTAGATTCCACTGAAGCATACTTTTGTAAGTGTAGCCCCTTTAAGTAATAGGGCAGTGTGTTAGTGTGTGGGGCGTGCAAATTGGTGGGGCGTTAAATAGAGCAAGCAGCAGACTACAGGTGTTGTTCACAGCAGAGCAGAAACTTAAATTTAGTAGGTAATTGCCAATCTAGCCGTAAATGTACGGTACAGGTTACAGTGTGTCGCTGCAGTAAACGCAGCAGCTTCTCAAGACCACGAAAAGTCATTAATTTCACAACGGCTGGAAAAGTGACGGGATTAGCCCCAAAGGAAGCCGAGCAAGAAAGCTAATACTAACACTAGCATTGTACCTTTACAGCATCGACTCTGTGCAATTGTATCATTTTCAGAGTCTATGGTATGGTAAAATAAATCCATAACGAAAAATCCAGCACTCAGTGTCTTTTATATTCATTTATCCTTTTTCCGTCTTGAACATTTACAACATGAACATCATGCTGTATTGAAGGAAATTTCTAACTAAATCTTGAGACCATAAACTCACGAGGAAACCGTTTACTGGGTTCATGAGACTCCATTAAATCAGATTTCTTTTTGTAGCTATTGGAGTCACCCCCTGCTGGCCATTAGGAAGAATGCAGGTTTAGGGCACTTACTGCATTGGCTATACTTTTCAAACCTGGAAGCTCCGACCACTATTTAATATATGGCATATGGCCCTGGTACATGTAGGCACTGCTGGCACGGCTCCATGAGCAGGAGAGCTCAGCTTTCTTGGCCTATATTAGCAGGCAGTGAATTTATTACTTCAATTGACTCCGTTTACCATCAACACTGTCTGGACGTCCACATGAAAAGTGCTGAATTTTCTTTTTCAGCCCTGAAGTTAATTGATGCTGTGAAAACCATTCCCAGTTCAGCCACTCACTGTCTCCAGGCTTACAGTGGTTGACTGCAGCATGGAAACATCAGAGTGAGGTTGTTGAATTTCAAAACTTTGCTCAAACTTTAACATAATTGTTCTCATATGAAAGTTTTGCTTTTAAAAGTCATTTTAAAATTGCAACCTTAAGATCAGTATGCATCTTCTGAGTGATGTGACTGCCCCCCTCTGGAAGTGGCAAGTATATTGGGTCAAATTATCTCAACTGAAAATGAAAATACTATTGAATAACATAAAACCTAATTGAATTTAATTAAGAGGATGAGGCAAAAATACAGATGATCCAATCAGGGGCTGTAATGAGTTTTTTAAATAAAACTTTGCCTGCTCAGAGTGAAATAGGTGTCATTTCCCATTGGATAACAAAATCAAAAAAATTCCCCTCTTGCATCATAATTTACTTAAGATATACTACATGTAAGTGCAGTGCATTTACAATCTAATGTATTTCTAAAATGCTGGAAATATTCAGGGGCTTTTGGAAAATTCAACAAAGTGCATTTCAGTATGTTTCTGTGACATTTACTGACAAAGAAAGATGGCTGATAGAGGTGATGACAGGAAAACCTTTGTGTTGTTAATGTAGCCTCAGGGAGGTAAAGGACAGTGAGGTCAGAGCCATGTTGGCAAAACAACAACAACAGTACACGCACATTTTTACCAGTGACGCACACAGATACACAGATAAATGGCCAAACTCACGCCGTATGACATCTGCTCACAATCAGACAGATGTGTACTCACACGTGGAGAGAGATATACAGAGGCAGAGCGTAATGCAGGAACCTCAAAACATGCTAATCCAGTTTTTCTGAAAAACCCTCCCAGCTTCCATCAAGATACGGTTACAAGAAGGAGAAGCATTTAACTGTGGGACAGGGGAGGAGAGAGGGGCACACAAGAGAAGCTCTGTTACCTTGTCAGCACTTTGAAATCCCAGGATTTACCGCAGCGCAGGTTTCCTCTGGACCGAACCGCAACAAAGACAACAGGACAGTGGATTAACTTTAATCCTATCAGTGTTTCTTATGTAGGACCCTGTTCACAAGCACCTACATGAGGAATTACCAGGAGGAAACGGCTCCAAGTGGACCGTGACACATGGCCTCTCTGGGCCACTTCCCCAGGCTGCCCAGTAACCACTCGATCTGGTTTCTGCTGGTAACCACATTATCAGGTCTGCATGGAGGACACATCATGACCACAGCGTGATGCAACTGACAAAAAAAGAAGAGGCAGGAGTGACAACAATGACTGATACAGAAGCAAAGAAGGAGAGGAAAATGAAAAGATGAATGCCAGTTTGGACTGACATATGATATTTCAGACACCTGGATGTTTTCTTCTCCAACGGTTATGGGAGACGTCCCTTTGAGGTTATAGGTCGACCATGTTGCTGTGTTTTGGGAGTCGCAGACGTTCTCGACACCACCACACCCACTGGAACGAAAGAGACTGTTTGCTCGATGACGAGCCTCAGATGATCCCAAACCCCTGCTTCCTCGACACAGGTAAAGGCCGGCGAGGTGAGCTCTGACGGCTTAACATGAGCTCTAACTTCACTGTCAAAGCGTCTTGACATTTTAGTGGTAATTCTCGCTCTCATAAGAAGCATCAGGACTTCCCTGATTGTGCGTGCGTTTGTGTGGTTTCAGTACGTGCTAAAAAGTAAAGCACCGGGTATCTTGGAACAATACTTTAAATGTTTTCAATTGTTTTCATTCAAACACCACTCAGTCTGCTGATAAGAACACAAAAGGAAAAAATGCACCTCCAGTATGGCACGCACTCTAAATGGTATGAAATGGCAAAGGCCTTGATTCAGACAAGCTTAAACTAATGTGTTGGAATTTTTCCTTCAACCTCAGGAAATAATGAACATTTCAGCTATTAGATGACTTTGAGGTGTTATGGTAACACTGTCTATAAAGTTGAATGAAAATATATCACACTTTACTTACCACAGACAATGAAATGTTGTGATGATGCATGAATTATTATAGATGCATCAATATGTAGGCTGCTTCACTTTACTTAATACATACAATGATAACTAATGATGCTACATGGACTGTTATAGCATACCATGAGTCCTAAATACAGTTGTTTGTTGAGGTGTGTACATGTAGTGATAATGTATTATTAATCCCATCAGTTAACATCTAGTTTATGAGTCAAGAGCATCCATAAGACACTTGAATTCATAATTCATTATAAGCCTCATCTATGATATTTTATGACTCTTGAAGTAGTGCACCAGAAAGTAATATATGTGTGTTTGAGTGTAGTCATAAAGCATTATTAATGCGCTATAATAGAATTTCTTTGAAGGTCATGTGTATAATGAATTTCAAGAACATTCATAATACATAATGAATTTATAAGGCTTTTTAAAACCATTTCTAAATGTTTATAAGCATGCATGACAACTTATAATAAGGTTTTAATCATCATACAATGTATGTACATGTATTATTATGTTCATAAGACATTATTTCATTTCAGAAATTTTATAACTGCTAAATTTATGGTAAATATAGTTTGCTGTGTAACCCAGGACTCAGATTCTTCTCCCAAATACCTTTATCACTGTGGCATAGAGGTATAAAACATTATGAATGCTGAATTTATAATACATTGCATGTCCACCACTTATAATACTTTGTAAACCTTGTTATAAGTTGACATGCATGATTATAAACATTCATAAAAAGTTGTATAAAGTCTCATGAATGCCAGTAAAAAAACAGTTAGGAATTCTAAGTTTCTGAAGTGGAATAATCTTATGTAGTCTTATAAAGATCAATGATAAGCTGTAACATTTTTTGAGCTTTAAGTAACAGCACTGTATTAGGCTGTTAGCAATGGTATGATGTTTAAACCGCATTTAAATTGTCATACATCGTTATAAACATTTATGAATATTTTTATAAAACCTTATTAATGCTTTATGATTGTGCTAATAAAGTATTGTAGATATGACCTTTATAGACAGTATTACCAAGAGGTTTTTAAACCAGCTTCTGTTGGCACAGAGCTGCTGTGACGCATGGACTGCACCTTCCAGCTTCACCGGATTTCCCCAAAGTGACACAATGATGGTTAAACTGGATTTCCCACAGTGAGAATGGGCATTGAGCGTTGCCATTTTGTTCTGTGGTTTACTCTGCCAAAAACCCTCTTAAGCAGTGATGATAAATTATGACAGTGCACCTGTTTCTGAGTATATATGTAATATAGGAAATTTTGTAATAAGAGGTTTCAGTATAATAGCCAAACATAGAGAGGGTTGTTCTGATCTTGTATCATGAAAACATTGTTCAGACAAATTATACCAATGTCAGTGTAACCTCAGGGAAAATTTTCCCCTAGTATTCTGTTTCCTACCAGCATTTTTCTCTTTTTGACCACAAAGGGGCAGTGTTCCAGCCCAAACCGCACTGCAACTAGAGTGCTGCAGAGCTGAGCAGGTAAAATCTGGCTTGATTCAGATGATGGTCCTTATAGTATAGCTATGGCACTATATTTACTGGCTCCATTTCAGTTCATTAATGCATCATAGAGCAGCACACTTCTGAAATGGAACAGGAAAATGTAAAGGATGCTTGGTCCATTAAGCTTGAGCTCTCCCACTGTGTGTAGGCTGTGTGGTGGGATCCAGTGTGGTGTGTATTTGTGTGGCTACTCCATGTTACTAACACAGATTTGTAGTTGTAGTGGGAGGCAGGGATTTTTTTTTATGTTGTGTAAGTTTTTCCTTATCAAAAGATATCTGACTGAACTGTGTCCAACATAAGCAGTGTAGAAATGCCAGACCCTTAAATATATTCAAGTTAAAGTGGATTAATAACAAAGTACTTGTCTCTTCTTCCATTAAATGTGGGAAATTATCTGTCTTTTGTGTTTTGCAATTGGTCAGGAAAACACAAAGTGTCCATTCATGGCTGTTAGTCTTCGAGCTGATTACACACTGCTGTAATCAACAGTCTTCTCTCAATCTCATGCTCACTTTTGTCTGTTTACGTCTCTGAGGGCTACAAGCTGCTCTGGAGGAATCAGGAGGGCGTGTTAAATGCCCGTGGGATCCACTCCTTGTTTTCCATGTGTCCCGGGGGTTGGAAGGCAGCTGAAAGTTCAAACAGAGACTCACTCCCTCATGCTCTGCATGGCAAGAGCTCAGAGATTAAGGGGTTTGTCTGCACCGCCAACAACAAGGATTGCTCACAGTTCGTAACTTGGCAAAGAGGAAGGATGATTCAGTGTTTTTTTAAGTTGCAACTTTTGCAGCTATTACAGATGTGACTTTATTGCAAAACAAGCGGATAACCTGTTTTTCTTTTGTTCATCTGCCTGTGCAGCACAGGTAGAGTAAAGTTTGGGGGGAGAAGGCAGCTACCATCTAAATGCCTGTGTGAGTCTGCGAGTAAAGCAGCCAGAGGATGCAGGTGGCAGCAGGGCTTTGCTCTGACTTGTTTGAAGTTTTTTTCCCATGTCAAAGGTGAAGGATTATGCCTGGCATAGGAATTTAGTCTTCAAATGAAGGACTTTATGAGCTGAATCTCAACAACTCCCGGGCAGAATGTGAGCTTTGACTGGTGCTGCTTGCTTGTATCGGTGTGTGAATGAGGATGTATGTGTGAATCAGTGCCATGCTCTTCCTCAGCAGTGGGACCGTGGATGCCACCCCAAGGAGTACAACTATTGGCCAGCAGCAGCAGGGGAAAACTGTTTACCACATCTCTGTCATCCTAAAAGAAACACAGGGAGATGCACCGGTGTCTGCGCTGGGAATGGGCCAGGTCACCCACACCCTGGTGGAGAATTGCCAACCAGGAGGAGAGATAATTAGTGTAATGCCAATGGAGAACAGCCCCAGGTTGGGCAGGGCACAACAGGAACTTGACAGGTGGACCTCCCTGAGCTGCACAGGTAGAGCTGGGAGGCAACAAGAGGAGGTGGTTGTGGAGGAGAATGAGGAGGAGTTGGAGGAGGTGGAGGGAAAAATGAAGACAGACAGGTTTCTGACACAGCCTTCCAAGAACTCAGGTAACTCTTCACAGCAAGACAGAGACGCGGCGGAGGTAGCAGCTCAGGCAGACACCCAGGAGCAACACATTCGCAGCGCAACATTACGCTCTGTCACTGTACATGCTAAAGGGCTTGTGTTTGGGGAACATGTTGCAAGACACAGCTCTCTGCCCCGGGCCGTGCTGCGAAGGCCACGTCAGGATGAAGCTCCGCTGGGGAGGAAGACGGTGAGCATGTATGGCGACTCAATCAAGCAGCAAAGAGATTCTCACCCTGAACAAGAACGACGGCTGCGGAGGCCCAGGAGTGTGTGCATGCTGGCAGGCCCAGGCTCAGTCCTGTCAGAGACCCAGACCCAGCAAGCCTTCAAGAGGGCAGGCATTGTAGAAAACAGCCAGCAGTACAGGAGCAGGAAGGCTGAGCTGAGAGCTGTGGATGGCCTCAATGCTGTTGTGGCTCAGCGGCCATCGTCCCCCCAAGAGGTGACCCACAGGGTCCGCCAGAGGGGCTGGAAGCCCAGGCCTGTCAGTATGACAGTACTGGAGCTGAGAAAAAGGGGCTCTGATGATGAGATAGATGGCCAGAGGAACGGAGATGGAGGGGGCTTTCTCAAAGGGGGCTTTCGTTGGAAGTTTTTTGGCAAAGATAAGAGCAAGGAGAGGGACAGTGACAAAGATGAAAAATCCTCTCCAAAAAACGGCAAATCTGATGCTCCAAGAAGTACGCTAAGCTCCTTAAGACGGAGCTTCAGTATGCGAATCAGAAGGACTCGACCCCGAGAAAAAGTCACTTTAGCGTCAGAAACCCAGTCAAAGGAGTGCTCTCGAACTAAAAGTACATCCGAGGAGACAATAATGTCACCACGGCCTTTCTCGTACCTCACAGGGAGAATGCTTCCCACTTCCAGTGAGCAGGTTGAGGATGGGGGCATGCAGTACATTCAGTACCACAGCAAGGGGAAGGTCAAGGTCATGGAGGTCCCCCTCTGTCCAACAAAACTGTCTTCCAGACCAGTTCAGGAAGAACCAAGCATATGGCAGCTCATAACCAGCCGTTTCAGGAGGAAAGAGCAGCCATCCAGTGGCAAATGTGAATCCCAGCTGTCCCAGAGCAAAGACGCTGGCCAGAATCCCCTGGCCGGGGATAATAAGTCACAGCCAGTCGCCATAGAGACTCTGGCAGGCATTGACTCCGACAAAGGTCAAGGTAAGACCTGCAAGATTGCTGAATTTGTTTCTCAGCTCAGTTCTTCATTTATGGCCCCTCCTTCACTGCACAGAAAGTTAGAAGAGAAACACGGAAGTGCACTTTTTTTTTTTTTTTTAGAAGGACAGGCAAATGAAAAACACATGGAGAATTGTGAGCTTGGATGGCATTCAAAAACGTCTGGTTTCAGAGTCCTTTTGGAATTTCTATTTTGGGTGCTTTATTTTCTCCAGTGTTTTTCATGTGTGAACCTTCTGTGTGTTTGTATGCACTTGCACAGCAATTAATTTGCCTTGTAAGTGCACTAAATTAATAGGTAAGTACAGTTTACCGAAATCACCAGTGACTGATAAGAACACATTATAATGGCTTGTTGTCCAGCGGTGTATCTGTGGTAAAACACAGTCCTGGTGCTGTCTCTGTTAGCCACACACAGGACATGGGAGTCTTGATAATGCTTTCTGCCGGCCTCTCAAAGACGCAGCTTAGAGCAGCAGCATTAAAGCAGTTAGTGGCTGTAATAGGGATGCGTTTGGCAGCCTAACAGGGCTAAATTAAGAGGGCTTACATGCTATAATGATGGGGAGACGAGAAGACGACTTAAGCACAGTGTTTAAAGGTTAACTCTGACAGTGGTGTTAGGTTGTCCAGTTGCCTGGAAGAGCAGGCAGAGGCAGGCAAATATTTGTTACTCTCTGAATTAATAACTGTGATTTGCTATGTTTGGTGCGTCAAGCTTCGATTTCACACCTTCGCATGGAGACCTAATTATTCGACCATGACTGCCTAAAGGAATAGTTCAGATTATTTGATATGGGGTTGTACAAGGTACCTATCCATAGTCAGTGTGTTAAGTACAGTGGATGGCTATCGACACACCCCCAGTAAAGAGAAACAGAAAGGAGTGCCAGTACAATTAATATACTGTTATAGACAGGGTCAGCAACAAAAGTATTTTATCTGCTCAAAAAGGTCCACCTTAAAAATCATATCAGTTTAAGTGGACACTATATCTTGAATATTTCCCTTTCTGTTTCTCCAAACTAAGGCACGCCAACCAGCATCTACTGTAGGTTATAAACTATCATTAAAAACCTCATACAACCCCACTTTAAACAATCCAAATTACCACTTAATGTCTTCTACTAATGTAAGGTCACACATATCCTGTAGTCATTCTATTTAAGCCAACCTTTGAACCAGCAAAGCAGATAGTTCATTCTCATACTAGTGTAACCTCATAATGGGTCTTGAGGTCAACCTTGTTGGGCTGCCAGTCTGTTTGTATTCTCACATGTCAAGTTACCAAGGTTACCATGCCTTGTGGTGGTGTGTCAAGTGGTATTTGTCCATTTATTCCACTGCAGTCAGTCAGTCAGGCATCAGGAATGTAGGTGTGCCGATCAGCCTGTGCAAAGCTAGGTGTTCAATGCCCTGG
The DNA here is from genome assembly GCF_056507025.1 of Lutjanus erythropterus. Classification (NCBI taxonomy): domain Eukaryota; kingdom Metazoa; phylum Chordata; class Actinopteri; order Lutjaniformes; family Lutjanidae; genus Lutjanus; species Lutjanus erythropterus. Next base: position 14,911,440 of record NC_139328.1, read on the forward strand.
GAGGGACTCAGCGCCTGTTGCTACCTGCCTAAGTGTTTGCTCCTAAATTGAATCCAGAAAGCTGAATCCCCGCCCCAAACTAAGCACACACACAAACGCATGCACACACTCACCTCAAGTGTTTCCAGGTGATGACTTTTAAATCTTGTGTGTGTGTGTGTGTGTGTGTGTGAGGGAGGTTTTGGGGGATGGTAGATGAGGGGTTTGAGGTGTGCAGGGCTGTGTCCCCACCCCCACCTGTGGATGAACAAAGCCACTCTGTCATGCCGGTGGAGGCATGAGTGATCAGTGAACCGTGAGAGGTGAGATGGGGGCTCTCTGGAGGTCTTTGGGTTGGAGGAGGGGTGGCTTGTCATGAGGTCTTGGTGGTCAGCAGTGCACTTATCTAGTGATGGTTGAAATATTTGGAATGGGACTCCAGAGAGAACTCTGTGATAAATCTCAGTATAAGGTGTCAGCAGGATCCAGGAGACAGAAAAGTGCTCACTGATGCGTATTTACTCTGACTCGCCTCAACTTGCCAGTACCTATTGACAGTTTAAAGAAAATCCCCCGTGTGTGATCCTTTATCTTGAATCTGACATGAAATGTTTTCATGAGGATGGAATTCCCTTCGCTTCCTGCTATGTCTCATTTGATCCTCTGAATTCTTGCTTGTAGTAGGAATTGGTCTGCTTACTTCAGAAATACGCAGATTGAAAATTAATCTAAAAGATGCATTTCCTTATTTCATTCATATCAGCAGGGGAGGATGAGCCAGACTCGCAGTAGGTAATTATGCTGAAGACAAATAGACATTTTCAAGGAAATTGGGACAAACAGTAACACAGTGTGATAATGGCCTCTCACCTGCTACAGATATGAAATGAGGAGACAGCAAGACATTGAATAATCACTGAGTGATACAGTCTGAGCATGAGCAGAGGGAAATCTGTTAATAACTGAATATAACTCATATTTGAGCATCTGCCACTGCTAATCTCAGCGAGGGTAAATCTTGTTTTTCAGGACTGTGGTTCAGGAGGTGAGCAGCATCCTGCTGTTGTAAGAGACAGTAAACTTTTCAGCCAACAAGTCTACAAACTGTTGTTCGTTTGAAGTTTGAGAGAGGGTCTGTAGTTTGTATTAGTGATGCCATGGTGAGCAGATTTTCCCACTGGTTAATGCATGGCTTTGTTAAATTTGGTCAATTATAGGATTCTAAGGTCTATTATTTCTGTATAACAGACAGTTTCTGTGTAGAACAGACTGCAGTTATGGACACAGTTCAAATCACAGACTCTGGAGGACCATTAAAATAATTTTTTACATTATTATTTTGTGCTTTTTTTTAACTATTTTTTAAGTAGGTCACCATGTAATAAGTGAGCAGGTCATTATTGTGAAATAAAATGTGGTGCAGAGGTCTTAAAAATCCCTGAAGGTAGAGGAGACATTATATTACATTACTGTTTACTTAATAAACTCATGACAACACAAGTGTTAGCAATTACACAGGACTTTTTAGAAGTAAAGATTAGATCAACAAGCTTTAATATATATAATTTTAGAACATCTTCTTTAATGTTAGGGGCCAAATCATATAAATATAATCTCTTTCGGTCATCACTTACGGCCCACTAGTGTGTGGTGGCATCTGTATTTGCAGAGACCCTGCCCTTTGCTTGTATTTCCATATTTTCTCATTGTTTTGCTGTGCTGAGGATGTTTCACCAACCCACAATGTTGGTGTTTGATGTCTCGATGCTCTTACAAACAAGTCAGACAAATCAAAATGACTCTACCTTTTAAGAGAAAACTTGAAGCGTTTGTGCAACCGTCACTGATCTTTAGATCTTTCTCTTTCTTTGAACAAAACAAATGCTTAGACAGGTGGCTCATTATTAAGTTTCAAATTGCAGGTCACCCCAACAACTGTAGCTACAATTCTAAAATAACGTTAAGTTTAAGTTCACAAGGGTTGTCGGGTTTCGCCAAGTTAGCATGAGCTAGTGCCTTCATGGTCATATGCTGTATATAACAACATAATACTTTTATGTCTGCCTGTAGCCCACCACTGTTTGGTGATGCTGGTGCTCTGTGTAATTGCCTTCCAACAGATTTCAGTCTGTGCAATCATATCCAGTTGTCAAACAACCTCATGTCAGGCTGTGATTATACAGCTTTATGCTTGAAATCTGACTCCTGCTACTCTGTGCTGCAGCTCTGCTGCTGCTGCTGTACAGAGCAGACACTCTCAGTTTATATTATTTTAATGTTTGTCGACAACGTATTGATAACGCTTAGATTGTGGGCACAATGGGCAACTAATGTAATCAGTACACACTGCTACACCAACTAGCACGGCGAGTTTAGTTTTGAATGTTGTTCATCACTTTGTGCAGTTTTTCTTCTTAATTCACACTTAATTGTTTTCATCAGTTTGTTCACTTGCACTTGTTTTTGGGTAGAGAAAAAAGATAAGCTACATCTGACACATTCCTCTCTAAACTCCACAAATTGAGTCAGTCAACCCGGGCGCTGCACTGCAAGACATCTTAAAACCTAATTTGCAAATCTCATGTTAAATGAGAATCCTGTTTGAACTGGGGCGTCCAATTTATTTTTGGGGAAGTGATCAATGCCTGTCTGCAGACAACACAAGGCTTTAAGAGCTTTAAGTAGGCCAGGCCATCCAGACCGCATTAGACTTGCATGGCGTAAAGATTTTTACCTCGTTCTCTGCTGATTGTGTTTGTCACTTACCTCCTTTGATAGAAAAAAAAAGAGGTTGGTGTTAGGGAGCTCAGAACAGTGGAGATAAGAGCTCTGACTGTGTTGTTCGCTGTGTAAATGGCTCTGGAGAACAGCGCACAAAGGGAAGATGATATAGGACCGTTTTCTCAAGACAGGCATGATAAAAGTAGTCAGACAGGCCAGGGAATGTCGGTTGGTCATGAGGTTGGCAAATAAGGGAAGTAGAAATACTAATTGCTAGCTAAATTCTCACTCTGTAATTTATGACAGTGGGAAAGCATGGTTGGAAAGTCCGTCAGAGCTAGAGTGGAAATTTAGACCTCAAGGTTGTCCTCTCTCATTCCAAAAACCACTTCACATTCACAGCACGTATGTATGCACACGCACACAACCATATGCACAGGGTTTTTGCTCTCATTGCATTTTCTTTTCTCATGAAATGGAATAAGTTGGGGGGGGGTGATTGTGCTTCGCTACCCTCAGACTGAATGGTCATTTTTATCTGAGTAGACATGAGCAGTGAAGTGAAAAACCTAACAAACAAGCTGGCAACGCACTTTTCCCCTCGCTGAGACAAAGACACTGGTGTCCTCTCCATAGGCATTCTGGGACACAGTAATGGTGGGGATGCTCATTTTTAAAGCATGACGTAACACCCGGCACATGGATTCAATTAGGGCTTTTTTTTAAAAAAAAAAAAGCAGGATAACAAACTGGTTGTACTGTATGTGCCTCCAGGATGGCAGAAGTGGGACATCGTCTCTATCACATTTCCTAAAAAGCAGTGGTGGTACATTTACTCAAGTATAATTTTGAGGTACTTTACTTGAGTTTTTTCATTTTAAGCCTCTTCAACTTGGCTACATTTCATAGGGAGATATTATACTACTACATTTAAATGACAACTTTACTAGTGTGGCTTTGTGATATGACCAAAATCTCATATCCTGATGTAGGTAATTGGATATCCAGATAACAATACATATCACAATATATAGTTTATATATAATTACCACATGGAAAGGCACACATTTTTAATTATGTGCTCGACAAATGAAAGGCACTTTGTCATATTTGATTACTGTTTTGTTTTTATTTAGAACCTTTCTTAGACATGAATCTTGTGTAGTTGGTTTGAGTCTGTGGCATAATTTACAAAGTACAACTCTCTGGTCTGTTTCTGACTTTTCATACCCAAGCCAAGTCCATGCAACAGAAGTAACCCCTCTTTTTGGTACAAGCTCCTTGTTTTGTTTTTTCTGTGTCACGTTCGCTCTCCTCTGCGTTTGTTTGTGTTGCCTTCATGCAGATTTCCTGCCTGCATCCATGGCGTGCAGAAAAATGTAAAGTGCCGTCCAAATGATGAAAAGTATTTGTGTAAAGATTGTGATTTGCGACACAGCGTAATAACAAACCACAGCAGAATACAATATGAAACAGTAGATATTTTTCTATTGTTACATAATATACATTGTCATATTTCTCAGCCCTTGTTATTTTTAGATGAAGATTTTACAAAATGGATAATATGACAAGATTCAGTCACATTTCAGGTGTCTGTGACATGTAAACAGGCCCATCAAGAACAACTTATGACTTGCATCACTGACAGTACAATTTATATGCATTTGCATGAAAAGTAAATTATTGTTGTGATTAAAATACAGAAAAGCCGGGGTACAGAGAGAACGTGAAAATGAAAGGAGCAGAGAGGCAATAGGCAGCAGGTAAAGCTGAGCAAAGGTGAGAAGCTAGGCGGACTAGCAAATAAAACTTGCTTAACCTTTAAGTAACGTTGGCACGTTCCCTTAACAATATTTTAAGGACTGCTGCTGCACTGCCCTTATAAGGCTATTATACTACAACCTGCTCATGCTGGAGTGGGTATGGATGAGGGGCCCAATTTGGAAAATTTTTGTCCCCCTGTCCATGATTCTTAACGGCTGACCTGCTAACCATCAATATAAAGCAGCTTGAAGTCCACCTGCAACAGCAACAGTACTGTGTTGATGCTTCAGTATTAATAATCTAATGTCAATGTCAGTGTCAAGCATAATACTTAATTAGTCAGAGGGGCCAAACCAATACTTTTACGTCAATACTTAAATCACATTTTACTGCTAATACTTATGTACTTTTACTTGAGTAGGACTTTTATGAAGGCTTTTAGTTGTAATGGAGTATTTTACATTGCTGTGTTGTTACTTTTACCTAAGAAAAGTAACTGATAGGGCTTAACTTAATTGAATATTAATTTGATTAAAAATGATTTCGGCTTTGAACAATTCAATGAACACAATCATTTGCATTATTGATGTGTAAAGTGCATGCTCCCTTTTAAGGAAACTCTGCTGCATATGAAATTGAGTGCGTTTCACCCTGCAGCGGCAGCCTGTGTAAAATTTCCTGAAGGTTGCAGCTGCAGTCCAGAGTAGAGGAGTAATATACAGCAGAGAGCAGACAAGCAAAAGGAAAATTGGATGTCTGGAGCAGAAGGAGAAGAGCTAGTCCCTCTTTCTTGTCCAGTAGTTCCTCAGACATCCATAGCTCCATGAAAGTGTTGCTATGTCGATGTAAATTTTGGGTAAAAAGTTTACCACAATTTTATTTATATTTTGCTTCATGGAGATGTACAGTGAATAAGGACCAGTTTTATTTTAATGCACAGTTTTGCACGTTAGCAGCAATGTAGCACAACATGGAAATAAAAGCAGTGCTCTGTTTATTTAAATGTGAAAGTGCAATAAAAATATTTTTCTCTAAAATCAATGAATAATGATGATAAATAATAATTTTGGCCATAATCTTGCAGCCCTAGTGTTTGACTTCTTCCTCCACGTCTGCTATAAAAGACTTGTCTGATTGTTGTGAAAAATTGCATGGGTGTAAGGTGCTGTCCAATTTTGTGTGAAAGCTTTTAATGTCCTCTTGCTTTCTTCTTTTCAGTGTTTTTTGTCCTTGAAAGCATAAGTGGTGTTACGGTCAATGATAAGGAGAATCTACTGTTCCAAAAATGCAGCGCTCGTCAGCAGCCAACAGCTCAAGTTCTGCGTTGGCCTTTGATATCACTTAATTTTCCTGGATAGTCATCTATGTATTGGTTTTTGTTTGAATGTTTCCCACTTTTGAAAGATTGATAATGTGGAAATTTGTCTGTATCTGCTTCTGCAATGGGACTCTTGTGTGTATGAACCACTGTCTGCTCTGTCAGCAGCTAATGACGTACTACTGGAACCATCAGCTTAGGATTTTTTGTGCTCATTTCTGACTGTATGCTTAAGGACCTCTTGTAGTGGCTGTGATTCACATTTTTTGAAAAACCTATTTTATCGACTGCTTTGTTTTATGCTGAGTGCAGACTCCACACTCCTCTGGCAGGGGCTGCAAGTCATCAACAACTGCCAGGCTAAAAACAAGGCTCACCTAGTCTGTTGCAGACCACAGTTTGGATTTTGTCCTTGCTCAAAAGTTGACATCCATAGAAAAGTTTTGTTTCTTAAACTGGAGCATCTCCAGATTAATCCCATACCAATATGTCATGAGCCACTAAAGTGGCTGCTGCTGTATGTAGCTGCTATGCGTCTGGCAGTTGTGGTGACATTGCAGAAGGTGCTTCACCATCTCTGTTGTTTCTGTTTATTTCTCTATTCATACATTTTTTGTAAATGTTAGATACTGCAGCAAGTGGTGAAGACTGTAACCTTTCACTGTATTTGTCTAATTGGTAGTTGTGGCTGCTACCTTTTTTATCAACCCTCCAATTACGTGAAAAATAACACAGTATAAATAAAAATCATCACATGAAGTACAAAGAATACATCTGAAAATAACAGGTCGGCACAAAACGGCAGGAAATCTGAGAAAATGAGGCAACGGCCTTATCTGATGAGAGAGTTGTAACCTGCATTCAGTTTCCTGCAGAGGAGAACTGAATCAGATGGGTGTCTTCTTCTTCTCCTTCCTCTTCACTCATGTTCCGACATGTCAAACCCACACTGTGAGGGCTTAACGTGAGGCGTGCTGTTTTAAAGACTACTCTGCTCCTCCACACAATGCTCGATGAAAGGCCCTTCTGTTAGGGATGCACTCTTCTCCTCTCCCACAACAAGTGAGACATCCAGAGCAGCACGAGCCTCTTTGTAAATGGAGGTCAGAAATAAGTAAACATTTTAGCATTTGAGTTGTTTTTTTTTATCTAATTGTAGTACATAAAGGAATTTTTGGCTCAGGTCTGCTCAGCTCTGAGTCATTCGCTCTTTTAGCATGCATTTTTGAGAGAAAATGGTGTCTCATGGTGACAGTAGGTACCTTAATATTTCTGCTGTCATTCTTCTTGTATTAGAAACGCCTCGGGCACAAAGGGGGAAACCGCTGTTGCTACAATAAACAGGCTTACTGTAATGATGACTCGCTGTTTTCTGAAGGCTTTAATTGTTATGGTGTAGACATGTGGAGGGTTCACTTGGTATTACACACCTTGTTGCCTGGAGACAAGGAGTCTATAGTCTCGTATTAGAGATGGTATCTACTTCTTGGGGGGCTCAGATGGTGAGGAAGCCGTGATCCAGAACAGGAAGGTGGTCTTTGTTCTAATAGCTGTTATGACACACAGTCGTGTACTCCATCTCTGTGGGAAACAGGCACAGCTTGCGGAGTCGTCATGTGCGTTTTTAGTTCAGACAGTTTGTGTCGTTGTTCGTGGTGCTCCATTTCCCAGTGCCCGTGTTCAAAGTGTGATTATCCAGTCAAAGTCTCCAAATGTCACTGCAAAACCAAACAAGTTGAATCAAGCCCGATAATCGCGGTCTCTTAAAATGCATTAGCTTAATCCCATTCAGAGATTTCACTGTGTTGAAACATTATATTGAAATCGTCTGCACAGGCTGTACCTACCACATGTTTGGTGCTTACCAATTCCCTCTTGACAGTTTTGTGTTTTAGAAGTTGTAAACACATAAACAAAACTGGATCAGAGCAAATCATTCAAAAGGAGAAATAAATCTTCATTGATTGGTTGTTTCTTTGAATGTGTAGGTCTGTAACTTATAATTAGTTTGGATGAATCTGCTGATTACTTTCTTAATCAATTGTTTGTAGGGCTGTGGATTGGATTTAGATTTGGCTATTATATATCAATATTTGACTATTTGTTCCTTTTTTCTTACAGACTATCAAGCTATGCTTTATCAACCCAGCATATTTTTTAACGGGGGTTGGTGGCCTTCTGACACTAGATATCAAACAAAAGCCAGAAACTATATCATACTAAGTTGTTGTAAGCTGCAAATTCACCATTTCCTTTTTATGACTGAAAATTTGACCTTTTTTCAGTTTTTATACACAGAATATTTAGCAATTCTAACAGACAAAAACAAAATTAAAATTAAACACCAACAATAATCCTATAAGATGTAATAACACAACTTAACTAAACAAAAGAAAAGAAAAATCAGTGACTAAATACGAAAATAAGAAAATAACTCCCACCAATGACCCTTTGCTCCACATCATTCCTCACTCTCTCTCCCCTTTCCTGTCATATCATCAACCATTCTACGAAATCAAAGGCAGAAAAATAAGAAAACCAGCTAATGTCCACCTGACAACACTTTGTGTTCTAAATGTTTTGTTCTCCCCAGATAACTGTTGATTTGTTGCAGCTCTAATGTGTGAAGTTGTTTGAATCCTCATTTGGAATAAAGTACAATGAAAAATATGAAAGGAACAATTACTTCACCGTGAGAGTATAGCGTCAAAAAGTATGCCAATTTGAAAGGCCGTATCTTTGACAATTTGTTCCGTTTAACATCAGCAGGTTTGGTACAGCATGACGCTGCAAGTACATGAAGGTTTTACACAATCCCACTGGTTAACTGTTGAGTTTTTGTGTGCATGAAATAAAAGATGGCAGGGAAAAACTAGGTGCAATGACACTGAGCTGTCCTTTTAAAAATTATCACAAAAATCAAGCCACCAGACTGTAGATAGGCTCTGTCAAATCTATAGGACAGTAGAAAAATCCATCATAAAACTTGTTGCACACACTGCAGGTAGTCCATAAATTGTAACTGTAAAGTCACTTTACCATCATCCAATGGGAATATTGTTAGTTCCATATCATCTGCAGGCTAACTGGGGTCAAATGGAACACAGACAGATGGATTACCTCTCCGTTCTGCTTGACCCAATTTCTTTTTTGTCTTTTCCTCTTTAGACTCTTTCGTCAACAGCCAGGAATGGACATTGAGTCGGTCAGTGCCAGAGCTGAAAGTGGTGAGTAACTTTTTTTTTATATTCCTAACAGTCCCTCTGCGGCTTCGGTTTCATCTTACTGATAGATGTAAATGTCAGTGGGAAAGCGTGTTCTGTCCATGTTACACTGCTTCTGCGTTTTACATGAGAGGGAACAGTTGAGAAGTTGGCCGGACTTTTGCCTGGCACGTAGTGGGTGATTTTTAATGAGATGCGTTGGCATGGAGATGGCAGGGTGGCTTGCAGCAGGACGCGAGATGAGTGACAGTTTTGGGCTAGACTAGTGACACATCCTGGGTCTGATCCCACCCGCCAGTGAAGCACACACACAGCCACTGCCAAATGCACAACTAACATCCTCACATGATTTAATGCCTTGCACCCGCAAAGACGAGCGGCCTTGAAAAACGGCACTCCACCGTTCTGACAGCTGATATAATATTTCCGTGTTAGGTGAATTCATTGTTGTGGCACCTTGTAAAAAGAGAAAACTTCAATGGAATGAAAAGGGGGAGAATTCACACGGAGCTCAAAGACAAACTTACTTTTTTTTTTTTGCTTCAAACACTTAAAACGCATCTGTTTCCTTTTTATGTTTCCAAGGTGTTAATTGGCAGCTTCCACACAGGGGTTTCTGTTAAATGGACCCGGAAAAGACTGAATTAAATGTCTCGAAATATCTATCACTCCTTTCAAAATGTTCAAAGCGTAGCAGCTCAGCGATAATGTCACACTGAAAAGAAGTTGGTCATGTGTCACAGAAGCTTTTTATGATAAGGATTTTTTTTTTCTTTTTCATGCTGCAGTAATAATCATGAGAGCCGCGGTCAGAACATTTCTAGTAGATCAGCTGAAATGATGACAGGGTGAGAAAACATCTGCTACAACAGTCACTCCACATGCAGTCTGTATCCTGACATGTTATCCAGATAAGGAAAAATGCGTGTCAATGCAAGATGTAAGCACACAATGATCAGAACGTGATCTGTCCGACCACATCTGGAGGTAGTCTTTGCAACTCGCAAATATGTCTCGTATCCAGATTGTATCTTGATAATGATTTAACCTGATAATATTTACACCTGGTATTAATTTGTGTCTCCACTGTCCACACTGAGATCAGTTTTGCCAACTGAAAGCAGCGAGCACGAGCTCTAAAGGTTGCCAGATGATCTCATTGTGCATAAAGCTTAGTGGTTTTATTGGTTGTAGTGGGAGAGAGATCACCAACCATATCAAATGCAAGAAATCTAGAGCCAAATAATAACAAACTCATTAGAGCGACATTGTATATTTTTAAAAACTTTTTTATGTCAAATATACAAAGGGGAGCAGAAGCTCTAACAAGCTATTTAACTATTTATTTCCACATTTAATATCTTATTCTTTTACAGATTAATTACTTTTTATGACTCTGTATAGGAAAACCCGAGATCCACAAAGAAAGAGCAAACAAACTCTTTATATATTACAAGCTGTAGGTACATCTGAATCTAGACAGAAATGAGAGAATCTCACTCGCACTTTGATAAGTTCCAGTCCAGCATCAACGTAACCATAGAAACTCACTTCAACTGAACTCCCACTTGCTACAGAGAGCGGTGTCCTCCTGCCACGCACGCCACTCTGACTGCATACACGCGGCGCAAGAGAGGGAGACCCTGGTGCTGCTGGAAGAATAAGTTGCTAAATTTGTCGCTAGTTGCTTAAAGGGTCCGAAAAGTCGGCATATCTGGTGAAAGCCTCCCACGTTGTTATATGTGTATTGAAAATGCGTGTGCATTTACACTTGTGAGGTGGTTTGGCTGTCCTTAATCCATCTTGGGTGCATTTTCACCTGTGCTTTCATGTGATCAAACACCATCCAACTGCAATCAGATCACCAAAAATGTATGATAAAGCAAAGTGTAAAGGAGGTGTAAGTGTTCAGATCTAAAGTAGATGTAAACGTGATCCGTACGACGTGCTGGCATCCGTACACAACACTGATAGAGATATGTTTTTAGCTAACAGAAAATGTGGGTAGCAAGAAGGCTGAAAGAGACATGCCTCAAATTACTGATTATAAATTTATTCTGTCTTATGAAGGTGCCAAAAAATGTGTTATTCAACAGAAATGCTTGAAAATTAAAGCAATATCGGGGTGGGAAATGAATGATATACAGTAAAGGATAACTGTGTGTGCGTCGGTGTTCGCTGTATTCATCTCTGCATCTGATCTGCTGTTAACAAGGCATATAATTTATTTAGTCACAGAATAGCCTACACACTGTACTGTAACACACTGGGACAAACCACACAGTATTTTCCATACAAAGAAATTAATAACTTAATGTGTTATAGTCACTGGATTTACAAGAGGGGACCAATAATTCAGAATTTCTTATAGACAGCATTTCACAAAGTTTGCAGAGTTTCGTCTGACTCAGCAACTCACACAACTCTGAGAGGGAGTCTGAGGCTGATGTGTCGCCCCTTCATACATTATAGTAAAGACTCTGGGGTTTTCGTGGACAAACAAAGACACTTGTAGACATCACTCTAGGCTGTGTGAATAGGGCGAGCAGGTTCCCCACTTTATGTGGGACCGCGCAACATTTTTATCCTTTGTCCTACCGTCCCACATATTGAGCTGATGTCCCACATTTTGACTGGCTGTAGTTTACTACTCAGAGGGTGAGAAAGAAATATTTATTTTTTAAGTTATATAGACATATCAACATTTTAGAGCTGTCATCATTGTGTCACATGGGGAATTTGGTTTGTGGGGATCTGGTCACCCTATGTGTGAACATCAAAACATTTTCCTTTTTTTTTTTTTCCATTTAATAGACAAATTGATTAATTTGGAGAATAACTGTCAGATGAATCAATAATGAAAATAATGTTTAGTTGCATCCCTAAGTCTATAAAATGTAAGAAAATAGTGAAATATGCCCATGACGATTTCCTGAAGCCTAAACTGACATCTTCAAATAGCTTATTTTATCTTACCAAAACTAATTATTACTAAAGGCAAAGAAAAGCAGAAAAATCTCACAATTGAGCAACTGGAAAAAGGAAACGTTTTGTGTCTTTGCTTAAAAATGATGCTTGAATTAAATATTAATCTGCCATTTGACTAATTGATCCAGCTTTACTTAGAGGACATGAAAAGACTGTGGTGCTGGTGAGCATATGGTGACTTTAAGAGTATAAACTGTATTGTACAATGAAGCAACATGCTGTCTTATCATAAAAATAACATATACATATTGTATATATTTTACAGTTCTGATCTTGATGAGAATAACGAGAATGTATTAAAAATACCAGGTGTAAACACAAAGGCAGGATTGTATCGTTTTTTTAGATATAAAATAATTAATGTAACACTAGGGGTAAATGGGGCGAGTGAACTGTGCTCTGGTATTGTCGTTTCATGGTGGCAACTGTGGTCAAGTTTACTGCCATCTTTTTTTCTATTCCAGTGCAAACTTTTTAAATATTTCCCAGATCAAATCTTAACGTCTACAAAGAAAGAAAGGTCTGTGGTGTAAGAGTGCTGATGCAGCTCTTTGGTTTCATGAAGGCTGTATAGCAGCAGGTCACAAAGCCGAACAGTTAAAACAGCAGGAGCACTGGTTCAGTGGTACATTCAAAGTCGATTTTTGTTGACTCATAGCTTTCACCGCACACAGCCTACAACTTTTTCTAACTTCAGTCTTATTCATACTTTATTCTGCTGGGGTACCTCGTGGTGGTGTGTATATATATATTTGAATTATGGAGAGGGTAGGCTGGGAAAGGCCTTAAACAGATCTTTTCTCCTGCGCTTCAAACGTCCCTATAATTAGAACCATACCTGACTCTAACACCCACTAATGATCTAAAGAAGAGGAGGGCGATGGTGGGTAGAGGAGGAGGAGGATGAGGAGGAGGAGAAGGAGGAGATGAGGCATGTTGCAGCCTTTGTTCTTCCCAGACATGCTGGCATCATCAGCCCACCCTCCGCCATGCATCACCCTGAAGGCGCTGTAGTTGGGTCTGGTCTAGACACCAGGGAGAGGAAGCGGGGGAAAAGACTGCAACCAAACTGAATGTATGTGATGAGGACTTTCCTTAAAATGATTCAGCCACACACAGCCTGGTTTCAGGGTTTTTGCTCCTCAACGACAAACCATAATGAACTTTCCATTAGTTTTTTGTTTGATTTGCTACATCCTGGCAGCAGTTTGTTTCAGTTCCTGCCAGCGTGCAATTAAAATCTACTTAATGAGAATAAATGCATCACAATGAAAACTGAGTCACTTTTTCTACTTTGTGGAATAGTTGCATTTTTTAGGGCATATCCTAATATAAAATCATTTAAAAGAATGGAGCCAATATTCATTTTATACACTAAACACAACAATGTTGCTACTAAGGCACCAGTTCCTTTATAGTTGGTACCTACCAGACAGCATCACAACACAGTTTACGGTGCCTCATTTCAGTGCCACACACTTGAGCTGTCGATTGAAATAGTTGCCCTCAGGTATGAACGTTACAGGCGCATCACTAAATTGCGACTTCACATGAAGCAGCACTTTCTTTACGTGGCTCCGGCAACAGGTAGCCTTTTGCTGCCATTAGCTACCGTCTACCTTAAACACTGTAAAAAGCCAGGTTTAACGGTGTAAAGTGGTGCCGTATTTCACTCAAAAGGATCCCAACACTGAACAAGATGATCAACAAATGTTTAAAAACGGTTGCGTGCAAAGGGGGACAAGCATCTGGCAACACACTTGAAAGCAGAAGGATGCACCGTGCTCGACTGCTTGTGTGACCGCGTGCCAAACTCCAGCCATGGGGTGCACAGTTATAAAGCACTAGATGTGATATTTCATAATGACTTGACATTTATATCGATGACGGCGAGATCGCTGATGATGATGATGACAGAAGCATTTCCTCAGGTTCTAAAAATATGATATGGTCGCCTGATATGGTTCTGTTGGTAGACCGTTTCCTCCCCCAAGTACGGAGGCTGTGAGTCCTCCGCAGCGGCCGTAGGTTCAACTCCTTCCTGCGGCCCTTTGCTGCATGCCATCCCCCGACTCTCCCTCCTCCTTTCCTGTTTTCACTTCGGCTGTCCTGTCTAAAATAAAGTTAGCCTCATGAAGGTATATCTGCAGAAGAATTGCTGAAGTTTGTAGAATAACAACAAAATATTTATATAGCTGTTATTAATACTGTAACAGTTATTCAGTGTTAAGTAATTGTAGGTGGTTAAGGTTTTATTTATTATGTGAATTTGATATGTAAATTAAAGTGTTTTGTATTAATTTACATCTATTTAACAGTTGATATATTGTTCAATTTCAAGTCCAGATTTTCCGTAGCAATGAAAAAGTCATACTTTAATGTTGTCGACTGTCATTTTGTTCTTCTTATATATATATATAAAAAAAAAGGTTCAGGCACTGTTTAGGCACCAGTACTGTTTTAAAAGTATTATTTTAACACAGTTATTGGAAAAAAAACAGACGATACCCAACCCTCATTCCAAAAAACACTAAGCATTTGAAAACCTCTGAATGAGACACAATGATCAACTATCTTTCTCCAGAATTGCGCACTGCTCCTTTAAATTTGGTTGTGAACGAGCTGTGGCCAAGATATGTACTGAGCGGAGCATTTTAGTTGATAAACAGACGTTATTGCAGTGTCATTGCTTGCCGGTGGACAAACAAGTAAAGATTCAAGTCTCTTAAAATGACATTTCTTATTATTTGACAGCATTTTCATGTTAATTATTCTCTTACATGTACAGCAATATAAATATATTTGTAGTTAACTAATATAAAGCAATATGTTGTCAGACGATTTATCTGTTTGGCTCTAATAAGACTGCCGCTGTGAGCAGAAACTGTTTTTAACACCTTTCCCGGTGCATTCAAGGAAATTTGTAAAACAAATATTTGATACTTGTCAGCCAATCAGCAACCTTTTGAATCAAAGAAAATACCAAATTTCTGTTCTTCTTTTCACACTGTTCATGGGAAAATGTTGAATTTCTCATAAAGTAGATCTTGATGTGGTGTTTTATTGTTGGCTGTAATAAAAAGCAAAATAAAAAATAGCTGTTTAACAAAAGAAAAATCTCTGATCTGAGCGAGGTTGAAAGTTTCAGACAAAGTACAAGGACCTTGTGCTTAGAATTTGTTGTTAGGTCGCCATTACGGTCTTTTAATAGCATATGTTTGTGGTTTGTACCTGTCCTGTTATGTCTGACAGTAATAATCACAGTGTTTTGCTCTTGACCTTGCAGGGCATCGTGGGAAATCTGTCCAGTGGAAAGTCTGCCTTGGTCCACCGGTACTTGACAGGCACATATGTGCAGGAGGAATCACCTGAAGGTACGAGTCTCTGACACGTTAAAATAACATCCGTCAGCAAAGATTCAGGTTAATGCAGCATGTGTATTCTGGCTCTTGTTGCCTTAAAGGGACAATTCGTATTTTTGGTGTGGTTGTATGTGGCGCTTATCGATGGTATTACCTACTGTATATGGCAATCGACACACCTCAGATTGTAGAAGCACAGAGGAGTACCAGCACAGAGGCTATTTTTTAAATTTTATTTTATATCTATTTCAGCATAAGTGTGCCAAACTCCATTGGCAGAACACAGGACTTACTGGTCTTACATTGCTTCAGTTATTCATTCAGTTTGTTTCTGTTATTGTGCGACTTAAGTGAATCGAATTTAATCCGCCATATCTGCCGTCCATGCTGGTGCTCCTCTCTATAGCGTGCTGACAGCAATCTGCTGCTGCTACACTGACTATGGATACCTCACACAACCCCACTTCAAATAATCTGAACTATCCCTTTAAATGTCACGCTGCTTAATTGCCTCACAACCTGTCCTGAAGAAGAGCAGAAAGATTCCCGCACACCGTCTCGCTTTCTGCTGATTTATTAGTTATCCGATGTTTCAGTCAGGTTGTGATGAAGGTCGTCCAGTCATAAAATAAATGGCTGCTGACAAGTGAAAACCTTTTATTTGCATAGTTTCATCCTGATAAATTAGGAGAAGCCTTGTTATTAGCCTGATTACAATCTGTTGTGTTTAAAAAGCATTTGATAAGTGAAATTATACAGAAATCTGCAGTCTGGTAAATTAGTTTTCTTTTGTTTTTCCACAAGAAGAAAGTCAAGCATGTTGGCACATTTTGCCAAACTGTACAGAAGGATAACCATATTAGGATATTTACATGAAACATGGTGCTGAGAGTATTTTTCTAATTAGTTTGTATTAAAATGTTGTGTGTTGGATTATTTTAGGCTTCCGGATGCCAGAGTTGATAATTGGCTGAGTTAATTTTTATGAATTTCTTTTTTACTCCTCCTCTACAACTGGCGGGATAATAACAAAGCATAACATTTCCAGTAAATTAGGGCTGCGAGGATTACTCATTGTTAAAAAATGAAGGTAAAACTGAACCTCATCATTTCTCTGGGACTGTGAAATTAAAGTTTTTATCACATTTCATAAAACATTTACTTCCCGGATGTCCTGATGGAGAGCAAGCCAGTTTATCACGTTTAGGAAGGTCTATATCAGAAAGGAACCGCTCGCCATTTTTAGTAAATCTCTTTTTAATCTCTTTGAGATATAGATACATTTTACTAAATGTTAATATTGTATGTGAGACTTGTACATAATACAGTATATATGACAATAAAACAGTACAAGACCCTTGGTATATTAATGCGAAATGAAACTTGTATAATTTGTGCACTTGTAAGTACAAGGCTCTCTATTTTAGTGTGAAACAAACTACTGTTGTGCGATCTGTTAAGATGACCGCTTAGCTTGGAGATGGTTGCAACAGCATATTTCCTGCTCTAACAACCAGGACAGAAAATCATCTGCTAGCAAGACATGTTGACCTACACAAATACTAAGCATGTCACTTAGAAGTCAACAAAACAATGATTAAAACAAAAAAAAAATTTACTCTCATACCAACAAAAGGATTTTTTCAGTAAAGGCAGCAGCAGATGATACTTAGCGTTTTTTGGAATGAGGGTTGGAGGTAATGGAAGATGCTTTTTTAATTACTTTGCCTGTGTTTGATATGACAGCTTAAGTTAGAGCAGGAAAGGGGATGAGAGAGTCGGGGATGATACGCAGCAAAGAGCCACAGACTTGAATCAAACCCACAGCCACTGCAGAGGACTCAACCTCAATTTTTTAACAAGTTTTTCTTTTAATTTCCTTTCCATATGGGTTGAAATTCAGATATTTTTCACTTTTATCAGCAGAATCATAATGAGAATGCCCCCCTCTGGCCTGAAAGGTAAACCCCGCTCTCACAGATCCACAAAGATGTTGGCAAACCCAGAGTTAACTGATGATCTTCGAGGGGTTTGCAGTGTTTCATTTTAGTGTAATTATAGTGAGGATGAGACATGAAGCGCATAATTAGTTTCTGGCATTTCACTGCACCAAGGGAGAAAAATCCTCATAGCTTAATTAGGCCTTGAGAAATCAATGGTGAAAATGCAGGAAAAAAAAACAAAAAACATAACATGCATTGTTGCCATAATCAAGTCAACGTCTGCTCAGAGATGCGCGTATGTTGCCTTTACATTGCGGCGAGTTGCTGTGATACAACATACCTGTAGCACAATTAGCAGCTGCCGGGGGTTTCTTTGTATCTCGTGTGCTTTGACACTGGCTTCATTCCAGATCGGGGTATTTACATTGCGGCAGCGTTGCCCAGCAGAGGAAGGTTCTGCGATGGCTGTTTCTTCAGTGTTTTTTTTTTTTTTTTTTTTTTTGTTCCTGGGCTCTTTTGCTATGATATCTGAAAAAAGGTACTGGGGTGTGTTGCTATGGCAACACCGGATGGAGCTCCGTTGGATTGTGGCTCTGTGTCAAGGTCTAAGCCTCCGTGTAAGCAGAGTATGCTTACTGCGTGTTAACCATGCCTACCAACTTACCGTCTCTCTCTCTCTCTCTCTCTCTCTCTCTCTCTCTCTCTCTCTCTCTCTCTGTAGGCTGTCTGAGAGGTTTATTAGTCGCCTCTTTTTATGGAAGGTTGAGCAACACGTTCAAATAATTCATAATTACCTCTCAAAGTGTTTTAACGCTGAAGAGTACGACAGTCTGCCTTATTTATTCACAGCACAGGCTTTTTGTTTTTTTTATTTTTTCTGTGGATGCATTGTATTGGCTCAGCTCTAAATAAAGACAGCAGCGTCCTGGATGATTATGTAACTGAAATGTTTACTTCAAATTCCATCTAGAGCCGTATGCTTTCATTACAGCTGCTGATTTTAGAGAGACTTTACATGTTCTCAGCCTGTTCTCATGTGTTCATGTGCTGCCGAGCTCCCTACAAACTCCACGTTCTGATAAATCTCTGCTTTTCTGCATCGTTCAGATCGAGTCTCACTGTGTAATGAGATCCTCCTCATCTTTTTTTTTCCTTCTTAAACAGGATTCAGGGACACACAGACACATAGTTTCTCAGTCCTTTGTCTGAATTTCTAAAGCTCTGTGACTTAAGTAAAAAAAAAAAAAAAAAATGAAGCTGGCTGGTGGTACATGAATCTCTCTCTCTTTCTGTGTTACACAACCAGCATCCAGCAGGGCTTGAGAGCCTGTGCAAAAAAGGCTGGGAGAATCCCCTATTTGCCAAGCGGGCTAAAGTGGACTTAACAGGGTGGAAGTGTGGCTCAAGTGGATATGTATTGCTTGCTGAGACAGGAATACCGTCCGCCTATTAAAAATTACAGGACACGGCTACTGTATGGCCCTTACAGCTCTGCTGTGATGCGAGATCTGTAGTTCTTGATATGCTGTTTGAACCGTGTGATGTTGAACCGCCGCTCTATTATCTAATCATACAAGGAGGATCTTAGCTAACATGTCTGCTTATGAAACTCCGAGGAAATCTGATAAATCTAACAGGTTAAGGCAGGGAGAGATAACTGAAAATGTATCATTCAGTCAATATTGATATAAGGCCAGGAGAAAACAGAAGGTTGAATTTAACCACTTTATTTTGAAGTAAATCACCGTACTTTGAATTTAAAGGGATAGTTTGTATTATCTGAGGTGGGATTGTATAAGGTACTTATCAATATGTGATAAGATAAGCTTAGAGGGGCAGCAGTACAGAAACTATAAGCACTGTACTTCTGTGAACGGGGTCAGCCACAACAGAAACTGTGGCCACTTAAAAAAGGTCCGCCTGAAAAAAACCCATGTCTGTTTAAGTGTACGCTATATTTAGATTATTATCACTGCTTTACTTGCTGTCATTACTGCCATTATATAAGGCAAATATTGCCCTCTCCAAACCAACCAATCTACACAGGCAAAATCAATCATTTTATTTCGCCAAGCATACTGGTCTACTGTTGCCTTGATTTGTTAGTTTGTTGATTGTGTGACTTCTGTGAAGCCGAATTATCCTTGTGAAACTCCTAAGTCACACAATAATACAAACTAACTAACATTTTGAGGCAGCGGTAAACCAGAAACTCCTGTGTTCTTCAAGGTAAAATTGCTGATTTGGCCTATGGAGTTTGGTTGGTTTGGAGAGAGCAATGTTTGGCTCATATAATGTTAGTTTCCAGGTGGAAAAGGATGTCTGATGGCAAGGTAAATCAGTGAAAATATCCTAAATATGGCATACACTTAAATTAGTATAGTGATAGTATAGTATTAAGTGACTAAAATATGTTTTATGGTTGTACATTGCTTAGCTGATGTGCTCGTGCTTTTCCAAACAGGGGTTGTGCCAACCAGCATCTACTGTAGGTAACACACTGACTATTGATAAGTACCTCATACAACTGGACTTCAAATAATCCAAACTATGCCATTAATAAAACCCAAAACTGCCATACTGACAAACTGCTCTGACCAATTTCCTCACCAGCTGCAGTCATTTTCTCTCTGATGGTGCAACTGAACAGTACATCTGTTTAATGATCGGCTGCCACTCCTAGCGCGCTCCATTATCGAGGGATATGACAGGCTGTTTATCAGCCAAGGCGTGTTTGTTATGTGCTTTCATGGCGGTTGGCATTTAATGCATGTAAGTGAAACTATGGATGAGAGCAGCAAGTTGTGTTCCTGCCATCTGAATGACCACGCCTCCCTTTGGAGTAAAACAAGCATTGCAAAAGCATCCAGTCAGTGTATGAGTGTGTGTGTGTCTCAGACACTTTTGTCACTGGTTAGTAGTGATGTTACTGAGTTAATGACGTGTGTCGACTGTGCCTGTAGATCGCAGTGAATCAGAAGAGTCTTAGTGATGGTGTAACTTAAGTTTTTACTTAAGAAAAAAATGTCCCCACCATAAAACACCTGCTTTTAGAATGGAGTTTGGCTCAACAGTCTGCAAGAACAGTGTCTTAATGATATGAAAAGTGACAGATGTCAGAAACATATTACCTCAGTAAGGTAGTTGTATATGTCAGGTTTGTCCACTTTGATGGAGGCAGACTGAAAGCAGCCCCGTTTCTTGCATGTTTTTTCTGTGTTACGACACCGAACATGAATTGACAAAGACTAGTATAACTGTTTACTGGACTGGCCAGAGAATTAGGGCTCTTAACAGCTAAAAGGGGTTACATTTTTAAAAATTTTTGTGCATTTAAACTGGCAAAGACCTCAGAATTTGTATTCACTATCAATCAAATTAGAGTGGTTGTTTTCATCCAAAAAGGGGTGGGGGCATACATGGTATGTATGTATGTATACCAGATGGGCTGCTCTCATCCATTGAACATTTTATTCAACTATTTTTAATGCTATTGATGATGTTTCTAATGCTGATACATATCACTATTGTTTTTTTCCAAAGCCTATAACAGGTGTAGTTTTATTCTGCATGCACGTCTGCTGTTTTCAGCATCATGATCATTCTTAGACCTTCAAATTTGTGCATTATTCAATTTCGTCAAATTGCTTTAAGCCTATTTCCGTATTCATAAGGCACAGTTTTCACTCCCAGGGACATCTCTACCCTCATAACTTTCTCATTTGAATGTTTTTAATCTCTACAGGATCGCAAACCATTCAAATGATATTCAAAATCTAATTTACTGCGTAGTTCCCCCATTGGTCTCTTCTTTATCTGCAGCCAACTTTGCTAGCAGCAAGAAATATGCATTTGTAATAGGAAAGAAATGAAGAAAACGGGAGAGAAACTCAAGGCTGCATGGGGGCTAAGTGTTAGCTCACTACAATCCTGTGGACATGGAGTGACCTGAGGCACACCAGCAGAATAAAGACGAGGGGGTTTTGTTATCTCCCATCGCTTCCTTTCCACTCTTTCAGTCGCTTTGCCGTAATTATTCTCCTTTTCTTATCATTTCATTGGAAAGCGTAATGAGTTATGCTGTTAATGCTGTGAAAACCAATCTTCGAACACACTGCAGCTCATGCAGTGAAGCGATGGAGACTGAACGTGCGGTCTGATAATGTTTGTTGGGTCTTTCCAGGACTTGTGGCAGCGTAGTGACAGTGGTGCTGAACTTGTTCCCTCTGCAGCTGTGCATTAGACACGCTAAATGGCAATTTCTCGCCCACATAATTGGCTCCAGAGAGACCTGGTTTCCTGTCGGCGTATGATCCTAACGGCAACACGTTCAGGAGAGCTAAATTGAGAACTGCACTTAAACTTACACACACCTCACCAAACTTTTATGAGCCGTGTCAAGCTGGGTTTTTATATTACATTTGGGTTATCTGGTACATCCTCGTAGTTTTTAAGATTAATCTCTGTGAAAAGTGTCTGCACTCTCTCTTCATGGAAAACCCCTGGTGGTCAGTTATTTAAACCATAAGAAATTCTTCCAATATCATCTTGTACCAGAACTTGAACAGACTTAGAGAAATAGTTCAGATTTTTTTTTTTGAAGTGGGGTTGTTTGAGGTGCTCATCCATAGTCAGTGTACTACCAACAGTAGATGGTGGTCGGCACACTATATTTAGAATTTTTTCACTGTTTTACCTCCCTGCACTGGGACTTCTGCTGCTTCTCCAAACTGGGGGTGACTGTCGACTGTCATCTACTGCAGGTAATACAATAGATAAATAGATAAATACCTCATACGACCCCTCTTCAGAAAACCTGAACTATTCCTTTAAGGTAAGATACTACAGACAAAAACATATTTTTTCATGCACTAGTGAGTTTTGAGATTTTCATATGTTTTAATCACATGTAGTCTTTCAGACTAATGGGAAAAGAGCTCTCCTCTGGAAATGCAGGCAAATGAGCATATATTTTATTAGACATTTGAGAGACTTAACTTAATGCAAGTAATCAGCCAGGGAAGTTTCATGGTGATATGTATTAGTTAAAATCTTTATTCACTTTTTCAAATTTTTGCCTAAAAAATATGAAATTTTACAGTACATAGCTTTAAGGACTGTTATTTAAAAATGAAGTACATACAGTACAGTGAAAACTATAAACAGATGGTTATTGCGACCAGATTTTTTTGTTTTCTTTATATTCTAAAAACAGTCTGTCGTTCTTTGCCCCAGTCCATGAACTAGTCTAGCTTGACTCGATATGAGAAGCTCCTTCACCCCTAAAGGATGGAGCCACACTACAAGTGGACCCTCTCAAAAACCATTTACATGCCAGTTGTATGATTTAAGTAGCCGTTTTACTTCATGACCAGAAACCGCTAAACACCAAAGGGATTGTGTGACATAGTTAGCTATGCTAAAGCTAATGTCTAAAAAGTTAAATTAACTCTCCAACAACTTGCACATTACATTTATAGCAACTTCTGCCTTGACTACTTTCTTTTTCCTGTCATGATTTTAGTGTCATCATGATTCACTGTATTATTTTAGTAAAGTTTAAAAAAATACGATCAGATTACTGTAATTTTAAAATTGTTTCCATACGATGTCATTTATAAAAAGACCCAAAATGAACACTGTAAGCAGTCTACTTGATTACTAGAAGCAAATTGTTTAAACAGCATTTATGCAGGAATGATTCGGCCACAAGGTTTTGGATCCATATACTACCGATAATTATCACATTGCCACGTTTTATTCCTAAAAACATGGAAAAAATGCATTTGTTTATGGCTGCTGACAATATTTTTATGATTCATCGAGCCACGTGTCGTGTCTTGCCTTGACATGTTTCATAAGAACGGCCTTGGAACAAAATCTTTGAATAAATATGAATAAATAAAACATATCTGTTCTTCAGGTGGACGGTTCAAGAAAGAAATCGTCGTGGATGGACAGAGCTACCTGCTGCTGATCAGAGATGAAGGAGGGCCTCCAGAACTGCAGGTAGGAGAGTTGTTGATCCTGACAAAATGTCTCTTCATGCTAAAGATGTGTCAGACAGAAACTGTCTGCAAACTGTCACGCAGACAGGAACTGTTTAGAGACAGACCATTACATCTCTGCAGGACTGTTTGGAGCGGTGTGACAGCACTCTGTGGTTGTTCTACCAGAAGCACTTAAGGGGCAGCAACAGATCAATGAGTAAGCCCGACCAAAATCATTGTGTGGTGGAAGAGACAACGCAGCACCTAATCACTCCATTATGTATATGAAATATGACGAGTAATGGAGCTACTGTTTCATGCTTTACTAAGTCTTCATGAGAGAAACATGAAATTGATATACTCAGACACTCTTTCATTTTTTTTTTCCAAAGGAAGTAAACTGAGGCAATTCTTCCTGGTAATCCAGCCTTGTGTAATAACAGAGCAGACATCAGCCTCTTATCCCCGGTTATTCGTCAGCCATGTTTTACCAGAGAGTGTTGGGTTTTACCTCCCATTTACAGCTCTTACAGGACTTAAATGTACTTACGACGGGGCATCTGTGTTTCATACTGCTTCATCCAGGCTGGGTTTTCTGAAGGCAAACAGTCAAGGATTCTTTCTAACATTTGCTTGTGCATGATTGCACAGAATCTGGATCATCCTGTTTGCACGTCGATGGAAGCATCTTATATACTGTATACTAATGGATGGTTCAGATGTAGAACAAAGGATCATATTTTGACCTTTTTTACTAAAACAAGTGACAACTTTACATGCACAGATAATCTTGGTATACAAAGACAGATTTTTACATCTTTTCACATTCATCCCAAATTATCCAGTTAGATGTTCACAGTATAATTAGATACAACAGAGGGAGACCACCTCTCTAAATAAATGTCCCAGTGGAGTTGCACTCTTAACATTATATTATCCATCTTTCCCTTCTCTAAAGAGCGCTGTTAAATCGCTCCCTCTTGCTCAGCCAGACTCCATCAGAGGAATCAGTATTACACAGTATTACACAGTGTTAGCTCAGATTCACTAAAATCGCACAATAACACAAATTAACTAACCGATTGACTAACAACTCCCATGTTCTGCGAGGATAAATTATCGATTTTGACAATGGAGTCTGGTTGAGCGAGAGAGTGATATTTGGCTCATGTAACAGTTGAAAAAGGGCAGTGTGACGGCAAAGTAAAGCTGTGAAAATATTCTAAACATAGCGACATTTATTTGTTTTTTTAGATGGGTCTTTGTTTAGGTGGCTATAATACATTTTGTTGCTGACCCTTTCCACAGCAGTACATTGCTTAGCTTCTGTGCTGGTGCTCTTTTCTGCTTCTCCAAACTCGGGGCGTGCCAACTGCCATCTACTGTAGGTAACACTGCAGTGACTATGGATAAGTACCTCATACAACCCCTGTTCTAATAATCTGAAGTTGAAAGTAAACTAGATCTAAATCAATTCAATAAGGGATTCGAAAGGACTCAGACTTAATAAGCAAGTTCAATAAAATGCCAACAAACCCCAACACTTGAGAATACAGACTTGCTTGCGGCTTCATTCACAAAATTAAATGTTTCTGGTCACATGTAAGCCCTGGGTGACTTTACCATGCATTTCTATCAGCAGCTACTCTTACCTGGCCTGGCAAAGCTCTGATTTACGCTTAGCATTACGCTCGGTGAGATTAGGGAATAGAAATGAGTTCGGCTCAGTTGTCAGCTGCCTGTATAATTAGTGGCATAATTAAAGGCCTCCATTATGTTCACGCTCGCAGGAGGCTGAGCAGAGTTGTGGCATGGAGGCTTGATTTTCCATTCATTCCCTATAGGGTTCTGGGCGAGATGTGAAAAGCTGAATGGAGGAGAGGGCAATGCCGGGGAATAGTCATTTGATTGTCACCGTTACTACGACTCTGGCGCTCTGCTTAGCCTCGCTCCTACAATGGATGGTGATTAGGATTGATTTTCCTCCGCTCAAGGGAAACTGCTCTCTCCCCGTTTGATCATAAACTACGCAGAGATTATGAATGTATATGACGCAACAAATACAAAGATTCCTAGATTATCATCACAGTGGGAATACAGAAAAAGTATGAAGATACAGGAACAGTGTTTAATCATTCACTGCTTGTCCTCCTAGTGCTGGAACTTAACCTGAAAACAGACACTCTGTGGCTGTTACTACACTGCCCCCTCCTGTCTGCACACGTGAACTAAAATCATAAGAGGGCCTGCAACACATTCACAGTAATAATGTCTGCATATAACTAGCCTGTTTGGGTAAAACTTTTTATGATGCCCTTGTCTATAAACATACTTATAATGAGGTACAGTCTGCTTGTCTGCACTGAATGATTTTCCTTCAGTGAGAAACACGGGGTTAGGATGATTTCACTGTGGAATATCATTACTTAACTCAAAGCACCCAAAGACCACTTACAGTGACTCATATGCAAATAAAAATGCATTATAACATGATAATAATGCATTATAGAATTATTCTATTGTATTACAACTATGAGAACACCATGATCCTTGCAAAAAACATGTCAGTTAGTAACCAGGAATTATGAGGAATTAAGATACTTGATCCTATAAGTCATTATAAAATGCTTTATAATGTGCTCAGATTATTGTTATAGAGCAGTATTGATATTTATGAGTCTGTCTAACTGTAATTATACAGAACTATAAGCAGATTGTAGTTTACTTGATTTTTGGGGCTGATACTGATCTATATTAGGAAGTAAAAAGTTATGAAAGTAAAAAAGTCATGTTATTCTTATTTTATTTTTATTTTCTACAATCTTTAGTTGCAGTCCTAGTTGGTGCGTTCATGTCTTAAACAAAGTAAGCACAAAGAGATTTTACCTTTTAGTAGATGAATGTGAAAACAGCGTTCTACTGTCAAACTCTGCGTATGAATTATTCTGCACGGTGAAGCTCAAACATCGAGTAAAAACAACAATAAGCGAAACACAATTTTTGTTCCAGGTGCAGTGACTGACGTGGAAGCAGTGCTTCATGACAAAAAAAATCTGTTGTGCAAATGTTTTTGTGCAATAATGAGGCAGCTTATATTTTGCAGTGCATCAACGTTTACCACCTCTGCTCTGTCCTCAGTTTGCTGCCTGGGTTGATGCGGTGGTTTTCGTCTTTAGCCTGGAGGATGAGATCAGCTTCCAGACAGTCTACAATTACTTCTTGCGCCTATCCAGCTACAGGAACACAGCTGAGGTCCCCATGGTCCTCGTCGGAACACAAGGTGCCTGCTCTCATCTGATATATATATATATGTTTTGTCAGGATATTGCTTCCTCCATACTGGAACTACGCAATTTATACAGGAAGAACTCCATGTGCTGATCTGGTCTTTATTTTATTTAGAAAATATGGGTTTGGGTCTTGCATGTTCTGTATTTTTCAAATTCCACTAACAGACCAAAACCTAATTGTTCCCACACAGAAGTATTGTTTGTGTTGCTAAAGTCTGATATACTGTAGTTTATTTATTGTTAGAAAACAACAAAAACACACCAATCACACTGTTGCATTGGGATATATATTCTTCTCTCTAGTTATAATGAATGTAGTTTATTTTGAGTCAATCTTAGATACACCAGAAAACCTCACTAGCATATCAAATGTGTATTAATCCTCAGCTGAATATAGTTCCCAACAAATGTTTACTCCGGGGCCTGTGTTCAAAATTATGTTTTTGTGAAATGTGTTGACAACAACAAAAGTCCACAATATCGCCAGACTTATCATTTAGATTAAATGTTTGAATAATATGTTTTCTGTTTACTCAGATGCAATCAGTGCTGCCAACCCCAGAGTGATCGATGACTCGCGGGCCAGAAAGTTGTCAAACGACCTGAAGCGCTGCACATATTACGAGACCTGTTCCACCTACGGCCTGAACGTGGAGAGAGTCTTCCAGGACGGTGAGACGGGTGGAAATGGGTTAGACAGGAAGTACAATGTGTAGCTTGAACATAATGGATTAGAGTACAGAGCACTAGTGCCGAGACATATTTGAATAAGTTGGCTGCCCTGAACTGTATTATTTCCCTTTGATTGGCATCGTTTTCGTTAGAGTCAACTGACAGAACGTGACACTAGACTTATTTTAATAATTGATTAATTGTTCAGGTAATTTATATAACAAAAGTGCCAAAAAATCACCGGTTTCAACTTCTAGAATGTGAGTGTTTGGTCACACTGAACTAATTTAAAGACGTCAACTTTTTGTAAACTGTCATGGCATATTGAGACTATTCTCTGACATTTGTAGATGAAATAATTAGTCTTATTCTCATGCATCACTCAAGGCAAACACAAAGGCTGTCTTAATGTCATTATTATTAAAGCCACCGGAAAAATCCACAGTAGCTAACTATGTCATTTAGGGTCTCAAATACATGATAGGAAGCATCTAAAGTGAATTAGATGTTAGATTAATCGAAATCTGAAATATTGTCAGTGAAGTTTTTATGCATTTTTATGCATATTTGCAATTAAATCTGCAAAACAATCATGAAACAAATCCAGTCAGTTGTCACCAAACAGGTCCAACAAAACCTCTCTGCTCTGCTTGATCTGCCCCTTTGAGACTGACGAACTTAACAGGAAACTAGAGGTGTTCTGTCACTCTAGGCTCTCATTTTTACCTTACAGAACACAGGAGCTGCAGGTCAACTCTTGCCTTGATCCGCAGCAGGTGATGTTTGTTCAGATCCAAACTAACAAAATACCAAAGTCACACAAACAGCTAACAGATGGAGCAGTGGTAGCCCATCAACTCCTGTGTTCTGTGAGTTAAAATTAGATAACGGCTTCAGGTTAGTGTCAGAAAGGGCTGTCTGATGGCAAAGTGAAGCGGTAAAAATATTCTAAATACGCTAAAATATGTTTTGCTAGTGATCCTTTCCACAGCAGCATATTGCTTAGCTTCCTGAGGGAGATGTCAATCAAAGAGTGATCTGCTATGCCTGCACAGATGTGAGAAATAAACAGCAAAATGAGCTGCATATAGACTAGGTTTTCTAATAGTTAGGAATGTTTATTTTCACTCAGACTTTTGGGGATGCTTAAAGGTAAAAACAACACAGACTTATACAAAAAAAAAAAATCCCTCTCATCCATGATCCACCAGAAGCGCCACGTCACCATTAAAATTAACAAAAAGGTTCCAAAACAGCAATAACAAAATTTACATGTGATTTTGTTTCAGCAAATTTTTGAGGGATTTTTTGAAGGAGTATTTCAGATTCGCAATTTCCTTTCTGAGTGTGACGGAAAGACTGGAGGATTTCTTGACAGTTTCTTGAATAACCAACCAAGCAGCTCTTCTTGTGAAGGTTGTGAAAAGAGGGTCTTTTCACCTTCTCCTCATTTCAAGAAAAGTGGTCAATTTAGGTCTTTATACTTTGAAAAATCTGTGAAGCAATCAGTTTTACCCTCTGAAATTGCAAAGAAAAATCCAAGACTATCGAGTTGACCAAATATTTTGTCAGTTTGTCACGCCATTAAAAGTTCAGTTGGTAACCTAGATAAAAAAATAACTTTAAGATCAGGTTCCTCTGGATCCTCCTAATGGCATTTGAAGTCTCTAATACAGGCAACTCTAACCCAAAACGTCACTATTTGGCAACCTGGGAGTAAAACAGTCAACTATCTTTAAACAGAATTGTCAACTCCAGCTATAAACATGAGTAGAATTTGTGTTGAACTTCACTAATTATGAAGTTGTTGTTTTGCTCTTTATTCTGAGCTAATTGCAAAGCTGTTCATGCTGTTCGTGAGTTATTGCTATCAACATGCAGGCCTGTGCACGCTCGCCTCACATGGAGCGGTGCACGTACACATTAGTATTCTTTATGCTGCGTGCTCAGCTGCTCTGATTGGCAGTACACTTTGAATAGCAGAGAAACATTAACAGCCTCTCTTCAATTAATGATAGATTTTAAATGGAATTGGATACAATTGTCAAACACTGCAATTATTCATCACAGAAGCTAAAATCATGATCATGACAAATGTGCAGCTCCAAGCTAGAGACCAGTTAATATTCAGTTGTGTGTAAATGGTGAAACACCCTCTTAATGTCTCTTGAAAGTATGTGGAAACTCAGAGTTTTTTCCCCCGCATCCATAATTGAAGTCATGAAACTGTCATTTGGAAAGTCGGCAGCTTCAGCCCTGGCACATTATCCCCTAAGGCTGCAGCTCCTCTGAAAGCCTGTCATGCCTTCACAAAACATCTGAATATGTATCACAACGTTCACTTTGCATTTCATTGACTTGATGCACAGGCACGTTGTCTTCCCTCTCTGCCTTAATTGCTTCCTGAAGCCCAATTTGAAATAATTAAAAGAGATGAAGGAGCGTTGGCTGTCTGGAGAAGTCGCTCGGTATCGCTCCTCGCCTTCTTTCTCTATTTGCCATGCTGCAGCAGGCAGCCGGGCGTTATGGTCCCAGCTGTCAGCGCAACTTCAAATCATCTCTCTTTCCCTCAGTGCTAATTCACGTCACGCAGCCGTGAACATCACCTCCCTCCCACCCTCTCGTGAATTAAATGACGGGCTGTACCGATTGCATGGCAAATCAGGTTGTTCAGATGGTGACAATAGTCTCATTCGGCTAACATCGCTCTGTAGAGCTCAGTGAATGACAGGGAAAAATTGCAAGTATCATTTTGTATGATTACTTTTCTTCGAAATAGAGGTCCATTTTTTCCCAGGAGGTATGTAAAATCCACTGTGCAATATGTTGCTTATTACCTGACTGGAAAACAAATGGCCCAAGGTGGTGTTGATAATGTGTGGCTACAATTAGCTGTGCTTAGTGTTAGTGCTGTGTTTATAAGGAAACAAGAAAATTAGTGTTATTGCTCTGTTTTTAGCGCTTTATAAAGACCACATTGACATGTCCTACTATACACATAGACCTGCAAACATAGTAACACTGCATTTCCCTGAATTGTGTTTACTCACATCCACAGGTGTCCTAAATTAAGGCAGCAATTGTTATTTTTTACAGTATCATGTGTGCTTCGGAAATTTGACTGATAAAATTGTAGAATTTACTGAATGTTTTGTCTCAATGATGAACCTTTCACACGAGCCATTTTGACATGAAACAGCAGCGTAAACACAGGTGTTAATAATGATACTAATTTAGGGTGCTAAAGGTTAAAGGGTCTGAGACACTAAATGGAACTGGACCTTAATTAGTGTCATTCATAACACCTGTTTACTTCACTATTTCATATTAATATGACTACTGTGAAAAAGATCTATTGAGTTATCCATAAGAACTTAAGAAATACTTGAATCATCAGTCTGTTGATGGTTTGCAAAAGTCCTGTATGCTAACACTTATCAAACACAGTTTTAAAGGGTCAGTTCGCCCAAATAATTTCTGAAAGGACGTGTCGTAGTTGAATATTTTACCTGTAACTTATCCTTTTAACAAGGGCGACAGAAAGAAGATAAACGTAGTGAATAGACAGTTAGAAGAAATCAGGGGTGGAAATGAAATACTTCCAGTATGCATAACCCAGGTTCAGACATCACTAACGCATATGTCATGCAAGAGAGCTAACAAAAACAAATGGAATGGTCAAAGTTGTCATATTTAATTTTGTATAAAATCAGTTTATGATTAAATTACTTGAAATAGGCCACAATTGAAGCATGTGTATGCATGTGTGCATCCTGAGTGCACTCTGGTACTTAAGCAAATAGCACTATACCTCTGCTTTTAAGTAATTTTAAGTAATCACAGGAGAGAAGCATTTACCAAGGAATGAAGACTGGCCTTTAACTAAGAATTGCTGCATAAATTCATACATTTGAAAAAATAAACATCTTACAAACAACTCAGTTATTTTTGGAACTATTACTGCAAAATGACTTTTACACATTAGCTGAACAACCACCTGTTTATCTTCTGTCCACCGTTATTAACTACACATTCACCACTTTCATTTGTCATGGAAACAGAATTCATGATCCAAGTCTGTTGGAAACCAAAATACTGAATTTTCAAAAGAAGATTTTTTAGCAGGGTTTTGTTTTTTAAAAATATTTTATTTTACTTTTGCTAATGTTGGGTAAATTTATCCACTGCCACTCAACTAAACAGTGTTAGTATAGTGCTCCCAAATTCCTTTGTTCCTTTGTCAGAAAGAATTTGACAGGATTACTGAACAGTCTGTTACTGTGTCTTTGCCACTCTCTTCTCCAGTTGCCCAGAAGGTTGTGGCCATGAGGAAAAAGCAGCAGCTCTCTATTGGTCCATGCAAATCTCTCCCTAACTCTCCCAGCCACTCATCAGTCCCCGCTGCATCCATCCCCTCTGTTCACATTAACCAGGTAAGATCTGATCATCAACACTGTTTTATATGATGATCCCGTAGTTACTTTATGCTATTATATAAAGAGGTCTGCAGCACCCTCAGTTTATGTAACTCTTTTCATAATCACAACTTTTTCATTACAAAGAGGAATCAAATCCACATCATCCTAAATTGACCTGCGTGTTCATTGTTTTTATTCCCTCTTGCTTTCTGACTCTCTGACTCTCAATCTCTCTCTTCCTCCCCCCCCTTTTTTTTCCTCTGATTCTGTCTGTTCCTCTTAATCTCTCTCGCTCCCCAGGCGGCCAATGGTGGGGGTGCGTTCAGCGACTACTCCTCCTCTGTTCCCTCCACCCCCAGCATAAGTCAGCGGGAGATGCGCATTGAGACCATCGCTGCCTCCAACACGCCCACGCCCATCCGCAAGCAGTCAAAGCGCCGCTCCAACATTTTCACAGTAAGTATGCGACAGCTGATGCAAAGCAACACCCACTCACACTACTAGGAGGCATGTTGCCAGGCACACTTTGTCCACCAGAGGGAGACAGGTAGCTCCAAATGCATCCTCTCCTGCCTCCGATGCAGGCAAAGAAAGCGCCTTGTTCACACAGCACAATGGGCAAAGGAGAAAAAGACTAAACAGAAATTATATTAGATCCCCGAAATGATCCAAAAAAATGAAAGCAAATATCAAAGATAAACACTGTGGAATAAAAAAAAAAAAAACGTCTGTTCATGTCCTTCTTCTTTTCTAATTGGATGTAGTAAGTGCACATGGATTAAGTTTCTCATCTCACCCATGACAAACTAGGCCCTCTGCACTGTCTAAATCTTTTGACCTCCCTCCCCCCACCCCTCTTATTTTTACTAGATCCTTTCTTTGCAGTGACCTCCCTTCTTTTGGGGAGCAACAAACCGCCAATGCCACTACTTCTTCTCCTGCCCGACCAAGCTAAACTAAAAGCCCGAGCCAGCCAATGCCCTGTTTACACGCTGCTAATAACGCATGCCCCGCCCGCCCGCCCACACCCTC
The DNA here is from genome assembly GCF_056507025.1 of Lutjanus erythropterus. Lineage (NCBI taxonomy): Eukaryota > Metazoa > Chordata > Actinopteri > Lutjaniformes > Lutjanidae > Lutjanus > Lutjanus erythropterus. The sequence goes on from NC_139328.1 coordinate 14,944,141, forward strand.
CAACACCCCCAGCTCCAGACAGAAACCAGCCACTAACCATCTCGCTGAGTCTAAATATCTCCCCCCAAATCTGATCTCGAAGATTCACTACCACACCAGTCTCCCCGTCGCCCCCTTGTCTGCCTGCTCTTTACCCCATGTCCTGTCGTATTTGCTCTAACCAATAGCATATGTGTGCACTAACCACTCTAATTTCCTTAGCTGTCCTAAGCTTGTCTTTTTTACTTGTAGCCTCTGCCCTCTTCTTCTACCCACCCAGCCTGCTCCCCCCTCTCCTCCTCCTCTCTCTTCCCTTTTACACCAGCCTTCTTCTTCTCTGCTGCTAAGACTCTCCTAATCTCACGCAGCCAGACCTCTGCCTCCCCGAGCATAGGGAGGTCTGCAGAAATGCTACCGAAAATGGCGTTGTTATTCTTCAAAATCAATGAAATAATTCCACAGAGAGCCTGTTTGTACCTGCGAAAACAGCTGACGTGTTTCCAAACTAACTGAATGGCTGAGTCAGCTTTTCCAAAGCTTTCAAGCCTTTTTTTTTTCTCCTGAACTTTGTGAGCTTCATGAGACAGCGAGGCTGTTCAGACCTGGTATTAACATGAGTCCCGGGTGATCCGATCACAAGTGGACAGCTCTCAGTAGATGAGTTCATACCTAGCATTACAGTGCGCCCCCAGATGCATCTCGAGTGACTACTTGTGATCGTATCTCACTTCTCTGCAAATATGCAAATAAACACCAGGCTGTAGTGTCTGTTGAATGTCCACTACTGTCCACAAAGATTCAGCTATTTGTTCCTTTTAGTTCAGATTGCACACTTAACTCCTCTATGAGCTTTCTTGACCTTCATGTGCAACCTGCGCTGTCCGCAGCCTGGCATTATGAACACGACATGGTGCGCTGGGATTTTCTAACTGAAGTGTGAGCACGACACACACGAGGCTCTTTTCCACCAAACGAGCTCTAGTTCCGTTCAAGATTCTTCAAACCTTGGTGCTATTTAGCAAACCAGCCGTGTTTTCACCAGTTTTGAGCAGAACCATTGTAATCAAGGACGTCATGAACAAAGGGTGCTGCACAATGCACAACAACCTGTAAGACATGACACACCTGCTTTGGTTCCTAAGGAAAACCTTTTTTTTTTTTTTGGTTCCAGCTGGTAACCAACTTTTCAGGTACTGAACAAATTTATTTTTGGTGGAAATGCTCAGAACGTTACAAAATTAGGTGCTTTAATCATAACGGGGCTGGTTTCATGTTGGTGGTAAAGACCTGACTTCTGCTTTCTCTCATTGTGTGGAAACAGATGAAAGAGAAAGGCATCAATGACAGCCTCTCCTGTTTGCTCTTCACAGCAAAACAGTGTTTTTACGAGTAAAAAAAGATCTGAATGTATTGCATTTAATACTGAATTTAAAAGAAGGCACAGCTGATTAAGAATTTGTCATAGGCAGCATTTGACAAAGTTGATAAAGTTTCTCTTAACTCAACAACTCTCAAAACTGCACAATTTTTAAAGGGAGTCTGGGGAGTCCAAACACATAATTTGCATGACAGTGAACCAAATGATGTACTTACTAATGTTATTTTATCGATACGTATCGAAATGCTTTCAGTACTAATTTTCTACTGTATTTATACACCAGTAACACCTTTGCGTACTTGTTCTCTTTTCCATGCTGTTCCCACAAAGCTCCTACGTCTTTGATTATGGTCAGAAGTAAATTAACTTAGATGTTGCTGTGTTTAACACACAGTTAATTGGATAATATAGTTATTTTTAAAGCCCTGATCTAAAGAGAAAGAAACATCTTTCTAAAAGGATTATCTTTCTTGTTGTCATGTTATGGCTTTTTTATTTATCTTTTAATAAAAATCTAAAATGTCATGCCCTCAGTGTTGTGTCAGTTTTTCGCAATGGTATTTAATATCAAGATTTTTCAAGGTATTGTTTTGATGACAGCACTAGTGCTTACAGGACACCAGTTGAGTAGGCGGACCTTCAGTGTGGCCCAGGACACATTCGGATACACACTGACTGAAGAATGTGCTCACATGCAGCCCAGACAACTTGTGAATGTGGTCTCAGATATGTCCTTGCTGTGTCTCGGGTGCGTTCAAAGCCGTCTTGTGACTGGATCACCCAGGACGCATGTTAATACCGGGTGTGAACCTCAAAGGTCAGGCTGTGTGAGATTACCTCTCTCCTCCCTTCCCCACCTCTGAAATGTCTCCTCTCCTCCACCTGTCGTCCTCCTCTTCCTCACCTCTGTCCTCTGTCGCCCCCTGTCTTCTGCCTCCTACCTCCTCCTCTTCTTCCTCATCTCTCTCTGACTCCTTCTCTAACCTCTCTATCCACGCCCTTCCCTCCTCCTCCTCTATTTCCTCCTCTTGCCTCCACCCTGTTACCCCCAGCTGCTGTGGAAGCCGCAGGCTTTGTGGCCTCCGAGCAGTACAGGCTGTGTGCTAGCTCCCCTTGTTGTCTCCCTTCCCCCCTGCTAGGTAGTGACTAACCATGTCCACCAGAGAAATGAGCCTCTCCCCGTCCGCGTCATGGAGATGCCGAAGCACGCCACCTACCCAGTGTGGGTGCCGGAGTGGCAAGCCGAGCGGGAGTTTCAGCTCATGACCTTCTGAGGAGCAGCGAGCCGAGGGTGGGAGGAGGGAGGGCGAGGGAGGAAAGGAGGAGGAGGAGGAGGAGGAGGAGGAGGAGGAGGAGGAGGAGGAAGCAGAGGAGGAGAAAAAGAGGAGGAGGAGGAGGAGGAGGAGGAAAGTTAACGGGGCGATGTCGACATTTCTTCAGTGACACTTTGAAGAGTGCGATGGGCTCAGGAGAGGAAGACTCGCAGTGCCGACCTTTTTCCGCCATTTTACAAAACAACAGAAAGAGAAAATATTTCATCATCAACTACAACAACAACAACAGTATCAAGGATGTCCCTTTTCCTAGCTTTTTGTCCGTTTCCAAAACAAATTAACATCTGTGTTAGTTCTCCAAAAGTCCTGCAGGCTGCCACTCAAAGAGCCTGTCCTGTTTTTTAGCCACACTCTTGTAAGTAGTTCACTTTATGTTGATTTTTGGGAGTTTCAAGAGAAGATATGCCTTAATGTCATCAGTAGACAAGCTTTGACGGATTGACTTTAGTTATTACACACAAGGTTTTGTTTTTTTTTATATTACAGAGGAGAAGAAAATAATCCAGTCCAGTTGTAATCAGATATAAAAGTAATATTTGTCACATTTGTGGCTCTGGCATTGGGACTCTTGAGGAAAAAATCCTTTGCAATGTGCAGTTTATTGAGTTAACAGTGTTGGAGAGTAAAGATTATCAATTTTTTTGTCTTAAATTTAATCTGCTTATAGTAGATTATTAGAAAAGCCCCTTGGAATAGTGATTTTTAAATACTGCATTGGTTTGGTCTTTTTTTTTTAAGTAAGTAAATAAAACTCAAAGCTTTACTACAGAAAATCTTATCACTCCGTCTTTTCACCGCCCTCACAAATCAATTTCACCAACCACAGTCATTTCAAGCCAGTATTTACCATAACTGTCCTCGGCCACTAGGTGTCAGCACAGTACACATTATTCTTTCCTAGTGCTTCCATGGTCAATAACTCTAAATTTTGTAATCTGTCTGTGGTTTCCTGCGTCTTCAGGCTGTCTGTCCCTTTTTTGTGTTGAAAAAGCACACTGTTTAGGGATTTAAATGAATACTACGACATTTTTTATACTTAACTCCATCCCACTCATTCATTCATATTCATTTAATCCATTTATTAATGTCTGCCATTTTCCCATTTCATGTTTTTTAGTCCCTTGACTTGTTACTGGATCTCCACGTATGAAACAAAAACATAACCAAAACAAACAAAGAAAAAAAAAAAATAACCATTTGACACTGTTTTTCAATATTTGCAGATTTGTGCTTCTGTTTCCAACCTTTCTTCAACAAAAAGGGCTTTCCAACTCCTTCCGAATTAGAAGAGCATGATGGTTTTAAAAAAATAAAGAGTCCCCCTGCTTTGCCAATCCTGATAGAGAGGAGATTATTTATTGAGGACTTACAGCTTGTCGCTGCGTTACCCTCGTGTGTTTCACCGCATTCAGGGTAATGCATAGAACTTGCACTATAACGGAAACCGTAGGACTTTGCGTCAAACGCTGCCTAAAAGTCGAGTCCAATCGAGTGTTTCACTCAAAAGTAGACTGTCAAAAATCACGAAGTGAGACAGACTGTAGGGACTCTTCTGGAAATGCCCCGTCCACCCTTCCCTGCCCCTGACCCCCACCTGCACCCCCACAAACTCCCATTCAGACATCCCATACAATCCAAAAAACACGCTGTACAGTCAAGTCACTCTTGGAACTGTTAATCCAGCCGCCCAAAGGACTTTCCTTACATGACATCACACTGCCTTTTTGCCATAAATGAGGACTCAAGGACTAGAGGTGCCAAGTTGTTTTTTTTGTTCTTCCTTTTTAGATTTTACCTACATTCATTTGGTCCGTTTTTGATTTGATTCCTTCTTATTTTTCCAGCGAGTATTGAAGTACTGAATGCAATTGAACATGTGGTATAATGTATTATCATAGAGGTATTTTAGATCAGAGTAACTTTGGGTAATTTTATGAAGGCCTTCATAAAAATCAGGGTAGAGTTGAGGTGAGGATTTTTAAAGGTATTACACTAAAGAGAGATATTATACTGAAAGATGCCAACAAATGAAACTGGGTTGCACCGACTTGTATGAATGTAGTTAAACTTAACATTTGTTTTCCTTTTTATTTATTTTATTTATTTTTGCACATTCTTTTCTTTTAAATTCATTTATTTATTTGCATTTTTCTCAGTTTTAGGTTTGGTACAGAGATTATGAACTCTTGCATAATCGCTTTTCTATCATGAACGGATTGACGAAAAATATAGACTGCTGTATATCTTGTATTGTATTTTATTTACAATGGTACTCTATAAAAAGTACATACATATAAGGAGTATATGAAATAATGCCTTTATTGTCCATCCTATATTTTGTGGGAACTGCAATGTTTGGCTCAATCTGTTGAATATTTTGAAGTGAATTTGTGACTTGCTTTGTATGGTGTCTGTATAGAAGCTAAACAAGTCATCATTAAAAAAAATAATAATAATAAAATGTTGGAAAAAATATAAACGCCAGTTGAGTTGGTTTACTTGAACTCGGACTCTACCTCTTCTCCATTGGTGACTGGACATTTTCTCATGTTCTGAGTGAGCCCATACACACTCATGTCTGTCCCCTGTCTGTATCTCATCTCTTTATTTGTTTATTTGGGGTGGGAAGGTTATTTTTTTTAAATGATTTATTTCCATTTGACGTTATATTTACTGTCCTAACCATTTGTTTTTACACAGGCACAGCCAGAAACTTGAAATGTGCATGTGTTTTTTTCTTTTTTGACCCTTAAATTGTTCGATCTTTGCAAAATAATTTATGTCCCAGCAGGTTTTGCAGGTCAAAGGTCGGAGGAAGCTTCTTGCACTTAAGTCTTTTTTTAATAAATAACCATTTTCCCTTCTCTCCCTTTAACCTGTAATGCACTTAAAGGTATTTAACATGCTATAAAAGCCCTTATGAGTGCAACTTATGCTAAAGGCTCAGCTGAAGCTAGCAGCAGTTGGCCTGCAGGTCCACTAAGGGCCCGCTCTGGGTCTCAAACAGAGGGAAGGATCCCCCCCCAAAGGGTTTCAGGGCTGAGTCATGACTCAATGTGTGGTCGTCCTTGGTCTCCTCTGTGTTGAGATGTGTCTAGTGTGGTCTTGGTTTGGTCTCTTTTTTTCAATTCTTTCTTTTTGAACTTGCACGTCGGTGTTACTGCTGTTTGTTCCGCTGGTCTGCTTGTCTGTTAATTTCAAGCTTCTTTTTGAGACTTTTATTTTTGCAACGTCGAGTTTCTCCACAAATGCTCCAAACACGAACCCTCACCTCCTTCCCCACACCTCCCTTCTGACCCCCAGTCTCTTTTCCTTTCTCCCACACACACATCCCAACATACAGTACACAACCACGCCCAAAAAAAAACTCACCTCACACCCCACACCTCCCCTCTCTTTGCTCTGCCGTCAGTGTGTTGCCTCGGTTGCTGACTGACTTTCTTGTTTTCTTGCAGTCACGGAAAGCCAGTGAACAGGCAAAGAGCGTTGACAGTAAAACAGACAGCATAGGCAGTGGGAGGGCCATACCTATCAAACAGGTAAGACGTTTTCCTCGTTTCTATCCTACATTTGTCATAGTTGCCCCGGTAAGTATGGTCCCTTTTTGTGCTGTTAGATATTCCTCTACGTTTAATGTTGATATGATGTGTGTTAAAGATTGAATCATAGTGGATGGGCTGATTTGGGCAAAGTCATGTGTTACTTCAACCACTAGATGGCGACATAATACAACATAACAAGCCAGTGGAAGTGTCGCTGAAGGAGGCTGGAGGTTCAGACATAACATAAGGAAGGTTATTAGCAAAGACATGTTCCTTTTTGATCGTGTAAATCACCTATCAAATTAAAAACATGTAGAGTTTTATATACTATAGGTGCAATCAGTTACTTTGTGATATAAATTGCAAGTAAATTCCCATTTATAATTGAAGAGTTATCATAGAGAAAATAAACATTTTTATATGTTTTTCAAATGACCATAACTGAAAGTATGAACCTCTTTTATTTTGTTAATAAACTTATCGCATCTTCAGAAAACGTTAAAGATTTTAGTGTATTTTTCAGCGTTATTGCACAACATTTCTCCATGTGTTTAAAATCATGCCAGTCAATTTAGGACAGATAATTCTTGTTATCGTTTGTGATAATAATCTTGCATTTTGGATCATGGGTCGCCCCTTTAATTTGTAATTGTGCGGTCCCAGTGGAAACGTTATTGTTGTTATTACTCATAATTGCATGTGGGTAGTATTTCTGAATAAAATTTTATTCATGCATGTCCATATAATCAACTTTGACAGCTTTGATTAGCTGGGATTTTCATTAGATATCCCAGTAGACATATTTTTTCCCCTTAATTTAGTTTAATTGAATTTAATCTAATTTAACCTAATTTCCCTGCCAGGGATCAATAAATGTTTATCTTGTCTTATAATAATCGGTTATATGGTGCAACATTCAATACTCACTGACATCACAGCGATTTTGGAGAAGTGGTATTTTAACATATTACATATGTTACAATTTTCCCTTTATTGAAGACTTTTTGCTAGTATTTTTATTAGGATTTTTAAAAGAATTTTCTTAATGTATTGCTTTAAAGCACCAGTTGGGTACTGAGCACTGAATTACACATCTGAGTGAGGATCGTTTCTAAGGGTCCGACTGTAACCAAAGGAGAAGTAATTGACACATTGATTAGTAATCACTCATGATTATATGAGGGCTTTTGAAAATGGGTCAGCAATCCTTATATTATCCTCTTTACCTGCAAATGATGGACAAAATGTCTTTTTTTTTTCCTTTTTTTTTTTTTTTTTTATGAAAATGAACCAGACCTCGTTCCCTTCGGAAGAAAATTGCCAAGGCTTCGGTCCAGCTGCAGTAATGTCAGGGTGACGCTTCCAAACCCCCTCACTCAATCAGAAAATGACGCTTTGAGGAAACCAGTTGAATAGATATCTATTGGCCGATCTGTCTGTCACTGACAGTAGAGGTTAATGTAGCAGATACGAATCCGTCACGATATTATAAATTAAAATAAATAATGTTACAATCCTTTTAAGTCATGATTTTCTTGCGCACAACTCTCTGAAAAATGGCTAAAAAAAAAAACAACAAAAAAACAACACAGAAATGAAAAACTTCATGGTGGCCATTCTGCAAACATGTCCTTTCTATTTCATCTCTTGGTTTTTATGTACATTAGTGTAATTCCCTGCAGAAGTTGGCAGATCTGTTGAGTGCAGGTGAGCAGGAGGTTGGTTCTTCACAGATTAAAGGATCCCCTCTGAACGATCTTTACTGTAAACTCACACATTCTTACCCAACACATTATGGTGAGCTCCCCTCTAAAGTCCAGGGCCAGTTTCCCTGAGTATCATGGCAACTTTTGACAAGATAAGCCACCCCCCTCTTTATCTACAAAGGATTTTTCTTTCGGAGGGAGGGACGGAGGGGGGCTTAGTGGTGTGACTAGCTGATCTCCAGGCCAGTCAAATGCACAATCAAGGAGATCAAAGTGTCAATGTGTGCTTAATTACCACTCACCCCCCCACCACCACCACACTGGGGCCAAATTACACACCGCATGCCCCCCACTCTCTGCTCCTACCCCCCCCACACTGTAAAAATTTTAAAATATAACTTTAACTTAACATATTTCATTTATTCAAGTTAATTAAACTTAAAATTCCTACTATTTAATTACAGAACGCATAGACATGAGTTCTTCTAACTTGAAGTCTTTTAACTTGAAGCGATGAGTTAAATTAACTCATTAAATTAAGAAGCATGATCGGGATATTAGCGGATTTCCCAGCATGCATTGTTAGCCCCTTCTTTTTTATAGTTTGAGGAACAAATATATGATGAAAACTTGCTGTATGTCTCCTGTACATTTGAAGATAAGTTGTTATTTCCACAATAATGAAAACGGTATGTAAAACGATGAAGGGTAGTGTGGAACTTGTAAAATTTAATATGTTGTTGTTTTGTTTTTGTAGCATTTTAAGACAGCCCAACTGAATTAACATTAAGTTTATTCGACTAAAACTGTTTATTGATTTTCAGTTATTACAAAATTACATCAGATTCAATCAACTTAAAATCTTTAGGCAGCCTGGACAACTGAATTAATATTAAGTTTATTTTACTGGAAAACTTTATTTGATTTGAATGTTTGAATCATGTTTGAAATAAACTTGCCTCAGTTTGTCCTTTCAAATCAGTCAACTTAAAATTTTAAGGCAGTCCACACAACTGAATCAAAATTAAGTTTATTTGACTAGAAACACCTATCGTATTTTGAATCATTACCAAAATACCTCAACTTGTCTTTTCAAATTCAGCCAGCGAAAAAATTTAAGGCAGTCTGCAAAACTGAATTAATATTGTGTTTATTTGTTATGAATCATTACGAGATCAGCTCAACTTCTATGTTTGAACTGAGTCAACTTAGATTCTTGAAGTAGCTTAGACACTTTAACTTTTTTTAACTTGACATAAGTAGTTTATTTTTACAGTGTACAAATAGTGAATGAGGATAACAATGCACTCAGGAGCTGTTGGCGGCTCCTTTAGCAGTGAGTGAATTCTTGCCCCATCATCGACCCCCCTCCTCCCAATCCAACACACACACACACACACACACACAGACACCAACACACACTTTACCCCTCCTGTCACAAAGGGCCGGCCTATCAGTCAGCCACAGTGGCAGGATGCAGCTTTTCTGCTGGTTGCCTGACAAAAGAGGGGAAAGACACTATCTCCTCTGTGTAGATATGACAATTGTGTGGACACAGAGAGCGCGTCTGATGATCGGCCTGTTTCCTTATGTCGCACAGGCTGAACACACTCATCTCTTTGTGTGTGTGTGCGTCTGTGTGTGTGTGTCAGTGCTGTAGGGAAGCAGAGGGCTCCACACATGTTGCCATGTGATGTCAAACTATCACATTAAGAGCAAACTGCTCAATCCAAACGATTCAGCAATTATGACAAATTATCTTGAATGATTTGTCAAGCTTCCAATTACTGCAAGTGACACACTTTATGAAAGATATATCACAGCCATAACTGTTGAAATAAAACAACAGAAAAAATAGTCCACGTGTAAAGATTTTCACATTATTGTCTCAGTATCTTTATTGATCTGCTTCACGGCTCTGATAAATATATGACGCTCCTCTCTGATTGCATGTATAGATTTATTTATGCCTCAGTAAAGCCACGAGATGAGCAACATATTTGCTTGTAAAACATGCATTATAAAAAGTCGCCAGAGGCCCTGTGACTGGATCATTTACTCTGTATGATTAGAGAGCCATTTAAAAAGTGTTTACAGTTCTTTTATTGACTAAATTGAGAAGAGTCTGGGCAGTCAGCAACTTATCGACTGAAGGACACAATGTCTCTTCCTGGAAAATCATCACAAGTATCAATAGTTGCAAAATAGCAAACCAAGCCTTTCTGAATTGAAAAATATTTCTATGTAATTGAGCTGCAAAGATAGGTCAATTAATCAACCATTAAATAAGTTCTTTACTTTTTTGATAATCGAGTAATCATTTTAAGTCATTTTTTTAAGAAGAACATTATTTACAATTTCTGACTTTTAATGGATCTAATAAATAAATTGAGAATCAAAATAATTGCAGCCCTAAAATTCTAATTTAACTGGATGACTTTTACTTCGAGCAAGTTTTTTTTTTATTAAGCAATAATTAACATATATATAACATATGAAATCTTTTGTTCCCCTTTTGTTTGCTTTTCATTACCCACAAAGACTTATTATTAGACTATTACTAATTGTTAAGTAGAATTTATTTAGTGTGAGCAACACACAGACAGGGTTGATACTTGTCTCTTTTCTCTGTGGCCTCTAAAAAGTACTTTGTTCAACTTTAAAAGGAGAAAAGAATAAAATAGGAAGATTTTAAGATAAGTTACCATCAGAAAATATTATTCTGTGCTTTGTAACTTAATGATTTTATTCGTGAGAAGTAGATTTAAACTTGTTCAAAAGTCAGAGAGTCAAAGAGTTTATTCATAAAGTTAAAAACAATTTTCCTCTGCCTTTGACTCTGAATGCTGTTAAACAAAGACACACATGAAAAGTGAATAGAAGAATAGAAATACAAGAAATATAAATAGTGATTTCAGGCGAGATAAAGACAAAAGAACATAAATAAAGTAACCGTTAGTTGAGTGGATTTGAAAGAAAATGTTTGAGGTCTTGCTGCAGTGAGAAACCATAAACAGGCAGGTAAACTGATAAGAAATGAAGAAGACCAAACTGTTGAGTCCCAGCATGCAGCCAACAGTCAGCACTCGCCCTCCTCCAGATGAGTGAGGCTTCGGATTAGGATGATTGTCGGCAAACAGCCTGGTGCCCAGGTCACCGAGGGTCAGCTCTGCCTGATGTGTTAATCAGGATTAAAGCCCGCAGGATGGGCCTGGCTAGCAAAATACTACCCCTGTAGCCCCCCCTTCTTTTCAACTCACATACACACACACAGGCCCTGGCTGTAAAAGCACAAACATTACCCCTGCTTAATCCCCTAATTAAGCGGGCCCCTCCTCACTATTTAACCCCAGAGAGCCTCCTGGCCCTTGCACTCAGCAGCGTTTGGTCACCTCCAGCGGAGGAACTGCATTGTTTACCAGTGGATTTACTCAGCAGATAAGGAAACCATCTGAGGCCCTAAAAGGCCCCAGAAGATAAAGTAGAATAGAATAAGACCCGAGTGGGCTTTGAAGAGGAGAGATCACACTCCCTAATCCCAGGATTGAGAGGTCTTCCAGAGTTCAGCATGTTATTTGTATGAATGCAGGGAGGGGGTCTGGCAAATTGGATTGTCTCTGAATGGTCTCTGTGCCGGAGGAACTTGGCCAACCTCAGAAAAACTAACATATCATTAAACCTGTCAGCCAACAAATTAGAATAAAGAATGAAAGTTTAAGTGGATATAATTACATATTACCAGGGTGGCTACAGGTCCTCAGTCTTAAATTCACATTTATTAATAAAAGGCCTTAAAAAGTATTAAAAAGTCTTAAATTCTGTTTGGAGAGGTCTGGACCACTTTACAATAAGACTATCCTCATAAAAGATTTATAAACGGTTTATAATTAGGCTATTATTTAAGTTGTAGATGCATCATAAATCATTAATACACAGTTATAAACATGTTATAACCGTTTTCATACATCACCGTGGATCCAGATGTGGATCTGGTACATCAGTTAAGATCCTGTTACTGATTACTACTAATTAATCTTAAAATTAGTTACTAACATTTATGCCTTCAAAAATTGAGCCATTGCCAAATATTGCCAAAACATAAGTAAACAGTTCTGGTAATTATATGTTAATTTGACGACAAAAGAAACTTTCTGACTGTTAAGGCGTGCAGACGGTGGTTGAATGCCAGTAACTATTAACAAACATCTGACGAAGCTGACAGGTGTAAATGCTGCTGATGGAGACGTCAAAGTAAACTAAGAGATCTGAGGGCTACAGATAAATGTGGGCTAACTAGCAAACTACAGGTCACTGTAGTCCTTCTTATCTAATGTGGAGTGACAGCTTACTAATGATTTTAGTGTGTTTACCTCCCAATTAATAAGATAATTATAAACCATTTATGACTCATTTACAAAGGGTAGTCTTAGTGTAAAGTTATATTAAACTAACCTGCCAGCCAAGACTTAAAGTTTAAGGTCTTTCATTCACTAATGAAAGAACTGAAAAGGTATTTAAAAATCTTAAATTCGGTTTTGGAAAGTCCTAAATGTTTATTCATTGAATGCTGGTCTAAAATGGTCTAAAATTCACTGCAAACACAAGAGTTGAATTCTTGTGACAGAAACATCTTGTTACAGTCTTCTAAGTTTTTGCTAACAAGCATGTTTGGACAAAAGTCAACCAGTTATTGTCAATTTGCAAGTAAAAATGCACTTCAGGGTGTCCACAGACTCTTAAAAAGTCTAAAATCCAATAATCAGAATTTTGACATTAAAATGTCTTAAATAAGATTTTGTCAGTGTCATCTTTATAAAGTTACATTGTTCAGTCTCGCTTTTGAATGCGTTTTGGGGAAAAATTGTCTTGATCATGCTGAAACAACTACAAAATGAAACCAATACTGAACCAATAACCACGACTAGCCAACCTGGTAATAATTTAAACATCAGACAAGCGAGCTGTTTCAAACCATGTTCTCTGATTCAGACCGTAGAAGTAAACCTTCCTAGTAAACCTAGTAAAGCAAGTATTTTAACTTGTCGAATCCTGCAGAACTCCTGTTACTTATAATTTTAAACCGGGATTATTTATTCACTTGGTCTTTAAATTAATTAAACGGTCGCATTAAAAAGTCTTATATTTAACTTGCTGATACATGCAGACTTCCTGATTGTGTTTTCATATTTTTTAAATATATAATCACCTCCTTACTGTTTCATAATTGTCACTTAAAATGATGTTTGTTTGCTTTATGACTAACCACAAAAGAAAATGCTCATCCTAACCGCCATAACGAATCTGTAATAACAATAATAATGCTGTTTTATGGTATTTAACATCCATAATGGCTCATATCAGCCACCATGCTGCTTTGAGAGGAGCACATGCTCACCGTGATGCCTTGTCTCTTACAGGGAATCCTCCTGAAGCGAAGTGGCAAATCCCTCAACAAGGAGTGGAAAAAGAAATATGTCACGCTGTGCGATAATGGCGTCCTTACTTACCACCCCAGTTTACATGTGAGTCTCTACCCCCCTCTTCTTCTTGCCTTCCCATTTCTTTTCCAATCGACTTTATGTGTTTGTTGCACTACTGTTTGTACTCGAGGGTGCTGCTGGAGGTTTTAATGTTGGACTTTTTCCTCCTGATGCGATTACATTTAGCACCACTACTGTGGTGAACTGGATTACAACCATATAGGCTCATGAATTGTACAGAGACTTATCACTATATGTAATAGCTGTATTAGCTAACCCTATTACTTAAAGGGATAGTTTGGATTATCTGAAGTGGGATTGTATGAGGTACTAATCGTTAGTCAGTGTATGACCTACATGAGATTCTGGTCGGTTTGAGAAACAGGAGCACCAGCATGGAAACTAAGCAATGAACTGCTGTGGACAACATCTGCAACAAAAGGTACTTTCGCCTTGTAGCAGCTAATAATGTAATAACTGCCAATAATGAAAACATTTTTCCATTCCTAATGGAATCAAAGTTGATTATGCAATGATAATACCTTATCTACATAATGTAATAAGTTATTAAATTATTATATTTATAATATTGTAATAATCAGTCAGTAATGTAATAACTTATTACATTATGCACTAAAAGTTATTACATTGTTTGATCAGAAATGTTATTGTATCAGTCAGAACATCGTCTTTTATTACAGTAGGAACAGAAAAATGATGACATTATTGGCTCCTACAAGGTTTAAAAAGCGTGAGTGCTTTTTCTGATGGGAAGCTGCTGTTACATAAACCAAATATCGCTCTCTCCAAATCAACCAAACTCCACTGACAAAATCAGTCATTTCACCTTGCAGAACACAGGAGCTGCTGGTTTACTGTTGCCTCAATCTTTTAGTTTGTTTGTGTTATTCTATGATTTCAGTTGATCCAGACTTTCCTTTCAAAACACTGTAGTGACACAATACCACAGATACACCAAAGAACTGAGGCACTGGTAGACTAGGGGCTCCCATGTTCTGTGAGGTAAAATGAAGGATTTTTCCTATGAAGTTTTGTCAGTTTGGAGGGAGCAGCATTTGGCTAGTATCATGGGAGTTTCTTGGCAAAAACCTTTGTCTGACAGCAAAGTAGAGCTGTGAAAACAGGGTATGTTTAAAATGATATTGATTTATTTGAAGTGGAGTTTTTTTTAAGTATCTAAAATACATTTAGTTTCTGAGCCTGTCCACAGCAGTACGTTGCTTAGCTTCCATGCTGGTGCTCCTCTCTGTTTCCCCAAACCGGAGGTGTGTCAACCATCATCTGCTGCAGGTAATACTCTATCGATCAAGCAACCCTACTTGAAATAATCTGAACTATCCCTTTAAAGCTTAGTATTAAGAAACAGGGAGCCCTAGTGGTCATCTCTGTTCCCCCCTGCGGTGCCCATCCCCGGTGCCGGCTAATGGAGACATGGCTGTGCTGCTGCGTGCCCGCCGCGCCCAGACTCCACGCTGGCTTGTATTTATAATGGTTCTCACCGCATGGCAGCAGAGCCTGACCAGCCTCCCACATCCATCTTTGTCAGAATCCTGCTGGGCTGCTAATACCTCTTAAACACTCGGCTGGCTGGCAGCAGACAGCTCTGGCGCCCCGTGCCATTGTCAGAAATGCCCATCGTTCTCCAAAAATCACTCTCCGATCCTTCCAGTCCTGTGGTTGAGATGTTTTAATAACTTGGCGGGATAAAAGGAAAGATATTAAGCAGCACCTTGCATCCAAGGAGGCGGCTCAAACTTTGAACACAAGCCCAACAGTTGGACGTGAACCTTGTGTGTGGCCTTGTTGCACTGACAGTGTGTTAGTGGTTTAATTTACAAGCGGTTATTAGCAGAGCAGTGCCGGTGCTACAGTGATGTATGTAATTGACTGAACGGGCTATCTCTTGATCATTACAGCTATTACAGGTCATCTGGGCAATCTATGAATCTATGAATCTGTTGACTTACGGAGGGAGGTGAAGTCGGGGAGACAGTTACATTAGCGCGGTAACAGCTCGAGCTCATTTGGAGCAGTGGAGCAGAGAAGGAGTAAGAGAAGAGGGAAGAGAGATTGAGAGGAGAGGAAGAAAGAAAGAGGGGAGGGAGGCAGTGGAAGAGGGGAACCTTTAATTTCGCAGTCAGCCAAGCCATCCACACAATCACCTTCTGTTAATTCTATCTGCTACATCAATTAAATTGTTTGTAGAAACTAATTGAATGTGGCTTAATCACACATCTTAATAGCTTTGCACGCTTCGATCTGGCTGTTAATTCCAGCAATAAAATGAAATGAGAGCGCTCACTGGGTAATTAGCGAGGAGGCTTGGGAAAGAAATGAGTGCTTTATGACACGGTAATAAAGCAAGAGGAGCCGGTGGGGGGACGGCAAAGGCCGAGCTCGCCTCTATCTGGGTCTTTTTTCTGCTGAGCCCAATGATTTTCACCTTGGCTTCCCACATTTGGGCAGTAGTCGCTTTAAACCAAATCAAATGCCCAAATTGAAAGAGAATGAGACTGTTTGCATTCATTAAGCCCAACATCTCGCTGTTCAGAGAGACGGCGTGGGCACAGGTGATGTATAATGGCTTTACAATCATTTTTCCACTATCACACACCCTTAGTGGAAGGTCTGAGATGGGTTGTGACTAATGGGGATGGAAATTGAATAGCCTTTTAATTTGTTTTTCTTGCCATAATTCCTTGATTCTCGTTGGTCTGCAGTGTATTATCAGGAGGGAAATATTTGGAAATATCTGGACTCATTCACAACTATTGTCATGTTCTTCTTCCCACTTTCTATAGGACTACATGCAGAATGTGCACGGGAAAGAGATTGACTTGCTGAGGACGACAGTCAAGATTCCCGGGAAGCGACCTCCCAGAGCGGTGGCCACTGTGGCCCCAACCGCTAGTCCCAAAACCAACGGGCTGACCAAGGACCGCAGCACCCTGCAGCTGGGCATCGGAAACACAGGTACGATCTCCTGTCCTTATTAGAAGGTTAAAGGTCAGGGAAGAGTTGCAAATTGGTTACATTTTCATTACCTGACAATTGAACATGTTAACAACAAATAATCAATCATTGATTAATAATCAAGTGGCACATTACTTATTTAAAACATTAATTTATGAAGCTCAAACTATAACAAGGCAGAACAAACCAAACCATGAGAAAACCTGTAATCTCCAGAGAAATGGTACACAAAATATTGGTCAATAAATTCCCTAGCAGCATTTAATTGATTAACGATTAATTATTAATACCCCTAAGTCAGAGTAATAAAAGCTTCTTTCCCAATTTTCATATTTAAGATACAGATTAATGCACAATTTAAGCTATTTATTTTATACATTCTGCCTAGGGATCAACCAATATGTTTTTGCGGGGCAAACACCGATTATTAGTAATCAAGAAGACTGATAATTAATATTTGAAATTTATATAGATTTGCAAAAAAACAAGAACATCTTATGGTCAAAATTAAGAATAACTGTTTTCTGCTACTTATACTTCCATTCCAATACATAATGGAACCAAATATTGTACTTTTTGCTCCACTAGGCTTGTTTGATAATTTAGTAAGTAAATAAGTAGCACTTAAATATTAATCAACAATTATGATGTGTTTTTATTTTAAGGGATGCCAAGTGAGTCTACAGAGTGGACTACTGATAGAGAGAGGCAGCTGCATCAGAGCCAAAGTAGCAAAATTTTCAGTGATTTATTCTATCAGTAGTTTGATTAAAAACAATAAAGATTCTGATGATTGTGAAAATGCTGACTATTGAAGCCAGTAATCGGTCAGGCCAATAATCAGTCGACTCCAAGTTCTGACACTTCTGCACGCAGTTTATTGATTGATTCTCCTGGAGTATGATTGGTATATTTGTGTTCTGTGTTAGCTTTAAGTTAAGTCATGTAGTTGTGGTCTGAAAAAATAAACCACAAGTGTTATGAAATGTATTATCAAGGATCTTTTAACACTGATGAGACTAAGGCGTTTTGCTCAGTGCTTCATCATTGTTCATGATGACATACCTTTGACAGTAAAGGCTTATATATGAAAGCAAAAGTTTCCGAGCAAAAGTGTCCCAATAAGGCAGTATTGTAACTAGTTACATGGCTAACAGTGATCTGTCACCACAGCTGGACAGGCTCCATTCATTGAGCAGTATGTGCACAGATTTTAAGTGTTCTTTTTGTCTAGTTCTCTTGAATTTGCATTGCCTCTCATCTGCCAATCATATCAATACACATTGCTCCACCATACCTGCAACCAGCCAACCACGCAGAGGTGGGTGGACATGTTGTCGGACAAGAGCTCTATTCAGTGCTTGAAATTCAACAGTATTTCCCTTATAAAATCGGAAAAGTGCTCTAACATTACTGTAAAGCTTGTTTACCAGCAGCGAAAATTAAATGCTTGACATCAAACCTGAGGGAACATCTAAAGGTAACCACAAACAGTCACATAAAAGAAAGTAACTGCCACCCACCATACCGCTGATTCATGTTCAAGAGGTAATTTAGCTCCATAGTTTGCTTGGTTCCCGTCCTGTAGGGTATATGTTTATGTTAAATCTCCATTCATGACAAATTAACATCTTAAATCAAGTTACTGAAGAACTTTTAATTAAGGTGTGACGGTAACCAGTGGTGAGTACTGTTTTGAGGTTTAAATTATGGCTTTTTGGCTTTATTGCAAAGTTTAAAACATTTGTCAGAAAAGTAATCAAATATAATAAGTTTCATTACCTTGCTGAAGTAATTAGTAATTTGTAACTAACTACATTTTAAAAGTAATCTTCCTGAACTCTGTGATTAGATGCTTGACTTCAGACAGTTTGTCATGATCAATCCAAGTGTCTTCACACACAGTATGCAAATTATCAAGATTTTTGTGAGCTCAGTGAAGCCCTGAGCAAAATATGTATTTTGTGTGTTTTCAGTATCACAAAACTCGGGGTTCGGACCACGTTTTCATCCGGCATCTCCTGTTCTGTTGTACACAATGTGTCTTTTTCACTCGTGGTTGCGGTATTGATGTGAATACCAATTAAATTACCAATTTGAAAAGATGGACATGGGTTGATAAAGAGGATCTCTCATTTTTAATGCCCTGCCCAAAAGAGAAAACAAATCACAGGTATATAAAAAGTAATGGTGACTCAATTAGTCTTTTATTACTGTACTCATTTTCTATTTGTGATTAATCATAAAAATGAGCCCCAGCAGGTTAATTATGTACTTTCTGTATGGTTCATTCATGCAAATTAGCTGCTAGTATACAATGATGACTTAATGAGAATCTATGAGAAATCTATTAATTCTCTAAATTGCTAAACAGGGAATTAAAACGTGTGTTTAAACATCATGCACGTGTTTAAGCAAATCTCACAGAAACATTAAGGTTTGTTCATGTTTTTGCCACTGACCCAGTTATTTTTCATCCTCTGTAGTAGTGGAGGGTCAAAGCAACCAAACACCAGTTTGGTCCTGAGCACCGTGCCAGGGTTTCTCCACCTTTCAAGTTTAAAAATAGAGCTCCTCTCCCAGCGAGCCGAGCCACCGGAGGCTGCACAGACTCTGGCAGGCTTACAGAGGGGAAGCCAGTGATTGGATTTAGGGGTTAGGATTAAGAGTAATTAATACTAATTAGCAAAGTGATCCCCAGAGGGAGGCGGGGTCCTTCATCGGCTGTGAAATGGGCACAGCGTTTCCATTGCTCAGGCTAAAGCTAACTGGCTTAGAGCGGGTACAGTGCCAAAGACGGGTCGGCAGGGACCATTAGCACTGTCCAGGCAGGTTACTGTTAAAACCTGGCCAAGGTGCTGCCACCACTGAACGGGTTAATCAGTCAAACGCAGGAAGATGTAGGAGTTTACAGAGCAGAGGACGTTCGGGCGAGGTTGTTCCGTCCCGCAGACTGTTAACCTTGAGTGCTGGATTGAGGGGAGTCATTGGGGCACAAAAGGGCCTTGGAAAAACAGGACAGACCAGGTTTTGGGAAAACAGCACCAGCGAATTTATTCTTGCCTCCACAACAGCTGTGGGCAGAGGCATATTGTTTTTGGGTTGTCCATCCATTCTGTTCTCGTGAAAGTGATATTTTGAGAATGCTTTGATGGAATTTCTTTAAAGTTGGCACAAATGCCCACTCAAAGACCAACTGATTACATTTTGGTCATCAAAGTTGAAGGTGGCTGTGACCACATGCTCTCACCCATTCTTGTAAACACGATATGAGCGCCTTAAGAAAATTTCTTCAAACTTTGTACAAATGTCCACTTGAACTCAATGATGAACCATTTAGATTTCATGATTTCTCATTAAAGCAATATCTTAGTAACGCTTTGACAGAATTAATTCAAACCTGGTACACACGTCCACTGGAACGCAAGGATGAAGTGTTTCGATTTTGGTGGGCAAAGCTCAGAGTTCAAGGTCACTGTGACCTCGTGTCTGTCCCATTCTCGGGAATGTGATTTCTCAGGAACGCCTGGAGGAAATTTCTCCAAATTTGGTTAAAATGTCGACTTGGTCTCACTGATAAACTGAAGAGATTTTGGTGGTGAATTGTCAAAGATCGAGGTCACTGTGACCTCACATCCGCCCCATTCTCGTGATGTGATATTTTAAGAATGCTTAGACCTAATGTCTTCAAACATGGCACAAATGTCCACTTGTACTCAAAGATGAACTGATTAGATTTTGGAGTTCAAGGTCGTTGTGACTTAAAGTTCGTCGTCCCATTTTTGTCAGTGTCATATCTTAAGAATGCTTTGACAGAACTCGACGATGAACTAATTAGACCTCTGTGCTGTGTACAGTTATGATGTGATAACAGCATGTTTCTCACTGGAAATTATTCACTGGAATCATGCATGTCAATATAGTGATAAAAATACATTTAATCTGAATTTCCTTAAAGTCTTGGAGGTTGATTGGTGGAGTTACAATTCAATTTTTTTTTCTGACCTAACAATGTTGTTTGCTCGTGTTGTTCGGTTTAAAAAAAAAAAAATAAACTCAATGACAAATTCCCAAGATTTTCAGTTGCCATCCATTTGTGCATCAGGGAACAATGTGAGGGAGATTTGCCTTAATCTCCACTTAGGAAAAGAAAGGTTACAAATCACATCAGGTCTGTCTCCGGGTGGAGGACCCTCTTCTGATTATGTGATCGGGATTTTGATTTCATTAGACGTGCAATTGATGAAGGGAACAAAGGGGTAATTTTTCATTCACGGCATCCAAATCACAAGCCTTGTCTGTGCCTTTGGTAATTCATTCATTCCTTAGATCTAAAGACCTTTATAATCACTGGGAGAAGAGGGATAGCGACGGAGAGAAGGAGGGGCGGAGTGGATGGGGGGAGATGGGAAGATGAAGAGGAGAGGCTGAAGAAGACAGAGAGTAAATGAGAGAACGCATGCGCCCACAAGTTCGCTGCCAAGCGGGCCAGGTTTAATTCCTTTGCTGGGTGCTGAGCGGAACCGTTTTAAATATGATCCTCCCTGTTAACACGCATCCTGCCGTGTCACCGGCGACACATACATTGTATCAAAGTATTAATGGGCCCAGTCACTTTGAATCAATCCTGTGGGGGAGAGAAGAGAGATGCATGTGGAAGAGTGTTTCGCTCATTCCCTCCTCGGTCTCTACCATAATTTGTCTCCAGCTCCAGTATGCAGCACTGTTGAACCAGTAGCCATGTACTCACTGACCAGCAGGCCCTGCCAGTACCAACAAGAGTCTGGCCTCTCGTGATTATTATCGTGTAGTTATCCCCTCGCCTCGCTATCATCAACACCATCCGTCATGTTTATGATGTATTTAGGCCTATTTATTTATCCTTTATTTAAACAGAGATGTCCAATAAAGGACAGATGACAGACAACGAACAAAAACAACAGAAAAAGCTTCACAAAACCAAAGAACAGATAAAAAAAAAAAAAAAACATACACGAATTGGGGCAAATAATGACACTTATTAAAACCTGGGGTGTTCCTAAGACACTTGGATTAAATTCCACTATGCTGGAAATTATGTTTCGTAACTTTTTAACATAAATACTTTTATGTATTTCCTTTTTTTCCTTTCCTTGCTTGGAAAGAAGAGAGTATACGATTTGATTTGGTGTAAAAGTGTCTTGGTGCTCATTCCAAATGTGCAGGGTATGAAAGGAAATGACAGATTTACTCAGATCTTCTCTGATAATCTAGTGTTAGCTACTGGACTAATATGTTAGTAAACTGGATAAATACAGGGGTAATTTACCGAGCAGAGCCTTTGCAATAAAAATTAACATCTGAGTTTTTCAGTCAAGTCCATTGAACCATTCTGATAATGTGCATGAGCAAAATTGTTCCAAATGTGTTCATTTTGTTTTGTTACAGGATTTGTCATTATTGTGGAATTCTTTAAGCTCATCCTCCTTTTCTTAAAGCAAGTTTACCACTTACAGTGTCAGAAACTGGATGTTTTAACATTTATCCAGCACTTTTATCTGTTCAGTTTCTTAATTCCGATTTTTTTTTTATTTTTTCAAATTAGCTGAGCTACTCCTCAATCTTTCTACGTTATGCACCCCCTGACAACTGTAGAAGTACCCCCCTGGGGCACACGCACCCACTATAGCCAGTTTGTACCCAGAACTGTTTCATCTGTCGAAATATTTGCTCTGTCTTCAATTTTCTGGGCTTGTTTTTAAATTACCTAGCTTCATCTCTGAGAAAATTATATCAATATTTCACCAAATTCGTAGTAGCAGTGTAACATAACAGCAGTTATGAGCTGGAGATGTCTGCAGACGTCCTCTGACGATATCAAACCTCATTAAAAGGCCTAAATGAAGAATTTTAAATTTGTCTGACATATCTAAAGAGGTAAATAATATAAGGCGATCTTGCACAAGAATGACCTTGACACAGGAATTAAAGTAAAGATTGGTTTAATGCACGCAGTTTTTATAAGTACAATAATATAACGCAGATGTGTGAATATGAGTGACTGGTGTGGGGACTGGCAGCAGCAGCAGTGTATCGTGGGTGGAGAGGCGGGGGGGGGTCGTCTGGGCGTTGGTCAGGATGATGTTGGTGGATTACACACAGCCGCAGATGATGTGCTGCCCGGCCCACATTACCATGAATGCTTCATTATCCCACTACTTGTACATAATGGCAACAACTCCACGGAGGGGTCAGGCCTCGTCACGGCTCATCAACCCACTGACGGCCCGGCCTAAAGAGAAATGAGGAGCAAGGCAGCGCTGCTCCCCGCTAATCCATCGCCTCTACTTAACACCCCATCCCTGGATAGCCTGCAGAACACACTCCATGGCTTTTTGTTATCTCTTTATACACATGACGACACAGTCAGCAAGACATATTCATAATGATGCGTTGTGCTTTTAAGTTTTCACTCATTTAAATAAGATTTACACAGGAGTTAACTGTGCAATACGGTGTTTTAGAAGTAATCTGTGTAACAAGATCATAAAATTACCACTTTGAATTTAGGTAAACAGGACTTACCTCTTTGCTAATTATGTTTTAATTACAGTAGACATCTTTTATTTAAGTAAAATGTAAAAATACTCTACTAAAGTAAAAGCCTTTTCATCAAAGTAGAAGTACAAATGTATTGTCAACAAAATGCAGCAAGTTTCAAATGTTAAAGTACTTATTTTGTAACAGAATGGCTGCTGTCAGTGATGTATTATTAAATATTAGAGTATTATTACTGGTGCATAAAACTGTAAGCAGCATTTTATGTGTTGCATTTCATCTAGATGGTGTTCATTTTCACTACTTTATTCTGTTGGGTATTTTAATAGAGTTAAAATCTATATATTCTTTTTTTTTAAATTACATATTTAGTGTATATAAAATATTAATATGCAAAGCAATTTGTATCTAAAGTTGTCAAATAAATATAGTAAAGTAAACAGTACAATATTACCCTCTAAAATATAGTTGAGTAGAGGTATAAAGTAGCAGAAGATGGAAACACTCAAATAAAATGCCCTTATAATTGCGCTTAATGTGCAGACATTGATTAAATGCACTTGTTTATACACTTTCTACAGCATGTCATGCAGTCTCAAAATAAATGGCTTGATTGCTGTTGAATTTTTTCACAACAATAATTAGGATAAGATGAGATAAGATAACTTAAACTTTATTGATACCACACTGAGGAGAGTCACGTGTATGTTACAGCAGCTCGGGAATCAAAAGAAGAGGTTAAAAAAAAAACAAGAGAGGAAAAATAAAAATACAAGTAAACTTAAAAAAAATAAATAAAAGTATAAACCTGTATATCACTTATATTTATAATCCTGCGGGATACTTGCACACACGGTGTGTAGCATTATACTAAGAGAAAAATATAAATAATATAAAAAGTAATATTGCAGGAGGATGCAGTCACCAATACAGATAAGTCAAAATAAAGGTTCTATGTATTCAGCAAATGCTGGAAATTGTCAAAATGATATATTTTTTAATGAAACAGCGCTTTTATTTATTTATTACTCCTAAAATGTTCTGTTGCATCACTGTATTTAATTATTCTAAACATTTATTGCATTAAAAGGGACTAATGCTTGATGTATTTGTATTTGACACTCTACTCACTCTTATGATCACTAAAGTCAGCAACATTCAGTATTAACTCTAATTCTTTTGGACGTCGATTTGCAGTTGTCAGGTTCATCAGTGTCAGTCCACCACAGTGTTAAAGCTGTAGACCGGAGTCAGGCCTGGCTGGAGCTGCGAGCAGTACAGTGCTCTTTTAATGCCACAAGCTGATTATTTCTCCACTGTAATTACATTATCCTCCCCTTTATGCAGGAGTGGTCTCTGGGGACTAATGGATACAGCCATGTATAATTCATTAATCATTAGCATCCAATTTGACAATTAGACGTGATTGTTGAATTTTAAATATCAATCGAAGTTGCCTCATAGTTATCTAACAGTTTTTTTTTTGTGCTCTTTTTTTAAGGCGTCAAAGAGTCAAACTTTGGAAATAAAGAAATGTCGATATTTATGGTAGAAAATAAAGAATTACCTCAAAAGACTGAGGTCATTAAACATTTTATCTGAGTGACACGGTGCCTTTGAAGATGCTGCTGTTGTGTTTCTTTAAAAACCCATAAGTATATTTATTCCTTTTCCCCCTGTTTTTTAGGATAAAAGCCAACAAAACCCTGTTTTATAAAAGTCGTGAGCTTATTTTACGAATCATTCATCTGCCACTTTTTAAAAAACAAAGTTTCATATTTTCTTTCCAGTTCCCCTACTCCTCCTCAGCTCTGTCTCCCCTCCTCCTCCTCCTCCTCCTCCTCCTCTGCTCTGATTTCAGCATGCTAATTTAGTCTGCGCTCCTCAGCATGATTCCCTCGCTCTCTCTCCCATTCTTGCTGCGATTCTGCTCCCTCCCCTCTGGGACCTGAAGATTAATATTCCTGGGCCCAACAAGATAATTACTGATACTAATTAGACATGATTATGTGAATTTGATACACTTATTACTCTAGATAATGAGTAGGACATATTATCCTAACAAGCACCCGTGCCGCTTAGTTTACTTTACACACGACCCACACTCTATATTTTCTGTTATTGTCACCTCAATCAGAAACTGATATTCTCTTGTAATTATTGAATAAAAGGCCTTGATGTGTGATACCTGTAAGATGAGAAAGCATTGTTGGGAAAATCAGACATATGTGGCTTGTTTTCCAAATCAAAACCTCTGAAAATTTAACCTTTCAGTGTCAAAGCAATGTCATTTTTTCTCATTAAATTGTATTGTTTTAGAATTAAGTTGAAAAAGCTATTGTAGCGTTGAAAATACAGTAAAAAGTAACTTTTATCGTGGCCAATTTTACTTACCAATGACCCATCTTTTCTTTTAATGCATGAAATGTTGCATTTAATTCAGTTAAATTATTTTTCAGAATAATTTCGGTTCAAATTCTTTCAGTTTGATGCATTTTAAAGCTCAAGCAGGTAATCCGACTCCCCTCGTGTGTCTGGAAGTGAATCGATGAGTTTTCCAGAGTAGTTAGGAGGACGTGTCGTAGCGACTGCTCGCGAACAGGAGGGAAGGACCCCACATGGTGCAGCCTAACCCATGAATTAGTAAAGAGAGCCAGGCGTCCGCGGCTCGCCTGATTGGAAGTTAGGGAGAGAACGCCTGCTGACGCCAGTGGAGATCGATGTGGCAGTCAGAGGGATGAGGCGAGATAATTAGCGTTCAGAGTGTATCTTGTTAATTAAGGGCTAATTAGAGGCAGAGGCGGAGGGAGAGGGGGTTTCGTGTGTGTGTGTGTGTGTGTGTGTGTGTGTGTGTGTGTGTCTGTAGTGAGGGGGGTTGTTTGACAGAGGGATGTGCACAAATAAGGTGGCAGGCAGCAGCATTGCAGTGCTGTAGAAACTACCAAAAACTGTTAACTCAATTACACCATTATCACTTCTTTTTTTTTTTGGTTTTAAAGACGACAGTCCTACCAGACGAAGTGTAGGATTCAAACAAGTGTAGAGAACATACACATAAAGAATTAATTTTGTTGTCTGTGTCACTTATTTTACAGGCGCTCCTCACTCCAACAGCAGCTCATCCCTGCAGGCAGGTGGATCGGTGTTTGGCGGCAGTAAAGATGGCATGCACCAACGCTCCTTCTCCGTGTCCAGCGCCGACCAGTGGAATGAAGCCATCAACACCAGTACAAGCAGCGGAGCCCGTAAGACCTCTAGCCCCAGCTTTTACATCCCCTTAAACACACAACAAGGAGTTCTGAGCTGGTTTTGAAACAGTCGCAGTTTAATACTGATGTCTCTATATGACCTACATAAGCGATGATGGTGCCTTTCAGAGCCAAAGTTAGAATGAGTAGTTTGTTAGCCAATTAAAGGGAAGAAGAGGGAGATTTTTCTTTGGAAAACTGAATTTTTGGTGTTATGTTTTGTGGTTATAGGGGTGGAATCTGCCACTTTTGTCCACAGGGGGCTCCAAAATCAACAATATCTTAACGTTCCTTGTAGTAACTTTAATTAAATCTCCTCCAAAGTCCTCTCTGTGTGAAGTCTAGTCAAGAAATCCCAAAATTACCAGGGTGTGTAGTAATGGATTGCATGTAATGGGGATTCCTTAATTAGATTACAAAATATTAGTCTCTGTAACCAGCCCAGATTGCATTTGAGGAAAAGTTTAATCAGATTATAGTTACATTGTCAAGAATAAGCTGATTACAGGTCAGTTTGAGTGCTGTTGGGAGCTGGTAAGCATAAAAAAAGAGAGGCTGCTCTGTATTCCTTAACAACAAGTTAGAAAAAGATTATTGTTTGCTAGCAAGTAAAAAATACAAGACAGTTGTGTTGATTTCCTGGTTAAAAAATGTTATATTGCTTTTTAGCTCGCTAAAAAGTTAAAATGTTACATTGTTTACTAGCTAGCATTAGCTAAATAGTTGGTTAGCATAGTTAGCCTACTCGTGATAGCTTATCTGAGGATTATTTTCTCAATCCATCTCAAAAAGGCAACAGTTTTACAAGATAAACCTCCTCAAGTGTAAGTTTGAAGTTAATAGTAGATCATAGTTATAAGATCTGGTGCAGCAGAATTAAATTTAATATAGGTATAGAGTAAAAACTGAACTGACATTTAAAGAGAGTTTTAAATAGAATCTTTCTTCATTTGTAGCTAGTTTTAAAGTTTGGTGCAACATAAATTAAAGATAAAGCATAATTTAATGTGAATTAAAAATGAATCATTGTTGATGCGACCCAGCCTTAGACAAGTGCTCCACTTTATGGTGGAGCTGGAGGGAGAAAAAAGAACCCTATGCAAAAATGCATTTTATTTGCATTGAAAATGTTTTGAGATCTTTAAAGAGAAAAAAAATAATATCTGTGGAACTCAAGTTTTTGTGGCTGTGTCCATTTTTTAGTGTAAGGTGGGACATTGTCAATGTTGGATTTTGAAGTAATCCAAAAGTAGATTAAATCATTCTTACTATTTTAATAATCAAATGGATGGTGTCACTAATTTAAAAATCAGTACTCTGTAATCTGACCCAACCCTGCATATTACCACCACAGACAGAAGTGAATTGAAACAAAAATGAAGAGGTCTGATCGAGACGTTTGGTGCGATGGAGATGCCATTTCCAGAGTTTCTCACACAGGTGGAACAAGCCTCATTTTCATAATTAGGTGATCAGGGCTGTGATCGCTGTGACCTTTTTGGCTGCTGCTCTTTGATAGAGGCGGCGTGCTCAGAGGAGAGGAACAGTGAAGGTTAACTTTCTGCCACCGATGCATCTCCACTCGCTGCCTCTGTGGTGTCACATTGCACCTTGTCACTGTACTTGAGTGAAGTAAGATAATATATTCACCATGCATGTCTACACACACCCCATCACCACCACCACCCATCCTGTCTTTACCTTCCATCTTACTCTTATCCCCCCCTTCCTCCTCCTCCTCCTCCTCCTTCGTCTGTTTTCCTCTCTTTTCTTCCGAAGAGGAAAATGAATGCTTTTTGGGGGTACCATTCATCACCAGTTATTTCCCTCTCTTTGTGGTTGGCAGTAAAAAAGCACTTAAATGCACATCAACAGAATAACAGTCATTTCCATGCATGTTTGCACTCTGGTAGTTCTCATTAGCACGGCGGCGGCTCCCCCCCTCCCCATGGGCTCCCAGGGGCCCCGGCAGTTTAAAGAGCGCACTTTACGAGCGCTGCTGGAGTCCAACTGCACGGCCCTCGTGGTTCCGCAGACAAGCCTGTCTCTCATTTGGAGCTGCCAAACGATCAATTCTGCCTGGACGCAGGCACTTCCATCACCCCCTACCCCTGTCTCCCATCAGCAGCATGCCCAAAGCAGAATTACTTAGATTCGTGGGGTCCTCAAATAAATGAGTGCAAGTGTGTGTAGTGTGTGTGTGTGTGTGTTCTTGCTGATTTTTTTGTGTGTGGCTGTTTGTATGTGAGTTTTTTCCACAGAGCGTGTTTGCGTCTGCAGAAAAAAAAAAGGCTTCATACTGGATGTTTGTGATTGTGCGTTGTCGGGCGTTGTCGGCGGCCGGTCTGCAGAGGACAAATTTCCTAAACGTTGTGTTTGAGAAAATAAGGAGGCCGAGAATTTCCCATTTTCATGTTTGGTAAACTGAAAAGCCCTCAATATTAACATAGCTCATTAAGCAGCATCCAGTCTTCAAGTAAATCAGATCCACAATTTGCTCCATTATTCTATTTTCTTCAATTATTTTCATGCTACTCTTAAGGTAACCACAAATGAGCTCGAATGAGGCAAATGAGCTGAAAATAATAGTAGAAACGTGGCGTCAAATGATAGATATGCTGCTCGTCCTTGGGAAGGAGTGTCTCTGTAATCAGTGCATAGTCAAGGCTCAAAAACTTTCTCTGAAACATCTTGTTTTTACATCTTTTCACAATTTAAGAATCTGAATTAAAGCAGCAGAGTACGTCTGTAGTGTAAAGTGTGACTGGACTATCAGAAAGCATCAACTTGATTGAAACACGAGCCTCTTATCTTTCATCCTAATGCGCCTTCAATAATCAATAGAGGGTGTTCCACGGTGACGGGTGCTCATGTTTTGCCATTTGAATTGACTTGAACCAAGCCCAATCACTCCATTATCCTTGGTGAAGGTTGCAGGTTAACATAAAATGTGATTCTGAGATGCAAAAACAGCAGATTGATGATTCACTGGAGAATGAATGCATCTTAGCCAGGTAACCATTTCCATATTATTTAAAGAATGTCCTCATTTGTAAACCTATTGAGCCCAAAGGCAGAAGGCAGAGGTAGTAACGTCTCTTGAATATTGAGCGCAGATTTTTGATTAAATCCCGGCCCAATTTTTCTATTGCTTGCATTCATAAAGACACCCATTCTTAATGCACCCGGATGCTTGTTTAGATCCCGCTCTCCTTCGTACACCTCAATCTTTGAACCTGAATTAAAAGCAAGAGGCTCAAACAGACGTCTGAGCGACGTGATGGGCTCACTGATGACAGTGACTTAAGTCGTGGTCAAAGTGTGAGTAATGTCACGTTTCCTAAGGCAAAAGATTACTGCAGATCAGTGCTGTTCATGTGTAATGATTAAATAATAATTATTAGAGATATCCTCACAGTTCTCATGGCCCAAATTTCTCCCAACTGAAGAATGTACTTTACCTGAAACAGCTGGATTATTAGTTAGAAAATTAATATGAAACAATTATGATAATGTATTAATTAGGGCTGCCCCAGCTAAAGATTTTTCCTTGCCAACTAGTAGTTGTTAGTTTGGGCCATTAGATAACTAGTCATTGCACATTTATGACACTGATTTAATTATTTAAATATATATTTTCTGGGGAAAGCATCAGAAAACGGTTTGAGTTTCAGAGAAATGTTGCAAATGGTATAATGCATTACAGAGGAATACAAAGTTATAATAAGGAGCTTTTAAAATAGAAATCTGACAGTGAGCATGAGTCCTTGAAGTGCTGTTCAAAACAGCAGAATCAATAACTTCCCACTTCACAAAAACAAATAGTTGTGGTCTTATCAACACAATGGATGATGTCTCTCGCTCCTCTCCTACTTCTTGCCTGTCTCTGAATCAACCCCTCTTCTCACCGACTAAGGGTTTGATCGACTACTCGGGGGCAGCTCTGCTATTTGAGTCATTTTTGTAAGAAACATCCATTGATTTCAAAGTTCACTTTGTCGTATATGATAATAAATTGAATATCTTGTGGGTTTTAAAGTGTTTGCTTGACAAAACAAGCAATTAGAAAATGTCATTTTAGGCTCTGGGGGAAATATAATGAGCTTTTTTTCTTACATTTTAATGCAGCCCCCCCCTTTAAATTAAGATAATAATCAGGGGACTGATCCATAATGAAAATAATGTTAGTTGCAGCTTTAATGGGAAGAGCAATATTTTAACTTTTTACCGTCTGAGTTGTAACACAAAAATATCGTTACATATTTGAAATTCTGCACCAGTCATCACAGTATTATTTAACTCCTCTCTGTCCGCTGTAGTGCTGGGATACTATGGATAAAATAAAAAATCGCAGTATATTTGAGCAAATAACAAACGCAAGTAACTAATTAAAACAAGTCAAATTACTGTAATTATGTTATTATACTTAGTTGTTTTTTTTTAATACAGTATTTTTACTTGCAGTTGAGTGGTAACGGTGCTTGTAGTTACTTTTTCCCACCATTGATATTAAAACAATGAGATTTTTGATAAATAATCATCAGTAATATGAATATAATGAATAAGTGGGTACAAGACAAAGGATAAAACAGCTAAAACAGTCTGGTAAGTTAGAAAATTACATAATTTTAATGTAATGCAGCCTTAAAAACCAGGAAAGGACAACACTTATGCCATATCAAGATATAACCATATTCAAAATCTAACGATATCTAGTCTCATATCATGATGTTGATATGATTTTGATATATTGCCCAAACCCACTGACTTCCCTTACCCCTCCATGAAAAGTTTGCATCCCTCTTTTCTTTTCTTTTCTTTTATTCTGCAGCTCTGTTCTGCTATGCATTAATTTAAATCTAAGTGTTTTTTTCTGTTCTGAGTTTGCATATGAGGACACAGGTAGTTAATGCACAGATAGCCTTTTCCTGTGGCACTGTGTTTTATACCTTGGCCTCCCGATGCGAGGGTGATAGCATGTGGGGCGTTTGATTTCTACGCCAGGCCGTAATGAAGTTTGACATTTAGTTTGGAGAGAGCAGCAGAGCGCGATCAGGCCTTGATTAGTACGCTCTAATTGAGGATAATAAGGGGGAGGCGGTGATTGTTTCTAATTTTTGCCATTAATTGCAGCCGTTGGCTTTGATTGAGGACAGGCAGGGCTGCCATGTCAAGGGGCCTGGCGGAATCATAGTGCTCCTCACCCGGAGCCTCTTGAATAACAATGAAATGACTCCCCTCCTCCTCCTCCTCCTCCTCCTCCTCTTCATCCCCCCTTCTCTGCCTCTCTCTCCCTCTCTCACCCTTTTTTCATTCTCATTCACTCTCAGTGTGCCGTTGGTAAAGGCAGGAAGCTGTTAGCAGCCCCCTCTTTGTCTCACCCAGAGTCTTCATCCTGAAGCATGTTTAAACTGTCATCTCTGTGGTGCGAGTGTAATACGCTGTAATCACAGGTTAGGCTGATACCTATTCTGCTGCCCAGGTGATCGTGGCTGAGTGGGAAAGAGAGTCCTGATCCCCTCAGTGTGCTTCATTACCCAGCTTGGTCCTGATGGCCCTCGTACACACTAACAGCTAGCTAATAATGCCAGAGTGAAGGCAGAATCAGTCCAATTCTACTTCTTAAGAAATATAATCTACCAGTCATTCACAGCTAACCACTTAAAGGCAGGACACTTTATATAAAACCATTAGGTTTCATGTGCTTCAGTGATGTGTAGACTATTTTATCCATTTCCTTCCTCTATACCTTCATGTATAGACTTCTTAGTTTATCAAAACTAGGTTTACATCGAGTTTAAATAAAGGAAATAAAAAATGAAATTGAGATTTAAAATTAAGTTGAGCTCTGTTGCACAATTCAAAACTAATCTTGGTTTAGTAAATCCAAGTTTAATAGTTTAAACCAAACTTAAATAGTTATAAATATCAATATAGCCAAAATGAAGAAGCTTGTTTGCCCGAATTAAAATAAAGAAAAAATAAATGTGAATGCTATTGGGACCTAATAATTATAAAAGAGGGAGGAGAACTGCTGCATTCCTTCACAAAACCAACAGAAAAAAGGTGTCCTGTTTGCTAACTAGCTCACGTTAGTTTGATTGTGAGCTAAAAAGTATAAACATTGTATTGTTTGCTTGCTAGCTAAAAAGTAAAATCAAAAACATGATATTGTTTGCTAACAAGCTAAAAAGTACAAGACAACAAACAGCAACAAAATCAGTAGTTTGCTTGCTAGCTAAAAAGTTGATTAGCCTGGTTAGCCTGCTCATAATGGGTCAGCGAAGTATCATCTTGTATAGGTTTAGAGTAAAAACTAAACTGGGATTTAAAGAGAGATTTATATTAAACTAGTTTTAACGTGTGGTGCAACATAAATTAAAGTTATACCATGATTTAATCTGGGTTAAAATTAATCCTTGTTGGTGAAACCCAGGTTTGATTGGTGCAGACAAAGGGAGGTGTATCACCCCTTGTATGTTTCAGGTGCAGGATGAGCAGGGCCAGGGTCATTTTCCACAACATTAGGGGCAGAAATTGATAATTAGAGGTGTTTATGACACGGTTGGGGCCCCTGAGGGGCAGCCCTCCCCTTTAACCTCAAGCGACATTAAACAAATGCTGGCTGTCACGTCGGAGGCAGGTTGGAGCTCAAGTCTTCCACCCGCCATACGGAGCTGTGCTGGCGGGACAGACGCTGGGATGGAGAGGGAGGAGGAAGCAGAGGGTGTGGGGTGGGTGGTGTAGAGGGAAGGGGGGGGGGGGGGGGGGGGGGGCACATGGAGGACCCCTGTGCCCCCAGCTGTCTGAGCCAGCTAATGACTCGTCTCAGGGGGGCTGTTGTAAGAGAGCAGGGAAATTGAAACAGACGCCTCGACTAGGAGCTGCTACATGTGTGGCTGCGTGCTGCCATTCAAAACACCAGAGAGCTTAATGTATGTAGTCCGGCACAAGCACCAATGTTATGTTTATTAATGTGATGGCATATAATCACTATTATTATTTTCCAAGTAGCACTTCACTATTTATGCTGAAATATTAATACTACCTCTAAGGATGGTCACTTATCTTCTAACGAATTAAAGATACAGGTAGTTAGAACTTATTTATTTATTGCTCATGTTTGTATACATCAAGATTAATCTGTTAAGATGAGTACAGATGTAACAATGTGTGTCTCAGGTGTTGTCTCCTATATTTTGCCCACGCTCAAACAATGCATCCGCGGGCCCTCAGAGCTCCACTCTCCCCCCACGTTAGCATCTTCAATCCCCTGCTGAGCCCATCTTACTCCTCCAAGACAGCCCCATCTCCCTAAAGGTAATGACCGAATTAGGCCTAATGTTGTACACTGGCTAATGGCACAGTGCCGCACATTATAGCATGTGCAACTGGCAACGACAACAGCAATAATCCCTGAGCCCCTTGTCCTCCTGCACTCCACCCCTGGGGCTGGGACGGTGCACAGGGAAATGAATGGAGTTTGCCACACTACAATGAGCTTTTGATGGGAGACAATGGAGGAGGCTGCCAGCACCACACAGGGTGGTAAGAGGAGAGCAATATGGGGCCCATCTACCGGCCCTCCCTCCCTGCTTCCCCCAGGCCCCTGGCCCCCGCTCCCAGATTCATAATGGCATCCGGAGGGGGAAAGAAGGGAAAGTGATGTCAAATGTCAGGAAATCAGAAGGATGGCAAGCTGACAACCCCCTCCTATCGTCCCATCCCTCCTGTCCCTTTGCCCAACGGTAGCACAGGTTAATATCACATTTATAAAATCACTTACAAGAAACAAAGCCGGCTCTTAGCCCCCTGTCACTCTCAGACAGTCATATAGAGAGCTTTGCCGCCGGCTAACTTAGGTAACCATTTGTTCACTGATAGCCCCATACCTGTCCTTCACTCTGTCTAAAGCCGAAACCACACACTCACTTTAGCAGCACTCAGAGGCACTTCCAGCTCAACAACTCTTACTGCTGTACACTCATTTTTGGGTTGTGACAAGTCTGCCTCTGCTCTGCATGAGGCTTTCAATACAGCTGATAATGTCATTCATTATTCATTGCCATTTCCCAGTGATTCATGCATTCATACATTTGATACAAACATACCTTTTGTGAGTTGAATTGAAGATGTCAGCTTAGTTTATTTTTAAAGAAATAGATTTCTTATGTCTTGTGGATGCACTAAATAAATTAGATTGAAGGGAGCCACAGTGCAGACCTTTTTCTATCTTCATTGCCACTTTTTGTCGGTCCAGCACCTGCCTCAAATGGTTTTTGGATGTGCGCGACTAGTATACATTGTTTTAAAGGAATAGTTTCGTATTTTTCGAATCAGTCTCCATTTCATAGTCTGCCGACATAATAGAGTTGTCATGATACCAGAATTTTAAACTTGAGTCCTGTTTTGACACCACAGCAAAAAACAAGTCCTAAGTACATAAAATAGGATAACCTTTTTCTTTTTTTATTAAACAACCTGCACACAGTGCTGGTACAAAGTAACTAAACACTGCCTGGTTTTGCTGAACGCCAAATTTTAGGCAGGATAATAAAGACTCAACTGAAATGAGGTCTTGAATGAGCACTTAGATATTTCTTTCACATTCATACTGGAATTGTAGTTTCAGATGAGAGCAATTAATAGCAGACAAATCAACATCTTCATTAAGGCCAAAAAAATATTCTTTCAGAGCCAACATGATGCTACAACATTCTGCCAGAGCAATTTATAGCTGATATTTTATCAAGTTAACTTCTATTTTTAGACTGAACACTTGTTCTTCATCCATCTTCTGCAGATCTTAATATATTATGATTTCACCACAGCAGTGACCAGTTAACTTAAAGTTAGACATAACATTTTTCCACGCTTAGTTGTAAATAGTGTAAGTTTTGTGGCTTCATGTCCGTTTTGAAATATGTTTTTGACAATTATTTTCTAGATGCTTCCCTGGTAAAACAGCTTAAACATTTGTTTGAAAACTGTAAAAATTATCTTGACTAGGATTTGATGGGTCTAACCAAAGCTTAGTACCCTTATCATGATGACCCGTCAGTGGGACAGGTGCATTTAAAGAGGTTTATATAACTGCTAGAGTTCATGAGAGACTCCTGTAGCATCATAATTGCTTCAGTGTGTTTTTATGTCAAGATTGTAGAGATAGTTTGGGATTGTAGACACCAAGCTGAAGCTGTGACAGTGAAACCTAAATCTTCACCAACATGAGCAGTGAGATAAACTACCAGGTTGATTGAACATAAATAATAATAATTGTTTTCCCTGTCTGTGTTTTTTTTCAGCCAATGGGATGAGTGATCCTGCGAGTTCCAGTGTGGGCAGCGCCACGAGTCCTAAACTCGAGCCCCCTCCTTCGCCACACGCCAACCGCAAGAAACACAGACGGAAAAAGAGCACGGGCATCACCAAGCCAGACGGCTTATCTGCAGGCAACGAAGGTACGACGCAGTCATATCGCCACAGTTCTGACATGATCAAAAAAAAAGAAATCATCCAGGTAGATACACAGGTGTCAAAACATTTACCTATCAATAGGTTTGTTTCCATCCACTGGTTTTAATGTTCGTTTTCAATGTCCTCTGAAGACACTACAAACAGAGGCATCTGATCTGTGTGGAGCAATTAGGCAGCTATAACAGTTCTCATATCAATATATGAAACAAACAGAAATGTCATATTGAATATCACATTTTCTACATTGTTTTTTACCACTTGAGGTTTTACCAGTGCTTTTCTTAATTCCGTCAGCTTGTTTTCTTCTTCTGCAATGTTTTAATAGCAACTGACTGCTGAATGATGTTTTCTAACTCAAGCAACCAACTCCAATATTTGCTTTATATTAGTGGTTGGAAATGTGCATGAATTTGCACTTTTGTTTACAGATTTCCTGGATATTTGAGTAACTAAATTGTAGTGGAAAGCTGTGGTAAGCACAACCTGTGCAAAACATCCTGCCTTTCTCTCTGCTGCCTCATATCACTCAACTCCCATCCCAACAAATCCACAAGTTCAAACAGCAACAGAAGGAGTGGGTTGCTCTGCAAAAACAGCCATTAGGAACGCCCTTT
The DNA here is from genome assembly GCF_056507025.1 of Lutjanus erythropterus. Lineage (NCBI taxonomy): Eukaryota > Metazoa > Chordata > Actinopteri > Lutjaniformes > Lutjanidae > Lutjanus > Lutjanus erythropterus. The sequence goes on from NC_139328.1 coordinate 14,980,430, forward strand.
CTCTGAAATGCCCTCTGATCGGCCAGAGTCTCCCGTCATGGTTAGATTTTCAAAAACCTGACAAACCTTACAATATGCTGACAAGTTGTTATGTAATTTTGCCCAATAAACTGGCCACCCCAGGATTAATTAAGTTTCTGTTTTCATCACACAGGACAGATCTGTCAGCTACGTCTTCAGCCTGCAAACTTTCTGTTTGTGTTTGCCAACCAATACAATTAGCAGTTTTTGCTGTTGGGAAGCCTGTGTGGGATCACGCCCTTACACAAGAGACTCCTGTTGGTTGAATGATATGAAATATCCATAAAATATGTCACTTAGTCGGGACACATCCGTTTACTCAATGATAAAATAAAGGCGTCCATTAAGGAAAAAGGTTGTAAACCACTGGCACTTTGTATATCAGAGGAATCGTCTTAAACACAGGCTGCAATACAAGAGAACTGCCAATATTAAAGTTGGGCAGAAACATCAAAATGTTTACGTGGAATTTAACAGAAACTTGTCTTATTTTCTATGCATTTACTCATTTGTAAGATTTCTCCAGTCAGTATAGAAAAACAGAGCAGGTAACCTTCTATATAGTGATTGAGTAAGCCTATGAAGTACATATAGGTGTGTAGTTTTGTGTCTGTATGTGGCCCCCTGCACAGTGCACCCTCACAGCCCCCCCGTCTCTTTTACCGTATAGTCTGAATGGCCTGATCTCCAGAAGCCGTGGCCCTCCTCAGCAGGGGAGTGGCAGTCGGCTCTCCACCCAATTAATAATGATTCTCCAGCCCAATGATGAATGGAGTACCCTAATTGGATGGCATTGTGAAAACACTGGGACGCATTTCAGAGGCCATAAAACTGATGTCACCAGAGCGGGATGATCAATCAACAAGATTGATACGCTGGATAACAACAACAATGGCATTGACGCCTCCTAAATGGGGCTAAGCATTTATAATCATTATACTTTTTTATCATGGTCTCTGACAGCTCCTCTTTAAAGTCTGAATGGGTCTGTTGACCACATTGTTGTTTGTAGTGAACATCATCAGCACCACGGAGATAAGTGGTGTGAGATAAGTGCCGCTGTTTTTGTTACCGGAGTAGTATCTAATGAAATTTAATCGCAGGTTTGATCATTTTACAGATTTGGCACGGTCACTTACAGTTGCTATACGTGTGCAGACACAGTTAGCCGCATAGTTTTGAAGTGTAGCGTCCATTACTTGTGTTTTATTTGACATTATTTAGCTCGTAATGGGACTGTCAGCATCACTCAATCCTTGAAGGACTGATGGTTGGCGTTTGGCGTTTGTCATCTACAGTTGCTATACATGTGTAGATGCAGTTATCAGCTCCTAGCATAGTTTTTAAGTGTAGTGTCCATTACTTCTGTGTTATTTGACATCATTTAACTCTCATTGGGACTCTCCTGTCAGCATTACACAAGCCTTGAATGAATGATAGATGGTATTTGGAGCTTAGTTGCTTGCAGTTGCTATGCACTTGCAGACACAGTTATCAGCTCCCAGCATAGTTTTTTAAGTGTATTGTGCATTACTCCTGTTTTATTTGACATTATTTTGGTCTTAAAAGGACTCTACTGGTAACGTTTCACAAGCCTTGAATGAATAATAATTAGTATTTGACACTTGATCGCTTACAGTTGCCATGCATGTGCAGACAGTTATCAGCTCCTAGTATAGTTAGTATAGTTTTGAAGTGTAGTGTCCATTACTTATGTTTTATTTGACGTTAATTAGCTTTTAATGTGACTCTACAGGCAGCGTTACACAAGCCTTGGCATATGGCACTCGGTCACTTACAGTTGCTATGCACATGCAGACAGAGTTATTCACTCCCAGCATAGTTTTTAAGTGTAGTGTCCATTACTTCTGGTTTATTACATGTTACTTAGTTCTTAATGGGTGACTCACATTAAAGTCTCGAATTACTGATGGTCTTAAGTCAGATTCCTCCTGAGTAATCAGACTGTAGGAGGCATATTCTGAATGTTTCTCACGTCATCAAACATGCACATTGTTTTCTATCTCTCTCATGGTCCTCTGCAAGCTTTTCTATTAGCATCACCTTGTCTGTTCTGCTGAATGCTCTGGAATACAGACGTATCGCTTAAATATTGGATTCACCCAAGTCTGTGATGATGTGAGTTGATGTGAGTCTCCTGTTGAAAGAAGAGAAGAGAGAGAAAGAGGAGAAGAAAGGAAAGGAGAGGAGAGGTGGGATCCTTGAATAAATTGCCATCAGTTTATCTCATTTACGGGGCAATCAGAAGCATGCGATGCAGGCTGAAATTGAATTTTAGTAGTTGTGAAGCATCATAAATCAAAACAGCGTCGCGCGTCTTAAGGTGAGAAATCATTTTGGTCAACATGGGACGTGTAGGATGTAGGAGGGAGCCTGGAGAAACTGTTGCTGCAGCATCATTTCCAAATATGGTGTTACAGTACTTAGCGAGACTCTTCGACAAGGCTGCTGAAGAAGGAGAAAATTTTACACAGTTTATAACCTCAAGTTCATTACTTTTATTATGAAAGGTTAAATGACAGTAATTGCACAGACATATTATCTTTTCAGCAAACTTTCAAATAATGCTTTTGAAGTCTTATATTGGCTTTGAAATAAAGACAAAAACATATTTATATGCAAACAGTTTAAAGGAGAAATATATAAGCATTCAAATGTGTATTGCAGTCCAAATAGTGTATTGGAGCCATAGATGGTTTATTAAATAGGTCAAATCCCTATTCATTGTACAATCTATGGTTTGAGCGAGTTGCTTCCTTCTGCCCCCTCCTCCCTTGAAGCTGAGGCAAAGACACTGAACAGAACCAAGATGAACACAACTTAATATTTTGACAATGACACGCATCAACAAGTCCTACACTGTGAGTCGATCAGCTGTTTATAACTGTCACTTGTCTGTCGTTGTAAAGTTAAGCTCCTTATCCTAAAAACAAAATCCAACACCTCTGAAAATGCACACTTTAGAGCTAGAGCTCAGTGACTGTCTGCCTTACTGCCTGCCAGACTCTATTAACATATTGCTCAATTTAAATGTCATAATCATCTACTCTCTCTAAATGATTACAACCAAGAACAGGCACTTTGTCATCTGACAAACATTCTGCAGTCATTTTAATTCTGATAAACGTGAAAAGGGCAGTCAAAAATATAATTATTCCTGAACTTTGAAAGGAGAACATGCTGGCTGTAGCGTTGTTGTCAGAGGAGCCGGTGTATCAACTTAACTTTATTCCTTAATCTCCGATGTATCATGGTCATTTTATGATTTAGTACAGTGAATATATTACATATTTCTCCTTTAAAGCCGTGTTTGGATAGCGTATGTATTCTCTGTTATATCTATGGTGCTGCACTTCCACCAAGGGTATGCACAATGGACACAGTCCCTAATATCGTATGCACTGTCAGAGCTGTGTGGTGTAATGAACTTCTCATGTGCTTAAAGAATGATGCAGGATGCATGGCGAGACAACTGACAGCCCCGTAATGTGTTTCCCAGCAGCCGCCTGGCGACGAGCTTTCTCGGTGTGTCGCTCGCCATAAACCCACTGGAAAATCGATGGCCGATAAAGAGTTGTGTTCAGGGGGAGCCCCCTCTGATTAATGCAGACTGTCAGGGAGCATCATTAATGTATTTCTCTTTTAAAGAAAGTGTATCAAATGCTCATTGTTTTGGGGGGTTTTAGCTTGTCCAACGTGAGCAGAAAGGGAGGTGCAGGAATGGAGGGGAGATTGTGACGATGAGAGGCTCCTGCCTGATTCTTCCAGTTTTATGGGTGGAGATAAAGATTGTGTTCTTGAGTGTTTCATTATGTCTCCATCACAAGATTTGATTTAAATCAGACAGACAAAATTACATTAAACTTTACTTGCAGTTTTGTACATTTTGAGCATGATTGCTACATGAGTTATAAAAGAATATAACAGTATATATATAACAGTTGGATAGGTTGTTTCCTTCATTTTATACCTGATTGTACATATTATATGACCACAAAATTTAATTGATGTAAACCTTTTTAGAATTATAACTGGGGGAAACGCAGTATCAGCAAACAGAATTGGATCGTTCAGTTTTTCATCTACTGTTTCTTTCAATAATAATTATTATCCTATTATCAATACCTAATGTGATCAATTTACACCTTAATACATTTAAATAAGTGATTTAAAGGTAGCTTGTTCACACAAAATTGTTAATTCCAAAACTGGCCTGAGAGTTACTGCCACTCGGCTAAGCTAACGTTTGACAAGGTACCTTTTTAGCAGGACTACTTTATCTGTTTTTACTCCCCATGACTTGATTCAACTTTTACTTTACTTATGCAGGAAAACAAACTAAATAACTAAGATTATTAGTTCCCTGAAATTGATATGTTTAGCAGTTAGAGGGCTTTAGTGAAGGCTAGCTGTGGCTGTTGGCTATTTCTAGCTACATATAACAGGATTTGTCTCTTTTGTTAGCTGTGAGCTTTGTGTTCTTTTTAAAATGTTATATGGCAAAATGTATTGGGCTTAATATGCAGTTGGTGCATTTTGGCTTTGTAGGGCGGTATAAGATGTAACGAACTCTAATGTGCTGCAGAGCATTGTGTTTGGAACAGAACCACTTGGGTCGATTTCCTTCTTTGGATGAATTACAGTTTTAATCAAATCTATTTTAAATTCATATTTAATAACAGACCCAATAATTGATTTTAATAAATAGTTTTATTTTGCAGTTTTAAATTGATTGAATTTAAAGTGGTTGAAAGGACTCCTCTACTGGATTCTATCAGCAATTAGAGGAGGATAGGGTAATTATTTTTATGTGTGGAGAAAGTGTGCTTCCAAATTTAAAACATAATCCAAAAGGAGGGTACTAATGTTAGTGTTTTGTTTCATAGTAGCTGAGGAGAGTGCAGTCTGTCCTCAGTGGAAAAAAAAAGGTCAGTAGCAACAAAATATTGACATTAATGTATACATGTAGCCGGAGGAACACTGTGACCATAAAATGTCAATACTAGATATTTGAAACTACATATATTACATTGAAGGCTGTACAATTAATCAGAATATTATCGAAATAACAATATGGGCAAGTGCAATAGCGAAATCGTAGAGCTGCACATTTTTGATAAAGGAAAAAACAGCAACCTATAGATCAGAATCTGTTCTCGACTCATCTATAGATTGTGCTGATTTCATCTTGTGAAAGGTTCATTGTCTGGGTGAAATATCACAGTAAAAAAAATAAAGAAATAAATGCAAGTCTGCTTCAAAAACGATCCAATTTACACTGCAGGGTTTGTGCAATCTCATTCATTTGCAGTCATCTACAGATTGACTGGAACTAGGAATCAAGGTCCTTCTGTGCGCACACTGTAAGTTAACCTGCATTGACTGTGGATCAAAAACAGTGTTAAGGTATATATTGTCTTGTCCAACTTAATCCAGTCTCCTTTTGTCCTGCACCTTAGTAAACTAAGGGTTAATATCCTCTGGAGTCCAGCTGAGGATTAGGAAATGGAGGTTTAACTGCCTGTGCTAATGGTGGGTGTTTATCTCAATACTTTGTTTTGTCACTCCCCGACTCGCTCTCATTTCCGAAAGCTGTCCCTGGAGCCTCCACTCTTGTAATGGCTTAGCTTTCTGAGCGCCACAGTATGGAGGGAAAGGAATAACAAGATTCTCATTTGGGCTCCATACACACTGCCCACAGATACATGTATAATTGGCCCTGTTCTCATTCTGCTCTGTTGTTAAATGCACTAGCTATTAGGGTAGTGGTGGTATTGGTGCTGATTTCATGTGTTTGTTTATTGTTGGAAGGTGTGTTGAGCTCCGTGTTTGTTTGAGCATGTGCGTGTGCATGTAGAAGTGTGCAGAAGTGTGTGTGTGTGTGTGTGTGTGTGTGTGTGTCAGATAGATAAAGAGTGTGCTCTATCTCTCTCCCTCCCTGCTCTCTTCTTTCTGAGTTTGGTCGTGGTTCCCCTGGGGCCCCTGTCGCAGTAATGGCCTGCTCCTGATTGCTCTGATACAGGTTAGGAATATTGGCTTTAATGATGTGTAAAATGAGCAAGCAGTGCCTGTGACATTTACAGATGGCACCGCCTTGGCCTGTTCTTCCCAACTGCTCGTTAATTCACAGGAACGGCAAGCACTTCTTTAAGTGACTGCCTGATGCATGCATACGACACAACACAACACGTCCTGCACACCAAAACAATAGCTCACCTTGTGTACCTCTGCACCCTGTCATCGTTTCAGCCAAGTGTTCACACAAATGGATAAAAAAAAAAAAGAAAAGGGAGTCCTCAAGGCTAAGAAGTGTTTGCTAAGTCCTTTCTGAGGGTTTGTCACACTGGTCTCCAGAGGTCTTTGAGAGGCTTAGACAGAATAGATGCTGCCTGCCCGTGTAGAGACCACAGCTGGGCTCAGCAGAAGACCCCCGAGGTGCTAATCTGGTCCACAGGTCCTCGGCGGTGCGTCTGCTACACATACACAGCAATAGAGGAATCACCGTCCTCGGGTCACCTGCTTTTCTGTCTTTGATTTTCAGGTCAAACAAACACCCTTTAGAGGTGTTGAAATGGGACGTAAGCAAGTTTCAAAAGGGGATGACTTTATAAGTACACAGATCCTTTCATGATAGTTAAGGGAAGGTACAAATGTTATCAGCCAAATGTTCTCAAAGGTCCGGTGTTTGTGGGGATCTATTGGCAGAACGTGGCAGAAATGTAGTATAATGTAGTATAACATTCAGTTTGTTTTCATCACTGTATTTTCACCTGAAATTAAGAATCATTGTGTTTTCGTTACCTTAAAATTAGCCATTTATATCTGCAGAGGGAGCAGGTCCTCTTCCATGGAGGCTGCCATATTGCATTGCCATGTTTCTACAGCAGCCCAGAACAGACAAACTAAACACTAGCTCTAGAGTGTTTTTCACAAGTTCACAGCCCCCGTTGGTTTGTCTACATGTTTGGAAAGGGGAGGTGAGGGGAAGTGTTTGCAATTTGCAAGCTTACTGCTAGTGTGTGCGCTACAGTATTGTTGTATATCTGAATATATCAATTGCTGATGCATAAAGTTGCGTATTATTTTTGTTGCTGGTTGAGGTGGAGCTGGTATTTTATATACATTTCAGTATTTTATTCCAGTGGTTTTGCCAACCACTGGAATAAAATACTGAAATGTTGGGGTCAGGTTCCCTTCAAAGGGTCACAAGATAAACTTGAGGGGTTGTGAAATGATTAAAGAAGAAAAAAAGAAAATCTTCGCTGCACAAATTAGTTTTTATTTTTGCTAACTTTCCTTTTTGTGAGGTATTTGATAGATTGATGTCTTTGGAGTCCAAACACTGTATTTTATTTAACAGTTTACATTTACATTAAACCATTTGAGAAGTCTGCAGATTAAGTCACTCTTTGGTACAACTGTGAATAACTCACAGGCCTCTCTGTTGTGGCTTTTACACTGGACAAAAACCCACTAACACCCACAAACCATCTGGCTTTTGTCTTCAGTGGCAAAAGATACAATCAGCATTCATTCCTGGGTCAAATGACTCTGCAGTAATGGAAACATGACACTCAGGTGGACACACTAATTTTCACCCCTTTTTGGGCGTGATGCTTGAATGCTTGGTGCCTCTGATGGCAGCTTCTGCGACTCTTCATCTCAGCCACAACTTTCATCCATCTCCATTCACACACATTGTCCAAAATTAGCCTGCACTGAGTCTGAAAGACGGACTGAAGTAAAAGAATTTAAAAAGTAACGATCATCACATTCTCACTGGCCTCTGCCCTGTTTTGCTGGCATGTTTGTGACATCAAACATAACACATAAGAAAAAAAAACACAGAAAATACATACAATGTTTTGAGAATCAATACAGTATCACAGATAAAATATGGTGATACTTAGCTAAGTCTATCAATATTTTCTTACACCCCTACTAGTAACTATAGAGTGAAAAGTACAATATTTTCCTCTGCAGTGTAATGGAGTAGATGTATCAGAGAAATACATTCACCACCTAGTTTTGAAGCAGTCATTTATTACTGGCCAAACATTCTGTTTATTAAAGTGTTCCTGCTAGAAAACATCAAGTATGTGATGAATAACATCTGTAACTGAGAGGTTCCTGAACAGTTTTATGATCCATGTAAATGGTGGACAAAGATGTGTATCTTCATTTGTTCCTTCCTCTCGTTGTAGCTCTGTGGCCATTACGCTCTAATTTCCTTTTTATTATGCCATGTTAATTAAGGAAAATCATATTTCGCTCATTCTTCACAGTTGGCTCCTCCGTTGGCTTTAAATTGTGTTCTTCCTTGTCCGCCCACTGGCAGAGCTGTGTTAATTTATTTCTAATTGGCAAGAACTTGTTGATTGTAGGCTCGCAGATAGATCTGGTCAGGAGGTTAATGCTCATGTTAATGTGACAAGGTGATAGTTCCTCTGCTAGCCACGTGCTAACTGCAACCATCCAGCAATAATAGAGGCACTAATGACCCTTTTACAAGCTCATCATGGCAGGTGCCTGTGATACCTGTGACACATTGTTCATGCTCAGATTTACTGTCTCTGAGAAGACCACTTTGACCTCAGCATCATGCTTACATGGAGCAGAATTACTTCAGCTTATGGGGCTGAATTGCCGCACTGTGGACGGCATTAAAAAGTAATATGAGTGTGCTGGAGCTGGATGGAACGACGATACCTGTGTCACACATAAAGATTCACATGCTCCTCTGTCTCTTTAGTGGCTACAGTGCTGTATGTCTCACGTGTGCATTATTATGCATGGAGAATTAGATTTGTTTTCCCTTGTATACTCATCAGTTTAAGAAACCAGCCATCCGTTGCTTTTTTAATCTCCATAATGAAAGTGTTTTAATGCCTCCAATTTATTGCCTGGGCAGCCAACAGAATAATTAGCTTTGTTCAGGTTTTTAAAAAAAAAAAAAAAAAAAGATGAAAACACAAGTACAACAACGTTCGAGTCTGGGAACCGCAAATTATAATCAGATGCATTAGTTATTGTACCTGAAGTTATATTGGACAAGGAAAAATTGATTTCTACTGAATGTACTCCAATTAATCTAGCTTTTTTTTGTACAGAATTTTTGCTTTTCTTTTTAAAGATTCATTTAATTTGACCATTTTCGTCACATCAAATAAAGATTTTTGTATTTTAATCCCTACCAGTGCTTTAAAATGTCACACACACATAAAGACTTTTTCTCTGTAAGTCTAAATAAAGAGGCTTCCCAGCCTTTATTGATTCTCTGTGACCTGTAGTCGATTCCACAAACTAAATCAGATAATTGAAGTCGGTGTCGAGCTAATTGGATTATTGCTTTCGCCCTGAAGAGATGGCCCACCAATGCAGCGCAGGGTTTGCTACATTAGTGGCGTCCATCAGACAACTGTCATTTAATAGCACACGGCTGCGTCCCTTTACCAAGGAGGGTGAATTGATTAGAAATGTAGTAACAGTGTAGTAATTTCTTTGAGTAGATGATTTGTTTGATAATCTTATCATCATCAGATTACCAACATTTTATAACACATAAAGAGTTAAGTTGATATTAAACATCTCCTCATTAATCAAATGTCAGAAAGGATTACATTAAAACTATACATTTATTTTTCTTTTTTGGTGTAAACTCTATTAGAAATTAATGATAAAAGCTACACAAGAAAAACATTCCCCTTGTGTCTGCTTGCCTGCAGTCCTCCAAACATGGTTTATGCAAATGAGATGACTATTTGCATAGACATAATTAGGTAATTACAAATCATTTGGCTATGAGCATGTGCACAGACCAGAGATGTTACACAAGTCACAGTGTACAGTACGGAGTTAATGAATTGCTTCTGAACAGCAGAGGCATTATAGCATGTGTTGGAACATATGTTGTGTCAGACCTCTTGTTTGAGGACGACAGGTGACATTTTCATAAATCTTAGTTAAACACAAAGAGACAGAAGAAAACACTACATACACTGCAAAAACACTATAGATTCACAGCTGTCAATGCCAGTTTGATGCATTTTTTTAGTTACTATAAGAAAAAAATGCATTTAAGAAAAAAAAACATACTTACAAGACTGGTTGTTTTGGGGATGTTGGTGAAGAACACAGACCTAGTAGCTGAGCTGCACACCAGTATTATTACAAAACATTATTAGACTCATTGTTGTCTTTTTTTTCCAGACACTAATATTCTGTCGAGTGTTGGAAAGCAAGGTTGTCTTTACGCAATACATCATGCACTGGCAAAACTGGCATCAAGGCATTTGAGAGACTTAAAGGGGAAGACATTTAAGAAAACATAAGAGCAGTGAACAAGAAAAACAATATTGAATGGATATACCCGGAACTGATGATTATGTAAAGTATATGTGCATGTTAGTAAAGCATTTGCTAAAAACTTCAAAGGGGTTCCTGTCAATATTCTAATTTACTCAAAATGTCAGTAAATTCTGATATAATTATGTTTTTAAAAAAGTATAACCAGTGGTTAAAAACTGTATTTTTGTGTCCAGAGATTTGGCTCTGGATGTGGTTTATAATCTGTGGGTTGTCATCATAAGTCTTTCAGATAAATGGTGGGAATCACCAAACCAAGTGACAACCTGCTGCCAAAAGTTTTTATTTGTTTTTACGATCACGCTGGCTAATGTCAGCGCAGAAATTATGGTCGGGTAATACGAAAATGAAACTGTAATGTTAGATGATCTACTGTGCATCAGCGTAACTGAGAGAGATTATGTAACTAATGATGAGAATGGAGTTTTTACATGACTCAACAGTTTTTCAAACCTTTTATGGTTTGGATCACCATGAAACTAATTAAGTCATCAGTACAAAATATTAATAACTGCATTCTTTGGTAACATTCTTCATTCAGATCCACATTAGCTGCCACTGAGGGAGCAGCTAGTCTTCCTGGAGTCCACACAAAACAGAACATAACACATAAAACCAAGCATATAACGTGTGAAAAAAGTTTTATACACAAAAACGTTAACAGAACTGGAGAATCTAACTATGACTTCAAAGGTGCATTTCAAAAAACGTCCAGTGCACACATGCATATATGTCTGTACAGAGATAAGAGATGATACAGTCTGCATCTTCAGTGCATTTACTTTCAGACTCTGGGTAAATGCAGGATTTAGTTAGCGACTGTGGCGCCTTTTGTTCAGAAATTTAACAACGAAGCATTTTGAGTTTGCCACCACTCTTCACGTTTGCCTTCTTCTCCATGGCAACGGCAGCCTAGACTCTTTGGCACTGTAGTATTCAGACCCATCTGCCATGCCAAAATGGTGGACAAAACTGGTGAAATGATCAAAACTAAACTTCATTTTTCTCCACTTTGCTCTTTTGAGTATGGACATTTGTGAAGTCTGTAGAGTTTTGCAACTTAATACATGATTGGTGCAAATTTAATGCTTGAGACATAAAAATAAGATGTTAACTCAGAAAAATCTGATGTTAAAAAGGCCATACTGTTTCTGCTGTTTGTTTCTATTGGTAATAGCAGTGGTTTTTAAAGCCATTTGACTCCATCCAGCCGAAAGAATTGAAATGTGTCCTGGCATTTATGAGCTGGACATTTGAGGCATCGTGGAACAAAACAGCAGCAGGAGGAATCACTGGACGTGCCAAGATATCGCTTGAGTGTTACTGAGTTCAACAGAAGCCCGTTCCATCGTACATTCATGCATGGACGGACCTCAATCGCTGAGCTGTGCGGCTGACTTGCAGAGTCAGATTTCATGACATGCGTGTTGCTGAAGTGCTAATTTATTGTTTATTTGTGTTTTCCAGAGCAAGAGGATTCCTTCGAGTTCATCATTGTGTCGCTGACCGGACAGACGTGGAACTTTGAAGCATCTACGTACGAGGAGAGGGAACTGTGGGTCCAAGCGATTGAGAGCCAGATCTTTGCCAGCCTGCAGTCCTGTGAGAGCATAAAGAACAAGGTACAGTAGGTCAGGAAAGATAAGAAGGACTGATGATTATCATCTAATCACAGCATTGTCACCATCCTACAGTTCTGCTGCTTCATTTACATTCCTCTTTTTCCCTTCTTTCCAAACCGTATTGCGGCCTCCCCCCCTCCCCCGCCCCTCCTCACCCACTTCAAGCTGTCACATGTGGGAGGTTGTCAGACAGGTGCACCGCAGTGTGGGGGATCTCTTATTAGAACTGACAGACATCAGAGATAGAACACGGCTTGTGTCAGCATACTGGGGAGACACGGCCTCATTTTCATATTCATATTTTCTCTGCCTCAGTCTTTTCCAAAGACTTTGAAAAACCCGTTCCCTCCCTCCACTCGCTCCTTGTCCATGATTTGAGTCCAGCTGTAATTGTTTGCCTTCCTTTTTACTCCTGCAGTAATTAGTACCTCCTGGCTTCTTCTCTCCCCTCGTTTCTTACAGTCTCGGTTAGGCAGCCAAAGTGATGCAATGGCCATTCAGTCCATACGAAATGTGAGGGGGAACAGCTTCTGTGTGGACTGTGATGCACCCAGTGAGTATAATTCTTCACCACATAGTCTGATTTCTCATTGATTAAGGCCCTGTATAGTATGAAATAAAGAGCTTCACATGAAAACATTTGATTTTGAGTGATTTTATAAAGTTAATCCATTACAAAATTACAGTTATAGACGTTTGTATCTCCAGCCAACTCAGCTGAACATTTGTTTGTTAGCTTTCACGATGAAAATGCTGAAATCCCTCCAGTCAGGCTGTTTTTGCCTTTCAGCATTTCAACAGCAGAAACTCAGGTTTGGCATCAGTTAGAGGAGCTGGTTATGATTAAGACATTGTCAGTTGTTCAATTCAGCTCATTCTCTGACCTAAAAACCACAAAAAAAAATCCAAGGCGCTATCTTTTAAAACAATTAAAATACCTTTATTGCCACAGAATCGTCACGTTAAACCTTAAAGGAAAAGCTGACACTGACCTAGCCAACCGTTACAGAGATACATTTATTTGCAAAGTGTTATGAAAATAAGTGTTATGAGTTTGGATTTGGGTTTTTCACTTTCACTTTCTTTGATCCCAGTTCTTAGAGACAGTACAGGTTCCAATACTTATACTACCATACTATTTGGTATGTCAGCAGAAGATATAGTATGTCCCAATACATAGTATGACATATACAGTATGCCAGGGAAACATGTCCATTTTCTCATGAGAAGAAAAAAAACACCAACCTATCATTTAACGCATAAATGTAATTTAACTTCTAAACATTTACAAAAGCATGCACATCCAAACATGATAAATATTAGGTGATGGATAGCAGTACCTGTCAAAAACAGAAAAATAGAACCTGCACACTAGGTAATGTCCCCCATAAATATTTATTAGTATAGCAACATATTTATTAATTGTGTCAGAGGAAAATATGTGCTGAGATGTTATCGGCCATCAAGCGTTTAGCATCTACCTGCGTCTTGCTTCAAGAAGCAGAAGAACCAGCAATTATTCAAGTTTAAAGCTAAAATCACTTGAATAAGATTAGTATTAAGTTAAGATTCCTTGACTAGAAGTTCTTTTCAAAGGTTAAACTGTAGTGTAATTCTTATAAAAACCTTTTCTCCAAGAGAGGTTACTAAGACAAAAAAAAGCTCAAAAAGGCTCTCATCATAAATCTCCTGTTCAGTCTAATTTGTAGAGCATCTCTTGTTTCTTTTATTACTCAGTTGTTTTAAACATTTGTTAACCTCTATCACACAGACCCAGACTGGGCCAGTCTGAACCTGGGCGCCTTGATGTGCATCGAGTGCTCAGGCATCCACAGAAACCTGGGCACCCACCTGTCCCGTGTTCGCTCCCTGGACCTGGACGACTGGCCGGTGGAGCTCAGCATGGTCATGACAGCCATCGGTAACTCGATGGCCAACAGCGTGTGGGAGGGCGCGTTGGAGGGCTACACCAAGCCGGGGAGCGACAGCACCAGGTTAGCATCCCTCTACAAATAAAGGTGCTGCTTAATGAAGCGTGCAGAGATTATAGAATGAGGAGGCAGCGCCGTCTTCTCTCCATTAGCTGCCGTTTATTAGCCATCCACATCTCAGCACAGGCAGTTCACACCACAAAACGCTCCATAAGAAGCACCGGGGGTCCATAAATGTCAGTCTGCTGAGCCAAGAACGCAGTATTTTATGTTTGAGCATCGGTCCATCCTGTACACATTGATCACAAAGCCTCTGTTTTATTTGAGTCAGTTCTTTGTCGGAGTCTATATGCCTCCGTCTCTTCATTTTAGGATATAATATCTGAGTAACTGTTCCCTCTACTTGACTCGAAAGCCATAATTCATGAAAGGAGTGTGTGTGTGTGTGTGTGTGACATAATTTTGCACGTACCTGATAAATCCCCTGACGAGCTCCAGATCCATCATGTTTGTCACGTGACATGTAGGTGCTAATCAAGAAGCTCTTTTAATCTAAACCACATCTAAAGCCAACTCAGGCCCTTTGTTCCTGCCCAGTATCAGCTTACACAGATTAGTTTTAAAGGATAGTTTGGATTATTTCAAGTGCAGCTGTATTATTGTTTTCGGTAGACAGTGTTTTAGCCACAGTAGATGCCAGTCAACACACCTTCAGTATGGAGAAGCAGAGAGCAGCACCAGTACAAAAGCTAAGCAATGTACTGCTGTAAACAAGGTTAGCAATAAAAGGTATTTTCGCCACTTAAAAATGAGAAACAAACAATTGTATTTAGAATGTTTTCACCACTTTGCCATCTGACAGCCTTTTCTGACAGGAACTCACTGTTATATGAGTAAAATATCATTCCATCCAAACCAACCAAACTCCATGGTTGAAATCTGTGATTTTACTGCACAGAACCAAGGAGTTGCTGGTCTCCCACTGCCTCGATCTGTTAGCTTGTTTGTGTCATTTGTGACTTCGATGTTTTAAAAGGGTCGTTCAGATTCAGTGAAGTCGCATAATAACACAAACAAACTAATACACTGAGGCAGCAGTATATCAGGAACTCTTGTGTTCTGCGAGGTAAAATTACTCATTTCACCTATGGAGTTTGGTTGTTGTGGAGAAAGCAATATTTGGCTTCTATTACAGCAGTTTGTCATCAGGATGGACTGTCTGATGGCAAAGTAAAGCAGTGAAAATCTATCCATTGGCTCTACCAGCTCGATGAACACAGGAGTTGCTGTCTACTGCTGCCAAAGTTACACTATAACTCGCTCAGCAGTAGACCAGCAAGTCCTGTGGTCTGAGAGGTAAAATTACTGATTTTGCCGATGGAGTCTGGTTGAGCACGAGAGCAATTGGATTATATAACAGTGGTTTCCTATATAGCTTTTTTGAAGCGGCTAAAATATGTTTTGATCCTGACCTTGTCCACAGCAGATCTCTGTTTAGCTTCCATGTTGGTGCCCCTCTCTGCTTCTCCAAACTGTGGGTGTGTAAACCGCCATCTACTGTAGCTAATACACTGACTATCAATAAGTACCTCATACAATCCCACTTCAAATAATCTAAACTATATCTAAGTAGGAAAGTGGAATTTTTCAGAACTTATACAACTTACTCACCCAGAGTTTTACTTTTGGAACCTAACAAGTAGCTTTCCATCTTTTTAACATGTATCTCTTAAATTATATTTTGCCACTTACCCCACACTGCCCTGCCCAAACTTACCCCAATGACAGTATCTGTTCCCTTTCCTCTGAGGTACCAGATCTGGTAGGAGGATTGTTTATCTCTTGGTGACAGGTGAGACGTAGCGTCCCAGTCTGACTAATGACCTGCTGTGTGGCTGTGCAGGTAATTAAGCACACCATTATGGCTAACCCCACCCCAAGAGCCAGGCCCTCGGGCCCCAAGCTGCCGTGTCACATATCCATCACACGAGGCCGGGTCATCACTCTGTCTGTCACAGCAAAGGCTGTCTGTAGGCTCTCCCTGGTGGCATTAGACTGTTTTAACATCACAGCTTTGTAACTTTGTTACCAAAAGTGACAAACCAACAGAGAAACCGAGTTGGTTTGTTTTTTTTACTACTACAGCTACTCTTACTGTTACTCTGCTGTTTCTGCTGCAGCTGTTACAGCTAAAAAAAATAATGCACATATAATAAAAATACAATCTTAAAGCCTTGCCAAGGACCATGTTGTGTTGACGGCTTACATTGATGTATTTTGATGATTGATCTACTAAATATATTAGCAGACAAGGTCACAGAAAATCACATATCAGGGTAATCAGTAGGTTTGTTTGCATCCTGTCATTTATTTGTTTTCTATTTCCTTGAAAACATTTACGACAAATTTCAGTGAAATACGTCAAAAGTTTAGTGGATGTATGTGTTCTCTAAGTGCTTTAATGTTGTTACATTGTAAATTTAAATTAGTGCTGAAACATTTAGAGGATCAATGCAATCTAGCGCAACTTTATTGTCCACCATAGTGGGAATATTTAAACTGTACAATATGTACAGTAACATACATGTGTGTACAGGGTGCTCGCAACCAGCAGTAAGTTCAACAACAGTTTTGATAATTGATCATTCAAGTTATTTATCAAAAAAGTTGCAAAATAATGTAAGGTTTTATAGGCTGTTTATATAATGTATATGTTAAAGGAAGGAAAGCCGTCATATCAGCAGTAAAGAAACTGACTGAGGGTTAATACTGGACAAATCTGACTTTAATAATGACATGAATTCATATTCCATCGCTTTGCTTTTATGGACTTTTACTCCATCATCCATAACAGAAACACAAAGGGAGAGTTTATCCCAAATCTGAGATGTCACAGTCACACTAAAGCATAGATTTTCAGAGGAAGCGAGTATATTTTATATATAAGCCTTTTTTGTCAATGGAGCAGTTCCAGCATGCACTAGCATACACAGTACACTGTGAGAGACCTTTCACATGTCCATACTAGGATGGAAATTGAAATTGTCCACTTAAAATGCTGTTTCAGGTCGCTTTTCTTTTCTTGTTTTTCATTCCGCTGGTCGTCTCAGTCCTCGTCCTCTTGAATCCATCCTGCGCTCTCCGGCCAGTTCAGAACTGAATGATGGCCTACAGTTATTTATTGAATGGTATCTGTGCTAAAGTGCTCCACTGTGGACTTGATGAAAGATTATTGATGTTGATTCCTCTCCCTACCACTGTCAGTCCTACGTCGCCTGGAGCGGGAAGGTTCTTCATTGTCTAAAAAATCCGATCTTATCCCGCAGCAGCGTCTCCATTAGTTTTCACTGTCAAACAATAAATCTCATTTGCGGCATAACTAATCTTCAGACAGAAAACAGCAGTTGTAAATATCATATATGGCCACTGGTTATTGAGGTGCTGCTGATGATTTTGCTGCTGATAGAACAATGTACCCTTGTGGGGTAAACGCTGCTATCAAATTATTTTTGCTTTATCATGAATGATGAATTATAACCAACTTAATGGGATGTCGTTTTTTTCTTCCTTTCTTTTTACGCCATAAATCCTGACGTGACTCTCTGTCTGCGTATGCTCCTCTTAACTTGAGCACATATGAGAGGATTTTAATTGTGTCACATCAGTGACATGTAGCAGCTTTGTGATGGCACCCAGGCAGGCAGTGTATGGCTCCCGAGTCCCACTAAACATTAGTGACACCTAATCTAAACGATTCAGTAACTACCTGAATATCAACTCAGTGTCTGATTGAATGTCTCCTGCAAGACTAGTTTTACCCCTCGCATTTTTGAGATTTAACTTAAAGGCATTCATCCACAAGATTGGTTTAGCTTATGATATTCTGGATCCAAAGAACACAATATATAGATTTGTCGTTCGCATTCAAAAATTACTGGTGTACATCAGACTGATTACAGGCTTCATAAT
Source organism: Lutjanus erythropterus (assembly GCF_056507025.1). Taxonomy (NCBI): domain Eukaryota; kingdom Metazoa; phylum Chordata; class Actinopteri; order Lutjaniformes; family Lutjanidae; genus Lutjanus; species Lutjanus erythropterus. The sequence goes on from NC_139328.1 coordinate 14,998,359, forward strand.
GGGAAGCATGTTTGTGTCTATTCATATGTGCTTATATGTTTTAGACCTTGTAAGAAAATGCATTTTTTAATAAGGCACCCTTTATAAAGTTAAGTTATAACTAATGGCCTTATGAACTAATAATAAATCATTTACTAATGTTTTTATATCAGTTATAAGAAAGGTTAGGTGAAGTTTAGAAACTTAAGATACCAGTACCAATACTGGTACACTTAAAGTGATACCGACTCCAGTAAAGTACTTCATTTGAGGCCTTTTTTTTCTACTTTATTCAGTACCCATCATATGAATGGAAACAGTCATCGGTACAAAGGAGAAAAGTCTGCACACTGTTAGTCTCCAAATAAATATTTTTAAAAGTAAAATTTAATCTGTGAAATCTTCCTCAAGCCAGGAAGTATTCCTGAAATAGTCCTTCCACATTTTCTGCATTTATTTTTATGAAATGCCACAGACATGTAGTATAGCTATACTTTAATGCTGGTGGCGTCTTCGCACGCTGAGCTGCCAGCTTCATCAAATACACAGTAATCGACTTCACCACACCACAGACTGCATGGGTTTTAGTTGTTGTAGTGGGCCAATCACACATCATATTAAATCGAATGCCTGCAGTGATTGGCTAGTATTACTTGACTGCAGACGTTCAATACCACTTGTTTGAAATCTTAAAGGCATCAAGTACCAATACTCAGCCAATAGCTATCAGCCATTAATAGGAACAAATTTTGGATGGCCAGATGGTTAAAAATCCCTTTGGCTGCTGTCAGTTCTTTCTATTTTGTAATAATACAGTTTTAAATGTTAATTCATCAGTAAATGTAAGTCTGCAGTTATAAAGGTTGATAAGTCATTATTAAAGTCTTTCAAACATAAAGTCTGCAGTTCTAAGTAGCGCAGCAACTAAAGATTATTTTCATTATAGACTAATCTTCCAATTATTTTAAGGTGAATCGATGAATCGTTTAATTTAAAAATGTGGAAAAATTGTGGAAAATGCTCCTCACAATTTCCCAGAGCTAAAAGTGACATCTTCAAATCCTTTCTTTTGTCCAAACAGCCCAAAACCCAACGACTCTTTATTTACTACCATAAATGACAGAGACGAGCAGCTAATCCTCACATTCAAGAGGCTGGAGACAGCAAATACATGAAATTTTTGCTCAAAAAATGACTAATCAGCTAATTGACTAATTGTTGCTGCTGTAGGTGTAAGTGTTAATATTTTGTAAAAAAAATAAATAATTATTATTATTTATTTGGCTCCAGATCGTCTTTCCACAAGGTAAGTTTCAAACAGCCAAAGTGATTATTCACAACCTGGCAAATTGCATTTATTCATGGCTTATGACTGATCTACTAAGAATTTATAACCATTAATAAAGCCATTTGTTACAATTTATAACCCATTCATAAAGGCCTAATTAAAAAGCTGCACAGGATGCATTAAAAGTGCAAGTCAGACCCGTCTAGTCTACAGTTACATCCCTGATCATAAATTTGTGCATCGTGGCTGATCTCTGCAGTCAGCATATTGGAGGGGAGTTGTTCTTTTAATTAGCACCTGGGAGTCGTTGTGTTTTGCACGTCACCTCTAATTGCTTGGCATGTTCATGATAGAAAACACCGCAGACTATTTTGACGGATACTGTCGGGGGAGGTCCAACCAACAGCTAACTTTACCCTCATCTTCTACTGACACACACACTGACAGCGAAACACACACACACACATACACAGACAACCAGTTCTCATTTGGGGGAGATGTCCTGGAGCGTGGACGGATGTGGACGGCTATCCCTCACTGACGCGGGCCTCTCACTGTCACCCTCTGTAGGCTCCGCGCCGCCCTCGGCCACAGGCAGGTAATAGCTCTGATGAGAGCCCTCCACTTTGTTTCAGAAATAATTTGCCACTCCTGCCGCCTGCAGGGGCTGCGTGGTAATAAAAATGAATCACACCGCTAACCTCTCCAAACCTGGCCCCGCTGCCTCTTTGTAACCCTTTCTGCTCCGGCGCTGGCGTCTTGGCTCGCCCGTTTACAACATCGGTCCAGGATCTTGTCCACTGTGGCCTCTGTCCTCCATGTTAGTCCCCCAAAGCTTCCGGGCTACTCACAGGTTAGGAGTGCTGGAACGCCAACTCTCAAAAGAGCTTTTTAGAATAGCTGGCCTTGCCAGGAGCCCTGATGGAGGAAGAGTAATTAATTAAGACAAATGAATGACTGGGTCTTCCCATGTCCTCCCTCTTTCTCTCTGTCTAAATGAAACCCACAGGTCAGTAATTAGCCCTGTGTGGGAGAAGTGGTACCACAGCCACTAATTGCCCACATGCCACCGGGTTTTTGGAGCCAGGTAGACACAGAGGATTATGACAGTCCACTTAACGGTGCAATTTAGTTGTAATATTGTTAGCATTGCAAAATTGTAAGGAAAAAAAGGATCGAAGACCTTTTATGTGACCCAGATTTTTAAATGTCTGCGTATGTGAAGCAGGCTGCATGCATAAGCGGGGCATGTGTTATCGTCCCCTCAGCTTTGTATTCGAGGCGAAGGTTCAGCAGGGGTTAACAGCATGAGCATTTAAGGGTGTTAGTCTTGCTGGCACAAAAACACAGCCACTCCATCACGAGGAGTCTGACAACCTCATTAATGTCACAATATATTCAACTCATCCCTCTGCCTGCCTACGGCACCCAGATGCTCTCCTATTGGCCTCTCTATAGAGCTCCACACAACAACCTTTTGAATTCTGCTCATCTGTTCACACCGCACACTCTCTGGAAAGCAAGAAAAGTGGCATCTCTTCCACTTGTGAAAATATTTGTCTTAATTCTTTTGCAGCTGCGGAGCACACCGTGTCCTACACTGTACCCTGGACCAAAGGGGGGTGGGGTGGGGGTCTTATTTAGCGCTTTTCGCTGCGGCGTTTACTGTGTTGCTCCTTCATTTCTTGCCCTTAGCAACCTTTGATGCTTTGGGGCCCGGCTCCTTTTCCCCCGTTGTGTGCGCTTTTTTTCATCTCTGTCGTTTCCCCTCCGAGCCCCCTCTCTGTCTTTCTGCTGCTGTCCCTCTTCCTCACTCTCTGTCTCTTCCCTCCCCTCGGTTTGTGGAAGTGAAGCTGCTGGCTGCATGGGAATCGGGCCCATACAAGTTGCCCACCCCCACTGTGAGGTCTGTTCAGGCTGGTCAAACCCCAAGATCCCCCCCCTCCAACCCTTCACCATCACCATTTCTCCCCTTCACTGCGTCTATTTGATGTGTCCGCAGTGAATTTGGATCCTCAGGGAAGAGTAGGAGGAGTCCTGGAAGCTTTGATTGTTTAGGAGGACTCGGTATGTGTTTGAAAGATGGCTGAGTGGTGGGACGGACATCCTCCTCTTCCTATGGACCAATGCACCTTTATTGCAGGCAGTCAAGATTGGTCACTCCACCGCTGGCTCCACCCCTGCCGTCTCAGTTTCCCGTCCCTTCTTATAAATTCCCGTTTGCCTTTGTCTTTCAGGCTTGACTAATTATCCTTGTTTGTCCCTCTTTATTTGAATTCAGTCATGTGTTCTTGACTCCGTGGGCCGGGTTTAGGAGAATCATTCCGCCATTTGCCACTTAATTAAGTCAGGGTCAGGATCCATTGCTCAACGGAGAGCTGAAAGGACAGAGCTCTAATAGAATTATAAAAGAGGCCTTTCTCTACTGTTAAGGCTGCCTTTATCTAGGTGGGCTCTAAATGAAAGGGGACACCAGCTCTGGACAGGAGCCCATTACCACTTTAGAGTCAGTAAGCGTTTTGATGTTTGCTCAAGATTTCTCTCAAATAAAATTCAAATGATAAAAAGTTAATGATTAAAGAATATGGGGGATTTGTCAGTCGCTGTTTATAAATGCACCAGAAAGATGGCTAATTGTTGAGTCTCATTCCCAGGTCGTCAAATAACAATATTTTTGGTTGGAAAAGTATCCTGGACACAGCAAAATAATAAGAAAATAAGGAAATACAGGCAGGGTTGTAAGCAGAAGTGGTAGAAGTCCACACATTCTTTACTCAAGTACAAGTACAGATACTTGTATAAAAAAGACTGGTAAAGTAGAAGTACTGATTCAACTTCTTTACTCAAGTAAACGTCTGTTGAGAGTCATATGCACTGTTGGATGGAGTCCATACATTTAGATTGAAATCGGTGTTGATTGCTGGGAAGGTGGCACACAGTGAAGCACAATAAAAATAAGTGATAATTCGCCTCTAATGCATTAAAATTAAAGTAACAAGCATGTTTTGAAAATGTAATCAATAGAAAGTGCAGATATTTGTGTTAAAATGTCAGAAGTAAAAGTAAAAAGTTGTCAGAAATGAATACTCACTAATAAATACTTAAAGAGATAAATTGGATGATTTAGTGTGGTTGTATGAGTGAGGTTGTATGAGGTACTTATGGGTAGCCATGAATAGATGGCAGTCAACATGCCTCCAGTTCGGAGAAGCAGACAGGAGTACCAGCATTGAAGCAATGCTAATGATCTGCTGTGGACAGGGTCAGCAACAAAAAGTATTTTAACTGCTTAAAAAAGGTCCACCTAAAAAATGAATATAAATTTAAGTGTACTCTATATTTAGAATCCAGCTGTTTCTGATGAGTCTTTAGGTGGACCTTTTTTTAAGTGACTAAAATACATTTTGTTGCTGGCCCTGTCCATAGCAGTACATTGCTTCGCTTACATACTGGTGTCCCTCTCTACTTCTCTGAAGTACCTCATACAAACCTACACGAAATAGTCCGAATTATCCCTACAAGAAACAGAGTATCAGTACTTCATTACTTCCACCTCTGGTCATGAGTGGAATTATTTTAATATGGGTCTATGCGTCGTTCTTTAGGAAATCACTGAAACAATGATTATCAGCTATAAAATATCTCTGAATGACAGAGAAAGTTTGTGGCGAAGCAAAACACTGCTTGTTTTTAGTTGAAGGAGACTCAGGCATTTTTATTGGGAACCTTAAGCTCCCCTCTGTCCCCTAAGCAACAGTGAAATTTAGAACAAGTATGTGCTTGAGCAAGGGTGGGGAAATTGGTGCCTGTTGGTGCCCATGCCTGCTTGGATGTGTGTGTGTGTGTGTGTGTGTGTATATAAGGCTAACCATCAGTTCAATTTCCTAAATATCCCCCCATGCTGTGAAAATTCACTCTCCTTCTCCCTCTCCACCTCCCCTCCTTCTCTGTCCTGGCGCTTTGACATGCTAAATCTGCTGATTTTATTTTTCTTCCTCCTGCGGTGAGGAAGTGTCCTTTTCAAGGGTCTCAGTTTTCCCCCTGACTGTCTAAACCCTACCTCTGTTTGGATTGTTTTTCTATTTCAAACAAAAGACAGAGGCGGGATTACCATTTCACTTCCTTTCACACTCCTGTCTTTCAAGTGGCAGCAGCTTAGGAATTTTTAAAGAACCGCTGCCCGGCTGCTTTTTGGCTTTTTAAAGTAAAGAGAACTGTGGTTGAATTTGGAGCCTCAGCATCAGCAGTGTGAGTGAGTGAGGCCTTTTTCCCTGCAGGTCCTCGGGGCTGATTTTGTAGCGGAGGATAACAAAGTGTCCTCAGGGCTCCTTTCTGAGATGTTGACGTCTTCTTAATGGCTCTCCTCAGCCTTTTTGTTTCACATCTTGGTGCTAACTTTCTGCCTCATTTAGCTCATATCAATTCACTGGGCTCCACAGATTCAGCATCTCATTCATGGTCTAGCTTTCTGAAACAAACTTTGGACAACAGCTCTTAACCATGCTCAGATTCTTCTTGCTAAAGGTTGTAGATTTTTTTTTGCCTGGAGGATTACAGTCGCTTACAGAGTTTTCAGACATACTTTATCCTCTTTAGAAGTTAAATAGAGACACTTGTTTTCAAAGAGTCCACCGGAAATAAGAGGGGAGGGCAGGACAGCCCCTTCCTGTTTCTGAGCAGTCCACTGGCTCTCAGGCCAATTGATTTGCTAACAGGCTTGTCCACACATAATGACTGAGTAGGGATTGATGGAGGTCTTACACCATAAAACTCTGAGCCGCTGCAATTGCCTGCCATTAGGGCTGTATTGTTGCTCACATAATGCCCTCATCCTTAAGAAAAGATTTGCTTATGGTTCGGCGGGGTAAAGGACTTTCTCCTCCAGGTTTTCTTTCAGGTCAGAGCAGAAATGCGCCCATATGCTAGTAGTAGTGTTAAGACTATTCGAACATGTGGGTTAAGTTGCTTTATGAGCTTCAGGTGGTGTCTTTCAGCTAATTAATCTGATAAAGACATGTATCTCGTCCATCACATCCTTAACTCCTGTAGTTTGGGTGGGTGCCAGGCTCTTCTGTGTAAGACAGACTGCTCTGTGAAGTGAGCCTGGCAGCTGACATATGAGTCTGAAAATGGTTGCTGTCTGTGGTAAGTTGGCAGCCTTGACACCGAGCCGTGAAGGTCGTAATAAAGGAGAGTGACTAATGTTGAACTGGTTACTATTGTTAAAACTGCTGCGGTCATAGAAAATTGTCTGCTTTGGGATCGACTCTGGGTCAGCTCACGCAAATGACACAAGGACATATTTTATCTTTTATCTACAGTGGTATTTTGGCGTGATTCTGGTTTTACTCAAGCAGGTTTGGAGATGTGTGCAGGTTATCTAGAACAAGAGTTCCCAAACTGTTTCAGGTCAAGGGCCTTCAAAATAGATAAGCACTGGACCACAAACCTCCAAGTTGAGGGGATTTTGTCTCAAAGAACACCCTCTGATTTACATTTACATTTATTCAACACTGCGGTGAATAATGATAAGTAAATCCTTATACCTTTTATCCTCAGTAATAGAAATTTTCTAAATCCATCAGTGATCAAACTAGAATCTCTATTAATTACAATCAGTCTAAACGGTTGACCCTTGTTGTTCTAACCTCCAAAAAAATGTGATAAAAGTTAAAATATTCTCTTCCTCATTTGACTGGGGTGTAGAATATGATTTAGAATAGCCAAGTCATTTTTTCAGGAAAAACATTTGTTTTTTGTAAAAGATAAGAAAAATTTAATGTTTTTCTTACTATCAACGAATCCCATGAAAGACCAAAACCAACAATGAATTGATTATACTAACAATGAGGGTTCAGTACTGTTCACATTTGAACTGATACGTGGAATTCAGTTCCACAACCCAACGGTACCTTTTTTCTATTCTTTAGTCTCTAGGTAATGACAAAAATATAATTTCAGTTATAAAAAATAGTCCAATCCTGTCCAAACATTTCAACTTTTGTATTATTAAAGACGCTAAGCTGACATCAATCAAGACAGTTTAAAGAGCCCAATTATTTCCAACAATCTAGCTAATTAATTACCTGAAGATGTCATTGAAGTTGTTGATGCCTTACTTTATGTTTTGTTGTCCATGGAGGGTTAAACGAGGATTTGGTTCTAGCTGTCGGTGTCCTAATATTAGCTGCAGCGGCTGCCTTTAAGCTATCAAACGCGGTACACGCTTCAGCTTTGAGATATATTTTGTCTCTGGCCAGGTGATTCCTCAGGTTATACATGTGACCTTTCACCAGCTTTGCAAGTTTGTGAGTTTTGATAAGTGTGACCACACTTCCTGTGCTCCTGTCTGAGTAACATTTGGTAAAAAATCACAGTGCCATGATGTTTAAGGAAGTCTTTTTTTGGGCTGTTAAAAAGCCTCTTGTTTTTCTACACTTACTGCATTGAACCTTAAACTTCAAAGTTTCGTAACCCTGAACGATTTTAGAGTTATGGTGAAATCCACTGCGTCCAGCCCGTCTGTGTGCAAACGTTTTATGTGATTGTTGTAATGTCACTCAGTTCTGTCTGACTGTAATTTACTGTTGAAACTTTGTGTTGCTGCTATTCTTTACCAGGTCTCCCTTGTAAAGGAGATCCTTAAAGGCTAAATAAAAGCAAAATCATTTTCAGTTTCTTTTTACAAACCTATGAGCTTGACAAGTGAAATTCCATTCACTGTATTGAGGTGGAAACAGAAATCTCAAGGATGAATAAAATCAAATAAAACCAAATGTGTCTAAATAGTACTTTTGCAGTTTGAGTGAACTAACCCTTTAATATATGATGATAAGTATATAACATAATGTTTAGGTGCAATATTTTTATTGCTCCTCTAAAAGGTTGATTTTGGTAATTAAGCCGTTCTGTTTGAGCTTGTCGTCACTGTGATTATGATGAAGCAGAATTGACGTGAATCAGATTGTCAGTTTCTACCCGCTGTAAAAACTCGGCCTCCGTTGATAGCGAGTCCCACGAGAGCCTTGTCACTCTCGCCGGCGTCGCCGCTTCAACTTATCCGTACGGACCTTCTCCTCACTGTCACTCACCCACCAACCCAAACAACAGCCTCTTTTTGCTCCCCTTATCACGCCGGCTGACAGGGTCACGGGGTTAGTGTCACACTGGGCATGCTCACTCATTCACATATTGATATTGATTTTTTTTTTTCTTTCTTATTTGGACAGTTTGTATGTGGGCAGAGAATGAGACGGGGGGTCAAGATGGAGAGCAATAGATAGAATTCTGCCTCGGCGATAGAGGACGGAGCCTTCCCTCTGTCTCTATTCTCTGCTGCGGGCTGGAGTGACGGAGCCCCCACATCCCACCATCCCTTCTCTGGCTGCCATTCAGCCCCATCGATCTGACTCAAGGCCCAGCCACCCCAAGGGAGGCCGGGGCTCGGAGACACACTGCCGCTTTTGTGGAGGGGATCCACCGGTTCAGACTGACAGCCGACAGCGCTGATAAAAAATACATCCCCCTCCTTTCCTTATTGTCCTCCGCAGACATGCTGTTCAAGATGTGTAACCTTTAGAAAGCTGGCCAGGCTCTAACCGTCTTGCTGTCGACCGTAATCACTAGAAAGTGGAATATTGCCCAGAGCGTTGTACCCTTTGGCATTCTTTCATCTCTGCAGCCAATCTCACTGTATTATTTCCCACTGTGATAGTGGAGGCTAGTGGCTTTCCTGTGCTCTAATAATTCTGAAATGTCACTCTACACCACTGAGTCTCGTAGGCCAATTACTGTAATACTTCCCCTGTGTGTCTACATTCTACCTTAAGCTTTGTCTTCAAATCGCCTCTGAATTATGAGCTATGCATTGAAATGTTCTTTAACGTAGGCGCTAAATTGGTCGTAGCATGTTCACCGTGATTCACCCAGCCTGACCCGGAGCGTCCCTGTCATTGCCTTCCTCTCCAGGGAGGAGAAGGAGCGCTGGATCCGAGCCAAGTACGAGCAGAAGCTGTTCCTGGTGGGGCTGCCCCAGTCGGACGTGCCCCTGGGGCAGCAGCTGCTCCGGGCAGTGGTGGAGGATGACCTGAGGTTGGTGGTGCTCCTGCTGGCCCACGGCACCAAGGAGGAGGTTAACGAGACCTACGGGGATGGAGACGGACGCACCGCTCTGCACCTCTCCTGCGCGATGGCCAACGTGGTCATCACACAGCTGCTGATCTGGGTGAGTGGGGTCAGAGTTGGAAGAAATTGTTATTTTAGGGATTTAGTGTTTGGGCAAGTGAATTAGGGGTTAAGATTTCCAAACAAGCAGTCCTTCAACCTCTTTAACCTCTGGACAGATGTGCCAGTTTCTCATTACAAGTCCCGTCTCAGACACCAACTTTCCAAAAATGTTCATTATTAGGACAAGGTTTTATTTAAAAGGGGCAGAAAAATTATCTGCAGCAATCTCTTGATAATTGATTAAGTAGTTTTAAAGAAAAAGAAAATGCCAAAAAGTCACTGTTCCAGTTCCTCAAACGTGATATATTTTGGGATTCCTTGATAGTACACCTAAATAGTTTTCTCGTTTGCCCATGCCCCATATACAGAGGCTAAAAGTCCTCTGCAGTGGCCATGAGTTCGATTCCAGCCTTTTGTCCTGTGCTGCATCTCTTCTCCCCTCTTTCTACCCCCATTTCCTGTCTATCTAAAGTTGGCCTATCAAATAAAGGCTAATAAGCTCCAAAAAAAATCATCTTAAAAAAAGAAAATTGATAATTGATAATTAAATTTCTTGCAGCCCTAGAATAAACTTCCTATAGATTTTGATATTATTAATCTGCCTTATGCTTTAAGTAATAGTTAAGTAATAACTTCACTTTCATGTTTTGTTTTTTTTTAAAAAAAGGGGCTGTTCCTTCAAAGACTTTCCTCTGAAACTCAGAAACACCCTATAAACTCAGCACAACTAAACTAAACTCTGTCCAAAATCAGTGTCTCAGCTCCAACTAGTATTAGATTTCACACGTCTTTCCAAAGAACACCCTAGGAAAGTACTGACAATTTACAGACCCATAAAATAAAGTGTTACCATTGATTTCCCAACATGACATTTTAAATGCTGCTTTAAAGCCCTCTCAATGCTGTGTGGAGTGGGGAGAGACTGAATCATCTATTTATATATTTTATTGGTCCAGACAGTAGTCCATTTTAAGTGTGAAATGCCCCCCAGGGTTGCTAAAACTAATAAATTCAAATACAGCTACCTCAGTGGTAGCTACAGCTGTGGAAAAAACACGTTGTGTGGTAAGTACTGTTCAACATTGAGAGCAAATGACAAAAAATTAATTCTAGTCGAGATTCAAGAGATTCGAAGTTGTCCAATGTACCAGTATGCACAGTTTGGGTAGATGTGTGTGAAACTGAGAAGACATCTGGAGTATTTCCATAATAATGTAATGTTAATATATAATGTTATATAATAATAATATAATGTTAAGGACCTGCCAAAAACATTGTGCAGCATTGTGGGTTTGAATATTTCACCAGACAGAAGGATTATACGCTGCAGTGTTGGGAGAAAAAGATGTAGAATATATTGTATATGCAGAATTGTCATACAGTGCCAAACAGCTTCAGTGCTTCTTCATGAAAATGTAAAGAGAAAAACCTCAAAGTTCAAGAAGTTAAAGAATACGTAAGACTCATTCAAATCTTCAGACTTTACAGATTTTCAGTGGTTTTTCAAAAGGAAGGTATCAGTTTAAACTGATGTACACAGTCATCCAAATCCAAATCCTTCTTGTTGATGAAAAAATGGAAAAACCTCAAATGAGATGCTGACTATGCTCTGAGTAGAAATAGAAAAGACAGTTCGTATGGTTTTTAAAATCTAATTTTTACTCTGTTGTTTGTATTAGCCATGGTTTAATGTTCATGAAATGAAAAATGCCTTTTTATCCCTTTTAGATCACACCTGTGGTCATATTTTGCACCTGTTCAACAAAATATGCAAAAAAAAAAAAAAACAAAAAAACCCAAAACATTTCTTTGTATTCTTAAACCAAAATCCACTGATGTCCCCTTCCTGGAAAACAAAATATCCCAATCTCAATATTATTTCCCACCTGTTTTACTTTAATTGGCATAATAAAGCTGCTACAAGGAACTTTTATATTTTGTTTATTTTGGATGGTCCTGTGGAAAAAAGCGGTAGTATCTCTATCATCGTAACCACAAAATAAAATGTCAAAAATAAAATTATCTAAATAAAATTATGGTCTTGTTTTCTTATGTAAGGCATGTAGAGTTATGAAATTATCAGTATTGGATTATTGACTGTTTTCATAACTCCTTGTTGTAGCTTTAAATATTAAGTTCCCTAACATTTCTGCAAAATATGTCACATCTTATATCTGATCTTCCTGTCATACCTCTCATGTCCTCCCACAGTACGGTGTGGACGTGAAGAGTCGGGATGCCCGTGGTCAGACCACGCTGTCCTACGCCCGGCGGGCCGGCAGCCAGGAGTGTGCGGACATCTTACTTCAGCACGGTTGCCCCAACGACACGAGCAGCCTGACGTCCGTGCCCACGCCCAACATGAGCCGCCGCAACCCCAACCCCAACCCCAACATCAACAACAACAACGCCCAGTGTGAGCTCAACCGCAGTATCAGCATCATGTAGGGGCCGGAGAAAACCCCTGAACCCACCCACCCGTCTCTGCCCAGTACTTCCTCCTCTGTTTCACACTGTGTAACCCAGAACCAGTACCAACGGAGAGACATCAGGAGGGATGGACTCATTGTTGATATTCCACTACGCCGAAAGAAGTGGGCGTCTGGGGTTCGGACATTGTACATTGTTTTATATTATTATTTTTTATTTGTTTTGTTTGTTAAATTCATCCAATCTTGGTCTGAAATGATCATGATCAGCTTTAAGCTTTTTGTTTTTTAAGCGTCAACCAAACAAATGACTCACTTTGGCATTCATACCTACCCGTACGAGAAGCATTTCCTTAATGCTTGAACATTTCCTTTTATGTCTTCCCCTTCTGCGACGTGAGCTGATTTTATAATGAACGTGAATGAGAAACTTCCCTCAAATTTCCCAAGCCTCGGCATAATAACATAAAAACTGTGAGGAATAGTTTCACACAAGTGACAAAACAACGATGTGGGAAAGAAACTAAATCTTCCATGATATCAGTGGCTGTTACAGCTTTAGTAATGATGCATGTCTTCAACACAGCTATCAAACTCTTGACATATTATTCATATACAAAGGCAAAGCAATTATGGTTGAAGAGTCCAAATGATTTAGATACTTAATTCACAGGAAAATGGGTTCGGATCATCATAAAGGAGTTGATTGCGGAATTCCTTCTCGGGTGAAAGTGAGTCATTTCCTTCGCCACCCTTATCGTGATCCTCCGGTAAAAGTGTCCATGACTATAAAGGAATTAAGGGGCTTAATGTTTTATGACCATTGAGCCACATGGCTTTGTAAGCGTGCCTCTTCAATCAGAATTCATTCAGATTCAAAGGTTTGATTGAAACAGTGAAATCGCACCATTATGATGTCTTTGTTGGAGTAATTTTCCGATTGACCAGATTGTCTTGATAACTGTTTGACACAGATTTCAAACCATAAGCGTACTGGAATATCCCTTCACCTCCTGTCGGCTGCAGGCTGTAAAATTGGTACTCTCGAGAGCGTTTCCTCTTTCGTTGCTGTGAAATACATATATGGTGCTGTGTGTGTGCGTCCATACATAACTGTATGATACGTGTGTGCTTACGTCTTCTTCGTCTGTAACCGTGTGCAGCACAGAGCGACTGGGCATTTCTGTTCATAAGCATTGGCGAAAGGACACTGGAGAGAGGAGACCCACAGTGCAGTGAAGATTTGGGGACATGACTGTGTTTTAATGTACAGACATCTGTAAAAAGAAGTAGTTCTTGTTCTTCACCTTATTCCTTATAAGATCTAACTCTGACTTTTAGAGTAAAAAAAATAACAACCCTTCCTTAAACCCATGTGCCCCCATCCTGAGAACCTGTCAGTCTAAAAGCAGGGAGTTAAAATACATTAAAGTGAGAGTGACATTTAGGGATTAAAGAGGGAAGCATAATTAGTTTGACTCTCTTTGCATTAATACACATGTACAGTATTTCTCAGACATGATAAGCCAATTCATTTATAGTAAATAGGACTTGAGTAAAAAGTGAATTCAGGTGGAGTTGGCACAATGTCTACAGTGTATTATTCCTTTTACTCAACTGCCGTTTTTAAGGTTTTAAACCGTCTTGATTTTTATGGGTTTACAAAGGCAGGATGTATGTTTACAGAGCAAGTTGTTAACTTGGTACCTTATTCTGCTGTTGCTTTACAGTATTTCTGTTGTCAGAGCTCACAATGAATGAATTTGTGGTCAAAAAGAGGATGTTTGGAAATCCAGTTGAAGAGATAGTTTGGCTTTGATTTTTGGAAAGACACTTATTTGCTTTCTTGAAGAAGAAGTTTTATCGGAAGATTGATACCACTCTTGTGTTTGTGCATTAAAGTCGAGATGAACAGAAAAATGCCTTTTTGCCCTTTTAGATAACGTCCTCGGCCATGTTACACCTATCTAACAATATAAAATATGAATTTCTTTTAATTCTTATCAAAATCAAATATGTTTTAGGCCTGTGAAAGAAAATATGATGTCGCTTACAGAGACTTGAGCTAACCAATTTCAACCAATAATATCATGATATCCACCCATCAATCAATTTTTCAATGAATCTTCAGCCTTTAGCGGCACACCCACTTTTCATTAATCTTTTAAAATCAAATTCCTCCCAACTTTATGTCCCACATGTTTCACTCGGAAACATTTCATCTGGACTCTAAGAACGGAGCTGAGGTCATTAGCCTTCCTTAGCAAAACATTACACCACCCAACTCCCTCTAAAAACACAATTATCATCTTTGCATCTTTGTTTTTGTACAAATTAAGCAAACAAGATATAATATGTTCATTTGTAAGGTTAAGATGTGCTGGTAGGAAGAGTTTTAATTAGAGTTTTAGTTAAGCTAAATTAACCACCTTCGGGCTTTAGCTATATACTTGATCTACCTTCAAATGGAAATCATTAGCTTGGAGGAGATCGTCACTTGGTGTCCGAGTGGTTAGGTTGTGAAAACAGCATTGCTAGGCACAGACAACATAGGTGCCAAAACTGTCTAAGGCAAGAAGCCAACAAAGCTAACAATTTAGAAAGCTAATCTAATGCAGGTTTAACAGAATGGTACACCACCTAAATCCCATTAAAAACACTTTTAAACTTTGGAAAGAGCCAGGCTAATTGTGTCCCTGTGCTTCCAGTCTTTATGCTAGCTAAACTAAGCTAACTACAACCTGTGGGCTCATGGTTACAACATGGGGAGTGATATGCATCATATGTTTGGCGTTAAAGTCGACGTTCAAGTTGTTAAGTCATGAGAACTCTGCTGTTAAGCCAAGACTGTTGACTATAAGCCACCAAGGCTAACAATTTAGCGAGCTAGCTAATGAGTAATGTAATGAAGGAAATTTATGCAAAGGCACAATGAAAAGATGAGGCTGTTGGGAATATCAACATTTTCCTCTGACATATCATAAAATTACAAAGAAAAACTCTGTATGTGTACAATATTATAACCAAATATTAACTGTCATGGCCTCTGCCATCTCTGAGAATCATGTCGCGACTTGTGATTTCAGAAAAACTGTTGTGAAAACCAGTAGATTTTGGGCATTCATATGGGCATGGGTGAACATGACATGACTTCAGTTAAAAAGGCAGCATCTGATAAGGCAGAAGAATGGTATTGATCCCCTCATCTAAGTCCCAGAAAGAATGTGAATAAGCATATTTCCCAAATGTCAAACAATTGTTCAAAACATCCGAAACCGGCCACAAATTCAACCAGATACCTTCGAACTTACTTGTACTGTACAGTGGTACTAGCCTTATTTCTGATTTCTACTTGACCAACTTATTTCAATAAGTACATTTCAGTGTCCGAGGGGATTACTGAGAGGAGTTTAATGTGTATAGTGATTACCTGAACCCTTATTTACATACTGTAGATGCTGAAAAAAGAAACACTAGAAACCTGCCTGTTTTTTCTCCCCCGAACACAACATGAAGTGTACATATTAGCTTAAAATGCTTTTATCTGAAGACAAGCTCCTCCTAGAG
The DNA here is from genome assembly GCF_056507025.1 of Lutjanus erythropterus. Lineage (NCBI taxonomy): Eukaryota > Metazoa > Chordata > Actinopteri > Lutjaniformes > Lutjanidae > Lutjanus > Lutjanus erythropterus. The sequence goes on from NC_139328.1 coordinate 15,013,848, forward strand.
AAACAAACTAAACTGGTTTTAGGTCAACAGTCCCCTTGACCCACAAACCATATTTTGATATGTTGTTTTTGTTTCTCTTTAGGCATATTTTTAAGGTACTTCTGTTTGGTCTCGACATTAAATGACCATCTTTGGTACTTGTGTATAATGATGTACATTTGACATATTTATAATGCAGTATGTAAATATCTTTTTTGTTTTGTTTTTGTTCAAGTTAATTTTCCTATTGTAATTCCTTTTACGTTCAGAACGTGAAACAAAGCAAAAGCTAAAGAGTAACATGTTGTATGCTTGGATGCTTGGCTGACTGTTGACCTATTAATAAACACTCAAATAAAACGATGTAGCCTTCCCTGCATTTAGGGAAATCGACACATTTGTCTTGTGTATGTGTTCATTCATCGTCCATCACGCTCCTGTCGCCTCTGCACATGACCTGCTGAACAGGTGAGACTCTCTTTCAAGTTAAAAGTGTCACTATCACATCAACAAGCACCGCCATCTCATGTTTTTTGCCTTTTGCATGTTGTCGTCATCAAACTTCATGGAGAAATTCACTGGAACAGATCTGGTCCTGTAAATGTGTCAGAGACGACTCCGCCAAGCCTGTCTGGAGGTAAGTAATAGCAACCTCTACACTTCCTGCTTGTGGGACCCCCCAACAGTTGCTGAAAGAGGATTAAGATAAAGAGCCGGGCTTAGTGTCAGGCAGCACAACACTGTGGGGAAAAGTGAAAGGTCTCAGTGTTCAGAGGAGTCAGGCCCTCACTAATCCACTTCTTATTTCCTGCTAATCTTGTCTCAGCATATCTTCATCCCCTTCCTCTCCCTGTTGGCCAGCATTGTTTGGGCTTTATCACCTGGTTTCTCTTTAGTGTTTCCTCTTCCTCCCTCTGCGCTGGGTCGACATGGAGCCACAATACACCGAGTCACGCTTAAAGGCACTGAAAACGTATATCATCAATCAGGTTCCTTACTCATAGTAGTGGGGCATGCTGTTTTCCATAGGTGGAAGTAAGTCACGTGTGCACAAGCAAGACTGAAGTTACTGTGGTGAGAATCAAGCAAGACAAGTTTAGTCCCTGCTATAAGTCAGTAGTTTTATTATGCAAGTTTTATTTTCATAGTGGAAAAACAATTGCAGCCTGCTTATAAATGAAGGGTTATGTGGCCCCAAATCAGTCCCCCAGTTGTCTTTTACATTGACGGCATGTCTTCTTAATAAAATGCATAATAAGTTAAAGACCTAATCTGACATAATTTAAACTTTATTAGCTTTCTATCTCATGTTTGACCAGCCAATAAGTTGGCTAAAGAAACACATTCATGTACCTTTATTTGTGGTTTTATAGTGACAAATGAAGTTGGATTATTACGGTCGCCTCACATATTTTTTCCTCCTTTCCTCTTCTTACTACCATCATCAACACCAGTGCTTTTTCTCACTTGTTTGAAGTGGGCAATGCTCATTTTAAAAAAAAATCACAGCACCAATCAAGATTAAGCAACACGTTTGGTGCTTACTGTCAGCTAAATCTTGAACCACAACTAAATACAGACCTATGGAAGCTGATTCGATGAGATTTTTAACTGTTAAACTATTAGTAAAATTGATTGTTGTTTATTTGGTCACAAATCTTAATTATAGGTAAAAACTTAAATCTTCATAAATTTTTCTTTGGGCTGCTTTTGAGCGCTGACATATCATCGCCTTTTGTGTTCATATGGAGATTTTGCCTGCAAACAGTTGGCTGTTTACGCATCCAGCAGATACAGAGCTACATTAATATTCGTTTGTAGTTGTGCTCGTGTCCTCCTGACAAATGTAATGCTGCATTCTTATGCTCCTCAGATGGTCCCATTTCCTGACTTCAGTGTGTTCACGGGCTTGTAAGTCGTAATGTGGAAACAAGGACACTACAAAGTAGTAAGGGTAGGGTAGATGTTTTCCTACTTGTAGCATCTGGGTGATTAGTTGGCTGAGACCAGTGTCCCAGTGAAGATACATGTAGCTGCTCAAGTATGCTGAAACAGTTCTAGACTTGTTGCTGCATCCATACAAACCACTACAATATTGTTTTACCTGACTTTTTATCAGGCTTATGTGAATAAATAACTTATCTAGACCACAGCAACTGACTGTAATAATCTAATAGCCTATTACAACTTGCATGTGAGGAAAAAAATCTTGTAAATAAAAAAGTCCTAAATTTTCTGCATATATGACGTCAACAGACAACAAGTCGTCAAGTCACGCTCCAGAACTTTCCAAGTTGTCGTTCTGACTTGGTGCGGGCAACGCTGATAGTGACCCTAAACAGTAAAGTGCAGGCAGAAAACCAAAATATGTTAGAGTCTAAAGTTTTTGTCTACAAGCAGTCACACATAAACCTGTTAATGCAATCCACTGTTAATATAAAAATATTGATTATAGCAGCTTTACTTTTGATGCCAAGTCCCTAGGGACTTTAAATGTCTAAATTTTAACACTTTGCTTAAATTCACCTAAACTGAATCATTTTCATTTTCCACATCTCTTGAGAAATATCACCAAAAGAACGTGCCCTGTAATTGATTACCGTGCCTCGCACCTTGGCGGACCCTGGCCTCTCATGTTTGTTGTGGTGAGACTGGAGCGCTTGCTTGCACTGCTGTGTGTTTTGATATTTCATCAGGGCCTGCTAAACAGTGAGGAGGGCTCTCTGCCGCCCACCTCTTCTCAGACAAATTGCCTCCAAGATTGCAGAGGTGGGTCTGAGGCTGATGGATGGGTACACAAAGACCTGACGAGACCATATTTGCAAACATTAAATCCATATTTCCATAACATGTAGGAGCCGCTTGGCCACAGGCCACTTTAACAGCCTGTTTAGCAAGCAGTCAGTGATGTGCCTGCTCGTAACATAAATGTTGCTTTAAGCTGGTTTGTCTTACGTGTGTCAGCCTTGTCTTGATCTGGATAAGTTACTGTTGCTCCTTTTAGCTCACTAAAAAGACAAAACAAGCTGTACTTTGTATCAGATTTGACAAAAACTAGAAATAATATGTTCTTTGTTAGACAGTATTACTCATTTCATTAAACCCTTATTAGACTTAATTAGAGGGTAATTAGGGATGCAATACAACAGAGGTGTACTGTAAACTAAAGCGTATTAAATCACATTATGTTCTTACAGTATTACGACAGGTCTGTGCAGATACTCTTTCACATATTGTTTTTAAGTGGGGGAGTAGCAGATGTGTGATTTCACTTTAGTTTACAGTACAGTTATTTTGTAGTGTGTCCCAGATTACACTCTAGGAAAGTCTAATGGTAGGAAACAATATACTTAAGTGTACAGTGCTATGTCCCAAATTACCCTCCAAAAACAGTGGAAAATAATACACTTTAGTTTACAGTACAGCTCTGTTGTATGGTGTCCCAAATTACACTCTCAGAAATTCTAGTAAAAGTCTTCTCATGGGAGATAATACACCTTAGTTTACAGTACAATTCTGATATAATGTCTCCCAAACTACCCTGTGAGAACAGTGGGAAATAATGCACTTTAGTTTACAGTACAGTTATGTTTTAATTTTTCCCTAATTGCCCGCTGAGAAATTCTAACAAGGGTCTAACATTGAGAAATAAAACACTTTAGTTTTCACTACAGTTTTGTTGTAATGAGTCCCAAATGACCCTCAAAGAAAGTCTAATAATATTTAGAACATATTATTTGTAGTTTTTGTCTAATTTAATGCAAAGTACATCTTGTTACATTTTATTAGTGTACTGTAAAATAAAATGCGACCCCTGTTATTCCTCCTCCCTTCACCCTTTTAACCTCTTTAACCAGTAATTATATCCACTCTGACCGTCTCTCCTCTCCCGAGTCCCTGCAGACCTGAACATCCATTTATCAATTTCAGCTCCATCATGTCTGACCAGTACATCCAGGTTGCACCCTGCCCTCTCTGACTGCCCCAAACTCATGTTCTCATTTCCATATCCTTGAACCTCTCGCTAATCAGCGGATTTCAGCTCATCCTCTCTCCTGCTGCCAACCTGGCTGCTTCATACCCCACCATGCCATCCTCCTCACCCTCCTCTATCTCACTTCTTTGTCTTGCTTAAACGCTCTGTTCCCATCCCATCTCTCCCATTCTCCCCTTCTCTTCTTCCCCTCGCTCTTCTTTTTCTCTCCTCTTCCCCGTTGGCTTTTGCCTGCATTTCTCTGTTAATTTGCCTGAGAATGCATTAGCTGTAATGAAGGCTGAGGGCCGAGGGAATCCTCCAGGGTTCCATTAATCATCCCCCCTCAGACAGGCAACCTTGATTACAAGTGGCAAGAAATTCATTAGAGCTGGGCCTCTGACAACTCTTATCTCCGCCACTAGATCTGACTCATTAGGCAGCCAAATTAAAGCTATGATGGCCCTGATGAAACTCATCGCTTGTTTATCTTGTGCGATTTGATGCATCTGCCCATACATCACTGTAGCCACGACCGTCCGGACCCTCCCAAGAAGTCAGGCCTCCAGTTGGCGCTGAGCAGCCTGTGCTCACACACAACCAGCAAGTAATGAGATCCCTCCCTCTTTTCTCTGTCTCTCTCCAGGTGGGGAATGTGGAAATGGTTTAATGTCTTTGCTGGAGAGGACTTCTGATATTTCAATTTGTGGTTCAAGTACCAGAATGGCTGAGTGATACAGATACTGTCTGGAGACTGAGGTGTTCACTGAAGATGTGGCTTTAATGGAGGAGAGATTATTAAAACAAATTCACAAGTAAGGCATTCAAAAAAAAATCTGTTCTAGTCGGAGCTGCAACAATTAGTCAATTAATCGGTTAGTCGATTGAAAAAGAAAGTCGCCAAATATTTTCATTAGGGCTGCAACTAATGATTATTTTCATTGCTGATTAACCCATTGATTATTTTCTCAATTAATCTGTTAGTTGTTTGGTCAATTAAATGTCAGAAAATGGTGACAAAATCAATGTTTTCAAAAGCCCAAGATGACGTCCTCAAATGTCTTGTTTTGTCCCCAACCCAAAAATATTCAGTTTACTTTCACAGAGGAGTAAAGAAACCAGAAAATATTCACCTTTGTGAAGCTGGAATCTGAAAAGTACAGCTACAACTAATAGATTAATTGTTCCAGTTCTAATGTAGATAATCATTTGCTGGTTCCAGCCTCTTAAACGTGAGGATTATTTATGACAGTAAATGAAGAGTCTTGAACTGTTGGTTGGAGAAAAACAATTTTAATTTTGATAGTTGTGAAGAGCATTTCTGACAAATTTTTGAATATTTTAGACTAAATGACTAATCAATTAGTCACTTAGTTGATTGAAAGAAAAGTAGTTGTCAAGTATTTTGATACTTAATTGTTTCAGTCATTTTTCAAGCAAAAATACTAGAAATTTGCTGGTTCCAGCTTATTATTATTATTGGCTGCTTTTCTTTGTCATTAGTGACAGTAAATGAAGAGACTTGGGTTTGTTCTGTTTTTTGAAGACGTCACTTTGGGCTCTGGAAAATTGTGAATGTGAATTTTTGATCAATTGGGAAATTAATCAGCAGATTAATTGACAATGAAAAGAATCGATAGCAGCTGATTTACTTCTAGCCAAATAAGATGATGTGTTAGGGCTTGGCGATATGACTTATAAATAATATCTTGATATTTTTAGGCTATTTCGCAAGATATGATACATATCTTGAAATACACATTTTCGCTTCTATAACACACCTCAAATGGTGCATATTTGCACTATTATGGCTGGGCAATACAGACAACATATACCGACATATATGTTGTGACAATATTGTAGGCATGACTGTTGTTACCTTCACAAAATATTAATACAAAGAGCTTTTTGATAAATAATCATCAGTGATGTGGATGTAATGACTAAGTGGGTAAAGGCAAATAATAGAACAGCTAGAAGTCTGATAAATTCACAATATTATGTCAGTTTACTGTAATGCAGCCATTAAAAACAGGAAAAGACAACACTTATGTTGCATCACAATATAATGATATCCTAAGACGATACTTAGGCTCATAGCACAATATTGATATCATATTAAAGTATATTTCCCAGCCCCTTGACAGAGTATTAACCTTTTAGTGTTTTTAACAGCAAATCCTATAAGATGGAATCTTTTTAGTTAATGATTTCACTAATTTTTCCTGCGCATACGAGCACAGAACCTCACTTTGGAATGAAGTGATCCCCCCTCACAGCATCCTGATAATAACAACCATCATGAACTTAGTGTCTGAGAGCTGTGTCATGGCTCCTCATCGTCACCTCCACCACCGTGCAGCTCATGGGGACTGAAATAGCTGTTGTTGCACTCTGGCACAATGTTGTGGAATTGACCGTCTATATTAGTCAGCTCCTGGACCATAATAAAACTTCCACTGCTCCCATCACTGCCTGAATCCCCATCCAAGTGTCACAGTCTTGATGTATGAGGTGGATGGTGAAATAAACTTTACTACTCATGGGTGCCCAGGTCATGAAATCTCTCGACTATTTCTGCTCTGAGGTCAAACTGAGAAAAAAAACAAACATTTTTTTCAGTGTGTGCATCCGTGAGAAAAATAATGTTTCCTGCTGGGTCCAAGATTTTTTACTCTCTCACCTAAACCAATCATATTTTGGTTAATTAAGAAAAGCGCTGGTTAATGTAATAAAATATTAATACTAATAAAATATTTGAAGAATCTCGCCCTATCATCATACTTCAACAGGTGCTGCTGCAGTAGCTTAAACATTGCTCGAGGCTTCAGTCTATTTTGGAAACAGAAATCACTTTCTCTCATCTGAAGTGAAATTATTCCAACATGAATTTCCTCTTCTGGAAACAGTTCAGAGAAACCATGTCAACCCAGAAAGTTTGCATAAAACATCAAACTGTGTTTTCCCTTTCCTGTAACTGGATACAGCTCTGTGGCCAGACATTATTTTAGCTGCACATTATTTTAATAATGCTGCTCTGTAATTTCACATTGCCATGTAAATTTCCATATTTGGTCTTAGTGAGCAGGCTGTCGCATTGATTTGCTCGCGTTACCATGGCTGTTGCACATCAGGTCTGTTAGTGTATAAGAAATAAGTTTATTTATTAGACGCATGTTTACAAGCTGTCATTTTTAGGGGTCATATGTTGCCTCCTCTACAATCGGATCAAAATTCATGAAATATTTTCCTATTGGAGCATTCAAAACTCATTTTAATGCAGAAGAAAAAAAATAGGAAGTGCTGCAATTTGTCAAAAAAAAAAAAAAAAAGTACTGTTGGTGATATAAAAATGAAAGATCCAGTGCTCTTCAAGGATCGGGCCAGTAGTTGGATAAACATAAAAACAATGTCCAGGTCCAGACTGTCCATCTTAATGATGTTTGGCTAATCCATGAGTTAACAAAGGATTTTGTACAATTTAAAATTCACAGTGAGAATGCCTCAGATTTTTCTAGACTGACAACCAACACCTTGAACTTTTATCACTAGAAAGCTTTTGTTTTTGTGTTTATCTCATTTTAATACAAGTTTATGCTTAAGAATTCAAATTTCTCTCTAGAAATCAGCTCTATAAAGAAAATGACACATTATTTAAGAGAAGTATTGTAATCATTCTGTTTTATGGATCTATATTCATGAGAGTCGTTTTTTTTAATTTATAAAGACACATTTCAGCTCTTAGTTTAAAGGCTGCCATCACTTGACTTCTGTGTCTGCAGTGACTGATAGATAAGTTCATTACAGTGTGTTGAGTGTGACCAGTCTAATGAGGATCCATCCGTCCACTTGAGACAACATGGCCTCCTAAGGAGAAATCAATCACTGCTGCTATTTAAAAAAAGATTTACCATTCACCTTTCAGGTCAGGATGTTTCAGAAAAAAGATAATCATTTGTAACATGAAGGAAGCTACGACGTTGCATCACAGAAAACACTGAAATGTTGGTGAACTTAAAAGTTGTAACGGTGAAACTCTTAATGAATTAATATAGAAAATACAGGTTTTCAGTAAATCCTTCATTATTATAATATATATGTTTGTAAACATTGTTATTTTAAAATTGAAGCTGATTTCTTCGGGGTTTTAAAAAACATGGTATTTATTTAAAATGTGTTAAATAATATTAAAGTAGCCGCCTCACTGCAATTTGCACTGTATTATTCAGAATGAATCGCCATGTTTAAACACTCTAGGCCACATTTTTCATTTTTGCAGGACAAAATAATTATTCTAGATTTTTCGCGACCATAAAAACACTGTTACTTTACTCTCTGAACAATAATGATTCAATCTGGATTCCAACTTTCGTATAAAGCGATTTATTAGGTCAATATACTTTACAGTTTGTCCCTTGTTTGGTCATTATTTCCTTCACATCTTTTCTTTTTCTTTTTTTTTTCCACAAGTAGCTGTCAGAAGTGTTTCCTACAGCCGCCAAACAAAATGTAGCGTAAAAACTGTCTTTACATGCAAATGTGCTCAACAAATTGTACGAAACACAAAACAAAAAAAATTCAGGACATGCACATAACCAACAGAAGAACATTTTGGCCCTACATATAAATACTTAAAAAAATCTTTACAGTCTCATCTCATAGTGCCCATTTGTACCAGTTTTTACCCATTTATATTTACATATTCACAGAAGAATAAATAAAAATGACAGCATATTGCCAAATAATTGATCTTCTTGTCTGCTCAGTCTCACCTCAGACAAAATAATCGACTCCTCCTTTTTGTGCTTCATGCGTTCAACAAATCAGTGGAACATAGAGTCAATGTAAGTGTTTTTTCTTATTTATTATTAATATTTTTTTTTGATTTTTCATCGTGTTCATGGCCTGGTCCCTTGCTCTATTTGTTGGTGCTGACTCCTCACAGCAAACCTGTTGACGTGCACCGGGATGGGGACTACGATTTTGGGGTTTCTCACCGGTTCTCCTGACCGGTTGTTCACGTTGCCGGCTTTGATCCGTTTCCACTTGGCCCTGCGGTTCTGAAACCAGATCTTCACCTGCACCTCGCTCAGTTTCAGTGCGTGCGCGATCTGCGAGCGCTCAGTCAGAGAAAGGTACTTTTTACAGTGAAACTCCTTTTCCAGTTCCAGCAGCTGCTCGCTGGTGAAAGCTGTTCGTCTCCTCCGGCTCTTCCCCGCCGAGCCGCCCGTCGGCAGCGCCTCCTGCGAGCCCGTTTTCAGTTTGCTCTTCTGGGACAGGGAGCCGCAGTTGTTCCCGTCCGAGAAACTCTCGTTCTCGCTGTCCGCGGAGCTGTCCTCCCGGTCACTGCACACCGTGTCCGCGGATTTTAGGTCCAGCTTCTCGTCGTCTGAGCTGTACAGTTTTGTCTCACCTAAAAAAATGTCAAAAATGAAAGAAAAAAAAACACATCCACATTGAGTCTTTTTTTATTGTTTGATTATTTGGATCCCTGTTAGCTGTCACAAAGTAACAGCTACTTTTCCTGGGCTCAATATAATGAGTGTGCAAGCCAAAAAGGACAATAATGCAACGTCTCACAGCATTGGCCATCAATCATTGGCCTTTTTAGGTGACTGGTACAGATAATAACTAAAAAAAATGCTGAAAAACACTCAAAATGTTTTTTTTACACGTAAAAATGTGAACTGAACTAATATTTGGGCCTTTACAGCTGTAGTGTTTGTAAAATTCTGAGTTGTTCTGTGAATTTTTGGCACCTTAGAGCAAGTTCAGCTGATTTCATCTCAGCAAAATAATTCTGCTGACGTTTTTTAAAAATTATTATTAAAATGTGGCTTAACGTGCTCTCTAGTTTACTGTCACGATAATAAAACGAAGAACTATTCAGGAATATTTTTAATTACAACCTACAGACAGTTATTTAAAACTGAATCTGAAGTGACAGATTGTATAGCGTATATATCATCAGGTTGCATTCTCTAGAATTTAGACTATAATAAATATATCATTAATATTTCTGTTACTCTGCAACAGTAACCAAATTGTTGTACGATTCTTTTTACTTTTAATTTGAGTGCATCTTTAAGACTAATCACCCACATTTTGCACTTTAGTTTATTTTTACGCACAGTGGTCACTTTTTTACGCAACAGCATTTGAGTTACTGATTTGATAACACAGATGTTTTTTTTGTTTGTCTGTTGTTGTTTTTTAAACAAAGGAATGACAGTAATGAGTCCGAGCTTACCTGATATCGTTTGAAAAGTTTCCGAGAAGTTCATCAGCTCGGAGCTCTTGTCCCGGCTGTGCAGCTCCTCTGAATGCGGACTCTCCTGCCTCCTCGCTCCGGGGTCGGCTGCGCTCAAACGCGGGCCCGGGAGCTCTTGTGGCGGGTAGAAACTGTCCGGAGGATCCGAGAAGCTCGGCATGGTGGTGGTGAGCGCCACCATGGAGGGCACCCCCTGCCCCAAACTGGCACAGAACGTGTTCGTGAGGCGTCCGGCGAAAGAAGCCAAAGGCGCGAGTGGAGGTATACCGGACGATAAAGGCGAGTGGGATAAAGCTTGAGGAATCACCAGAGGTCTGTAGGGCATGAACATGGGGTAGCCCGTGTAGAGCAGGTGTCCCGGTCTGGGCTGAGGGGTCCCTATGAGAGAGTCGATTGAGAACGCCGTCCCCTGGCCGCCTGGTCTCTGCATGTTGCAGGCTTGGATTCGGTGGAAACTTGAAAGAAGCAGGTGTCCTCTCCTCTCCTTTCCTCCGCGACGCGTAAAACTTTCAGTGCAAAGACAGAGGAGTGAAGAGAAAGTAGATCCTCATCCCGGACTGGCTTCTTCTGCTCTCTACGTGTCAGTCAGTGAGTCGGGCGCTTTGTTGTGAGCCCCTCCGCTACCTTTTCCCTCTTATTTGTCACACACTGAGACATAAACACACGCTCCTTCTATCTATCTACCTCTCCTCCTCTCTGCAACTCCTCCCTCCGCCCCTCTCCGACCATGCACCGTGTGTGTGTGTGTGTGTGTGCGCAGAAAGGAGAGGAGCGCATTGGTTATCATCTGCAATACAAGAGGAATGAAAAGGGGGTGTTTCCCTGGGGGCTCATCCATCTTCCTCAAATTACGCTTCATTTCCTTATTCAGCCTCTGACTTTTTGGCCGTCTTGAGAGGCGGTAGTTTCCCAGTGGAGACCAAATAGACGGGTCGCACCCCCCCTCCATCCCCCCTCCTCCTCCTCTTTCTCTCCCCCCCCCCCCCTTTTTAAGCCAGGTTCACCATTGACTGCAGGACGGTGTGAGAGACTGCTCCAGCCCTTCCCCTTCTATAATCGTTGACCACACCAACCCAATCAGCTATTATTAATTTTGATTGATGATAAGTAATTACTCTGGATGCAAGGGGACAGCGTAAAACAACGGTGGCTTTTGTGGGGAATATTGGGGGGCCGATGGGCATCAGAGTCAGGAGGGAGGAGAGGCAGATGTTTCTCCGGCTCTCTGTCTCTATTCTGCGCGGATAAAAACAATGCAGGAAGAGGAGAAGTGCTGCAACAATTGTTCCCTGGAGAGAGATACTCTGCGCGAAATGATGTCTATGCGAGGTCAACTGCAGTGTGGACACGGTGGACGCAAGTAGTGTCGAAGGGGATATATTAAAAAACTAATAAATAAAAAACCTCAGCATTTTGTCAACTAAATCATACCTAAAAGTTGTTTAAAAAAAGATCCTGAAAGGAACTTTAATATTTTGTTGATTCTGTAGTTTTTCCACCCTTATAACTACAAAATACACTGTAAAAAAAAGTGTATTTTATTAACAGCTGCAGTAACATTTTAAATGAGTCTCGCTCAGCTCATGCGTTAGTGATGGCCATCTACTTTTGTGGATTATAACAACTTCAAATTACATCCTGTTTCCTTAACCTGCTGTTCTTTCAATAAAAGCACATCAGTTAGGTTTCTCTTAGGACTGTCCATCTGACATTGTGACATTCATGTCCTTTTCAGATGTTTCCTCCTGCAGTTGAGCCTAATGCAAGACAAAATTATATTTTGCAGTTTTTGCAGACAGAGTAATATATTTTGTTATAGATGTATGGTCCACCTGAACTGGATAATCTTTGTTCTTGTTGAGTTTTCATGAACTCACTGAACCAAACTAGCTATAGTTAAGACAGGCTAGCATTAAGTCACGCTAACGTTAGCAATTACACTAATTATATTTAATAAACTAAAATAATAAGGTTATTTTAACTAAGGTAAACTAAAAGTAAAAAAAAATATACTTTTTCTGAAACCATAGTATTAGGCTGTTTGGATAAAGCAAATAATTGAGTTGGAAAAACACAAATTTTTAAGCTGACTTGCCTTTAGTTTAAGCTGCATTAAGGATGTTTTGAAAGCAATCAGAATACACCTGAGTTAAAGCTATTGTGTCCATCTGACTTGTTCATTTGACTTTTTTTTAAAGCAAAAGTTTTGTGTCGTATCAACTGAAGTAATTTTTAAAAATTGGTCCAATAATTCTGTTTTTTCTCAAATATAACATTATGTAAAATAAAATCAGTTATTTTTAAACTGGTTTACATGTTACTCATCATAACTTTACCTGAGAAAATATAAACACAGACTAATTTCATCTGATTTTATGGAGAATCCAACAACTATATTGTAATAGCCAGTCTTCTTGCTCATGATTAATTTATGTAGGTCATACAGGGGCACCAGTTTTAAAGTGAGATGGTTTCATAACCAGATAAAAACTCCTTGTAGTATCTTTAATATAAATTAAATAACACATACATTTTGCTTTGTGTTTTCGGGAATTGTAATTCATCCCTGATCAAAAATGCATGTGCAGGAGAAGAAAAAAAAAGTCTCTTTTCTTTAAGCACTGCTTTAATCGCAGATCATTTCACCTTTTAAATGGCAATGGGAACTGATGATGATTAGCCCTATTGAGTCCTGGGTGCCCAGGCTCTCCAACTGGTCGTCTGATTGCATGAGGACATAAACATATCACCACCGACTCTGATTAGCAGTGGAGGGCCAGGCCAGGCTAATTCTTATAATTGCAAGTGACTTCAGTTCAGCAGCAGCAGCACCTCTCTTTGATCTATTGAGACCATTTGCTGAGCTCCTCTCCCCACCTTCCCTTTCTTTCTTATTTTTTTTCCTGATGTTACACAGCCTCATCTTCACACCTTTTTTTTTATTATTATTAAAGAATCTTCAGTAACAGTGCCCAAACCGAATTTACATTCATACGGAATATTTATTATTTTGATCTGTTTTATTTTTCTCGCCTTGTTTAAATCTTACACAAGATGACTGAAGTAGACAGTAAAAAGTGTCTCTTACAACCATTTAGGGCTGCAGCTAACAATTATTTTCATTGTCAATTAAACTGTATTATTTTCTCAAATAATCAATTAATCATTTGGGCTATAAATTGTCGGAAAAAGGTGAAAAATGTCAATCAGTGTTTCTCAAAGTCCTGGGTGACTTTCTAAAATGTCTTGTTTTGCCCACAAAGATATTCAGTTTACTGTCATAAAGAAGTGAAGACATCAGAAAATATTCACATAAGAAGCTGGAATCAGTCAATTGTGACTTTCTTTTCTTTATAAATTACTCAAACAAATTAATTGATTATCAAAATAGTTGGCGATCAGTTAAATAATCAATTAATTGATTAATCATTGCAACTCTGCGTCCTTTGATACATATCTTGTTGTAATGCATCACAACTTGTCAGCATACACTTCTTTGTAAAATGTTAATTTTTAAAATAATTTTTGTGTTGCTGCTTAGTCTTGATACTTATGATTATTATTATTTACATAGGAGGAAGGTATCTTCAAGAGTCTTTTTTGGCTTCCACCTTTCCTCCATCCATTTTATTATTCTTATTGTCTTTATACACATGCAAATAAACTAGACTAAAAACTAATATTTTAATCACCACAAGAGGTGATTAAAATCTTGATACTGTGTTTTTTTTTTCATTGGATGTCAAACTGATAAAAGAAAAAATAGTCTGCAGATAATTATCATTTGGCTAAATGTAACTTTAATGATTCCTCCAAATTAACTTTTTTTTCTGGCAGGTGTTACTTACTGAACTCTTGTCTGTTGTCTTTTTCTCATTTCACCATCGTGTCAAAGCTGATCATTACATTATTAATCAGATGACCAGGTTAAACAAGAATAACCTGATCAGAATCTCTTGATAAAAGCACAAATTACAAAATGCATTTGACATGATTTAATGTAGCTGCGGCTTGTTTTTAATATTTAACTTTCTACTTACCCTTTTTAAATTTAAATTTTTGAAAATTGATTTAAAATGTATTTTCTGTCATTGATTTGATTTGATCTTTATTTGCTCACACATATACAAAAGATTCAACTTAAAATATACACAGACAGCATAAAATGCCATGCAGAGGTGCAAAGAAACCATCAGAGGGGCTCGATCAGGGCACCCTGTGTGCATGTTTTACATATGTGTACCATATGTTACACATTTTTGTACATGTATGTCTTTTTATCTGTATTCTGGTATAAATGTACAAGAACTGTATGTGCATATTTTGTATTTTACTGTAATTCTTTATTTTAAATATTTTGTCATGTTAGTTATCTCAGTTATCTCACTGTTTTATATCTAATATATATATTTTGCTAATGTTGCTTGTTAGTGCACAGCCCTTTGACACATGGTTTGTGATACTGGGCTATAATAAACTTTGACTTGACTCTCCGGTGCACATCTTAATCTGTGAAAAAGGTGGGGGGAAAAATCCTAAAAGGATGGAAAAGAAAGAGATATTTTCTAGTCAAAAATGTAAGAAAATAGGAAATAATAAAACAATAATGGCTAGACTGCAAGGCCATGGTGGGACATTTTATTTTATATCAAGCATTTTTTATATATATATAAAACACCTAATTACAGTCATATCAGTGGCAATAATTATTTATGCAAATATTTAATGGCAGTCATCAGTGTTCAACACATCATCACTGTGCACAACATCAAACTAAAATGATTATTATGTACAAAAATATAAGCATCTGAGCACCTTTGTTAGCAAGTGCAGAAGTAAAAAACAGAACGTGATCATAAAATAAATAAAATATAAAACATATAAGTGCATACCTGCCATTAAACCTCATCAACTCTAGTCTGTAGCTCCCTCTTGTGGTGGAACATCAAAAAAAGTGACAAGCATCTGCTTCTTCCTCCTGAAAAGCTTACAAAAAGTGTATTTAAATATATGAAATATACTGGTGTACAGTGGCACAGCTGAATTATGATCTTGACTGTTATTATATTCTGAATAGTCGTTCCTTTCTCACATATAGCAGCACTCAGTCTCCATCAGGACTCACACTTTACTCTCAATGGATGTAGCCTCTGTACTCCAGGAGCAGGTAGTTCTTGATGAAGGTGGGCAGGGCGAGTTTAGGGACCACCTTGTGCACGCGGCCCGCCAGGAAGCACCTGAGGTTGCAGCGTGCCAGGTGCTGCAGGGAGCGAGGAGTCATTGCCAAGGAGAAGATGGACTCGTAGAACTCTTTGTGCTCCTGATGTGATTAAAAACACAGATGAACATGAGATAATTTGGTGAAGCACTGCTATTATTTGTCTCTCTTAACAGTAAATCATAGCAGTACTTTGAAATTAATAAGCGAAAATAATTACTGAGCGTTCAGTAAGCTTTTTATCTATTGTTGCAGCTCTAGTCGTTATTTATTATTTGCAAATATCAAATATCAACCACTACAGCTATAAGCATCCTCTATGCAAAATCAAAGACATTTCTTTCTCTCTTCATTGTTTTTGCACCTTGGATTAATTCATTATGTTTATGTAAATTAAGTTTGTATTTAAAGGCTGTATCGCAGAGTTTCTTCACCCCTTGAAATTATGTGGTGGGTCACCTCAGGTGGTTTAAGAGCTGTTAAACTATAAAAGTTCATTTAATCAGCATTGATTTTAGAGCCTTTATGGTCTTTGAGCTTTCCAGATAATGTGCCCAAAACATGGACGTTTTGGCCGCAAAAATACCATAAAGAAATTACAAAAGAGAAAACTGATAAACTATGTAAAGACATAAATTGTTGGTACAACATAAACACCATAAAATCTATAAACATTTGTGTTAAAACACCCACACTGGCTGAATTCTACTCATGAATTCATTATTCAGCGAGCTTGCCTTGAACACCTCCGGTGTCACGGACTCAACCCAGGTGTCTGTGACTTTGAGGTGACTGTAGGCGTTCAGGAGAACCTCAATGGTGCGTGGAGACTCAGAGCAGTGCTTCAAAACCTAAAACAACACAGAGCAAAGCAATAGGATTCATATAATCATCATTTAAGTTCATGAGCGAGCTTGTGACTCCATAGAACTGAAGAAATAAAGTAATTAAACACTTGTGAAATGAACAGATTGGTCTTCCCTCCAGGGGTTTAACTGGAAATTATGCAATTAGTGCTAATTAATCTCCTATTAACACTTGCCTAATTAGGAACCAGGCATTTTGTCTAGTGCACGTGGGTTCACTGATAGTTGTAGTCTGTTTCCCGCAGAGAATGCAACACTTCATGTTGTGTCATGAAATGGGAATGATTTGAATGTGAAGTTGTGAAGTCTAGAATATTGCACAGTTTAGTGTTTCAAGACTCTTTTTTTTTTCAAGGTGTTACATGTGCAGCTCTTGCTAATTATGTCAAATGAGCCGCCTTGATGAATAATTGGTTCACACCACAAATACAATATACTACTACAAACCAATCTGGAATGCTTTATCCCCTACGAAACGCATGTGCTTATATTTAATCCTTAAGACTCGGTTGCACCAACAAAGATTAATTTAAGATTAATCCCAAACTGAGTTTAGCAAAACTATGTTTAAAATGAGTAAATCCAGATTTAAATGCTGTGTTGCGGAAGAAAGAAAGAAAGAAAGAAAGAAAGAAAGAAAGAAAGAAAGAAAGAAAAATACATGTGAGTGTTGTCAGAACCTAGTAAATATAAAAAAGGGTGTGGAATAACCATCTTGGCTGCTCTCTCCTCCGTAAAGTAACATTAGGCCTACATTATTTGCAAGCTAGGTATAAAGCCTAGTTAACCTACTCATGATGGCTCAACAAAGAAGCTCTAATTTCTCCTCCTATGAGAAAATCTTGTTGGCTGAATTAACGGAGCAATATGGCTGAAGTGAAAGAAAGAAGAGACGCATTATAGAACTCAACTGAGCTGAGTCTGTCTTTCTACAAGGAACTTGATTATGTTCCTCAATCCATCTCAAGAAACCAGCCAATAGACCACATTTTAAAGTTAAAAGTTTTGGTGCAACAGAATTATATTGAATCTACGCTTAGACTGGCTAGTTCTATAAAGCTATCAATCCCTGCCAGCAGTTGGATTCTCTGCAAAATCAGATTAAACAAGCCTGTGTTTACATTTTCTCAGACAAAGTTTCAGTGTGCAATACATTATCCCATTAAAAAGAAACAGAAAGACATTTTAATCTAGATAATTTTATATTTTGTGGTTATTACAGCAGAAACACTACTGCTACTTTCCACAGGGGCCTCCAAAATCAACAAAATATAAAAGGTTCTCATAGTGGCTTTAAAGAGAAGTTTAAAATAAATCTTTTTTAATTATAGGCTAGTTTAAAACTTTGATGCAACATAATAGAAGTTAAAGAGTTTAGAAATGAATCATTACTGTATCCAGTCAGAGTATTTTTTTGATGACATGTATATTTTGATTTCTTACCATAGGCAGAGCTCCAGGCCACACCCGAATAGAGCCATGGTTTAGCAGAGCGCGGACAATCCTCTCAGGCTGATGGGGAACCTTGTAGCACACCACCTTCAGGATGTTGTGCATGGGAGCCTCGCCACCGTAGTCCATGTTGTTAACGCAGGCACCGTGAGCCAGCAGCAGATCCACTATGTCTGGATTTGCATTCTTACAGGCCAGATGCAGAGGACTGCGTTTGTCCTGGTCCATACTGTGGACATCGGCCCCTGCCCCCAGCAGCTTTTGGCAAACCTTGAAATAAGGCTGAAGGTCCTGCACCTCCTGCCGCTGGGAACAAGCAGCGTTCAGGGGTGTGAGACCCTCATAGTTCTGTTTGTCCACGGCAGCTCCGTAGCGCAGGTAGAGCTCAGTGTGGTCTGAAAGGCCATTCCTGGCTGCCACATGTAAGGGAGTGTCCTCTTCATCGGCTGTGCGACCATTGATTGCTGCACCGTACTGAAGGAGATACTTGGCACATCTGCAGGTAGAAATACAGAACTTTGTTTTAATGTGACATGATGTAATATAACTTTTTTTAATATAACAATTCACAGTCCTATCACATGAGCTCTATCAGCACCACGCTCCATGTTCCAAAGGTGCTCATTTAAATTTATATTAAACCGGATAAAAGTGCATGTTATTCTAATAATTTTTTTATAAGCCAGTGATCCTGAATGTGTGAATGTTTTGGCTGGGTCTCTTTTTGCCAGTGGGTTTCTATTACAACCACTTTGTATTATAACCGGCACTTTAAGCTGTCCATTAGCTTCTCTGCTTGCCTGGTAGTTTTCATGCACTCTCATTCTCAACAGGAGCTGGTTGTGTTAAAGTGGGACTATGTAACTCTTGAAAGAAACCGCATAATCTCCCTCTTACAAAAGTTGAATTCATTAGCAATAAATGCACCCTTTCTCATTTCAATCCACTTAGAGGTTTTGCAGCTGGTCTTACTTGGTTTGGTATGATCATACACAATAAGCAGACGGAGCTGCTGAGTCTAAAAAGTGAAGCCGTTAAACCTGCATGCTTTCTAATGGCCAGTAGGGGGCGGCTCAGCTGGTTGCAAAACAAACTTAACAGTTTCTCAATAAGTTTATGGTCTCAATAGTTAGTTTATCATCTTCTCCTGTACAGCAGGATGTCCATTTTGTAAACAATGGTCCCATTTAAAGAAAAATAGACGATAAAGCAGGATGTGATTTATAGCTTATAGTGGCTGATTGACAAGTCATTTTTGAGTCCCTCCACTAAAAGGCTCACAAAACTCAGATCAAAATTGTACACTAGATAATAGTGAACATGGGTCAAGATACTACTTCTGGCAACTGTGGAAGTGCCTCCTGAGGTACATGTAC
This sequence comes from Lutjanus erythropterus, assembly GCF_056507025.1. Classification (NCBI taxonomy): domain Eukaryota; kingdom Metazoa; phylum Chordata; class Actinopteri; order Lutjaniformes; family Lutjanidae; genus Lutjanus; species Lutjanus erythropterus. Next base: position 15,032,983 of record NC_139328.1, read on the forward strand.
CTTTGGTTGAGAATCACTGCATTAGATGAAGCACTGGCAAACACTTTCTGCTTTTGTTCTGTGTTAGTAACTCTTGGGATAACGATCACTAGTTTTATTCTACTCACTCCTGGGATTACACTTTTGAAGTTTTGTTCTGCTTTACTCACTCGAGGGATTCAGGGGTTGTACAAACATGCAAAGGCATAAGACCATCCTCAGAGACAGCATTGGCGTTGGCACCATGACTCAGCAGCAGTTTGGCGCACTCTGCCTGGCAGCTATCACAGGCCTCGTGCAGGGCGGTGGTGCCCCCAGGTGCCAGGTCTACATTGGCTCCACGCTGCAGCAGCAGTCTCAGGCAGTCAGCGAAGCCTCGGCCAGCTGTGATGTGAAGCGGCGTGGTCAGCTCCTGCTCGTAAGTCAGTGACCACAGTCCTGCCAACAGGGGGGACAGTTAGGCATAATGTCAACTTTGAGCTCAACAGGTATGTTAGATATAAGTATTCCATGTTTTTCTACACTATACTAAGTTTTCTTATCTTTTATGCAAAGTCTCAAAGTTTGAGAATGTAAGAATCATAAGTTCACAAAAATGGTAAGTGAAAAATAAAAATGTTAAAATAAGAACCATTATTCATTCCCATTTCTTTTTTTTTTTTTGTCAAAGCCACAGGAGGCCACTGGAGAGGGGCAAAAGAGCCGCATGCTGCTCTAGAGTTGCAGGTTGTTGACCTGTGACATATTTATATAAACTTAATGAGGAGACAGTATGACCAGTCCACACTTCTCAATTTGAATACTGATAATTATTTAGAAATCTACATATTTTGAAAATCTGAAATTCTTAATAATCTACACTTGATGTTGTCTATCCATAGGTCAGAGCATGTCCCAGTTAAATGTGTGGCTCTTCAGAAGGTTGATGTTTTGGCATACACCCCCAGTTAATTTCTCACATGTATAACAAACCAAATTTCATGAAAATCGGTTCAGAATTGAGTGAGTAACAGTTGATTTTGAAGTGAAGTCCGCATCTCTCAATGCGTATTGTTTACAAGCAGATCTTGACCTCCCCAACTTGGCAACTATGTAGACACATAGTGGCAACACACACCAGCAGCCAATGAGGTACAGTAAAGATGGCGGTGAAGATAACACAGTGCCTAACTTACATAGATCATAACGAATCAGGTATAAGATTAATCTGCAGATGCTCCAGTTTAAGATGAAAATAAATATTTCTATGAATGTCAGTTTTTGAGCCACACAAAGGGCAAAATATGGCCTGCAACAGACTAGGTAAGCCTTGTTTTTAGCCTAGCAAATACTGATGACTTGCAGCCCCGACCAGCTGGTTAAGAGGAGTGAGGAGTCAGGAGTCAGCATAAAGCAGGCAAGAAAATATGTTTTTCAAGACGAGGTCCTTTAGCACACAGTCATAACTTTGCACAGAAAATATTTGGCCAGTGGGTCCAGTAGTATGTGAGATTAGCTGCAGACTGTAGATAACCTGATAAATGACCCTTGTACCCTGAAGAAAAGTAAGACCATGAGTTTTTAACTGTCTGTAGTTTTTTAAAAAACAAAACAAAACAGAAAAGTTCTGATCAACCTACTGAGGCCTCTGTAGTTAAATCTGAAGTTCTTCCATTCTTCTATGTTGCTGGTGTCATAAATGGCATCAATAAGGTAGTCGTACTCGTCGTCGTCCACAATGCTGAGAATCATCAGCTCATCACCCACAAGCAGAGAGTTCCAGAACTGCAGGACACAACCCGAGGCTTTGGCCGTGGCGATCACATCAGTGCGGTACGTCTTTTGTTTGCGCCACTTAATCTTGGGTGCCACATAAGCCATACTCAAGCCAGAGCTAGCTAGAACTAGATCTAACTAAAAGTTCAATTACGGTGGTTTCTCCTGAAGGAAATAAGCACTTATGTGGGTTGTTTGTGCAGACAGGGCTATTTCAGGGTGGTGTTATGTGATATTTTGGTTGACCTGGTCAACTTTGCCAGTACTGTGGGGGGCAGTGAATGGTGTGTTACATGTCACCTGCCCAGTGATTCAGCTAATCCACTGAACTCAATGCTCTGTTGCATTAAAGAAACTTTCAAGAAACACATTTTTCTGACAAATAAAATGATTTTGGTAGCATCCAGTATTGCATGGGCCCATTATTAGTGCTATGTTTTCAAAGAAAATTGAAAAACTTGCAGTCTGCAACAGTGATTTCCAAGGACTGAACAAGCTAAAACTGACTCAAAATGTTAGTTTTCCTGTAGAAAACTGCTTTGTCTTCAGTGAGAGGCCACAGTTCAAACCAGTCTGATTGTGTGGTGGACATCTGATGGTTTCTATAAATACTGCCTTGTGTTCTGTTTCTATAAATGCTGCATGGCTGTGTTTTTACTGACTCAGGGTGACATGTACCAGTTACATGTTGCTTGTAAATGCATGCTAAAATCATTAGGATTTCTTCAGGTTTCAACAGGTTTCTTTTTTATGACCTTTTTAAGACTATTGCGAAAGCAGTTTAAGACCTACTTTAAGTCCTAACTGGCAAAAGAAATACACAGTTTGCGTTGGTTATTTGTTCAATATTGATTCCATTTTGCAGTTGTTACAGCCTGATCAATACATTTTTCTTGCCAAAACACATTTTAAAGCATGTCAGAAGTTTATTCCAGCATTAAGTAAGTCATGTTAAAGCTACTACAGTGAGATTTAATTGGTTATGAAAGGGTCTCAGTTTAATACTGTTGCCTCTGTATGACCTACATAATCAAACTAGACCATCAGCGAGAAGACCGGCTATTTCTTTATAGTTATTCTTAATATCTGCCAACAAGTCAGATTCACATTGAAATCAAATGAAACAAGCCTGTGTTTATATTTTCCCAGCCAAACTTACAGTGTGTAGTATGGTAGCAAGTTAAAGGAGGAGATGTGTCTTTAGAAAATGATTATTTCTGATGTTATATTTTGTGGTCATTACGGTGGAAACACAACTGCTTTTCTCCACAGAGGCCTCAAAAATCAACAAGCTCCTTGTGGAAGCTTTAATTTCATCATTCAATCAAGACCTGTTCAAATTACATTTAAAAAACGTTAAGGCCAAAAATTCAGATGATTGGATTTTAAATTTCTTATGACTTTAAGGACCTGCCGAAACCGTGGTCATTTTAAGCAGTTATTTGAAGCAACACAACAACATAAGTAATGTTTGCCACTTCAGGTAAAATAAAAAAATACTTACAAAATTATTTTTTATTGCTAATCTTCAGGAAATACAATGAAGCTACTTAGCTGTGCCAAATCATGTGAATTCCTAAATTAATTCCTAATGAAAACAGATGTCTCCTACCTTCCCCTGTGGCGACCCAGCGCATTTCCCCTCCTTGTGGCTCGATGATGAGGGTCGCTGTGGCTCCTCTGGGGAAGAGGCGCTGCATGGCCTCCAGGTCACCTGTATACAGGGCGTTGTGGACAACCACATCTTGGCAGACGGGTGCCGGCAGGACAGTGCTGGACCTCAGCGGTGCCCTGTCCCTGGCCTCCTTCTTCAGCATGTAGCTGCTGAGCTGATGGGAGGCCAGCTGCCTCCTGTACTTGTCTCTCTCCAGCATGTCCTCATCAAGTTGAAGAGAGCGTAAGGCCGTGGGTGTGAAGACAAAGCTGCCTCGCGACATGCTGAATGGCCTGCCTCTCACAGAGAAAAGTGGTTGCGTGAGATCTGTATGATTAAGTGAGGGAGTGTGTCTAAAAGGGCCTGTCTCTGTGTCTCTGTTGTTGTGTCCCTCTCTCTGGCTAATGTCCACTATGTGCCTGCCGGCTGTTCACAGGGTTGGTTCACAGAGTTGTTTTGATATTCGGTATGAGACCCTCCCTGCAGTGTGACAAGTAATGCTATTTTTATGTCTCACATGCGGCCACTCGAGCCTCTCCTGTTTGCCTTCAGCAAACTTACAGCCAAGTATCAGAGGCCACAAGTATCAAATGAGTTGAATCATGTTTTGTATCTTCAGTGCATGCTGGAACATGTTTTTTTAAACCACACAGTATCTTATTAGACTAAACTTTAACGAGACAGTTCACCCCCAAACCAAAAAAATATGTTGTTTCTTACCTGTAGCGCTATTTTTCCATCCAGATAATTTTCATGTGAGCTGACAACTTTCAGAGATACTGGCCGTAGAGGTGTCTGCCTTTTCTCCAACGTAGTGGAAGTAGATGGCACTCGGCTTGTGGTGCGTCAAAAAACTACATTTGAAAAACTCAAGAGCAGTGTTTCTTTCCAGAAGTCATGACCTTGTTACACAAGATAATCCACAGACCTTGTTGTGGGCAGTTTCATGAAGGAGCTACTTTTCTTTCTACCATACACCTGCCAATTGAATCATTGTACAGGAGGAAGCATGCAGACGAGAGGTTACAGAGCACATGAAAGAAGTTAGGCTTCAGGACTTTCTGCTTGAAAGGTTTATGACAGAAAGGCCCTAGGAAGTCACATATACATAATATAACTACATCTTTCTGTCAGAAAACCTAGTAAGGACTTTCCAGCAGAAAGGGCTTTCTGGCAGACAGGCTTGAGGAAGTCATGTTATGTAGTGTAAAGAGCCACAACAGGAGCACACTGTGATGGATGAATGGATGAGAGGCTCGGCCTCATGACAGCATGGAATACAAACACAGCAACTGAGATGATGAATGCACATGGGAGAAGTTAGCCTTCAAATATTTCTGCCAGAAAGTGATTTCTAATGCATGGTTAAGAGTCTGTTTTAACCCAGATCATGATCTTTTCCCAAACCTAACCAAATAGTTTTGTTGCTTAAACCTAATCAAACTGCAACTGAAAACAGAAAATAATAACTAAACTAACTAAAATAAATAGACTGAAGATAGTAAATCAATTACACTCATTTTTTTGTTTGTTAAATAATAAATTATCAATGAGCCAGTTAGCTTTCCATATGAGTCAAAACCCACTCATTCATCCACTATAGCCTGCTCCTGATGTATCACTCTTTATACCATGTAACATGACTGCCTAAAGGGTTTCTGTCAGAATAATAATAAATGATAATAATAATAATAATAATAATACCTTTAATTTATATAGCACCTTTCATACATTACATGCAACTCAAAGTGCTTTACAATGTGGCATTAAAAACATAAACAAAACAAAAAACAAGACAAAAAAATACATAAATTCATAAAAAATATATAACATTAGAATGAGAAATTAAAAGCAGCAGGCATAAAAAAACAAAAGAGAATTATAAAAACAAAATCCTTGAGATATAAGAAGAGGAATGTGCTACATTAACTAATGCCTACTTGTTGCCTGAATAAGTAGGTCTATTAAAAGTACCAACAGAGTTTTTATATCTAATGTTACTGGGCAGATTGTTCCATAGTGTTCCATAGAGTGTTCCAAAGCCATTTGTGCACTGTAACCTCTTATCCATGAGGAGATGCACACATGAACCTGCTCACAACAAGGTCTGTGGACAATCTTGAGTAACCAGATCATGATTCCTGTTTTTTCAAACATATTATTCTGGTACTTTGAGCAGCACAAGCCGAGTGTCATCTATTTCCATGATACTGGAGAGAAGGCAGACATCTCTACAGCTGATAACTCTGCAATTCACACCAAATCAATATAGCACTCTATTTGTGACTTGGGTTTACTGTCCCTTTAATCAGTGGAAAATTAGATTTTAGCTTCCTTTAAAAAATAGGTACCATTAAATTAACAGATTTGAAAGTTCAGCACACAGAAATAATATTAAATCCAAATGTATCTGCTGTGTTTCTACCCCTTCCTTCTACAAATGTGCTGTGCAAGAATAGTCCATGTACACGGTCATGTCATTGGATTATAAACCTTGACCACTCCCAGCAGGTCTTTCGATGTGAAACTCAAAAATAAGTTAAAACAGTTAAACAACTGGGCAACTTTTAAGGTCGAATTCTGTCTTTACTTTTTTCTTAGAGGGAGAGCAAACAAGAATGCTCTATTTGTAAGCCCCTGTGAGTGTATGTTTGCAAAATGTCTTTTTCTGCACAGTATTTTTTTCAAGAGCCTTAATGGATTTTATGTATCCACATGGCTCCCTCCATTAGAACATTAGGCTGAATGACTGGCAACCGCTGTGTCACTCTGCCCCACGTGTAGTGTTCTGATGGCGGAGGGACGGCGCATAATTAAGCCTCTTAAGCCTACTCGCTAAGCTTCTGACAAACATCTCTTTTGACTGATGGACCACCATTTTCCAGAGCTGGTAGAAATTCTACCCAGTAGCAAAGCTTATCCCGTCTTTTAACTCATGAGACACCAAGGACAGGTTTTCATGTCTGCGATGGATGATTTAGAATTAACTTTGAGTGTCTGGAGACTGATCAACCAAAAGGGGCATTCCGGATGTTTTGTATTAATTTTGACTGTACCGTGATACCTCTCCCTTTGCTTGACCAAAAAGCAACGTGATAATAACTTACATATAACTTACAAGCTAAGCAATGTACTGCTGTGGACTGGGTCAGCAACAAAAAGTATTTTAGCCAATTAATAAAGGCCAGCGTATGTATGCTAAATAATACTATTCATATGTTATTTTCACCACTTCACCTTGCTTTGAGACAACCTTTTTGATGTGAAACTGCGATTATAGAAGCCAAATATTACTCTCTCCAAACTAACCAAACTCTTCAGGCAAAATCAGTCATTTTACCTCACAGAACACAGGAGTTACTGCTGCCTTGATTGCTTAGCTTGTTTGTGTTATTGTGTGACTTATGTCTTCAAGTTTACTTTTGGATTCACCAAAGCCACACAATAATACAAATGAAGCAGCAGTAGACCAACAACTTCTGTGCTGTGCAAGGTAAAATGACTGATTTTCTGATGGTGTCTGGGTGGTTTAGAGAGTGCAATATTTGTCTTTGCGATTCCCTGTCAGGAAAAGCTGTCTGACAGCAGAGTAAAGGAGTGAAAATAATCTAAATATAGTGCATGCTTAAAATGATATCAGTCTCTTTTTTAGTGGGACTTTTTTTATGTGGCTAAAATACTTACTGATGCTGACCCTGTTAACAGCAGTACATTGCTTAGCTTCGTGCTGGTGCCCCTCCTCCAATAAATTCAGAGGATCGTCAATAATTTCCTCACACAGCACCACTTCAAATGATCCAAACTATCCCTTTAAGCTCTTATATCATGTATTTAAAACTACTGTATTTAACACACAATGAATTTAAACTGCACATAATTTAACGTCTGTTTATCCGTCTCTGTGTTGGAGTCAATCAGGATGTATGTAAGCTCTGCGGAAAACAAGGTCTCCACCACAGGTGGAGAAACACATGATATTCGTGGGGAGGTTTTTACCTTCTTTTCCATTTGAAAACAGAAGCATCGCTGCATCTCATCTATACCTTAACGACTGTTCTGGTATGGAAATCAAGGTCATTTATTTTATGTTACAGTTTGGTAATAGATGCCACATTAAACTGAAGGCGAGTAAGAGTTTCAACTTTGAAAACACACATTACCAGAGAGAGACTAGGAATATTGTTTTTGCGGCTGGAGTACATCCTTTTAAATGATATACATAATGAGTTTATAATATGCATCTGGGCTACCTCCTCTCTACTTTGATGTCTTCCAAATGGCCCGGGTGTCATCAGCAAAACATGTAGGCACTTTCCCGCCTCATTGACTCCCAAATGTATTTTAAATATCATTCCTGGTAACGCAATTATTTAAAACGCTGAACTAAACACTTACTAATGGGGAAAAAGACAGCGACTTCGATAAATTCATTTCTCAAATGGTGGGCATTCATGTTTCTTTTCTTTTTTTCCCCCCCTTTCTCTGTGAAGCGGAGGCAACTCTGATGGCAACAAAAAAACATCAGCAGTAGTAACACCCCCTGCCCTCACAGCCCCCTGCGGACATATTAAATCTTTGGTTTCCTCACATTACCCACCAGTAGCTGTCTCTCCAAGGTTTTCTGCATTGTGGTCAACCGCCTTTCCTCTCCCAAGGCGGTAAGAGGGCTGGACATCAGCAACAGCCCTGATGAGAGTGAGCCACTTCATTTATGCAATCATAGGCAATTAGTTCCCTCTGATTATGTGCCTCTTAATGCTGTTTTGAGTACTGTGGCACACAGTAATACAGAAAGAGATTAAACTATAGCCCTCCCTCCACACTGAGCAGTCATTTAATATACTGAGAACATAATGAAATGTACACAGTAATTACAGTAATATTAAATGCTAATGGGTTTGCAATTGGATCTGTTGTTAGTTTAAGACATAGTCAGTGCACCCAAAGAAAAGTCTAAGTTTAGAGAGTGCGTCACCGTGACATCAGCGAACTCAATTATCTATCAGGTGTTTCTTATTTTCATGATTTATGCGTCACTTATTGTCACTCCTGTCAGAGGAAGCCACATCGCGTTTGGCGTACGGGCAATTCTGTGCCGAGAGAGAGCAATTAATATGCAATTTACATATTTCAGTTCACATCGAGGGAGTTGAAGAGAAACAGAGTCTGAAGTTCGTGTTCCAGTGGTAGGATGACTGGGAGGTCACCATGGAAACATGGAAAGACATAATGAGCGTGCTTAATTGGCCAGCGACATTATCTAAAGGGAAGTTAGTTGCTGTATTCATGCATTTGTCTTGGTTCTGATTTACATCCAGAATTATTATAGCTATTTATAGTTTCATTAGTTTTTATTTTTATTTTTTGTTTGTTTGTTTTCAATTCAATTTAGTTTCAGAAGTTTCCGATTTATTTATTAATTTATTTTTTGTTTATTTATATATTTACAGTATTTTAATTTGGCTATGCAGAGCAAGCAAGCATCTCTTTATTGATTAAGATCTATTTTATTTCAGTTTACTTGAATTTACTGAAGTAAGATTAGGTTTGATTTGGGAACCAGAGCTCTTTTTAATTTTAAATGTGGATTAAACAATTTTAAACCTAGTTTTAACTCTGATCAGTTTAGATTAAATTAATCTTTGTTGGTGAAACCTAGTCTTAGTTAATTTTTATATGATTCTGTGTGAGTTTTTTTTAATATTATAATTTAGGAGTGTTTGTCAGGGGTTTGATTTAAGAGGCTCAGAATACGTATTACAATACAAACACAACACTTAATGAAGGTAACTCGCTCACAGTTAGGCTAATTGTGTTGACTAATTTTGACCAAGCTGACAAAGCTTGGCCAAAGACATTTCCTGTATATTTTTATTTTTATTATATTTTATATTGCTTGATCATTAGAGCCCAAACAATGCAGAGACTCACATCCTCTTAAAACCCTCCCCTGATCAGACTCTGATTCAGGCTGGAACAATAGGGAAGGACCAAAACACTGCATTAAGATAAGGCTCACACTCATATAATATTAAATATGGCAACAACAATTCAATGCCATTAAACCATTAAACAAGTACATTACAATAAAGTGCTCATATAACAAATATCTAGAATAGAGCGTAGTAAAATAATATATTAACTGCTGAGAGGTACTTGTGAGAGATATATGATGTAACAACTCTAAATGATAAACCCCCTTCATTCACAATCATAAGTAACCTGTATCAGCTATATGACATAATCAATATAGTAAGACTTGTCTTAAGGCTACAAACAATAACAAAATCAAGCTGATCATTAAGGTGATTCTCTTATAGTCTGTCCTAATTAGAAATTTGTTTAACATTTGCTGAAAAATGGGAAGAGGCCTGAAAAATTATGTAGATCCTTAATTTGGACTTATAAAACATGAAAGGAATTATCTGAACAACTATTGATAAATTTGATCCACAAATAAAGTATCCTATCCTTGAGAGCACCGGACAGGCCTGTTGTTTCTTGGGAGTCCCCTGAAGCAAGTTCAAACTTTTTTTTTTTTAATTATGAAATTGTATTATTTTCCACAATAATAACAAACAAACAAATAAAATGATAAACAGATGAATGTTAAGTAAATTAGTAAAAAAAAAGAAAAAAAGAAAAACTAAATAAAAAAACAGGAGAGAAAACAAAACAAAAATATAGAACTCATAAACACATTAATCATAGAAAGACATTTTATACACATGCATGTACACACTGTTTTTTACACACTATACCACTGATTTGCAAATCAATTCATAAAGTAAATTGTAGAAGGGCCTCTGGAGCTTTCCAGTCCATTGTGTCACTTCCTCTTTGAATTAAGTCACTCAGATCATTGGGCAAGTGAGTTATCAGTGGCTGCCATACATGCAAGAAGCTACTGTTGTTTTCTTTTATTTTGGCACCGAGTCTTTCCATAAGACGTAGTTTAGGTTAGTTTTATTTTATTTTGTACAATTAAAATAAAATATACAAAAAAGGGCAAAGATGACAAATTACATACAGAGCAGGGAGATGCAAAAACAACAGAGAGCTTATTTGAATTTCCCAAAGTTTTTAAAAACTTGAATATAGTACAATACAAAAAATAATAACAGAATATATTACAGTACACTGAAGATTTCACCACTGAGTTACAAAGGGGGTTCATCTTGAATCCCATTAAATAGTATAATAATATTTAACAAAATTTCTGAGAGCGCCAGACTCCTGCTTGCTCCTGCAGACACTACAGTTCAGGACTGCCCTCAACTCCTTTACAGGACCAGAACACAGAGGGGATCTCCTGGGGTCCATTTTGTTTAAAATTTGAGATGTTCTGTGCTGTCTGTGCAGTATCCACTACTGCATTTCTTTAAATCTAATCTTCTTTAAAGAGGCTTAGATCCATTCTTTCCAAACATCCTTTTCATACACAGTTTGAAGATCATTTCCACCATTGTTAAACCACTCTATCTAGATTCTGCTCACTACACCTCAGAAAGATGTACTAAAAATATTAAATAAAACCTCTCTTTCTTTTGCAGTGGATAATAGATTCCTCAGTTGGTCCAAGAAGGGTCTTGTCTTAAGGTAACTTAGAATCTGCATTAATAAAGTGTCGAGCCTGAAAATAAGCAAAACATAAGACGTAAGAAGATCTTTGTCATCAAACAAACCATCCATCACTCTAATGTCTCAATCATGCCGAGAGTGAAAAATGGAAATTTTACTTTATTTTCTATTTTCATGTCACAACTGTATAGAATTTGAAAGTACTGGATTATTTACTGCCTTTGAGGGAGGTCTCTTAGTACTTGTGTGCTCTCCAATAGTTCTGGTGCAGCATGAAGAAAACAGTGAACCATTTAATGAATAATTTGAATAAGGCAAGCCCAATTATGATATACAGTATTTGGAGATGCAAAACCGCCTTTATTTTTAGGTAGCTGCATAAGTTTCATACTAAATCTGGGCTTTTTGCTACATCATATGAACTTTGAGAGGTCTTTTTCAATCTCTATAATTTGTTGTAATATATTTAGTTTTAATTAACTATAATAATCTTGTTTACATCTTGGCTTACTCTAATTTTCCTCATATTATACTGACTCTGACACTCCATGTGGACACATTAAGGTAGACACGCAGTCCGCTTTAAGCCTTCAAAGCCATTAAAGCACCTTTGATAGCCAATCAACACTGGTTTATTTCCACACGTATGGATCATCAGAGTCAACAACAGGGCTTAGACAAGGTGCAAATCTCCCCCAGGTCTCATCATGATGCTCAAGATGTTGGTGGAGAACCTAAATGAATTTATAGAGCCTTCAATTGAACAGTAGCTCCAAACTATTCGGTGGAAGCATGATTACTTTTTCTGTACTCTTTCAGCTCCGAGCCCCACTACCTTATAATGTATTGTATCGGTCTTTGCAGATTCCAATTGTCTCTCAATGCACTGATCACCACGCAAATAGCCCTCTGTTTCATCATGACAATTGAGAGGTTCATATTTCAACCTAATAGTCCTGTATAACTTTAACCATCTATCACAACCTCATTTCATTGCGGTTGCAGTTAATACGCGCTTCCCTGCCAAGTGGAACATTTTCTAATGATGCACTCTCACACGAAAACAAGGCAAGCCAGCCCGTGCTCTGCATCACTCACTAATGCACCCATCCATAATGTGTTCATAGCAGTCTGCCTAAAGGAGACAGCGATGACTACCGCTTGGCACGGGCATGAGAGGGGATACGGGGAAGGGTGCAAGATACAAAAACCTAAATGGCTATGATAATCATGAGCAAAGTCACCACCATCAGAGACTGTATCACCCTCATAATAACATCTGTAGATTTCATATCATTACCAAGAATGCTGGGAAACATCTAAAATGGGTATCTCAACAATAACAGTCAGTGGTGGGAGTCACATCAAGTGCATTATCACAGTGAGCACCGGCTTTGTAGGATGTTGACAAGGGTCGCCTAATAGGTGTATGTAAAGGCTGATGTAAACACCATCCTAATTAGAGAGACCTTTATCAGTTCCTCCATTTTATGCAGATTGGACTGGTGCAAACGCTGGTGTGATTATCCTGTAATCAAGTACTATTCAGTTGACAGTGTCGTCTTTTAAAAAGCTGATTAGAATACATAACAAGGGCACAATGTTGCATTATTTCCTCTGTCAGTTTATAAATATGTCCATTTTTAAAGCTAACTGAATAATGGATCTTGTCAGGGTTCGGATGAATGCATCAGAGGTGAAAAAGATTACCTTTAAAGCGGACCATTGTGGTGTTCTGAAATATAATAATAAGAAGAAAACAGTTTGCACCGCTCGTGTATTCATTGTCTTTACATGTGCGATGAAGGATGATCACAACTGAGTCAGAACTATGTGTATGTCAAATACAAAACAACAAACTTTGAAAAACTGTTTTACTACTGTCAAGATAACGAAAGGCTAATGTAGAGATAGAGAGATGAGATAATTTTATTTAATAATCTTATTGCTTAATGTTTATCAGAGATCAGGAGCGTCATATCAGCATGCATAGCTGGTGTCTTCTTAAGTACAGCAACCGATTTAAGATGAAAATGTCAAGAGTACTGTTGCACATGGACACAAGCCAGATGAGTGTTACTATTCTGTATTCATGCAGTACAAAACCCAGACAGAGACACACAGCTGCACTTCTTATGCTTACTAACTGTCATCAGAGATGGGCAGTATTTCAATTAAATATGTTTAAAATATCTATTTAATTAATTTTCTGTATTTTGTAATTTGTAATTTGCTGGGCAGAAAAAAATATGATCTACTTTATAACAAAATACTTTGAGCTTGTACTTGTGTGTTTGAAAAAATTCTCATCCCTTATCTGTCCTTTCATTTATCTTTCTCCTTTTTTGTAAAGCATCTTTGAGCTATATATGCTATGTAAGTATAATGTATTATATTATTATTATTATTATTAAAATACATGATTTAATATAACATTTTATTCTTAAATCAGACATGTTTTTATCACTAGAATTCAACTGAGGAAAAAAGTGTACTACAATTAACCTGATCACAGTCTTTGGATAAATATACTGAATTATGTAACATGTACTGTCAGGCTCAGCGGCATGATCATTGTGAACTACTGTATTTCATTTGTGTTCCTCGTGACCAGTAGCTTGGGGGAAAGAAGCTGTTTTGGTGTTAAGATAAAGGTCTGTCATCAAAATATGATCAGGTTTTGCTGCTAAGGCTGCTTACTGAATGACACTAAAGAAGAAAACAGCAATTAGCAAACACATGTGCTCCAGAACTGACAAATAATCTACCAGCTAGAAATCATCAACACATCCTCATAACTAAATGACAGGCCATTTGTCAGTGACTCCCAAAATAACATTTATAACCACTGGAGGGTACCAGCGACAGGTGCACTGGACCTTAAGTACATGATGTAGCCTTATGTCATGAAGTCACATGACATAAATCATGTCAAATTTAACATGTGGATAATGTGAAATGCTTGCAGTTTGGTCAGGTTTGTGAAAAGCCCTCCATATGCAGACAGTCTCAATCTTTATACTGCTCTTGTCATAATTACTACAGCCATTAGATGGCGCTGCCTAGCAATAAACATAAATGCACAGATGACCTACATTGCCATTTTTCTGGTGAGGATGGACAAAAACCACCCAGCATGCACCCCTGAATTCCCATCCTCTGACTTCCTGATTCATCACTTTAATGTGAGAAATTAGCAGAGCTGTCTTTCATCAGTGTGGTTTAAGTCAAACCCACATTGAAGGTATCTGAAATGAGAGTTGAGCTTGTATGGAATGCAAATTACTTGAATTTTAATTAAATACATTTTCCATACCTGTTTTTTATATTTTGATACATTTGATGAGCAAGTGTTTGTAATTTTTAACAAGCTATAGACGTATATGTGCCCATCTCTGACTGTCATACAATATTATACCACAGGGCCGAGCAGTCGACTAAGAAGTTACAATAAAACTGCCTGTGAACTTGAACCATGACTAATATGAATGTTATCTCTAAGAGAAAGACACAGTATAATTTCTGCCTGTGTTACACTGTCATTAAAGTATATTCTGATGTGATGATGATTGATCAATAATGACTACTTACGCTGAAATCAAATGCTGTTGTCAAGATATTTGCATGCTGGTGTAGCAGACTTAGTGATTCCACTTGCACTTACTAGCCATTATGTGTTACTATCTGCCAGTACTTTGCTATTTTATTTTTGTCAATATTGTTTATAATGTATTGTTATTAGTGTCCTTTGGGACTGGTGTGTTGTGTCTACAAGTTTGGTTGTCACTTGAAAGCAGACCTCACTGACTGTATGTACCAAGCATACTGTTTTTTTCTCGGTTCTCAGTCTAGGTGTTCTCTAAATCTGTTTTATTGTATGTCATTGTCAACATTTTTTTATTGTTTGTGTCAATTTCATTTGTAGTTTTATTTCAATTTTTATGACAGTCTTCACTTGTTTTGTTTTATTGTCAGTTTGTCAGTCATCTGTCAAGCACTTGGAGTTGTACTAACCTGGATGAAAAGTACTATGCAAATAAAGATTTATTGATTTGTTATCTTGAGATAATGAAATAATTAACTGATTTCAAGATAATGGCTGTTCTCGGCTTCTGTGTATATATATATATATATATATATATATATATATATATATATATATATATATATATATTGATATATGATATATGATATATGATATATATATGATATATTATTCATTTATTTATTTATTAATTTCAAAATATTCACATTTTTTAAAACTAAAGTAACACACAACCTGTCCAATTTATTTGTGTAGTGGCCTCGCAAACAAGCAAAGCAATGTCACTTCCGGTAGCCATGTTTGTATGGACAGTTGCCACTTAAGTTAGAGTTAGAAGTCTTGTTTTGGTCGGGTTGTTGCAGGCGGGATATTTGGATATACACTTACAAAACTGTACAGACGTCTTCAAAACATCGGTAAGCGTTTTCAAATGGCACTTTTTTTGTTTAGTTTAAACGGTAATATTAGTCTTGTATGTCATGGTGACCATGACGCTCTAGCTAACCTAGGTTAACTTTTGCTGACATGCTAGCTAACTAGCTTTAGCCCGTGATTTGCCTTGAGATAAGACACTTTGGCTCATTCTTATTTACTTACATCTTTAGCTGCTTATATAAGTGCTTGTACGCGTCTTTCCCATCGCGTTTGCAGTGCCTCTGTATGACTGCAGTAGAATAATGTCACATTTAGCAGATAAAAACAGATGAGCTGACTGACGGTAGCTAACTTTTAGCTTTGATTTATATTAGCGCCCTGGTTCGTTATCAGCAGCTAGCTTAACATTACCAGCAGGACACAGCTGTCGGGTCTGCAGAGCTCTTTGTGCAACCCCTTTTATTTTTGTTTGGTCAAGACACACAGATCACTTTGCTTTTGGGCTGATAAGTTTATCATGATGTTGTTACACATGTATGATAAACATTTTTTCTGTGTTTTAATCTCCAGTATACTGTTATGAGTATAGTGTATAATTTACACTTCTGTTTATACTAACAACTGTTGTGATCCTCGACCACACTTCCGTCTGTTGTACTGAGTGTGGGGTTAAAAGTAGTTGCAAAAAAAAAGTGAAGATGGGGAATGAATTGACATGCTTGACTACAAACCTCTTTAATTTCTTCTACATGCGTGCCGTTGCAATGTTCATGCTGTTAAAAACTAGACAAAACTAAACTTGAAAGCTAGATACAATCCAATAATAGTGCTAAGCAAATTCGTATTGAAGAAAAGTGTCATGCTGACCCCCTGAATGTAGTTTATTGTAACGTTGTACAATCCATTTAATAAAAATAACATTTATACAGTGCATCTGCAAATATGAAGATTTATAGCTGTAATACACAAAAAATAAGTTTTCTGAAAAAGAATTATATCGGACAAAGTCCCCTTGTATGATGTATGGTATCATTTCTAGATCTGTTTATTAAACTCTTGAGTCAGTATGCCTGTAATGTGACAGATGTACAATTACGCCATCTAGTGGTTAACACTGGCATGTCACTGCTTTCCCTTCCAATTAAAAAAAGGGAAATATTTTAAAAAATGAAAAGAAAAAACAGCTTTTTGTGCATTTAATGCAGTCATACAAATCAGCCTGCTTACAAAGCCACTGATGCACAGTGTTGAAATGCTTCTCATAACAACTTTGAGTGTGTTGAGGTCTTCATTTGGAGCTGGTGTACTTTGTGACCGCTTTGGTGCCCTCAGACACGGCGTGTTTCGCCAGCTCTCCGGGCAGCAGCAGCCTCACCGCGGTCTGCACCTCTCTGCTGGTGATGGTGGAGCGTTTATTGTACTGAGCCAGCCGTGACGCCTCGGTGGCGATCCTCTCAAACAGGTCGTTCACGAAGGAGTTCATGATGCTCATGGCTCTGCTCGATATCCCGGTGTCCGGATGAACCTTTGAAGGCAGAGGGAAATAGTTGTTGGTTCATTTTAATACAGAAAAGTTAAAAGCTCCGTGCGCTTTTTTTGCACTCACCTGTTTCAAAACTTTATAAATGTACATCGCGTAAGTCTCTCTTCGTTTGGCCTTTCTTTTCGCCTTTTTCTCACTTGAACTCTTCCCCTTCTTTTTCGATATATCATTAGTCATTTTTTGAAACCGTGTGAACTTGACAATATTAAGTTCGTCAGATGTTGTATCAGGTCGTTTAGGAATAATTATCCCAGTTTTCTGGCTCATGTGCAGCTGTTTATGTAGCGTGCGCTAATTAGTGACTGATTTAGCACACCTGATTTGTTTTTGAAGGATAGACTTGAGCTCCACATTAATCTTACCCACAGACCCCAGAGGCAGTCTTTTTCTCATATCTCCTGGGTGCTTTATTTTATTATTACATTTTCATGACTTTGTTGGTTTCTTCAATTTCATATCATTGTTTTGTGTTTTAGTTTGTTTAGTTTTATTTACTCTTTTATTAATATTTTCACCATGCAGAAACATACAGTATGTTGTGTGTTCTCTTGACACACTCCCCTTTCCCTTGTCCCCTGTTTAAAAAAACACAAACAATTTTGAGTGTCTAAATTGATTAATAAAATACTCAACAGCAAAAGTGATATGTCAAACCTGATGTCTTCAAAACACCATCAGTTTTAAATTATCCACCTTATAGATTGATTTCTGTTACTGTTCATGGGGAATGTTAGTGCCTTAGCAAAGACAACAAATGGAGTTAAGGATGAGAAATAATAGATGAGAAATAAATGCATTTATGTTGAGCTATCAGACCGTCTCATTGTTTTATTTGGACATTTTAGCCTACTTCATAAATGACACAAAATATGGCCATTTAGCTGTAATTAACAGGATCTCATTTTTTCCTGTCATTAGTAAACAATGCACACATTTAAAATGCGTTTCAATAGGTGTAATCTCAAATTAGCAGACTTTTTCTGAATTGTCTTATTTATTTGGTGGCCCAAATAAAATTTCCTGTGACTCACCTGTGGGTCCTTACCTAGTCTCTCGGATTTACTGCACAGTAGTACAGACATCATAGGACATGACCTCACACAAATTGCAAGAAATCCAACTGGTGCAAAGTGTTGAAAAATGCTGAAATCAGTGATGCTACAGTTTACTATTGTGCCCATGTCAAAAGTACTACAAGGATCTATGATATTTTAGAGGCTTCTGTGGATAAAAGCCGTAGTGTTTTAAGTGTGAGAACCACAAAATACAACATTAAAACTAAAATGATCTACATAAATATATCCTGCCACTTCTTTTAAACTGGCTAATACTACTCTCTCTAACTTTACTGGGGAAAATGTAAACACAGGCATGTTTAATCTGATTTCAAGGAGAGTCCAAGCCTTTGGTAGGCATTAAGAATAACAACTATATAGAAATAGCCGATCTTCCTGGAGATGGTCTCATTTGCTTATGTAGATAATATAGAGGCATCAGTAGTAAACTGAGACAGACAGTTTCATAACTAATGAAAAACTCCTTGTAGTGGCTTTAAAAAACTGGTTTATTCATGTCTTCTCGTCTGATGTCCACACAAAAGGTTCAGCACTGTCCAAAATCAAGCATACTTTAAATGAGACATGGAGTGTGACACAGTACAGTGCATGTGCAAAAGGAAATTTTTATCCCTTAGATGCATAAACGGGTTGAATGATCTAGTGGGCTGATTTTCTTACATTATCTTTCTAATAAAAACAAGTTTTATTTAAACAGAGTTTATGTACGTTAATGTTAACATTTATGTTGATTAGTGTCAATTTGTCAGTCATAAATATTTTGAAAAAGTACTGTTTTAAGTCATGTTTAAATAAGTTTGCCATCATGCCATTATATATATGGATTAGTGGCAGTTTATATTGCCTCATATACAAGTATACCAATATAGCGATGTTGATTAAAGTTATTTTTTTATGAAGCAAAAAAGTTGCAAAAGGGTATGGTTAGGAAACAACTGTGAACCACCACTTGGATTTTGTACAACTTTTTATAGGAGGAGCAGCCTTTTATGAGTAATAAATATTTGTCAGATAGTCTGTTCTGAGGTTCACCCCTTTTCTCTCACAAAATGCCTGTGCTAAAAAGGCATTTTTGCAAGAATCATAGGCGATTTTCAAACTTTCCCTACGTACAATTCTTTAAGAATTTTTTCCTCTTATTCAGAACATATTAAGGAGTTTGTCTATGTTGCAGTTTGTGTGAGGTTGACCCACACTTGTGGATAAAGTGGGGGTTAAGGACACTCTGTCAGTCGTTTTCAAGGAGTAGGGGTGGGTGTCACGACCCTAAAATAAGATCACAATATTTCAGAGTATTCTTCAATAACGATATTCTTAATGATATGACAAAACACTGCAAAGTATTTTTGGTTTACAACTCACAATAGCTGTTGAGCTGTTGACTCTCTGCATAGTCAGTGCTTCTGCTTGAGGCAGTGAGATTAGGTTGGTGTTTTGCTCTCTTTTGTTGTTATAGTCTACTTGCATGTCTTACATATTACAGTGTTGTGTTGATGTTTTGTGACCAAACCACTTCCACAATGTTGAAGCTGCTCCACATTTTCCTCCTCTGTGAAGCCTGTGGCAATGTTAGTTTCACTTAAACATGTTTATTTTTGCCGTGTGTAACTGTATGACCTCATTATATAATTAAGTTGAAATATTGCTATTATTATGATTATCACAATATGAATTATTTTTCATATTTAAAAAATCTTTATATAAAAATCTTTATATTTTATTGCCCAATATGTAAATTAGCTGCAACTTTCCTAAAATAATAGCATAATAATCTTTTTTTTTTTTTTTTTTTCCCTCAAATGACATTAAATACATAGCTAATGGTGCTGTAAGAAAGGAGTAAGTTCACATTTTGCTATGATGTAGTTTTCGTACAGTAGTTTATTCTTAGGGACCTCAGGGACCCCAGGCGGTAGTACTTCTATGTTAAATATGTTTGTAGGATTAAGATAAGATCAGTACTGATTACAGAGAAGACTTAGAACTGTAGCCAAGAGACCTCCTAAACATATTAAATTTTTTTTATTAAGGCAGTTAATGTTTTTGTGGTTGCAGATCTTGCTGAGCAGTAATGTGATAAATGGAGACTGAGTTATACCACGAAGAGGTTATATCACTACACATACTATTGGTTTCCACTGGGTGGCACACTTGCCCCAGTTTTTAGGCTTAATGAAACCTTATGAGTGAAATTGTATACCTGTAGTATGTTCCTCTGTAATCCATTGTAATCTTCCATTTAGCTTAGTGTACAAACTATTTTAGACCTAAGGGTATATTTAAATACCATAACATGTACAGGAAAACACTTCTGAGCTGCATTTGTAGTCATGTCACATTCAGTGTTTAAGTAAGCTCACTCTTGATCCACGGTTTCTACATGTAGGCCTGCATTGTTTGCAGATTAACAAACACTCAGGCTTTGCTTATTAAAAATGTATGGCATTATGAGCAAGACTGGATTAAAGCGGATACTCTGCCCAAGAACACCAGCCCTGAAAGCCTAAGGTCATTTTGTGTCATCTTTCATTTAGTGTGTGTCAGTCTGAAAAAAATGCAGCTATATTTGCCATATTAATGTCTACTATTGCAGCTCTTTAATATAGTGGAGCGCTGTGTTAGGCCGCTACCATTTAAAGCCAGACTGTATTTGCTTGGTGCATACACTGTTTTATGTCTAAACAAACCACCTATGCAAAGGCCCTTGAGTATTTTCAGTTTTGTGTACAGTTGGTTTTTGGTTTCTTTGGCAAATTATAATTGAGTTATTCACAAATTATATTCTCATCACATTCAGATATCAGACCAAGGCAGCTACTATGTGCACAGTTTATATGTGCATCAATAAGTGCACAGTGTTGCAGCTTTAAGGCCCCCTAGTGGGTTTGTTCACCCTCTTGATGTTATACACACAATGTATTTCAGTTTTACTTGGTGTCTGATTGTGGTAATGGGGCTGTTTGTTTGTTTACTTCACTAAGCTTGTGTTTGATTCCAGACACTTTTATGTGTAGAACATCTTGATAAATTTAAGATTTTTATGCTGATAATTGGGATGAAATGTTTCTGCCCCAGGCCTTTATTTTCTTTATTAGATGAAAAGTTTGACTTCTAAATTGGCCCTCAGTGTGTAATTGTTGAGTTGTTTAGTATAATGGCATATCTGAGAACCAACTACATCAAGATTTGACTGTAAAACATGTTAGCATCTACTGATTTTGACCATTTGACCATTTTTCTGATTTTAGTTGAAGATTATCTCCTATTTATATCAATGAGCTATTTCCTAACATTGTAATACCAGTTGAATATAAGCCAGTAACACAATTCAAAGATGTATCCATCTTGTCTGATGTGTTGTGTGTGTGAATATTGTATGTCCTAGCTCCTATATCACAGCTGTTTTGTCTGTTTGATTTATGAGATCCAAGGCACTTGAAGGAGCCGAATGCAAATTCCTGTATACCTTTAATCATACAATGCATATTTCTTACAACATTGGTACAACACTTCATCAACAACACTCATTCATTACACTCATAGCAACGCTTGGCATATTTTATTGGCTTTAAACATGTTTCAACACAATTTTGAGATGCATATGTATCATAAATAATCTTGTAGCAAGCGAGCATTGAGTGTGAGAATGTTTCTCAATTCGGCTGTTTAGGTTGTAAAGTGAAATAAATTGACATTAATGTCAAAGCAAACACCAGAGAGCTGTAATAAGCAGTGGAGATTAGCAATAACAGCTTCATCATTGACTCTTTTTGGAATTTTAACCAGCTCTGGGCTCATTACTTAAAGGGATAGTTAAGATTTTTGAAGTGGGGTTGTATGGGGTACCATAGTCGGGTTATGTGGCAGGTGGCATTCCCCCAGTTTGGAGATGCAGTGGTGATCCTGGTGTAAGCCAGCTGAGCTATGTACTGCTGTGGACAGGGTCAGCAGCAAAAGCACCTAAAAAAAATCCGTTTTCATTTTAAGTGTACACTATAATTAAAATATTTTCACTGACTCACCTTGTTGCTAGACAGCCTTTTCCGACAGGAAACCTCTGTAACGTAAGACAAATATGGCTCTCTCCAAACCAACCACTGGCAAAATCAGTAATGTTGTCTTACAGAACACGGGAGTTGTAGGTCTGCCACCACCTTGATTGATTAGTTTGTTTGAGTTATTGTGGGACTTTTGTGTTTTAAAAGATTAGCTCGTAGTCATGCAAAACACAAAAAACCTAACTGAATGATGCAGCAACTACTGTATTAACCAAAGGAAAACGACCTATTGTGCTTTTGGAGTTTGGTAGGTTTGAAGAGAGTGATATCATAATGGCAGTTTTCCATCAGAAAGGGTTGTCAGACAGCAAAATAAAACAGAGAAAATATTCTAAATATAGCATACACTTAAGCTGGTATTGAATTTGTTTTTAGATGGACCTTTTTTAATTGGCTAAATGCTTTTCATTGCTGACTCTGTCCACAGCAGTTCATTCCTTAGCTTCCATGCTGCTCCCTCTCTCTGCTTGCTGATTGGGAAGTATTGTAGCTAATACGCTGACTATTGATACTATTAATGATTGATACTACTATCCCTTTAATATATATTCAGCATGGCATAGTTCAGTGAGCAGCAGAATAGACATTTACCCGTCTTATTTGTCTTCAGGATGTACATGGAAAGCTTTTGGTATAAAACTTCCCTGACCCTCTGATACTGTCGTACATTTACTAAAATATCTGCTTTTATTTCTTTCTCTATAAGAAATGGCTCTATTTGCACTGATGAATGACACATTTTTGTCCCAGTTTCAGTCTGTAATTATCGCCAAATCTCTTCATAGTACATTGCCTTTCCTGTGTACAAGGTCTTGGACTTTTTCTTCCCTCCTCAATGTTGTTCTCTACAAGTGCACTGCAGATATAGAGCAGTAGATTACATATGAATAGGCCCTTATCTCAGACAGCATTTATGCAAGGTCATTTGCAGCGACTGCCACTCACATTGAATAGCTGCTGTTGGTTGACTGTATTGTGAAGGCCATCTTTCTCTCTGTTGTCTGGCAGATTTCTGCTGTTTGCTGCTTGTTTCATCTGTGAAGAGAAGACCGAAAAAAGGTGAGTGTGTATGCACATCTGCTACTCTGCCATGTCTGTCTGACAGTCACAGAAAAAGAAAAATGCGGCCTGTTCTGTTTATCACAGCCTTTCATATCAACATATTGCTGAAGGCTACGCAGAGTGTTTGTTTTATTTTTTTTCTGCAGGGTTTGTAGCTTAATAGAACAAAGCCTTGCTTGATACCTGCAGTGATTACTCTGTAGTTGCCAAATGCACAAGTTGTTTCACAGTCTTGTGTACAAATATACCAATTTGTGTCTCTGAATATATATTCACAGTCAAGAAAATGTAAGAGCTTTATAATTCTGCCCCTTATTGAATGAAACTTAAGGACAGAATAGTATTTTGCATTTATCTTAGCATGAAAAGAAAGTTGTATGATACAGTATAGATGAAAAAAGGTCAGGAAGATTATTTGCTTACCTTACTACAATTGCAAACAAGATAGTTTCCTCTGTATTCATTTAGCAGTGGTGCACCACCACAGCAAGGAAATTACCATAACTGCAAACATATGAATAAACATTGTAAGTTAGCCTTAATGTTATCTATAACTAGGCTAAATGTAGTCCCAATGGTTTAGAAGTAATAATCATATCATAATTGAAAAGACATTTAACATTAGCCTCACAACTTAAAATATAACTAAGACTCAAAAAGCAACATATTACAAAACTAGAATTATTACCCTAAGCAGCAAAGCTGCAACAAATTTACAGAGCAAACTTGTTTCACTAGCGACATCTGTTGGTTAAAAAGTGAATGCACTATAAAGAGGAAGTCCCTCCCCTTCTGGTGTCACCCATAGGACCCTTTTTTGGAAAAAATATGAAAGGTAATCTATGTTTGCCAATTTAAAAGATCTCATTTTACAAGTTAAAAAAAATGCCGTTTATTGCAGCTGAAAGACACTGTATTCCAAGATTTTATATCGGCAGATTCTTTATAAAACTCAACTATAGTTGTTGATTTTAAAAAAATATGTGTTGCCATTGTGTGTTAAGTAAATTAAGTAACTCATTTTAACAACACATTACTAAGCAGTACTTTCAAATCTCCAGTCACCTTTTAGCACTGATTTAATTTGGGGCCCTATATCTGTCTTACGGCTTTATTAAATTCTCAATTCTGTGATTCTGGCCGTGACTATGTCCGTACAGAAACTATAGGGCTCTACCATAAAAGGGAAAATTCTGCACTCTTCATGTGGCTGTCCAGTCAGTGTCGATGGTAAATGGGGTCAAATGAAGCAATAAATTCTTCATTGTGTGCTATATTGACCCAGAAAATGGGAGTTTTCCTGCTCACAAAGCCATGCAGCAGCGCCTACATGTACCAGGATGCAGTGCAGTGGAGCTTGTGACTCCCACACTCACGTTGCTGTGTTATCAATACCCTAGCATATACTTTGTTGGCCAAAACATAGCATTAGATGATGAACATACTAGCATGCTCCCTCAGTACCCAGAGGCAGAGACTAGAAATCTAATCTGAAATAGGCTGCAGTTCTTCCAATGTCATGACTGGGTGCAGGAAGAACAACAGAATTTGTAGCAGAAGAACTCAGTTTTCTCAGTCAATATAGCACACAGTGAGCAATTTATTGCTTTAACCACATTTACCATTAACACTTGCTGGACATCTGCATGAAAAGTGCATAATTTCCCTTTAATACTGCCCTCAGTCCGTTGCTGGCCCACAACAGGGCCCCATCATAAAAGACACTTACCACTGGGCCTAGCAACATTGCCGGAGAAAACCTGGGGTTCTTGTGTAAGCTGTTGAACACTGTAACTAGTAAAAAGTGCTCAGAGGCTGGGATAGTTATAAAGGATCACACTTTCAGACTAATCTGTAGTTCAGGTTGTATTTTTGCTCCCTCCTACTGGTGCTGCTCTGTTCAGTGCAGTGTTGCATCTCTGCTGGTTCTTCTTTAACTTCATGATATATGTGCTTTTAAATGTCAAATGCTTTAGTGCGGGGTTCAGTCCCTAACGGTGCAATCTTTCCTTCGAGGTTCTTGCCAAATCTGCATAACTTGGTCATCACAAAGAGTGACGTAACGTAATTGCTCCCTTTAGCTCTACATCATATCAGGGTGGCTTGCTTGTCATAGGAATTTTTGCTGAACTGTTGTAATTATAGCACATTACTTAATATCCAACATAATTTAGGTCTGTACAGTGAGAATGGCAACAGTGCTGCTGGGCTGTTTTCACTAAATTAAGATATTTACTTGTCAGATCAGGTTAAACATGTTTAGAGTATTTTGTCAAAGCTTTTACATTTTCTTCTTTGGTGACAGCAGACATACAGCACAGCAGACCAGCAGTATGAATCACATTATTTGTGACTACTTATTATGGACCAACCTAAACCATAACAATTTTGTTAAGAAACAGTTCAGATTAACTGATTAGAAAAGAGTATTTCTATGTCTTTCAATTATCTGAAATCCTGTTTTCAGTCATCGTGATTCTTGATCATATTAAATAGGGATGTAAGCATGCATTGTGAGGCAGTTAAAAATTGATACAAATGTGTGACAACTGAAATCGGTTGAGATGAAAGATGAATCGCGTTGCCATTTTTAAAGAGCAGAGTGTGTAATCTACTTTCATATCTGAGTGCACGAGACCGGGCTGACCCGAAAATAAAAAGGTATGGGTGCTTCTGACAGAGCTAATTGGATATACCATGAGTAATTTTGCACACTTCAGACTTCAGAAACACTTTCAAATTGTGTTTCCTACACCCACAGTAGTGTTAGTGGGACGGAGGAGTGAGGATGGGAGGAGGAGATGAGGATGAGGAGGAAGAGGAGAGGAAAGGAGGAGCATGGTCAGCCGTGTAACTGCTCCGTTGAGGTGGCTGGATCGGTTTGCCTCTCCTCTCCACCGTACCATCTCTCTCCCCCACTCCACAGCCAGCGGAGCTGCATAATAATGATGATGATAATAATAAATTATAAGGTACAAGACATTTTCAAGGTGCCTCAGTGTAAAACATAACCAGTTACATATCAGCATGACATTTGTGGTTCATTTATTGTATTACTTTTTGCAAGCATTCATGTAAAATAAACTGTTTACACATGAAGCTGCTTTGGAGATGTCCTGCCGTCTTCATATATTGCACACTCTTGCGCTTTCATTCCTCAAACCAGAAGATCTGTCTCCTGGCTTTGAAAATCTTTTCTCCTTGTTTTCTCCTGGTAAATCCGCTGTCATGCTGCCATCGCTTGTGCTCCTGGCACACCTGCTTCCTAAAGGTGATGAGAGCCGACTTTCTGGTCGGCTTATCGCATGTCGGCCTGAACTGGCTGGTGAATTAATGAGGACATTTGGGCTCACCTGATAGGTGTATCCCGCTGTGCACTCGTGGCACAAGGGGCAGGACAGGGCAGGATACCCCTGTGCCCCTGGCGCAAGATGGCAAAAGTGGATTTGGACACACCTTGAATAAATTAAATCCATTGCACCTCGCGCTTTCCACTTGCACTTTAGATCAGCATAAGATAGGACCCTGTGTGTTCAGAAATGAAGAGGGCGAGAAGATCACAGACAAGACTCAGGCTGTGCAAATATTGCAAGAGGGTGATGACCTACACAAGTAGCACATCCAACATGATGCAGCATGTCACCTGGCTGCATAGTGAGAAGCTCAAGTCAACACCGCCTGAGCAAAGAAACTGTTACAAGGACAATCCACACTGACAAGCAGATTTTTAACTAGGAAAACATGCAAGCCTTAGTTTGTTTATTTGAAGGGATTTCATTTATTTGCATTATTGATTTAGTTATATTGATGTGGGACTTGTTTTAAAAATCAATTTTTTATTTATTTTCTTGTTATTTAAGATAAAATATCATTTCAGTCGCACTTTCAAGAAGAGGACATGTTTTTTTGCAGTTTACTCTACGTCAGAGATTAAAAAAAAAATTAAAAGGGATTCTCATTTTTTTTTTTCAAATATAAATTCATTGCATAGTTTGAGTTTTGCAAAAATTGTGAGAAAATCGTATCGTGAAGCCAGTATTGGAAATCGTATTGAATCGTGAGTTGAATGTATCGTTACATCCTGAATATTAAATAATTTCTTGCAATGCTAATGTGTATTGTTAGAGGTAAAGATTTTGTGGATTAAGAAACACAATTTCTTAGTGTGCAAAAGACAAATAGGACCCATGCTCAACATGGAATTGTAAACCAGAGTTCAAACATTTAGCTACATAAAGTATGACCAAATGTAAAGGGCAATGGTCAAAGAGCATTGATTAAGGTTGAGAGCTGAATTAAATTTACTGCTGTGTGAGATATCAGTTATTGTACTAGGTACTGTATTAGGTTTCCATGAATCCTGGAAAATCATGGATTGCCAATTTTCCAATCATGGAAAACTCATGGATAATGAGCAAAAATGTTAAATATCCTAAAAACTCATACCGGTCCCTCCTAAATAATGGCAGGCAACAACTAACTAGCTGTTAGGCAAGTGGGATATGAATAAGCAACGTAAATATTACACATGTAAATGTAATTAAAACAGTAACTTAAGTGCTTTAAATGATAATGATATTATTATTATTTGTAACACTGTATGTAACAGTAAACTTAATTCTGTAAGTCCATAATAATGTTGTAGAATTTTTCCAACTGAAATATATAATGTACACAGTAAACTGCACAGCTTAATAAGGAACACAAAATTAGCACAGTAACTTAATACAAACAACTCAGAACTATAACAATTCATTACATTTAGAAAGTGCAGAACATGAGATGAAAATAAAACATGTTTTTAAAATCACTGTAAAAACTGTAATGGCATTTCTAAGTACTGGTAAAATACATAAAATACAAAGAAATGTAAAAACAGAGCATTAAAACAAGGCTTGAAATGAAAGAAGACAGTAAGAGGAGATAGTAAAAACATCTAAAGATCATATTTACTGAAATGGTGGAGTGAGTGACAGAAAGGCAAGTGCAAGTTTAACACTACAACAAAGCACCTTCATATGTTTTTGATTTTTGAAGACCCTGTGGACAAAAGCAGTAGTGTTTCTACAGTAATAACTGCAAAGTTTAACAAAATTAAACTGGCTAACATTCTGCTCACTATAAACTCTGCCTGGGCGACTTTGGGAACAATTATGCAGGAATAGCCAATCTTCTCACAGATTGTCTCATTTGCTTATGCAGGTCATGTAGAGGCATCGGTATTAAACTGAGTCTTAACCAGTTAAAAACTCCTTGCAGAAAGCATTATCTGTGTGTTATGGCGATCACTGTCTTTCAGACCAGCTAGATCATCACTGAAAATGTCCTGGAAAATAATCCCTAGAAAAAAGTGGGAACCCTGGGTTGGTTCATTTGTAATATCTCCACACTCTTGCCTAGGTTGCATTAGTTTCGACTAGCCTATATACTTTATTGCATCTGTACAACCTTAAGTTGCCTGTACAACCATGCGTGGACTAGTTAACATGTGCAGTTATGACACTGTCAGTTAGGAAGAAAGAGACTGGCCAGTACTCTGTTAGCCAGAGGTGTTTCAGGCCACCACTTTTTCAGAACATCAGTTGATAGTTAAAAGTCAAATTCAAAGGCTCCCAAAAAGAGAGTGCAGTGCCTAGCAGTGCTTCCAGTATTACCCCTCCTTATTAATATTCACTGCATTATGCTGTGCATTCTACCATCCACTTGAAAGCCAATTACTGTTGAAAAGTCCACCACTTTCATCCTGCAATCTTCAACAACAGGCATGCCTGGCAGTGTGAATTTGGAATTTAAGTTTGCTAATCTTTACACAGGACAACATTACCCAAATGTACAGAGAATGCAAATAAATTCAGTGTGAAGTGTATTTGCATTCTATTACTGACTATGGAAACTGAATGTCAAATGCAGATTTATGCAACATTGGTGACAAAAATTAATCTAACATTGAATATTTATCAAGATGTGAATAAATGTTTGTGTGTTTGTTTCACTGAAGACAATCCAGTTGTTTATCCCATGGAGTTGCATTCCTGTGAAACCATGTATGTAGTTTGAGCACTGCAGTCACAGGATTTCACCTCAGTGTTTGTTGTTTTTCTCATATGAAGGGTGTGGTTAGTTCTGATGGGACACTTAATATCATGGACACATTAGGTCAGGTTATAGTCAACCCTCTGCTCATCCACCATACTACACAAACTGATCCAGTACTTGGAGATGGTCTCTTAGACACAGTTGCTGCTGTTGCTGGTGTTCACTGTGTGTTTTGCCAGTTAAAGGTCAGCAATATTTATATACATTTATATATATATAAATGTATATAAAAACAATACAGAAAAGGCAATTATATGCAAATGAACACAGCCTTTCTAAATGTGACACTTGTGTTGTCCACTTTTCCCATGAATTGTAAGGTTTCCTGAGGGCATTCTTTCTAATGAAAACTGAGGTAGGCTACTCAGCTGGTTGAGGATTCTGGTGGCACACACTGCAGCAATTTATGTCCTTAGATGTGTCATTTTCTAGCCACTTACAGAACAAGTGTGTAAGGTTTAGTGGGATCTAGTGGTGAACTTGCAGATTGCAAACCGCTTGTCTCGTTCCAAGTGCGTGGGAGAAACTAAAGTGGCCGCAGAACTCAGGCAAAATGCACAAGGCTTTGTCTACAGTCTGTTTGGTTTGTCTGTTCTGGGCTACTGCAGAAACATGGCCGTGCAACATGGTGGCCTTTGTGAAAGAGGACCCGCAGCCTCCAAACATAAACTTAAACATCTCATTCTAAGATAACAATCTGTTTTCAGATGATTATACATTAAGAGGCCATTTGTGGTACAGCACAGAAACATATAGACACATTAAAAGCACATCAGACAAAAGCAACAGTAGTATAAGATCATCTGTAACACCTGTCATAAATATTGTCACAGTTCAGGCAGGCATTAAAGGGTATGTCAATATCTTCATATCAATAAATATCATAAAAATAACAGTAAGCATACTGCCCAGTCCCTATGTATTTCATGTGTTTCACATCATCTTGTGTAACTGAGTTATTGTCATGGGAATAAATTATGGTTTTTCCTGTTTGGTTTTGAAATTGGGGCATCTATCCCTCTGACCAGAAGGGAGTGGGTGGAACTCCACTGATAGTGGGTGGGATGCGTTCATGCAGACCTTGACAACCATCTCAGCTCGCCTGGTCACGCACGGGTGGTACAAGTCAGTCTGCTGTCGCCCTTTGATTTTCCCACAAGTATTAATAATGTCTCCAATTTTTTTTCCTGTGAGTAATTTTGGAATGTCCATAACCACCATATGATACAGTTAAGACAAGATGCTTTCAATAAGGATTTGTGAAACAGGGTAAGAATTTTTATGTCAACATTTAAAAACTTAAGGTGTCTGCCAGTAAACCCCTGTAAATCTCACACACCTTTGAAACTCCTGCTTCCATTCAGTCCTAAATTTTCCGTTGCTGTTTCATTATTTCATAATTGGCCTGTTGTAAGACCATTCTTCATTAGCTATATTTCAGTAGCTCTCCGCCGACAAGCACTGGTCACTGTTTTTTGTAAAATGTTGACCTAAAAGGTGCATAGGAGTCAGGATGTTTGTGGAACTGTCATGTTGTGTTGCTGAAGCCTGACGGTATAGCCATAAAACTTGGTGGCCACAGGGGTCCACCGAGATTGTATAAATGTCTTTTCCTGGTTTTACATTGCATTACAGTGCTGTACATTTCTGAACTTACTGACTGCTTGAGCTGTTCTATCATTTTCCCTTACTCACTTAGTCATTACAGCCACATGATCTCATTGTGTTAATATTTTGTGAAAGTACCAAAACTCATTGCTACAATATTGTTGCAATGTTCCTATCAAGGTATTTGCTTAAAAATATTGTGATATTTGAGTTGTAGAAATAGGTTCTCCTCCATGCTTGGAATGGGAGGGTGAGATGAGGTATTTGCATTCTACAAGCTCACTACTGGATGCCACTAAATCCTACACACTGGTGCTTTAATGGCTTTTCAGCAGATACTGCAACAGTGTACATTTTCTCGTACTCCCTCCCACTACTGTGGCATTTATGTATGTGTGGTATATTGTGGAGTAGCATATATAAAGCACTATAGCCACTCAGCCAAATGCTTACTTGATTTCTGTGTCAGGCAGTAATTTAGATGCGACTTCTTATTAAAGGATTTTTAGTTTGTCAGTGTTTGTCAGCAACCTTGACTTACTTGGCACTGCTTGTGAATGAAGACATATTAAAACTCAGTGAAGGTCTCGTATGTTAAATGGGCTCAGCATCATCCATCACTGCTAAGTGTTTTTATCACATTAATCATTAGCAGCCATGACCGTGAATACAAAGGAGTGCAGATGAATTTGATACATTTTATACTATAGGAGAGGATGACCTAGCCTTGAGTCAGCCATCAACCACTTATAAATTCAAACATCTTCATCATAAAGTCAGTGACATTTTGACAAGGAATAGTATGTGATATATTTAATGTGTCATGAAGTTATCAGTCATTAAGAGTGGCTCAATTCTGTTTTCATTTTAACTTGTACCGCTTTTGGGTAGAAGGACTTAAAAAAGACTGCTGTGTTGTAGTCTGGAAATTGCAATACCTCAGACATTGTTCTGGTAGACCTAATCTAAGCCTTAGTGTTCCTTGTCAGGTAAAAAGACACTTCAGGCATCATGCTGCATTTCCCTCTGTGAGCATTTTTAAAATTGCGTCTCAGCAGTGAAAATGTGTGGTTGACATTGCTTCTCTCCTAAGTTAATGGATGAAATGGTTTACATAGTTCTATCTATATCTGAATTGCATACCTCTGTGGTGTTGTGGATAATGGTTGCTATGGTCCCAGTGCTTGGTTACTAGGGCAGGATATTGATTTAATCCTCAAGGGCTGTGGTCATATCCTTGGCAGTTCACCTATTGTTATGATAATAAGACATCCCCGGGTAGCCAATGAGTGATAATCTTGTTTGGTCCTGGGAGAAATGAAAAGGTTTCTCAGAATAGCGAGGCTGACATTTTAACCCCAATAAAATAACCAGCTCCATTATTGGTCAAGCCTGAAAATCACATGTAGTCACACACAGCGAACCATGGACTGGTGTAGCCAGACTGTGAAATGCTTTAGGGATTAGTCCTCACTTGGGACTACAGAAATGGAAATATTTAACCCATGCTCTCACAAGAGAAGATAATTCATAATTAAATTAGATGATAATTAAATATATGTAATAATGAATAAAACATTTAACCAGGTGGTGGGGCTTAACAATTAATCAAAATATTATTCATATTGCAATATGGTCTATAGTAATTTTTAAAGTGCAGGAAGCACATATTTGTTAAATGCAAAATCTTTGTGGAAATACTATATTAAATTACTGTGCTGCAGAGATGCTCTGACCTACACATCATATTCTATAGATCAGTCCCTTGCAATATCAGTCAAGGTAATTGCAATTAGATTAGAGCTGCATCGATTGGTCGATTAATGGATTAGTTAAACTATCAAGTTAATTGGCACCTATTTAGATAATCAGTTAATTGGTTTAAAGAAAGAACAGTCAAATTATTCTGCTTCCAGCTTCTTAAATGTGACTATTTTCTGCTTTCTTACTCATCTGTGACAGTAAACTGAATATATTTGAGTTGTGGACAAATCAAGACATTTTAGGAAGTCAGCTTTGGCTTTGGGATAGAGCTGGGCGATATAGACAAAATCAAATATCACAATAGTTTTCACATTTCATGACAACATTGTCGAGATGACTATCTGCTCTTTGACAAACTATTAACACAATGAGAATTTAAATAAATAATCATCAGTAGTGTGGATATAATGACTCAATGTGTAAAGCCACAAAATAGAACAGCAACTGTGCATGCAAAAATGAGTACAGCGGTTCAAATAGTGAGTTGGAGTCATAGACTGTATATTAAATAGGTTGAAATCCTATTTAATATATGATCAGTGGTAAAAGTGAACCCCTGTCCATTATCTTGTAAATAAAGGCCAACTGCTCTGAAAATACACACTCTGGACTTTGAGTTCAGTGACTGTCTATCTCACTACCTGCCAGACACATTGCTCAATTAAACGGTTATAAACATCTTTGTCTCCTGTAAGATTATTAATGATTCCTTACGACTCATGAACAGACACTAACTCATTCAGAGAGTATTCTCCATTAATTTTTACTCTAATTAACATGAAACGACAAACAAAATCAGTTATTCCGGCCCACGATAGAAATTTCAAAGGGCTGCATGATGGCTGTAGTGTTGCTGTCAAAGAAGCAAGAATTTCTTCTTATTAGTATTACAGTAAATATATTACAGATTTCTCCTTTAAAATCAGGAAAATACAACTAATGCCATATCTAATGATAGTCTAAGACAATATCTGCTGTTATATTGATATATAAATATATCACCCAGCCCTACATTAGGAAACACTGACAGACATTTTCTGACATTGTATTGACCAAACAACTAATCAATGAATTCAGAAAATAATCAACAGATGAAATGAAAATCAAAATGATTGAGAAATTTTTTCCAAATCACTCAGCCCTACCCGGTGGTTTGGTCACATATTTTCTTGCTTTAGTTGTTTGCATCATTATGAAAAGGTTAAAATGTGGATATTTCTGGAACTCCATTACGTTACATGTCAATGCAATAAACATGCAACCTGTGGCATTCTCGCATGTGAGCGAACATGTTGGCGAAGGCTGCTGGAACAGATTAGAGAATAATAACACAGTGAAGGTGGTGTCCAGATTGAGAGACTTCCCCTGTGAGCACAGACACACAGGCAAAGCAGCCATTCAGCAGTGGGATGGATCCTGACTACTAAAGAGGGAGAGGGAGAGAGAGGGAGACTGAAACAGAGAGAGAGAGCAAGAAATGGGGGAGTGGTGGGAGAGAGAGAGAGAGGACGCGAAAAAGAGAGTGAAAGGCTCCACACGGCAGAATATAAATCTGTATGTTAACAGGACTAAAGCTGGAGGTCTCCGAAGCCGCTTTAGTGGTTATGCTGTTGGGGGGTGGCCATAAAGCATCAAGAGGTGGTCTTCCTTATTAACTGAGGATCTGTTCAAATAAGGAAGTGGGACCCGTGGAAGCCGCGAACGCCGGTTGTCAAGCACAGTGGTGGGCTGGTCGGAGGTCTCTGACCCCCTCATTTTCATTTCTGGAAGAAAAGAGAAGAGCAAAAAGAGCCACGAGAGAAAAAAGGAAGGTGGCAGCGAAGGGGACCAGTGAGCCATTTCTCTCTTTATTACCTCCATTCACAAAACCATTGCATCCCATTATCACAGCGATGTAGAGGCATTCTCTCCGATTAGAGGAGGAAGGGTCCCATTGACTGCTGAGGCTTAGCACCTCTCTCCAAACCGCTAGCCCTTTTCATTGCAGCCCCCCTCTCCACCACCACCTCCACTCATCTCTCGCCTCTATCCTTACGTCTGCTATTTTCTCTGTTCTTCTCTCTTTTCTTGTCCCCTTGTATTCTTGTCCCTTTTCACACCACTCAGGAAATCAGGAGGCATTGCGTTTGGGTAGAAGTGGGTGTTTCTGGAGCTGTCATTGTGTTTGGTGCCGCTACAAAGGACAGCTGAGCAGGGAGTGAAAGAGACAGCTTTTGGAGATAATAAAATAGCAGCCTGAAAGAAAGAGAAAGGGGGGACCTGGGACTACAGGAACAGCTGACAACCACTGGAAGGTGAATGGTGATGAAAAGAAAACTGTTACAGAGACTGACAACCATTTTAAGGTAGCTATTTATTGAGACCATTTCCACTTCTTGAGGGGAATAAAAGAAGCAGTGTGTGCCAAACCAACACTGCTGGTTGGATTCTGCTATTGCTGTTGCTAAGCAAAGTCTTTAACCTGAAGTTCTTGGGGAGACAGTATTGAACATCACTCTACAACCATGAAAGGGAGCTCAGAGGAAAGCATTGAAAGCATCAGGCCCTCCAACCTGCAAGCTTTTGCTAACATATCCACCCTACATGGCATGAGTCATATATTCGCCTATGGGCACATGACATTCCGCCGGTTTCTTTGGACTCTTTCCTTCCTCGGTTCACTAGGCTTATTGATGCTGGTCTGCATGGATCGAGTGTCGTACTACCTGGAGTACCCGCACGTCACCAAGCTGGACGAGGTGGCGGCGACGAACCTCACGTTCCCAGCCGTCACCTTCTGTAATCTCAATGAGTTCCGCTTCTCCAAAATCACCAGAAATGACCTCTATCATGTGGGGGAGCTCCTGGCGCTCCTCAATAATAACTACCAAATAGCCAACCCACACTTGGCTGAGCCCGAAGTTCTGGCCGCCCTCAAAGAAAAGGCAAACTTCCAAAACTTCAAGCCCAAACTGTTCAACATGACTGACTTTTATAACCGAACAGGTCATGACATCAATGACATGCTACTGCAGTGCACCTTTCGAGGAGAGGATTGCTACCCGGTGAACTTCACAACAGTGAGTATTCTCGCAGTAAATCTGCATAGTACTGTATGTTTGCTGTTGTGTTTGCTGCCAGATCTGACAGACTGTCCTTTTTTATGTTCAGAATGAGCTTAGATTGAGCTTTAATGTTGCTTGTGCAATTTATTTGAAACAGATGCCTGGCTTTAGTGCATTTGGTACTCTTACTATAGTCCAGTGTTAATGTTGTGGTTGTTATTTCTAAAGTGTTGTCTGTAAAGCTGTTGTTGTAGGTGTTGCATTGTGCACTTCAGCTGATGCTTGTGCTGTGTTGAAAGAGAATAGTGCATTAAACTTTGTGATAAGGGTAAGGTCCTGAGGTGAACTGCTGCAGAGATTTCCCTTTCTTGCCATTACAGACTCATTTAGTGATCTCTGAAGACAGCTTGGATTCCAAGAAGAGGGAAATCATTTTTGTTAGGTGTTGTGTATCCCCATATCTGAAGGAAACCCCTTTTTTCCCATGAGGTGTTGTACTAAGGTCAAATAAATGGGTTAAGCATGTTGTTTTTGCAAATCTGACAGACCAGATGCTTTAAGAACTTTGTTCAAATCAAAGTTTCCAACTGATTATTGCTGTAACAAGGCTGGGGTCACTGTGCTGTCTGTTGTCATTATTTTCTTATCTTTGTTTATTTTGATCAATCAAATATTCACCTGTGCTGCTCTGGATTATGTTTCAGACAAGTTATTTTTCAGTAGTCAGTGGAAATAAGGGAATATTTGTTGTGTGTCGCAAATGTCTAAACAAAAAACGATAACTTCTACAAAGATTTTTGTAGAGATCATTCAGAAAAGATGCCATAGTGCATCAAGCACTCATACTCTGTGCTTTGATTCATTCTTAACTCCATTTGCCTATGTATCCAATTAAGCAGAACTCATTCACCACACTGTATGAATGAAGTTCATGAAATGGTAAATTGTTTACTTCTGGTTTGTTTTCTTAGCAGTGAATCCTCCCTTATTGAAAGACATTTCACATAGCTGATGATATATGACCATTTAATGATGGAGTATTAAATTGAAACGCAGTTTGAAATGGACCTAGTAACATGAACTTGGCCTCACAGTAGTTTCACCCGTTGATTAGCAGTAATGGAATATATTAGTTACACAAGTGACCTGGATCTAGGTGACATCAGACAATATATCCTCATAAAGATCTTAACACACTCAGGTACTGCAGCTGCATTATAATATACACTGTGAGATGTGGCTGTATATTTAAAAAACTGGGACCTCCACAGAGAGCATGTAGAGGATGGTCTTATAGTCAGTTTTTGAATTTTTATGTACAAGAAACACCAGCAAATGAGTAAAATGATGTAGTTTCTGAGCCTTACGTTTTTTAAAATGTATTTATATTCTGGTTTTGTAGTAGGCACAGGCCATTGCAAAAAATAATAATCCCCTCCCATAACCTGTAACAACAAGAAAAGAAATGGCCAAAAAGTAACAACGAAAATGAAAATAATAAACAGATATAAAATAATAAATAAAACATAAAAGTAACTTGTATTAGAAGCACTATTTGCTGGTAGAGGTAGTGGAAAAGTGCACCTCGAGCGCAGCCCCAAGCACAAGATTAAACATATTAAAAAACTGTCACTCATGTAAAGATACACAGAGGCACAGCTAATTATGAGGATGACATAAAAGCAGGGCGGCGCAGTCTAAATGAGATTGTGTGGGGTAGAAATATGAAGGAGAAAACTTTTTGAAAAAAAGCAAAACATGAGTGAATAAATAGAATAAAACATGCAAATGGGGTGGACCGCATGTTGACAACTGAGTCGGTGGTAATGACATGAGCCGAACTTTAAAGCCTTAAATTGGTGCTGTAATTAAATCAGCACCATGGAAAAAATATCGAGCAAGAGAGAATGATTATATTACTATCAGTTGTCAGCTATTACATTAATTGCCAACTATTTTTATAATTTATTTTTTAGTTTGAGTCATTTTTTTAAGACAAAGAGTCAGAGAGTAAGAAAAAGAAGCCAGCTTCTTAAATGTGAAAATTTTCTGGTTTTCCTGTATGACAGTGAAATGACATTTGAAGACATTATCCTGGGCTTTGAGAAACACTGATTGATAATTTTCACCATTTTATGCATTTTATAGACCAAACAACGAATTGATTAATCGAGAAAACAATCAACAGATTAATTGACAACAAATATAATCATTAGTTACAGCCCCAATTATAATATCACCGCTATCCAATGCAGGAATAAAAGTTTGAATTTCATCAGGCGGTTCCATCACTATTAGCCCATTTTATATGAGTGAAATACAGCCCCAGAAAGGCATTAAGACAAAGCTCTCCTTGGCTCTGTCTGTTTTTCCCATTATTTTATTTAAACAAGAAGTACTGTACATTGGCCAAAAATGAAAAAATAATAAAGATGCAGCCTAGGGATATGCAGCACTGCAATATCACTTGTTTCTGTTTCACTTCCCACTCTTATTTCAAGACATTTTATTATTCTCACCGTGTCTCAGTGTCCTGTATCCCATCTAGTGGAGTGCAGGTTTGATGGAGTAACACCTAACTTACTTATCTGTCGATTGAGGCTATCCGCTCTCAAAATGTGATTCTTATCTACGTTGTATCTTTAATCAACCCTGAATGAAATCCCAGTTTTTAAATGACTGACCCTATAATCTCCAAAGTTGATCAAAACTCTTCTCTGCTGTAGGAGGAGATAAACACATTCAATATTGCTTTCCAGTCTTACCTATTTTCCATTTGTGTCATGAATGATGTGAAGTGTCTTGAGAAATAAGTCATTCATGAGAAACTAATTGCCGTTGTATTGCTTGATTGAAAGTCCTTACAATCAAGTGTGGATATTTCATGCCACGGTTGGTGGGGACAATAAACATGACCTGGTTGGACCTACGATGGCAGTGGTTTCATGAGTTGGTTTGCTACATTACAGTGACACTAAAGTAATATAACTAATATAGTTGCAATAAATTAATATAGCATTGCTAAAATAATAGAGCTGCAATCAATTTGTATAGCTACAGTATAACAATATAGCTATGTGTGAATCAATATGAGAATAGAAGCAGACATTTAAAAGTAACACAAACATTACTTTCCCTAGTAAATAGTGACTTTTTATATGCAGTAATTGGTAAAGTAATTCAGTTACTTTTGAGAGAAGTAACTAATAACTGCGACTCATTACTCAGTTTCAATAACTTGCCGAACAATGGTCTCTTGCCGTAGGCACATTGTCCAAGGGTAGACCGAGACACTGCGGTGCTGCCAGAGGAGTGCTGTCTAAGACTGCAGCATGTATGGGAATAAATTAGAAAATAATACATTTGTATATTTCTCACTTCCCCCCGAATGTCTGAATAATTCACTGTTTTGCTAGTCGCTTTGTTCGAATATGAAATATTTTGTCATGCATGGATAACATTAACAATCAATTAATCATTATTGGAAAAACAAAAATTACCAATACCAATAAAAGCTTTAGTTTCAGAGCAACATATTGCATATTATCTGACAGCATTACATACACTCTGAGACATATAAATACCTACATGTTAAACACATAATTAAATATCAGGTAACATACTGTGTGTACTCATGAAAAGAATCTGTTAGAATTTAGATCTTTATCTGATAGTAGATCTCACTAACATTGAGTAGACACCAACAGACAACAGTGTTATATTTAAATTTTTTGATCAAGATTATTGCTTGGGACGTGTCCCTTCTGTCCCTACCCAATTCAGTGCCCTTGCTTGCAACATCAATGAACTGGTAGAAAATCAGTTAACAAATATGGTTTTGCTGCATGTTTATTTGTTTTTGTGGGCGCATTTTGTAGTGGTCCAGGAAACTGTGAACTTTCACCTGGCTGTGAATTACTGGCATCTGATTTGAACAGCCTTGTTGATAGCCATCCATCGTTGCGGTGTGCTGTCTGGATTTGGATGGAGTGGTTAAAGCAGTGCCACACCACCACGCTGCATTATGCTCTCAGTGGACAGAAATGTGTTTGTCAGGACTTGGACAAGTGCCAGTATACCATACCCATCTAGCTGAGTGTTTGGTGCTGTATCCGATAATAATCTCCCATAAACTAACTGTGAACACCGAGCTTTGCTCACTAATGGAGTAACGGAGTTCATAACCTGCTTCAGTGGGGGGATAAAACATCTCAGCTGCTGTTTATTAGAAAATCTTCAGCAGACGACACAAAATAAAGACATGTTTCTAATATACCAGATTGTATTTTGTTGACTTTGTCTGCTAATATGTGTTCATGTTGTTTTCTTCCACAAACACAGACTCACTATTCACCGACAGTATACTGATATTTAGACGACGGCTACAGGAAATTTTCAATTACCCAATCCCCCCCACAGACATGTTGAGAGGAAGATTTACAATGCAAAGGACTGTGGGAGTGATGAGCTTTGACCTTGAATAAATGAAGGAAGAATTCCATTAAGTCTGGGCTATGATGCAGTTGGGAAACAAAGCATTCAAAATGTTTTGCATTGTAATGGACGGGTGGGCAACTGGAGAATGGCAATTTGTAATTCCAATGCCATTAACCACTTTAATCCCTCTTAATGATTTTATTAGGCACAAATGTCACCCATGTCATGAAAAACTGAGATTGTTCTCCTGGACCATGGCCCTTAATTTAGGACCAGTTCAGTCTTAGTTGAAATCCCAAACAGGCACTTGAGCTTGTCAAAACATGAAAGTTATCAAAGAAGTTAGCTCTTTGGCGCCCTGTCAGTTCTTAGGTCAGGGCAAGATGTCTCAATTTTTAAAATCAGATTTTTTCAGGGCAGATTTTATCTTTTCAGAATATTGTGAGATATTTAGATGAGATGATATTCTGTAACCGCTGAATTCTTCTTCTCCACAGCAAGCCTACTCTTCAGAACGATGAAACACATTTAACGCAGTCTCTTTGGTGTGGTGCAAAAAAAATACCTTCCAGTCTGAAGTGAATCAGAGTTCAAATCTTCCCCTGAAATCTCACAAAAGCTGCTTTCCATCCTCACTATAATACTGTAGTAATCCTGAAACTTCGACTAATGCTTCCTCTATTTAAAGATCATAGTAGGATTAACCAGAATTTAATTTTGACATTTTGTCACCATATCAACAGTAATCCACCTAAATATCTTAATTTAACTTTTTTTTTTTTTTTGATTATACTTGTTCGTACAGAGCATGTGTATTTTTAAAGAGATAGGATTATTTATTTGTATTAGGCACTAGAAAATAGTCTAGTCTAGTTTGTTTCCTACACCCCCAGTTTGGACAGTCAGAGAGCAGCACCAGCATGGAAGCTAAGCAATGAACTACTGTGGACGGGGTCAGCAACAAAAGGCGTTTTTGCCACTTAAAAAAAGTTTACCCAAAAAACAATATCAGTTTAAATGGACGCTAGATGTAGAATATTTACTTTTGTTTGTTTTCGGACAGGAAACTGCCACTGCCTCAATCTGTTAACTAGTTTGTGTTATTGTGTGACTTAAAAAGGCCTTAAAAAGTATTGAATAGTCTTAAATTCTATTTGGGAAGGTCTTATATAATTTTTATTGAATACTCTAAGCATGGTCTAAAAATCACTCCAACATGCAAAATGCCGGTACATTTAGTACAGTACATTAAAGTACATTTGTGAAATCGGTGAGAATTGAATTTGAATGCCTCTCTTTTTTTTAGGTTTTTGCTATTAGTGTTTGTGGTCCCCTGGTGACCACCGTAGTGATAAGTGTCATTTAGGACAAATTTTTTTTCACACCGTTAAATGTATTTGGACATGTTCTTCAACTCAACCTGTTACTGTAAACTTGCCAAATTTATAATTTTCAACTGGCAATGTGTTTGTTTACTCAAAAGAGTGTGCCTGTATTTTCACATTTGACTTTTAGATTTATTGCAAAGTTGGCTTTGAATTGAATTGTGGTGTAAAAAAGTCTTACATTTCACTTGGTGATACTTGTAGACACCCTGTATGTGGTAATGGCAATTTCCCAATTTCTGAAAAGGCTGTCTGACAGTAAGGTAAAGCAGTGAAAAAATTCTAAATCTAGTATGCACTTAAAATGATAATGATTTTTTTTAAAAGTGGTTAAAATACCTTTTGGTGCTGATCCCGTCCAGAGTAGTACATTGCTTAGCTTCTGTGCTGGTGCCCCTCTCTGCTTCTCAAAACATGGGACATGCTGACTGGCATCTGACCATGGATAAGTATCTCATACAGCCCCACATTAAGTACTTCAAACTATCCCTTTAAGGTAATATTTGAGCTTAAATGGCTGTCTCTCTGTCAACAAAATGACCTTTATCAGTATGCATTCATTGACTTGCTGTGACTCTGAAAGACCGCATGAGTAGCTCATGACTAACATAGTATGTAAATGGCACCTCGGTCGATGATATAAGGGCAGCTAGTGAACAAGAGGTTGATTATCATAATCTGGCAGTGTGGATGTAGCGCTATACTCTTAAGTCTTGACAGGTCACGACAAGTCCCTCCAGGCTACATTTCTGTCCATTTCTTACAGTGTTTAAAATCAGTATTCATCAACACAATTTGCTGAGGCTCAGTCTTTAAGATGTGAGTTGTCTTTCATCTTGTCGTCCAGATGACAGCAGGTGCCAAGGGGAT
The DNA here is from genome assembly GCF_056507025.1 of Lutjanus erythropterus. Classification (NCBI taxonomy): domain Eukaryota; kingdom Metazoa; phylum Chordata; class Actinopteri; order Lutjaniformes; family Lutjanidae; genus Lutjanus; species Lutjanus erythropterus. The sequence goes on from NC_139328.1 coordinate 15,075,315, forward strand.
GAAACATGGCAACAGTTGAGACGAGGCTGACTGACACGATGTGACTTTTCGATCTGCACTTTGAATATTTTTATGTTTTTAGGCAGAGATCCTCAACAGTTGGAGCCTCATTTCTCTCCTAAACCAACTGATGCTCGAGTCAGGTGATATATTTCTCTAGCCCTAGTAATGTGGTCTTATTACAGATGCTGTATGTCAGCAGCAACAGACAGATAGGAAGACACAGTGCAGTAAAACACTCTTTAAGTCATATTTTCATTGTTTGCAGAGCAGGTTTGTTGTTGACAACACTCTGCGGCAGCTGAGTTGGCAGAGTAAAATATCACAGTTCAACAGATGGTGATGCAGATTCTGTTAATAACTATAATGATTAGCCGTAGGAAACCCTGTAAAATATACCTTGGTCCCAAATTTAGAGGTCCTTGAAAAATAGCAGTTTATGAATATCAGCCGCTAGACCCTTCTCACAGAGGACATATTGACTTGTCAAACAGTTGTGACTAATAACATTTAAAAAAAGCTGCATTTTGTTTGTGTGTAGTGGTGTCAGGACCCTGGAACCTACATAGAACGGAGCCTTCATTAAAGCAGCATTAATAGTGTTTTGTTTTACTTGGGGGCAGGGGATCAAACTGAGAACACAGTACCAACACAGTGATAGTGTTAGCAAAAAGTCACCTATTTCCACATCCAGCAGAATTGGAGTGACATTAGCATTAATTTCTGCATTGTCTCTGGCCATCTGATGCATGTAAATCAGATATTTCCTCTCCTGATAGTTCTGTTTTGGTCTCCGCCAAGTCTTTCCATCATCTCGAGGAAAAATCTCTGGCTCCTAAGCTGCTACATGCCCTACAGTGTTAACCGGCTAGTCTCTAACTTTGGCTGCCTGCAGTTAAATACTGTGCAGGTGTGTGCACAGTCTTGTTTATCAGAACAGCCAGCCAGTGGGAAAAAGTAGCCAGATGTTTTGACTGTAAAAACACAAATTTGGTGATTTCTAGCACATTCTAATGCCACTATTCCTTCATATACACTGATCTTAATTATTGTATATTTTATCGAATTTAGGAATGAGCATTCACTTTGTTACAGACCAATGTAAACCATAGGTAAAATGTATCGATGGAAATTGAGTTGGGGCATCTGACTATAGTTTGTAGAAATTGTGACATTTTAAACTGTAAAACTGCAGTGTGAGACTGAGAAAGGTTATCAAAGTATTGATACTTTTTTAATACCACATGTTTAAACATAGAATACTAACATTTGGTAGTAAGTAAAGTAAGAAAAGTACTGAAGCTATTCAAAAAAAGGAAGAAAGAAAGAAGTGCTCACTTAAGACCTCACTTCAGTCTTTATTGTCCTGCCTAAAGTTTGGCTTGAAGCAAAACCAGACAGGGGTCAGTGACTGTTCCTGTACCAGCACTGTGTGCAGGTTAATTTAAAGAAGAGAAAGAAATTATCATGTTTTGAGTGTCTAAGACTTTTCTTTCTTTTTGCTGTGGTATCGAAAGACTGATCAGGTGTTGTCTTTTTCAAATTCTAGTCTTGTATCAAGGTTAAAAAGTTTGCTATTGTGACAACTCTAAGACTGAGGCATAGCTTACATTGTCCTCATAAAACATAAGCCTGTTTTAGTGTGTGTGTGTGCAGAGCTTTGTAGCTGTACAAAGCACATTGTAAATAAAGATAATTCATTCATTAAGCCCAAAACTTTCTGTGTCATATAGACAATGCACCGCTTTCAGTGGACTTTGTAATGCTTACTGCATAATTGTCAGATTGCTGCCACTGGTATTTTCTGGCGACACTAGAGTTGTTATAAAGTGGAGGCTAGTGGTCATAAAATGTACACACATAGCGAAATTGCAATTTGTTAATCAATGCTATTTTATTAGAATCAAAACTTAATATAATAAAGTAGCCTGCTGGACTTAAATGAGTAGCTGGCTCTTTGGCTGGCAGCTCTCAACAACTGCCTGAAACTACAGAATTGGGTGATAAGCCTCTGTAGGTTAGTTGTAGGAGTGGCCCCTTTTATTATTACACATGATAGTTTCATCTGTCATGGCAACGTTTTTTATTAGTACAGTTATGAAGTTTATTATTTACACTTGCGCTTTTCCTGGAACATCTATAATGTGTATGTTTTGTTATTAGGACTTTTGTACTCCTAAATATTGGCATTTGCTGCCAAAATCTGGCATCAGTCAGGGTCTAATCGATGCACATGCTCAAACCATTGTTTATATATCTTCTTACCATGTGTACATTGACACAGGCAGGCACAGTACACAGAGAAATGCCTACAGTCAGGAACATGGCAGCTGGCACAGCCACATGAAGTCTTATGTACACTTACAGGGATATACGGTGAGCACACTTCATAAAGCGGCTTCCCATGAAATGGAATTTGCTTCGGTAAAACACCAAATCCACAAACTGCTCCAGCAGCCACTGCACAAACCCGCTGTAGTCATTTGGTTTTGTTAAGTGGGTATGTGGGCCGACTTTGTGGAACAAAGCTATCCTCAGAATTCAGCTGGTGGGAATAAGTAGTCTGTAAATTTGCATCATTAAGCTGATCAGTTTTAGTAAGAAAAATAAATTGATGTATCCATGCTGTACTAGCAGCTGCTTGGCAACAGCAATTGATATGTGAAGACGGTGATGGGAAGCAACACTGGAGTGTCAGGAAGGAGCAAAACAAGACGCTCCACTGAATCATGTTTCATGAGTTTCTCAAGAGGTGATGAGTTGTGAGAAGTTAGCAGAGTGGAGCAGACATACTCTGTATAAACTCAGGAACAGAGGGAGATAGGAAACAAGGGAACATGAACAGGTCTGGAAAGTAAGATAACTTGGAAATATATACTACAAATAGAGCTTAGGTGTGATGCACTTTTATAAATGAAAGATCAGACTATTTTCTATATTTTCTGAGCTGACAAAATCAAATATCTCCTTGCCCTTGTTCTGACAGCAGTTTAAGGGATTTAAACCACTTACTGGGTTAAAGAGTGACTCACTCAGTGGTGCAGGTTCATGATGTGGCTGCACACAAGCAAATGTGTTAAAAATTATTTCTTTTCAGGGCAAATGTCAGCACTAAGTACTTCATTAAACACGCTCATGCTACAACATACTAAAACATAGTCATTAAAAAGGATAATCTTTGGGGAAATAGACATATTTTTTCCAAGAAGCCCCATAAGTGATCCTGTCAGCTTAAATATGCACATTAAATATGTCAGCATTAATGATGATTTAGTCTAAATTAATAGCATTTATAACCAACAGTGTCTACATGTTTAACTTTATTGGTGAAAACATAGACAGGGCAATTTGGCTGCACTTGGACCTGTGGTCTCAGAGGGAACAGTATGTGTCCTTGGTTGCAGATAGTCGGCCCTTTATCACATTTACTGTAACATGTTTTAGAGCTGAAAATTACTGCAGTCCTCACTCTTTTAAATTACAAGTCCTTTAACTTATCGTGGATCACCACCAGTCCCCCGCTAATGTTTACAACCTTACCTGTAGCACTGGGGTCTCCATTACTTAGAGTAGGGCATGACAAAGACACAGAGGGAGAGAAATTCTCTCTGTGCAGTAAACAACAGTATGACTGAGAGGGAGAAGAGTGCTTACTGAAAGAAGTATGGGCCTATTTTTCCCTGCCATCACTTCGTTCATAAGTATCAAAGCAGATCCAAAAATAAATTTACGATGCAATGGAAAAAGGCGGGCTGTGAGTGGGGGGAAAAAAAAAACGTCATAACATTCGAGGCAGTTACTCTGGAGTTCAGTAATATTCAGCCACGGTAGTTTGCTTCAAGCACCTCCTGAAATTTACGATACACAGGTGTACACTGTATACCCACCTCTGGGTAAAAGGATTTACTGATTACCTATCTGAAAATAGCCAGAGAAAGGCACCCTCATGGCTTGGTTGGTGGAGTGTGTGTCCTATGTGCTGGCACTGTCAGTTCTCTGTGGTGGCCGTGGGTACAGTTCCAGCCTGTGGACCTTTGCTGCGTGTCATCTCTCCACTCTGTCTCCCCCTTTCCTGTCTGATCTTCAGATGTACTATCAATTAAAGGTATAAAAGACCCAAAAAATACTTTTAAAAAGCAAATAGCCAGAGAAAAATATAACTGTGCATCTCACAGAGCAAGGCTGCAGCCAATCATGTTTCAATTTTTCATGTAATGAATGGTGTTCACTGCTAACGGGAGATTTTCGTTTCCTGACTTTAGTCTTCAAGGCAGTGCCTCCATCCAGGCAATGTACTGCCCTGGGCTGAAGCGCTGTCTTTAGGATAATAGTTCGGGTTTTTGAAGTGGGGTCATATGAGGTAGTTATCCATAGTCAGTGGATTACCTACAGTAGATGGCAGTTGGCATGGTCCCAATTTGCAGAAGCAGCAGCAGTACCAGTACCAGTGTAGGAAGCTAAGTAATGTACTGCTGTGGACATGGTCAGCAGCAACATGTATTTTAGCCACCTAAAAAAGCCCCAACTAAAAAAACAATCATTATCAGTTTGAATGAACACTATATTTAGAATATGTTCACCACATTACCTTGCTGTCATACAGCCTTTTCTGATGGGAAACTGTCGTTATGTAAGCCAAATATTGCTCTCCAAACCATCCACCACCAAGTCAGTTGGAGGCTAGTAACTTTGTGTTCTCTGTGATCTGCAAGGAAAAAATGTTGAGCTGGTTGAGTGAGAGAGTGGCCTTTGGCTTATACAATGACAATTTCCGATCGGAAAAGGCTGCCTGACTGCGAGGTAAAGCGGTGAAAATATTCTCAATATTATATGTAATATCCTGTGTGAATACTGTATTACATTTCTTCCATCTTCTGCTAGTAAATCCCAGTGGACATTTAAGGAACAAAACTCAAAACTAAAATTGCTGTTTTTCCTTAACCCACAGGCTTCATGGAAGAGAATAAAATGTATGTGTAAAGGTTAAACACTAGTACCTGGCTGCTAAAATGCAATAAAGAAGACAGTATAGCCACCAATATAACACTACGGCACTGACTATAGGTGAATTAGTATAGAAGAAATGCAAGACCATGAGTGTAATGATTTGTATGGTTTGTTTTGTCGCTGAATAATTATCTTGACCTAGTATGCTTTCAGGTTAGAAGTTAAAAGTTTTGTACAGCATGCTCTCCCATCATATTCAAAGTGTTCATTTATTGAAGACATAAAACAGCAAATCTACATTATTTAAGCACCAATTGCTGGATGGAAACTGTCAAGCCATCAGATAGTTAAATCCATATGAGAAAGATACATTTTATTTCATAACCTACCCCTCATCAGCCAACACATTGTCCTCTATCTGACGAGTTGGGAGTGACACTGGGCTGCATCAGCAGTAGCATTTCTATAATATGACAAATATTTGAGTGACTTTCAGTGTCATGTCAGGGAGGCTGAAACGGTCCAACTTGACTGCCGTGTTTGTCATTTCCCCCAACCTAAGCTGGCTACTCTCGTCTGCATTCCAGTCAGGGTATTTGCAATGAGCCTAATCTCTGACTGAGATTGCCTCATGTCACCGCTCAACATTTGACATTAGCAGATAACAACATTAGTTATTACAGCTGCCTGCTGCTGCAACCAAACGACTCGTCTGTGGTAATACTCCTAAAATATTCCTATGGGGACTGATACTGTAGTAATCAAAAGTAAGTTTATAGTGACGAAAAGCAATCCCTGACAGGAACTGTCATGTCTGGTGATAATTCCTACATGGCAGTCTTGTACATCTTTATCTGGTGATTGTGAAATTACAGCTTTGGTTATGTAGAGATTATTGGGATCACAAAAAAAACAAGCTTCTTACTGTTTGATCATCAGTACAAAATAATACAAATAATTACATCCATGGTCTCTGCTTTTCTCTCTGTACTCTGTTGTTGCTGTGACAGGTGTTACTTTTGCTACAGACCTTGGTCAGAAATAGACGTGGGTGGTATAAGGGAAATGTAATATTGTACTAATTATCACAGCAGTGGTAATCAGTGCAATAGCAGTATTCTCACTATTGTTAGGTGAAGATATTTACTGAGGCACTCACAACATTCATAAAAAGTCTAACTCATGCAGGGCTGCATGCAGAGATGACTTAGATATACATGGATATGATAAAAATTTCCAGAGCCAATTTGTATTTTGGTCAATAATTACATTTATTTGTATTGATTTTGTATTTTTCTACAATCAGAGAATGAAACCCTGACTCGTTTTTTATTGTTAGCCATTCTTCTATCAGTCTCCCATGTCAAAAAGACCCCATCCATTTTCATTAAAACAGGGAGACTGTAGGCCTGTCCTCAGACAAAGCTTTGCAAAAGGCACCTTCCCCTTAATTTACTTTCTTAGTTCCACCCAATTTCTGGATGTCCGTGCGATCATTATTATGTTATTTGATCTCACAGACACTCAAGAATTAAGCCAAGATAACCTAATATTGCTGTTCGATATAACTTTGGAGTACACCAAATACATACAAAGATCCATCCAAAGACATTTATTCATTTCTGACACTTGGAGAGCAAGAAAAAAACAGTAAAATTCCCCTGTACGTTACCTCAAACTATCTCTTTCACCAGATCACACACATGTAGACTATTCTATGTGATAAAATGTATGATTTTTTTCACTTCCCTTCTCTTGGACCTCCTCTGAAACAGTTTGAAGCCGCCCGAGGGAGGCCTTTCTCTCACTTTGAAAACATCTGTATTAAACACTGGAAATGGCACAGTAAACATCAAACAAAATAGTGACTATGAATATATAAACCTCTACAAACAGCCATACTTTCCAAAAGGGCTGGACAATAATTATTATTCAGCACTTTCAGTGGAACTCTGTTTTGGTGATATGATTCTAACATGGTTTCCACAAATGTGTTGTCCAAATCAATTATTCCAAGTTAGAGTTTAAAAAAAAAAGGAAAAGCACATGGGGCCTCATTCTTGACTTTGAAAACAGTATGTGTAACAAAAAAGTCAATACTAAATTTTTTCCCTATTACAGAGTTCTGATTACATAAATAAAATAGACTTGATTTGTGTTAAGGATTTACTTTACTTTCTCTGCCCTGGAGACGAGTCTGTGAGGTCAAAACTGGTCTATATTTTAAGCCATTAATGCTGACTAAACAAAGGCTTAAAATCTAACTTTTATTTTTGCTCTGCCTGTGTGTTCAGACAGAACTACACAAAGTAAATGTGTCTGTTACTGACTAGCTTACAGCTAACATCAGTCAATGCTTGGACCATTTGGCACAAATTAATATTTAAAATTTGCAATCAAATTTGTGTGAATAATGTGAATTGCATCCTTCTTGAGGTGTAACAGTGGAAAGCAGTTCATAAACACCAGTTTGATCATTTCATATGTGAGTTTACCGCTTTCTGATCAATATATGTTTCTATTTATATCTCAGTATTAAAATGAACCATATCCCCAGCCATATATTACATGATAAAAGTAACCACGGTCTGGTAATTGAGCATAATGAGAGTCTTTCAAACATCAAGTACGAATTTACAACTTAATTCTCAAGAAATTTAAACAGTTACATTTGTTTCTCAAGTGTCAGGGCTCCTCGAGGAAGAAAACCTTGTCAGAACTGCAGATGGAAACTCAAAGATATGTTTTGGTCCATTGCCTCCCTGATATTTGCAAATGGAAAGGAGCACATGACTCACTCAATTCTCTTGAGACTGTTATTGTTATTATCGACCTGGGGTTAAGTAATATCAAATTACTTGTAGAACAATGCATTGTTATTGTAGAAAGCACAGTCATTTATACTGTAAGCAAAGGTTAATCTAGTTTAATTTATGCTCATGACTGGGCAGTATAGAGCAACAGATAGACCGAAGATGATGTTGCTTTTTGCAAAACAGACGCTTCTGTATTTTTTGGTGTTGCCTGGGCACAATGAACATTTTGCACCTTCTATTTGCATGAGTGCTTTTTCCATTAAAGTACAGGAACACAATGAGGAAGCACAAATGAATATGTCTCTGAGTAAATCGATTTCTGCCTCCTACATGTTCAGAATGTTTATTAATTCCCTCCAAATTTGGCCCAGAGCTTGAAAACAGGCGACTCCTTTTAGTTCCTTACATTTGAGTTCATCGAACTACTAATCACACAGACAGAACGGTGCTAGAAATCATTTCACCTGTCATTACCTTGATTGTGACCTACGTCAGAAATAGGACTGCAGTCCTTAACTCATTTACATTAATGGGCTGTGTTGGTTTGTTTATCTTCACCAGACTGGATTACTTTATATATAGGCCAACCTGTCAATATGTTTGCCTGTATTGTACAAGTTCTGTAGCACTGCTCCAGTTTGTTTGTCGGAAACAAAATATTTCCACTCACACAAGTGTTGTATAAATAATAAATGCATATGAATAACAGCTTTTCTTAACTTCCCGCAAAGATTTTGAGAATATTTCAGCTCAACACAGAAAATGTTCCAAGTTGTTTTGTCTGCTATGCCTTGGCTTTGATATAAGATAGCTTGCAGTGTTGAATTACTGTTCTTTAATGAAATTAATCTTAGAGAGATTGGTGTGTGCCTCTGAGCTTAACACTGGCTCCTTTTTTCTTCATTAAACCCACTTAGTTTGCTCTTGGTACATAATGTGCTCTGTCATGATTTCTCCCTTTCATTTATCCTTTAACAAGCATGGCCAATACAATTATGTTTCAAAATCCTCTAATTTGTGCTTAATGCTAAATCCAGAAGATCCCTTTACTTCACACATGGATGGCCATATTATGTGCTTTTATTCTTATCCTGACAGCTTGTGTGTTACATATTGTATAGCAGCATCGGCGCAGCCTTTCACAGTGTCAGCTGAAATATGTTGAGTAATACATAGTAGGTCAATGGCCCTCGAACACTTTAGTACTTGCGAAAATCCAATCTTACAGTGCCATGGCCAAGAATAGAGACACCATCACCAATGGGCTTTGCAAAAAATGTTTCTATACACCGTTACAGTCGGCAGTTGCAGAACACGCTGCAGTTACAGATACAGCTTTTAGATGATGTGATAGCCTGCGGTCAATAGCCAGACAGAAGGTCACACCTCTGCTGAGAGTAACACACCATTCCAGCAATCCTCAGTCTTCTCTGCGTGTCACCATCTGAGCTGACATTTGATTTTTGTTTTAATGTTTGACTGTATTTATTTATTTTAACCTTGCTCATCCAGGGAAAGAGAGAGACTCTTTGCCAGCAACACATCAGCAGCAGCTTTATATGTGTGTGATATTTGACATTTCATATTCCACCAGTTTTTTTCAGTGCTTAGTGTTGTCTCTCTTTTCTAAAACCTAAAAAGATCTTTTCTGTATGTCAGAGAGTGAGGAAAGACGTTGGTGAACTAACCAGCTAGCCACTGTATTGTTTACTATTGTTTGCACTGCTCACTCATGACGGAGCATGATTATTCATTTTCACTGCGTTTTCATGGTGGGTGTTTAACAATTGAGACAACTCATGATCCTGTACTACTTCACAACATCATCTGTGTCTTTTGTTGTTGCTTTGATTGAGATACTTCTTGCAGCAGAACTTACACTGTTGGGTAGTTTAATTTAAAGCAATACATACTATCTATAAAATAGAATTATTTGAGAATTTATGTTATGTTTTTTTCAGGGAACTTGTGTATATGAAGATATATGTCATGTATTGAGGCATAGCCTAAAAATATAGATATTATTTGTAAGCCCTGTTGCACAAAGCTGTTTAAATACTGTGCATTTAATATATGAAATAATTTATAACAATTGTAGCAAATTAATTTTCTGCCAACAAATTGATAATTGACTAATCTTTTCAGGTCTAAAGAGATCTTGAATAAGCATGAAAGTATGTAATGTGTGAATTATTATTCCAGCTTTATAGCAGGGTCTTTATGAAATATATTATCTCATTATTCAACAGCCCGTCCTGCCTATTTTTGTTTTAATCTTTCTCCATCCTGGTAACTCCAAGATTTCAAAGGATGTAGCCAAAGGGAAAGTCATTGCATTGACAAGGGAGTCCACTGTCTGCCCTTTGAAAACTCATTGGATCATAATTATTCTTGTCTCCAAGTGCTGGGTCCAGCTAAGGTCTTATTACACACCAGTTAAACAACACATTTTTCAGACCATCAGATAGACCATCATATCTGCTGCAATGCACGAAGCTATTGGAATTTGAATAGTCAATAGAATTACATAGGACTGTTGATGAACAGTCAATTGTTGTAATCGATTATGTCAGGATTTTCGTAAAACTTTTTTTCTGCTTTGATTAAAGTGTCATTAGCAGTCCTGTACCAATGTATTCACATGAATGAATGAAAAATAAATATTTAAAGCCTTTTTTTTTTCATTAGACCTTGTGTCTAAATACAGACTTTTACCTTCTTGTGTTAAACCTTATGTCTTTGATAGTTAGCTGTTTAAATGGATCAAAGCTTGATGTAGTGGTTCATGATGAATCTGTTTTCTCATTTCAGTATGAACTGAAATAAAATCTAGCCCCTTGCTACCTTGGGCCAGTCTGTTGCCATGGCAGTCGTCTGTGAGGCATGCTCCTATGCTGTTATCACGGATTGCATTACTCTACGGTCGGCACAATTACCCGACTCATCTAACCAGCTCTTAAGGTGCAACAACACTCTTCCTACAGTTCACATGTAGTGCAATGCAAACTTCAGTCCTAGATCCTATAAGCTATTTCCTCTGCACTTTGTATTTGTTCCAAAGGACCTCACTATGCATAACACAATGGATCACCAACATTTGACCATGGTGACAGCAAAATGACATCTCATTACCCTGGAGATCAATATATTGGATCAGAGAACATTACGACATACGGAGTGTGGCACACTTCACTCTAGAGAATCAATATGTGAGCTTGAGCACAATGAGATTTTTTTGTGAGAGCTTTTGTGAGATGAGTTTTTTTTTTTTTCTTTTGGAGCATATTTTAAGAGAAAGCAGAAAGATTATCTTAAATGGTAATTCCACGAAGAAATAGGTTTCACAAATATTTCTACAATCTTCCAGTATCATAGTAAATCATTTTATAATTCTGCTAATAGATATGGTGATATTTCATTCACTCATTTAACTTTGTGGAAAAGAGACCTCAGTCAGCATTTCTGTTTGTTTTACTCAAGGATAATAACTGAAGGATTTTCTGGATTTTAAGCAGTCAATCTTGTCAGCACTGATCTTAGATGTTAGAGCTTACCCTAGCAGGTATATAGATGTTATATGTTACCCTTGTGGGTATGCATGCTGCTAACTTTGCCATTTATAATGTAGCAATTACATTTTTTTAGTATAGTATAGTATATAGTATATTTAATACTGTAATTTGTATTGTGCAGCCTGTACTAACTATTTTCATTCTGTAAGGCAGGGGCATTGGTCACTTAAAAATATAGTAATTGTATTTTTTATTTTATATTGTATTCTGACCGTGCAACATGCACTTACTCTTTCTTTTAAACAAAAGGCAACTGCACTGGTAACCCAGTCACTTTGTAAGTTTGTTGTGGTGTATTTTATATTATATTTTGTACCATGCAGTCTGCACATATTGTTTTTTATTATAAAAGGCAGCTGCAGTGGTAACCTGCTCACTTTATAAAGTAATTATTGTGTATTTCATATTGTATTTTCTACTGTACAGTGTGTTCTGATTGCCTCTATTAGTATAGGCTCTTGGATGTACTGTAGTTCATATTGTACATTTAATTCTTGTTTGTTGCCTCAACTTGTTTTGTGTAGGACTACAGATGGAAATTAGCGTTTTCGCTAAGTTTGGTGCAACCATGTTTTCATTTCCTGCAAATGATGAATGTCATTGCACACAGTCCTTTTATAAGTCAAATAAACTAAACAAGGAAGATACCATTTATCTGATGCACATCCTCCTTTGCCGCATTAATACAGTAATAGAAGTTAAACATTTGCAGGTAGCAGGGGGTAGGTCTAATAAGGACATTTGCTTCGTCCTTTGTCCTGATCACTGGGACAGGGATTGTAATTATTTACATTTCCATGTTCAGTTAATGGTCTAGAATTATTTGCTCCACTCCACTGTACACAATACAAAGGTCACAACTAAATGTTTACTTTCATCATGGATTAATCTGCCGATAATTTTCATGATTTATTGTTTAGTATATAAAGTGTCAAAATATTGTGAAATAATGCTCATCACAATTTCCCAGAGCCCACATTGGCATCTTTAAATTGCTCCTTTTGTCCAACCAACAGTCCAAAACCCAAAGGTTCTTCATTTACTGTCACAAATGACAAAGAAAATGGAAGAATTCTTACATCGAAGATGCTATAACTGGCAAATATTTGAATTTCTTGCAAAATGACTGAAATAGTTAATTGAAATAGCTGGCAATTAAATTTTTTTTGATTGCTTAATCGATTAATTGACTAATTGCTGGAGCTCTACACACTACCTTTGTTCTTGTGCATCTTGACATGTAAAACTGGCTTGAGCCTTTTTGTGTTGTGGTTAAACAAATGCAAAGTAGTTACGTGTTAGTTGTCACCATTGGCTGTAAATTACGATGGATGACACATCATCACTTCCTCCCACTGTATAAGCGTGAAGCCAAAATCTCCGAGTGCTGCCATGCTTATGCCAGTGCTGCCACTGGTGATGTCATTGGTTACACCCAGCTAACTTAGTCACAGACAGGGGTCAGCTATCAATCAAAGTGGGGGCCCCTTTGGGCCAAAATGCTAAAAAGAATTTGATAAAATTCAATTATCATTATGTGAATTATTATGATTATTAATAGAAAACATAATTTGTAATAATATATAATATTAAATTCTTATTTATCATGCCTGTCTTCCTAATTGTTTGCCGTCAAAACGTCATTCATCACGTCATAAGCTGTCAGTGTTGACTTGGACTGGTCGGCACTTTCCATGAAGCTGCTGTGCTCCTGAAATTTAGTCCTAACTCACAAAATTGACATGTTTTTTGAAAAGGAAATGACCTGACAAGCAGACCAACTGCCCAGCTGACAAAAGCTCAGTTGCTTGAAATCTAAAAAAAAACAAAAAACTCTTGGTGAAGTGGAACTCACACATACTGTGTGGATTTACTGCTGCTCATAAGAATGGCCACGAGTGCCCTAAATGCGTTCTCTGCTGTGAGACATGGTGTCTTTTGAAACAAAATCCCCCAGCGGCCGTCTACTTTGGGTTTTTGAAGACATCTTGTAAAAGGTGACCCCGGCAATAGGCTTGGCATGAAAAGGTTTGGAAAGCCCTGTCATATCTGCTTACATTGAGGAGTTGGGGTTTGTGACCTATGCTGCAACCAGTCACCAGGGGACATTCAAGATCTTTTTGGGAGCTGTCATGTTGTCCGTCTTAATGGTTCTCACTCATACTTGATTTTTCTAAAACGTGGCAGCCCTCTGTAGTGACTAAACGTTTTTACATGTCTTACAGCAAGTAGTAAAACAACAAAAACTGCTGCTGTATAAGGTTTCCTGTTTACACTTGTTTTGTTATTGATCCACAATTTGACAACTGTAACAAGTTCCAATTTATTCCTGTCTTCCTTTTTGTTTTGAGCGAGATGCTTGTTATTACTATGCACTCCCCTGAGACTCATTATGGCTGTGGAACTGGAGGATATAAAATAATGGTTTCACTGGGGACATGATTCTCACCAGAAACACATTTTTGGTATGTAAAGCTTCCACCCCTGTGTGTGAGTGTTTGCTTGTTTTGTTTTGTCAAGGTGCTGTGGGGCTGTTGCAGTGTGGACACTGAAATGCCAAGTGTGTATTCACGGTCACACCCTTCAAAAGTGTTAAATTGACTGTTGTCATGGATATCCAAATGTGACTCGAGCTGAGTTCAGAGTTTGGTGTAATACAAAATGACAATGGCTCTCATTTATTAATGGCTTTGATTGGAAGCCTACATGCCACCTGTGGATTTTAATGGAGGGCAATCGAAAGTGGGCATTGTGTTATTGCAGAGCACAGCCAGAAATGCACTGTAGGTGTTGTGAATGTGCTCTCTCAGCTTGCACCTCTGCTAATATTGAGAAAGCACCATGAATCAGACAGTGTCTGTATCACCACCATGCCAGTCTTTAGATTTGCAGCGGTTTTCAACAGTAGCACAATAAATAGGACCAAAACTCCCACTAAGTGAGCTGGAGGGGTTATGGGGAGGACATTGACAGAACTGCAAACCTGCAGGAGATAGTGAAACACAATCACATACTTAGCACAGCAACGAGTTCTGGCACTTTATTGTTATCTGTAATTGTAATGACCTTACCTGAAATGTGTTGTTCTGATACGTGCGAGGAGGAGTGGTGACTCATCTAGTTTGCATTTTCTGTAACTGTGCTTATCTCAAAGTGTCTCTATTCTGCAGCACAGTTCGTACCTTCCTGTCTCCCGTCTCTGCCTCTGTATCTGCGGATTAGCAAACCTTTGCTGCTGCTGATTCACACTTTGCCCAATACAACACAATCCACAGCTGTGGCTATTAATTTCTATGCATGATGTCAGTTAAACAAACAGAAAAGGAGCATATTATTTGACACAAGTGCATATTTTATATTTCTATTCTGTATTTTATTATCTACCTTAAAGGGATAGTTTTAATTATACCTATTCATTGCAGGGCTATATGAGGCTCCTGTCAGTAGTTGACACACCCCCAGTTTGGAGAAGCAGAGCAGCACCGGCACTGAAGCTAAGCAGTGTGCTGCTGTGGACAGGGTCAGCAACAAAAGGTATTTTAGCCACCTGTGTGGGGAGTCTGGTTGGTCTGGAGAGAGCAATATTTGGCTTCTGTAATGACAGTTTCGTTCAGCGGAAAATACTACCTGACAGCACGGTAAAGTGATGAAAATATTATGAATATCTTACAATTAAAGTGAGATTGATTTACTCTGAACAGCAGAGCTGGGGCCTCATTTATAAAACCGTGCGCAGGACTCACGTGAAAAGATGGCGAACTGACAAAACACAGAATGTGCCTACACACAAAAATATACTGATTTATAAAAAATGGGCGTACGCATGTCCTATGCAGGTTTCCCTTAATGAATCACAATCAACTCAAAATGTGACGCACCTTCTTTGGGCATCATGTAACACCCATAATTGCCCATAAATGGTCAGTGAAATGCCTCAAATGTATACTAATCCACAATGACTGCATAAAGATTGCAGCAAACACTGACAGAAACACTACAAAAAAAAATTGAATAATCATTGCAGCTCTACTTTATATACTGTTTGTTAATTTAATCTACAGCAATACATAATTTTCTCTTAGATTATCAATACATATCTATATCTCAGAATATCCTAAAAATATCGAGATATATATAAGCCATATCATCCAGTCCTACTGATGCTTCCCCAAGCTGGGGGTGTATCAACCAGCATCTATTGTATGTAATACACTGACTATGGGTAAGTACCTCATATAACCCCACATCAAATAACCCAAACTATTGCCTTTAAACATCTGTGCATGCATCTGTTGTGTCTTTTTAGCTTTTTTCACTGTATCAGTACTAGCTCAAACAGACTCCTCTCAGCTCCAAATGCTGTAAATGCTGATGCTTTGAACGCTTTGTTTTGAAAATTCCTCATATAAAAGAGCAGTTATTTTAGTGATTATTGGGTGCCTCAGAATACAGTAATTACTAAAACAATGTAGCACTGCACTTACAGTATCCTCTTTGCATTTAACAAAATGCAGCAGTCAGATAATTTATGTACCCCGGAAAGCCAAGGGAATCTCTCTCTTTCTTTCTCTGTCCTCATGTCTTCCTCATCCCCCTCTTTGTTTCATCTCCATCTTCCTCTCTGTCGCTGCCTCTCTCTCTCTCTCACATCTGCCGGTGAAGTCTATTAGGAGTCTCTATGTATGACAGCCACAGGGGAACATTCCTTTTTGAAGACACTGAACACTGAACACTTAAAACAGTAATTGTTATTAAGAAACTGCTGCTTTGGTAGCTGAACTAGCACTCCCTAATGGCTGGTTTTAGGCTATATGTTCCCCCAGATGTGGTCTCTTGAAATGCTGCGATTGTTGAGCTTCTTTTGAAAGCCCTGTTTACTCTACAAGCTGATGCCATATGGTAACTGTGAGGTCCATTCAAGATCATGCTAAGACATTCTCGCATAGACGTTAGAGGCTCCGTACGTCAGTGTAGCACCGCCGCCCAGAGCCGAAGGAGACATGTTTCTCTTCAGTGGATTGTGGGAAGGCTCTCTGCAGACAAGTCAATGTCTCACTCACTCTGCTTAGTCAGGCCTAACACGCCGGAGGCAGATCACTGTCTGCCTGCATATAAATTAAAGCAGATAGCCTTGTCCATGCTTTATTATCTGCTCTGCTGCTGAGTGCTGTTTCAAACTTCTCACTGAGAGGTGGTGCTTATTTCACAGAGGCTAATGACGGGAGCGTCGACCTCATTCGCATGCTTCAAGCTGAGGATGAGTAACGACCACCATCATGAATTTATGGGAAATGCTGCAAATGAATGATCAGTGATTCATTGCTGTTCTGTTTTTACCATGCTTTTATTTCCGTTCCAAAAGGACACCTTTGTTTACCATCAGCACATAAGGCACTGTACATGTGTGTGAGATTGAACAAAATATGACTCACAAAGCAGATCTTACCAAAGGCTCTGTTTCTCAACCTGGTTATTTTTTGGTGTTTTCTTCAACCAGGCCAGTGATCATTGGCTTAGTCATATTGTAATTAGCACTTACGCCCCAGCTTCCTGTGCACAAATGTAGCCCATATGTATTTCTATGATGACACATTTTCAGTTGGTTTTCTATAGTCCAGCATATTGTAACTGAAATAAAACAGTCACTATAAGGTAAAAGGGCTGGCTTTTAGTATTTAGGTGTGTTCACATCTATATCAGGTGAAAAGTGTTGGACTAGTTGCCCTTTTTATACACGATCCCTCAAATTTAGCATAATGCAGCTGGACAGTGACCCCAAACATGCAGCCAAAGCAATTGACGTTTTAAAAATTCTTGGCTGGCCAAGTCAGTCAGATGACAGTCCAACTGATCATATGTCTCATTGGTTGATTCTCAAACTGTGGTACCTGCACCACTGGTGGTACGCAAGTTCTCTTCGGTTATACGCAGAGAAATATCAAATAGTTTTTAAAATTTAAATGAACTAAATTAGAAACATAAAATACCGTCAAAGTACTACAAAATTTCAACTGGAAATATATAAAAGATGAGACGAGCCTAAAATAAGTTGACTTTTCTGTATGCATGTATTTGACAGAGAATCTTTCAAATATTAAATTAAATGGACGACAGTGAAACATTCACAAGTGCTAGTGCCAACTTAAGAAGTGCTTGTGAAGTTTACACAGTGCTTGTTAGCACCAAATGGCACAAAATAGTAAGGTGGGACTCGGAGAGCTCAATATTTTATGAAGTGGTACACACTGTAATAAGTCTGAGGAACACTGCCCTAAATAAGTAAGAAGTGAGTGTGACTGCAGTAGAGCATCACCACTGAAGATACTAAGTGATTAATGATATCTATAGAGACTTAAGTCAGCCATTGGCTGGCAAGGATTCACAATCACATGTTAAATATGATGATGTTACCTCAAAAACGTCCTTGAAAACGGGGGTCTGTGTATGAAAAAGTCTAGAGTTCTTATTCAAATTAAAGACCCTAAACAACCATCCACACAGGTGCTTTCACTTGACTTTTGTCAGGACTATGTGGACACAAACTTGGCTCCATTTTGCTGTACCTGTTCAGGCGGGACAACTTACCTTGTTGTACTTCTTATTCGTCCATCGAAATTTGGGATATTGCTTAATTCCAAGTATAGCTCCACCCAGCTGCAACCTGATGAGAGGTCTTATAAGACAGAGTACATGAAAGCACCTGTGTGGGTGTGTAGGCAATTTAAAGCTAAAGTCATCACTTAAACCTCAGAGTCATTGACCACATTTACATGCACATTAATTATTCTGAATATGATAATATTCCAAATTTGATTTGTATGGTGTAAACGTTATATTCCGTTTGGATTTTCAGGATTTGGCTTTATTCTAAATGCAGTATTTTCTGCTTAAAACATGTGGGATATGCTGATATTTCTTGGGTTTTCTGAGCATTCTTTGGATATACAGCACATTCAGAATATGCGTCTCAGTTGTTTTTTTCCCCCACAATTTCTGACAAACAGGCTCTTGCCAATTTAAAATCAGCTCTCTGTGTTGCAAACAAACAAAAGAGAAGCCCACATTTCTATCCGGAAAGAGAAACATACGTACTTTTAAACAATATGAAAGACTTGGATATCAACAAGCTTACCGATATGCGCAAATATTGCAACACCATCAGAATCCAGAATCTTAATTAGTATCATTCATGTCACCCATGCTTACTACTATTTCATGTCAAAATGTCCATTGTGAAAAAGGTCTATGAGATCAGATTCATGTAATCGTCAGACTTAAGATAGATGTCAAAATTCAGCTGTTGCACAGAGCTGTTTAGTTCTTGACTATCTTAAGTAGGACTAATTTGCCATTAATTCTTGGTAAATTAAGACTCATGGGTAAATTAAAACTCATGGCTGACCAAGCAGCTGCCTCAAACTGCTCAGCTCCGTTCACTTCAGCAGAAAACGTTTGCCATTTTACTGGGAAATTTCAGGATGGTTTACTTGGACGCATGAAAACGACTGATGATGTCTTTACTGCTGTACATTTCCAACCTGTTACTGCATTCTGTCAAAACTGAATCAGGCTTTTAAGTGTGATATATTTTAGTGAAACCAGCTGCTGGAGTACAGAGCCGGCACAATGAAATGTCACTTTCCAAATAGACTTTTCTGTGCTCATGTAGATTGTTCTCATGCATTCCACTAATATCTCAACAGCAAAGTGTTTTCTAACCTCTGTGTGTTCTGCAACATCCATGTCTTATCTGCTCAATGCATTTTGAGTCTGTGTTTGGGTTTGCTAATCTAAATTGCTAGTGGAGAACCTAATACAAGGGTTTAAGATGCAGAATAGAAAATCAGCCTTGGCTCTTTCATTATCCTAATGAACTCATTATGGGTCTGATAATTGTCCTCAGTTGGCACAACTGATTGGAAGCTGCTGGCAAGTGATATTTCACCATAAGTTTATTTTCTATATTTCAGTTGGCCTCAGCTGTGTGTTAATATAAGAAATGCTGTAGCATTCTGTGTCTACACAGCCATAGTTATTGGGACAGTAATTCTTATTTCCAAGCAATCTAATTGCCATGTTGTCACTGTGGATGCTGCTGTAATTACAGTTTCATAAGGGTTGATTTCATCTGTTAGATCATCTTCCCTTCTTTTAGACATGAATTATTAAAACAGTAAAAAAGAAAATGATGAAATTAGTTGAACCAGAGAAATGGAACATGTGACAAGATTAGCAAAATCCATGGGAATCTGCCCATATCAAGTTTGGGAACAACAGTTGAGCTAGTGATTCAAACAAAGGATTTTCAGGACATACCACACATGGAAGGGTTAAGAGTGCTTCACATCGGTTGGGACAGACTTCTGACTGCTGAATAAATTCTCAGAGGAAATTACAAAAAAAAAAAAAAAAAGCTCCACTAGCTTTGAAATGAGAGAGAAATAATTGTCTGTGTCTCCACACTTCACACTCCACATTAAGAGTTCAAAAAGGGTTCTTCCTGAAGGACTGAGGTTCTACCCAGAACCATTTGCTTCTGAAGAATCCGTTGTTGTTTTTTGGAAGAAAGGGTTTCTCAAGGCTTCTTTGTAAGACTATGGGTCAAGGGTTCCTACAATAACATAAAGTGTTCTCAGTAGAACCCCTGGGTGGTTTCTAGATAAAAGAGCAAAACCATTGAAATATAAAAAAAGTTCTTGATAGAACCCCCTGAGTTTTTTCTAGATAAAACACTTGGAATACATGAATGTTCTCAGTAGAACCCCTTTGATGGGTTCCAAATAAAACACTTGGAATATGAAAAAGTTCTCAGGAGAACCCCTTGGGTGGATTCTAGACAAAACCTTTGGAATATGAAATGGTTCTCTGTAGAACCCTGTGAGTGTGTTCTTGATTAAACCCTTGAATATGAAAAAGCTCTTGGTAGAATCCCCTGAGCGTGTTCTAGATAAAACCCATCAATATAAAAAACGTCTTCAGCTGTTAGCGCCCTTAGAGGGCCAGATGGTTCTGGGTAGAACCCCCGGAGTGGCTTCTGGGTGGAAACATTACACCATAGAAGTGTTCTCTTGAGAACCTTCCATCGGGGGTTCTGAGTGAAACCTTTCACTGATAGGTCTAGGTATAAACCTTTGTGTCGGATTCTAGGTAAAACTCTCTGAAAGCGTTCCAGGTTGTACCTGGAAAGAACAATGTTCTTCTGTGGGGATAAGCTAAAGAACCCTTTGTGGTTCTAGTTAGCATCCTTATTTCTAAGTGCGGAAATGAACAAAAAGAGTTGCTGGCAGTCTTGGATTTAGCTTGTATTACTCATTGGTATGCGTCTCATTTAAGGCCTATATTGTTGTTTTTTTACTTATTATCAGAGACGTTTCTGCTGGAGTCGGTGTCTGAGCAGGGGCAATGCTCACTTAGACTGCTGCTCGTCCTAATTTGCCAGGTTAGGTCCGTCCTCATTCGGGCTTGTCGCAGACTATCTTTCCTCCAGTCCTTTTAAAGAGGATTTCACTCAAACTCATGCCTTCTACCCCCATCACCCACAGCCCACACCCAATCTCATTTACTAGACCAATTTCCTCTCTTGTCTGCAAACCTGAGCCAATGTGAAAAGTGCCATGTTCTTGTCTCTCTTGTGAAAGTGAGGGCATATTCTCTGACATGTTTGGCACATGAAGCGAGCGCCTGGCCTGACACCAAAACATCTCTGTGAACGCAGCCTGTGATAATAGTAGAAAAAGAATTCTGGCTTCGGTCTAAAAATACATTGAACATTTCAATACTGTATAGAGTAGTAAGATCTTTGATCTCTGCTTTCCCTGCTGTGGTGTTTCTGCACTGCATTTTCTTTTCAATCAGTATTCCCAGTAATGTGATGTGTTTTTCTTTTTGTTTTTTATTCTTTGACTGCTCTGTTTAGACATGGTGGTTTATTGCTGTTCATGCTAAGTGCTGAGTACTTCTTATTATGTACTTGAGCTATTGTACAAACAATTGCTGCATCTGTCACATGCTGTGCAGGAGAGGGTTTTTACACTGGAACACCTACCTGCTCAGAATACCTGTGTGCAGACAAACTCTTATGCAGGCACATTAACAGAAGTGTATATTTTCATTGTGGCCATCTCGGTGTTAATTTTGTTAGCAAAAAAATTTGACGATAACGTTTGTTGATGTCCTTTTATTTCATGACTAAATTGTGACGACAACGTACATAAAAAAAAAAAAAAATTCACAACAGAAATTATGAGAATATCTCAGTTCAATACGACCTGACAGGTAAAGACGAGATGGAATAGTTGGCTCTGGTTGAGTAGACAACCTAAGTTACATCACAGTAATTAGCCATCTTCAAGCACTAATAAATGTAGCCAGCTTAAAAAGTGGATGCCTCAACAAAGATTATTTCTGATTTCTTACGACTTACGATGAGGAGTCACTAAAATACAGTATTTCCTACATAATTCATCTGCCTTAAGGATGTAGTTTATATATTTTTAGTGCTGGGGCCTCATTACAGAAAAAAAAATCCTAAGCACGTTTCCTATCTTAACTTAATAATTATTTTCTGATGCAGCACTTTGATCAACTTATTGGCAGATGATATATACCTATTAATACATTTATCTGGAAAACTTAAATCGTTATCATAATATTTCAGTTGTTCATGTTGTTCCCCATCACTGTCAGTTTCATACAGACCAAACAACACTAGTGGTGTCACTTTTAGCAGTTATTTTGAAATTAGAACTGGGTTAATGCCATCCTAACTTAGGATTCATAATTTATCATTGGACTGAAATTATTCAGCTAGGATGGTTCTGTAATAGCTAAATTCAGTAATGTATAAAAGGTGTGCTATTATCAGTGTATGATAACCAATAATGACACATCAGTAATGACTTATGCATTCATTTTTATATCATATGAAATAATGTATGAGTAACACATTCACTGCCAAGATAACTAAGCAACATGTGCTTACATTCATTGGATTTTTTACAGCCAGGAGAAATATTCTTCAGCAAAATCCATCACAGCATCATGAAAATTATGACTAAAACATTAACTAGAATTAAAGCAACTAATAAAAAAATCTTGTCAGTATCAACACAGTCTAAAATAGAAAATAAAACCATAAAGTCTGGCTGGAACCATAAAATACAGAACCAATTCACAGTACTGAACTTCATAATTCTGAAGTTCAGCTTCTCCCTTCCACATTTGGTGAAAGTCCCACCCGCCACAGGCATGTTCTGGCAGAAGGGTGCTCGGCTTGTACCAGGGGGTGAGAAACAGCTCCCTCGGCCAGCAGGATCACATTCTCCTCCCCTCCAGTCTCACAAAACCGCCTCCTGCCAAGTGCCTCCTACTGTACTGCCACCTGGTCTCCTGTTGTAAGTCTGATCCCAGCCAGAGGCCCATCCATAAGGCAGCCAGGTTTCCTTATGAAGCTGTAGTCCCACCATCAGACCTCAGCGAGGACCCTGGCAACAACTTGTATGAATAAGTGAGCATCACTGCCAAGTGTTTAGCTAATCTTCTTTGTTTAGGTGTTATTGAATTACAGGACTGAATAATAAGCTGAAAATGAATTGTTGACTTTTAACACCATCCCCACAAATGTGTTGGCCAATTAAGGTAGTCATTGAAGGAGAGCATTGTTATTATCAATGAGATAACTTTTTAAAGAAGCAATATGTAGCAGTTGTGTGTGCAGACATGAGTACAGCATTACAAATAGAGAGCTGGAGCCATAGACGGTATATTGAATAGGTTGAAATTTAATAAGCGACATATGGTTGAATGGTTATTTCCCCCACATATATCACAGATTTCTCCTTTAAATCAAAAGGTCTGTGTTAAAATTCTGAAATCCTACATTCAGCAGTTAAAAAAATGAAAGCATTACGTATTTGTTTTGATATAGCAACCTTCTGTGGTTTCCAGAAATGGGTGGTTTTATTAAACAAAGGCAAAGGCATTTAAGTCAATTGCATGCTTTTGATACAGGACACTGGAGCCACACAGCGACCCAGACATTTAGTTATTCAGTATGAGAAGGGTTGAGGCTGACCTTTTTAAATGGAATATTCCCTAAGAGCGGTCGCCAGTGAACAAATTTAAGTCTTCAATCTTGTAGATGTAAACTCTGACATTCACAGCCCTTATGTTTATCTCATTGATTCAGCAAACGTCAAGCACCAAGGCGTTGCAAGCAAATTCCCTGCTCTCCTCCCCTCCGCCTACCATTTTTTTTGCCTCTTTTTAGGGTTGTGTGAATGGTGAATACAAATTGTATGTGATATTTAAACAGCCATAACATTTGCCTAAATCAAACAGTCATTGCCCAAAGCAGGTTGCCATCATCAGCAGCATGTTAAAAGCATGCTGTTGATTAGTGTTTGTAATTTGCCCTGCTGTCTCCTGGTGCGATTGCAGCACATTACCCGTATGCTTAGAGGTGACAAGGCTGTTGTCGGTGGCTCCAGCACAGACTCCTGTCCTGCCAACTGTTGCTGATGATTCACAATTATCAATTTATTCATGGAGAATCTAATTTAAATCTAAATTAGCACTTGAACCTGTTGTGATTGAAGTCAGTGAATATCTAATAACTTATTAATCAAAGTTGTTATCAATTATTGAAATGAAATTGCCCATCCACAGTCATTAAGGCATTCCATAGTCAACACAATTCAATAAACAGAGGAGAGGGCACTAGTTCTAGACCCTTAGTCCTGTGCACTGTGCGCCAAATCATTCACACCAGTTCCCTGACCTACAATATGAAAAATAACTGTCAGTTAAGCTAACTGGTGTTGATGAAGTATGAGATGATGGTGCTGACCCTGTGCTTTTCCTTCACATTTGTCTCCAACTGCAGAAAACATTCTCCTTGTTTCACTGCTGTTGCCACAGAAATCCCATTGATAGCTGCATCACAATGCCGGTGCAGGTCATTTTAAATGAAACTGGCTAGGGACCAAGTTATTTTCTTTGCTCGATCAGAGTTGGCTGATTAGGGCTCTACTTCTATACTTTGCTTTGATCTCTGCTTCAAGGTAAGCAAAATCATTAAATCAGAGGGTGCTGCAAAACGTGCCTGTCGTACACCCCCTGGGAGCTGTACAATACCCTCATGACACAGTTCCACCATTTCCAGTCTGTAAACATAGTGATTAGAAACCATATGATTATTAACAGTTCAGGGCTAGACCCTAATGTATGAAGCACTGGGGGCACCCCTGTTGCTTAGTTGGTAGAGTTATGTGCAGCCCTTCGCTGTGTGTCATCCCCTCTCTCTACCCCCTTTTCTGTCTACTCTTTAGCTGTCCCTGTCGAATGAAGGCCTGCCCAAAAATCTTTAAAAAAAATATGTCTATATACAGTATATATAATGTGTGTGTATATATGTGTATTTTGATATTGCGATTGGGATATAAATCACAATTTTATTTGGAGTGGTAATTTATGCATTTCATTTTCACTGACAAAAAATATATGTAAAAATGATGTTTTTTGCTGGTGTCTGAACAAACATTCCCATCAATCTTGAGAATATGATTTGGAGACCAGGGCATCTCTGTAGCACCACAAAGTTTCATTCATAATGGTACGTTGTAACACATTTCACGTTTACTAAAAAAGTTCAGCTCCTGCGATTTAGATATTTCACTTGACCACATTTCGACAATGTATCGGTTAATTGTCCAGCCGTACAAGCATTTTTACAAGACACAATGATGAGTCACATCACACTTCTCCTCCCGGCCCAGACTGTGTGTTATGTTGACCGTAGTGGATCCGCAGATTCATGTCAAGGCAGAAAAATGTCGGGCACACTCAGCTAATTTCTCATGGCTGTGTGCCACTGGGGCTGGCCCGGCCCAGGGAACACCGCTTCTTGCTCGGGGAACACAGTATACACACAATCCATCACAGAGCCACAACGATCAGCCATCCAGCCAGCCTCAGCTGGATCTAAGCAGCGAAAGCACACTTCCTTGATTAATGGAGTAGCCGCGTGCCTAATAAAGGTCTTTATGTACCTCACATTTCAAACAAATCGCACCAAATCAGAGTCTTTAGGAATGTAATTTTTTTTCTTTGTTGGCTTTATTCCACGGAAGGATCACTGCTTTAACACAGGGTGCCTTTATCCCATCCTATGCCTTTATCAAGCCTAGTAATCTATTAATAATGGTTCTATTTTTACTCCCAGTGTGCTTAAATTGCAGACACAACTGCATTGTCACAGAAATCAATATCCAGTTAAATCCTCTGTGCCCCTAAGCCTCTGTCTTGTATTCAGAAATCAAAGATCAGCCATGGAGCGTACCGTCTCATATGGGTGTGAGAATCCCTGGGCACCTCAATGGATCTGTCATTGTCCACAAGCATTGTCAGACACAAAGCAACATGAGTGAGCAAATGACGAGGCAGCTCCATTGTCCCTTTGTTCAGTACTGAAGCACAAACAGACACAGAGCTGCTGTAGCTTTTTTCCCCCCTCCTAGTTTCTTGCTATATTGCGGTGCGGACTGGTGTTGAACATATGTAATTACCTGCGCCTCTGTAGGTGGGATTAGGAACAGAATTAAAATAGTGTGGATGGCAAAAGGGAATACAAGAGCAGGGACAAAACTGAGCTTTAGTGATTACATTGGGAACAGTAGCAATTGCAGCACCACTGTCTGCGTTGTGCATGACTGGTCTGCATGAGTTAGGAGAAATCAAAGACAGTCAAAATCTGAGTGTTACTGCAGTTTATGTGTTCTGTACACACTCTCGCGTCTGGCTGTGGTGCAGTGGAGATATTTATGTGAGGTTGTGACACACCCAGATGCAGTAATGGTTGCATCTGTTCTGTCAGCCTGACCTGAGGGTTTGCTCTGTTTACAGAGCGCCGAGACATACTTTGAGTCAGTGACCCGGCTGTGTCACGGAGGCTTTTTTTGTTTTGATTTCGGTAAAGTTCCTCCAGTCCTGCACAGTTCACACTGTGCTTTATGAGCGAGGAGCATCTGCGGTCAAGTGGTAATGTTTCATAGGTATTTGCTGGCTACCAGACTAGATAAACCTTTGGTGATTGTGCAGCTGTGGACAGATGGCTCGAATGATGTGTGGATATGGCAGTGTTGGTGTTGACAGTGGGTAAAAACTGGATGCTCATCAGTGCACAGACAAGTCTTGCCATGACAGACCCTGCATAGATATTAGAGCTTTACCTATGCTGGATTTTTGGTGCTGACACTAGTAATGCTATTAGGGAGAAAAAAAATCGATATCGATGTACTGACTGATACTGAAATGATTCTTAAAATGTTATTAGACACTTATGACAAAGATATAAATGATGCAGGATATTTTATTTTAACATTCAATTTTATTCTCCAAAATTACATCAGAGCACCGAAACACATTTTCACTGGTATTTTTAAAAAATTATAAGTAACTCTAAAAAAAAACCCAAAACAAATAGAACAACAAAAAATATTAAACTTGAATTACAATCCTGATTCCAACACTATA
The DNA here is from genome assembly GCF_056507025.1 of Lutjanus erythropterus. Classification (NCBI taxonomy): domain Eukaryota; kingdom Metazoa; phylum Chordata; class Actinopteri; order Lutjaniformes; family Lutjanidae; genus Lutjanus; species Lutjanus erythropterus. Next base: position 15,102,181 of record NC_139328.1, read on the forward strand.
AAACAAATAAAAACATCAAGCAATGATTTGCAAATCCTTTCCGACCTATATTCAATTAAATACAATACCAATACTAGATGATAAATGCTGCTCTATTATCATAAAATGATAATTGTTTTTTGTAAGTGTACGCTCCTTCTGAATTTGATGCTTCCAACATGTTCCAAAAAAGTTGGGACAAGAGCATGTTTACCATTTCCATCACGCCACCTTTTCTTTCAAGCAGTCAGTAAACATTTTGGGTACTGAGGACACTAACTGTTGAAAATTTGAAAGTGAACATACTTTTGCATTCTTGCCTGATATATGACTTCAGGCGCTCAGCAGTTCCAGGACCCTCATTGATGCAGTGCTGCCTGCGGGGAAAAGGTCATGGACGTTCAATGTCGGTTTTTGATCTTGTTGCTTACATACAGAGATTTTTTCTAATTGTCTTAATGTTTTAATGATGTTATGGATTGTAGATGATGACATCCCTAAATTCCTTGAATTGAGCAATGAGAAAACTTTTAAAGAGTCTGGGCCAACAGTTTAGGCTAAGTTTTTAACAAAGAGGTGAACCTCGTGCCATCCATACTTGAACAAGCCTTTTGAGGATGCCCCATTCATGCCCTGTCATGATACAGTCACCCGTTGAACAATGAACCTGTTTACCTGAGGAATATTCCAAACAGGTGTTTTTGAGCATTTGATTGATATATCTGTCTGGCTCTAATGCACATCCCTGCATACAGTGCAGCCATCGTATGAATGTTAATTCACACATCACATTCCCAAGGTGAGAGTTGCATGGGATTCAAAAGGGGAGAGAGTGGCTGCTATTGATGGATGAGCAAAAGGATTAAGCTCCCCATAAGCCTTTTTATCAATATAACTTGTATCTGTGTAACCAAATATTTCCACAGTATCAGTCACAGATTTACACTGGGTTTAAGAGTCAAGTCCATTGCATATTCACTCTCTGAATTGCTTTTTCACAGTCAAACAGCGACTCTGGTACATATAAGAGTTAAGTTGATTTCTCCTCTGGGGCCAGTTCTTCATCTGTACCTTTTTACTTGCTGCGTTCAGGGTTTCAAAAATTCTGCATTTTGAATACAGTGTATATGATACGATTGATAAGCACAGTTGACCTGCAAGATTCCGTCTGGTAAAAGCTTTTCACTTTTGTTCCAATATGTGTGAGTCTACCTGAATGTGATAGAGTGTAAGGCTGTTTCTAATACCAAGTCTGTCTGTCTGTTGTTGATTGTCTTGTTGTTGTTGATTGTCTTGTTGCAGCCCTCAGGCAGGGACTGTGGATGTGATGCCCTCAAGACCGTGAAAAACACTTGCAAACCGCTCAGGTGTACAATCATATCATAATATTGCATAGCAGTTAAATCTGTTGGACATTCAGTCAGTTGTTTTTTTCAGTGTATTACCAAGCCACAATGCAGCTTTTTTGGGATTCCTTCCCTGCTGGCTTCTTGGCAGGAAACTGAACTGACTGCTTCACCTTTTGTAGGTTGATGATGAGTTGTTTACTTTGTCCGCTCTAAAATACTTTGTGCAGGCCAAGGATGAATGAATATTACACTTCAAAGCTACACGTGTTTTAAAGGAGTTATATTTTTTTAAGTATAGTATAAATGATTTTTCCTCATTGAGAGTTCTGTAGCTGTAAAGCAGATAAATTGCAGACAGCAGCCATAATGTTGTTCATGTGGTGAAATATTTTGTCAGCATGTCTTTAAGTGTGGAGTTTAGACTTGTAAAGCAGTTCGCCCGGCAGGGCACTCAGGTAATTGCTGCAAGAGAAAAGTAGTGTGCAAGCTTGACGTTGTTACACTTTTGCTGTTGTACAAGATGAGGCTGTAACGCATGATCACACAGTACTGGCATAGCTCAATACTGCTGTCAAAGCTTTGATGTGGATGGATGGATGGCTGAAGAAAGACACAGTAAACAGAGAGACAAACAGACAGGCAGGGACAGACAGATGCACAGATACTGTCTGTTCTGCAAAAGAAAGTTTGTTCACTCCCTGTACACGGACAAACATTGATCATTCAGACTTGTGCATATACACAGTGTTTTTCAAAATAGTTAAACAAAAAATATTTGCTTGTTTAGAAAATGCTGGGAGAGGATACAAAGCTACTGCAGTAGACTTTCTTTTGTTTGTTACAGATCCATTGCTGTGTGGGTGCAGGAACCATGGGTTATGGGGTCAGGGAGTGTTCAGGGTCATCTGTTTCTTTAAAGTGAAATCTTTGCGCTTGACAGCATTGGTGTCAAAATTGATGGTGCTGAAGGTGGACGTGACACTTTACTTTAACCCTCAGCCATTTAGCATTTATGATCAGTATACAAACAGTGACGAATAATATAATGTAGTTGTAAATGTTTATTAATGTATCATGCCAACAACTAGAACTCCTCCTGTGGGCACCTGCAGGTGGAGGCTGATGTATTACAGAAAGTAAATAACAATATTATAAAACACGGTTGTAATTATATAAAATATGCACTTATAGAAGCTATAATGGTTGTACATTAATAAACTTTGACAATGTCTTATTTCTGCTTACAATTCCATTAAATAAACCAAGAGGGAGGTTAAATTAAAGTGTTGTCGAGGTAGATTGTTCAACAACGTAACAGTGCTGCAGGGATGATGTATTTTTGTAGGACAACCCGGTTAGGCATAGCATTGCTCTGTTTCCCTACACAACAGTGAATGTGATTCTTCCATTGGATTTTGCATTAGTACAAATTAATGTTTTTATGGCATGTCACTGAACTTCAAAAGCATCTGCAGCAGCTGATTTAATACACGTAAAAAGAGACAGGACGAGTGGGCTAGTACCACATGCTCACAGAGACTTCTATCAAGCACAAATCAACGGATGGATGAATGAAAATGTCAACTACAAAGTTGCTGCAGCACATTTTCACAACAGAAAACACTACATATACATATAAAAATGTGAAAAAATGATGAAAATGTCATTCTGTTCACTGTGTATGTGCCCATATTTCTGTGACTTCAGGTGTGCATGTGTTGGTGGAATGGATTTCGCCCAAGTTTCCGTCTTGAATGACTGTTCCATTGCACATTTTAGTGTTTGAGGTCGTTTTTTAGTTTACTTTTTTAGAGTACAGTGGAATGCACCATTAGTGACTAGTGTCCAGTGTGATAATGTTAAATGTCCTAGACAACCTCTGTAGTCTCACTTGTTGGAAACTATCTTTTTTAAGACATGTAAAAGATTCAGATTTCACAAGCAGGGTATTTACTGATGTATTTTATGACATAGAACAAAACCTAAAAAATCTCTCAAGCTTGTTTAACCGCTACCCTTATTTCATGCCTCTAAACAAAAAACCCAAAACAAAACAAAACAAAAAGACAAGAGACACAGAAGTGCTAATATGCAAACTCATTTCCAGGTTTCAGGACTCATTCCTGCAGCACTCTGTCGTGAAAAGGCAAACTTTCTCACATATTCAAATAGCATAGTGTGGACAGTCCATTTCTGGCTGCACTGTAGGTGTATTTGGACTAGTACAGAAGTTGTGAAATTAGGAAAAATATGTAACTAGTTTCAGTCGTGTTACAGTTGAAAGATGCACACAAGAACAGCTATGTAATCTCCAAGTTTTGTACAATACAAAGTAAAAATTAAATAACCTAACCATGTTCTCTCCACTGCAGTTTACATCTCGTCTACATCTGTTAAATTCCCTGAATTAAAGGGAGCTTTGCTACTACAAATGTCTCCAACATAAAAGCTTTTTCTGCCTTTATTCAATGACACTTTTTGATCTAACCAAAATAGATTATACTTCTCAGTCTGAAGAGAGTGAGATACATACTTCTGCAATCATATGACTCTAAAACAAAAAAACATGTTCTTTAAAAGATGAAAAGAAGAACAGCGGACAGACATGCCAGCCAGTATGCCAGTCTTTTAGAAGAAGCCTTTCTTTAGATCATTCTCTCAGATGTCTCCATGATATTACTTTAGTTTATTCTCTGCTGGTGGTTTGAAACACATCAGGAAATTGGCATCTCTTGTGGCATCCAATTTTGTTGCCACTTATACCTTCTTGCTATTCCTCCGTCTTCAGGACAGGCCTGTCTCCTGCTCCCGCAAAACCAAACTGCTGAGAAGGCATCTTTCCATTTAGGTTTAAGATGTTACTGTGAAGTCATCAGCTGCAGTCTAGCAGACCATGGAAATACAAAAGTTCTGTTTTTGTTTTGTTGCATCGCTGTCAGGAAGTTTAAAAAAGTTTAATAGGTACTACTTTTCATTTGTATTCTTATTACTTTCCTCCTGGTGGCACCAGATTGACAGGTGAGAGAGATTTGTCTGCGTGTGTATGGGGATCTATTAGGCTGGTTTTGATGAACTGTGTGAAGGATTATTTCACCTACTGACAGCTGTTACTTGTGCACAGAATGCAGAGATGTAACTCTCAGAAAATCTGTTGTAATTTTGTTTTCAGGTCTCATTGCGTGACCGTCCTTGAGTCCAGATTTTTGTGCAATTGGGCTGGCTTGAATTGCTTTCAGTAGATAAAATAGGACTATCAATCAGCCCAAGGCATTCGGGAAGTTTAGATAAAGCCAAGTGGAATATTGACTGAGCCTCTGCAAACAACATAGGTATTAAAACAGTTGCGTTGAATCTTTTATAGTCTCCCTTGGCTAAAGGTTTCCACCAGTGCCTGAAAATATCATCCAGTGTTCAATGAGACAGAGTGACAGTTGCTCAGCTGACACCAAGCCAGAGTTTAAAAGGTCATGTGTGTAGTCTGACAGAGGTTTGTTTATCCTCTCTAACTAAATGAACAGCTGATAGGGAGGAGGCAGGGTGGGTTGAGCTCATTATTAATGCATACAGGTTTCACAGGGGCATTATTAACAACCTTAGCCAGTCCCCACACACAGCACTGCTCCTGTGAGATGCCAAGGAAATATTGGATACACTATACATTAGTTTTTTTCTGCCTACTTGATAGGGATATTTCATTACGTTTTGCTTTGTAGCGTTTACGATTTGTTTGTTATCTTGGTTTGGAGCTAAATGCAAAGTTTTAGTAAGGAGTGAGCTGGAAACCTGTATTTTACGAGTACTTGTAACAGTTAATATGTTTATTTTTTCTGGACACTACTAAGTGCTGAAGAATAATATCTAATTGTCTAAATTGCTGCTTTATTAACTTAACTGTCATGATTAAGTTTAAGTAACTGTAGAGTTTTCACTATGAGACAGAAACTGTTGTGATGTAGTAGTCACACAGCCTAATAATCAAATAGGGCTGCCAAGCAATATTCTCATCATTGATCTGGGAGTTATTTTCTTGATTAATCAATTATGTGGTTCATAAACACTTTACCACAGCCCAAGGTAAACCTCAGAGATATTCAGCTTACTAGAAGACGACTAGCTCTTATTTACATTTGAGAAAGTGGAACATTTCTGTTTTAAACTTAATTTATTAACTGATCAAAATAGTTGTTAAAAGGTTTTTCATTAATGTTGTTTGAGTAATTATTCCTGAATTGTCATTTCATTTTCACCTCATTATGGAGTCTTACAGTGTAGTTATATTAGTCCTTGTGTTTGCATTTTTGTTGACCTCTAACAGCTATATCAGTCTCATCCATACTCGTCACAATTTTCTGCTGTTTGTTTGTTGTTTGTTTTGCTTTGGCAGTGGAACATAACATCCCCATCCTTCTGCCACATTTAGATCAGATCAGACATTGTTGTGATTACCTGTAGAGTTGTGCACTGGTGTCAGGGTTTGTAGGGGCGTTTATTTGTGTGTAAAACATAACTGCTGGGAAACGTTCAGGAAAAAAAAAAATATTTCTCTTATTCTCTTATATGCACTCCCTCAGATCAATCAGTATAAACCTTATAAGACCACAGCTTCGTGCTCTCTCTGCCTCTCTCACATACAAACAAATGAACACAAACTGAGGGAAGCTTCACTCTTTTGTAACATAAACTATAAGCCAGACCCAGATGCTGAAGCTGGGTACACAACATAAACGAAGTGTGGTAACAACAAGGAGATCATCATCATTGAGCCAACTCCACCTGAATAGCGGCCCTTTTCAGTGATATTTCAGGCTGACTGTACAGCAGTCTGATAAACAGCTTTTGATTGGCAACTGCAACATAACATCAGGTTGTGTTTATCCAAAAATCGCCTTTGCTTCAACTTTTCTGCTGCATCCCATTGTGTTTTTTTTGTTTTTGGCCGCCTCTGCAGCTCCCAGCACTGCAGCCTAAACACACTACCCCCATTCAAAATGAATGAGCCGACTGGTTTGCCTGATTCTGTCTGAATGTGGCCTTAATCACGCCTACAAAGCTGTGATTGGCTCAGTTGTTTAGCCAACGAGGTGAGCAGCCATCGGCGATCACAACACCAGACATATTTCAATCACTGAAAAAGTCTGCAGATGCCTGAAACCAAGCCTGAGCTAAGCATCCCTAAACAATCACAACAAGCGAGCAGTTACCTAATAAATCGGAACTGACACCGATTTTCTATCATGTAAGATCACGGTGACAAAACCCAGTTTACAGATGCTTTAAACCAGCAAAACCGACAAACAGAAACACAAAATGACAATAAAGCGCTTTAGAAAAGAACCTGACCAATCTATTAAAGATTTTCTATTTAGCAGTTTATACTCTTTATATTCTTTATGAATAAGCTGATGGCTAGATATTATTCTGTTGTAGGAGTGCAGGACTGTAGAGGGGAGGAGGGCTGCAGAACTCTCCCTGTGTTTTATTTACATCGGACGTGCTGTGTTTCTGCCAGACAGTCACCTACTGTTTTCTCTGGACATTATCACAGGCAGTGAAGCGTCACTCCACCATTACAGATACAGATATGAATATTATCTACCCGGCTGAGGCATGTAGTATTAACAAAGGGACAGGCTGCATTAATTAATTATCAGTCACTTCATTATACTTTTGATGATGTGGTAAAGTTTTCAACAGAGAAGTTTCACAGTACATGAGGTCAATTAATTCTGTTTTAGGTCAGCGAGAAAAGGGCCAAGCAGAAAACTCGGGGGAACATAAGAGGGGAAATGAGAGAATTGATCTCTGTCACAGATTTCATGATCTTTCGCCTGCATGTTTGGAGCTTTGGACGCTGCTGAAAGGTCAAATTCAGCTGGTGTACATTCAAGACAAGACCTGGAAAAACAAATAAATGTTTGTGTATACACACAGACCTACACTGACAGACAGAAGCACATTCCCATGCATGCACTTATCCACCCACTCATTTGTACACAGAGAGACACACAAATACACAACCTGGCCTCCCACACATGAATTCACGCAGAATAGAAATCATATCATACACCAGCAAACAAAAACACACACATACCATGAAACATGTCACGTCCTGAGCATCTTTAAACTCCAACCTGCCTTTAAAGTCTGCATCAGAGCGTTTTGAACTTCACTTTGTTCCCCCTGGGAGTTAAAAGGAAGCTCGGCTGGTCTTAACAAAATAAAAGAGCGAAGTAATTTAGCATTCAGGCCTGTACCGTCATTATCTCCTTTAATCGTCTTATGAGGCCGTGTTGGTGTTCATGTATGTGTGTGCCTGACTGACAGAGGGTAAAGGATGTCTGCTATACCTCCTTTGATGTTTAAAGTTAGTTAAATCTGAGCTTCATTCAATAGTATGAACTCAGACCTGCTTAAGGAAGCATTTTGTGTGAGCATCTTGTGAGAAGCATAAGGATCTTCTTTTAGATCAGTAGCATAATAACAGAGTATCTTGGTGAATTGCCGTTAATATTCAACTGGCTTTGACAAAATCTCTGTGCTCAGGGACATCACACTCCTACATATTCCCACAGTCTGTCTGAATGGCATAGCGCTATATTTAATGCTTTTATGTAGCTTATTAAGATACCTAACTGACAAAAACACAATATGTCTTGATTTGGTAAATGGTACTCATGCAGTAATAGGTCCCAGCTGACTACCTTTGTGCTGAATATGAAGCAACTGGCATCTTATTCTGATTGGCCCCCATTTATCATTTTGCTGCTTGTCCTATGTATTGACAGAAGGTGGGATCTGATGAACCACAGAAAGCACGATTTTCTTTCTGCTTCTTGTTTGCGGTGGTGATTATCTTAAATTCAGATATTCTGAAGATGTTTTATATGCAGTTTGGAAACAACAACAAGAAGCCCGAGGGATATGAGGAAAAATAAAGAATAGGACTATATTTAACTTCATTTGCACATTTAACTTATATTACATGACAGTTAAAGTCAGACTGAAATTGCCATTGATTTTTACAAAGATATATACATTTCTCTCTCACTCTCACTCATATGTGTGTATGTATATTACTGTAGGCTTTGGCGGTATCTATTTTTCATACCTTCCTGACATTTTACTGGGGTATTATGGCAGTATTTATGTAAAACTTTTAACTGCAGATAGTAGTCCCATACACTCAGGAGCTTTGCTTTGGTCTTGGAAAGCTGCACACTTTTTTTACTTTCAAACTGAAACCTAAACTGTACGTTTATTGTCAGACTGACAACTTTGCTGCTCACCTTTTTCTCCACTCAGCTCACATTCACTGCCACTCTCTGCCACTCGCTGTCTTGCAGCCAGTCAACTGTTAAACACTCACTATGCTGTGCTGCTCTGAACAATAAATGGTCTACAGTGTTTGGGAGTATTTTGGATTTGGTCCTGATGTGAAAGGTCAGTTAGCAAACAGGGTTAGAGACATTTTTCTTCTTTACTAGTTAGTCCGTAACTTTATCCCCCAGTGGCCATGTTTCTCAGTTCAGCTGCGCTGCCCTGTCTGCCAGTAGAGAGACTGTTGGTGCATGTTGTGTACTACAATACATTGGCTCAATACAGCATCTCCCCCTCAGTTTAATAGAGAGGGGAATGTCTGTATTTTTGATGATATTGAAAATCATACTGTCAGGATTTTTCTTATATAGTGGAAAATCTTGATACCGCCCAAACCCACTGGGTCCTTGTTGTTTGTTTGTGCTTACTGTAATCTCTCAATAAAATCACTAAAAAAGCAGGGATGCGCCAATCTGATACTCGGGGAAAAAATAGCCTGTAATCAAGACCAATCTATTCACCTAAACTATCATGTAAATACTAACTTTAAGCAAACATAACTGTATAGAAAGCCAGTCTTCTTGCTGATGGTCTTGTTAACATATGTAGGTAATATGGAGACATCAGTAATAATTTGAGACTGTTTCATAAGCAGTTAAAAACTCCTTGCAGTAGCTTTAAGCAAAGTGCATCTATACAAATGAATCATTGTGAGCTTTTTTGTTGAAGAGAGGGAAAAAGGCGGTATCAGACTGCTATCAGTATTGGCAGATACTCAGGGTAGTGATATTGATATGGGACATGAAAAAGTGGTATTGAGCCATCCCTACTAAATTCAATTCAATTTTATTTGTATAGCTCCAAATGATAACAGAGTTATCTCAGAGCAGATCTAGACTGTACTCTTTATAAACCCAATAGAAGGATGTTTGGTACAGACCAGTGATGTTGGCACTAGATTGCTGCAGTAAATGTGCAGGTGGGTACTAAAAATTGTTTGTATTATTATTTCATTCTAGCCACACAGACAGTCACCCGGCTTGGGGTTGACAGTGATTTGCAATCACTGGAGTTGGATCCATTAAAGAAATCTAATGCTCGGTGGGTCCCTGTACTTCTGCTTCTACTTCTACTTCTTCTAAGTGGAAAACAAACCTGACAGCATGATGGATCCTCCCAAATACTGAATGTTGTAAAGGAACAGACAGTTTAAATAACTTGCAGTATGAAAAAGGGCAAAAACAACTTGTATCAACTTTCGTAGTCTGTATACAATATGGCAAGCCACAGTCAAAAGTGCATCACTGAAGTTGACAGCACATCTGTTACCAACTCCAGTCCGCAGTTGTCAGTCAACAGCTGTCAAGGGAAACACCTCAGAAGCCACTGAGGCATAAGACCCTTTCAGGCACAATGCGATTTGAGCTGCTGCTGGGTTCAGTGCAAGGTGACAAGTTGCCATGGTACGACCCAAGCCATTGAAAATAGTGGGTTTCAGAATGCAGTGGTGCCGTGCTTACATTGTGTTTGAAAGATCCATTAGACAGTTGGTCCACATGCCCAAACACAGGTTTATCCTGTTTTGAAAAATATGAAAAATGTTGTAGAATCACTATGCTTTATATTCCCTCACACAAAAAGTGAGGCAAACACAAATATAAGTTGAACTTTAAAGGCGGACGAAAAATAAAAAGTAAACTATTTCAAAGTAAAATCTGAAATCACGCTGGAAATGTTCTTTAAGTTTGAGCAGTGCAGAGAGGCAGTCTGATCTACTTTGAGAGCCCCTTCAGACATTTTGAGATTTTCAAACATGTTTGATTTTGTCAGCACAAAATCTACAATGCTCTTGCACCGTGAAACAACACAAAAAAGGAGAACAGCGGGCAACAGTTGGGAAAGAAAAGTTGCTCTGCAGCAGTATAAAAATCAGAAAAGGCATGATGTAGTCGGCTGGTTTGATCTAACTTAATTATTTTGGCTTTATAATTTACCTCCAGCTCTCTGCAGAATAAACATCACATGTAGCTTAGATCTCCATAACCAGTCTATCCTACACATTTGGCATGTTGCCCTCTACTCTTCTTTATTGTGTCTTCCTTTTCCCCAAATCAGTGCACACACAGTTGCTGCCGTGAGCTGCTTTCTCATCAAGCTGCATTTTAGCACACTATAGCAAAAAACAATCACATTTTGTGTTTATTTGCACAAGAATATTGTGCAGTGCATCAGGTTTCTTCACAGCTAGATCCAAGTAGCCTACACGATCATGTTTTGTGACCCAGTTTTGTGATTCTGCAGGTATATATAATGTTTATATAGTGTGTTTTCAGCTTTATTTGACACTGTCTTCAAATGTTAAAGATTTCATCATCGTGTCGCATCAACTGACTCTACTTTGGTATTCCTTGTGCTGAGAGGCCAGGCAGCTGTATCTGTTATCCCTGCTTATCAGACTTATTTCCTCATCCATTTGTTGCTGTGATAGATCCTCACAAATAATGTTGATTCAGTGCACTGAAGCCTGTTGGAAATAAACCAAGACTTGTTTGTTCTACGGCTTCAATCCCTTTTCTCTTCCCTTTGATCCCCACCCTCTCTGGATATTTTGTTTTTCTCCTTCAGAGTGTACCTAGTTGTTTAAGCATGGATTAAGCATGGGGAGGAAGTGCACCCATCAGTACCAGCAGGGAGTGTGGAGATATTTTTTTATTTCTACACTCAAAATGTGCTGTAACCCAAGGCTCATTTGTTGATATTTTGTTGTGTTTCGACACTGTCTCCAAAGTTTTCCCCAAGGGGCTGGAAACTAGAGATCCCTGTGGCGTGGTGTTTGATTGATGCAGCCTCTCTCCATCTATGTGATGTGTTCACTGATGCGGTGGTGATGGAGTGAGATACCCCTGCTAGAGCTGATCTAGTGAGCAGCTGGCCCATGTTCCCCGCTCACACAGTGGCTTCGCAGTTGTTTCCCCATCACATTTTTCCTCCTCATTATGACTTGAGGGGCTTGTTTTGGTGGCTAGGCTTTAGGGAAATGGCAGGATTTAGTGAGCCGTTTTACACCCCCGGTTAGTCTTTTTTGATGATACCCCACTAGAATTTAGATTCACGTTTAAAGTTAAAGTGAGAGGTTGGAAAGAATAAAGATGTCAGTTCTCTCTGTAGCCACTGCTTTACACTTACATTTGATGTGTTGACGGATGCGAAACGTAAGTTTGGTTTAGGATCGGAAAGAAGTTCCGGTTTAGATCCAGTTTGCAGCAAAATACACAGATGGGCATAACTCTGGCACTAACCAATCACCAGTAAAACCAATCACAATGTTTGTGTACATTAACATCCAAGAAGAACCCCCTACATCATGTACATACTGGCAGCAATGTGTTAAACTTTTTAATTTTTTGATGTTATTTCAAAGTGTGTACATCTCATTAATCTAAAATGCATGTTTTATGCTTCCGTATCACAGTAATAACAACACTGTTGTTAGGTTGGAGACCCAATTTACCTGTTGGGTTACAGACAAAAGAAAATGACAGCTTTAGTTAATCCAAAACTCAAAAATCAAAGGTGCTAGAAAACAGACACAGTACATAAAATAATCCCTGCAGTAACGTCAGATAGGGTGGACCACCGCCTGTAACTGTATAGCTCTAATGTTACAGTTGTGAATGAAAATAACACATAAATAAACAAGTTTGCTGATTTTACATAGCTCCACAGTTCAATTCAAGTGCCAGTTGTCTACCCGGAAATGACTGTTGTTGTTAGCACGTGCAATGTTGCAGTAATTCCGTGTTGAACCTTTTGCCTTTCCTCACTGTTTTTATTCAAAAAGACCAATGTTGAATACATTTAGGGAGAAGGTCTTTAATTTTTAGCTGGCACAGACTGTTGCTCTCGCCGGTTAATACGACAAACATAACAGACAGTGGATTATATCAGCTTTAGCTCATTAAACATAAAACAAGGAGTTTTTACCTGGCAGTGAAACAGTGTCAGTTTTACCTACATAAACAAACACGTTCGTTCTTCTTGGAAACAGATTAAACGAGCCTGTGTTTACATTTTCCCAGGCACAGTTACAGTGAGCAGCACATTAGTGAGTTAAAATTAAGCAGGAGATTTTTATTTGGATAATTTTATTTTTGATGTTCTTTTTCCGTGGTTATAGCGGTGGAAGCACTACAGCTTTTGTCCACAGGGCCCCTCAAAATCAAATATCATTCATACCATATCAGTACTTTAAACTTCTCACCTGAATAGTTCTGCATAGGGATTTCTGGTATTTGAAGAAAGTAGCTCGTGGAAAAATAAGATTTAAAAGTAGGGAGTGTAGACTGCTCCTGCTATTTGAAATATGTGTCTGTGTCAGATACACATTTCATCAGTATATCAATTCTGATGCTGCTCATCTTTTCTTCAGTTGTTACAGGTTGTTAACATTAATTGATTTGCCACTATAAACTGCAGTGTTTCTGCTTCCTAAGTCCCAAGGCAACAAAGGTTAATTATTTGCAAGTGTTGAAAGCTAAACAAAATTTCACCTTAAAAGTGATTCTATAAATATGTTTGAAAAAATAGACTAGATAGAATTGATAAAATAGTATCAGACACCAATCCTAGAATATGATTATTGTTGTTTTGATAATAGTGAAGCTCAGACCAGCTTGACTGGTTGACTGAATGATTTTATTAGACAAATCCATTTTAAAAACACCAGCTCTGTCAGGGTTGTGAATGCTTACATAAAAGGAGAAGTCAGGGTAACACAATAAAGCCTGAAGGCCTATTCACGTTGTGTTCCCTTTGGGGATGGGGGAGTGTGCAGGTAAGTGGTCAAGACACATGACACAAAAACATTAATCAACACAAAAGCATTAATAATGTTGATGTGCAGGTTAATACAGACAAGCTGCACAGTCTCTATGGAGCAGCTATAAGCAGGCTGGTGTTGTGCAGTGAGACATAGAGGTACCTGCTGTACACTGCTGTACACGCCTCCGTAGGGATGGCTCATTTCATGCCTTACTGACGTCTGTCTACAGTAGCTGCATCTACTGATTTTAAGCAAAAACAGTCACCCTGACCCTGGACCTGCTCCCCGACCACAACCTGAGCCTCTAAATCAATGTGTGTGTGGAAGGTTGTCTCTTACAGGAATACAGTTTTTAAGCAAACAGTATGATAAAGAAAAATGTTTCCCTTTGGCTGAGGAGTTCATGTTTGAAGAGTCAAAGTGTTGCTGTACGGTGTCATTTCTACCTTTTAGTAGAATATGCTCATAAAATAAATTTTGTAAACTGATATCAAAGAACATGAAATTCACAGTAGGGAAAGTCTTTCAGAGTGAAGCGTTTCGTTCAGTGATTATTTAATGCTTGAAAAATCTTTAACTCAGGAGCTTACTGACTTATAATAAGTCTCAGGTGAACCTCACTGTGACAGTTCAGTCACTATTGTGACCATGAACGTCTTGGAAAAACAAGACTCTAATCTTTCATGCAATGTGAAACTGCTCCTGTGGCATTACATGAGGCTGACTGTAAAGTCTTGGCCAAGGTTTGTTTGAATTTGCATCCAGATGAGCTTTACATTTACATCTTTATATATATTGTGGCGGGACTATCAGTTATAAGCAGAAAGTATATCTAGAATGCTCGAAAATGCAGGTAATGTTCGGCCACCTTCTCAGTCTTTTTACAGCTGCACATCGGTGTGACATTGCAAAATCTCCTTGTTGCTTTCCGTGGCATTCAGCACAGCGGAGGATGTTAGTGTAACTAATACAAACTCCTCCATCCTTAGGGCGAAGAAAACAGTATTACAGCTGAGAGTTCTTGCTGTACAAGATGGTAGATCAGGGCTCTGGACTGTTACTATTGAGTTTTCAACTGTTTTAAAGACAGTTATACAAGGTAATACCATACTTGCTGTTGTAAACCTATTATAATTAGTTAGGATTTGCAATGTTAAATTTTTTAATTGTGTCTTTTAAAAAGAAAGATTTGAATGTGTGTGTCAAGTGCCGCCTTCTCCTGCTTTTTGTTGTGTAATGTTGGCACTGTTAATACAACTTCAAATTTCTGAATCTGCCTTGTGGAAATTCAACACACTCCTCTCAGAGATTCAAATATGCTCTTTCGCTGACACTATTTTAATTGGGGAAAGATCTGAAACTCTGAAAGAAGCAGCTTAAAACAGCCAAAATCCGATAGAGGGGAACTGTAGAGTCAGCTGTCTTTAAGACCTAAAGGACTTAAGGGCATTAAACACAAGCAACTTTGTTTTGCATTGAACTGTTTGCACCCAGTCACTGTGTATCCAATATTTAGATGCTTTGGGTTGGGTGATATGATGGTGTTTCCTGTGCCACAGCACAAATATGTCCATCGGTAGAGAGCTATTCTTGGTGATCTTGCAAAGTAGCCTCAAAAGGTAATGTGATTTGGACAACAGGACTCCTTACCACATTCTCACGTGATGTGAGAGTGACGGTTGGTTGGGGTCCTCTAATCTGGTTTGCCAACCGCTTCAAAAGAGGAAGCTGACAAGAAAACGAGGAGGAGTGAAACTGTAAATACAGGGCAGGAGGCATCCCAACCCGGCTGGTATCTATTAGCGCATGTTAACCTTAAAGCCTGTAACACTTGAAATAGTCGTTCTCATTCGGAACGTGAGAATGGAGAATGTTAGTTTTACTGATTACCGAGTCTTTTGTTTTAACTCAAGTGTTGTCTTGTCTCAGAGGCAGCTGTTTCTGTTTGTTTGGGAGTTCCAAATGTAAGAGGAAATTATGACGTGATTTAGTACAGTGCAGAATGGTTTAGGGTTGTGAATTTTGTGCATTTTCCTGAACCGATAGTTGAAAATGTTAACAATCGATTAATCAAGTAATCATTAATAAGTGGTCATAAAATAATAGACAGTGTACATAAAATAACATCATGACTAAGTCATGTAAATTTGCCAGATTTAACCATACAGGCCACATTTCCTTGGCAGGTTGATGATATATATGTATATATATGTATGTGTACTGTATATATACAGTATGTATGTATATGTATGTACACATACATACATATGTATATATGTGTGTGTGTGTGTGTGTGTATATATATATACACACATACATAAGTCTTTTTCTCAGTTTAAGTTTTTATGCAATCAATTCTAATGGCATATTAGTAAAGTGAAACATTCATTAATGAATCACAAACCATTTAAAAGAACAGAATGATAAAACAATTAGGCTCGTACTCTACACGGCTGCTCTTTTGCTTTGTTCTCTTATCAAAAATTGGTTCAAAACAATGATAAATGGGCCACAGTTATTTAGATGGATTAATCATTAACATATGGTGATTTAAAACAGTTTCTTAATTGAGTTTACTTTATCATGATATATACCATTACCATGATATAAAATTACATACACTGTGATAGAAGATTTTTGCCATATCTAGAGAACACAAATATTTTTAACACACTGGTATGGGATCAGTATTCTGCATTAGCTGTTATGTAATTTTATGATGTCTGAATCGGTAATTAAAAAATAAATCAAGAGTCATACAAATGTTATGATTATATATTTTGTGAACCTTATGATTTTTTTTCTGTAAATCTTGGGTTCAGAAATGTTGTGTTAAGGAACCAGCGTCAAAGGACTAGTATCAGTATTGAAACATTGTGAATGCTATACCCACAAAAAGTAGATAGGAAGAAAAGACTGGAATAAACAAATGAAAAGGCCATTGTGTAATCAAATGCTGTCCAGTTTATTTCATTACATGTGACAGTGCAGAGCAGGAATGAAGATGAAGAGAGAATGCAGGCAGGGATGTGGTAGACTGTAGAGTGAGAGGGAGATTTTGTTTGCTTCTAAAAAAGGTGGAGAATCCGTGACGGCAGTGTGAAAAATACCAATTTATAATCACACAGAATGTTCATGATCATCTTCATTTGCATGTCAAGACCTGTATTTGTGCATCTCAGGTTCATTACCCTGGAAGGTGCATTGAGTCATCCTCCTCCTCACTGATATTTTTTCTCTCGGCATAATTTAACTCAAACACCTGATCAACAGACTCCTGTTCAACAGCTTTAGACTCTACCTTATACACAGCGTGTGAGTCAGCACTCATCATCCCAGAAAATAAGTAGATTGACTGTGAAGCTGCTCTCTGTGGACTGCTTCATAAAAGAGCTGGTTAGTCACATGTCGTCATGGTTTGACAAGTGATTTCTCTCCTGGTAGCCACCTGTAAATCTTCACTCTGCTGTTGATTGCAGCCTGTGTGTGTCACTAAGGCTGATTATCTTCAGGGCTCTGCTATATGAACACTATCTTCAGTGATTGTGATTTGTTTCACCTTTTGTATTCTACAGTACTTTTTTTAATTGTCAGATGCATACATTACCAAGACACCTGGACACTTATAAATAAAGGTGTTAACTAGAACCATATAGGGTTCTTTGGCTTGCCCCTGTATAAAGGCTCCACTTGGAATTTTTAGTTATATCTAGAACCTTTGTTTTCTAAAGGTGCTAACAAGGACAAAGTTCTATTGAGAACCCTTGTATATTCCATGTGTTTTATCTAGAACCCACTCAGGGAGTTCTAATGAGAACCCATTCATATTCTAATTGTGTAATCTAGAACCAATCCAGGGTTTTTTTTTTACGAAGAATCCTTTTAGATTTCAGGGGTTTCATATAAAACACACTGGGGGGTTCTACTGAGGGTGCTTTTATATTCCAAGCGTTTCTCAGGGCCCAACAATAAGGATTGCCCACTTGCCCGCGGCAAGTATGCCATGTTAGGACAGTAAATCTGGTAACTCACTTGCCTGACAGTGTGAATGGTAAAAAAGTTAGGTAATTTTTCATGCAAAAATAGCAGAAAATGCTGTTGTCATCAGATATGGAGACTTCTGGGTTTATTCATTTATTATCATATTAAATTGAATATCTTTGTGTTGCAGACTGACAAAATGAGACATTTAAAGACATCACCTTGGACTTTGAAAAATGTGAATGAACATTTTTCACATTTATAGACTTTGCAGCCCCAGATTAAACATGGCAATTAACTTTAGTCTTTGTTGTTTTTTTGATAACACTAATGAATCATACCATTTGTACAGGAGCAAGTTAATATTGACTGTTGTTTTCTTATAACCCTCTTGTTTCCTTAGGGTTCTACAGAACCTGCACAGAACAATTTAGTATTCTACAGATTGTGCATAAAATGTTTTGATCCCATAAATTGTATATTGTGTCATCCATCATTTTTACAATTTATGTTACAATTACCATGTTCAAATTGAGGAAACATTCAAACATTTTTAATGAGTAAGAACTTTAATGTACAAATCTTGAAACAATGATGGTGTCATGCTTTCAACAATCCTTGAAAAACTCTTCCTTCAAACAAGGGTTCTGTGGATGAAGAGGGTTTGTAATGGAACTGTTAGTCTTAGAAAGAACCCTTGAGGATCCCTTTCTTCAGAAAAAAAAGGAGAACCCTTTTGGAACCCATAGTTCTAAGAGTGTAGAACAATAGTGATAAGCTCTGTAAACTCGGGAGCATTGACAGTTTAGAACAGCTGGCAATTAAAAATGCATAATAAATAGTTGCTTCACAGTTACTCTGTTGTCAGTGTTGATTTCACATAGCAGTAGCTTTATGCTTGGTAACAGACAATCTGTTAACAGCTCTTGAGAAAAAAAAAGCCTTACCTTGTTAATTCTGACTTCCTGTTGGGAAATCCATAAAGTGTTAGTTATAACTAGTACTAAATTACTTTTATCACAGACAGACAGCCTGTCAGGATGACATTGCACTGTGCTCTAAGTACTATGAAACCTGTGGTCCAATACTCAGCCAACATAAATATAGCTGGTGTAGTCTTACCTATACTGTATGGCTGCAACTAACAATTCATTTTAATTATCATTTCATCTAATTAATTAAGTAATTGGAAAATAATCAATATTTAGTCTTTGAAATGTCAGAAAAAATGGAAATTGGCCATTACAGTTTTCCATGGCCCAAGGTCTTAATTTAAAATGATATAAAACAAAAGCTGCAAATTCTCATATTTTAGAAACTGTAACCATTTTTTTTTTTTTTTAATTAACAATAGATTAAATGACTGTAAGTTGGAAGGATTGTACGGACAAACAAAGACAACTTTGCTGTGTTGGTTTAGTTTCACCACTTTTATTTCAAATCACAGCAGGCAACTGTTAACAGCCCAATTTACACTACCTGCTCAGCACCAAACAACAGACAAAGTTAGATAGATGCTGATGAACATAGTGGAACATTTAGCAGCTTAAAAGCCTGTCATTTCCCTTAGGAGCTGACTCAGACCAAAGCAGAGCTGAAAAGAGAGGGAATATTGAGCCGTTTTATCATATGACGTCCTGATAGTGTGCGTGGGATGAGGTGCTGACATAGTCCGAAGTTGCCTTTTCACACATGTAGCACACAAAAGGAGATTGGACATGTCAGACATGTTCTCACCTACTGTGTTTGGTTTAGGTGTTGGTGGTAGAGAAGGTAAAGTGTGCAAATTTCTAAATTAAAATTTAGGGCTGCCCTCTGAAAGTTTCAGCTCTTGTTTTTTTTAACGGCATCGTTGTACACAGAGCAGTGCAACAGCATGACAGGCTTTAAACTTAACACACTGAGTCGTCAAAGCTAACTGTGATGGAAATGGAGAACGGTGAGGGCAGCATGACGCCGTACAGCGGCTGACAGCGCTGACAGCAGCCCGGCAGGACAGGGATGTTATACCTTGACTATGAGCAGGATGCAGAATTTTTCTTTCTCGGATTGTTTGGAAGTCTGATGTTGTCACAGGGCATTAAAACATGAGAGATTAATACATGCGACTCATGCAGGCTGATATTGGAGTTTCGTGTGGTGCAAACTGAAAACAGAAACAAATCATCAGATCTTTGTATTGAACAGCCAAATTCAATTCGACTGACCAAATTCTGAGTTAGGTCCAACCCTTGTTAAAAATCTGGCTGTTATATTTTAATTTTCCTGATTGACTTGAAACAATTCTTTTCACTGCAAATAAAAACCAAAAACAAAAATCTGATGATTATATAACATGACTTTTCAGCTCCGCTGGGATTTGCTCCACATTCGGAGACCTCAGGTATGGACATGTCAATACTGATCACATGTTCTTAATGCCCGGGTATTAGTATGCAGTTGTCATTTTACATTAAGTGACTTGTTTGAAGCTTTACGTTTAAATCACAGAGTGTGGTGCAGTGGAAAATTCCAGAAATGTACGTCTGCAGCACAGATTGAAGGAAAAGGAACTTCCTGGCTTAAGATTTCCGCTCCACTGAAGCAAGACTTTAGCTTTTCTGTGGACACACCTCAAACCTCGTCTCGTTCTGTTCTAGCCAAAAGAAAAACAAATGAATTCTCTCTTTTTTTTTTTTTGCATGGCTCTAAATGTTAAATTTCAACATTTAATTACACCAGACCTGATTAAACCACTGCTCTGCCTCAGTACAAGGGAACAAATGGATGCACCATATTAGGTTGTATCAGAAAATGTGCTTCCATTCTTTGCTGAACCTTCAATCATGAATGCTGAGAGAGTCGGCAAGACACGACGAGACCAGCCTCATAATTAGGAAGAGCTCAAAAAACAATTTCACTGGTGCTGCTGAAATAATGACTGTAATGAGGTTTAAATAACAGCAATGCCTGCCATAGTATTTTCCTGAATATATTTACATAGGTATGTTCTAATTTCTGTGTGTTTATTAACTATGCAAAGGCCAAATTATCGCAGTTGTACTGAGAGGAAACCTCAGGGTACAGAAGCTGCTCTGGCTCTCATTATTAAGTGAAAGGCTCAAGGATGTTTCTGCTGATGACAGAAAAAACATCTTTATTTCGGCCCTAATAATGCTGGATGTAAACATTTCTTCTCCCTCTTCTATTTGTTTGTGATATGAAGAGTTTTAAGGCAAAATTACATTTGGCAGCTCCAGTGCTCTACAGAGGATTTATTACAGATTATCAACTGATTCTTGTTGAGTTAAATAAAATGTAATCTCCTATATGAAGTGGATTTGCATCAGAACTTTGCATCCCACTGTACAAATTGAGCCAGCATTTTCGAGTCTTTCTTGAACTAATCCTTTATTGTTGGCTTTTATAATGACCTTTTTGCTCTTGACAGCACTGACTGTAATGAGAATTATCACAGTCCCTCTGAGAAACACAGAGGCAGATAAAGCCAGACAGAAGAAATAGCAGAAAGAAAGTAAAGCGTCATTTGGAGATATTTCACTAAACCGTTACGAAGCCCAGTGTGATATGTTTCAAAAGTCTGTGTGATATGGCAATATCACAAACCTTCTAAAAGACATAAACATTGTCCCCATAAAAGAGCTTGAAGAGACGTAATGATCAGAGAAAGGGGAGAGAAAGCAGCCAAATGTCTCTGCATCAGGTGCCAGAGTGAGACTGATGAAGCCTTTAACAGAGGCAGCCATTATCCAGGTACACAGACAGGAATTGACGTTCAGCACTGCACAGAAAGGAACACGGCCGGTTGAATGTCCAGGCTTAACTGAAAAATTATTTAAACAGTAGACTCTCTCAAAGGGATAGTTTGCTTTTTTTGAAGTGGAGTTGTATGAGGTACTGATCTGAATTAAGCGTATTACCTACAGTCGATGGTGGTCGGCGTGCCGCCAGTTTGTTGGTTTAAATTCTCTGAAGTTGCTGCTTCTACAAAGTCAAACAATAACACAAACAAAATATACCTGCAAGTGACAGTGAAGGGGGTCCAAGCAGATTGGGAGTATTTGGATGCTTGTAAGAAACCAGTATTGATAAGCCATACACACAACACAGTCACTAACTGGTCATATGTTGTGCATACAGTACAAATTACAGCAAGATATTAAATATCACTGTGGCCTCACCATTTGATGGATCAGAACACAATTGGATATCGACCATCTACAGAATGTCTTATCTTGATTTTAGCTTAATTTGAATGAAGAATGATTTAGAAGTTAATTGATTTTTCACATTAATGAAAATATAGAGTGATGGACTTTTCAATTGACCTCAGGTTGCAGTGACACAAACTTTTGTCATTGTTCAGCAGCTGGGCTGAAAAAGTTTCAGCTCTGTCGGACGTATGCTTGATTTTTAGTTTGGATTGTAAAATGTCTAAACAATTATATTTATTGTAATAAGTCAGGCCCACTTTAATCAATCATTACCAAAATTCCTGCATCAACTGAGTCATGACCCGAGATCATATTAAACAATTTTCATACAAAACCATGCAGCCAGTTAAGGGATATAAATGTTTTGCATTT
This sequence comes from Lutjanus erythropterus, assembly GCF_056507025.1. Taxonomy (NCBI): domain Eukaryota; kingdom Metazoa; phylum Chordata; class Actinopteri; order Lutjaniformes; family Lutjanidae; genus Lutjanus; species Lutjanus erythropterus. Next base: position 15,124,215 of record NC_139328.1, read on the forward strand.
GTGACTTTTTTAAGTTTACCTTTTTTAGGTCAGTAAAACATGTTTTGAAGTACAGTGCTTAGCTTTGCTTCTCAAATATGCAGCCGTTCTGACTGCTATATGGATAAGTGTTTCATATAACCCCTCTTCAGAAAACCTGTACTATCCCTTTAATGCAGGGTGTCCATGTTACCCTATAGTAATTTTGTGAAAAACACAAGATGGGGATTGCTGACTGTTTTCAAAATAATATGTGATGCCATAATGAAATTTGAGGACACTCAAACTTGCAGTTATTATTTGTAGTGGAAGCAATTGATGAGTAGAGATTAGTAATGATTTGTAGTGAAAGAATAAAAACGTGTGAACATGCACAATTACCGCACAATTCTCTAGGCCAGCCACCAAACACCTCTGCCAGGTTTGACACAGTATCTACCACAGCCCTTTAACAACTTCTTCAACTCCGCATGGACACCCACATCCACAGCTGACAGTAATTTCTCTCATAGGCTGTAGGAGGCTCAGCTTCTGTCATATGGCGATAGAAAAACTGGCACAGTCATTTTCGAAGGGGTCCCTCGACCTCTCACCTCAAGATATCTGAATGAAAATGGATTCTCTGGGTACCCAAGAGTCTCCCCTTTAGAGACATAACTTTATGTTAATCACATGCAGTTTTGCATGCTGTATAAATGGGCTATTTTTGCCTATTACATTTGAATATTTCTGCATACTTGGGTCGCTAAACAGTCCTGGAGTTGGTTATGAGTAGAAAGCTGAGACTCTTGTGGATTCAATGAACCCAGCTGCATTCATGTGTGATGATGTTAGTCCCCAGAGCAGCCTTTTTATTGTACTGAGACTTTATGAAACTTGACCTCACTGTATAAAATGACCCATTGTGACCTCAAGGATAATCACAGCCACTTTTTTTTTTTGTTTCTGAGCGATTCCCAGAACAGAAGTGGTCACCATCCAACCGCTGAATGGTGCAATTCTTACAGAATTGTCAGAAAAATTCAAATGTCAGAAGTTTTTGGTACCAAATCACAGCATGATGTTTTTTCTGTGGTGTTCCTCAAGATCTAATCTAAATTCTTGAGTAGTCAAAAATGGTTAAAATTTACACTAAATCTGTGTAATAAATGGTATCAACCCAAAAACTGCTGCAGCAGCTTATGAAACATTATAGAGTATGAGAATGGCAACCATATACTTCCATTATAATATCCTAAGTCCTTGTACACTCTAAACTTTCAAAATTAAAATAGGTGCCTTAACAAAACACATTGTTATTACAAATTTATGACTAGAAAAACTTGAGCTGCATACCTCTTCTATGTGGCCTATACTATTGTTGCTATCTCCCCATAAAGATCTCCTGTCCCACCTTAAAAATGAATAAATGGGTCTGTGGTACAGAGGGGGAAGTGGAAGAGGTTAAAGAATTTGCCCAAATATTTGCCCTCTATTAGGCTATTGTATGCTACTTTATAGAAATGGCTCAGTAAAGGAAGCAAAAAATGCATTAGTGCCATTCATAAACAGCCTGCAGTATATTGCACCTAACCTATTGCACTCAATATAGGGAATGCCCTGTTTTTTGCTCTCAACTGCAGTCTGAACCTGCTGTTTTTTGATTCACCCAACCGTAAAACCATGAAAATTCTACCACTAGTGATATGTGATATTGCTGGTATTATGATTTTGATTTGGCATTGTAAGCTAGATGTGGTAGTAATTTGGTTCTTTCCTGTTTTGGACAATCTTACACTCTGCTGATTTGTGTGTTCTCTGATACTCCGTTACAGATGTATGATTTTTGAGAAAATCCCTTTGTTCTGCAAGTGATTGATTCTTGTCCTAGTCTATAGTTAATAATTCATTGCATTGTTCTTTGCTCTTCTCCAGACAAAACCAAGTAATTCTATTTCTCAACCAAGGAAAATCAGTGAAAAACTTGTTATGTTGTCGAATCCATGTTCTGTTTCATTCTTCTTGACTGGTGCAGATGGTGGATATTGTCTGTGGCTGTCATCCAGAATTCATGGTATCACAGCAACATACATAACTCTTTAGAGTTGTAATCGGAAAAGATATCAAGAGTGTGCAGTTGACTTTAGTTACTTGCAGCTGCGGCCGAGAGTGCCCCAAATTTGTTTCTTTAAAATAAATGTGAAAAGGATGTGTTCAAGCTCAAAGGTTGGTTGCTAGGTTGCTCTTTAATGATGTGTTAATTTAAAAGCTATTTAGGATACCAGCGTTAATTTCCCTGCATATTTCACCCACTGTTTTCGTCTGCCAGTCACACTGGCAGTGTTTTGTGGTACATCAAACGAGTCAGCGGTTTCTCCACTTTAAATTTGGTGAGAATGAGAAATCAGTTCTGCCGTCTGTCTGGTATTGGTTGAGCATCAGTGAGTCGTTTGTGTCCCAAGTCAAAGTTCAGCCAAGCGAATAAGGTGAGATCTGTATGCAACAGCAAGTGAATGCATTTTGCATGCTCCTTAGACAGAAGACCAACACCGTATCTGAGGGTCACTGTACCATTAACTGTAGTGTTTGTCAGGGCAACACCATCTCTCTGTAACTATGCAAATAATCTACACTAACGACACTCAGATAATCAGCAGGAAATATTCTGGGGAGGTGTGAGTCATGGAGAAATTCAGTGAGATGGATACTTTGTGTTGGATAATTAATCATAACCAGAAGTTGATTGTTGGTCTTGTGAGATGTTGTACTGTTAGAGTCATGAAATTACACAATTCTGACAAGATATCTACTACCATGATACAATCCATCCATTTCCAGGTGGGGATGATCATACTGTTAACCGTAATTAAGCTAATGATGACAAGATTAGATGCTCATTAAATGGATGCCTGGAGAAATGAGAGATAACAACATAAACTTGATAAGTTCAGGAGATGAAAAGGCGAGAGCTGGCATTTTATGGCAAAGACAAGGAGCAATGAAAATTGTGCTGTCAATTTAATGAAGCATGAATTTTGCATAATCACTTAGTGATGGAAGTGTTATCGACAAGAGGGAATGTTCCTCCTCATGAATATCTAATTTACATCCCCAAGAATTAATAGGTCATAGACTGAAAAACTCCTGAAAGGGAACTAACTAAATTGTTAATTGTTTATATTGAAAAGGCTTTTCGGTTTGTTGCGGTGTTGAAAGTGAACATATTTAACTTCATTAGACACATTCCCATCTCCCTGAGGTTGACCGTGCCACCAGCAACAGTTGTGCTTTTAATACTAATCTTCAGTCAGTCCATGCAGAGAAAAACAATTCATTGTGTTTTCTATCTCAATTCAAAAGAACACATCTCAATGCCACAACTGCTTAGGTACCTTCTCTTTCTAGGGGTAGTTTGGATTATTTGATATGGGGTTGTATGAGGTACTTATTAATGGTCAGTGTTTTACCTGCCCTGTCAGTACGTCCCAGTTAGGAGAAGCACAGAGAGCTACAGCATGGAAGCTAAGCAATGTATGGCTGTAGACAGGATCAGCAGCAAAAGGTATTTTAGCCACTTTAAAAAAGGTCCACCTAAAGAAATCAATATCAGTTTCTGTGCACACATTATTTAGAATATATTTACCTCTTTACTTTGCCATCCTACAGCCTTTTTAGATGGAAAAACCACCGCCATATAAGCCGGAGGTCACTCTTTGTTGTTTGTCTACCGCGATCTTGATCTGTTAGTTTGTTGGTGTTATTGTGTAACTTGTTTGATGGTTAGTGTGTTAAAGTGAAGTCACACAACACCACAAACAAGCTAACAGATTGAGACAGTGGTACACCAGCAACTCACATTTTCTGCATCCTTTTTGTTTTTGTTTTTGTTTTTGTTGGTCTGATAGCAAAGTAAAGTGATGGAAATTTCTTATATTTAAGTGGCTAAACTACCTTTTCTTGCTTGCTCTGTCCACAGCAGTTCATTGCTCTACTTCTGTATTGATACTCTTCTCTGCTTCCCCAAACTGGAGGCGTGCCAGCGAGCATTTGCTGTAGCTAATACACTGACTATTGATAAGGATCTCAACTCTCTGAACTATCCCTTTAAAGCTTGTCTGTCCTCATATGTAGCCTTTGCATACTGTAAAAAGTGGCCATTGGAGCCTAAACTATTAAAGATTACCACTCATCCATACATCTTTTCACTCAAGTACTGTCATTCTTCGCCATCATATTTTCAATTTACATCTAATTTGGCTGGCATAGCAAAACCCTCCCATTACCCTTTGCAGAGAAAACCCCTTAGATACAACCATAGTAAATCTTATTCAAGGGTCCCTGCACTATGCTGCTTTAAATCACCAACCTGCCCATCGACATGCTTCTATAAATAGCCTGCTCGGTTTTTATTACCGAGCCTTTACACTGATGGCAGGATGGCAAAACTACACGACAGGGGCGAATACCTCCCTTACAATTAATGACAAGAAATGCCTCATGCTAATTAGCTAACTACCTCATCGCCCTTTCCTTTGGAAGGGAGCTATACACTGAACGAGTTCAGGCATGCACAAATAGTCATCACATTTGGTCAGAACATGATTTGTAGGAGAAAACACAACAGAATAAACTTGATATTTATTTTTCTATACATTCGGTGATATTGTAGCCATTGTTTTCCTTTTTTATAGATTATGTTTTGGGGCTTTTTGCCTTTACTGGACATGGCCAGCTGAAAAGTAGGCAGGAAGTGGGGTAGAGGGAGGGGGATGACACGCAGCCAAGGGCCGCAGGAGGGAGTCAAACCAGTGGCCACTGCAGAGGAGAGCCTCAGTGCATGGGGCGCATGCTCTAACAACTGAGCTACAGGAGCACCTATTGCATTCTTAATTACTATACTGGTGTCTGTATGCAGCATACAGTTCTATCAGTTTGTTCTGATGACAGTCCATTAATGCTTGGGCCTATGTGCTAAACATATCTCCTATCTCAATACGCACTATTATAGCTATTGCATAATAGCTAATGCATAATAGAAATGATGAATTCAGTGTTTGCATGAAAGTTATTGAAACTAGCGGCTAGCTATCAATGTCACAGCAGGAAACACATTATTACCTTGATTAAATGATGGATTTTTTTCTGTGTGTGAGCAGTGTTGTAAACATTTGAGATGATGTAAGTACTCAACTCAACAAAATAAATAGCATACGTCTCACATTTTTGGACATTTTAATGCAGAAATGTTACATATTATAGATTCAAACTTCCCTTCTGTTTATTTCAGAATACTGCGATAGCATCAGTTATATCAGAGCTGGAGATTATTTTATTAAGTGAAAGAACAGCAGAGAATGGCACCAAAGGCTTTTCTCAATGGAAAACATGTTTTCACTCAACGCCCAACTGGCTTTGGCAAGAATTTGATCTGATTGGTTGAAGTTAGCTCGTGTTAGATGTAATAGACAGATGGTTCATCCAATCATCTGCCAATTGTTTTTTGAAAGTGCCTGCCCTTTTCCAGTTTCTAAGGAGGACTTACCAGGTGGTTCTGTGTAACAAACCATCTTGGGTGTCAGGTTACCAGGATTGGGCTGATGGATGATTCTATCCATCATAGACCACTGAGCCCTCTGCCATCATAAAAACATGACGCTGCTGTTCATTGCAGTAATGTTACGTCTCCATATCTATTTTATTATTTTCTCATTAAACCTGCCCAGTTAGGTGAACCAAAGACACTTGGTTACATTGCTGGCAGCAGTGTGTCTTTTCTGTGGGTCCCTGGTGGTGTTTCCTTCTGTTGTGCTGTTGTTATTTGCACTATTGTTTTCTTAGCTTAGCTTCTTCAGCATCCCGGCTAACTTTAGCTTTAGAGGCTGAACACATCTAAGTTATGGACGGGGTGCAAAGATGAACACCCTTTTAAATGTGGATGTGCATGTGGATGTATATCAGACACTTGCCTGCCAGGTATGTGAGACGACAATAAAACAACTGTATCATCGTCCGTCGCGATACTTCACTTTGTCCTGTGCTAATTTGGTAGACATTGCTCGACCCTAGACCACACATGCATTCGTGCTACCTGTATGTTCAACTCAGGTTTTAGAAAGTTTTACCACAACTGAGGATCCTCGGATTGGAATAATTTCCATAGTATACCAACCCATACCAGTGTACAGACAATATACTTCCTCATAATGGCATATTGAACACTTGGAAAAAATGCCACTTGCTCCAGTAAAATTAGTCTTTTCTTGAAAGTAAAAATTGATACTGCCAAATGTGTTCCTGTACATAAGTGATGAGTAAAAATGATTTTTTATTTTGTTTATTGTAAATTGTGTTACCTTTCGTGTATTTTAATGCTATGTTATGCATACCAGGTATGTTTTAATTGATTTCTGTTTTTAATTTTAGCATTTGAAAGGCTTTAATCCTTTTTTTTTTAATTCCGTTTCAGTGTCCCTTTAAAAAAAATGCTGGCTATGCTATGATTATACTCAGTCTCCTACAGCAATCACGATGTAGATGTGTGTTCAATAGAATGACTGGTTTGCCTCGGGCACTTGATTGTATTGTTTCCTTTCAATTGATTTTGGGGGGGGGGGGTCCAAAGGCACCACATGTGTGGGCTCGAGTATAAAAAACACATCAGATGCCGCAGCACGTTTATTCTTCAGAGCAGGAGGAGGCATAAGGAAAATGCTTTTAACCCCTACTTAACCACAGAAAACAGTACTTTGCGGTGTGGGTTTTTCTCTGAAGGAGTGAGTGCAGTGGATCACAAAATTCACAGGAAATACACTGATCATCATCATTAGCCACCATGGTTCATGTCTGAACTTTGCGAGTGGTAAATCCTAATTGTAAAATTATATTTCAGTAAGAAAACTTAATAATGAAGGCAAAATGTGCTCTCTAGTCATGTCAGTGGAAAGTAGACAAGTTGCAAACATCTATTTTTACCCTGTGGGCAAATCTGAATCAGTTGTGTGCACTGTTTGCATATATGAATTTACATAGTGACTGCAGCAGAAAATGAGACCCCAGCCTGACACTCCATGCCCACACACGTTGCTGTGTGTGTGGGAGGGGGATTGGATGACAAGTCCAGGATATACTGTATAGTGCTTGACTCAAGATCACTTGGTATTCCTGTGGATTTCAAAAGCCACATAATTCACACAGAAAGCTAGTTTCCATGCCAGGACCCACCACGTAGGGCTTACAGTCCACAATCGTGTTGCATTGTAATGCATGAATAATATCCTCTTCTTACCAGCTGTGAAAGCTACAACAGCAGCTAGATGGATGAAGAGGTGCCTCTTTGTGCTGCATCTATTTGATTCCCCACCCCCCAGAGCTACAAGCAGGAGCCTTCTCCAGCTAATGATCCTTCACAAATTAAAAAGCTGCAGCCCTGAAACCAAAGTCACTCCCTCCCATCCATCAAAACATGCCCATCATTGGACCAGTACGTATTGAACTAGAGTTAATCCTGTGTTTCTCTTCTCTCACCCAGATGACACACTGCTGCACACAAACTGCATTATTAGAGCGAGGGGACAAAGAGATCTAAAGAGCAATTGATCACTAAAATAACAGCCTTTCTTGAAGTTCCGACTGATTGAGCATCTGTTTTGTGTACAAAGCACTCTATATATTGTATAGATACCAATGATTATGTGCATAATTGTCTCTTAACTGCCCTGATTACACCGGAAAATCGATGCAGATGTGAAGTGATGTAGCTAACACACCTCATCAAGACCTCACTCCTCTCCTTTCCTTATCTCACAGTTCACTAGATGTGATCTCAGTGTCAGGAAAAATTATTGTCTTCAAATTATAGACTCTGCTCATGAGGACAAATGGTAGCACATGGCATCGGCTTTTCTGTCAGCTGCAGATTTTCCCTGAGAGTATTTATCATGGGTGGACAGACTTGTTTGCCTTCCTGTATGCTATTGGTCATGGAGGCTTGAGAGTAATAGGTGGAAAGCCAAGTCCTCTTCCACTGCCATGTACCAGCAGCTCTCACAGGCACCCAGACCCACTGTAATCTCTCACACGACTGAACTCAAATTAAATTGAAATTCTCAGGTGTCAGAAATGTATGAGTGCCCTTCTGCGACCACTAGTCTAACTGCTCATCGGCACTTATTGTGTTTTTTTTTTTTTTTGCCCTTAGGCACAAATGTTATATTTTACAGGGGGATCAAATTTGCTTCACATTAGATAAATCAGCTTTCTCATACACTTCAGAACAAGATGAATGATGGCCATCATTTATTAATGTTCAGCTGTGCAATCATATGAATATATTTTGTTTGAATTTGGTGGCATGAGTCATTCTGAAATGAAAGCGACTGGATGTGACATCCATAAGAATGAAAAAAATCAAATTTCACAGAACACAGACTTCACAAGTCTCCTTCGAGACCTAATCTGGAGGCTCGCCTCTGCTGACGGGAGCAGATCTGGACTAGGATAGATAAATAGCTTGTTTGTCTACGCTAACAGAATGATTTGTGGCTCAGTAGTTGCTCTATGATGGAATACACGCTGTTTCTGTGTGTGTGCCCCTTACCAGTGCGTTATTCATCACTTTATTAGTCTCTTGTTTCCCTGGTCTAAGTTAACTTAAGCTGTTAGTATGTAATACAGCTGCAGTACAGCTGGGTTCGATGTGTATTATTCTGTTCTCAATACTGTACATATTGATCTGCCTGCTGTATACATGATGAATGGAGAGTTCAGTCTTGTTTAACAAGTTTTCCATGCTATGTTGTGCTGAAGTGCTGTTTTAAAAGCTATAACACATAACGTGCAAAATTTCTACATTACAAATGTTAGACTTATGTTACATATTTTGTTCAGTTGTATATTTAAATTATCCAATTTTATTTTCCCCACGAAATCAAACCCAGAAAAATCCATAATTTATTCAAAGTAACTGCATGTTTCCAACTATCCGTTGCTTTAACTTCCAAGAAATCATAGGATACACTGGAGAGTAGAGAAGAAATGTGGCACACGAGAACTTGCAAAGAATATAGTTTGCACAATACAAATTTATGCTGTGTTACAGGAGTACAGTGACCATAAATTACGTGACTCAGAATATATGCTGATTTTGTTATCCACACACTGAGTTGTGAGCATATGTAGATAGCCAGGACACCCGAGTGGCTGTAGCTAGTAACATTAACAGTAGCTGCCCAACAAAATGCAAAAAGACAAGTTGGCAAAAAGAAGGCAATTCAATGAGAGAGGAGGAAGTGAAAACTCTCGGATTCAGGTCCTGGACAAGCCCCAGATTGTCATGAATGCTTCAAAGCAATGACATAAAACAGGAGGCAACACAAGGAGTTAAATGAAAAAAACAAAACAATTATTTATTTGAAACTAATTTAGACCACCAAAAATATCAAAATATTGTGTGGTGTGATAGTTAATAAATCAGTGATGTTGGCGTTTGTGCAGGCATGGTGTTCCCAATACCTGACGGCCAAACCACACCTATGGGGCATCTGCAGCAAACAGCCCACAGAGAGAAGCAACAAATGCAGCACCCAAAAACAACAGGGTCATCACAGAATGCATGTTTATGCTTAATGGAGACAAAGCAGTATGTCATCTTTGTCATATACTACTTTGTACATTTCTTTTTTTTTTTTTTTTTTTTTACAAATTTTGCAGGATAATAATTGTACACTTTAATGTCTGTTTGTCATTATTGTGATGTGGATGCAGAGGCAATTATATAATATTATAACAAGTAGTTACATTTATATAGTGTTACATCTCCAACCAGCTCTTTGAGAGCAACCATAATGCATATTACTGACCTATATATAATATTAAACCCCCCTTGTGTTTGTCAGTGGTGTGGGAAAAACAGGCATCTCTCAATATAACGGAGTTCAGTTCAACACTGCTGCAAACTAGAACCTCAATAATAAACATATAGTGGGAGTTCATATAGATTAATGCTTCTATCACAGTGATATTAATAATATGTTTTTCAGCAGTAAGCACAAAGTACTTTCCAAAGTTTGAAAATGTACAGGGCATAAGCAGATTTAAGATAATTGCAAGAAGTATAGAACAATAATTGTTGTGTAACATATTAAAAAGCTAAAACAAATCACTCTTTCAGATACAATAGCACTTTTCCACAATACTGTATCTCTGCCTAAATAAACATTGCCACCTGCTGCCAGCCTCTATTAATTGAATCAGGGCACAAAGAAAGATTCTTTGAAATACTTTTTTCACTGTGTCAGTGCACCGACTGACTTTTCATTTTGTTGTCACGACCAGATATAGATCACTTAATCAACTTGGAGAAATGTCAAACGCAGAACCTTGAGAGCGCAAATCGTTTTAATGTATGTCTTCAGATATATCAACAAGCATTTAGCATCATAGCTCAAGGATTTCTCGGTATGTTTTTCACAGAAATACACAGGCAATGCAGCTGTTTGAATTTTAAACGTCGCTCTCTGTTGGAGAGGCAGGGATGAGGTCTTGAAGACTGTACTACCCGCAGGGTAAGACGGTTTGTGGGGACTGTGTCAGTAGTGAGCGCTTGGTGGATGAACAGTGGAGATGCGTAGCAGATAGCTCTGAGGCACACAGGAGAGCTTGTTAAGGAGGCAGCTGAAAAGGATAATGGAAGCTTCTCACTTCACTGTCTGCTAAAGGGCCCGACAAAAAGAAAAAAAAAATGCTCTGAGAATAGACATGTATCCAACACAATGGGCCCTGTTACTGTATGTAAGGCTCCACCTCCCAAAAAGACAGTCATATGGCCCTGTAGCAACTGACAATATGTTTTTTTTTTCTTCTTAAGACGGGGGAGCAACACCTCTGCGCTGCTGAAATGAAAAGTTGCTCTTCACAGTTTACAGTTTACATAGCTTTATAGACAGGTTCTGTACACATCGCCCCAAGAGTTGAAAGCCAGAAAAAGCTGTAAAGAAGTGGAGGTAATAACCGAGCAACAGTACAGCAGGAGCGGTCAGGCACTGTTGTTTATTTCTCCACAACAATGGCCAGCTGTCTCTGCGGTGGTGTGTCATTTGTAACATCTCCAACACATGCTTCAGAAACTATTGATTAATTGCTGTAGTGTATGAAATGTTTCATATGTAAGCCTTAGTGTCCTTGCTTCTGTTGCGCTTGGTTAACCATCAGAAAGATTTAGTTAATCCCAAGGGAACGAGGGAAGTGGGACTCAGCAGGGTGTTCCCGTGGATTAATGTCACAGGTTGTAGCTGAGTGAATGTTTGCTTGCCCAATTTAATTGAATTCCTCATGCTCCATACACAGCCATTACAAGCCAAAGATAGCCTGATTAGTTAACTCAAGCCTGCAGCCCGGTGACAGTTCCCTGCCACACCAAGCGATCAGATGTAATAGGAAAAGATTCTCGCCATCAGTGCAAATACAGACTTTAATGCCATTGATTCCCAAGCCGACTTATGTGCCCATTTATTTTGCCCCAGCTTAAAGTCGCCTGTCAGATGTACAGAAAGAAGGTAATTGGTTTCAGTGTGCTGTCCACACACACCACGTGGCTACCACAGCACAACTCAGAGGAGGAGACCACACATGCATTTTCAAAAGTTTAATAAACCATACACAAAGATCATCTCAAATATGTAAATAAGTAATACCAGGGATGTGTGCAGTGCACGGATGATTCAGCAAGGCGAGCTTGTTTGTCCAACACTTTTAAAAACATAAAAGAAAAGAACATCTGAAATTGGGGGGAAGAGGGAAATAAAATGTATAAGTATATAATTAAATTAAATTATGTAAAATAGAAATGGACGGTGTCAGTGCAGTAGGTGCAGTAATAAATAGCCACAAATTTAATACAGAAGATAGGCAGTAGAGAAAATCAGTTACAAAATAGGACAGTTTTGCAGTTGAAAATGGCTAAAGTTGGGGCACACTGTAGAAAGTCAGTGGATTTTACTTTTTGTTTTTTGCCTTTTAACACTAGACCATGGGAAAAAAGTTGAATTATACATTTCTAGAGACTGCATATCATGATTCATATTTCCACAAACAATGCCCAACACATGTCAGTCAGTCTTTTCTTATTCCACCAGCATAGTCACTATAAAAGTTGTAAATGAAATACTTAAGCTGTTCATTTTCATCAAGCTGGTGCCATAAATAAGGTGGTGCAACATGGTGACCTCCATGCCCTCTGTAGATCTAAAAAGCTCATTGTAAGGTATCAAAAACACAACAACTCTCATTCTCAGGTGATTTTAGTTAAATGAAAACGTACTTTAATATTACTTACCTTAATGTTACATTCCATCACTGCCATATTCTGCCAATAGATTCCCGTAAATCTTGCACACTGGACCTTTAAAAGAATGATTTACTTATTGCCACAGCGTGGCTTGGAAGCTGAGATCCATTAAAACATGAAGATTTCTAATGTGGCCTTTAGTCTTTATAGCCTGGATCAAGGTGAGCATTAACTTTAAATCATTCCTCGTTGTTGCCAAAAAGAAATGTCTCTGTTTTGTCTTTATTTAGCGGACTAAAAGTGTAGTCACGTCCAGTTGTTTACTTAGTTTCTATAAGTACTGACACAGAGGGAAATGTTTAGCACTGTACAAAAGAAACAAACGCAAGTCTTAACCCACCCAACACAACAAACCAAATACCAAGGGAGCAGGAGAGTGACTGACTGCTTCCACCAGCTTATAAAGCCGAGAATCCAGCCAACACAGGTGTCAGCCTTTCCTCTGATGGACTTCCTGCCAATCTCCCAGAGGGAGTAAACAGCAGACAGGACCAGGCAGCACTACAGGCCTGTCACACTCCTCACAGTTATTCTGCCTTTCTCCTCTGTTTCATTTTCCAGACGTCTTTCAGACAGCTATCAAAACAATCAGACTCCCCTTGTTGTATATTAATTGGTCCGAAGCAATTTATAGCCGCCGTAATTAATGGCCGTGGGAGTGAATCGGAAGCAGGCTTGTGTTCAAACTTTACACCCAGCCATAAATGAGAAGAGGGAGTAATTCTTTATTGACAAGAACTGTCCAGTGCCTCCTTTTGACTGTCATTGCTAATCCAGTTAGCTGACTTTGTACAGCAGTGCAAAGTCAGGGCAAGCAGGGAGCTGCTTAAATACTCCAGTCTATTTAATCATATCAGCATTCCCCTAAAACATCTCATATTGACTAAAGGGATCAGACTACTTAGCTGTGATGATTAGTGATAAAAGATCTAATGGATTCCATCCATCAACAAACACTTCATTGATTTGTCACGATTTATAAGCAGAGAGAGGAAGAGTTTTATGTAAAATACTCTGTTGAATCAAGGCTCACTCTCTAGCTTTTTCTGCAGATATCAATAGCAGGTAAAGACCAGGATATGATAACAGGCTAACCCTCCAGACCTGTGACTACCTGTTAAACCTGTTCCAAACCTGGGTCACATGATATCAACTGAGAACACTCCATCCTCTGAAGAAGTTTTTGTTGGTCCAAATGTAAACCTATATTTTTAAAAAAGGCAATTTAACACTTGTGTTGACCACTTTTCACATGAATTGTGATTTGGTGTTTGCTGATGGTGTTATTTTCGATGAAAAGTGAGTTAGACTTAGCTAGTTGAGGAAACTGGTACTGGATCTAACATCATTACGTCCTTAGATGTGTCATATTCTAGCCACATAAACTCCTGCTTCCATTCACTTCTAAATATGTGTTGCCATTTTGTTTTGTTTGTTTCGTTTTGTTTTTTCATAGCCCATCTTTCATGTTTCTTCTGTAAGGATCCCATTAGCAGTTTGAGCTGGCTTATTAAAACATATTTCAGTATCCCTGACATATCAGTAGTTAGCTGGTGATGAGTGCGGTTCTTGTTTTTGTAAAAATGTTGAACTAAAGAAAGCAAAGGAATCTAGATATTTCCAGAACTGTGTCTGGAGCGGTAAAACTTACATGGAATATTTGGTGGCTACCAAATAAGTTTTTGGGTCATGGGTAGTGTTGAACCCTGATGCAGAAAAAGAATGTCTCAGCTCATAGTGCTGTTTGACAATTGAGACAGCGGAGTGGACATGTCCTCAGCTTTTCAGAGCAGAGAGACCTGTTCATTTTTTCATGATTTTAAAACCTAATTTTATGCAAAACTTTGAAGTGAAGCATTGAAATCTTCAGGTGATTAACTAGCTCATTTGATAAAGTGTTGTTGGAGATAACTGGGCTTTTAATAAAGTTGCCAGCCAGAGCCAGCATTTTTGACAAAGTTCACTTTTCAACACCCACAGAATATTCAGTTCTATGACTATGTTAACATGGAATATATCTAAAGAAAGAACAGGTCTTCTAGTTTCAGACACAGCAAAACATTTTGCTCTATCTTCATTCATTCTTTTTTATATGAACTTGAATGTTGGTAAGTTGCATCAAAAAATCCCCTTTTCAGACAAAAAGTGGAGAAAATGGCATTTTTGTAGAAGAGGCTAATTAAGCAGAATATCGACTTCACATTTTTACTTTTGTTTGTTTGTTTTATCACTTCATATTACGTGTGTGACATTACTGTCACTGGTGTGCTTAACATTAGGTGTGTGTCCCCTGCCCCCCAGACAAACCCTGGCTGGAGCGCTGTCTGCCCCCGGCTGCAGGGCAGGTCCCAGGGGCTGCAGTTTGCGCAGCCTCGCTCTGTGGCCTGGTCATGATGCTCTCTGACCTATGGATCTGCAGCCTAGCACCAATGTTTTCATGCTAGATAACAGCATCTTCTTTTTCTTCTTATGGGGCTCAATTCCAGTGGTTCCCTTCTTCTTCTTCTTCTTGTGACAATTTTTTGTCAGAGGATGCGTCACAGTGTCCCTGACTGCCTTGCACTGAAAACAGCAATTGGCAAGATGTCTTGTCAGTGGCGGAGAAAGAGTTAATAGGGAAAAATTACAGTGTGCAAGTGCTACAGTAGTACAGACAACAAAAACACAACAGGAGAGCTATCACACATGCTTCCTCCGAGACATAAAAAACAGCGTTAAATGCTCTGGTGACAGACTGACAGGCTACACAGACAGGCTTACAGTGTGTAGGAATGTGTTTGGGGGTAGTAGGGAAGGATTTTATTGTGTGTGGTGTTTAAAATAAGTCACAGTGTTGAAATTAAAAAGTTTGGACTTATTTTTGCAACTGAAATTACATATTCGTGGTTACAGAGAGAGTAAAGCACAGAAAAAAAGGTACTGTTGGGTTTCTGTACTGAATTCCAGGCGCTGGTACTGTGATCAATCAAATGTGATCAGAACCCAACCCTAATCATCACTGTAAGTGAAATGTGCAAGAGCAAAATATCTGACTACAAATACAAAACATACAATAGTACAACAACATTTCGAAATACACTTTTTTTACTCTACCAAATACAATATTTCATCCTGAAGTGTGGGAGCAGTGTGAGCACTGAGGCTTACACTGGTTTGTACCTCAGTGCTCTCGAAGTCAGAAATAGAGTTGAGTGCAAGATTGCACTCTCTACAGTGTATAGGCACAATCTCAGTTGAGATTGTTTTCAATGTATGAGGTTTGTTATTGTAAGCAATATATTGTAAGCAGTGGGTTAACCTCCAGTGGGCCATTTTGCAGTATGGTGCCATCTTGATAACTGTAATCATGTACTAGGAGAGGTGGTCATTATTGTAAAATGAGCCCTCATAGGTTGAATGAAGCAGGAGGCCTTGATTTAGACGGCTGGTATGTTGATTTTCAGTGGGCATTACTCTTTATCATTTACAAGACAGGAAATGCAATACTTGGACTCGATGTTATGTATTACTGGCCACTTGGAATCCAGGGCTGTCCATAAATTGGCTGTGAGCCAGCGTTCACATGTTGTTTCTGTGACCTTGGATAACGTAGCCAAGATTACTGTCAGATACAAGGACATTTGTATCAAACCTAGAGACAACACAGAGACCCTTATCTGTGAGTTCATCAAGTGGGACTTCCTCAAATTCTTGTTTTAAGTGGGCAAGAGAACCTGTGGACACTGGCTGTTCTCTGACACTGGTCACTGACATTGTAATTTCCTGCAGACATGTGCCTCGGTTCAGGGCTACCAATACTAAATGGAAACAGCGTTGATTTGGAAATAAAATCTCCAACACGGTCGTATAGTACAAATTCCACCAAGTCAGCAGATTGAAAATAGAGCCTTTTTTATCTGGATAGCCCGGGAGAAAAGTGTTCATTATAACAAGTCAAAGATCATCCAAGGCACTGGTAACAGCAATCATCATTTCAATTTAAAGGTGAAAATTTCCTTTAAGTTTAATCTTCAGTGATCAGAGCGTTAACGTGCTTCCAGAGGAAATTACTGGGATTATTCTTATGCCGTCTTCAAGGTTCACTCTTAGAAATAAAACTGCTAACTAGAACCATATAGATTCTTTGGCTTGTCCCCAGAGGAGAGCCCCTTTTTGGTTCCTGGAAAAACTTTTTTTTAATAAAGTTTCTACTTGGAGCCCTTTCATAGAGTTCTTACTAGAACCCAACATTAGGGGTTATACATAGAATCCGCTCTACAAAGGTCCACCCATCACACAATACACAATAACAAGTAGAATATGACATGCCCACTTTGGTTCCTGAGGAACACCTGATAGTTTTGGATTCCAGTTGAGAACCAACTTTTCATGTTCTGAACAAGCTTCTTTTTGGTGAAAAGGCTCAGAACGATTCATAATTAGGTGCTTGAACTGGAACAGGACTGTTTCATGTTGGTGGACCCCCAGAACCCTCTGTGAGAGGTTGTAAAGCAGAACCCTTTTATGGTGTAATAGTTTCACCCAGAAGCCTTTCTGGTAGTTCTATCTAGAAATTTTCCACCTTCTAAGGTTGCTAACAAGAACCCACCTAGGAGTTTTACTGCTAATGTTTTTATATTCCAAAGGTTTTATCTAGAACCCACACAGGGGGTTCTACCTATAACCTGTTTATATTCCAAGGGTTTATTCAGAATCTTTTCTTTCTTTCCTTTTGTATATTCGAAAGGTTTGATTTAGAACCAACCCAGGAGCTTCCACCAAGAACCCTTTTGTGTTCCAAGGGTTTTATTTTAGAATCCACCCATGGGGTTCCACCAGAACCTCTTCACATTCCAAGGGTTTTATCTCAGGGATTCTACTGATCTCAGAGGTTCTACCAAGAAACCTCATATATACCTTATGAGATTTTTTTCAAGTATTTCAACAATCCTTGGCAAGCTCTCTCTTCAAAAAAGGGTTCTTCAGAAACCAGTGGTTCTGGGTAGAATCTTAGCCCTTCAGGAAGAACCCTTTTGGAACCCTTATTCCTAAGAGTGTGGAGTGGTCAGTCATTCCTCAGACTTAAAAGGTTTGTCTCCTAATGGCATCACAGATTAGATCCTCTGCCAACACGTCTCTATTTTTGGCTCCGATAGTATGTGACATTGACAAATCTGGGCTGAGTTGTCCAAAAACCTATAATATCGGTGTCCCTTGTGGACAAGGTGCTCCACCAGTATATTCTCCATGACACTGAGACAAACCTGTAAAATTAGTTTTATATATTTCTCAAAAGTTCTCTCTTTGGAGGTTCACGCTCTCTGCAGTCTGTGAGGATACGGACGATATGTGAATGTCATTTCAGATAAGATTTTCTTCTCAGGAGTGTTGTTTCTGAACCGCTCTCTTAAATGGATGGGGGGAAGTCACCTTTTATTCCCCTTAACTCTACTTACTGCTAATTGCTGTCTTAGATGGACAGAAATTAATTTTTGAAAGGTCCTTTGAAGTACCCACAGCGAAGCTTTTCTGCCTTTTATATTCCATGTGATTACTTTGGCAGCTGTATGAAGTCCTCTGCTAGTGGCTGATGAATAACTGTCAGCATGGAATTAGGCATGAAATCATACTGGGGAGAGATTCTGACATAGGAAGATACAGACCACGTTCCTCGTGAAGCAAAACCACAGTATACACCAGTGCTGTGCAAACAACAGCTAAAGCATCTTCCCTTTGCTGTTATGATACCCAATTTATCAAGGATTCTCATGTGTTTGGGTCAATACTGAAATATTGAATTTCCTCATTATTCGTTGCCCATTTCCTGCCTGCCCTAAGAGAAACCAGCTGCAGTCTGCATTCAGCAAAGTCCCAGATTCTGATTATTGGTATTTCATTACACTTTTATGAAGTGAATGTGGAGTAGTGGATGGAGAGCAGTGCTGGTATTAAAATGTGTTGATGATCAGTGGTTTTGAATAGATGTTCCTTTTTTTATTTTGTACAAATATGGAATGAAAAGATGAAATTTGCCTAACTGTAATATGAGTCATGCAAGTTACTAAGAAGGACTTTTTTGAAATATTGAAAACTTGATGGCTAGTAGAAAGAGACGTTTCCTTAGTGATCATCTATTTAAAGAGGGTTCTTATTTGTGGAAGTAATTTGCATTTAGTTACATTTTGGCACAAACATGACATTGCAAGTACCATGAAATCAAAAGCATTTCTGTCTTTGATTAAAGGTCAATGTACCAGCACATCTGGAGCTTTCAACTAGACCTAAAATAAGGATGCCAAGGTGAGGAAATTTGCCCCCAGTGTTACCAATCAGACTGGACATTTTACAAGAACAGAGTGATTGCTCTCTATACAAGGCTCACCAGTGAAGATTGCCCAATTGCCAAGAGCAAGTAAAATGCCCCATCAGACAAGTAAATGTAGCAACTCATTTTCCCTAATGGGAAAGTGGTAAAACAGACTTAAACATATTGTTTTTTTTCTGGAGCTGTCGACCCTGAGCCATCATGCTTCCTTCTCTGTGGAGAGTTGCGCAGGTGCAGTACCGATCTGGCAGGTAAAAACAATCTATATGAGCTGAAGCACAAGCAAACATTTCAGTTATCATAGAAACAGGAGTGACATTAGTGGATGTTGACAAAACTTCAACTATATATAGCACAGTTTCTCGCTCATTTGAGTGCAAAGGGTGCATAACAGGACTGTTTTTCAAAGACACGACAAGTTTCCAATAAACTGTTGCTTGAGTGTCATAACAAGAGCCAACAACATCTCACTTGCATGGCAGCTAAGAAGGCTGCCAACAACCCCTGCTCCGAGATTTTGTCAGTGCTTGTACAAGACATGAACACTGAGGCAAGTTAGGTAATCACGAAGCTGATTATGATTGTGAATAATGTCTCAGAAAAAAAAATTTACAAATAGGGCTGTGATGATAACCACATTACCGTAATACCGTTGTAATGTGATGCCTACCGTGGGGTTGCACTCATTACTGACATTGATGCAAACTGCATTTTGAAGGATCTAGTTATACTGGTCAATAGAATCAACCAGGGCACATGTTAACAACAACTGTTTTCAAGACAGAAGAATGGATTAATAACCACAAAAGGCATTTGTGTTGGATTACAAAGCCTCCGCGAGAGATACGATCCCACCGGTGCTGATGTTGTAAAGGTGTAACGCTAATCTTAGCATTAGCTTAACCTTTCCTGCTCAGCTTACTTTGGGACTCTTCTAGCATTTGAGAAACAACAGACGAGACTCTTCTTGGTCTAGAGAAGCTGCAGCGTTTCTTCTCCACTGTGAACGGGATCGTCACTCTAGGTCTGCTGTTCGCTCTCCCTCACTCGCATGGCTCACACACTTTTATCACTGCGGTAAGGAAAAAATCCATACCATCAAACCCAAGCTTCTGGTTCTGCTTATTACTTTGTGGTTGCTTGATAGTTGCTAATGAATAAAACAGTTTGTACCGGGGCAAGTAAAAATATCAAGCATGTAGATTTCTGAACATATTGCTTGACCACACAAGTGAAAAAATAACCCTACAATATCTGTAATGTTTTATCACTTACCTTGACCTTTTAATGTTTAGCTCTTCCCTTACTTTGAACAAAACAAATGCTTAGAGGGTTGGTTCACTGTCAACTGCTTCATAGGTTTCAAGTTGCAGGTCTACCAAACATCCCCCACACTGACCCTAACAACTGTAGCTAACGTTCACAGACCAATAGTTAAAATTGTTAAAAGTACATTCCCATTTTCATGTTAGATCCTTGTCATGGCTATCTTGGTTTAGCCAAATTTGCTTTAGTTTTGACAAATTAGCACCAGCCTTTGTACTAATGTATTTAACAACAGAATACTCTCTTTTTTTGTCTGCGCACACCCCATGACTGTTTGGCGATACTGGTGCTCTGTATAATTGCCCTTCCAGCGGATTTCTGTCTGCACAAGTTGTCAGGCAACCTCATGTCAGCCTGTGATTAGCCCACAGAGTTATGTTTCAAATCTGACTCCTGTCACTCTGTGCTGCGGCTCTGCTGCTGCTGCTGTACTGAGCAAATGCTTTCAGTTTATCTGATAAGTATTGGTTCCATGCTTAGACGGTAGAGGCAGTGTGTAAATGTAACATTGGTAATCCCCACTACTGTGACCTGCCTTTACTAAAACAGTCAGTCAATTAATTAGCTTTAATCAATTGTTCTTTTAAGCCCTTTTTGAGCAAATAACACCCAAAATGCACTAACTTGTTATTTGATGGTATTCTAACCCCTCTGATGGTGGTATGGTGATAAATTGAATATCTTTGTATCTTTTGGACTGTTGATCAGACAAAACAGCCTGGAACTGTTGGGATGGAAATTTGTTTTTACTGTCTAATGACATTTAATCGACTATTATCATCTTATCAATCAGTTACTTGATGAAATAGCACAATATTTATAGGCCAATCACTGTAATAAGAATCTGTTCTTAATAACTTGACTGGTTAAATAAAAGTAAAACAAAATAAATGAAAACAATCAGTATATCAGCCCCATGTTCATCCATATCTCAGTAGATGGAGTTTGCTCAGTTTGGTGCGATGGTAAAAAGCAAGTAGACCTTGAGTTAAGACTTTATTGTTCCAACATAGACCCAAGGTTAAGAATATACTTCATGATCGCAATTATTCTTTGCTTAGCATTTGTCAACTGGTGGTTGGAGAAATGAGTACTTGGGAGAACCTTGAAGTTTCACAGTGATAAGTTTGGGGTCCAGAACATTTTGAAGTGAATCCCAGCATCCTGAGCTGTCCTTGCATTTTAATGAGTTTATTTGCGTCCTTGTTCATCATTATCTCAGTTTGGCTTATTGATGTGAAATGTGTCATTACATTAATATGTCAGCTCAGCACTTTGGAACTTGGCTCCTTCTCTCTCTGTTTTGATTTTGGAAGTAGATGAAAGGCCCTCTCTACATGTGGTGAAAGAAATTAGGAAAGACTGAGTTTGGAGACAGTTGGATAAAGTCTCTGTGAGTTGAAGCGTCCTTGTGAAGGACATCAGGATATTCCTCCCAGTCCCAGCTGCAGGGACGCTTTTCTCTTCTTGACCTCTGACCTTCCTGTGGAGGAGGCCAAGCAGTTTTTGTACCACCAAAAAAAAAGAGTCGGAGAATAGCCAAGAACATTTCAGCCTCCTTGTGCACTGAACTTTTGAATGGCTGGGTGGCTGCAGAGATGCACGCCGGTCGACCAAAAACGAGGGGAGGTAATTAGAGTTTGGGGAGCACAAGGACAGGTTGAAACCTTTTATCTAATATTTAAATGACCTTTCAGCATTATGAAAATGACATTCTTGTAGCCACCCGTAACATGTCTGTCAGATTCAGCCGACTAACTCTGACATTCTCCACACAGTCATGATACAAAGCGCCTGATGAGAAAGAACACTTAGTCTCTGAAGATATCAGTAATCTTGACACGTGTGAATGCAGCCTCGGCTTCTTCTCACTGTAGAGTGAAAGAAAGTTTTTTCAGGCCACAGAGAAGCCATGATGCACTGAATTGCTGATTTCTTACGGCAGTGCATTAACCAGTACACCTAACTTAAAGCATCTGGAAAAACTCCACAGTTTATTGATTGAGTAGAGGCTTGCACTCCGCTCAGAGTGCACCTATTAATTACAGAAATGTGCTTTGACCACTTTCCCATTTGCTGTAGTTGAAGAAAGATGACTCAATTTTACCCACAGGTGACTGAGAATGGTACTCACAGGGCATCAGTGCTCAGTTAACTGTGAGCATAGTGAAGAGCTTTTGAATGAATTTACCTACACTTAAACAAAGAGAACTGATTGGTGCTTCAGCAAACTGTGCATGAAAGAAGAAGCTGAAGTTTGAAGCTGCACGTTCTTTAAGTTGCTCTGGGTCTGAGCTTCTGTAGTTTTGATGTGCTGTTGCTAAACCTGACATTGTCTAAATGAATATTTTCTCAGTAATTTGGCATATTTGCTCAGGGAAAGGTCGTTGCAGTTTGAATTTCTTTTAAACATTATCTTTGCAGTCAACTCAAAACATCAGCCTTCAGATTTGGCTGCCTTTATGTTTTTGCCCAGCAGCACCTACCTTAAATGCTCAGCTAAAGTATACTGCAGCTGTGGCATTAGGTTTGTGTTTTCTGAATTTTTTCTTGGAGTTAACTATCTTTTTCAAGGAGGTTAGTGTGTATTAACTGTTGTGTGTGTTGCTTGTCTAGTTCATTAGGTTGTCTCAAATAGTAAACAGATTTTAATGACATTTGGTGGAAAGTTACTGCAGGACCTCAGCCAAGGAAATGATTAATTTTTGTTGCAGATCCAGAAAATTATTTATTAAAACTGTGGGATGTTATGTGTTCAAACATTTTAATTATTTCCACATTAAAACACAGGCCTTACTTAAATGAAGAAATATGTCACTGTTGAGGCTTTTCCATCGGCACTTTTGGCCATGCCAAAGCAAACCACGTTGTGCTGATTTGCATTTCAATTAGCACATTTAGTGCACCAAGCTGTGACGACTCTCCAGAGTGTAGCCAAAGTTCGCCTGATGTGCCTCCAAGCAGATTTTGGTGACGTGTTGCAGACAGCAACCAATCTATGGCCAGATTTCTGCTTTATTTTACTGTTTCCTGTTCTCTTTCAGTAGGATAGGAGTCTTGTTAAGTTACTACTGATGAAAAGGCAACATTTCCTGATTTTACTGCTTCATAAGAAAAGAATTTAAATAACAAAACAATGTGGGACTTTTATTGTGAAGAGTTTATAGGAAATTAAGTATTTATTTGCTGTTTTACAGCTGCGCAGTTCAAAGTAGACTCTCATTTTCAGTTAAAAGACACCTTCAAGCAGTAGCCATGTTGTGATGGAGACACAAATCCCTGCTGTGCTGGGCTGACGTGCCGAGTCAAGCACAGTCAAGCCGAGCCAGCACATCTGTATGGAAGAGGGGTGTATGATTACAAAGTCAGAGGACTGTGCAGCCTTGGCAGTGCAGTGCTTTTTGTTTTCACTAAATAAAATGCATTTAAAACCTGTCAAACAACAATACAAGAGGCTGGTGGGAGGGTACAGTATACATTATAAAGTAATAATAAGGAATGACCTACTCATCATGTACCTTTTCTTGCCAGCAGGCATTAAGTGATGAAACGAAGGTTGAGTCAGTGTTTAGTACAGACACATAATGACAACCCCACTGGTAATGTTAGAGCTGTTAAAGCAGCTTCAATCAATATTTTTACATTAACAATGGATGAAAAGACTACATGTAACATGAAAGGCGGTGTTTGTAGTGATTAACCCACAGAAAACCCTGGAGCTTTCCCTCAGTTTTCTGGAACATTTCATTTTGGTTTTATGGCTGGCAACCTTACTGTTTCGAGTCACCTTCCCCACTCTCATCAATCTGTCAGCTGTTTTCAATGAAAAAACTCAAGAGACAGAAAGACAGACAAAGTGAGGAGTTAAACGACCAGATATTTCCCTCGGGAGTTGGTGAAGACCAAAAGAGAGCTAAAAGGAGAGCCAGTATTGGGTTTACATTTATCAGGTGGACATCACTTATATATTACATATATTATAAGGTGTTAATAGATGAATGTTGTGTTTACAGGTTGTTCTGTTGTCCCAAGTGGCCAAACATTATTTAATGCAGATTTAAGGTTTATAAGGTTTCTGGTAGCCTCTCATACAGCCAATAAATCTTACCTTACCCATCAATATGAGACGGGGAGGGGCGTGACAAAGTAGCATCAGTAGTCAACAAGCTGGGATGAGAATATGTTGTAACATCTCCATTTCTGGGATGCAATGCAGTGCAAATCGGCAACTCTGCAAGTTCATAATGATCTTTGCTCAGAAGTAGCATAGCTTCAACCTGCAATAATCAATTTGTTTGATCACTTGGGGACAGCAGAAACAAACTGTAAACACATTGACATATCATGACCTTTTAAGTTTAAATGGCAGACTTGTTAGCACATAGTTGCTTATTTACACATCCAGCGGGTACTTTATAGAGCAACATTATTATTAATTTGGTGTTGTGTTTGTGTCCACCTAATGAATATAGATCCAATATTCACTCTCCTTTAGCTCTGTATTTGGTCTCTACTGACTCCTGAGGGAAATATCTTACTCCTTACCTGCTCCATTGTGCTTACCAGCTGCTGTGGCTGAAAACAAGCAGTGAAAGTAAATCAAAACTGTAAGTTGAACAGCTAAACAATGAGCTGAAACTCCCTATAAAGATCTGTTAAGTTCAAGGAGCTGCGTAATCGGGTATTAGTTCCCTGTAGGTTCATCACTATGAGCTACCTCTTTCACATTGTTTTGCATTAAGGATCAGATATCACAAATGCAACACAACGCAGATCAAGGAAATCAGTAATCAATAAGATACACGTGATTCATATTTGGAAACCTCAGACAGTAACTGAAGGAAAGCTGAGAGAGGTATGCACAGATGTGATTTATGGAGGATGAGAGGAGGCATATCTGAAGAAGGTTAGATAAGGGTATGTATATAAGTGGGAAGAAAGCCGAGATAAACGGAAGAGAATGTGTTAATCAGGTATATTTTAAGTAGTCCTGGCAGGTGACTAGATGTGTGGCTGAGGTCTGTGCTTTGCTCCCAACATCAGTTAACTTATTAACTTCATTTTAAATGAATGCTACTGTGAGCAAATCAATTTCAGTCGAGACAGATTCTTATCAGGATGGACTGGAATAACCTCAGGCCTGCATTCTGCGAATATACACCTCTGTCCATGAGTTGAAATGTATGCAGGAGAACGCATTAATAATTGATGCTGTTACAAAACACATGATAGGGAGGCTGCAGCAAGATAGAAGATGATGTGAGCTGCAAACTTAAGGGATCAGTTCTGGTTGTATTGACTGCAATGTAATGTGTTTTTTGATCCTTTTAATGGTTTTAAAGAGGGTATTAAGAATGTGTACAGTAGATGGATGCCTGGTTTGACTCTCCACTTAAGTTATTGTATTCTGTGTAATCGTTACAAGAAATCCAAAAGTTCAGGAGGGATGATGGTAGCCTAAAGATTATAAATGTGTCTGTGACTGTGAAGGGTGCCAGGTTTGAATCCAGCTGCAATAAGCGTAATGGGAGCCATGAATGAATAATACTCTGGCCTTTCACAACAACGTCCGTTAAGGTTTCATTAAGGAAAGCACTAAACCATTTCCCCGGTGTAGCTCCCACCGGCTAACAATAGATTATTGTGGTTGAACATGGCAGCTCAAGCTTTGTGTGTGCTGCTGTAAGTAAATGTGAGGCTAATTGGGAATTGCTGACATTTTGTATCTGCAAAATGTCAACTTTTCAGGAACTAAGAGCAGCCTTGTTTTTAGCTTCGTGGCCACACGTTTGTGATGTCTCCAGTGGGGTTTAGATTGGGTCACTGTGTTTTTTCACTCATTATTTAGTATTTGATTCTTTTGATACAAAACCAATTAAGACTGACTTGAAGTTAAAATTATTATGCAAACCAGGGCTGGGCAATCTCCCAATATTTTAGGCTATGCCATGATATATGATATATATCTCAATACACAGATTTTCTCTAAAATAACATACCATAAATTCTTGAATAGTCATGATCATATAGAATATGATGCGCAGCTACTCAACAGTATATAAATTAGGGTTGCAACTAACAATTATTTTCATTGTTGATGAATCTGTTGATTTTTTTTCCCCAACTAATTGTTTAGTTGTTTGGTCAATGAAATGTCTGTAAATTTTAAAAAATTGTTTCCCAAAGCCAAAGATGACGTCCTCAAATGTGTCACATTGTCCACAAGCCAAACTGTTATAGAGGTGTAAAGAAACCAGAAAATATTCACTTTTAAAAAGCTGTAGTCTGAGAATTTTGACTGCTTTTTTTCCCCAAGATGTCCTGTGACCATTCTGGCACAAAATGCCTGCTGTGCATCACCCAGGTGGATGCTACACATTGGTGGTAATCGAGACAAGTTTCCCCCTTCTCTTTGAAATGTGTTAAGTATCTGAGATAAAGCACTATATGCAGCAAAGGGCTGTATGTGGGAGTTGAACCCACGGCCACTGCGAGGACTCACAGCCTCGGGACATGGGGCAAAAGCTCTACCAACTGAGCTACTAGGCCACCAGTTATCAGCATTAAAAAATTTAAAACACATTAATTGATGATCAAAATACAGTAGTTGGCAATTAATAGTTGACAACTAAGCGATAAATCATTGCAGCTTTAATTTTAAGTACAGCTGGGTGATAAGGACAAATTAAATATCACAATATTTTGACCAAATACCTGTAAAAACAAAAAGAAAACTAAATCCAGAATCCCAAGGCAACTCACTTCCATAGATTTTTGAGTTTTGAGCTCAACTCAAACTGCAGTATAATATATATAATTATGTTTTGTTTAGATAATTTACTTTTCTTCTTCAGACAAACTTGAATCTTTGAGTGTTTATATATTTTTATAAATTTATATTATATGATTATATATATATATATTAAAAATTTTTAAATGAAATTATATACAATATACTGATATTATCATTTGCAAACATTTAATTTTTAAGCCCTTAAATGGTGACAAATCAGGTTCACAGTTCACTGTGCACAATTTTGGAGGGGATTTCTAAAATTTAAATATTCAAGTTTATCTAAAGAATAAATGCAAATTATCTCCACAAAAGATTATAGGTCGGTAAAACTAATTTCTTTCAAAACGTAAGACTACTCTGCTGAAATTTCTCATTGTGCTATTTGTGAGACAAAAAACTCACAATTTGATAAATATTCTTCAGTAATGTGGATATATTGACTAAGTAGATAAAGGCAAATAATAGAACAGCTACAGCAGAGTGTTGAGGAAGTTACATGACTTTACTGTAATGCAGGAAAAGATAACACTTATGCCAAAATCTAAGATGATATCTAGTCTATCTAGTCTTACAGCCCAGTATTGGTATCTCATTGACATATTGCCCAGCCCTAAGCTAAGCAGCTGACAGTAACATTGACATGTGTCCAGAAACCTTCCCCGGGTGTATGAATATTACAGCAGAGCAGAGATTTTGGGTGTGTTAGAGGTCACTAAATTGAATATGCTTCAGTTTTCATCTTTGCTTCTCTGGTGTGTCTGATCTGTCCACCACTACCCGCTGTGGGATCAGCTCTTCCTTCCCAAATGAAACCAGATCTCTTGAATTCAATGTGCCCTCTAAGATCTCAGTCAGGATTGGTTGATGTAGCAGTCCATTGCTATTTCCCAGCTCCAGATATCCAACCCCTTCCCCTCCCGCGGGTGCAAAAAGGAAACTAGACCCTGTCTCGCCCTGCCTGCCTTGTACATTTAGTTTAGGTGAACCTCCCCGTTAGCATCAGTGTTCAGCGGGTCACCACTGCAGCAAGACCGTCACCATCAAACCAGCGATCACAGAGCTTATCCTGGAAACTCTTTGGTGATAATGGGAGCCCCAGAGGAGGAAGCACCTCGCCCGCCTTCCGACATTACAGTGTTCGGGGCCAACTGTACCCTCCATGGCCTCAGTCACATCTTCCTGCCTGGTGGAGTGACTATCCGACGGCTGCTCTGGGCCGCCGCATTCAGCTCCTCCCTATCCATCTTCCTCTACCAAGTGGCCGACCGTGTGATCGAGTACTACCAGTACCCTCATGTCACCATCTTGGATGAGATGGACAGTCCCGTCATGTTCTTCCCAGCCATCACCCTCTGCAACTACAACAGCTTTCGAAAGTCCCAGATACGTAGGAACGACATCTTCTGGATGGCGGGGCTCTTGGGTGTGGAGCAAGGGGACTTTGATGACTTCATGGCCACTTTGGGTCAGCCCGTGGACAACAGCAAGTTTTTCCCCAGCAAGACCTTCAACATGCTGGAGTTTGTGCAGAGGACTAGCCACAACATAGAAGAGATGCTGCTTGACTGCAAATATAGAGGCAAGGACTGCGGTCCAGAAAACTTTACTACAGTAAGTATGGCCCTTCTGTGGGTGTAGCCTCGGGTGAAATAAGCATAAACTGTGTCATAATCATTATAGGAAAAACACTGAGAGTGAGGTACTATGTTAAATATTTCAGATTTTCTCTGCAGGATAAACACAGATTTATTAAATATTTAGACTAAATATTTATCAGAAAATCTTAAATTGTGTATTGAATTGAAAAGCCAGAATTAAAAGCCGTATATGAACATATGCAGAAGCCATTGGCAACAATACCAACAACTGTGAGCTATTTAGAAGTCATTATAATGCTACAATTCTGCCCATGGTGAAATGAAATACTGTATGAGTCAGTTCATGTTTATGAACGCCAGGAGACATTAGAGCAGAGATCTGCTGTAAGAGAGGAGTTCGTTTTATAAAGTGAGCATTGTCATGATGAGGCACACACATCCACATCAGATATCATTCAAATTATGCTGTCATTTCTTAATTGTTTTTTGTTTCAGTTATGGTCTCATAATCCTCCATTTTTAAAATAATTAATGGCATGTTTGTGAAAAGATTAAGTAGCTTGAGGCGGGACAACAGGTATGGGGGTGTAGGACAGGAAACATTTCTAAGGAATACTAATAAAGCCTTGCTTTATCTCTGTTTACAAGAGTTGGCACCAAAAGCAGAAAGACATTTCCTGGTCTTTTATTGCTTTTATTGTGACGCCAGTATTTATACTGTGTCCAATTCTTCATTTTTTGTGATGACTATTATTAGTCATTTTTCTTGAAGGAGAAATGAGAGTTACTTCCTTAAACGTGTCCTCAGAAAAGATGTAAACTACTGAGGTGCCATATGGTTCAACAAATCTCTGCTGACATCATGCATCATGCATTATGAAGCAAACATATGCTGTTTTCAGGACCAGTAGAGTTTTTAATACGTTATTGTTTTTCTTTGTAAATACCCCAGAAAATTGATTGTAGTAGCAACGGCACCAAATTTATTTCACAAAATGTGATTTCTCCAAAACAAAGCAGTGTCACTTTTGAAATGAAAAGGTTTTTTTTTTTTTTTCCTTAACCGTGTGCTTTGCTTTTTGTGAAATCCCATGTTTCCACCTCAATTTTTCGGCCTCTACCGAAGAGATAAAATCATGTCAGCAGAATTTGAATGGAACTTAATCGTCCTGCTGCAGAGACAGGGGAAGGATTGTATTTCGATGAAATGGGCCATTGATTTGAGTGATGAAAGCCCAGCACCAAGATGGGTTTGTCATGCTGCACAGTTTCTTTGAGAACCAGCAGTAGTGAGAGTGGGGCAAATGATTTACATTAATTACTTACTAGTTCCACAGTGGCAATACTATTATTTTGTGCGAGAGACAGTGGTTTAAACTGAAAGATGAGGTTTGGCAACCCAAACCAAACCTGGAAGCTACTACAGAAGAGCTTCAGACTCGTACATGAAAACGGCACGCTATATTAGAGTCGTATCTCCAAAAACAAATGGGCACATGTAAGCTTATAAAGGCGGATTTTGATATCGCTGTGGCCAGTCAGGTGACCTTGGCTCTTTTTCATTGCCACGCACAAAGGGCAAATTTCAGCTAAATGTCAGAAACTGGAGACGCTCTGAGGGCCTAAGTATAGAGGGGACTAATTAAAGATTCATGGAGCTGCCTGAATTCCCTCTCCTCGGCCTGCTGATCTTACTGTGGGAGGCTCAGAGGCAGGTCCTCTCACAGAAGATGAGATGTGATGGAAGCGAGATTGCCCATTATATACTTCAGCAACATCACCGCAAGATGACTCACGCAAGGTCTAGACAACATCTGACAATTAGCTCTCTGCATGTGGAAAATATATGCATAAAATCACTCAAATGCCTCTGCTGATATATTTTACTTTTGAGTGTTATGCATTTTGATGTGGCACTAAAACGGTACTCCATTAGAATAAATAGACTATCATCTTTCCTATTTAAACACAGAGTACGATTATTCTGTCTCTCCTAGAATTTAACATATTACCTGTGCAATACCTCGATCTTTGTAGTATTTTTAGTCGCCGTTTTAGTATACTGATGTGTGTTTGTGTGGTAGGCTTGAATGCGTATTTTAGTGTCAAAGTCAGATAAAGAAACAGTGGCTGAAGACACTCGGCGACAGGAAAGACCAGATGTTTCAACTAATGAGCTGGATATGGGTGCAATGGTATTGAGAAATCTTGGAGAGGAAATATCAGGGCCCCCAAGAGCAATTATTCCCTCTGCATAAAGTAATGAAATATTTTTTGGGGGGAGGATGCTGTAATTCACTGGAGGAGAACAAGTCTCAGATATTAAAAGGCTGGCAGATGGTGGATGCTGCAAATTTTCTACCCAGTGCTATAAATATATACAGGAACATAGCCTTGACTGTCCCTGTATCAATCTGTGAGTGAACTGTGGTAATAAGCTTTGTTCAGATTACACTTGAGGATTTCTGTGCTTCTGCAAGACCTCATATGTTTTTTGTTTTTTTTTTTCCCCAGAAAGTGTGTGGCACTCAACCTTATTTCAGAGAAAAGACTGTCAAAGTTTAACACAACTGATTGGCTAACTAACTACCTTAGTAGGGCACCATATTAGCAGGAATCTGGATATACAATAGGTATCATAATGCTAGGGTTACAATTCATTATATTGCAATACTGATACTTATTCTCAAGATTATTTTTTTATAATGTGTTTTTTTTTAATTGTCTCATTTGTCCATATTCACTCACACTTTTTTAATCTTCTATATAATCAGGAGTGAAAAATGTTTTTAAATTGATAACTGATCTGATCAGTTCACCATTTACCAAAAATATGAGCATGTTAACATTATTCCTTGGCAGTATATATCTCAATATACAAATTTCCTCTGAAATAACACACTGTTAGGACTTGGTAATTTAAACCAAATGAAATATCACAATACTTTTGACCAAATACCTTGATTTCACAACAGTATTGTAAGGATGGCTATTAGTACAATGAGATTTTTGATAAATAATTATCAGTAATATGGATGTAATGACTGAATGCATAAAGGCAATTAATAGAACAGTCTGGTAAGTTCAGACAATTACATTGCATTCACTTTACTGTAATGCATCATTTAAACCTGGAAAAGGCCCTTTTACCATATTGGTATATAATGATATCCAAAATCTAAGACATTATCTAGTCTCATGTTAAGATACTCATATAATATCGATGTATTGCCCAGCACTAACCCCTGTTTCTTAGTGGAGGATTTATTTCATTATCAGAATTAATCTCATGCCTCCATCTTGTTGCCTTACACGCTGTCTGTGAACTGGTGTGTGATTGATTGCCTCATTAATACTCAAAAGCGTAAGCACCCCAACACAGCCCAACTCGCTGCTTTGGATTAAACCTGGGAGATTGGCTCTGACTAAATAAATCATCTGTCAGTGTGTATATGCAGGATGCATGCTGAAGTTGGAGTAATATCATTTCAATCGATCACCGGCTCAGCCCTTTAGCTGGCCTGCGCCAATGCGGAGACTTGATTCTAACACATTTATCCTTTTACTGTTGATATCGTGTGATGTAATTGAACTTCCTGCTGAGGTATCAGCTTGTGTTGAAACCAAAGCCCAAGCCTTTTTTAATATTACATTATGGTCTGTCTGTGGTGTTGCGGGATTTGTTCAGGGTCTGCCAAAACAGAACCAGGCAGGATGTGGTGTTTTACTTCATCCTCTGCAGTATAGTCTGGAGGCTGAAGTTGGCTTTGGAGGTCAAAGAAAAGAGAAAGGTGAGTGAAGGAGGCAGAAGTCAGGATTGAGTGTCAGACTTGCTCAGAAACAATGAGCCTGGCTGCAGAGAAGAGGCAGTGTGGGAGACGGGAAAAGAGACAGAGCAGTAGTAGCCAGCCTAATACAAGAGAGATTGAGAGAAGCAAGAGGGCTAAGACAAAGTGGAAACAAAAGAGAAAGGAGGGGAGATGGAGGAAGAGAAGGCTGTGCTGTGCTTAGATTGAGGTGGGACTGGGACTCAGCTGAGGACTGACACCATCATTGTGATTCAGCCTGCTTTGGAGCCGAGCCAGCGCCGCGATGCACAACTGGAAGCATTAGGAGAGATGAAGGGAAGAGGTGTGTGAAGGAGCACAAAATTACAGTGCTGCCTGGAGCATGAAAGGGGGAGGGGGGAGATAAAATAAAGCTGCACAGTGCAAACAATGAAATAAACAAATCTGAGGCGGCGAGTGCAGATGACAGGCCAAATAGCAAATACCTAATGTGTTTGTTCCATTACTCAGTGTCAGTACAGGCCAGTGTGGGAGCCACTGTTACTGTAAGTGCAGTATTGGCAGGCCGATCAATGGCGCTGAAGAGGAATAGTAAAGGAATTCATAACGGGGGACACGTTTTGCTGACTTGCACATCAGGGAGGAGATACCACTGGAGGCAGACGTTGGAAGGTGCCAGTTGACAAAACCTCTTAAGTTAATTAGCTTGTTAGGTGGAGACACTGGACACAATAACGGCTTTGTCCAAAAACAATAGTGCCATTATGTTATGTTGTAGATTACCAGCCTTCTGGCATTGTTTGATATCCAAACAAAAACATGCGTTAAGCCTTTTTCAGCCATTTACAAACAAATTTTTGTCATATTTTTGTTCATATCCACAATTTGTACTTATTTTGTTAGTAGCCATTGATTTCTGGGATTCACCAGTGTTTTCTTATATTTGCTCTTCTCCTAAGCAAGAGAAATTTTTTACATTTTTTTTTTAAAAACATGGGGGAATCGGGGGCTGGACTGTTACGAATGTTACAGAACATTTTAACCTGAACAAACACTTTAAGGTGCTGCATTATGTATGTCTTCCCACATCTTTTTCGAACTTGCTGCTTTTATTTATTTTTTATATCATCTTTGATTCAATAGCTTAGGGGTTTTAGGCTGTTGGTCGGAGGACAAAACAAGTAATTTGAAGACATCTCTGCTGCCATCCACAGGCTAACCGCCATATCTACATTTTTGGTCGAAAACTTGAGTTACTGCTAAAATCAAATTTTATTTATTATCTGTTTTATCTTGTGAGCTGAATTTTAAGAGTTGAATTTTGCTTTGTTTTAGAGAAAAAGCAGTAACTACAAAATCTGGCCAGTTAAAATACTTGAAAGCCATTTTTCCTCAGTTTTACTCTTAGCATTGTTACTGCAACTAAGCTTTGTGGGGCAGCGTGGAGCCCATAAACTAACATAATGTAATCACAGGTTATTAGACAAGTCAAAAATATAACTAAATACTAGGTTTGTCGTGATAACAGAATTTTAAACTTCGACGAAACACTAGTATAAAATCGATACTCTATACCTCTTTAGATACCACGGCAAAAACAAACAAGATCATTTTTTTCTTTGTGTTACAGAAAAGTAACTGAACTGAGGTCTTAAGTGAGCACCTAGATCATTTTTTATAGCTTCATCACTTTTGTTACAATCAATGTTTGTATTGTGTTGTTTTTAAACACATGGTATTGAAAAAGTATCGATACGTTGGTACTTTTTGACGGCCTTGCTAAATACATTAATAAGTGATACAGATGGTTAAATATTTTAAAATCAAAGTTTAAAAACATATATAAAACTTTACTTTTAAAGAAGGATTCGGTGGCATCAGACACCTCGTCTCACTCTTCCCTTCCAAGCATGAAGGAGAACCTATGCCGGCTGTGAGCCAGTGTTTGATTTGTCAGTCCTGGGCGACTGAAACTCGGCAACATGGCGGTACAATATGGTTGCCTCCATGGAAGAGGACCCGCTCCATCTGTACATAAAAAAGGCTCATTCTAAGAAAACGAAAACGCAATCATTCTTATTTCCTGGTGATTATAGACTAATGACAACATACTTATGAATATTATGTTCAATTTCTGCCACATTCTGCCAATAAATCGTACACGCTGGACCTTTAAGCTCTGATCAGTTGGTTAAAAAATAGTAAAAAGCTTTTTATGTCTTTTCCTGTAACACCCACCATTTGATTTAAAAAAAACATGAAAAAATGAATTTATTTAAATCTAAGGCTTATTTTTTTAGCTCCTTCGCCCACCCACAGTGCATCTGTCTGCTGACACAGCCTTTACGGCAGCTTCTTCATACAGCCGCCAGAGTATTTGCACACTATGCAACACCTTCCCTTACATGGGGTTTAGGGGGTGTTACCTATGCTAATAATAAATGATAAGTCACATCCTCCAAGTCGTGATCAAGTGGGATTCATCATTTAGCACACCTGCAAGAGTAGATGTAGATGGTTAAGAACATTTGATGCATCTGGAGTTGACTTATCATTTTTTCTCTTCACAGAAAATTAAGAGAAATATAAGAGGAGAATTTTGGAGAATGCTGCTGCATGAGGTCCATGGATTCATATCACATGTCCTTTTGATCTTAGATTGCCTGTTGTGCCCATATTTAGCTTTTGTTTCCACTAATGGCCTCTGGGATCTATATCCTGCCCTCTTAGCCAATAAAAGCCAAGTCTTGCACCCTCTGAAGTATTGTATCAGTATCATCTTTCAAGTAAACTGAGATTCCCCTCGACACCACACGTCACTGTACAGGGGAAGCCAGGTATGACAGATTGCTGGAAACGTTAAATCATTTTTGGGAAGTATGAGTGATGATGCAATCCACTTTCAAGTGGTAAAAAAAAAAATCCTTTACATTCAGATTCTGTAATGACATTTCTTTGAATGTCGGAATAAGAGAGATTGTCTGTGTAGCCTTGCGGATGTTTAGGGATGTGATTTGAATTTGTAATACGTTCACCGAACGCGGGAGGAGAAACTCTTGATGGAATGCTGTTACTCGATGGCACATTTAGGCCTCTGGCAAGTGCTTACTTTGCTTAATTTCTGGGCAAGCGGGCAAAATGGATTCAGGAACGGATACCAAAAGCCTCCAGCTGAGCAAACAAGATGAGAACATCCTAAAAAAAAAAAAAAAAACACCACTAGATTATCCTTGCAAATGAAAGCACCGGTGAGGAAATTTGAGGAGTGAGTTTATCAAAGTGTGACTGCGGGCTGCAGACTGAAAGCTTGAGTGACAGCGCACTTATTTATTTATTTATTTATTTATTTTTTTGGGGGGGGGGGGGGGGGCTCTGCCTGGAAAGGAACAAGGGAACGAAACGGCAGGTGAATCCAGCAGCGTCTGTTTTTTATTGATACAGGCTGCATCTGCCCTCCACCTGCTCTGCCGGAGTGGGATATACTGTACATGTGCTGCATTAGAGATGCTTACAATTACAGTGGATTTCAAATAAGCAACTCTGACTGCTGCATTTTCCTTGAATGAACCCAAAAAAAACATGATGCAGCAATTTAAGAATACAAACATTTAAAAAGTTTTATGACCAATAAACGTACAGTGGATGTACTCTCTTTCAAACCAGCTTTGGAGTTAATTTTTTCACAAAGTACACGCCAATGTTTTTCCCTTTTGATGAATTTTATATGAGGTATTTCAAGTATAAGCCCCTCTTAGCTAAAAATCCATTCTTGCTTCCCTTGCATTACTCGTGCAGCATACTGAGTGGCTGTGCTGCTTTTCAAGGCAGGAGGAGGTTAGTTTCATTTAGAGGCAGGCCACAAGATGTCTCCCTTTGCTAAAGAAGCTGCCCGTCCACCGGAGTGACATCCATGATTACAAATGCTTTGGCTTTAAGCGACTGTCTCTTTCAGATTTGCATTTGCTTTGGTCATCTTAAATCACAGTGTAACACAGGTCTCCCTCGCCCGTCTTCGGCCTTGATTTTAGGTCTGGAAATTCTCAGGGAGGGCGAGTGGTGAAGTTTTCTCGGTGTGACATGCTGCATATCAAGTGACTCCATTAGGAATCCTGAACTCACGGTTGAGGGACTCTGGTGTATAATATTTCCTTGATATTCAACAAATCAACTTTATTTATTCCAGCTTTAAATATTACAGCACTTTATAGATTTTTTTATCCCAAACTTTCAAGGCCAGTGTGTATGTGAATGACTGCCAGTATGTCTGCTCATTTGGTCTGTCCATTCAAGCTGAAATTCATTAAATAGATCAAATGTATTGCAGTCATTTTACTGCGAACAAAAGGAAGATTTCTTTATGAAATGATTAGTCTCTTAATTGATTTTTTGCTTAAGTTAGATAGAGGGCTGCTTTTCTTAATCATATGTATTAAATTGCCTCTCTTTAAGTGTTGGACTGATGGTCAGATGAAATGTGGATATTATGATTAACAATTTTCACTCTTTTCTGTCAGTTTTATAGAAAACTAGAAGAGTGCACTCAGCAGAGTACAGATCTCTGCCAGGTGTGTCTGAGGTAGTGATGTGCAGATCACCTCTGACGTCATTGAAATCTACATGAATCATCCACCTGCCACCCACCTGAACAAATTATTTTCTCTGATTTTAAGACCAGCACCCACATGGACATTTTATTCCACCTCTATTCCTCCCTGTAGGCTTTATTGCTTTTTAAATTATGTCAAGCAGCCCAAGCTTTCCAGGTTATTTCTTTATTATCAAAACTAAAAACTGGTTATAAACTTTGCAGGACCCCAGAAAACTCTCCAAAGGAAACAGAATTAAACTTTTAGCTTCTGAAATAATTTTTTTTAGACAGCTCTGATGGAGCTCAGGATTTATCAGGAAGACAGCTGCTGAACTCTAAACATTTCTGTATGAAACTTCGAGAGTGTGTGTGATCTTTTGCATGTGTTGCAGAACACAGAGCATTAATTAACATTAGATCCTGACCGATCCTGTCATCACGATTTAAATAACCAAAGAAGTTACTCTGCTATCCCACATGTGTAAATATGCACGGTGTCTCTTTTAAAAGGGAGATGCTTCAGCCTATTTCTTTACCCATCCGCTATTAATCAGAATGTTGATTTTTTTAATTTATTTTTTTTCCACCCAGCCTCTTAAACCGAGGACATGGCCAAACCGCAATCTGCGCATCACTGTACTCTAGAGGCATGTGGGTGGTGAACAGGGAATGCAGGGCAGGCTGTTTGACCAGTATGTGTGCATGAGAGTAGTGGCATGAAGGGGAGACAATATGCAAGGTACACTATCAACATGTAAACAGAGGAGACAAGTGACAATTCCAATTCCCTCTCCATACACTCTACACCCCCATCCCTACCCCTAAGTAGTTGAACCTGCCTTCTCCTCTGTTTTGCTCGGTAATCATGTTAACTATAGCTACTAGCTGTATAGCGCCACCCCCTCAATTAATGGGATTGGTTCCTTATGTTTATGATGTCATATACCCAGCCTGGCTAAGTCTGGGGTTTTTTTTGGGGGGTTTTTTTTTGAGAAGACATTGGCTCACTACGGTTTCAAAACAAGAAATGCTCAGATGTCTCATAAAACATGAAAAACACCACATGGACATGTTAACAAGGTTTAAAAACGGGGTTTTCACCGGCGGGGTATTAAAATGTCTATTTCAAAGTGAAAATGCCACGAAGAGAATCCACCAGCACTTTTGTGACCGCCACCTATGTCATCTGTACAAGCATTGTGATGTGATATTTATTTTTATTGTGAGGTGTTGGACGTGGTATTTATGACAGAAGTATAAAGAGCAAGAAAGTCAATGTGAAGAGTGGGTGGCATGGATGGATGGGTCAAACAAACACAGGACTTTCACATAAGAGACCAGAGTTTGTGTCCCATGTGAAACCAAAAGTTTAAAGTTGTTTGAAGGCAGAGTCAGTAGGATCAGTCCGAGCTGTTTGTAAATGCATCGGGTGTCTTTATAAACCTAACCAAATGTTAACCGTGTGTTTAACATCACATACTTAAGGTCTGGTTCCTCTGTCACTGGTACTCTCAAGTGGTCATATACATTGTTTTTGGAGTCATTGGCAATCCACTTATTCTGTCATTTAGATATAAGGATGTGTTGTCCAGGCTTATGCCTGGTGGAGATTTTATTTTCGTCTTTAATTAATTATTCTCATAATTTGGCCCATAAAATGTCAGATAAATGTGAAAAATGCCCATCACAATTTGGCATTTTTACGTAGACAGTTACTTAAATAATTCATCAGTTATCAAAATTGTTATTGATTTGTGTCCGTCTGCAAATTCCCTAATAAAATAATCAGTGTAAGCTCTACAGTAACTGGACATTAATGTTAGATATGGCTTTTATTCTTTTTCATCTCCGTCTCCGTGCTGCGAGCATTTCTGATGTGCATCTAATTGCTGCCAGTATTTCATTCGTTGTTGAACATTTTCACTGGCCCTTGAAGGAGCTCTTCCCTTTACTCAGCCAGAGCTCTGCTGCTCCTCCTCTAATGAGACCTCTGGGGTTCAGCTTGGCTTTGACATGAAAGAAGATGGTTAGTGTCACTCCCTGACTGTCTCAGCCAGGGATCACTGAGCTGCACTTGTCTTAAAGCTGGACAATAAATGTGCAAATACATCTTTCAAGTTCCACTTTTCTTTTCCATCAAACAGCAATCAGCTGCTCATTTTATTTTGGTAAATGTTATTGCACCATGATCTTCTAATTACATGCTTGGATACTGAGACACAGATGAGATGTGTTTGCATCCCCAGGAAGATAACAATTGAAATGTGTGAGCGGCAGAAATGTGTTTTCAATAAGGAGGATAGCAATTTTACAGAAGAAAAATCATTAACTTTTGCCCGGAGCGCCTCATATTCTGCAGTGATTGCAGTGCAGTGTTGGAGGGGATATTTTAATTAAATTAATGATTTTGTGAAATGATTTCGCAAATAAACGCAGTTCTGAAAAGTTAGAGTCACACTAAGTGTCAGCCATATTGGAAAACGTTCTGAAATACTGCAGTGCAGAAACATGATTGCAGTGTGTTACACTTGATTTGAAAGCTTTGTTTTTCCATACAGTAGATTAGAAATACTCAGACCTCTTTGTACTTTGTTTTTCCAGTATTGTATTTTTCAATAGGTGCAGGATAAATACAAAATTCCTGTACACACAAAGATAGACTGCTCTTCAGTCTCTACCCCAGCATGTCATTGATTCTGCTGAAAACACAAACATACACTGGTAAGACTTCACTCAGCTTGTCCAATATTATTACTTAAAGCTTCACTAATTAATATATATGTATATATATATATATATATATGTACATATATATAATTTTAGGAGTAGAAAAAATGACTGTGTGCATCTCTCTGGCATGCTTTAGCATATTTAAGCTTATCGTTTTGATTTTCAGTACCAAGTTAACTGGTTTTTTTTACCCTCTCTGGTTTCCTAAGTGTCATTTTTAGCAGCAGAAGGCAGCTGTCTGCTGCAAAAAAATGCTTTAAACTAACAGTACACTACCTGCTTAGCACAAAACAGCAAACAGACAAAGTTAGTGGTGAGCATTTAGCAGCAAAAGAGACAGGACAGAAAATAGCCAAAAAGAACATAAATTCATATTGGAATTACATTATGAGGTGGACACAAACAATTACAATAAAGCTCCATGTCTGCTGGATGTGTAGGAAACTGTTTCTACATTGACTTTATAAACAAGTAATATCTAAGTGTCGTGTTTAAAGCTTGTTGCACTGCCTCAAGTGGCCAGAAAATCAATTAATGCAAGTTTAAAGCTGTGCAAAGCAGTTCACATCAGTCACTAAATGGTCACTGTGTTCTCACTTGCTAAATAAGTAATCTGTATCTGCTGGCTGTATAAATAAACAACTGTTTACTAAAAAGTACAACACTTTCAACCTAAAATGTGATAATATGTTAATGTTGTGTTTCGCTGCTGCCCCTAATCAACTAATCAATTAATTGACTGTTCATTTCAATTTTAATAGGAAGTTAAGTCATTGCTCTAATCCAGGGATTCCCAGACTTGTTTTGTCTGGGACCTAAAAGAGAAATTTGGTGTCTTCTTGGGGCCCAGATTAAAAAAAAAATACACGTACTCTGAAGTATCCTGTTTATTTTACTTTCATGTTTGCTTTCAATGAGTCGTGTAAGTTTCTGCTGGTGAATAATTTCCTGATTTTGCTGCTTCATAATAAAAGCTGTGAGATAACAGAATATTAAAAATTAAATTATTGTGAAAAATTTATAGGAAGTGGCATGTGGTTAAGCAACGTTTTGTAGCTGCTTGACTGAAGACGATTCCGTATCAAGACACAAGCGGGCAGCCAAGATGTCCCACACGAGCAGAGTCAAACTGAGGCAGCACATCTTCAGGTTCTTGCTCACAGTGAAATATTGTCAAATAAATACGTAAGAATAGATAATAAAAACTAAAGTGGTGATGCTAGACTGTGAAACAGTGCCGGTCATAGGAACTTTCAAGATATTGTTGACATGGAAACACAGTCCAAGTGCAGCGGGGTTGTTTTGTTGTTTGTTTGTTTGGGTTTTTTGTTGTTGGTGGTGTTTTTCAAATGGCTCAACTTCACCCTAGCACTCCAAAGTGCCCTACTGGTGCCTTTATGCCAGAAAAAAAAATAAAACACTATGCGGACACGGGCCCTTATAGTTTTAATCACTACGTTTTATGACCCCAGCTGTATTTTGCTATGGTGTTTAAAGATTCTTGTCCTCTGTGTTGAATATCATGGATAGATTGATGTTTCTGAGTGTTACTCTCCATCTGTCATTCTTCGCCGCTTGCCACTGCTTGATGAAATATGTTCTGCGTTTAACTCTGCCAATTGGCAAGTCAGTAGTTTGGAAAACTGTGGTCTAATCAGAGGTTGCACATTAGATGTCTTGGAAACACATTTGGTCTTAAAAGACCACTCTGTAGGATTTAGTGGTGGATTTAGTCTGTAGGATCTAGTGGTGAGGTTGCAGATTTCAGCCAACTTCATACACCTTGCCTCACCCTCTCCTTCCAGGTGTGCAGAAGAACCGAACCTGGCTGGAAAACATGTAAAACACTCTCTCTAGAGCCAGTGTTTGGTTTGGCTACTGTAGAAACGTGGCGGTGCAACACGGGTGGAGGACCTGCGTCTTCTGTAGATATAAAGGGCTCATTTAACATGACCTAAATAGAATAAAAAAGTTTTATTTTCAGGCAATTATACATCAATGAAAATATTATATTCCCTATATTTTACCTAGATTCCTTTAAATATTACTCAATGGACTTTTAAAAGCACCACAAAGTAAAAGGCTGAAATTAGCTGCAGTCCAAGACAGAAGGCAAATTTTAAAAAGAGTAATGATGATTGTCATGCATTGCCTGTGCAAACTCTGGAGCTGGACGTAATGAAATTGAGCTTTGGGTCAAACTGCTGACGAGGGAAGATTCAGACCCTCACGCCTCACGCCTCCACTGAGCTTGTATAGGACAAATGAGCTCAAGCTTTTAACTCGCCAGTTAATTGTGCCTCATATCTATTGACATGTTTCTAAAGGAACCAAGAATAAAGGAAATCAATGCAGCTGGTCAGTCCATGGAGAAACCAGTCAGTCAGCTATAACTCTGATAAGGTGGTATTGTTGGAGTTATTTACTTCCCTGCCACTCATGCAGCATTAGTATTTTTCTTCCTTTTGTTTTGCTTTGTTCTTCAGTCTGAAACTGAGGTAGTTATCCCTGATGATGCTAAAATGGAGGCTATTGTTCAATTTGATTGGATCTTCCCCTAACAAAAAGATAATACTTAATTCTACAATTAGAAAAAGCCAGTCTGGTTGTTTCTAAGAATAAAAAGGTTGGAGCATGAGACTAAAAAGAGAGCAATGCCAAGCCTCTGTTTTGTCTGGGAGCCAGAAAAAATAGGCGTGGTGGTGCGGACATGATATACAATAGCTGTTGGGGGAGCTGGATCCAGGCAATTAATTTAGTTGTTTTGCTGCTGGAAAACTCTGAAAGCACACAGAGGGAAAATAACTACTACAAATATATTGTAGCTGTTACTTCGGCTAACCTTTATTTCTCAGTATTCAGACATTCATTAATGTTATCATATTGTTATTACCACAACTTCTTAACACAGAGAAAACTGTTCTGCATAGTGTTCCCATCATCCCTCTCTCTCTTTGTTATGAATGAATAATTCTGGCTATAATTAAATTGGCTGAGATAAATTTAAATGTTTTGAAATTATCTGTGTTATTAAATTAAGTTTTACATCTTAGTTAAATGACAAATGTGCTGGCAGGAACAGAGAGAGACGTCCCAGTGCATAATTAATCCAACTCTTCAGTCTGACCTTTTGATATTTCTATTGAATGAAGAAAAATCTGTGGCATATTTTAAAATGTTTGTGCTCCGTGCTGTATGACAAAATTAAGGTGTGATTACTTATTTTCACAGTTTGTAATGACATTCAATTACATTTCATGCAGTAATCAAAGGCCTCTTTCCTTCAACTGACACTTTTTTACTTCTTTTTTGTATCAATTGTTTGGATCACACATTCAATATATGCATTAAAATGTCTAAAACTGTCTAAGACTTATGTTATATATTTTGTTGATTTGTGCACAAATGTTATTCCAAATGTTTCCAACGATGATCAAAGCTGGGAAAATACATTATTTTAGTCAAGGTAATGGTGCATTTAATTTGGTCAGCTGTTGCTGTAACTTCTGGGAAAAGACAGAATACGTCGGAGAGTGAGAAAGGAAGTTGGCAAACGTGTTCAAATGTATCATGAATAAAACTTAAATAACATGAACATGATTTCACATCAGATTTAATCAACTATGATGGTTGTTTAAACATGAAGAAAACAACTCCCATGATCCCACACTTCTTCATGATATAATCAAACTATGCCTTCTGTTATTTTTTAATGTGAGAGAGCCCCCTAGGTGCAGAACTTGCATATTGTGCATCTAAATGAAGCATATTATGAAAAAAAGAAAAACTTGGCATTTACGCTACAGCTCAATAACTTAATGAGACAGTGTGTGTACACAAAAAAGTGCCACAGATAAACAGATCGGTGACACTTTCAAGCAGGCTTGATGGCTATTGGACAGCAGAAGTCTGAGGTGAAAAAATGGAAAAAGATTCTTGTTTAGTCCGTATTACAATCAAAGTGTAAAATCAGCAGGTTGCGACTTCCTGCAATCTTGTCTGGAAAAAGCCCGGGTGGCTGTTTCCGTCAGCTATGCTAAGCTAAGAGCCTACTACCTCTATCTTGATATTTAACACCCACATATAAGACTAGGGTTGGGTATTGGTACTCAATACCTTTAAGGTATCGACTGGATTAAGCCCATAAGTAATATTTCTCCAATCAAACTATACCTGCATGCAATCTAGAAAAAAATGACTAATCACATGGTTTGCTCTCAGTCAATTACCGCAAGCGTTCTTAGATTTAATGCAACGTGTGATTTCCCCACTACCACAGCAGCTACTACCCCCACAGCCTGTGGTGTGGTGAAGTCTAGTGTGGTGTATTTGACAGAGTTGGCAGTTTACCGTGCTGAGATGCCTCTAATAGTTCGCACCTGTGGCGTTTGATAAAAGTAAATACATAAAATATGGAATGCATTGATTTACATGGTGTGTATTGAATCAAATAGAGAAAAATATATCAAATTAATTGATCTACTGATATCAGTATAATTTTCAGGGTACTGGTATTGGTACTAGCATTTTTTTAAACTTTACCCAGCATTGTATGAGAGTATTGTCAATCTTCTCACTTCATTCCCAGCAAGAAGTTTATTCCCAAAGTGCTTAACTATTCCTGTAAAGTAAAACTTCTTTTCTCACATCCACTGATTTCTCATAACTAAATGTTTTAAGATGATGAAATGGGGCATGTCAAAACATATGACGGACTCAGAATTGGCAGATCAGTTCTGGCAACTCTTGATATTTCTACATCACTCCAGTCAGTGAGACAGGGACCCTGTGATGCCCACGAGTCATTTCCGCCCTCGCTTCTCCGTTATATTTAAACTAGGTCGAATCCAATTACTTAAGTCCAATTCATCCTGTCTAAACTTGCAAATGATACCCCCTCCTCTAAGTATGCACAGCA
Source organism: Lutjanus erythropterus (assembly GCF_056507025.1). NCBI lineage: Eukaryota > Metazoa > Chordata > Actinopteri > Lutjaniformes > Lutjanidae > Lutjanus > Lutjanus erythropterus. Next base: position 15,168,564 of record NC_139328.1, read on the forward strand.
ATCCAACATTTAAAGCTATTTCTCACTTTTTAGAATCAATTTTTACAACCATATTTCGCTGCAGCTGTGATCAGGTTACTGAGCCAATACTCACATTACAGACTGAAAATATTCCAGCTAACATAATGGAAAAAAATAGTCTCAGTATGAAGCCAAGCCATTCTGCCAAGCAGAATCCTCTGATAGTCTCACATAAACGGAGCAAAGCACCTTTAATATCAGCCAGAGCCACATCTGCATGCAGCAGGATGTCAGCCCTCATTACACTGCATTTGTGAAATTATATTTGATACTGGCAGAGAAGGAGGACTGGAAAATGTCCTCAAACAGATATTTCTAACACATTTTGAAGGGGATTTTTCAGTATTTTTCTCCAACTAAGCTGGCTTCCTTCAGTTATCAATTATATAGATATATTGATCCACAAGCGAGCTGCAGATTCTTCAATATTAAAGAATTTTCAGACTTCATTTTCTCTGTGGCAAAATTTCTTTATCACAATTATTTCTGCTTTGATTGATACCTTCCCCCCGCCTCTCTATACCATTGGAGGTCTACTTCATCACCGGAGGAAAACAATTTCATCCACTGGCTCCACCTCATTCTCCATTCGACTGTAGAGAGAGTGTGTGTAGGGGGGCTACAAGCTTTATATTCCTTTCTGCAGGCTGCAAGTCAACACACTAAAAAGCATCTCTTCTTCAATCTGTGGAAAAAAGGAGGAGTTAGGTTCTGGGCAGCTACTGCACAAAGAGAGAAACCACCGAAATCTGCAAGTATTGTCTGGCACTGGAAGAGGGAGATGGAGGAGTGAAAGATCTGAGCAACAGGGGTAAGCCTCTCCGGATTTTCAAAGTGATTGCCTCTGGGAGTGAAGTCGTCGCTTACATCTGCAATTATCATGTCCATTTATCCATTGATGAAGGACTGGTGATGGTTACGCTTGATGGTTTTTGTTAATGGAGAGATTCAGCTGTTTTTCTCATAAAGGAATCATTATGTAAATCAATTTTACCTCCCCCAAGGAGCTCAGTTGCTTATGTTTATATCTTCACGGCAAAGAATTTGCAAGCCTGAATAGTGGGACAGCTGCATGTTAGGACTCCAGTCGCTGCTACCTGGAATTTGTAATACACAAACCTGGAAGATGGTTGTAGAGAAAGCCACTGTGTATAAACTGTTGCTGTTTAAGCTGGACTGCTAAGAAATTGTATTTGGTAAATAAGCGCCTGCCTTGACACAAGCAGTTATGGTTGAAGCACCCACATCTGAGTCAATCGCCCTGGGGCCACACCGGCAGTGTGATGCCCAAGAGACCCCTCTTAAAAACACTGAGTCCAGCTCGCTTAAACCATCTTGGAAGGAGATCACGGTGAGTTTCATAATGAGGACCAAGATCCACGGCTTGAAGTTTGTCTTCTCTCCGGACAAGTCAAAACCGCAGCGAGTCATCTGGATCATGGCCTTCTTTGTTTGCGTCAGTCTCCTCTGCACCTGGTCCTGGAACCGAATCCTCTACCTGATGTCATACCCTGCCATCACCAAGATCTACATGGTGTGGGCTCACAACATGTCCTTCCCAGCTGTAACTTTCTGCAATAAAAACGTCTTCCGTGTCTCCACGCTGACCAGGGAGGACCTGTATCACAGCGGCTACTGGATGGACCTCCTGTATCCTAATCACACCGTCATGGAGAGGAGCCTGTCCATCCTCAAAGACAGCCACAAGCAAGGTCTCCTGAGCCTGCTGGACTTCAACAGCTACAGCCCGCATCCCGACTACCGCATCAACACCACGGAGATGATGGGACGCCTCGGTCACCAGTTGGAGGACATGCTGCTGGAGTGCAGGTTCCGTGGAGAAACTTGCACCTCCAAAAACTTCAGCACTGTATGTACAGAAAGAAATATGGTGTTTTGTCAGGTGTTCATTTGAGTGTTGTTTGCAAGGTGCATTAATAATTCATGCAGACATTTGACAACACACCCTCCAGCTCTCACTCTCTCAGGGTGTTTTAATGTTGATGTTTCAGAAGCTGCAAACAAGCCTGTCCTGTTTTTACCTCTTAGACATGACAGCTTTTGTCCTTATTAAACTTGATTTCTTCAAGAAGTCACACAAGGGAACAAATGCAATGTTGCTTTGTTGTTGTTGGTGGAAAATCATGTCATGTCATCATCAGTGACTTCAGCGTCTACTTTATACATTTTTTTTCTTTATGGTTTCTCATTCGGTTATATTCACCCTGGCCAGTTTTTGACCTGCCAGTTGCTTTAACGCCATTTTGCTTTATAACCTGTGACAACAACATTAAGGAAGAAAAATTAGAGCATTAATAATTCAGGCGCCGTAAATCAGTTTGAATTAAAGTTTTAGCTTCTCTAATTAAACATCTGGAGGGCATGTGGAGTATATGGTTTCAAAAATGCAGCTGAGCTCCCATTTGAACCACCAGACGTCTCTTACACCCGTTAATTTGTGAGTAAGCACTGAATGCTGCATGGAGGATGTGGGGACGTTTGCAAATCAAAGTTTAGCACTATTTTGATATTTCTATCAAGTACTTTCAATACAAACTGGAAGCTTATAACCTCATCAGAAAACCTCGATAAAGGAATTTGTGCAGTGAGAAATACGCATGCAGTGTGTCTAATTTATTTCAGCAGCACAGAGAATCATTTAAATCTAGGAGCATGCTTGTAGATTTAAAACACTAACCTGTTACTGGCATCAAATTCAGCCACTTGGCTTTGCAGAGCTGTGCATCTAGATTCCAGTCGAACACAAATCAACAACAGCAACAGAGGTGGCAAAAAAACAGATATTCTTAACTCACGTAGAAGTACAGATATTTGTGTAAATCAAAAACAAGCCTCTGGTAAAAGAAGTATTGATTTACCTTCTTTACTTAAGTAAAAGTGAAAAAGTAAAGGCTATGAAACGTATTTACAGTATAAAAGTTAAAGGTTGGACATTTCTACCAGCTGTTTCTGTGCAAAGATAACTGAACCTGACCTTTTCTCCTCTCTTGTCTTGTGTATTTGGTCGTGTTTCATCTTACACGTCGTTTTTCATCTTACACGTCGTTTTTGTTTTGTCACGTCTGTTCTGCCTGCTCTGCACTGATGGATACACCCAGGAATCGTCTTTTCTATGTGTTAGTCCCACCCATTCAGACTGAACTCAGTCTACATTTGGGGTGTAAGTGATAAGTCATTAATTGATTATTCACCATTAAGAATATAATGATTAAAAATATTATAATATTATAATATTGATAATTAATCAGTACTCTACAAATGGCTGTATTTTCACCTCATTTTACATCATTTTGTCTGGCGGAGTCATTTGTTGAATAAGGACGCCTTAAATGAGAGAAGAGAGGGAAAAAAATGAAAAAAGGAGAAAAGCATGTGTTTTTTATTGCATTAATTGTTAACAATTGATTGTTAAATCGATTGTTCCAACTACCAATTACGGAAAATGCATAAAAATTTGAACCCTTTTTTTGATGTTGTTAATAATGAATAATTCCCTTCAAATGCATTAAAACCACACTAACGAGCCCATTTGACAATGTAAGGAATATACAGATATATTTGTGAAAAAATGAAGGGAGGGTAAAAGTACAGATATGTCAGAAAAATAAATACAGATAGTACATATATCTGAAAACTCTATGTAACCATAGTATTGAAGTATTTGTTTCTTCTCACCTCTGAACTGTGACAACTTCAGCTCGCCTTGAAGCAGTTTGAAATACAAAGTCCTGCACAGTACCAGATGGCAGCTTTCCATGGCGGTGTCTCTGTTTTGCACAAACCAGTGCAGAGACTGGTTTGTAGAGTCTCCACAGTCTGTAGAATCTGTCTTCATGGCCAGACTGGGGACCTAATTGGGATCTAAACTGTGCTGGATGCTTGCATCTTAAGCAACACATGGCATGACTGAACAGAAGCTCCCATTTTATCTGAAGTTGAATCTGCGTCTTTAAAAATAGGTTTCTAGTTACTTTGCAGACCTCATTATGTAGCCAGCAGGGGGAAAGGGCCAAAGCGGTGTCTTATCTGTCTGAGCTGAATGTAAGTCTCTCCGAGTCTGGACATGGAACACTGACTCTGATCTCCTGAGATCAGCTTTGCCAAGCTGGCTTTTGCCAACAGCACTCTTACCGTGACCCCGCCACACTGGCTAGAGAAAATCAACCATAGGATGACATCCCTCTCCTTTCTAGCATTACTTGTTGTTTAAAAGTGTAGTGAAGTCAGACATAGAGAGTCATATTGTTGAGAAAGTCAGCAAAAACATAATCCCGGCAGCCAAAACTCTTGTAAGGGTGTTACAAGATACCACCATCATTAAAGTTTGATCTGCCCAATCCACCAAGTTGACAGATTTGTTTGGCATCATGACATGAAACAGCGGTTTCTCAGCAGTTGAAGACGCAATCGATCCAATGAGTGCTGCGGGGGGACTAGCAATTAGCCAATCAGCACTGCAGGCAGGACTAACGCTGTCGTCAAGATGTTGTCAAGCTGTGCACTGAAGCCACGGTGGAATAATAACAAAAATGACAACGCTATAGATATAAGATTCACATCGATTAAAAGTATCAATTCCTTTGAAATCTGAACATCACTCTGCTTGAAGGCATTTATCCAGAGAGCAGAAATGATGTTAGATTAAAACGTATACGTTTGTCTCTGTTTGTCTTCTGTCTGATAGCAGGCAACGTCAATGTGTGAAGTGTAGCTCAATGTAGAAAATTACTCTTAATAATGTAATTCAAGTAATCTGAGAGCAAACTAGATTTCAAATCCTCCTCTTGGTCCTGTTTTAAGGCTTTAGAAGATGTACGCTGTAAGGGGAGATTTTGGCCAATCACAGGTCAGAAAGATATGTTGAGTCTTGTTCCCTGAACATCAGGATTTTATGACCTGGGAATGAGGCTCAACAACCAACTATCTTTCTCCAGAAACCCCCGCACCAGCTTTAATATTTAATGTTGATATTACTTATGAATTTTGAATTCCCCTTTTGGAAATTTCCATAAGGTAATTTGAAGTTTCGCAGTCAGTTCCATTCAGACATAATTTCTCAGATGTTGTTGAAGTTTTTCATGTTAAATTTTGGTATCTGAATTAAATTTTTCGATTTTAGAAATCTGCAAAAGACTAGTTGACTTGAAGCAATTTCAATAAAGGTTCTGTGATATAAATTATATAAATTTGTAAGATTTCAGTTGCTTATAAAAAATTCAAACCCTTTCAGCCTTTCTTTGCTTCCATATTTTTGTGAGGATTTTACCGCAGTACACTATATCCAGATGTGTCATGTGCCAGCCTGCTTACATTCACTCCTCAATTGTTGTTGCTGACTGTTTTGTCTCAGTCTGCCTTTTGTGTTCCTGGTTCTTCTTTAAGGATTGTGTCAGCAGTTAGCAGTACCTCCGTAGCTCCAACATATTGGTAGCCAGCTGACGATGAGTATTGTTCGCTGCTTTCATTGAGTGTTGGACTGCTGGAAAATGTTTGTGGCTACAGCTCATTCAGCCATGATGAATGTCAAATCCTGTTTGTGATTTTCCAGTGTAGTCATGACAAATTTACATTCATCCAATTGAAATATGTAGTTAAATATGTAGTTGTTTGCTGGGAACATGTTGCATACATATTTGACTAACTTGTGTGTGACTGTGTGTAAGCCATACATAGGAGTTGTCACAATCTTAAATGGTATAAAACTGCTATTTATAGCGATCCTTAACACTCCAGGTTTTCTTATTGTGTTGAAATGCATGAAGAATAGATATTTCCTCAGAGAGTTGCATAACCAATCAATTATACAGTTTCACAGTCTTATCTCAACATGATAGACTTATCTGGAATTTACTGATCCCCTCAAGCTGTATTCAGACATTTAAGTTTTCTTAGTTTTTATCCAAACTGTAGACTGAACTTAAAATGTCACAATTTCTCATCATAATACAGATTTCTTTTTGTTGTTATGCAGAGGATAGAGACTTTTTCGATCACAGGGGAAATCCATAAACTCAACAAAAAAACACAGTCAATCTGTCAACTGTGAATGCCGAACCAAAAGCTGAAAATAAATAACTCAAGCCAAGTGGATTAATTAGATCAGAAAGATATTTGGTGTGAGCAAACCTACCGCAGCGATTGCTCATCAAACATTAAGTACCGCTGAGCTTCACTGGCACAGGTTCGGCCTCTTAACAAGTCTGTAAGTCAGGACACACAAATGTCTTTTACAAACCCAATTTAGATTTTGTTTGTGTGTCCAGAGAGCTTCCACCTCAGATGTTTCTTATTTAATGACGGCAAACTACTACATTCACTCTTAGTTACTCGGGGGAAATTTAGAGTGAAATTGGGTAAAGATTGATAGCTACTGCCACCGCCGCTGCTAAGGAAAGCTCATTAATTCCTCAAATCAGAGCCAGGTGCCTGTTTAAAGCCAGTACTGCTTTCTCTGATAATCACAAAACCTCTACAATGATTAGCTGTCCTGCACAATTACAGGCTGACGTGTAATACATCTCGTACAGGTGCACAATTTACCACAGCACAATGGAGAGGCTTTGACTTTTCATTTACCCTCCTGTTTTTTTTTGTTTTTTTTTTCCTCTCCTTTACAGATTTACACACGCTACGGAAAATGCTACACATTCAACTCGGGATTGGACGGCAACCCTTTGTTGACCACGTTAAAAGGCGGCACGGGGAACGGCCTGGAGATCATGTTGGATATTCAGCAGGATGAGTACCTGCCTGTTTGGGGAGAGACAGGTCAGTGCAGCTTTTTCTGATATTTACAGTAACATCTTTACTTGTATAACCCTTGATAAAAATCCATCCATCTTGTTGAGTTACCCTGGAAATCCCAACTATGAGAAAACATGTTCAATAAGCAGAAGATATTAAGTTTAACAAATAACTCAGACTGATTAACATTTTTATCATCTATATTAATTTGGAAATTATTCTAAACAAGTGAACTATTCTAGTAAAATAAACTTCATTCAGTTGTACTTGAGAAATCATGTTCAATAAGCTTAAGATCTTAAGTTTAACCAACAACTTGTCAGTCACTGACAAAAAATGTCAAACGAATTTGATTTCCCTTTATATTTTCACGTTATAAAAAGTCATTTCACACAAACAACATAAAGCTGCAGCTGTAGTTCCAGCATCGGCACAAAGACAATATGTGAAACTGCTCCCAGTGAATTTATTAAATTTTAAGTGTAAGGGGGTAGAGACTGAATTCAATACTAACCTTCATCATGGTTTGCAGTGTTTTATCACTGTGAAAACAAGCAGTAAGGACGTATCTTAACGTGTATTAGAAACACGCGGCAAGTTTTTATGGTATATGATTCCTTTACACCATGAAAAAGAAGGGTCTCAGGAACATGCTGGAAAGCCTGCAGATATGCTGATCATGTTTCTTTAGAAACTTAATTTAATGAGTTGACTGACCTTTGTACAGTACATTCACCCAACTCATCATTTCAAGTCAAAAGACTTGAGACGTAGTTAGAAGAATTCATGTTTATAAGGTCTGAAGTGTTCTAAAAATTGAATAGAAAATTTAACATTACAGCAAGGAGTTTTTAACTGGTTATGAAATAGTCTGTTTATGATCTACATAAGTTAACGAAGCCATCAGCGAGGAGATCGCCTATTTCTGTGTAGATATTCTTAATGCCTGTCACTGGATTAATAGAAATTAATGAAACAAGTCTGTATTTACATTTTTACAGGTAAAGTCACAGTAAGTACTATGTTAGTTTCAAGGAAGCAGGAGGAGAGTTGTCTTAAGATAATTTTATTTTTGATTTTATATTTTGCAGTTATGGCGGGGAAACACCACTGCTTTTGTCCATAGGGCCCTTCAAAATTAACAAAATATAAAATCTTAGCTTACTTGAATTCATAAAACTTGTATAGTCAGGTAATGAGAAAAGATTAGTTGTGTCCGCTAAATTCTTGTATGACTTTTTTGCAGTGTTCCAAATTCATAAAATATCTAAGTGATCAATCACACCCTCTTTCATGTGCCTAAGACTCTTCTTCCCATGGTGGTAAAGTGGTATTGAGTATTGTTTTTTAATGCGACTATTGTGTCAAAGTTTACAAATCTAGTATTGTGACCATTCTACTTGATATAGATAACAAAATCCAAAGATTTTCCGAGGTCTACTTATTCACTAAATGCTAAATGTCAGCAGAGTTTACACTCCACAGAAGTGATGTACTAGCATGTTTAATAGGATATTATCTTGATATGTCTCTCCATGTCTACAGCTGACATCAGGTCTAATAAAAATGCATTCATTGACATATTGTCTTCAATTTATGGCAGGCGACAATGACACTGAACCACACATTCATAAAGTATACAGCATGTAATAAATTGTTGGCTGTAAATCTGTTTATGCCATCCAACACACTAACCTGTGAGTATCTCTCTGATATTAGCCTTCTGCATGAGGTTTGGGAGCACTTAGTATCTGTGCCAGTGCCAAAAAGCGGGTTTCCGTGGGCGATCGTGCTTGATGTTACATTTTCTGGCGTGCTGTATCCACAGATGAGACCTCCTACGAAGCAGGCATCAAGGTTCAGATCCACAACCAGGACGAGCCGCCCTTCATTGACCAACTGGGATTTGGTGTGGCCCCTGGTTTTCAAACTTTTGTGTCATGTCAGCAGCAATTGGTACCTAATGTTCAGCCTCCTCCCCTCCAACCTCGACCTCTTTCTTGCACCGCTTCATTCTGTGTTTGTCCCAAGAATCCTCGCCAACCAGTGCCCATTACCTCTGTGTCACAGAGCCTGGAGCAAAATCAGATCTTTGATTTAACTTGTGAAGGAAATGTGCAGCTAAGGTGTTATATAAACACCTAGTTTTTCTGAGCACATGAAACAGAGGAATTATAGCAGCCAAGGAGTATTGACAAAGCAGGGCCAAGTAATGATTGGATGCAAGCGTACAAGCATACTGTGCTTATCTGAGCCAAAAGAAACTCAGACAACACAGCATGCAAAAATATCTGGCAGCTCAGAGTGTTTGTTTTACTTTTCATATTGAATCTTCCCTACTTTTAGCATGGGAGAAAAAAAATATAAATACAGCTTATTTGAATGCTGTGAAAATTGTCTCTAGTGGCACATTCAAAGAGAAGGCAGAGAAAAGCTGTGAGGAAGACTCAGAATCCACACAGCTACGGTTAACAGGCTTTAACGATCAGAACATTAACTCTGATTAATAAAAAATAAACCGGGTTTAAAGTGTTTGAAGAGAGAATGAACAATTTCTTATAATTAACACCCTTTAACAAAAATGTTGAAGTAATATTAAACATTATGAATGTTTTTTTTTCTCTCGGCTAAAGTGGTCTATTGGCAGCAGCATTTAGCCAAAATCTGATTGCTTTAAAGATTCCCTATAAATAACTGACCTCTGAAGACTTCCTCTCAAGACTTGCTGCATCTCGAGGGAAAGATGTTAAATCTATCATCATGTTTTTGATGTTAGAGTGATCTATTAAAAGAAGCCTGGTGCACATGGCATCATATTAGTTTGTTTCCCAGTTCCACTAATGCTTAAAGTCTGTGTCATTAGGCAAGACATATGACCCACGGCTATTTTGAAGACATATTTTAAAATGTAATACGACTTAGGGACACAGTGAAGTGAGTGTTTTAGCACAAATGTCAATGGAAGCGGAAAGGTTTGTTGACTGTAGAAAATTAGATCCCTTCGCTGCCGTCAGTGAAGGATGAAAAGTAAAAATTGATTGGAAAGCCAGTGTGCAAGGTCTTAACACTGAGCTCGCATGGATTTCCAATCTAAATTTAATGAAACTGTACAGCAGTTATCTGATGTTGCCAAGACAACAAATTCTTTTTTCTGTTCTAGAATAGCACAGACACCAGTGTTTTGATTTCCAGACAGAAACTGTGACAAAATAAGGAAATGTCGCAATGAAAATGGCGCCAGTGTTACAAAGAATTCCAGGTTTTTGCAATGATTACCTTTGAGATCAAGTGTATTTTTGTATTGTGCTGCAGGCTCATTAAAATTTCTCCCACATAATCAGTCCTTGTGAAATAATGGATACTCCAGCAGCTAATCAAATTCATTATTTTAGCCATTAATCAAGCTTAATTTGAGTGATTTTGCTCCTAAAGTTAATGGTCTTGGTCAGTTCATGAGCATGAGATAAACGATCACATTAAATCTGCCACCCTTGTTTTTAGCAGAATAACATGGGATGATTGAGAGAAAACAGACGCTTGGACACCACAAAGATGACAAATGTTATTTTTGGGAAACAGTTTGGAAACATGTAATGTCTCTTTCTCTTTCTCTGTATGACTGCTGTAAATATTCTCCAAGTGTATCATCATTCAGCCATCTCCAAGACGTGCATCCGATCTATTAATCAACATCATCAAGTTTCCTCGTGAAAGAAAAAGTTCACAGATTGTCATTTATAATCATGACACGAGCGCCCACACCAGTGACAGCTAAAAGACGTGTTTACGACCTAAAAGATGGGCTGAATTAATTAGACTGTCATTAAAGCCTGGCCAGCATTAATTTCAGTCAATCTCCAGTGAGTACAGTGACACTGCTCTCAGTGTATTAATAGACAGCTGGCTGAAGCACTTATGATTTCAAGACTTTTCATTTGTTAAGCTTTCTGTCAGAGGAATTCAGTTTTTAATAGGAGGCTGTGACTCCCAGAGCCATGAAGAGTACGACACCAAATTATGGTCTAGAATTATGTAATGGTTGAAACTGAACTGTGGCTTCACCAGTGGTGGAAAGCAAGTACAATTTGAAGGTACTTTACTAAAATAAATTACTGCACTATACTTATTTGACAGCTATCGTTTAATCTTCCGCTAATTGTAAAATACAATTAGCTGAAGATATATGGTGCGTTCTGTTTGAACTAGAAAGTCCCTGAAGTGAAATTTCTAACTTGGAAAATCTCAGCAACTCCAGCCTCAAAATCCAAGATGGCTGCTCCACACATCAGCAGTAGTCAAAGCTGCTTATTAGCACTTACACAGTACTGTGTAAGTCCAAATCTGTGGACATGTTGCAATGTTTTTTATATATTCAAAATACAGCTTCATGCGTTGTTAACAAGCCCAAAAAAGTTTTTTTTTTTTTTACAACTTGTTGTACCAGGATGTGGTCAGTTTGGGTCATCATTCCCAGTTACGTTTTCCGACATCCGAAGTAAATGGAACGCACCAATGCAATATTTCATTAACAATCAAATATTAGAGATAAGTCCAAAATATTAATAGAAATTTGTATAGCAGAACTTTTGTTTTTCTGTTGTTCCTCTCACATCAATGATCTCACAAACAGAACAGAACAAACAGAACAGTTCGAACAGAACTTCACTGTGTGCGGCAGTTAAACCACCACTGAGCACTACTAGCACATTGTTTCATCAGTATTAACAGTCTAATAATGTAAAATATAATTCTATATAATTTGCAGGAAAGTACTTTTCCTTTTGATATTTTAAAGGGATAGCTTGAATTATTTGATGTAGGGTTGTTTGAGGTACTAGTCAAGATACTCACTGTATTATCTACAGGTGATGCTGGTACACACACCCTCAGTTTGGGGAAAGGGTAACAGCACATAAGCTAAGCAATGCAAAGGTATTTTAGCCTCTTTGAAAAAAAATCTCTCTCCAAACCACAGGCAAAATCAGCAATTTTACTTCACAGAACTCAGGGTTTCCTTCACACCATCCCTTCTGTTAGTTTGTGTTATTGTGTGACTTCAGTGTTTTAAAGACTTATTTTCGATTCACACAATAACAAACAAACGAACACCTTGACAGCAGTAAACCAGCAGCTTTCATGTTCTGTAAGGTAAAAATTACTGATTTTGCCTATGGTTTGGTTGTTTTGGGGAGAGTGATATTTGGCTTCTTTAACGGCAGTTTCCCATTAAAAAAAAGGCTGTCTGAAGGCAAAGTAAAGTTGTGAAAACCTTCTGAATACTGCATACAGTGGCTAAAATACGTAAAATATAGCAGTAAATTGCTTAGCTTCCGTGCTGGTACTTCTCTTTTTCTGCAAACTGGAGGCATGTCGACCAGCATCTACTGTCGTTAATACACTGGACTATCAGTAAGTACTTCATACAATTCTGCATCAGATAACCAGAACTGACCCTCTAAATACATCCTGATCATGATACTTATGTACTTTTACTTAAGCAAGATTTTAAATTAATGACTTTACTTGTATTGGAGTACTTATACATCACGGTATTGATACTTTTACTTAAGGAGAAGATCTGAGTGTTTCTTTCAACACTGGTCCTCAGTCAAGCTTGAGTGGATGTAAAAGGAGAATGGCTGAATGACCCACCAGTACACCACTGCTGCAGAGCTTTCACGCACCACTGGGAGTTGTAGCTGTTTGGTTGTTATACTGACAACAGGCTGTGTTTCTGTCCGGAGGGGTTGACCACTTTCTGCCCCTCGCCTTGCTGTTGCTCCTCTTATTATTTTGATAATGATGTGGGCTGTGTTCCCTCATCCCCCCGCCCTAGATGAGACGTCCTATGAGGCCGGCATAAAGGTACAGCTTCACACTCAGTCAGAGCCTCCTTTCCTCCATGAGCTGGGCTTCGGGGTCGCCCCCGGCTTCCAAACGTTCGTTTCCACCCAAGAGCAGAGGGTAGCGTATGACTGTCTGGGCTTGCTGCATGCCACAAATACTGTATTGTTAAATAAGCTACACACCCTTCATCAAGATCCACACTTTTCATGTGCTGGTCTCCTCCCCCTCCCTCCCCGAGGAATGGATCCATCTGTCCCCCCCTGTGTGCGGCTGAAGCAAAGACATGCAACAACATCTGCAGTCCGTCCTTGTCGTCATTGTCTTTTCTGTTTAATAGTTATCAGTAAGGAGCAGCTAATGTGTCTCATTTCAGCTTTGAGCCATTCATCTGAGTCTGTATCTTCATCAGAGCTGTTGTTTGGCTTTATCCTCTCACTGCCATGACCAGTTCTGTTGACATTTTCTTTTTTGTTCGTTTTGCTTTTATGTGTTCTCGGGGCGATCCACTGGACCGCTACTTAATGTCATCCGGAGGGACCAGACAATGTGATTCATTAGGTTTTATTACCCACGAGGACTCTGGCATCAGTTTGAAGTCTAGCATTTATTGCACCAGGGTTTTATCTCCAGTGTTACTCCAGTTATGAGAGTCTCTGGGGTAGAAATGGTATATAATAAAGCCTTAAGCACGTTTACCAGTTTAAAGGGATAGTTCAGATTATTTGATGTTGGGTTGTGTGAGGTACGTATTGATAGTGAGAGTATTAGCTACAGTGGATGCCAATCGGCACACCCCCAGTTATGAGAAGCACAGAGGGGCACCAGCACGGAAGCTAAGCAATGTACTGCTGTGGACAAGGTCAGCCACACAAGGTGTTTTAACCACTTATTAAAGGTCCACCCTAAAAAAAAAACAATATCAGGTTAAGTGTACACTGTATTGAGAATATTTTCACCACTTTACTTTGCCATCAGACAGGAAACCGATGTTATGTAAGTCAAATACTGCTCTCGTCAAATCAACCAAACTCCAGAGGCGAGATCAGTCGTTTTACCTTGCAGGACACAGGACTTGTTGATCTCCTGCTGCCTAGCACTGTTAGTTTGTTTGAGAAGAGAAGAGAACAGAAACAGAAATACAAACTAACTAATCAAGGAAGCAGTAGTCCAGCAGCTCCCATGTAGGCAAAGGTAAAATCACCGATTTCGCAAATGGAGTTTGGTTGGGTTGGAGAGAGTGCTGTTCATCTTATATAATAGGTTTCCCATCAGGAAAGGCTGTGAAGCAGTGAAAATGTTCTAAATATACCATACACGTAACCAGGGCTCAAAGATAAAGACTGACTTGAGTTGAATTTGGATTGTTCTCCCTTGCACATGCAAGGACAATGCTATTTTGGGCTAGTAAGTCTGGAAACTCACTTGCCTGACTGGGTAAGTGGTAGAAATAAATTAAACTATTTTGATAATCAATAAATCATTTAAGTAATCTTTCATGCAAAATGGTAAACCTTTTCTTTGGCATTTCAAACATGGAGATTTATTGCTTTTCTCCATTCATTATCATAATAAACAAAATATCCTTGGTTTTAGACAAAAAGAGAGATTTATAGACATCACCCTGGACTTTGAAAAACAGGGATGGCTGGGATGATTTATAGACATGGCAGCCCTAGACTGAACACAACACTTAACTTTAGTCTTTGTTGTTATTTAATAACCCCTAATAAATAAAACAATAGCAATGAACAGCAGTTCATTGCTCAGCTTCTGTGCTGGTGCTCCTCTCTGCTTCTCCAAACTGATGGTGTGTGGACTGCCATCTACTATAGGTAACTCCCTGACTGTCGATCAAACAACCCCACTTCAAAATAAACTGTCCCTTCATGGCCCCTCCTTCAATGAATTCCACTCTGTCTTTGTCCCTTTTAATTGACTAAATGACCATCGGATTGTCAGGGTTAGCCTGGTTAGAGCCGATGGAGATGGTTGACAGTACCATTATCATGTCCCTGTGAAGTTTGTCGGGAAGAAGCCTTTGGCATTGACTGCTGGCAGGCTCCCACTGCAATTAGTATCTACATGCTCAAATGCCCAAGCAAGCATCGGTGGCCTTCATAAATAATTGGTTAGTTTTTGTCGTGAATATGAGTAGTAGGCATTCATTACCATAAATTGCTGTAAACAAGACTTAAAAGCAGACTGAAAGTCTGGCTGGTGGTTAAATATCAGTGTGTTTGGTACACAAAAAAAAGAGTTCCTTTAAAGTGTTAAAGAGAGCTCTGAAAAGATTGCACGCACATACACGCGCACGGAGCACATTGCTGCACTTATAAGACGAGCACCATGGGTCTAATGTTTTGTGTGAACCAAAAGCTTAAAATTCAGCCATTAAATATTCCTCATTAGTAGATTCATTTAGAATTCCCTGAGTTACTCATAAACGTAATGACCTGCTCTTCACCTTTTAATGAGAGTTTTACCTCTAATGAGACTGCACACTGACTGTACACTATGTCTTCACTTCATTGTTAAATTCACAGGCATCCAGGGTAGGTTTGTAATAAACTCTCATGGGTTTAGATTAGAAAATCCCAATAGTTAATCAACAGTAAAACAACTTTTATAAGTTCCTGGAGAGTAGATAATCCATTAGCACTTTCTGTATCAAATATTTACTGGAAAACAGGATGTGATTCTCTGTACAGTGTCTGTTAAATTCAGTCCAATTTTCATGTATTTGTTCATTCGAAAACTGTAAACTGTTTATTGTTCTGTTCTCGGGGTTGTAAAATTTGTCCATTGATTGTGGTGTCCTGTCTGAAACTACATATTTTTACAGATTTTCCTTAAGCTTGTCTCTATTCCCATGGTATTCTGCTTCCTACCGGGGACTAGACCTGCATCAGTAATGTTCTGCATGACGTCTGCTTGCTGCTATACATGAGCAATAACGTTGGTGTGACTGGACGTTTTGTGCCAGTATTGTCACATTTTCATTTAAATGCTTCTGTATTTTATTTATTTATTTTTGTTGTGTTTGAGACATTTGTGTTGGGTTTTGTCAGCTTGTTGTCTTCTTTTGTACCTCTGCTGTTCTGGGCTTGCATTATGTTATTCCTTGTAATCCTGTGTGCTGACATACTGAGGGAAAACATGTGCTGTTTTGCTCTTTCAGCTTCAGTACCTCCCTCCGCCTTGGGGAGACTGCAAGTCTACTCCCATAGACTCTGAATACTTCTCCACATACAGCATCACCGCCTGCCGCATTGACTGTGAAACCCGGTACCTGCTGGAGAACTGCAACTGCAGGATGGTTCACATGCCTGGTATGAGCTCAGAAAGGCTTGTCCAATTAATAAAATGAGGCAGATACCCGTCTCCACATGAAGTTCTTTGGTTGCACTTCATTTTACAGCACTTTAATAAGAAGTAACAAGCTGTAATTTGTATTAAACTAGAAATCTACAGCCTGCTGCATCTTAATAGTGACATTAGTTGTTTATTAGGATATAGTTTTTTGTTTGCTGTCTAATAAAGAACATATTGCTTCTATTTTTGTCTAATTTGATAAAAAGTATGGCTTGTTACATATTATTAGTGTGCTATAAAATAAAGTGTGACCTTCTTTTACATTACATCTGAAATTATTTTCACTTTTATGTCATTTCAAACAGGAACCTCCACAGTTTGCACACCTGAGCAGTACAAAGACTGTGCTGACCCAGCTCTAGGTGAGCCTACACACTTTACTGCCTTAACTATCAAATGCCAGCAGGATAATTTTGCATTAATGTATGAATTCAACCAAGTGTTCAGCAGCAGAGCCATGAGACTATTCCCTCCTTTATATAATACCTCTGTAGCTTTAGCCTGAAATTGCTTTAATCTCAGACAGTGCTGAAGCAAAAATAATAAAGTAAAATTATTGTTTAAAAATTCCATTAGGAAGATTTGTGATGTGTCTATGCTTCGTTGATGTCAAATAAATCCCGTGGAGCTAGTTTTTTTCTCCCTCTGTATTATAGCTTCAGTCATTATTTGCTTTCATGGAAAGTGAACGATGGCAGCGAATGAAGTTTTTCTGTCGTGTGCAGGGATATTTTTAGCAGAGCCTCTCTGTGCAGGTTTGTTTGATTCTTCGCAGTGATCACAATATTTTTAAATGACTTTGATCATCCACAGACTTTTTGGTAGAGAAAGACAACGATTACTGTGTGTGTCAGACCCCCTGCAACATGACTCGCTATGGCAAGGAGCTGTCCATGGTTAAGATCCCCAGTAAGGCATCTGCTAAATATCTGGCTAAGAAATTCAACAAAACTGAGCAGTATATTGGGTAAGTATTATTTAGTAGCAGATTTCAGCCTCTTTTCCTTTTTTTTCTGTGGATGGATGGATGTACTGTGGCATAGCATGACCTGGGTCTCCATCGTTCACCTTCAATGTAACAATAATGAAAGATAGTGACACAGGAAATGTGAGATATCATTTGGCGTAATGTGACATCACCAGAAATAAACTCTGTCTGGTGTGCTCTTGTCTGTCTTCTCTCCAGAGAAAATATATTGGTCCTGGACATCTTCTTTGAAGCTCTGAATTATGAGAAGATTGAGCAGAAGAAGGCGTATGAAATTGCGGGGCTTCTTGGTAAGATTCTCACAGTTTTCAGCTTCATTGTGACAGAAAAATGTGGTTGACCTCGGTATCAGCACTCTCAGCAGGCCCCCACTGCGCCGCACATTTCACATCGCGTGTTCATGCCTGGTGCTTTGAGGTTTCCTCTTTGAATTTATGAAACAGGCTGAACACATTTTCATAATCTGATGCTCTTGCAAGGGCGGCCGGGTTGGGTCTGATGAGGAGCTGGGGCTGGATGGACACTTTTGACAATTCTGCTCAGATTACTCTGAGAGATACTGAATTGGAAGTGACAGCACAGGGAATGGTTTCACACACCATTGTTCATTTACTGTACCTGCCAATATCTGTTAATCTCTCTTCTTCTAGGCGACATTGGAGGTCAGATGGGGCTGTTTATCGGAGCCAGTGTTTTAACAATACTGGAAATATTTGACTACCTATATGAGGTAAAGTGATGGTTTTGGCCAGTCATATTCAATTTATTCTTGTCCTAGTGTACATAAAAGGAAATAGTTAAAGCTGCAGTAGGCAAAATTATGTTGAAATATCTCATTTTGATCATTGCATGCCAATAATTATATTTTATTAGAGTTTTTCTGAAAAAAAAATTCTTTGTATTTAGTATTTTTAAAAAACAGGACATGGTCTGAATTATAAAACCAGGGTTATCTGACTTTCATGTTTAGGTGTTATTTGATGGGAGGGACTGAAAGGGAGGTGGAAGGTTTTACATTGTGTATGCTCAAATTGCGTACTGCAGCTTTAAGTGTAACACCTGAGAGCTAATTGAGTCTTTGACCTTGTAAAATAAGTAAACCATATAATTTGAATATATATTTTTACTGCTTGTGTTTAATCTTAAAGGAACAGTTTGACATTTTGAGAAAAAGCTTATTTAGACTCATGTCTGGTAAATATGAAGCTGTAGCCAGCAGCCAGTTAGCTTAGCTTAGCATACAGACTTGAAAGGGAAACAGCTGGCTTGGTTTTGTCTGAAAATACCTAAATTGACATACCAGCACCTCTAAGTAAGGGATAATATACAGTGAGCAGGCCATTTTTGAAAAATAAACCCTGGCAAGGTGATGCAGGACCCCAGCACAAAGCTTATTACACAGCTACTTACTTTAAAAAAAATCCATCATTTGACAAAAATATTACAACTGTAAAACTGTTTTTATTGCTCTTCCATGGTCTATGATCAGAACTGCAGACCTAGCAACATTACAAATACCTCACATCACTCTCCCCATCCAAGCGTGTAGGTTAAAATGCAGTGGCTACGAAACTCGTAAAAAGCACAAAAGGCTCTATCTAGAGTTACTGGTTGCTTTATCCATTTTGCACTACTGTAAAAACATGACGTTGCACACAGCAGCCTCTATAGAAGAGCACCTGTGCCCCTGTAGGTTTAAACAGAAATGAAAATACAACAATTCTAATTTTCAGGCAATTATACACTAATGAAAACATACTCATGAATATTACATTCGATTGTTGTCATATTCTGCCCATAGATCCCCCAAGTTCTGCACACTGGACATTTAAAACGTCAAGGTGTGACTTTATGGCGAGTTATACACCAGACTCGTACGTTTTTGCTGGAGTTAAATTAGCTTTTTTGAGCTTAACCTCTTTTGTTCCGAGTCTTTATGCTAAGCTAATTGGCTGTACAGTAGCTTCATGTTTACTGCTCAAACACGAGAGTGGTATCAATCATCTCATCCTGCTCTCAAATAAGCATGTTTGCCAAAATGTAAATACAATTGTACTGCTAATGTTTAGTCTTAATGTCACTGACCATGAAGTGTTCCATGTGTGAATAATGTGTATCTGATGTTTTTGCATTCAGGTGTTTAAGGATAAGGTTCTGGGTTACTTCATACGCAAGAAACGACCACAGCGTTGTCAGAGCGACAATCTGGTAATTTTAGCCTCTCAGAATGCATCTGATTGAGTGAAATGAATGTGATGTGATATTAGATGAGCTTGGGAACAACAAAAAACAACAACAAAAAAAAAATGTCTGCTAACAGTTGGAATGCTTTTAATGAGCAGCACCAGAGAGAAAGCAAAGCCACAGCACATTATGTCACCATTAGTTTCAGTTTTCCATGCAGAAAAGATCATTAATAATACATAAACATTGTTTTTATTGCACAGTGTGAGTGCATAAACAGTGTATGTAATGGTATACATACAGTGGTCTTTATTTACATATTGAATTAAAGGGATTCAGCACAGATTGGTCCTTGTGATGACAAAAATCTATAATAGTCTTTTCAAATGGAATGCAGACAAGTATTTACAAGGAGGAAACTGACTTTGTATGCTTCTTTTTTACGAGCTTTGTTGTGTTTGACTCCTTGAATTTCCCTGAACTACAGTATGAGGACAAGCAGACGTGAATTCTCTGACCTGCTCTCAATTAACTTTTTATCATGACTCATAAACTGCTCTTAGTTGATCCACACGCCAGCCCACTTTTCAGTATTTACACAATATGTAGTACAGTAGCTTCTCACCTTCAATGGTGTAATTACAGTTCACTTGGAGCAGGAAAGGCTGTTTTTGTACTCGAGATTTTCTGCTTTATGCCTGGCAGTATGATCAGAGTAAATTCAGAGCCGATTCATGTGAGAGTAGAAGAATGAGCTGAAAGCAGAACAAGATTAAGAGGTCTGGAGATTTTATTAACATTTCATGATCAGCTCATTTTCAAAGCCTTCAAGGCAATAAAACCCATTTTAACTTCAAAATGAAAACTAGAGTAATGTGAGGCGTTTCTCCCCTGCCCTAAATCACAGCATTTTGTCGAGCCCAGTGGTTTAACACTGCGTCCAGAGGCACCTTCACTTCCCCTACAGACTGTTATGTAAGCTTTATACTGAAGCAGTTAAGAAATTATTAATAACTGAAATGCACCTTCTTAATACCAGTAATCAGCAAATGTTCAGCACATACTGCTGAATCAAACCTTTACCAAAAGATGTAAAGTCGGGTTTTACTGACTGTAGTTGTAGAACCATCAATATACTCACTGTGTGAGATCATTATTTTCAGTCAAATTTTAAATCAATATTATTACTGATAGTTTCCTTCATGCCAAGCTTAAAAGTTGAGGATGTTCTTCCCTGCATGGAGCTCTTTGACAGAACAAAGTGAGAATTTTCTCAGAAAGCAAATAAATTAATAAATAACTCCCGAGGAATCCCACAAAGAAGTTGTCTGGTTCCACTTTTATTTTCCATTTTCAAGTTTTTAAAATGCTTATTTAGATACATATGTGGACAACTTAATAAGTGTACAGCATAGGGTTGTCAACAGTTAACCGTTAATTGGTTAACCGTCAAGTATGTTTTTGACTGGTTACACATGACAGACTACAGATTAATTTGCATACACGTAAGCTCCACTAATGGCTTCGCTAGCTTGCAGTCTGAGGTAAATGAACAAATCAAATGTAAACTGCATAATGCTACTCTTCAGTTTAGCAGTAGTAGTAGCACTGTGCTGTACCATATTCAGACCAAGCACCCGACTGTCATGTCTGAGGATGCCTTGCAGCCAAAGATCGCTTTGCTGTCAGCCAGTTGATGCGCTAGAGGGCAAAGGAATGAAAGAGCTAGTTCGGTACCTTGAGCTCAAGTACGTTACTGTGACTGAACACATTGGAAAACCCTTTGAGGAAAAGATGGCTGAGATTAAAGTCAGGCTCGCTGGGGCAAACGAGCTTGCGCTGAACTGCTGGACAGCTCTCGCATACGAAAACTACATCATCGCATAAAACTACCCATCACTTCAGCACTGGGAGACAGACTGGGAGATGAAGTACAGTGTGCTCCTCCCTCAGCACCCTCTCTGTCCAGCACATGTCAGGCAACCGTGCTGAGAAGCTGACTAGTTCAGTGGAGAAATGGGGCCTCAACAGCCGTGTGTTGGCCTGCATCCACAATAACACCAATATGGTGGCTAATTTACCCCCAAGGTGTCCCCAGGGACTCATTTTTATTTTTCCTTAAACATAACAAGGTTAGTTACGAGTTGATAAGTGTTGGCCTGTCGCAAGCAAAATTAACCAAAACTGACATCCTTAGTATTAGTGGAGCTGAGAGAGAACATGTGCTACATGTTGAGCTGCATACTATTACAAAATGGATGAAGATAACAAGAAACAAGAATAGTTACAGCTAAATATATCAATAATTTAATTAAATAGCAGATTTATTATTAAAATATTTAATTCTATTAAAAATGAATGAATTGTATTAAACTTAATTAGATTTAAAAATAGGTGCAATTCACCCTGTGCACAGGTTTCTGTCACCTGCTGTATGTTTCTGTATCATAATGTATGTGGTCTTTAAGTGTTTTCTAATATGTTTTTTACACTTGCCACGGCACCAATTGCCCTCTGGGATTTGGATTTGGATTAAACTAAAATGAATTAAATTTCATATTTGTTGTAATAGTATCACTCAGCTTTGTTTAAGGGGAGACCAATCAGCTTACAGAAGCCATGTTTTTGGGGGCAGTACATTAATTAATTTACTGTATTGGTCTGAATATCATTAGTCACATTTATTCTATGATAGGAAAGATTATTTGCTGTTTCACAGAAGTTGTTTTTTCATGTCTTTCTCAGTTTTGTCTTCTTAAAATGCTGTTAAAAAAACACCCATAACAGATACATTCTTTTTTGTTATTTTTGGGTTGATCGATGCCAGAAACACCCGTCATGACTAACTGTGGAGGCTGGTTAATATCTGTTATTCATGCAGAAGGTATTTTGCCATGATGCACCACACGTCTGTGAAGAACAGTTTTCATCATCAGTGTAACACATGGCAAGTGAACACATGGTGTTTGATAGCGCCATGTTCACAAACAAATGTGTGATGAGAAATGTTCTCTTTAAACCATCTCCTGTCTGAATATGCTACCAATAAATATAAGACAGACCTAAATTCACTAAAACGTTGTCTAAACACTGATGTAACCACCATCAAATTTTTCAAACAATAACTAAACTTTCCTTTCAGTGCAAATTGATTTCAAAATGTCAGCTGTAATAACGTCTTATTTAATTTCTTTCTCACACATGGGGACCACTGGTCATGTCTCAAGTCCAAATAAGAGCTAAAAGCCACTAATCCTCTGCAGCTCATTGTAGGGGTGGAAACATGAACAAAAGCTAAAACGTTTCCTCTTTCCTGGTGCTGTTTTAATTAAAAACATTTTAGCAGATTTGTGTTAAGTGCAGACCGTTCCCCTTGTCCCTGAGTAAACTGTATCTACCAGTTTGCATCCGGTCTTATTGGCTGAATCTTGAAAAATGCAAGCTCTAATTCTCTGTTGTGTGTCGCACAAGCCCAAGACTTTTTCATTATCAGCAATTCGACATAATGCGAAAAAGAACCCACTTATTTTTCTTCAAATCGGTGAAAAAGCCATGGGTTTGTGACTGCATGTGGATTATGTTCTTGCATGCTCAGTTGCCTCGGGTTCGGGATTTGGGTTTGATGGCTGATGTGGAGGAAAAGATTGAAATTAGAAGTGGAAATATGTTAATTTAAGGCAGCACAATTTACTAAGGAGGTTATTTCAGTCAGTTTTTGGAGAATCAGTTTTCATGAATTAAAAAGTGGCACTAGAAGAAGCATTTATTTAGAGGGCTGATATTTACAGTGTGTCATGCTAATACTGGAGTCTTATATAGTGTGATATTTACTATTCTGCCCCATTCATGTCATATGTTCACCTGCTGACAATGAACCATCCTTTTTACTTCCTTTCTCTCATACTCAATAATTGTTTTCCAACTAGTCCATCGTCACATCTCCACTCAAACAACCTGACAATAAAGTAATGCATTTAGTGGTTTATGAGACTCTATTTTAAGTTTGACTTTCATTCTCCTCAGTGATCGTCAGCACTCACGGTTGACAGTAATTGTCTTGAGTTTCCTCTACTGATTAGAAAAACTGAAATCTTCAAAGCTGTCTCCTTTCAGTGCTTTAAAGGGCGACTCCATCCATTTGTGCTCTTTTCTGGGTTTTTCTGTTCGATACTCTCACTCAGCTGTTGACGTAGGTTGCAGCACTGATGCCCTCCCCTCCCTCAACCATGGGCAGATGTTTTTTTTTTTCTCAGCCAAGGCCTCCTTATGACAGAGATACTCAACTTGATTTGCTCTTTTGCAAAATGACAGGAGGCCAGGGGCCAGTTCATAAACGAACATTAATAATAATGTCATTTATCATATAAAATGAATAAACGTTAAAAGGCCCATAAATCATTTTTCTTTGAAATTCTCTTCAAATGAACTAATTTATTAACTTATTAACTAAATTAACTTTGACAGCATTTGCAAGCACTGACAGAAAAATTGGATATTTTAATGCACTTAATAACTGCAGCTGAATTTTTGCTGTAAATGGTTTTGGTAACATTTGAAAGAGTTTAACGTTAAACACAGGTGGAACCTCTTCCATCATGCAATCACTGAAATGATGAAGTGATTCATAAACATAAACTGTTCCTACCAGGGACAGAATGAACAGCATGTTGAAGCTCAATTAGTATGAAAGACACATTTATGGAATCAGAATTATCCTCATTTCTGCACAGCTTCTGCTTCTCTTTAGCTAATATTTATTAGAAAATGGCCAGAGGGCCACCTGGCACCCTACTGTGGAGCCACAAGTTGAGTATCACTGCCTTATATGATATACAGGGGACCCCCTCATGTATGTCCCTTTGAATGTATCCTAGTTAGTTATGTGAAAAGAAAAACAGGAGAGAAATGAAAAGGGATCTGGTTTCCACCATTAATGGATGATGCATGTTTGACTGGCAGCAGGAAGATTTCTATATATTTATTCAGTGTCATAGATTGTTAGATTAAAATGTAATCTGTGAGCTATTTTAGATTTGAAAAAAAAAAATAAATAAATAAAAATAAAATATTAAGCCTGTTTCACAGACAAGGCATCCTCTAGTAAGATAATTAACTGATGGTAATCACAAAAATCTGAAGCGGTATGGAAAACTCTAGGACTAGAGTACATCTGGACAAAACAATGTCAGAGGCAAAATGAATTTATTGAAAAAACTTTTGCGTGTGAAAAAATGCTTCTAAAACAAGTTGTGTAAAATGATCCAGTCACTGAAAGTAAATGTTGTCTTGTCTGTCTTTACCTGTTCTGTCCAGTAAAGGCAAAAAAAAAAAGCTGTTTAAATATATGGGATCCATAATTAAATTATTTTTCATAATCTGGGCAGGTGTGAGCTGAGCACCATGTTTGTGCTTTCGGCCCATGGCTCACTATTAAGTTTCACTTTGGGGACCCTTGATTTAGATATTCCAAGTAGTCCAAGCTCCATCACAAACAGCACTCAGCAGAAGATAAACCTGCCTCCTGTGGGATTTAAGTTTCAATTTAGATCTAGAGTAGCTCTAATCCTCCCCCCGTAACCATTTTATTTAATCCAGAGCAGGCCAAATCTTTGAGTATTTTAATACAAATCTGTGTAAATGAGTTAAGACAGCCTAAAGAGGTATTTTAGTCTGGGGCTAAGCTTAAGCCTTGTCTGTGAAACCAGACCATTATTTTTTTTTAAGATCGTGATTATTTAAATGAATGAATCTGAAAACTTTTGCCGAAGATCCCTGGGGGTCTGTTTAAGAACCACTGACTGAGGGGTCTGTATGTAGCAGTGTCATCATGCAGAACCCTTTGTAAGGTCACGTGGGAAAACATTTTTAGAAGTGCTTGAGAATCATTTCTGCTTCAACCAGAACTGGATCGTTGAATTCATAATGAACACTGCCGGAAAGCTGCAGAATGATATAAAAACCTCAAAAAATAAAAAAAAAATAATGGACTTGCCCTTTAATAAAATATCACTGAGGGGAAACCACTCTCTTGCAGTATTCCCTCACAGGTTTTTAACTCTTAGCATTTGCATTGTGTTTTATTTTCATTTCAGTCACCCTCACCCATCTTTCTTTTCATCATGTCTATTCCAGGAGTTTCCAGAGAACCCAACCAGCCCTGGTGTCACGCCTAATCATGCCCCCAGGTAGCACACCCCATTGATAATAGATGCTCCCTCCCATGCTGTCCCTCTCTTTCATACATACTTGATACCATCTCATACATCATTTCCTCAGTGGCTACAAATGATTTGGTTGGCTTTAGTAGACAGTCAACAAAAAGAGGGGTGATTATCCAACTGCAGTGAGCATTTTAATGATATCGGGTTATAATGGAGGTTAGTTTGGTATGTTTTCTTTATTCATCAGCTCAACAGAAGACATGAGTTGGTTGGATTCTCCAAGTGCATAACGATCTGACTCTCTGCACCATGCAAAACTTGCTCCTTCCACTGAATAATGATGCTTTCTCTCCTGTAGGATAAAGCGCAGTACTCCTGTGAAAACAGATTATTGAATTGTTGTACAAAAAGCTGAACCACATGCGATCTATCTGTTTCCCCGCAGCACAGAGATCCATTTAGAGGCAATGCATTTGAGGCTCATGCCAGATAACATCACTAGATGCATTACTTTGTGATGTTATCACCGGCCTGCATGCAGTGAGTTTGCTCAAAATATAAATGGTTCTTTGTCTGCTGGAATAGCCGTTTTTGCCAATGGGACTACCAGTGGCCGTTATCCACATATCAGCAGTTATCTACTCACAGAGCACATAACAGGGAAATGCAGGCATATGTGGATGTTTTCAACTTCCAGAATTATATTATAGGAATAGTTTGGATTTTTTTGAGGTAGGGTTGTATGAGGATTTTATCGATAGTCAGTTTATTACCTGCAGTAGATGCCAGTCAGCACGCCCCCATTCAGGAGAAGCAAAGAGGAGCATCAACGTGGGAAGCAACACAATGTACTACTGTGGACAGGGTCAGCAGCAGAAGGTATTTTAGTCATTAAAAAAGGTCCACCTTAAAAAATAAAAATGTTTTGGTGTAAGCTATATTTAGAATATTTTCACCACTTCACTTTGTTGTCAGACAGCCTGACGGGAAACTGCCATTACATAAGCCAAATATTGCTTTGTCCAAACCAAGCTGGATTGATCTGTTACTTTGTCTGTGTTATTGTGTGACTTCTGTGTTTTAAAAGGTTAGTTTGGATCCACTAAAATAACACACAACAACACAAACAAGCTAACTCCCGATCTTGACTGTAGGTGAGTCAAAAGAGTTTTTCACTGGCATGTCTCATGCATCAGAAACACTCTCATTCTAATGAAATGCACAGCTCAGTAAAAAAAAAAAAAAAAAGGACTGAGAATGTATTGTATCCACATTTTGTAACCTATGCAGAGCAGAGTATGTGCTCTCTATGTACAGAGAGCAGTGCAGTCTGCTCTGGTTTAATCCCACAGACTCTCCCTTCACTTTCCCCAGCAGCTGAAAAGCAAGACACAGGAACTCCTTCAGCTTCTTCTACATTGTTTTCATGGGCAAACTGTGCATTTACTGCCACCAGACAGCTTCACTACTAAACTTTAATCCCCCCACTCTGCTCATCAACGCCTGTCTGCTCTGAGCGCAGCCACTCTGTCCACTGCACACACACACTGCCGTGTTTATACCACAAGCGTATGCATTGTGTTGATTGAAAAATAGATCAGGAATCTTCACACTTTCAATGTACAGATAACAGATATGGATATGGATCCTACATAGACAAATGCTGCAGTGTGGTGTGAACAAGGTTGTCAATTCTTTTGTTCTGTAAGGTAAAATCACTGATTTCACCTGTGGAGTTTGGTTGGTTTGGAAAGAGCGATATGTATCTCATATAATGGCAGATTCCTGCCAGAAAAGGCTCTCTGATGGCGAGGTAAAGTGGTGAAATATTATAGTATAATGTACACTTAATATGATATTGATTGTTTTTAGGTGGACATTTTTTAAGTGGCTAAAATATCTTTTGTTGCTGACCCTGTCCACAGCAGTAACTTCTGTGCTGGTAATCCTCTCTGCTTTAAAATGGGGGCGTGTTGACCGGCATCGACTGTAGTCAATACACTGACTATTGATTGATTAGTACCTCCAACGACCCCGCGTCAAATAATCTGAACTGTCACTTTAATTGAACATGCTAGTGTAAAAACAGGACTAAAAATATGCTGTTTTCTTTCTTCTCTCCCTCCTTTCATTCATCTTTTCCCCATTTTCCCTGATTTTTTCTTTAAACTCTCTTTTCACTACCTGTGAAACATATGCAACGTGGCCGATCTTGGAACTCCCAAATCTGTTTTAATCATTGATTCATCATTGTCCACATATGTTTCTGTCATTCATTGTCTTTGGTTATACATCATATTCTTGTGTCTGATGCATTAATCACAATCAACAATCATTTTTTTCTGTTTTTGCTCAATTTCTCCTCGGTACATACGGTATTTTAATTTCCTTTGCATCTCGCCATCGTCCCATTCCCTCTCATTTTACCTGTGGCTCATTTCTTTCCCACCGTCACTGTCATCGCTCCCTTCATCGCCCCTCCCTTAACCCGGTTGAACTCGTCTTCCCTCCTTCCCCCCCCTCTGTTTTCGCAGAGCACCTGTGACACCCTCCGGAGTCACTCGGACAGTCTCGGATTCACGCCGAACATGTTACCTCGTCACCCGACTCTAGGCAACTTTGAGGAGTTTGCTTGTTGACGACTTAAAGTAGGGGTTTGGGGGCGGTTGGGGTGGCACATCCGGGGACTTGACAGCAAACTGTGAAATAATGTATGTATTTAACAGAGAAACGGTTGAGTGTGTAACTCAAAAACAGTATAGTAGAGTTTATCAAATGCCTGAATAGAAATAGAATACTATCATCAGAAGAAAAAGAGACCACTTCCAAAACAGAACTCAGGTTTAACTGCCATGTCGAGGCATCAGTGTTTAATTTATTCATGTTTCATTTTGTGGATTTTTGTTTTTCTTATGCGGTCACTTGAGAGTATACAATCAGTGAAGATAAATGTGTCCAAAAAAAGGGTTTCTGACCTGCGTTGAGATGAGTTACATAGTACTGTTGTGGTAGTTTTGCTGTACACCAATCCAAAAAATGAAGAATACATGTGGATTGGTACGTGTAGCATTGCAGTTTCTTATCAGTGTTACGTCTCCAGCATTTAACCAATGCTGTATTGAGTGACCTTATACTTGTCACCAGTTTGAACAGGAGGGCCTTTGTAGATATCTGCTCGACTTTAATGAGCCGATTGACGATTTAAAGAGCTGCTCACACCTGAATCAAAACACTTGACAAGTGTTTAAAGTTGCCTTTTGCTACTGTGAGGCTTTGAATTGTCTCATTAATTAGATGACTGTGCTTATTCGACTAAAAAAAAAGAAAACAGAAGAGGAACTTGATTATTTGTATATATGCAAGTATAGTTTTGTTCCATGTGAGATCCCAGGATGACAGAAACTACAGAATCAGATGTTTTTGTTAACTTTAGTCACTTTTTACACACAGCAAGGGTAAAAAAAAAAAAAGAGAACCAGGAGGCCGCAAAAAAAAAGGCTGTTGATTGTATCTTTTTATCTTTATATAGCTGACATTTCAATTCTCATTGTTTTACCATTTTTGCTGTGCTGTCACAAAAAATGCTAGCATGCAGCTTGCTGTAAAAGTCGGCCCTTATTTACATTGAATTTATTAGAGGAGAAACAATCAGGCTTTTCCCTTTTGCCTTTTTTAATAACTCTCAGCTGTTTTCTCATTCCTGTGTCTTAAAGGTGTTCATCAGCACAAAGCCCTGTGATAGTAATCTATTCTCTATGGAACATAAAGTAGAGTTTAAAAAGGCTTGTTGGTGACATTCCTAAACTTGACAGAAATTTGTAAATACCCGCAATCAAATGCCATGAAGAAATTCTATACCACTCATGTGAGACATTGGTCAAATATATAGTACATGTATCTATATATAAATACAGATATATATAGATAAAAAAAAAGTGTTTCTTCATCTCTTCTTCTTACACCAGAAGGAATTTGGACTTTCTATCTGGGTGGACCGTAAGTGTCTTTTGAGTTTCTGGTGATTATTATGACATAACTGACAACTTAAAAGGACAGTTAACCCCAAAATTAAAAAAAACAGTGTTTTTTGTCTTAGGTGTGGAGCTATTTATCCATCTAGATTGTGGTAGTAAGTGTGAGTTGACAAGTTTTGGAGCTATCGTCCACTGAGCCGCCATTTAGTGCTCTTTTTAGAAATGGAGTCTCAGAGAAGTCATGCACTAGTGCACTGTTTAGCTGTAATATGAGAAAAGTTACTCGCCAGGCTGCTTGTTGAAAATGGACTTGGGGAAGATGGAGGCGGACAAAAAAAAATGCATTTGAAAAACTCAACAGCGATGTGTCCTTCCAGAAATCATGGCCTGGTTATTCAAGAAAATCCACAGACCTTGATGTGAGAAGTTTCATGTAAGAACTACTTTCTTTCAACTGAACACCAACCATATCACCGTGCAGAAGGAAGTGCGCATCTACTCACGGATGTAAGGCCCGTGCTCATGACAGTGCAGGATGTAAACATTAATGGTACCCTCCTTGACAAGATGCACCAGCGTGTGAAATACTCAGTGGCAGATAGGGGGTCTCTGCTACGTAGTGCTCCAGTGTTAACGGTGAAGTGTCTTACACAGACTCAATATGCAACATACAAGATTTGAGTTGACTGCACTGCTTTTCAGACTGTATGGGATAACGAGTTTATAAACTACACGGCACTTGAATTGCGGACCGTTTGCAACAGTGCCACCCATGGAAGAAGGCCTTACCAGAAACAGCTGAGTATTCGAAGGCAATATAAAAGGAAACATCATAATAATATTTTTCTGTATTCATATTTGGGAATTAATGTTTTACATTTTCAATAATGAATACAAGATGGTGTAAGCTTTTTAAAGACAGTTCAGTGAGGCGCAGTCAAGTGGAGCTGTTTCACACAAATTTTACACAAATACCACCATACTACAACATACCCTGGTAAAATGTGGGAGAGAAAGAAAAGGCTAATAGTTCCAGGGTCTTTGTATTATCTTGAATAACCAGGTCTTGATTTCTGGAAAGAGACACTCCTATGGCAAATATCTCCAAAGCTCACACCGAAACAATCTAGATAGATACAGAGCACTACAGGTAAGAGGGGAAAATGTGTATTTTTGACTTTGCGGTGAACCGTCCTTTTAATAGACTTTATTAGATACAAGAGAGTTGCCTCAAAACATCCAAACCACCTCAGCCCCATTCAGTTCAGTTGATTTATACCAGAAATGCATTGTACAATTTTACCATTGTGTCCTTTTATTCGTATTATTATTATTCCGGAACATGTAATAAGTCACAAATAACAGTTTGTGATGTATAAATGATCAAGTATAATAATAAACTCTATATTTACCCATCTTACTCACGTACACAACTTTTCTTCTTATCTCCGTGTGAGTCTCTATTGTTAATGTTCACTGTTATTTAAATCCTTGACACTACAGTTATGGACTTGTAGGTACATATCCTTGCTATAAATACTGAAAATTCAGAGAACAGTTTTCTTTTTTATTTAAATGTGAAACTTTCAAGTATAATGCCAATTAAGTAACTGGTGTTCATAACACTGTAGCTTTATTACTCTGTTGTCTGTGTATTAGATGACTGTTGATGTGAAGCACAAACCCTTGGAGATCAGCCATCACTTTGAAAGCCAATGACCGGACGTCTATGGTTGTGACTACCTTTTATGGCTCTAGTTTTAACTACACACACTGTTATAGCGCGTGGTGTGTTCACTGCTCCAGCAGCATTAACGGGAATAAGAGCGTTCACTCCAAGAGGAGCCACCTCGTGAAGAGACTTTTTATCCAAATGGAAATTTCAGGAACAAAAAAAAAGAAAAGAAAATGGTGAATCAGTGGCGTTGTTTCATGAGCAATAAGTGCACTGAATCAGATCACAACTGTTAGCAAATTTACATTAAAGAAATATTTGGAATCCCCATTTTCAATTCATGACGTATTCAACAGCTGGAATGGATGTAGACTGAACAGCTGCAACACAGATGTATGATATGACAACTGTATATAAACCATCATTAGCCAAATAAAGAGACACAAATGCCAATTCATGTTACACGATGATGCTATTCTGATGATGCTGCATTGCCATGATGATTTCGAGTGTGTGTCCATGTTGTCGGGTTAAAAAGCATAAAAAAAACGACCCAACGTTTACCGCAAACTGTGGATAAAGGATTTGTGCAAATGTTCCTGGGTCTTTACCTCTTCTCTCCCCACCCCCTGCCTTACTACCAGTCAAAGAACAGCAGAGTGTATGTGAACTGGCAGAAAACTATTACTGGACTGTTTGTGCTCATTAAGTAGTCCTCGATTGATATTTACCACATAGTTATGGCCAAGTAGAAAACAGTATTCTATATATTTCTGTCATCCAACACCTAGATTTGAGCTATTTTATTCTTATAGGTAATAATTTGTCACATCAGTCCATTTTCTTCCTTGCATGACCATTGTGTATTCCTATTATCTCTGGTCTCTTAATGTAATCTTAGCCATGCTATTCACTTTGTAAGGTCTTAAAATGTATTTTTGGAGCCAGATGAATCAAAATGGGGTTCTCCACATCAACATCTTGAAACTTTATAACATAAAAAAAAAATTCTCCTCAAACCAGGCTTGGGATCGTGCAATACTCAAAAAGAAAGATATTGCACAGATGTGGGTGAAACTGCAGTATCTTTCTATCAATTTTTATGGATTAAATAAACTTAAATGTGGCTTGAAGTGAAACTAAAATGTGCCTTCAAGACTGGTTACTTACAGATGACATCAAGATTTTCATGCGCACAATAATTTGGGGAACCTGGACTTGCTTCATCTGGCTCTGTGTGCTTTATGTGCATTTTATTGTAGATATGTGATTTTAACTCTGAACTGTACATTAAATAGTTAATATACAATTAACTATGTGTAACGTAGTCAGTCTTAAGTCACAAACCAAAGTGTGTGCCAACTAAAAGGCTCTGAAAACACACTTTAGCACCTTCTCATTTAATGATGGGATCCTACATGAACACAAAATGATCTGTTAGTTAGAACAGTTGTGGTTATTTGAGATAAAAAGTTAAAGATTTTTACTAGTTAAAACATGGTTGATCTAACAAAATGTATCAATAGCGAAGGTGACTATGAATGAATCCAACTACAGCTGTCTATTTAGTAGCTGTTCTGGAAATCATACATATGATCCCTCTCAGCAGTTTGACCAGTTGCCATGGATACGCTTGAAAGCTCCACAACAGCTCCGAAATGACTGAACCTTGTGGTGAGAACATTTTGTCAGCTGCTGTTTTGTTGAGAATTACCTTTTAAACTCAATTTTTAAGTCGACACGAATGAGAAAATTTGTGCATCTACGTTTCCATGTCCATCTGAGGTCCAGACCAGCTACTAAACGGACCTTGGGGGTGAGACAGTACTGTTTCCAACTCAAGAATGAACTCTCAGTCTCAAAAGCAAACATGTATTTATGTCTTACCGGCTGAAATATACACAGAAAGAATCACTGACATCTGTCCCGAGTTCTACCGACAAAAGCAAACATACTAGCAAAGTGCAAAATCCACTCTTCATTCAAAATTTAAATTTAAAGCTGTATAAAGTAACTCTACAGCAGTTGGTCTGAAATGTCCTGTTACCATGAGATACTAAAATATTAAGAGCAAATGCTTTTGCGTCTTTTCATTATAACTTAATCCACACACACGCACACAACCTTCAAACATGTTAAATCCTAAAAAGAGGCTGCTAAATGCTATACTGTATATCGGAGTATCATTAAATCATTCAGAAGGAGAGTTTCTGTACCAAATGAAGTTGTGCTACATTTAAACGAATGCAAAAAACATGAGCAGACATTCCATCATTAATAAATACATGCATTCATTATCGTGTCTTACATCAGCACAATGAAAATAAACCCTTTCCCTATGAACACAGTTACTCATTAATATGTAGGCTTTTATGGGATGAGTAGCGCTGTAACAATCTGGAGTAAAATAACACTGAAAGCTGTTAACCATGTTATTAAAAGTAACCAAAATGGAAACAGCTAATGGTGCAAAACAATCATAAAAATACAGATTATCAGTGGATTTTTTTTTTTATCCCTAATGTAACTATTACAAAAGCATTTCTTAAAAAAAAAAAAAAAAAAAAAAAGCTAAAAGACATTAGTACAATAATGATAAAGATGTCAAAAACAAAAACAAATAATGTGTCACTAATGGTCCACTAGTCATTAACATGTATATATACTGTATATATATATATATATATTGGCCCATTTATTGATATCCTGGCTGTCAGTGTTCAACGTGTTTAATAATATTGATAACTAAATGATTTAAAATAAAACTGTCAGTTACAAAGTGCACAGAAAACAAATTTTAAAAAAGGGGAAATAAAAAGCCTGAGAAAAAAGAAAATTATAAATTAGCTTCCCATGCTATAATACAATCTTGTACTAGGTAGTGGGACAAACATTTGAACTGTTGGTGTGTGAAAAATCAGTGTTACAAGTCTGTTGCCTGAACTTGGTCTAGAATGTAAAAAAAATGTTCTGGTCTCAAACATTAAAAAAATTAAATAAAAATAACTGTATTTTACAGGTCTGTAATTGCCTAATAACTTCCTGCAAAGTGTCAAGGAAAGTTGGAACTAATATAGGGGAAAAGACAGTGTTCAATTAATACTTCCAATTAATAATTTCTATTAGTATTCAATTATTTACTCAGATTTCAAGTTTTTCCAAAGAAAAAAAAGTGCCAAATGAGATACATTAATCTTACAGTATATTCCCAGGAAATTACAGACTTGTAAAATGAAGTGTTACAAAATAAAATACAACTTAAAAAGAAAGAAGCGTTGATTTAAGCCTTTGCCATTTTCAAATGAATCGCCCACTTCTGGTTCCAAAACTGACAAATCAATCTCTATAAGCAAAGTTGTAGCATTAGCTGCCCCAGAAATCTGTGTTCTCTACTAGAACCAATAAACTGACTGATACTAACTAATCATAGATGTGTCTGTACCGGCGTATGTTATGACTAATGTGTAACAGCGAACTGCAGAACAGAAATGCCAAAGATAAATAAGATCATTTAGAAATAGTGTCGCCGTCACACAGCCTGTGAACATTTATCTCAATCACAGAGTTGCACTGATGAGTCTATCAAAAGAAAAATAGTTGCCACCTATTTTGATAACCAATTAATCGTTTCAATCATTTTTCAAGCAAAAATGTCAAATATTTGCTGGTTCCAGCTGCTAAATGTGAAGATTTGCTGCTTTGCTGAGTTTTTGGGCTTCAGACTGTTGGTTGGACAAACGAAGAGGTTTAAAAACGTCACACTTTGGGCTTTGGGAAATTGTGATGAGCATTTTTTGGACATGTTATAGATTAAACGATTAATCGTGAAAATCAACTGCAGATTAAACAATCATGAAAATAAAAATTAGGTGCAGGCCTATCCAATCACAATCCTTTAATAACACTTTAACTGATCCACATGAAAAGTGTTTGTTTATTCTTTGTTTTGGTGGACATAAATAATGGCTGATACGTCTTCATCACATTTCTCTCAAATATTAATATTGTTTCTGGCATCAAAACTCCAATATCTGTTAGGCTACAGTCTCCACTGATGTTAAGACTTCTATAAATAGAAGCAAACTGGCAAAACATATTACAGGAGGACCAGAAACCATAATGTTATAAAGGCTGTTCGAATAAGTGATGCAGTGCATTTTGAATTTTAGGTTAATGAAATCATCAAATGAGCTCACCACAGATTCAAAGGGCCTATTTTCATTCACAATCCACTATTAAAAAGAAATAAACAGCACGTTAATTTCAGTGTTTTGGAGCAGAGGGGCATTATGTTTTTCCACAGGTATAAAATTTATTCAATGCAACACATAGTGCACCCTCCCACATCAGTGCTAATTAACTGGGAGGCGTAATATGTACCAAATTAAACAGGCTTGTGACTTAAAAAGAACCTAAAACCTTTGCAGAGCCACTAGGACTTTGTTCCGCACAGAGGCACAGCAGAATTAAAGCAGGGGGAGTGTTTGAAAACCAGTGAGGGATTTGCCTTGTTTGGACTGGTCCTAATGACCCAACAGAGTGAAGGATGATTGATTCTGGCAGCTGAGGTTCAGCGAGGGGCAATTTAGCGTTTAGGGTGGGCAGAAGTCGGCAAAGTACGGGTGCTGCAAGGCCTCCTCTGCAGAGATCCTCTGGACGGGATTACACTTCAACAGGTTCTGGGTGAGATCAAAGGAAACATTTTAATAAGTGAACAGCAATGTCACGTTACTTGCATGCAAAAAAAATATATTAGCATCAAGTGGTGGGTTGTTTCAGCTGAAGTTAATGAACTACTTGCATAAACAGTTATTCACAAAAAATGAATGCATGCGGGGGTGCATGTATATCCAGAACACCAAACATCACTGCAGTGCCATTTGTTCTGACAAATTAGCACAGGCGAGTTGAAAGAAAGAAGTACCTGGAGTAGATCCCGTCCTGTGCTACTTAGTTTGGGGACCACGTTCACCAGTGAGGTGGTGGCTGGATACATGGGATATGGCTGCAGGTATAAAAACAAACAGTAAATAAGTTTTTTGGGGGGAGAAAAGTCCATAACTCACAGTGTATACTCCATCTGTGAGTAATAATTTACCTTGTAATCAGGGAGTTTCGTCATCGTCTGCCACTGTTCTTCAGTCGGTGTACCCAACAATGTGCCAAGTGGTTAAAGAAAAACTTCCTGCAACAGAGAGACCTGTCCGACCTATTACTGTTTGTAAATCATTGATCGCACGGAAGATCAATAGTTCCGTCTGAACAAACCTCTGTGGTCCCACATACATACTCATACAAGACCCAGCTGCTGATACCAACAGTACTAATGTCAAAAAAAGATATCTGAAGATTCTTTTCAACTGGTCGTCCACGTCGTTCCCGGGGAATAATGGCCTTCCAGCGTTAGCCAGCTCTGAATGGGACAAGGAAACGAAAGGAAACAGGATGAATGTTTTATATGCAGTGTAGTTTTATTCTGATAGAAAATAACATATATACAGTAATGTAGGAAGAGGTTAAACATGCTTCAACCAAATCACAAAGAATTACAGGCCTGTCTGGTGCTCTCAAGGGCAGGGAAATCTTGCAGCAGGAAAGACTTTGAAAATTTATCCCAAGTATACTGGAGCAAACAGACAAAGGGAACAAACTTTATTCTGTGACTAATGTTTAAACGCCAGATGTGTCCTCATCAGAGTCTTCATTCTTCATCGACTCTGATGAAGACGCATCTGGCATGAAAATGTTAGTCACTGAATAAAGTTTGTCGCTAACGTCTGTGTGCTCCAGTGTTCTTTGGATTAAATCTCTCCTGCTACAGAAAGTGGACGTGCAGAAATATAACACAAACTATAAACAGCATATTAAACAGTTATGTATAAATTTTAAGAACGGCAGATAGAAACACTAAAAGGTAAAATTACTTCTTTCCATTGTGGTCCTTGCCTGCCCCATTCTGCAAATGATGCATTTTTAACAAATTACTAAATAAATAAAATTCACCCATCACCCCTCTTTCATCAAATAAAGAGGATTCTTCACTTGCTTTTATAAGCTGTAATATATTCCAAAGATCTCATATTATCTGATAAGATGCTCCACTTTCAAGCCACAAAAGATTTATCTCCAAAGTACCACATCTTTGAATTGACCATTTTCAGTATTATACCTGTGCTGTTCACTATTAAGGACCAGTGTGCAATAATTATACTCCTTTTTCATTCACATGCGCTGGCTTGGCCTGACTGTTTGATTCGTCAGCTCAGCATGGCAGGGATTTACAACTCTTAAAACATGGACACCTGCCTGAAGGTATGTCTTTTAACTGAAGACGAGCTTAGCTTGAGTCAACCAGCTATAAAATGGCAGAAATGGCAAAATGGCAAAAAAAAAGTCCTGTGTTATTTTCTTATTTAATCAGTTCAAACCCCTGAGTTGCAGGTGAGGCGCGCTTTGGCCCTACTCCATAGAAGGTCCATTTGAAGTGCAGCTCGGCGCGTTATAAGTGGTAATGGAAATGCAAATCAGTGCAGCACAGTTTGACTACACATGGCCATAAGTGCCAATGGAAAAGCACCAATAGTGGCATCTAAAAATGCGCGCTGCAAACTCCTCGTCTCACTTTCCCCTTTCAAATGTGTAGAACAACCTGGTGGCCGCAAAACAACGTGAAACCTGAAAAACCCTCTCTAGTATCAGTGGTTTGTCTGTTCTTGACTAGAAACATGGCAGAGGACCCTCTTAGTTCATTCTAAGGTAATAAAAACACAATAATTCTTATTTTCACTACTGAAAAAATACTTATGAATATTTTATTAATTTCTGCCATATTCTATCAATATATCCTATAAATCTTACACACTGGACCTTTAAGTGAATAATATTTTTTCAGTGTCCTAGTCACACTTGGTAACAGAATAAATTTAGAAAGACAAGAGCAGAGTAACTTATATCCTTACTGACGTCAACAATCACAAACAAACCTGCAAATATGCATCCAGCAGACCACATGTCAATTGAGGTAGAATAAAGTTTAGCACCAAACAGCACATCTGGAGGCCGGTACCACAACGTCACCACCTATATACAAATCACAGAGTTAAGTGTTAGAATTAGACCGATTACACCAATTATCACATCCAAAATGGTGTTAACACAACCGTTCAGGCGTTCAATGTAATGACCGTTCCCTGGGGTGGCGATTTCACAAAGAAAGGGATTTGGCAGCACTGTCACCAACACTAAACAGTCAACTTACATCAGCCACCTGGTTCCCATTACAGCTTCTTGACATTTTTCACAAACCGCTGTTTGGTCGAGTGTTTCATAGGTATTTTTCCAGGTTATGTGAAAATGCATTTGGTAAAGTACACCGACAGAAGAAAGAATAAAATGAAACTACAGAAAAGTCCTGTTTCCCAGAGAGACTGTGTGGGCTGGCTGAGAGCAGTTGGAGGTGCTTATGTTTCAGCTTGAAAAGTTTAAAAGTACACTTCAGTACAGATGTTAAATTATGTGACCACCTGCTACAGAATTGCTAACAACTTTCCATAAATCAATTTTAGAGAGGAAAAATGGAGGAAAATGTGTGAATCCTCCAACCAGAATGACTTTAAGCTGCTAAGTGATTCGAAAAAGTTGCACATTGAGTCACGACCATTTGCAGAATTCATTTTTTATTTACAAAAAAGTGACAAAGATGACATAAATTGAGCATGTTCTAATGCATTTTTTAATGCTTTACAACACATCCTGTAACACTATTTTTCAAAGCCAACTGTGGGTTATGGGAGATTTTAATTTTTTTTTCTGGGTGAAGGATTCTGACGTGTTTTTAAGTGTGGGGAGCTCTGCATGTGTGCTGTTCCTGCATAAATTAGCGATCCAGACCATTTTCTTGCAGGTTAAATGTAAGACATTTTAAGACCATTACAAATGCAATTTAATACCTACTTTACATCCATACTGACCAAAAAATACTAATAGTTTGCATTAGTAGCTACTTACCTTTCAGAAAATATAACATCAAAAATAAAATGATCTACATAACAATCTCCCCCTGCTTCTTTTTAACTGGGTAACTCACTGTAACTCTGCTTGGGAAAATATAAAGACAGCCTTGTTTCATCTGTTTTCACAGAGAATCCGACCTGGTGGCAGTCATTTAGAATAACTATCTAAGAAATATCACAGCAGTGTAGAATCTCCCAAAAAAAATTAAATGAATTGTGACCAGTTATCAAACATAAAAGCCCTGAATCACTACTGTGCGAGATGCCTCCTCCTGTCTGTGCTCTCTACCTGTTGATCACAGTAACATTAATGGTAACAGTTATTAGGACACCTGTAAAACAGAGTGAGACATGTAGTTAAAAGTCCCAGTGCTGTTGTACTCTATATCAACACTTCTACCTCCTGTCTAATCAAATTACTTGGTTGGAACCATCTGTTGTATAAATAGAAATAGCCAATCTTCTCACAAGTTTTAGTAACTTATGTAGGTCATATACAGACATCAGTATTAAACTGAGACTGGTTCATATCTCGTTAGAAACTCCTTGTAGTAGCTTTAAAGAAAATCCTCATTCTATTATCATAAGAACTTAATTACGGTGCATGTACTATATCTAACATATCAATCTAGTGTAAAATAACTGCAGTATCATTCATTTCTTCTTGCTGAAACAATGCTAAGAGTCTCAGGGTAATATATTCTCTGAAATGACCTTTCAAAATGACCTTACTTCAAACTCTCAATGCTTCAAAGTCTGTCCCCCTCTAGGTTTTCTGTTATTACATTTTCAGATCAATCGTGTCACCCTGGGTCAAGTGCACCCTCGTGAGATTGGCTCGCCGGGCCCTTAGGTCAGCCAACCAAAAACCACTAAACCTATCTGAGACTGGCCTGTCATTTCTCTGATGGCATCAGCAACAACAAAAACACCACTTAAGCGACACGCTGCAGTGTTTTCCACTCTCTATCTCCCTCCATCGTTAATTCAACAGGTTCACTTTAGGACGGCAGAGAAACAAACTGAGGCCATCTACTCTTCACACAAAAAATAAGAGCACAAACAAGTGTTTAAAAGAGGCCACACATCTGCCACTGCTGCTGCAGCCTCCTGGTTAGATGCTATTCCTGTGTTATATTTTGGTGTTACTTTTTATACTGAGAAATGGATTTTTAGGTCACACTGTCCTGCCTGAAAGCTTTAAATTTATTGATGAGATACTGTCCGGTTTTAAAGGGACACTGCTAAACAAAATTAAAAATACACATTTTCTTAGGGTCTGTAGTGTTATTTATCCATCTAGAGTGTTCTGGTGACTGCTGAGTTTTGGAGGTATCGGCTGTAGAAATGTCTGCCTTCTCTCGAATGTAATAGAACTTGGTGGCACTTGGCTTGAGGTGCCCAGAGCAACAAAAAATATGTATTTAGAAATCTCAAAAGCAATGTCTGTTTCTAGAAATCATGATTCAATTACTCAAGATAATCCACAGACCTTGTTGAGAGCAATTTCATCTACGAACTACTTTATTTCTACTTCAGGAAGGAAGTCCTTTAAAACTAAGAGCATGTATCTTTTTTCCTGTTCAAAGTTTTTTGGGGAGTTTTTCCTCATCTGAATCAAGGGTCTAATGGCAGGGTGTTTAACACTAAACAGTTTCTAAAGCTCCCCAGGCAAACTGTGATTTTGGGCTATATATACAAAATCTGACTTGACCGGATTTGGGACAATTTACCTTGGCTACACAGACGCAATACAACTTCTATGACCTCCTGGATTAAAGAGCATAAATCTCCTTTTCACACTGTTAGTTAGCACCCAATTTAAAATCCTTCTCATTGGCAGGACTAATGTTCAGAAATCAGTCCTTGACTTGGTTTCTCCTGAGACACCGAATGTGCCAAAAATCAATGTAAATGTCACACAGGTTATACGTTTTAAGATGGAAGGAGTCAGTTTGTCGTACCTGCTGTGTTAATAAAAGTACAACCTACCTCTGCTGAGTAACACCTGACAGGAATGCCAAAGGCTCGAGCCAACCCGAAGTCAGCCAGCTTCAACTCCCCATTCTACAGACAGACACAAATGATCAAATAGTCCCAGATTATATTAACAAAGACATAAATTTCACACATTTAAAGTTTGTATAGTTTGTTCTGGTTTGCTTTCCACTTAGTTTCAACATTACACACTGAGCCAAAAGATTTTCTCATACGGACATGAATATTCACAAGCCTTCAAGTCAAAGTTCAAATGCACTCACTCTGTTAATGAGGAGATTCTGCGGCTTCAGATCTCTGTGAAGAACGTTTCGACTGTGACAGAAAGCGAGGCCTTTCAACAGCTGGTACATGAATGACTGCAGCAGAAAGAGAAAAGACTGAGTTTAGACAAAAATATCTTGAAGCACTTAATTCCAAGTCTCACAAGATGTAACTGACATACTAATGACAATCACATGATGCTATTTAAAAAAAAAAAAAACATGCTATCTGTAGAGTAGGGCTGCACAATATGGTATTATTTTGACAAATATTGCGAATGTAATATGATTCATGATTAGTGGGAATGATCAATATACATCAGTTTTCACTTTAATTCAATTTCAAATAATTGCACAGTATGCATTTAAGCTGACATGCTGTCCTTGATTAAACTCTTTGTGGGTTATCCGGTGTGTTTATCTCCCACCTTCACAGTTTCAGGATCTAGATCCCCATTGCAGCTGTCAAAATACTTCTTCAAATCCTGCAGTTGGTAAGAGACACACATTAGCCTTAGAAGGTACACATTAAACGACAGACTGCGGGTACAGGATAACTCCATCTCACCTGATCACAATATTCAAAAACCAAAGTTAACTTCTTGTCACTGTGCAAAACATCATGTAGTCTGTAGAAGAAGAACAGAACAGCTTTAAGGTGACGTTGATGACATCAGAGATAAATGCAAACTTCTTGGTGTATTAAATTACTCGTCATTCCCACATAACAACAAGTTAAATTCCGTGTGTGCAGCAGATTTACCTGACAATATTTTTATGCTTTAGTTCCTTCAGAAGGCAGATTTCTCTCAGGGCAGAGCTGGGCACCCCCTTGAAGAAATGACACCCAGCTATGATTAGCACTAGCCTGCTAACAACATTCTAGCATGTTAGTTAATGTAACGAAAATGTTACTCTGAAAACAAACCTCGTCGTCATCGTCCAACCTGACCCGTTTCAAAGCCACAATTTCGTGGGTTTCTCTATTTTTAGCCTTGAAAACTGTCCCATACGTACCTACGGAGTAACGTTAGACAGCGTTAAGTTAAATGAATTATCGTACTGATGAATGGCATAGCAACGGTCCTAACATTAGCTAGCATTAGCTACCTAGCTAGCCTTAATATCGTAAAAGCTGGCAGGCAGAAATACTCTGACAGATCTTATCACTAACACGTAATACTGTAAGTAAAAGCTGTACACACAGCTGTATACATGGTAAACAAGGGAATTGGTTAACCTAAGCACAAAGCTCACAATGTGGCTAACTAACGTCAGCTAGCTCTGCAACTATATGAATGCTAGTTTAGCAAACCAGGGTAGCTAATATTAACTTTATAAAAAAAAGCGTATGAAACTCACCCTCCCCGATTTTTTCAAGCTTTTCATATTTCTGCATATTTGTCCAGTGAAGCCAGCCTTCAACAAGCTAGCACACCAATGACTGATTAAAGCCCCAAATGGGGGTTATGTTGTGTTATGATAACTACCGTTAGCTTTCAGCTATCTG
Organism: Lutjanus erythropterus; assembly: GCF_056507025.1. Lineage (NCBI taxonomy): Eukaryota > Metazoa > Chordata > Actinopteri > Lutjaniformes > Lutjanidae > Lutjanus > Lutjanus erythropterus. The sequence continues at coordinate 15,211,334 of NC_139328.1, forward strand.
CACTGGCTGCTCCTGCTCCGTCTGCAGCTGCAGCAAAGCTTCTCTTCTTGGTCATCTAGAGGCCGAAAGATGAACTGCCACATGCTAAAAACCCACACTGCTGGGTGCAGAAGCATAACAAGTTCCTGTTCTGTGAGGACATTTTAGGACAGCTTTTTGGTTATAAAGACAGGCATAATAACTTTATACAGAAGTTAAACTAGTTCACACTATTCTCTGTCAACAGCTTTGCAAGATACAGTTGTGAGAAAGTTAATCAGATCATTTACTTATATAAAAGTAGTAAGGCCACACTGAAAAATATTCCATTATAAGTAAAAGTCCTGCACTGGAAATGTTACTTAAGTAAAAACATGCAAGTAAAGAACATGTGTTTGAAGTATTAAGAGTAAAAGCACTCAACATTGTATGTAGTATAAGTAGACTATCAGTAATCATGTATAAATGTGAAAACAGGACTTAGTTTGCTGAGGTGGAGTCCATTTTGAACTATTTTAAACTGGACTTGATGGGTTAATCTAATGATTATCCTCTCATTAATCAACTGATTGTTTGGCTTGTAAAAATTCTGAAATTACTGAAGTTTCAACATTTTGTTTTGAACAGCCAGAAGTCTAAACCTCAAAATTATTTACAGCATAAAAAGAAAAGAAAAAAGAAACAATAGATGGAAAAAGAACCTAAAACCATATATGCTCTTGCATAAAAATGACTTGAACCATTATCAGACTAATTACTTTTCTGGCTAATCATTTCAGGTGGACTTGTACATTATGTCCGTAGTTACATTCAACCAGTGGTAGGATGTCTGTACTCACTGTAGGCTATGTGATATCTGAAAAATGTGTTTCTCTTTCTTAAATTGATCATTTCTGATCTAATCTCAAATGGAATCTTTGGGAAGTTGTCAAGCTATATGTTATATACTTTGATTTATTAAGCAGGGACAGCTTAATTTACCCGTTTAATGATATAAGCACTATTTAAAAAATACAGAGCTTTCACTTGGTCCATTTGGCAAACCGGCCAATAATACAATTAATGATTAGTTATGGCTAATATTCACCAGTATGCAAGATTTTGCGTCAGCACTTAAGACTGTGCAGATACACAACGGATGAATAAAATGTCACATCAAAAAGGGACATTAAAGTCATACTACACCCTGACTCTGCCTAGTGTCAAACATTTACCCTCTTGTAGGGTGAAAGGTGGCCATCAAAAGTTTGTAGTTTCCAGCAGCTGTGTCACAAGGAATAAGTTGCTCAAAAGATTGAAATTAAAGCCAGTAAAATCATATATCCAGAGGTAGATGCCAGCTTTAAAAGACACTTTATAGTTATCACCCATATAAGGGAGGCAATATTGGCAACAGAACTGCAGTTCCTCCCCAGATGTCCCATCTAAATAGAATGGATGATTGTAGGGAGCAACTGAAGCGCAGAGTGGAAATTACATTTCTGTTTCCTTCATCCCCCAGTGAGCTGGAGGATTTTAACTGTAGGATCTCTACAAGAAAAAAATGACTCTATCCACAAAACATACACTGCTCATTGTTTAGTTTCAGTGTTTAGTGTCTTCAACCCTGTATTTGTAACAAAACATGTAAATTCTGTTTTGTGATTCATAAAAAAGGAAAAACCCTTTACTTAAAACAAAGTTTAATTCATTTTTTTCTACCATAATATAACTTATCATTCTATACAGGATGAGAGAAAACAGTGTTATGAAATTCACATTTAAGTGAGATACTGTACAGTAGTGTGGTTTGTAAATCATCCCTGGCTGATCCAGTTGGTCCATTTAAACATTTACATACATAAATCTGAGAGTTTGTCATAAAACTACACAGAGAGAGCTGGCAAATTTACAGAACATAATTCATCTGTTCAGACAAGCCTTTCCTATGAATTTCATTAAAAATAAATTCCATTACTCATAGTACTCTCATTGTAGATCTACAGTAAACAAGTTTTGGTGTGTTCATTTCTGCCCCTCAGCTCTTTGCCTGCGGATCAGATCAGAATAAAGTCCTCCTTTACTCAGCAGCTCCATGTGAGTCCCAGCCTGAAGAGACGAGAGGAAACTGTTAGACATCATTAAAACTCACAGTACACAGTCAGCACAAGCAACCAATGTTCACTCTGAGAAATACAGATTACAGAGGCGTTCCTCCTGAACGGCTGAGGTTCTACCCAGAACTGTTTGCTTCTGAAGAACCCTTTTTTTTGAAGAAAAGGACTGTCAAGGGCTCTTTGCAAGATGAAGTGCTCCATTAAGAACCATTTTTATTCAAAGAACCCCTTTTAGAAGAAAGAGTTCGGCAAGGATTGTTGAAATCCTTGAAGAACTTGTGTCAAAGGTTCTTTGTATCATAATATATAATGGTTTTTGATAGAACCCCCTGGGTGGGTCCTAGATAAAACCTCTGCAATATAAAAAAGTTCTCAGCAGAACCCCCTAAGTATGTTCTGGATAAAACCAGAGCTGCCTGGGTGGGTTCTAGATGAAATCCTTGGAAAATAAAAAGGTTCTCAGCAGAATTCCATGGTTAGGTTCTATATAAAAGAAATGTTCTCCGTGGAACCCAGTGTGCATTCTGGATAAATTCCTTGGAATATAAAAAGGTTCTTGGTAGAACTGCCTGAGTGGGTTCTAGATAAAACCCTTGTAATATAAAGAGGTTACTGTTAGAAATCCCTGGTTGGGTTCTTGTTAGCACCCTTGGAGGGTTAGAAAGGTTCTAGATAGAACCCCCAGAGAGGGTCCTAAGTGGAACCATGACATCATAGAAGGGTGCTCTGTCTAATATCTCATAGGGTGGTTTGGGTGCAACCTTTCACAGATGGTTCTAGGTATGACCCTTAATGTTGGGTTCTAGGTAGAACTAAAAGGGTTCCAAGAAGAATCTTTATGAAACGTTCCACTAGGACCAGGGTTCTCTTGTGGGGAAGAACCCTTTATAGTTCTAGATAGCTCATTTATATCTTACTGTGGACCTGTATGAAGTTAATTATTTTCAGAGCTTCTTTTTTTATTTTATATTTTTAATTTTTGTTGTTACCTCAGTAACAACTATTATTCCTGGGTTCCACACAAGGGACAAGACATTCAAACTTTGAACTTAACTAGTCTCATAAATGAGCAAAAAGCCTTTAAGAGGAGATAGAGAACCTCCACTTCTCTGCTGCCTCACCTCCACGATGCGTCCGTTGCTCATGACACAGATGAGATCCGCCCCCTGAATGGTGCTGAGCCGGTGGGCGATGATAAGCACGGTGCGACCCCGCGTGGCCCTGTCCAGAGCCTCCTGCACCACCCGCTCCGACTCTGCGTCCAGGGCGCTCGTGGCCTCGTCCAGCACCAGGATGCTGGGGTTTTTGATCAACGCGCGGGCGATGGCGATGCGCTGTTTCTGGCCACCTGACAACGTTACACCTCGTTCACCTGGGTGTAGAAATCTGGAGCTTAGTATTAAAATGGAACACAAATTTTAATATCTTGTAAATACCCAAACGAGAGCACATACCGACCACAGTGTTGTATCCGTCTGGGAAACCTGTAATGAAGCCGTGAGCATTGGCCTGCTTGGCTGCATTAATGACCTCAGCATCTGTGGCCTCAGGCTTCCCAAAGCGGATGTTCTCCATGACAGATGATCCGAACAGAACTGGCTCCTGAGGAGATACGCGCCGAAAGATACTGTGAACACTGCACAGCGACAAATGTGTTTAATTTACACTCGTATTAAGCTGACTAATTATTCACATCCCTATTCTTATCCCTGCCATGTCCCCATTTTGGTCTGTTTTACGGGAGGACAGGGGATCTTTAGGGGGAAATAGGAGGTCACATAGAAGTGGTATACATCATCTGACAGCTGGGATCCTGAAGTGTAATTTGAGATGCAGCTCAGCACTGTGCGTTTTTCTAGTCATAAATTTGTAATGTGTTTTCATTAGGCACCTATTCAACATTTTAAAGTTTATAGGTGGTCAGAACATTATGATAGATGTATTATGGTCGCCATTCTCCTGCTCTATCATGTTTCATAAGTTGTTCAAGCTGTTTTCTGGTTAAGATCATTTATTACACAGATTTGGTGCATAATTAAACCATTTTTGACCACCTGACAATTGATTAAGAAGGGCCAGAAATCCCTCAAAAATACCACATTTAAAGACCAAGAGCAAATTCATGCTGTGGTTTGGTATCAAAACCGTTTGACATTTGGAGATTTCTGTAACAATGGCACTTTTTGGCAAATGGATTGGTGGCATTTCTGTTCTGGGGAATTGCTCAGAAACATGCTTATTGTCAAAATGCCACATATCCATCCATCCTCTGAGTGCACCAGGTCAAGTTTTAAAAAAACAGTGTCACTACTTTGAAACTGGGGACTAAAATCATCACGCAACAATAAAAATGGGTTCACTGGGCCTCATGCACAAATCTATAATGCTCAAAAACTTGCATTTTGTGCTGTGAGACACTGATGAAGAGAAAGCTATTTACTTCATGAAAACACAGAGGAAAAATGCTATACAAATATTTATTCATTTAATAATTTGAAATGTTTACGCTTTAAGATAATTAGCTGCATCTGACTGTCCCCCGACAGGGAGACCTCTCCTATGATGGATCCAATGCGCTTAACCATGTCGGCTGAAGTTTTTTTTTTTTTTTTTCCTGTCCTTCAGTGGCATTTCCCGTCCCTTTTCTTTCATTTTCTTCTTCTATATGAATTCATTGGGGTGTTTCCATATGCTAATTGCAAATTCCCTGGCACAGGCATCCCATTTAATCCAATCAAATATAATTCATCAGCATCAGGTTGGTAGGAACAGACTTGGCTGTCAGCGCACGTTTCATGAATCGCACACAGGATTTTCCTATTTTCCTCTTATTGCTTTGTGCAAGAACAAATATGACAGAAAAATAATAAATATTGGTGCATGAGGCCCATTAAATCAGCCTTCCAGTCACACCCAATTAATGCAATTCCAGTAGTATTTAGGGCCCCTAGTTTCCAGATATATTAAAACAGAAGAAGGCAAAATAACTAAATTATCCTGCATGCCTGAAACTGCATTGTTTTTGCCCCAGAGTGCATGGGATTAGCATGAAGTGGGCATTTTTGTAGAGGAGAGACTCTTTGGTACCCACGGCGCCTATTTTTATTCTGATGTCATGAGGTGAGAGGTCAAGAGACCTCAGGAGAGGTTTGTTTTCCCCAAGCCAAAACACAGCCTAACTTTGGAGTGTTATTTAGCCAAATTTCCAACAAGCTAGCATATGTTTGAAACCCTGACGTCATGCACAGAGTTGAAGAGGTTAAAAACTGGGATACACTACTGATGAACAGTTTTTACCTGATTGATGAATCCAATGACTTGCCCCCTGAACCAGCACAGATCAAGAGTTCGGATGTCCAGTCCGTCCAGCATGATGACACCGCTGGTTGGGTCATAGAAACGCTCCAGTAAAGACGCCACGGTGGACTTTCCTAAAGTGTATTGGATTAATAATTTAATGGCTCATAATCACATTATTTATACATCACACATTCACAATCAGAATCATTAATGAAGAAATTACCTCCTCCAGATTCTCCAACAATGGCAACAGTTTTAGAAGGTGGCAGCGTCAAGTTGAACTTCTTTAAGATCTGGTGGCCAGGTCTTGTTGGATAGCTATAAACAAACATCATTAGATAGTATCCTCTGATAGTTATGCACAGTTTATATCTTGAACTATTTTAAAATCTACTTTTGTTTTGAATTAACCTGAATGAAATGTCCATAAAATCCACTCGTCCTGTCAGAGAGTGGTACGGGATGCGGCCTCCTCCAGACAGCGGGATGGTCGGCTTCAGAGCAAGGTATTCAAAAACCCGAGCGCCGGAGCTTAGTCCTCTCACCACCTGTAGTAAATGTTAGAGAATGGCTTGATTTCTCCCTAAATAATATTCCAAATAGTATCACTCAGATAACACATGCCGTACACCTGTATGTAACGTTTACTCACCTGTCCAAAAAGTATAGAGATACTGGCCAGTGACCTGAGCACAAAGAGAATACAGGAGTTACACCCTGAACATCAGCTACATCTAAACAGATACATTTAATTGTAAATGGTATTTAAGAGCAATGCATGTAGAGTAAGTTGTGTCTTTTACCTCTGAACAGTCTGTGAAGCAACCAAGAAAGACATGAGGTCTCCAGGGGACAATTCATTGCTTGAAATTAAAGTCCCTCCGGCAAAAATGGTTCCCAGCACAATGCCTGTAACAGCACACAACGTAAAAACATGACTATAAAGGGTACTGTGAGACACAATAACAATCTGGTCTACATTGTGTTTGTCAGTTAACGTAGCAAAATACGCTCACAGTTCAGGGCGATGTTTGACAGTCCTTGGAAAACTGCTATTCCAGCACCAAGATTTTCATTCATTTCACACGATTTGTCGACCTCATATGCATATAACCTGAGGAAAAAGATTTAGAAAATTAAAACCTATAATCTCTGACATGCAGCATACCGTATCTCTACATGCATCATAGTTACAGTACATCGAAATAGTCACAAACACAAAAGTCAGTAAAACAGACCAAAATTCAAAATCCAACCTGTACTTCCTAATAAACACACATGTACACACACACAGAACAGCCTCACAACTTGAGTCAGCCAGCCTTAAAACGTACATTAACAAAATTTCCTTTTGTTTATTCCTCTTTCTTTTCTTTTTTCCCTTCAGATTTTTTCTTCTCTATTATGTAATACAAACATAAAGCAACAAGCAAAGCAAAAAGCCTGCAAACGAAATAGTAAGCAAACAAAAGAGTACATCAAAATATACTTTGACTTACTGGAGCTCCCGCTCCTCCATTGCAAAAGCTTTCACTGTCCGCACGTTGCCGAGTGCCTCATCTGCCACTCCTGTTGCTTTTGCCACCTTTAATTAAAATCAGTTCAGGCAAGACACAGTCAGGCAGCAAATTAAATTTATTTTCTAAATTGCAAAATAATTTCAATATAATTGTCTAAAACTCTGCATGCTGCAAGTACCGACCTTGAAAATAAGTAGTTTGAGTTGTCTGTGTGATGGTATACTTAGGCTTTGTGGCAGCAGTGTAAAAAATGATTCTCAAAACCACCAGAAATCTGAAGGAAACAACTTTTTGTTGCTTCTGATTATTGCATATTTAATTTGGAGTGTCAATAACATATCTGACAATACAATCTTTAATATAGACATCTTTCTGTTTGTACATCAGCCTGCACAATGACAATCAGAGTAGGAGTCAAGAAGAAAATGTATAGAAACTTGGCATCCTGACGTGTCTGCATATATATTGATATATATAAGAGTGGAGGAAGTGCAGTGTGTCATCCACATTTGTAAAAAAAAGTCTGTTCTGCGCGCTCATATCTGCAGCTTTTTGAATTACGGATGTTCTGATTTTGCAGCCTCTCATGACATGGCAATAAAACTCAAAGTGTAAACAAGATACTGCAGTTCTAGCAAAAAATTGAAAATACTACATCACCTGTTCCTGAGCCAAACGGGATAGTTTGCGGAGGAATGAGCCAATCAGAGCCCCTGCTCCCACTAGACACGGGAGGACAATTACTGTCAAACCTGTGAGTTTTGGGGAGATGAAGTAGAGCGAGAAAAAACATCCAACTGTCTGTGTGACGCTCCGCAGACCCTGAAAATAAGCAAAAAGAGCACAACAGAAGTCAGAAGGCTAAAACTAAATAGCATATTAATTACTTATTATTTTACAACACGAAAAAGCACTTCATACCTGAGAGATGACCAGTTTAAAGGACGACTTGAACTCCTGAATGTCCGCAGTCAAACGATTCACCAGCTGTCCAGTTTTATTGGCATCAAAGAAAGCCACATCTTGTCTGAGACAAGAAAATAACACTGACAATATTAAAGGGGAACTTCCAGCATTTTTTTTAACCTGGATACTATTTTCCCATGTTTTTGTCTTCACTGAAACTCAACAGAAACAAAATAAAAATAAAACCATCTTGGCTTGTCTTTCCACTGTTTCAACAATCATTAACTCTGAGTTAGTTGAAATAACTGCTTTATTCTTGGTGTTAGATGTGAAAATATTGGGAAAGAAGCAAAAGGGACGTCAGACATCAGCTGAGCAGTGGGGGTGAGTACAGACAGAATATTTTTGCATTTTACGATGGTAAAATCTGAAGGGAGTTTGAATGAGTAGCAATCATTTTCATACTTTTGTATAAACTAATAACAACAATCTGAGTCTGTCAGGGGCAAAACTTTGGCTGGATATTCTTTGACAGCACAGTTTCCCATAAGGAATATGTTGCAGCCTAATTTTAGTTCTGCCAACTGCAGCACTCCTGCTCAATACTGGACCACTTTCAAAAATCGTTGTTTCCATTAGTCACTTGGACACTGAAAAATGAGAATCTAGGATTCAAGTGGAAATATACAGACAGAAACACTTTAATAGTTGGCAATTAGCATAAAAATGACATCATTTTATCATGTGAGCCTTTATTTTACTGCAGCCATGCATTCTTCTACACTAGTATTAAGGGACTATGTACCTCAATAATGATGCGAAAAGGGTTTTCCTCATGTCTGCTGCCACTCTTTCTCCCACCCTTGATAGCAGGATGATGTAGCCACTCGTCAGAAGGCCCTGCACAAAGGAGGTGATTAATGACTTGTGCAGCCGACCATTCTCCAGAAAACAGCTGTGACATTAAGAAGTTTAAATGCTCACTTTCAGAATGAAAGTGAGAAATAAGCATCACGGCTCTAAGAAAAATGAACTTTCCAAAACCATAAGATCTTCAAGCCATGACTTGACAGTTATTGAAAGAAAATGTGCTCACCAGTCTCACTTTATAATGTAATCCAACACACCAACACACTAACACCACTCTGGTACCACAGCGCTGAACAACACTTCTCTGACAGTTTCAATAAAAACGTAGCGTAACAAGCTTCATAAAGCTGCTGCACTGGAATGCATCATATTGTCCAGGTGTTACTTTTATTGCACCCATCCCCTGCATTTCTTCTCAGTTAATTAACAGAGACATAAAAGTCCAGTTATTATCCCCTATAATATAATCACATATTTTAAATGATGCCATTAGGACAAGACTCCTTGTGCAAATAAAACACCTGACTGGGCAATAATAGTTACATCAGACATATATCTCCATTTGACAGCAGGAAAACAACAGCTCATTGTACTCAAGTTGTGAAGCTACATTGCATATTGACAGATTTCTTGTTTACTTACTTGGATACCATAGAGTCCAAGTAATTTCAGTGCAGGACCTCTTATCTCCTGGATATAATTGCTAGTATGTTCTCTTAAGTAACGAGCCACAACATTCACCAGATCTCCAAGCATCAAGGGGATTTGAATATTCAAGATGGCTGCACCAAAAGCAAGCTGAAAAGAAAAAAAACCCAATTAAGTTGCATAAATCCTACATGTTACATCATATTTTATTTTAGAAATATAGACATTGCATTGAAGTTAACTGATTTAACCTTACCACAACAGCACCGATGAGAGCAAACAATTGAGGTTTGACAAATTCCCACAGGATATGCCATTTGAATTCAGGCACAGAGTTTTTGGCTACAACCTCCACAGGGATGTTGTTATTCACATCTGCCTCGCAATGAGCTACACGACAGAGCAGTCGAGCAGAGACAGTGAGCACTGCTGGTCCCAGGATAAACTTCAGGGCCACTCCAGGGGGTTTGGATGTTCGGGTAGTGGACTGGCGGACAGCTCTCTGAGTGAGGCTCCAAAAACGGCTGACAGCATGTCCAGGCTGCTGTGAGGAGCTGCGTGCATTAGATCCTGGAGATGTGTACCACCTGGATGCGAAGAATATTAATATAATTAAGCATTCAATAACCTATTATAAAAGTAGTACAATGCTTAAATAAGGCTATATATTTAGGCTAAAATAGATCTGAAACAGGGCTGCCACTAGTTTCTACCTGATGATTATTTTTTCAATTAATCATCATTAATTAATATTCTTTCAATCTTACAAAGGAATTGTACTATGAAGGGCTTGTGTCATGGGTAGGCCCGGCATGATAATTGCGTGTATCAACTGATCGAGGTCAGCAAAATTTATTAAGGTGATGTTCATATATTATACAATATTGACCTCTGTCTAAACATGATGCCAAAATACACAACAGGGTTTTCCCTACCAATAAAAGTCTGAGTGCAGCGCCTAAATTTTTTATTTACAGAGCAATGAACAGAAAAAAATTATGATGAGACGTGTTTTTTTTCTGTCATTTCTGGTTGAGCTGCTCCTGTCCTCTTGCTGTCAGCTGTCTGAATTAAAGGTTAATTGCTCGTCAAAAAGGTGTACTTACATTATTGTGCTATTATATTATATCAGTGGCATAAAATGGTTTTAAAACGACAGTAATATTCTTTATTGCAATTATTTTTGGTAAAATATATCATCCTACAAAAGTGGTTATTGTGACAGGCCTAGTAATAGGCAATCTCAAATTATTGTTTTGACCAAAACCCAGAGTCATTAAATTTACAATGTTGTGATGAGAAGCTGGAGCAACTAAACTAATTAATTATTTATCAAAATTCACTCATGTCTGACGTTTTGTAAATTGCTGTTTATTAACCTTCTGTCAATCAAATAATCGATTAATCATTTATTTCTGATTACACACTAGGAATTTAATGATTAATCATTAATTGATTTATCCCATTAAAGAATTTGTTGAACAGATTAAAAATGTATTAATAAATAATTGATCAGCAGTCCGGCAGTAATTGCACCTTATTTTACACTGTCTTGTCTGGTGGAGCCATTTGTTGATTTAGGAAATTTAAGCTTAAAATGAGGGGGGTGTGTGTTTTGTATCCTATTAATTATTAATGATTAATTGATTGTAAGCATTTTCAACTATTACTTTTCATTCCAACTATTACTACGACTATTACTACTATAACTACTATGAAAGATCAACATTTTGGACTGAATACCTCAATATTGATATTGCTATATACAGCGTTGTAGGGATGACTATCGTTGGTTTCACAAAATCTTAACACAATTAAATTTTTGATATGTAGTCATCAGTAATGTAGATATAATGATTAAATGGATAAAGACAAATTATAGTACAGCTATAGCATTCTGGTAAGTTCAGAAAATTGCACCACTTTACTGTAGTGCAGCGTTTAAAACCAGGCATAAACAAAATTTATGCCACATCGTGATATAACGACATTCAAAACCTAAGACGATCGTCTCATATCACGGTGTTGGTATATAATAGTGATACACTGCACAGCCCTATAAACACATCTACATTACACTGTACCTATCTATTTATATCTGAACAGAAGAGGAAACTAACTACTGTTTAGAAAATCAAAATAAGCTAAGCTTATCAGTTTCGATTAACTAACAAATGGCTTAGAAAGCTGATACAGGTCGGCTGTCATTAGCCAAACAACCGGTCACCGGTCACATAACCCTACCGTGAAAGTTTCCATGTGTCTGCTGTTTTATTATATCGCGAGTAAAACGACAATGACCGCCCTGAAGCAGTGACATTGGCTCTACAACAAAGTAACTGAAACATGATTTATGCTTATTTCAGTAATAACGAGCTCATTAGATCTAAATAATCGTTAAGCTCTGCATTAATCCACTGGCAACCTGCGAGCTGCCATGTTGACTGTGATCCCACAGTGCATTTCGGTCCAGTCTAGAAGGGAACCCCAGACCCGCGAAAGATCTCGCGAGTGTGAGCATTTTAAACCAAGCCAAGATATTTCCTTTACCCTGTCCGGGTGTTTTCTGTCCTAGATCTTAATGACGGTCTTGTCATGTTATAAGACATAATTAATCGATACAAGGTGCAAAATAAAGAAATAACGCCTATAAATCTCGCGAGAGTTTTGCAAATCAAGGGTTACATTCTGCACAACATGCTGTTGTTGGTTTGTGACAGAAAAGTGCTTGTTTATTTTGTAACAGGCAACATATTGACGACTTTTAGCGATTTGTGCAACGTCGTTAAACAGATACGCGATAAAAAAAAAAAAATCTGACTTGTGGGGAAAGCACGAAAAAACTACAACTGACACCTGGAAATGACGTTAAAGCAGAAGTGTCATGTCTAAATTGGAACCCTAGATTTGCGGACCTCTCGCGATTTGAAGGCGTTTGACTTAATTGTGCACTCGATTCAAGCTAATTATGTAGAGTTGCAAGGCTGCGACCACAATCTTCTTTCGTGTAGAAACAAAAATCACTGAGTGAGGTCGGGAAAAAAGGTAATAATTTAGATTAAAATCTCTACTCTCGCGAGATCATTTGCGGGTTTGGGGTTCCCACCTGAAGACATGACCAAGCAGAAGTGACGTCAATGACGTTTTGTTGACATTTGTTTGTGAAAGACAAAAACAGTGGACACACAGAGGATGGTGTATTTTTGGAAACCAACTAACGGACCTCGGGACAGACTGAAAACCACCATGTGGTGATTATAACATTGCTGTGTGAATTAAAACAAGCTGGTCGAGATTGGACTCTGAGGCAAAGACTAAGCTAAAGCAGATCTGGATCAGCAGATGAACGGAGCAAGTCGGGAACAAAACAAACCGTGTCACCCAGACTACATGAGAGAGGCTGAATCATTCACAAGCTAACCAGCCAGCAGACTCTTGAGTTAGATTGTATTATTATATTAAGGTAACTAATATTCATTAGTTAATCTACCGAAGATACTTGTATTTAGTTTCTAATCTCTAACGTGTTACATGTTACCATGGTAATTTAGCGTTACCAAACATTGTCCGTCAGACTAGCAAGTTAGCATGCTAATGTTAGCCGCAGCTAACGTTACCCTTATTTGAACTGCTGAGAGGCTAGCTTACAGAATGTACTGAGGTCGTGAGACTGCATTCTTCTCAATAACAGTGTTTACTACAAGTAGCTCGTCGTAAGTTGGGAGCGACAGTTAAGAATGTGAAGCACAATGGCCAACTTTGAAGCTTATCAGGAGTATCAGAGAATTGAGGACTTCGAAGAGGACTCACCACCAGGAGAGGAGGATTTGCTGGTGCATGTGCCCGAAGGCCTGAAAGGTAAACATGTTATTATAGCTAACGTATAAATCGTGTTGCTAACACTTTCCAGTAACGGTACAAATCATATACTTAAGCATTTCATAACTAATGCGTGACTTATGATGATTTAACACCTTAATTGATGCAGGATGTATTACGAATTCCTCTTGCTCATCCTTAACTTCATATGATCATATGATGAGTTCACACTTAAAAGATCATCGATAAAGACTGTTAATTTACAGTTACTTCATACATGAATTGTTATGCAATCAAATTAGCTGGATTCCAAAAGTTTATTTTTGCGTTTGCTCAGCCTCTCTGAAAGCAGAACAGTAGTTACCTGTTCTCAGAAAAATATGAAGCTGTAAATAAAGTTACATAAATACAATACTTTTAGATAACAGAAGTCCAGGTAACTTGATGTACATCAATCGATGTGTGAAGTAATTGTAAATTAACATTAGAGCCAGACAAATATATTGATTATCCAATATTATCAGCCCAATATTGACATAGCACACCTATATCCTTCTATATAGGTATTCGCATATATGTTGTCTGATTTTTTTTTTTACAGAACATAAAGCAAATTTTTGAATTTTTATGTTTATCTGATTGTTTTTTTTAATTCGAGTTGTTCTATTTGTGTTTTTTAAATTTTTTTTTTTTTTTTAAAATATCTAGTTATTTGTAAATATTATAAATACCAATGAAAGTTTATTGTGTCAGTAACCTGATGTTATTTGGATTTTAAATATATGAATTTAAAAAAAGCAAAAAGACTCCCACAAACTGTCTTATGCACTTGCAAATTCAAGATTGTATTAAATGTTTCTGTGTGATGACCTTCATCAGGTTAATTTTACAGTACACACGGAGAGACCATTTGAATTGGTAGAATAATTCACATGCACCAATTTGTTCACGCTCCAAGCTGAAATCATGTAGGTCTTATTTGGTTTAGATAGTTTTCAGATTTTTCCTCTGAATGACGTAAGCTTGTAATGTGACCTGATGGGTCCAACTGGATTAATCTACCAATTTAAATGTTCTCTCCTTGTGTCTTGTAAAATTAAACTGATGAAGGTCAACACACCGAAAAGTTGTTAATAAAATTTTGAATTTGAATGTGCAGTAGAGTCTTTTTGCTTTTTATTGTAAACTCTTCTCCTATGCACCTGTGTACTTACAGGTGTGCAAAAGTTTTGCTCTTATAAATAAAGAATATTGGCCAATATATCAATATTGGTATCTGCATCAGCCCCAAAATCCAGTATCAGTCGGGCTCTAACTAACATTCCTTAACTGATGATCTTTTAAGCGTGAACTAAGCGCATAATGTCATTGTGATCGTTTGGTAGTGGTGAGAAACAGGATTTCATGATACATCTTGTATTAATTCATGCATTAAATCCTCATATGTCATGCATTAGTTAAGCATGACTTAGTACATGATTTGCACTCTTATTGTAAATTCTTACTGGGTCTTTAATGTAAGTGACTAATTGCACATTTAAAGTGTTGTACCAGTTGCAACTGGGTGAAATTTCTGTAGGATGTCTAGCTTTCTAATAATGCCTCCATTTATGTTACAGACTCATGGCACCATATCAAGAACCTGGATAACTTCTTCACAAGGATATCCTTTTAAATTATAGTGTAGTTAAATGGCAGGTCTACCGAGTGTAGCTTACTGTCATTTTATACGTCAATGGCATCATGCCATGCTGACACACAGACTTATTAAGATGCAGGTCAGTAGTCGTATTTAGAATCTGTTGCATTTCGCAATGTTTACCTCTTGACTGCCACTTACTTATACAGTGTTTCTACAGAGATCAGTAGGAAAGTGAAATCTCTTGGGGGCCTTGAGTTTGATGGTTGATATATTTGTGGTATTTTGTGTTGTCCTGCTTGTACTTTTCCCTTAACCAGCCTGTTCACATCTATCATTTCCATCAAAAGAATGGCTTTGCCTGTATGATGTTGTCAGAGTTCTTTGAACTTGTGTAAGTACTGAATACTGATGCCTAGACTATACATCTTGAGATAAAGCAATGTGTTTTTAACAAGACACTTGTTTTCAGTAAGACTTGGGCCTCATTTCTGTCAGTGGTTATTTTTCATGTTGTTATGACAGTTCAGTGTGCCTCAGGCTTCAGCATGAACGAGTTCAGCCAGATGATTTCAACATCAGCTCCACTTGAGTCCCAAGTGAAACAGTTTCTCCTCACTAAACACTAAAACTTGATTACTAATTGTTTTATTTTTATTATATTTATATAATTATTCATATGTATTTTTCTGGTATAATTTATTATTATAATTTATTGTGTCAGTGCAGCATAGTGTTTATTTTCCAGCCCTGTTATGTGAGATAATTTTTTGCTGCTAACGTGCCAGGAGCTCTCTCTATTATTAAGTCCTGGTCTGGTGTTTGTCTGAATCTGGCCACAGTTGTCTCATTAATGTGGGGCCTCTGTCAAAATATTTAATAAGGGAACTGCAATTGATCTGTGCTAATTAGACTATTAGAAATGAATAATTTCTTAGTATATGCTGAGTGCACTGCACTGGCTGTGGCTTGATGGTTAGAAATTAAATATGATTATTGTAATCTGCACAATACTGTATATTACTGTTAATCTCTTTTGTCATTGTTATTATTTTGTAACAATTGGATTAATTGTGATGCCTAATTGCTTTTTGCTTCTTGCATCTCATCCTCACAGTCAATTTTTGTTTGTTGTCACGTTCACGACGTTCCTCGTCAACTGTGTGGAGTATGATGTCTTGTTTGCCAATCGAGCGGTCAATCACACCGGGCCGGGCCACAACCCCTTGGACAGGAACAAAGTCACACTTCCAGATGCCATCCTACCCAGCCAGCAGTGCACTCAAAGGTAATCATCATGTTTAACACAGTTTAATGGAGAGCTTTTTCCTATGGGGGCAAAATGAGTGGAAAAGTCAAGGTGAATTAATCATAATATACTGTCAAGTGATGTGCCTGTCCTCTCATTCCAGCCAGTTTGATTAGATACTTTGTTCTGGAGCAGACATGGTCTTGGATATTATTAGAGCTCTTTTAGAGACAGGCCTTCAGAGGGATTTAATTTGTCTGGCTTAATACAGTTGCAATCAGATTTTCTGACTTAATTTCTTATTGGACTGTGTCAGACGTGGCTTCAGACGGCCAGATACCGTCATATTCACTGGGACAAAATATGCAACAGTAGCCTATTTAGCTGTACCCTGTGGGTGTCTTTATTTACACCAGAAAATCATGAGAACTTCCTTGTATTTATTAATGGTTGGCACTGACTGTTTAAGCTCTTTTATTAACTGTCGGCGCTCTAAGCACTAATTTTAATGGTTTATCACAAATGAATCCATATCATATGAGAGCAGGAACACTCAGTTATTAGCTGACCTGAGTATTTGTTCCTTTTTTTTTCTTAAACTTAAAAGAAGCAACATTAACACATTTTTCACATTTTTATTGTGCATTATCATTTTGAACACATCTGCAAAATTAAAATACTTCATGTTGGGAAATAGTAGCAGTGATAAGAGCAAATTATGAGCTTAAATGTTGGATTTGTTTTAGAAAACAGTTCCATCAAAAATCATTTTATCAGATTGATTTAAGTACAAGTGACACGTCTTTCCATGAAATGTGTGTCTTTCTCAGTTTTGTTGTTTATTTCAGCATGAGATCGGTAGCTTCAAATTGCAACATTCCTCTCACTGATAGTTTACTTGGAGGAAGGTATTGGTGCACTGTGTTCAGACTGACTGTAGGGAACAGCACGATGTAATTGATAGCTTCGGCGAGGTAAAACTGGCCTGTCGAAATCCTGACAACTTGGCTGGGCCAGCAAGCTGACAACCACATGACACCTCTGGCTGGCTGCAAGGGATAGACCCCCCCCTCCCTTCCCTGGCTCCCTCCTTCCCCACTCCCATGTTGTCATATATTTTTTCACTCAAGATGTAGCCTAGTCTCTGCTTGTTTTCTCTAGCTACTCTTAATAGGCTTGTCATCCATTTGTTCCTGGTTATGACAGCGGCTCAATAGTCATTTATATCAAAGTCAATGACGTACAGCCGCTTGGAATTCTAATTTGGGAACAGCTTGTCCCACAGTTTGGATCATCTCTGTCCTCTTCATGGTCCCTCTCTAATTTCCCTTGTAAAGCCAGATGCTTGTCCTGAAAACATTCTAGTATTTCATTTATTATATCTCAAAGTGACCTTATAGGAAATGATATACGAATGTAAAGGACCAGCAGCAATCACACCGAAACTGGCTGATGTATGTTTTTAAGTATGGGCAGCTACTTCTCAGTATATTCTGTGTTTTGACATGTAATACTCAGAAGATTCCTTAATTTTAGAATGAAGTAAGCCAGCTGCCTCACCCACAACCTGTAAACAGGAGTTAAGTATCAGTTTGAGAGATTACAACATACACTGGGAGCGACAGTTGCTGCTTTACTCATCTGTTTATCACCTAAAATGTTAAATGTAGTATAAAAGGTCAATTTACCATGTAATAAGAGGAGTGAAGGTGCCACTTTAAATGTTTGTTATTTTGCAGAAATTCTGAATGCCAGATCAGTCTCCATCTCAACCACTTTGTCAGGTCATTTATAAGCTTTTTTGTTGACTTTATTCTCAAGTTGACTTTATTCTCAACATTTTTACTTTATTGTCAGAATGCAAAATGTAAAAAACAACAACTTTTTTCCCCCTATGCCTGTTCTGCCTTCCTAGTATTGCATGAGCATTGTTGTGTTTTCTGTAAATGTCCTTACATGTTTGATTACAGCCGTAATTTTACACCCATGCCTGAATGACAAAAACCCAAAACTTTTAACAGGTACGTGAAGCCAGCCGTGTCTAAGATGGGTTTTTGTTTCTTTTCAGAATTCAAGACAACAGCTGGATCATATTCCTTCTCATCATGGCAGCCATCTTCTGGATTTATCGACTTGTCAAAGTCTTTTGCAATGTTCTCAGCTACTGGGAGATCAGGCAGTTCTACATTAAAGCACTGAAGATCAGAATGGTGAGTGTTTTACCTGGAGATCTAATCATTATGTACAAAAAATGCTTCTCAAATCAGTCTCATTACAAATGTCTTCTGGTTTTGAAAAGATGATATGACAGACCTAAAATGATAAGTCGTTTGTCATGCATTGCCTCTGTAGTATTTGTCCGTTTACTCAGTGCCCTTGCCTCCATGTCCCAGGATGAACTATGCAACTTCACGTGGCAGGAGGTCCAGGACCGGCTCATCAGCCTGCAACGAGAGCAGCAAATGTGCATACACAAGAAAGAGCTGACAGAGCTCGACATCTATCACCGCATCCTGCGATTCAAAAACTACATGGTGGCTATGATAAACAAATCACTGCTGCCGGTGCAGCTGCAGCTCCCCCTACTGGGTAACGTGGTGTTCCTCACCCAGGGCCTCAAGTACAACTTTGAGCTCATCCTCTTCTGGGGCCCTGGATCGCTGTTTCAGAACAAGTGGAACCTGCACCCCAAATACAAGCGGAGTGGAAACCGCCTGGAGCTGGCTCAGCAGCTCAGTAGAGTCATCCTGCTCATGGGTTTGGCCAATTTGCTGCTGTGTCCCTTCATCCTGGTGTGGCAGGTACTCTATGCTTTCTTTAGCTACACCGAAGTGATCCGCAGAGAACCGGGAAGTCTGGGTGCACGACGCTGGTCCCTGTATGGTCGTTTGTACCTGCGGCACTTCAATGAGCTGGACCACGAGCTGCACGGACGTTTGGGCCGCGGCTACAAACCCACTTCCAAATACATGAACTCCTTTACATCACCGCTGCTGACTGTACTGGCGAAGAACGTTGCCTTCTTCTCAGGCTCAGTGTTGGCTGTGCTCATTGCACTGACCGTCTATGACGAGGATGTTCTGACAGTGCAGCACATTCTGACCGCTATCACTGTGCTGGGGGTGGTTGTTACTGTCACCAGGTGAGCTCTCAGAGCCAGGTGCTTGTCCTGGAACCATTCCAGGATCACTATCAGTAGGTGTAGAAATAGTTGTCTGTACTTTATACTTGATAATCCTACTGGTTTGTGCTATAATAGATTATGTTTTGCACTTGTTTTTATTTTGTTTATTCAGTTGTTGGGGGAAGTTAATTGTAAAAGACACTGTGAACATCCTGCATATCATTTATTAATGAATATGGGGGGAAATGGGGGTGCAGTTCACCCCAAAATCAAAAATACATGTTTTTCCTCTTACCTGTAGTGTTATTTATCCATCTAGATTGTTTTGGTATGAGTTGCCAAGTTTAGAGATATCAGCCATAGAAATGTCTGGCTTCTCTCAGATATCATGGGAAAAAAAACTTTTGAAAAACTCAACAGCAATGTGTATTTACCAAAAACTGATTCTTTTACTCAAGATAATCTACAGACCTTTTTGTTAGCAGTTTCATGTTGGAACTGTTTTGTCTTGAGTGAAGTACAACTGCCAACCATATCACAGCACAGAAAGAAGCGTGCATCTTCTCATGAACCAGAGGTTACAGCTCAGCTGAGGAGGATGCCATTAATATTTACAGCCTGCGCTGTCACGGGTATGTGCCTCTCATCCATGAGTAGTTGCACGCTTCCTTCTGTGTGGTTATGCAGGTAGTGGGTGTTGTTCAATAGATCTTTTTGCAAGCAGTTTCATGTAGGAACTGTTTGCTTCCTGTGGATTATCTTGAGTAACAAGGTCATGATTTTTGGAAACAGACTGTTGAGTTTTTCAGTACATTTTTCCCCTTTGAGCACTACAACCCGAGTTCAGTTTAGTTTGATTATATCGAATAGAAGGTCATCTCTACAGCTCATATCTCCAAAACTCAGCAACTCACACCAAAACAATCCAGATGGGAAAAAAAGTACTACAGGCCAGAGGACAATATGTATTTCTGATTTTGGGGTTAACTGTCCCTTTCAGTGTAAAGGAAACTTTAGACATCCCGCATATCACTTACTAATGAATAAGTGAAATTCAGAGAGAACCCTTGTCCCCTATTGAGTCACAGATTTTCACTTATAAAATCAAATTCTTGTCTACATTACAAAGCAATCTTGTTTCCTTAATTCACCTTATATGTGCAGCCATAGTAGTTCTGTTGAAAAATGCCCATATTTTGTACCTGTCCTACACCAGGTCCTTCATCCCAGATGAGCATATGGTGTGGTGTCCAGAACAGCTGCTGCAGTGTGTGCTGGCACACATTCACTACATGCCAGACCACTGGAGGGGCAATGCTAACAAGAGTGAGACCCGTGACGAGGTGGCCCAGCTGTTCCAGTACAAAGCGGTGAGGGATGCAGAAACTCACTGGATAGGAACACATTTGTCACAGTCAGACTAAAATTATGGTTGAGTTTTGTTGTGATTGATGACGTTTTTAATGTAGCACCTGGTCAATGATTAGACTTTATCAGACTGGATTTAATGATGCATCTTTGGGAACACTGATCTACATTTGAGTATGTGTAGAATATGAATGTATGAATATTAGATATGTTAGAATTTGAGAATGTACAATCAGTGTTGTCTCTGTCCAAATCAGGTGTTCATCTTGGAGGAGTTGCTCAGCCCAATTGTCACACCCTTCATTCTCATCTTCCTCCTGAGGAATAAGTCTCTAGAGATCATTGACTTCTTCAGGAACTTCACCGTGGAGGTGGTTGGAGTTGGAGACATCTGTTCCTTTGCGCAGATGGATATCAGACGTCATGGAAACCCAACAGTACGGTTTCTTCCTTCTTTTACATAAGATTCAAACCACTCAGTTCATTACCTTTTATCAAAATGGAGAGGATATGACTCAGTGAGCAAAGGTCCTAGTGAATGTTTAATGTAATGTTGTGATGATGTTTCTTGAATTGATGTATATATGTCTTTAAATGTCTTTTTTCAGTGGATGTCAGAGGGCCAGACGGAGGCCTCCATTTACCAGCAGGCTGAAAATGGCAAGACAGAGTTGTCTCTCATGCATTTCACCATCAAGAACCCACGCTGGCAGCCGCCTCAGGAGAGCTCAGTGTTTATCAGCCATCTGAAGGAAAAGGTGCAGCATGATGCACAAGGCGGCCCCTCCACCCAGCTGCTGCTCTCTGAGGCTCCTCTCTGCACCTCACTGCAGTCCAACGAGTCTGCCACTGGGGTAAGAAACCCTGAGAAACACGTTGATCACACAAATACCATTCAAATAAATATCCATTAACATAGCATCTACAGAGAAAATAGACTTTTTCTGCATAAGCTACAGTTGAGGACAAAATCAAATCAAAAAATTATAGTGTCAACTTTTTTGTTCTCTTTTATATTGTATCTTAAATACTTTGTGGCTCTGGACTGATGTATGTATGTCATTTCCAGCCTGACAATCTGTTGGCTAGTGTCCTGGCCTACCCCATTCTAACTGCGTCGGGACTACAAGGGCGAGACCATCGCTTCATCCCACCAAGCACCGCTGCTTCTGCTGCTGCCAGCGTCCTGGCCTCTTTGTCCACTTCTCAGCTCGCACACCCCAGCCGTGGCCGCACACACGGCTTCCTGCCCTCATCCGTCCACCCCGAGAGCACCATGTACCGCAGCGATCGTACCATCATTGACAGGTACTTACCACACATCACATTTTCCACTGTGTTGTTTACATCCTGCAGCTATTAGAAATAAATAATTAATGCAGAGGCTTGTTTATCAGCTTTGATTAACATGTGTCTTTTTCAGTATGACTAACAGTGACTCTCGCATCCGGAGCAATGCACTGCACTCAGAGTTTGCGTCAGCAGAGATGAGTCTCCACGCAATCTATCTGCATGAGGTAATTTCCTGACCACGAATTGTCGCCTCTAGGCACTGCAGTTGACATTAATATATTTATCCTCATCCTTCCTTCTCTGGAATTTAAAGTGATACTCCCCAAACGTATCAGTAGCACTTTACATTACAGCTCAGTAATAACATGGTTAATAGTGGGGCGATAGTTTGATTATGAAGAGCGATAATAAAGAAGAAGAATAATAGTAATAGTAATACCATGTAATTACAGAAGTAATAACAGGTAATAGCTTGGTATTAACAATGGATTTGAGGGGCCAAAAACAAAGGGTAATTGAGCAAATAGCAAATAGTATGGTAATATTTTGTTAACAATATGGTAACTTGCAACAATAAAATTCTTATATTTGGATTAAAATGGTAATATGGTGACATTAAGGGGGTAATAACCTGATGATAATAATGAGTCAATATAGCTTGATGTTTCCACAGTATTATAGGGTACTTTTAGCACAATGTAACGTCAAAATAACATAAAATTCTGGGAAGCCCATATTAGTAATTATTTAATAATAAACCTGAAATTTTTCTTTTCATATTTTCCAATCATTCCATGTAATTTTAAATATATTACAAATACTGTGCTAAGTTTATATTTAAACTTGAGTAGTTTAGTAGTTGTTAGTTTTTGTGTAATAACTCCATAATACAGCTACAAAATACTAAACTACCTTTTTTCATTGAATTAAATCGTAATTTTCAATTAAACCACACACAGAGACATAATGTTACCCAACTAAATTGTTTTGCCTCGTTGCTGTCCTTAAATATGTTTCACCATTATTACCCCTGTTTTTGGCCCCTTATCACCCTTCTACATAAATTTCAATGTAATGTTACCAAGATATACCCATTGTTAATACTAATATTGCATGGTTATTACTTTGGTAATTACATAGTATTACTTAATTATTACCTCCTTATTATCAAACTATTAACTCACTATTATTACCGTTATTACCAACCTGTAATGTGAAGCACTAGATTTTGGAGTAGCACTTTTCAGTATTTTTTCTAGTCCACCTGTGTAGAGTTCTGTTCTTCTGTAGACTGACAACTGCTTATCTCTCCAGCTCCACCAGCAGAGCTCCCAGCCTCAGAGAAGTTCTGGGCAGTGGCAGAACCCAGTGCCAATGAGAGACCTACACACAAACACTGGTAAATGAACATATTGATTTTCAAGAACCTTGCAGCTTCAGTTTAGCTGAAAAAAAAAACAAGTGATAAGCTCCTGTCAGTGTTGGTTCTGTTTGTTAAGTATGACCTGCATTTGTAAATACCTTTGACATTAACATTACATTAATTGACTCTGTGTAATGTGAAGAAAATTGCTTGTAGTGCTGAAATCCTGGTTGTGACCTAAATCTGCAGCACTTAATTACGCACTCCAGTCAGATCAAGAACTACAAATTGAGTAGAGCCTTAAAGGAGTTTAGATTAAATTAGAATAGATTTTAGAAGCAATTATGTCTGCTTTAATATTTGTCAAACTTACGTTGGACTACATGGTAATGCAGCACGGAAGCCAAACCTGCTCTGACAACTTGGCACAAGAACATAAATGCAGATATGAAGCTCATTGGGGCGTATTAAGAGTTTCAAGTCTCTCCATGTTCCAGCTGAAATGAATGGAGAGCATTAACTGCCAGAAAGGTGAAAAAAATACAATGTGAAAACTAGGGCTGCCCCTGAAAAATCAACGATTTGAATCATCAGTCAAGTAGACCCCTCAAGTCAACTTGGGGTGCATTTTACTTTTTCTTTTTTTAACTGCATCATTGTACACGGAGTAATGCAGGGGCAACAGCACAACAGGCTGTAAACAAACCAATTCTCACAATGTTCACAAACTAACAAAACAAACACACAACTAACTGTGATGGAAGTGAAGAAGGATGATAGAAGTGGAGGGCAGTGTGATGCCAGACAGTGCGACTCCAGTCTTTTGGCTGCTCACACTCTCTTTGCTCTGGTGCTAACTGACAGTGAGGTTGGCTAAACTTTTTGAGCCAAATGTTGGTACAACCTGCTCTGTAATTGTCATCCACTGTGATTGCTGGCTGGCAACACTATCAGCAGGCTAATCAGCTCTACCATGTGGGTGTAAATGGCCACATCAGAGATTTACACCTAGGGTGCAAATAGCATTTTTGGCTATGGACACCTCGGTGCTTGTCTCTGCCATGATAGGCTATATATACTCCCTGGTGTAAATAGCCACACTGGCGATTCCTCACCAGCGGCAAATAGCACTGATGGCTACTGACACCTGGGTGCTTTGAAAGATATATATGTATATGAATTACAAAATGAGGCATAATATAAGTATTCTAAGCACTGACATGCAAACATATTGTAAAAAAAATCACACTTATTAAATCTGCAGCATCTAAAATCCAAATCTAAAAAGCTGAAATAATATTGAAAAACAACATGTTAGATTTTTTTTTGGTTTATCCGAAACCTTAGTATAAAACCAATAGTATGTAAAGTGGATACCACGCCAGCATAAATATCCCATAATGCAGTGCAGTAGAAACAACATGGCGGACAGCAACTATGGCAACTTTGGCATAACATCAAGTGCAAGCTTTCACTTTGCGAGGTGTAATAATTTTTTTAAATCATTGGCACAGGTTACATGTCTCCAACCAGCAAGCAGACTTGTGGAAAATTACATGATACACACTGAGCTGTGTGTTTGAAAACAAGATTATTATAGTTCATTGAAATTAAACTAAAAACTAAAAAACTACAGGAAGTGTCTTTAGATTTAATCTTTGTCAGTTTGGTCAAATTTGTCAACACAGAAGCATGAGGAAGTATTGACTATAGGTATGGACTGCTGTCTATATCACATGAGTCAGTTGCCTTCACAAAGTGTTGTGTTTATATTGTAATATCTTTTCTGACCTTCTTACATCTTGCTCCTGGAATATATCCCTGACCTAAAACCAAAAATCAAAACTAATGCTGAAATCTAAAACTAAACATTTTTAACAATAAACACCAAACTCTGATGCAAGGTTTAACTTAGTATCGACACTCTTGTCAGGTATCCAGGCACATAGTGGCCTTGGTTCCAGCATTTCCATGCCAACACCTGTCCACCTTGGTCGCTGGCAAGAGGAGGAGGAGGAGAATGAAGATGATCAGGAGATAAACAGTGGATCTACTCCAAAACAGGGCACTGCTGGGAGTAGTTGTTGAAGTGCCTTATTTCATAAGGTATATGCTCTCTTTTAACACAGACACATGTCTACGATCTATGCTTTGTGGCTCTGTATTCTGTAACAAACATAACAAATGGCCTTTTATCCTGCAACATTGCCACGATAATTTCTCCTCTTTCTCTCTTTTCCTTTTCTAGTGTTTACATTTTACTTTCTTCTATGAACATTGTGGCCTTAGATGATCCTCATGGAGAATTTAGCATGGACCTTTAAAACATCGTTCAGCGTTTGTTGTAGGAGGGGTCATTGAATAACCACTGTCTCTGCACCTCTACGCCTCATCCTGTCACATCAGGCAGACTTATGGCATCAGGGAAACCATACGTCTTCCGTCCGTTTCATCCTGATCTCGTCAGAAACTTGTACAGACAAACTGCGTGTAAAGTGACAGAGAGAGACAATAGAGTGTATTCATAGGATCACTGTGTGATGGAGGGTGTGGCCGATTATTTTTATTGTGGAATGCATGTGAAAGGCTCATCGTGGTGTCTGCTGAGC
Organism: Lutjanus erythropterus; assembly: GCF_056507025.1. NCBI lineage: Eukaryota > Metazoa > Chordata > Actinopteri > Lutjaniformes > Lutjanidae > Lutjanus > Lutjanus erythropterus. The sequence goes on from NC_139328.1 coordinate 15,237,117, forward strand.
CTGTGTCTGTGTGCGCAATTCAAGTGTTTGTGCATCACAAAGTTTTACAGCGCAAGTCTAATTGAAGTTCCTCACAGAGTGGTGTCTTGATCTGTGCTACAAAGACTGCAGACTGTATCATAGCTGCCTGAACAACTTTGATCACCTGGAAAAAATTAATTCAATATTTCAAGTTGTGCTGTATACAGAAGTCCTGAGAGGCGAGCGAGACGAACGATTCTGGTGATCCATTTTATAAGTCTGATCTGATAGGTTTTCTGTCCTTTATTTACGAATTAAGAGCAAGTGGACGAAGGGTTTTGCAAGAATTAACTTTTTAATTCTCTAATTCTTATTTTGATCTGTGAAAATTATTACAACAAACCTAAAAAATGACATTTAAAATTCAAAGAAATTAAAAAAAAAGATCCTGGCAAACCCTTTATCCACCTGTTCTGAAGTCATAAATAGAGGAGAGAAAACAATAGAGATCAGACCTAGAAAATGGATCACCAGATTTTTTTTTGACTTGCCTTTCAGGGCTTGCATAGATGTTTGACCCTGGTGATTTGTAAATACACTTTTACGTCTTACTTATCCTTATAAAAGTCCTCATTTTTACTACCAGATCTAATCCTTGAAAAAGATACCAAGTATTGCTATGATAAAGAGCTGACTGTACTACTAAAACACCATGTGTACCTGGCAAGAAGCCCTATTGGGTTTGACAAAACATGTCTTTAAACCAGATATACACATGCTCTGATGCTGCTGTCTGTGTTTAGTGGTCCTAAATACAGATTTTATTCAGTATTAATTAATATTTCCACAGCTGATGTATCAAGACATTACTGTTCCTTTAAGAAACATGACTGACATCATTATGGGCCCCAGATACACTTAGCATCAAAATCTGATGCAGGTATAAGATGTCTTTTTAATTCTGTTTAAGCTGGACTAAAAGCCAGCTTTATGCCTTAACACCAATTTAACAACAGATGTATTTAAATCCTAGTTTTTACCTCAGCGGTGGTGAAGAAAGACTAATAATCCAACCAATACCTCTGCTTTGTATTTACTCTTGTGTATATACAGTACATAAAAGTTTATTTGCAGTGTACAGATGCATCTTTTAACTGCATTTTGATTTTGATGGCAGGTGTAAATGGAATCTCTTTCATTCTCTGTTTTCATTTTTGCCCAGCAGATGAGTCAAATATCCCAAAAAAAATTATTTAGAACAAAACAGGGTGGTGTTGCTTTTACAAATCTTTGTTGTGCACATTAACATTTAGCTAAGCTCACATAAAAATGGAACTTAATCATAAAAGGGCTGATGTCAGAGTGTGCGCTGTTGGGTTTAGGTTTTTAAGAATTAAGGACAGCAGTTCCTCTCAGTGTTGGCTTCATACTTTCAAAGTAAGAGCATAAGGAGAAGATAATGCCTTTCCAGAGTCTTAGCTTTAGGTTTATTTATTGCCCCTCAGATATTTCTTAGTTGATTATATGTGTATTATTTATTAAAAAAAAAGAAAAAAAGAAAATATTTAGATTGTTTTGCCATTTACTTTAACAAAAGCTTATAATCCTGTTAATGAAAGAAATGGCATGTATCCCCCACTGAAAGTAGTTAAAACTACTTTTTGATTTAGAAATTCTGATTAAAAAAGGATTTATTAATGCAAAGATGCAAAATGCATAACAAGGCCAGCAGCATGATGTTGAATGTGATTTACACACAAAAAATAACTTGGACTAAATCTGCTTGTTGATGCAGTGCGCAAAATATCGTTCTACCCATGTTTTTTTTCACAGTAATATAGATCTCATCTCCATGACTGCAAGACTTAAGAGGGTACAAATGTCTCTTTGCCCTCTTGTGTGTGTAAAAACCTTTTTCTTTCTTTCTTTTGTGTGTGTCTGTGTGTGTGTGTGTGTGTGTGTGTGTGTCTGGAAGGAATGCATTTTGACACCTGCGTAATTATGCTAACATGAACTCAGAATTTTTGCACTGACAGAAAATAAACCTTTTTTTTTAATGTGTGCATATATACAGTACTTGCAACAGTTTAGAAAGGGCAGGTCTCTAAAGGGAGTGCGTCTCCATCCTGTGTCACCTCTTCTCATTGTTTGTATATAAATAAGCAAAGCATCAGCACGTATTGTATTGTCGTCGTCCACAGTAAACCACCTGGAAGCACTGTGGCCAAATCACATAATCACGTAAAGGTTGGTCTTACCTCTGGTCAGTAAAAGTTCGCCCTGTAGGGGAGGATGTGTGTGTTTCTGTCACACTGTTAAATACGCTTACATGGGTGTTGTGTCCACTGTCCATGTGTGCAGTGAGTTTATTTTTGTAGAGACACTGGAGCTCAGCTTTGTGCACAGAGTTGATTTCTTGTGACCGTCTCCACATTTACACCTCACTGCTATGTTTGTCATTTTATTTTAAGCAGTGCCTTAGTATTAAGGTTTAGTCTTTGCTCTTTATAGAAGCCATTTCATGTAAACTGTTGGATTACTTTCACAAATTTAGCAGCACACACTATGTACAGTATTTTATTTCAGCGAGTCATTGTGTATAGCATCAAGTATGTTGTGAAATTGTGGATGAGTTGCAAACTGAGATCTTGTGTCTGTCTGTTGCATCCGACAGCACACTTCTTCTTATCATGGTGTCTATGATTGCACTGTACTCGATATCCTAAAGAAGCAGGAGTTTGCCTTGTAATTGGCATTGTCATCACGGCCAACCTTCTCACCGTACTATGGTTTCTTATCCACTATACACCAGTCTAAAGAATCACAGTGACTGGAACAAGGTGCTAAGTTTTCATCCTGAAACGTTGAATATGTTTTAAGACATGTTTTGTTTTGGTTTTTTGTTACATGGGTTTGTTTGTTTTTCGTTCTGTAAATTTAAAAAAAAAAAAAACACTAGCTGAAAAATGAAACATGCCAAAAGAACTTGTTTTCGGCACAGCTTTACAATACATGTGTTGTTTTCTGTGAGTGAGTAGAGAGGCAAATAAATCTTATTTTGAGTGTATTTAATCATTTCATGTGTGGTTGATTATGTGATGTTTATTTGAAATAAAATATATTTTAATTTTCTCTCTGTTTTATGTTGCTTTTGCTAGTTTACCATGAGCTTGCAAAACTTGAATGTATTATTATTATTATTTATTTTTTTTTTTTTTAGATTTTTTTCAGGGGGGAGGGTTATGCCTTTTTTGACAGAGACAGACAGGAAAGGGGGCAGAGAGAGAGGAGACAACATGCAGCAAAGGGCCACAGGTAGTAGCCAAACCGATGGCCGCTGCAGAGGACCGACAGTCCCAGTGGGCACACACTCCACCAACTGAGTCACAGGGACGCCCCAAGTCTTGAATGTATCTAATGCTGATATAAGGGTATTGGTGAGGGATGCACTGTATTGGATTTTTTTTTACAATATCTGATCTGCTGATATTTTCCAACTCATTTTGGCCAACACAGATACATGTACATAACTGTTTCCACCTAATTGCAGAGAATTGCATCACATCTCTCCTGTAGAGGAACTAACATTATTATGCGTACTCTTATTATGATGGCCCGCTGGCAGACGCAGACTTAAAATACAAAGCTTTTTAAAGTGTTCACAGTTGCTGGGCAAAATAAGAAAACTACTGCTGACTGACTTTGTTTGGCTACTTGTTTCTCTGTGTTCTTCACAAATTTGTCATAACAATCAGGATGACATTGCGATGGGCAATTAAATTTGTAGTGTTGAAAGAATGTCATTTGACCGACGCCAGGTAATCATTGCAAATAGCAACTTTAAGAAACCTCCACAAGGCAGACATGCTCACGACGTATGCATAATTAAAGCGTCATCTTTTTGGACTGTCATATTGGCAGAGATGTTCATTTAATTTCAAAGCCTTTATTGGCTGATACGGATGATGTACTGATATTATCATGCATCCCTAGTATTCATGCATTTGTCTTCTGGGCTGAACGGCCTGCTTTTCTGAAAGTGTTTATGCAGCATGACTCAATGTCAGTCTGGTAACCAAACATTTTCCAGAGTGAAATATCTTGATAACTGTTGGAATGATTGCTGTGACATTTTCTACAGACTTTCAGTCTTTCATTCATGAATGATGAGATTGTAAACTCATAGATTTTTTTTATCTAATGTCCTGTATTTGTTAACATGGCAGTAAGGTGATGCTAGTATATTAACATGCCAGCTATAGGCAAATGCTAATTAATATTACCATACATTTAGCCCAAAACACAATGACCCCAAGTGCATCTGAGGCTGATGAAGTAGAGCCTTACAAGCAGAGTCTCAGATGTCTTAAATCAGGGTTACTCAGTGTCGGGTCTGCAGGCCAGAGGCCCGCCATAATATTCCATTCCAGCAACCAGATGTTAATTTAAAATAATCACTGTTAATGCTGTTTTGTTTTGTAAGGTAAACGAGCTCTTTAAATATGTTGGATCTCTTAATTATTTTTCATATTTAGAGCCACACTGCAAGCCTGTTAGTTAAAGGAACTTAGGATCAGTTTTGGTCCTCCAAGGAAAAAACTTTGGGCAACCCTGTGACTAAAGAAACCCAAAAAGCCCCTTTGGATTTGAAAATGTCTGACTTTTGTGATTCATAATGGTGGTATCAAAAAATACACTATGGTAGACAGCAGTGTAAAACACAATGTAAAAATACAGACAAACAATTAACTGTACTAATGAAGGACATCTAACAAAGATATTGAAGAATATCTTTCTTATTATATAAGAATCTGATTTATGTGTCATACACTCTGATAAGTTATCGTCACCAAGTTTTTGACTTTTGACCTCTTCACCAAGAGTTCACTGGAACAAATCTTCAAAAAAAGAACACTTTATTCAGTGTTGTTGAACACAGACGTGATGCAGACCTATTAAGGGCACATTCACACTGTCAGAGGCCATGTCAGCTTTTGAGTTTTGTGTCTCTGTGACAACATGTGCTCTGGACTTTTCTTAGACTGCTTTCAACAAGAAATGATTGGTGGTGCAAGGGAACTCTAAACCTTGAAGTATCCCAGGCGAACCTACTACACCAGGTTCAACTATTGCATTTTTTTTTTTTTTTTTTATTAGAACAGATATTTTTGTTTGATTTCATTTTGCACAGTTAGGGAAATTGATGTTTCATGGTTTTCTGTGGTTGACCTGTGTTACCCCTGTTGTCCTATTTGCTACTCTGTCAATACTGTAAATACTATCCACATTGTAAATAAACACAACGTGCTTCTATTTTGCAACATACTATTTCGTCTCATCTGTTTTTTGGATGTAGTCGGATATATATCATCACTCTTCAAGTCCCCATTGCACATTTTAGGGACAGAAGCGCCATCTGCTGTTCATTCTTGGCTATGGGTCTGTTATGACCCTGGTTCATAGGAAGCAACGTGAGGGCCAAAATAAAGCTGGTTACACCAAATTTTATGTTTATTTGGTAAACAAAGGAAAAAGGATAAACAAAGTATTGCAGAAGGACTCTGCTCCTGTATACTCTAACTTTTTGTAGTGCATGGTTCAGGCGCAGCTGATTAGAGGGAGGAGTTGGTTGGTTAGGAGCCTCCTGACACAAAAAACAGAGGCCAAGAGCACAAATCTACACAAGTCGTAACATGGTACTGGTGTGACTGACATTTGTCTCACTTGTCATCTGCTATGTTAATGTTCTTTTGAGATAACACCCATGTGTTTCGACTGTGAACATGATACAACCCTGACCTTATTCTTGAAATGGCTAAGAGGTCAAGAAGTGGACGGCCCACGTTGATCAGATGTTACAGAGTATACATCGCCTCCACTTTTGTGAATATTGTTTCATCACAAAGGAATGTTTTAATTGGGATTTTATCCAACTCTATGGCTGCTAAGAAACATAGCTGGGAGTTATGTGTATGTCCTCTGTCCTCTGCTGAATTGGCCTCCAGGTGCCAGGATGACTGCTGGCTCAGAGTGACTTCTGGACGACGACCAGATTGTGGAAATACCATCCAAGATGTGATTTGATGCTACTAACTGATTTGGCATCTTGAAATGTAGACCACAGAAAAAGCGAAAGGAGGGGGAGAAAAACAATTGGAGGTAAAGTCAAATTAAAATTTATATAACAAATACACACAAAACATCCTTTGATTTTTTCACATATTGAACATTAGTGGAGAGACGGATGAATTAGTTATTTGTCAGTTTCTTGTATGTTTTTATTTTTCTCTGTGTACTTTCAGGAGTATTGAAACCAAACACAGTAGTCAGAACAGGATGAAGCAGAGGCTAGCAGCAACAGTGGATTACCGTCTGCTAGAGTTTCAGAGAGTTTAAATCAGGGTCCAGGCGACCTGCTGCTGTCAGTCATTGGCACTGGGGGAAAGCCCACTCTGAAAGACCGAGAAAATACCATGGAAGCCGAAGAATAGGGGAGAAATAAGTAAGACATGTTTCCTTTCACTTGTGGAAAAAAGACTCTTGTGAAAGATACAACTTCTTTACTTGAGTGGAAGTGAAAAGGTACAGGCTCTGAAAAGTATAAAAGTCAAATATAACAGTCTTTTACCTTGTTTTCCTCCTGTCACATCTTTTTTTTATCATTATGTCTTTTACATAGTTTTTTGTCTTGTTACGTATTTGATGTTGTTTTTCATTTTATGTCTTTTTTTTGCTGTTTTTTGTCATTTGTCTTTTGTCAGCTGACTTTTTTCCTTGTAATTTCTTTTTTGCCTTGTTACAACGTTTTGTGTCTTCACATCTTTTGTCCCAATAATTCCCCTAAAATCTATTAAAACTAAAGTAACGAGCCTCTTTTGAAAATGTAAGGAGTAAAAAGTACAGATTTTTCAGTTCAAATGTAGGCAGTACAAGTAAAAAGTTGACAAAAAAAATAATCCTCAAGTAAAGTAAGGGTAAAAATCTACTTAAGTACAGTAACAAAGCATTTGTACTTAGTTACTCCTCACTTCTGGACACTATAAGCATTAGATTATATAATTTATCTTCAAATCTCTGATGAAGTGGAGCGTAATAGAACACAGATGCCCTATTATCTAAGGATTGCTGTGTCATGCTGAATGATTGCTAAGTGTTTTCATCATTGTGAAGGTGTCATGGATTCATTTAACTTTTGTACAATATGAAGTCATAACTTAATTATGGGCCTGACCAGCTGGGCAAAGCAGCTGTCAACATGGTGACTGCTGAATACAATGTGCCAGGGGCCAAGTTCAGCCGATCTCTCAGCTTAGGCCAATCATATTTAGCCTACATTCAATCAAATTGAGGATTATCACGTACTGTATACGTGTGGATGACAGGGATTTTCTAGTCTTGCTCAGTGGATGATGCCTACCATAAAGGAGAGGTTACTCTTCTTCTAATGAGTGATATTATGACACCGTATGCTGGTAAGGTCACTTGTGAAACAACAGAAAAACACAAAAAATAAGGTTTGAAGGAACATTAACATTTTGGGAAATGTGATTGTTTGCTGCATATCCTCAGTTTGATTAGAGGACTGATATCAATTTCATCTCTGTGTGTTCACAGATCAAAACAGGTGTTTGTTGTAGTTAAGATGAAGAAGTAGTAGAATGAGTTAAAGGATCAGTTCATCCCCAAATAAAAATACATATATTATATCTTACCTGTAGTGTTATTTATCCATCTAGATTGTTTTGGTGTGAATGCAGAGTTTTGGAGATATTGGTTATAGAGATGTCTTCCTCATGCATATAATGGAGCTAAATGGCATTTGGCTTGCAGTGCTCAAAGTAATGAAAATGCTCCACAGGGTGCGTGGGTTATCTGGAGTAACTGGGTCGTAATTTCTGAAAAGAGACACAGGTTGAATTTGTCAAATGTATTTCTTCATTTGAGTGCCATCTACTTCCATCATGTGGGAGAGAAGGCAGACATCGCCAAAACTCGGCAACTCAAAACAAATCAATCTGGATTCATAGCAGGTGAGAGAAAAAAAAAAAGTATTCTTAATTTTGTTTTGAACTGTCCCTATAAGCCTTTATCAGAAGTGGGAAAAATATGGCAAAAACGTTCAACAACTCCAAGAGTCCTCAGGTTTGTTCAAAGTTACATTTGTGCCAAAGAAGTAACCTTATGATGGGAAGTTGATATGGGACATGATAGGGACAGGGATCAGTTGTTCTTGTTCAAGAACTCCAATACACAAGTTAACTTCACATTCAGCCACATCACAGTTAATGTGGCTCGTCCTCAAGCTCAGCTCCCACTACACCCTGTAGTAAGGCGAGCCAAAAGATCATTAGATACAGACAGAGGAGGCAAGAGATTGATTTATAGGTCACAAAGTTGAACATACAAGAAAGATGAAGTTACAGTTTGGATTTAGCTTTTTGTGGAGTTGAGAGTAAAGTCAGCAACAGTCCTGTATTAGACTTTTTTTTTTTTTTGGTATTTCTGGCTGCTTATGGCTCTATAGTGAAATGTAACTTCAGTTACGTCAAGTGACTCAAGTGAACAGCACTGGTTACACAAAGTGAGTGATCAATTACCTGAACTACCCTTTAAGGAAGTCTGAAGTACATATGCTGTTTGCATTAAATCAAAAATTAAAAAAAAATATTCCCCCCACCTCCTTGGGCAAAGATGGAAGCACTATGATAAATTCTAAAAGCATTTATTTTAGGCTGACTTGAATGAAATGTCTCATAAGCCAAAAGCAGGGGCATAACTAATATGTAGCCAGACACTTAGATCATATTCTAAAACTGCACCAGGGCAGAGTTGACATATATGAACTGAAATTAACATATGATAAGTATTTTTTGGGCTAATTCCAGTTGATTCGGTATATTTAAATTTGGCCACTTTTAGGACAGTAAATAAATAATTAAACAAACCCACCTTTTCAGATTTTACATCTCACCGACCACAGCCAGCACTTACTGTGTTCGCAAAATTAAACAAAATAGTGGGTCACATCCAGCTCTTGCTCATTCATTGTTTGACTCCACTTATTGTAAGCCTGGATAAATTAATTAAAGAGCCTACTGGGCCCAGTGTGACTGTTAACACGTCTTTGGGAAAGTCAATTATATGACTACAAAGAAACACAAAATGACCACAAAGACACACAACAATAACAGAGACACAAAACTTCCACAAAGAGACAGAAAATGACTACCAGGAGATATAAACTACTCAAACTATGAACTATGAAGAGACAGGAAACTATTTTAGAAAGACACAAAAGTACCAGAAGGAGACACAGAATGACATTGGAGGGGCAATAGTACCACCAAGAGAGACAAATGTACCAGAAAGAGACACCAAACATCCACGAGGAGACACAAAAGTGCCAGAGAGAGACTCAAAATAACTATGAGAAGATGCACATCTACTACAAAGATAGACAAAAGGACTGAGAGGAGACACTAAAGTACCAAAAAGAGGCACAAAACAATGATGAGGAAACACAAAAGTACTGCAAAGGGACACATACTACCACAAAGAGACACAAAACTAACAAAAACAGATACAAAATGATCATGATGAAACACAAAAATACCTTAAAAAGACACTATGTCTCTTTCAATCTGCTCTTATTAAGGAGGGTTGGATGGCCTTTTACATGTCTCTGCCCAGGGGCCCATTGTCTCCTAATGTATGACAAAGTAACCTTGGACAAAAACATAATGCAATGTGGCCTAAGTAAATAAATAAATAACTTAGTATCTCCCTTGTTTTATTGTGTGGAGAGGACTATGGACCAGTATTAGGTGAGGAAATGAAATATACATAAAATATAGCTGAATAAATGACATGAAAGGTCTAAATAGACATTTTGCATACTTTCTAGGTGGGATTTGAGATCATTACCTCAACAGGCTTACAAATTTAATCGAAAACACAGCAAAAGCAATCGGATTATTTGCACTGAAAGCCTCTATTGCAGGTGTACATTAGTTTTGGTAACACAAATCAGTATTATGACTTGTTTACAACCGTTGAGGTACACAGCCTGCCTGCCTGCCTGCAGCAGTGTGCAGTAGCCCGGCAGAGGCCAGGACAGGGCCAGTCTGCTCTGTTCCCCCGACCTCACCAGCAGTCAGGCTATCTCCTATCTCCACAGTTAAATGACAAGTCTATTTTGGAAAGGAGGCTGCGCCAAAATAGGCACGTCAGCTATTTGGCATCATGAGGTACCTACCGGAGAAGAAAGAAAAAATAAGTCTAGTCAACCGCCCACTGCAGGAGACTGGGGGATGTTCCACCATCCTGGATTTACAACCATTTCAAGGATATTTCAACACAAAGACGACATTTTTTTGGTGGGATTTCTAAACACTGACATTGGAGTATCCGGACATCTTTGACGGCCAACTGACGTTTCAGCCCACATGATTCAACGTCCATTTTACCTGAGGGGCTGAAGACTCAAGGTGAAAAAGTAATGTTAGGCTAATACATGATAATAGCATTAATAATACCTAATGTCACATTAATAATTACACAGAGTACTTGACCGATGTTGTCAGTTTTCAATCAATTTAACGCTAAATTCAAATTTGTGTGGGCAGCTAGTTAACCTAACTGTTAGATACTAAACGTTTAAACCTGGAACGGTTAATTAACGGTTACAACGGGTAACTTCGTGCGCTTTAACCGTTATTGCGAGCGCGTGAGCTCCAGTTTTCACCGTTTTGACACTTAAAAACTTTAAAATTGTAATTAAACTCCAACACATTTTCCAAAATAATAGAGCATAGAAGACGGAGAGCGTGAAAAAATGTATGTATGTTTCTGAAGTGGGAGCTTTATCAAACAGCTGATGTCCCTTTCGCTTCTACAAATGGCAATGGACAGAGACGGGGTCTGACAGCTGAGGTTATTTTTGGGACAGGCGGTTCAAGCGACAGAGGTGACAAAGCTGGCAAATGTCACTCTTTGAAAGGCACATATCTGCACTATTTGACCTTGTTACAAGGGAATTTCTTTGTTGTTGTGTCATTTAACTATCTGCATATTGAACAGGCTGCACGACATGAAGTGAAGTCTTTGTTGTATTGATCAATGTCTGCAAAGGCCAGAGCAGCGGCACTGTATGTTGACTGACACCTACTGTAACTGAAAGCCATAAATATGCCTATCTGAACTATGGATTTATGTCTATTTTCATAGCATAACATATTTATAGAGTAGGCCTCACAAACTGAAGCATCTCTCAGTGGTTGGGTGCAGGGCACAAAATTAGCACCAGCCACCAGTCAAATTCTGGTAAAATATGCAAGTGGTTGGTCAATTTGCTTCCCTCAAACAAAACAATGCTGGTAAAATTTGAACATTCACTGGCCATTTGACCGGGTTTCTTTGTAATTTAATGTCTCATTAGAAAATAAATTAAATTAGCTCACACAACCTTTGTATGATCATAAAATGTGCAGTCCTTTTTTTTTAAAAAATTGTTCTATTTCAGAAGAAACTGAATTTGCTTTTCCTAAACACTTAACACATCTAAAATATTTGATACTAGGGATGCTCAATATCACTTTTTCTTGGCTGATTCCGATACCACAATACTGATATTTTCTCCACTCTTAAACAACTAAGCTGTCAATAATAGTTACGTTGGTATTGATAAGCCTTGCATAGCCTAGCCATCTAAAAGACATCATGGTCAACTGTGGCACAAAATTTTAAATAAATACTAAGTCGACAACATGCCTCAGTTATGTAATACTACTTTTGATATTATTGCTCAAAGTTTAGTGACGTATTTATGTGACAGTTTAGGCTGATGGATTGAATTGGATTATACTTTTCCCCCTGGAACCATCCCTAGTTGGTTGGAAGCTGTGTTAAACTACTGCCTGCTGTTTCGCCAGCCAGCATTCAAATAAAGGTGACATGTCTAGGGCAGCACCTAACATTTTTTTTCATTATTGATTAATTTGTCTTTTATTTTCATGATTAAAGGACCAGTGTGTAGGATTTATTGGCTTCTAGCAGTGAGCTGGCAGAGAGCAAACACTTTCAAGCATGTAGGAGAATGTGCTGTCTGCAAAACTCATAAATCTAAAAGGTCTTATCTAGAGCCAGTTTTGGTTTGTCTGTTCTGAACTACTGTAGAAACATGGCAGTGCAACATGCCAACCTCCATGAAAGAGAACCTGTTCCCTTTCTAGATATAAATGTCTCAGTTTAAGGTTAAAAAAACACAGTGACTCTTATTTTCGGGTGATTATATACTAATTAAAACAAAAGTATGAATATTGTAATCAATTTCTGCCATATTCTGTCAAGACATCCTTGTAAATCTTACACTTAATCTGATCCTTAAATTGTTTAGTCAATAAAATGTCAAAAAAATGGGGGTATCACAATTCCCCAGTCTTCAAGTGACGTCTTCAAAAAGCTTCTTTTGCCCAACCAACAGTCCAAAAACTAAAGTCTCTTACTTACTATCATAACTGACAGGAAAAGAAGAAAGCCTTACTTTTGAGAAGCTAAAACCAGTAAATGTTTGACTTTTTTAATTAATTGATTTAGGGCTGCAACTAAAGATGATTTTCATATTGATTAATCTGGTGATTGTTTTCACGATTAATGAATGAATCATCTACTCTATAAAATGTTAAAAATTTGTGAAAAATGTTCATCACGATCACACATAGCCCAAAGTCGTGTCATCAAATTCCTTCCAACCAAGAGTCCAAAACCAAAAGTCTCTTCATTTACGATCACAAAAGACTGATTAACTAATTAGTTGATTAATCAATTAACTGACAAATCGTTGCAGCTTTGGATACCTCCTGTTCATGGCATATTATATCTTGCAGGAACCTCCCTGGGACTGTATTGTAATATTAATCTTTGCCTTGGTTACAGGAACAAACAATGGATCCAAACTTGTTTGGAGGAGTCCCGAGGTTTCTCACCCGCCCAAAGGCATTCTCAGTTTGTGTAGGCAAGGATGCCACACTGAGCTGCACTATCGTGGGTAGCCCAACCCCACTGATCACCTGGGAAAAGGACAAGCTTAAGCTGACATCTGGGGGACGCTTCAAGACCGTGGAGGATGGAAACGTGTACCGCCTGACCATCTATGACTTAACACTGGAGGACAGTGGCCAGTACATGTGCCGGGCCAAAAACAGTGTTGGGGAAGCTTATGCTGCTGTAACCTTCAAAGTGGCCCTGCCAACAGAGATGGCTCAGCGGGCCCCTGTTTTCCTGGTTAAGCCGACATCTACACGTGTAGGTTTGGGAGGGGATGTCATTTTTCTCTGCAAGGTTGCAGCTTTCCCTGAAGCCAACTTTGATTGGGAGAAAGATGGGCGCTACTTGGGGGAGACTAACCGCATCAAGATTTTGTCTGACAGTGACAGCAGCACCTTAAAGATCCAAAGTGTACGTAACCTGGATAGCGGCACCTACACCTGCAGGGCCCAGAACACTGTTGGGCGTGCACACACTGCAGCAGCTCTGGTTGTGGATGCCCAGGATGCCCGCTATCTGACTGCAGACAAGAACACCTCCCTCCTTTCTCACCTACAGAAGCGCAAAGAGGAAATGAAGAAGGACATCTCCATCTATCGCACTGAAGAAAGCAGCACCTCCGTTTCTTCCTCTTCTACAGTCAGAGATGGTTTGAGTTCTCTGGGTCTGGAACATGAGCTGAGGGTATCCATGCTGGCAAAGCTGCCCAAAGGTGTGTTCACCCGTACCTGCACGGTAACTGAGGGCAAACATGCCAAACTCAGCTGCTTTGTGACAGGTCACCCCAAACCCCACATCATCTGGAGGAAGGATGGAACAAACATCAGCGAGGGCCGCAGGCACGTCATTTATGAGGACCAAGCTGAGAACTTCATCCTCAAGATCCTGTACTGCAAGCAGAGTGATAATGGTCTCTACACCTGCAATGCAACCAATATGGCTGGGCAGACCTACAGTGCTGTGTTGGTAACTGTCAAAGGTAAGATGCTCACGGATTAACACAGTACATACATCTTTTGTCTGTTTTGTCTTATGTCTGATGTACGTGATATGCTCTGATAGACACAACAAGGAATCATCTTTTCTATGTGTCAATGCCCCATACATTTAGATTGAAAATCATCATGTTGGGAAGGTGGCGGCGGCAGGCGACAGTGACACAAAATAAAAATAATCAATAATTCCTCTTAAATGCATTAAAAGTAAAGCAATGAACCTGTTTTGAAAATTTAAGAAAGTACAGATATTTGTGTTAAAATGTAGGAAATAAAAGTAAAACATTGACAGAAAAATAAATTCTCAAGTAAAGTACAAATACCTGAAGTACAGTGACAAAGTATTTGTTTTTTGTTACTTTCCACCTCTGATACTTTTCAACCTCTCTACCATGTTTGTGGCAACCCACCCCAAGACCCTAATGAAGACATAAAAGTGGCTCACAAATACACAGTGTACCAGACAGCTGGGCACTGTAGTTTTTAGCAAACATTACTCAAACAGGAATGAATAGTTAGTGGCTGGGGGCTATTTTGGGCAGTATATTAATATATGTTTGCTGCTCTGGTGAGTATTTAAAACACCAGAATGGTGTATGTGTAATTTACTCAAAATAAACTACAGTACATTGCGTATGTTCATCACAATGAAGGAAGGAAGCTGTCATCCAGTACTGCAGTGTGGTTCATTTATGTGTTTTTAATAGCAATAAAAGTGGAGGTATATGGCACAGAGGAATAAGCTATATGTTAGTGGGACAAACTTTTTGCTGGCAACTGCACTACTGTAAGTGTTGCCCAAAGCCTCATTTAAACGTCTGAAAATGCGTGTGGCTCTTCACAACAAGGTTGAATTCTGGCTCATCCTCTGAAGAAGGGTGTTGTGTTGCATCTATTTTCTGCTGGTGATGAGTGGTTCACAGTTGCTAAGATGGTCACTCGCTTACTGGAGCACATTGGCACCACTGCTAGTGTGACTTCCCTTGGGAAGAAATTGTCCCAAGAGATGAAATTGTAGAGTTGTAAATTTATGAGGGTTGTTAATATCCATTCAGTCCGACAAAGAGGGCTGTGCCGTGCGCAGGAAAATAGATGCTTTTGATGTTTACCTTGGCGTTTGTTAGTTTTCTGGATTTTAAAGGAAAGTTTGCAATGGAAAATATACATTTTATATAGACATACATTTAGTGGATGTATGACCATTTAACATTTTTACAATGATTGTACCAAATACAGCACTGAATAAATATAAAAAATACAAGAAATGGAGAAGAAATGGTAATACTAACAACAAATACAGTACACAGTTACAGGCACTAAATTATCTGCCACTTCTGTTATACCATTACAATAACAATGGACATAGAAGAAAAAGTTGGTCATTCATTTTCAACAAAATAGAAAAAATATTGTGCTTTGTGTAACCTTTATTTCAACAACTTTATTCAGATTTTAATAAGTCACTTAGAAATTAAATGAGGGGTCCTGGCAGAAAGGGAAGTCAGTCAAAATGCTTTACAAATAAATTTAGGTTGTTAATGTACATAAATTACAAGTTAAGGGCCACTTTAGGAGCCAAACTCTGTGTCACCAACTTTGACTCTCGGAAGTGTTTGACCTTTGTTTATGTCCCACCTCATATTCCCAAAGTAAACATCTTTAAAGCTGAAAACAGCTGACTTGTCCGTTGGAAGGTACATCACAGGAATTATTAGAAATATTTAAATGTAAATGTAATTTACCCAGTGAACTTCACCCATAACTCAAAGTGGAGTTCCACATCTTTCAACACCTGATTCCTAAAGTTAAAACATTTGGATCAGATCCAAAGTATGGATATGGATACAGTTGTAGTGCAGAGGGTAGTAAGAAAACCGAGAAGTAGGAGAAACGTCCAACATTCTGTAAACTCTGCAACATCCATTGAAATAGTAAATGTAGTAAGCACATTGAAACATTTAGTACACATTAAACAAAGTAATATAACTGTAAACAACAACAAATTTCTTTTGTCATTATTTTTACAGATATTGAACATACAGTATTTTTTCTTTTTGCATATTTCAACTCATTAACTTTAGAAAGTATCAGACCTTATTTGCGGGTATTTCTGAGAACATGCAAAAAATGATTTATTATTACTATTTCCCCGACTTGATTTTAATATTGTACTAGCCTGAGCTACATCACAGGATCACACACAGGAAAATTAATGTAGAATGTTTTGAAAATGGATGATACAATCTTAAAATATATGCTGTTCTTTGTAGTTGATATATTGACATATGCACATCAATACGGTTGCATAAACAGAAGATTTTGTTATTTTTCATGGTGTCAGAGCCTAAGGTGCCGTTCAGGAGGAAGCTGCAGGATGTGGAGGTACAAGAGAAATCGTCAGCCATGCTGATGTGCGAGGTGCCTGTCGGTGCCACCCAGACCGACTGGTTCATGGAGGAGACGCGGCTGGTGCAAAATACCAAATATCGCATGGAGGAGGAAGGCACTCTGCGTCGTCTCACCATACACAATGTCACCACCAACGATGATGGTGTTTACATCTGCGAGATGAAAGAAGGCAGTCGCACTGTTGCTGAGCTCACTGTCCTGGGTATGGTAGACACTTTTTTCTATTTTCATTTCTTGTTAAAGATTATGTACAATGCTATTATGAAGAGTAATTAATGTAATCTTCTCTCAAAGTTATAAAATTATACAGTTTAAATCCACTGTATACCTGATCCTTGAAATCCTTTTTCAGCATTTCTTTATGTAATATCTACTTCCCTTCATATCCCAGGCAACATTACTAAGAAACTTCCCCGGAGGACAGTAGTTCCTGTCAGTGACACTGTCATCTTCTGTGTGGAGCTGGAGCATCCCTGCCCCGAGGCCTATTGGACCCGCAATGGCGAGAGGCTGAAGGAAGATTCCCGTATCTCCATTGCCTGCATGCTCAGACAGTACACGCTCACAATAAGAGACTGTCAAGCAGAAGACTCAGGAGAAGTGGCCTTTGTGGCAGGAGACTGCAAGACTTCCACTCGATTCACTGTCACTGGTGAGGCCGACACCTTGGTCAGATTTATTGTATTTGTTCTGACTTGTTGCATCATATACAGGATGGCATAGAATGTGAAAATCAATGTTTAAATGGTAAAAAGTCAAACTAAACAGATGGCTAAACCCAGCCATCTGTTTTCACCTCCAAATAAGTGATGAAAGAGGATCATAAAGCAAAGGTATCTTTGGATAGATACAGCTTATTAGGGATTGACTGATTTTCAATGCTGGTACCGATTATGAGAAATCAGGAAAACTTATAACTGTTATTTAAAACCACTGTACATTTGTTGTAAAAAATAAAATATTGGTGTCAAAATTTAGAATAACACAAACTCCAACACAGAACTTTATTAATGCTTTTAAAGATATGTTTAATTAAAGCAGAATTTTTCAACATTCAAGTGCAGGGAACTACCAGCAGCATTTCTTGTTGATTGAAATTTTTAATTTCTTAAAGTTAATTGAAAATTTTAATATATATGTATATATATATGTATGTAAAACAAAAAAGCTCCCAAATGTTTTATAAAGAGTGACACCACAAAACCGTGACTACAGACTAACAGAGGCGCCTGCAACAGAGCTATTTTGAAAAAAAATTATCTTATCAGTAATCAGATGAAAAAAATGCTGATTCCAATTGTTGTAAAATGATGACTATCTTATTGGCCAGGCCCATAATTGGTCAGCCCCCACAGCTTACAGTTATGTTTTGAAATGGATTGATCATTAGTAGGGATATTAATGATTAATCGATTAAACACCATTTAGTTAAATAATATATTCATTGATAGTTAAAAATAGTCAGTAATTGCACATGATTTGACACTGACATTTTGTCTGGCAGAGCCATTTGTAAAATAAGGAAACTGAAACGCAGGAAAATGAGAGGAAAAAAGAAAAAAGCCTGAAAAAAAAGAAAATGCATGTGTGTTATGTATCTTATAAATTATTAATGATTAACTGATTAATCCATCGTTATTATTATTTATTATTATTGATTATTATTATTAATTATTAAGATTAAGCAAAATGCACAACCCTAATTTACAACCCTAGTCTCCAACAAAGGCTTTTTAATTCACACTATATGGCTGATTGCTTATATTTGTGTAGTGTATTGTACAGCTGTATATAGAGATAAGACTCCAACAACATCACAGTAATTAAATTGGCAAATAAAATATTGTGATAACCGAAGAGAATGGTCGCTGGCTTTGAAAGCAAACAAAAACAACAAACAACAAACAAAAATATTTTTCTTTTAATCTTTCTTTTGATTGACTACAATCACTCAATTCCCACCTGATCACCACTCTCTGCTTTAGCTGCAAGGAAGCATCCTCCCGATCCCCCAGTCGATGCTGTGGTGCTGAACAAGACTGACTCATCCATCACCCTTCAGTGGTCTCCTCCTGACAGTGACCGCCCTGTGCCCATCAAGGGCTACAGTGTGGAGAGGAGGAAGGTTGGCGCGCAGACATGGCAGAGGTGCATCACTGAAGAAAACTTTGTGTCAACACAGATCACCATCAGTAACTTCACCGAAGAAGCCAGCTATCAGTTCCGTATCTCTGCTATGAATGATTTTGGCCAGAGTCCCTACCTGGAGGTGCCTGGAAGCTTCTACCTAGGTAAAAGACCATGACATTTGTCATTCATGGCTGTATGCTATCGTGGAAAGTATTCAAGTGTTGTTTTCTCATGTCTGATTTGCCTGTTGTCTCCAGAACCCAGTGCTGAAATCAGGAAAGGCCTGATGAACAGCACGGCGATCTCTGGTGAGGAGTTCTCTATCTCCGTGGAGCTGTCTGCTGTTTGCTCTGGCTTCTGGTCTCTAAACGGCCGTCTCCTGCGTAGTGGATCCGACTACCTCATTACTAGGTCCAAGAACATACACACTCTGCTCATCCGCACTGTGACCACAGAGATGAACGGAGCTGAAGTCAAGTTTGTGGGTGGAGGCTCGCAAAGCACTTGCACCCTAACTGTGAAGGGTATGCACTCACAGCCAGTTAAACTATCACTGGAGGAAAAGTCTCTAAATCATATTAATATTAGGGCTGTCAATTGATTAAAATATTTAATAGCGATTAAGCGTCCGCTGCAACACCATCTGAGTGGTAACGTAAAGCTTGGGACTGCAAGCTGAATCATTTCCAGCAACTGATTCAAACTATGGGTCAGGCCAAGGGCCAATATAACAGAATGTATGTTAATGACGCATCAAAATAAATAAATTAATTAATTAATAATTGTGGCGTTAAAAGGAATTTGCATTAACACGGTATTATTGCGTTAACTTTGACAGCCCTAATTAATATATTGTAGTACATTCACTTCTCTGCATTAAAACTTTATTAAGATTCTTGTTTTTAATTGAAGCCCATTGGTATTTACTGTATTTTTTTGTGAGAAGCAAACCAGTAATGCTTTGTCTGTATTTTTAGCTCCTCCTGTTAGGTTCACCAACAAGTCAGATGTGTTGGAGGTGACCTGCAGTGCCCAAGACACTGCTCAGCTGACTGCTGAGGTGTCAGATTATGATGCACAGGTTTGTGATGGGATCACATGTCACTTACAGCTTTACTTTTAGCTTTCACAGCTTATTTTATTTACCCACGTTTTATGTTAAGTCAACAAGTTTTTATTTTTGACTTAATATTCTAAGTTCAGTTAACTTTCAGTAAGTTGAACCAGCTCAAAATACTTTACAGTGCTCATTAACAGTTTTGTGCGCAAGCAGTATGTGATGAACTTTTAAGTTGATTGAGTGAATTGGTGTTTACAGTTATAGTTGAAGCTGGTAGGATTTATTCATATGGAAATTAATACAGTCAGTATGACACATTTTCTATTTCATGTTACTGTTACCAAGAATAAAACTTCTGTATTTGATTATTTGCCAGCTTCCTTACCAGTGTCACCAGCTTGGTGACACTAAAGTAATAGTAGTTGCTTGAGTAAAACATTCATGTACTCTATTAACCTGATCTGTTTTGTGTTTGTTTCTTCAGGTGGTTTGGATGAGGAATGGGCGGGAGGTCAAAATGGGAAAGAAGTTTGAATATGTGATCATCGACCGCAAGAGGATCCTGGTGGTGCACAATGTAACAGAGGAAGATGTAGGCATCTATGAGTGTGTTTTAGGTGAAGACAAAATGTTCCTGCAACTCTCTCTTAAAGGTACGTTCACCAAAACCATTGCTACTAATTACAGATTCACTCTTTAACTTTATCACAGAGCACACTCAATAATCTGTTTGCTATGGTTGGCGCAGAGATGATTTCGTAAAGGGAACAGGATAGTGTGTGTCTCAGACCATGTGATGTACTGAAATTTGACCTGCTCTGATGTCTGCTAGCAAACGCTTATGAGCTATCAAACAGAGGAAAGAGCTTTCTGTCATCACATAGTTATCTCCAGTGTTACTCTGCTCATACTCACAGTCACAACATATTCTCCAACTCATTAACACAGATATTCATTTGTATGAAAACAAAAGAAAGACAAGTAAATATTAAAAAGTAATTACTCTGTTTCTATCTCTTCTTCTCAAAGATGAACCTGCCAAGTTTATGAACAAAGCCAGAGGTACCATGGGTTTGTCGTCGACCCTTAAAGGAGATCTTGAGCTGACCTGTGAGGTATCTTCGGCGAACGCGACCGTAGTGTGGAAAAAAGATCATGTGGTGATCACTGAGGACCAAAGAAGTAGCTTCATCTCCAAAGGGACTCAAAGGAAACTCATCATCAAGAATGCCAAGAAAAGTGACGAAGGACATTACTCCTGTGAGACAGCAACAGACAAAGTCACATTCCAGGTCAAGATAAAAGGTAAGAGTGTATGATTCTTACGTAATACTATTCAACACTTGACTGCACATCACAGATATAAATTTATTTACCTTGTTTTTTTTTCAGAATCTCAAGCCCTAGCTGCTTTCTCTAACAAGGAGTCAGTCCAGAGGGAGGTGAGAGCGATTCTTTCCCAGAAAGCCACCCTTAGTTGCAATGTTTCTGACAGCAAGACAGAGGTGAAATGGTATAAAGATGGCAAGCTGTTGGTATCCAGTAGGACAATATACTCAGAAGCAAAAGGCAATACTCGTCAACTGGTGATTGAGAAGGTGGAGAAGAGCGATGAGGGAGAGTACACATGTGAAGCTGGAGTGGATAGGCTTGTCTTCAAGATATTTGTGTCAGGTAAGCCTGCTTGATTGATTAATTGACATATAGATTTAAACAACTAATTTGAGTTTCATATGATTAATGTAAATTCTCTTTGTTTTTACTATATAAATAGTATTAAGTTAAGGGTTTGGAGAAGGTTAGTATGTACACATTTTACCAAACGTCTATAGTACGTCACATTTATGAGATGTAGTATCATTTTTGGGATTTTAAATGTCCTAAACAAGACTGGGAGGGTATATAATGTATTTATAGAATAACCTGAAGAATGTGTCAATTAGATTAGTCTTGGGCAATATGTTACAACTTTCCAAGTGGGCATGACTGGTGATTGCCGATATATTCAGGCAGGTGTGTGTGTGTGTGTGTGTGTGTGTGTGTGGCCCCCTCTTAAGTTGGGAGATGTGTGTGAGCTGAGAGTCCCCTATGTTATGTTTGCTATGTCCAATGAATGAACAAAATAAATTCACAAAATGTCAAGAAAGAAAAAAAAAAGGTTTTACCCAATTAATGCTAGCTTTAATTGACTTGTTAACCCATCATAAAACACATTTAATTTAAGCTTGACTGAAACAAAATAAAGCTCAGAACTGTTTTGGTTAGTATTTCCACTGTTCCAACAATCACCACCTCTGGTTTGGTTGAAATACATCTGTAATTCAACGAGTTAGATGTAAAAATATACTGGCTTTACTTGTCTTTTTTCCTCTCATTCTGTCTTAAGCTCAGTGGTTGTGTATTGTGCCACTGAATGAGAGTGTGTAGCAGTGTGTTGCATGTGCTCAGACCATTAAACTAGGAAAATAAAATAAAAAACAACCAGCTATGGCCAATCATCAGTAACCAATGTATTTCTTCAGTTGCCCAACCCTAAATTTGATGTCTCTAACATGTTTCAATTAGTGGTTATTTCAAACAGTGTTCATAACAACACTGTGTTTCTTATTGTCATTAGCCTTGGAGGACAAATCAGCCTTCTTCAACAAGGAGTCAGTCCAGAGGGAGGTGAAAGCCACTCTCTCCCAGAAGGCCACCCTGAGCTGTGGGGTAGCCGATACCAAGACAGAAGTGAAATGGTACAAGGATGGCAAGCTGCTGACATCCAGCAAGACAATCCATACTGAGTCTAAAGGCAAGACTCGGCAGCTGGTGATCGACAGTGTGGAGAAGAAGGATGCTGGAGAGTACATCTGTGAGGCTGGGACTGAGAAGCTGGTCTTTAAGATGCATGTGGCAGGTAAGGGAGATTGGATTTTCAAACTAATAATAAGACCTGATGGAATGAAGAGCATCTGATCTGATTTTTTCCTTGTCACACCTCCTCCACCAGAGGCCCAGTCAGCCTTCTTCAACAAGGAGTCAATCCAGAAGGAGGTGAAAGCCATTCTCTCTCAGAAAGCCACCCTGAGCTGTGAGGTAGCTGATCCCAAGACAGAGGTGAAATGGTACAAGGATGGCAAGCTCCTGACCACTAGCAAGACAATTCATGCAGAGTCAAAAGGCAAGAGTCGGCAGCTGGTGATCGACAGTGTGGAGAAGAAGGATGCTGGAGAGTACATCTGTGAGGCTGGGACTGAGAAGCTGGTCTTTAAAATACATGTGGAAGGTAAGGAGAATGCAGCATGTTTAATAAATACCAATTGAGATAATTAAATCCTACCTTTGATTGTTACTTGTTTCTAAGGACTTCAAAAATCATTATTTTGAAGACATAGCATGTGCATCTAAATCAACAGTTTCGAGTGCTGTGCAGCTTTCTTTGTTTGTTTGTTTTGGATGTCTATTCATTCTCTTCAAATCCCGTATTTCTGCACTGTTGCAGATAAAAGTATTAGGCTACTTTATGATATATCAGAGAGAAACAGAGACAGAAAAGAAACAAAGTAACAAAAAGTATGTTTAGCTTTCCTGTCCTCTCCTCTTCCCCACCCACCCACACACACACACACACACACACACACACACACACACACACACACACACACACACACACACACACACACACACACACACACACACACACACATAGCAGACAGCAGAGCAGAGGCAGAGAAGTTAAAAAGCGATATATCCAACTGCTTTGTCTGCAGTTGTTATTTTACCAAACCACAGCGCATTTGTGAAGCTAATAGGGAATTGTTAGAAACTGTCAAGATATTGTTGTCATAGAAACAAAACACAAGTGCAGCATTTTTTTTTCTCTCACTGTTTCATTTTCTGTTAGAGAACAAAGATATATGAATACAAGCTGTTTACTCATGTAATGATGTCATAAAATATGACAACAGAGATGTGAAGCTTTGCATTAAAACATCAATAGAAGACTCTAATGTAAAAGAAATACATTTGTTAAAGCCCCATAAAATGTAAATCCCACTGTGGATTCATTTTAGTTAAAACCTACTGTAGTTTTAATAATGTAGTGTAGTAGTACTAGTAGTAATGAGTAATTTCATTGTAATAAATGTGAAAGCTTGGCACTAATTCTGATTACATAAAACAACTGTTTGATTATTACATATTGAACACTAATAAGTCTCATTTTAGCTTTTTTTATACAGAGATAAAAAAGACATTTGCGTGTATTTTGTGTTTTCTATTGGTGTCAGTGGTCTCTGGTTTATGATTGTAAATGTCAAGTTGAATTCTGGCTCAATTGTTGCTTGCTTTAGTTATGAGTTGTTTGACATGACTTGCTCAAATATTTATAGTGCAGTACTGACTGAGAGTCTCATGTTATTAGATGACAAATAATATGGGAATATTTCAGGGCTTGTATACACTACTCAGCTCCATGCTTTGATGTCTTGTAGCAGTTGTTTGCTGAGGCAGCTCTGGTATCATTGTGGCTGTTTGTTGATTCCTGGTCACAGATTTGAAATTTAAATGAACTGTTTTTGATGTATTCATTGTGCCTCTTTGTGGCTTCTTGCAGATGCCCAATTTTCTTTCGCTTTACGACTGCAAAGTGCAATTTTGCGTCTTTGTTTAATGTGCTTCAAAATAGCTTATTTTTCTGTACACTGCTGCTGTAAGGTTTGGTTGCATTTGTCCAGTAAATCCAAAGTAGTACCCGTGCTGTGGAGTCATGTATGGGTAATTGTACTGCCACTACACTCCTTTACAGATATTACTACAGAGGTCCGGGCTAAATCTGCTTTCCTCAACAAAGAGTCTGTCCAGAGGGAAGTGAAAGCTACTCTCTCCCAGAAAGCCACCCTGAGCTGTGAGGTAGTTGATAACAAAACAGAGGTAAAATGGTACAAGGATGGAAAACTGCTGACTTCCAGCAGAGCAGTTCAGATGGAATCAAAGGGAAAGATCCGTCAACTGGTGATCAGCAGCATAGAGAAGAAAGATGCTGGAGATTACATCTGTGAAGTCGGAACTGAAAAATTGGCATTTAAAGTACAGGTGACAGGTATGAGGAATCAAAGGGAATGGTGTATGTGATGTGTGTGTATTTTGTTACGGTTTGAATGCTTGTCTAAAAATAAAAATGAAATAGACTGAAAACAGCTAAATTGGAGGACTTTATTTTTTAGTTCTGGGTTGTTCTGGATTGACTTGTGAGTGTTGTAGTATGTTGGTATCAAAGATGTTTGGATTGTTGTTTATGATTTATTTATGTAGCTACACAATATCATTCACTGATCTTGGCTGCACAGTTTTCCACGTTATTTAATCTCTGTTGTTTTAAGCAGTTTTCTTGATTCTATTTTGGCTTGCATGAAAGTGGAACAGTAGTTTCACAATAGACGTTTTTCACAGCAGCCATGTTGATATGAAATAAAAAAAAAAAACAGGTGTTACCAATGGTACTAATTGATGTCCTCTTCCATTTAGTGTAGCCTTTACAGTGAGCCAACATGTGCAATGTCAGCACCCTGGCTTTGTTCCACCTGAATGGAACGTAACTTTAATTAGTATCACTGGTAAAACTGGTGTGTTTACCCTCCTTTTTTATTTCAAAATGGCAGTTGTGGAAAAAGGTCCATATTTTCATGTATTAAATGAAGGGTGATATTTTGCATTATTACTTTTGCAGACATCCAGTTCAAGTCAGCCTTCTCCAACAAGGAATCAGTTCAGAAGGAGGTGAAAGCCATTCTTTCCCAGAAAGCCACCCTGAGCTGTGAGGTAGCTGATACCAAGACAGAGGTGAAATGGTACAAGGATGGCAAGCTGCTGACTTCCAGCAAGACAATCCATATTGAATCTAAAGGCAAGAGTCGGCAGCTGGTGATCAACAGTGTGGAGAAGAAGGATGCTGGAGAGTACATCTGTGAGGCTGGGACTGAGAAGATGGTCTTTAAGATACAGGTGGCAGGTAGGAGGAATAAAATGTTGTTAGTATTTTCAAGAATATGGAAATGTAAATGTGATTTGTCTTATATGTTTCGTAGCATTGTGTTGATCTTTTTATATTGTGTTTCCCTTGTTTACATTTAATTATTATTATATTATGTATATATTATTTAAGTATTTCAGGTTCACTGATTACATATCACACATTTGTTTCCATCCAATTTTTCATTTGCTCTGCAGAGGCCCCAGCTGGCTTCTCTAACAAGGAGTCTGTCAAAAAGGAGGTGAAAGCTACTCTCTCGCAGAAAGCCACCCTGAGCTGTGAGGTTTCTGATTCCAAGACAGAGGTGAAGTGGTATAAGGATGGCAAGCTGCTGACTTCCAGCAAAGCAATCCACATGGAGTCAAAGGGCAAGAGTCGTGAGCTGGTGATAGAAAAAGTGGATAAAAAAGATGCTGGAGAGTACACATGTGAGGCTGGAACAGAGAAGCTGGTATTTAAGCTGCAGATGACAGGTGAAGTATATTCAAATATAATACGTTTTGCTACAAGATTGTTGTTTCTTTGCACAAAGCGCTGAAAAGAAACTCTGACTTCTCTTTAGATGCAGCTGTCAAGTTCCAGAAGAAGACTGTCAAGGACACATGCGTTGTTCAAACAAGTGAAAACATTGTTTTGACCACTGAGCTGACCACAGAGAGTGGCAGTGTGAAGTGGTTTAGAGATGGTGTTGAGCTCAAGGAGGGCAGCAAGTATGAAATGAAAAAAGATGGCCTTTCTCGTACCCTGATAGTAAAATCCACTGAATCCAAAGACAGTGGGTCATACTCCTGTCAGACTGCAGACGACAAACTGGAGTTCAAAGTTCAAGTTAAAGGCAAGTCAAAGAATTGTTTGTACCATGCTGGTAATTACTTCAGATGACAGATTTTGTTTTGGTGTCTAATTCCCATGTTTTAATTTCAGATGCAGCTTTGAAGTTTGTCGTCCCTCTGAAACCTGCTACAGTGGAGTTGGGAGGTACACTTAGCCTGGTGTGTGAACTAAATCAAGCCTCGGGGGATGTTGTCTGGAAGCATGGTGGTCGTGAGATTAAACCTGGAGGCAGGTACTCTGTCAGAACAGATGGTGCTAAGCGGGTTCTCACTGTGACTGGGATGAGTAAAGAAGATGAAGGAGAATACAGCTGTGAATGCAGAAATGACAAGACCTCTGCCAAAGTCTCCTCTAAAGGTAATTAATCATTTAAAACAAAATAACTACAAAGAGATACAAACAACTACAAAGAGACACAAAATGACTAAACAGAGACAAAAAATGACTACACACAAACAAAATAACTAGAAAGAGAGACAAAACCACCACAAGAAGACATAAAACAACTATGAAAATACACAAAACAACTACAAAAAGACAACACCACTACAAAGTCAGACAAAATCACTACAAAGTGACACACAGGCTACAAAATGATACAAAATAGCTATGAAGAAACACAAATCAATTACAACTACAAACGGATACAAAACAACCCTTTCTTTCATATCATTCTTCTTCATTTGATTCTTTTCAGAACCCAGACTAGTGCGGCTGACCACTAAACTAAACAATGTGGCTGCAATGGAGGGAAAAGACGCCATTTTCAAGTGTGCTGTCAGCCCAGCGGACGCCAGCGTGAAATGGTTCCACAACAGTATACCTGTCACTGCTGGACCCAAGTATAAGATTGAGCGTGGTGGCAGCAGTCACTCACTCACCATCACCTCCGTCACTCAAAAAGATGCTGGAGAGATTAGTATTGATGCAGAAGGCAAAAGCTGCAAAGCTACCCTACAAGTGCAACGTAAGAACATGCATTTCTCATCATTTGTGTTTTAAATAATGTAATTTCCTCATTAACTTAGACATTTCTTTCAATTAGATGAGCCTGTGACGTTTAAGAAAAAGCTTGAAAACCTGACAGTGGTGGAACAGAGTGAAGTGAAGCTGGAGGTGGAGCTCAGTAAGCCGTCAGATGAAGTCAAGTGGATGAAGAACAGTGTGGTGCTGCAGCCTGCAGGAAACATGGAGATTAAAGTTAATGGAGCTAAGCAGGCTCTGGTCTTCAAGAGTGTGACTCAGGCTGACCGTGGCATCTACTCCTGTGAAACCCTGGACGACAAAACCCAGGCCAAACTCACTGTAGAGAGTAAGACTGATACCCTATCACATTTAGTTATAGTTTATTTAAGTATATATCTTAACCCTAGAGGAGCCATTTTCCAGTAATGTTTGTTGGATATAAATTTTGAGTAACAAGTTAAGACATGTTAACACTCAACCATTACTTTCTCCTCCCTTCAGTGAAGAAGATCCAGGTAATAAAGGGCCTAACAGAAACCAAGGCACATGAGACAGAGACAGTGACTCTTGAGGTAGAACTCAGCCAGGCTGATGTTGAAGGCTCCTGGACCAGGGACGGGGCCAAGATAAGGTCAGGGGGGAACTGCCGGATCACAGCTCTGGGAAAGAAACATGCCTTAACGTTATCCAATCTCAAGAGGGAGGATACAGGAACTATTGCCTTCCAAGCAGAAGGAGTACACAGTTCCTGCAAACTGATTGTCACAGGTAAGGGCTGCTTCCTGCTAGTCATTTAATCACCTTATCAGTTGTTAGGATCTTGACCAACCAAACCGAGACCTACACTAGACTTTTGGTTTAGTCGTATTTTGACCAACATATGTTGATTCCACAGAACCTCCTGCTATGATCTCCAAACCCATGATGGATATCAGTATTCCTGAGAAGGAGAAAGTTACTTTTGAATGCGAAGTGTCCAGAACAAATGCAGATGTTAAATGGTTCAAGGTGAGACATTATTGTTGGAATTAGCGTATGCAGAGTAAATACACAAGTGCACAGTGGATATGTAACATTTTGTAAAACTGATTAATCTGCAGGATGACGTAGAACTGAAACCAGGGAAAACCTTTGGCATCCATTCCTTGGGTCGAAAGCGCTCTTTGGTCATCAACAAATGCACCCCTGAAGATGCAGGCACTTACATCTGCCGCACTACTGATGATAACACCGCCGCCAAGCTCACTGTTCATGGTAATTTCCGATCATGTCCCAAAACACACAAATTAGTAACATACTATAATTTAGAGTACAGCAAACCGATTTACAGTGTATAGAATCATCTTAAAAATATTTCCCCTACAGCCAGAGATATTAAGATTATTAAGAAACTTGAAGATGTGGAGGTGATGGAGAAGGAGAGTGCTGCATTTGTCTGTGAAATCTCACATGATGAAGTGGACTGCCAGTGGTACAAAGGAAGCAACAAACTCAAAGTCAGTGACAACATCAAAATGAGACAAGAGGGTAAGGCCTCAAGAAAAGGGTAAATCACTATGATTCAACTACCTGTAGTGTGTATTCATGCAATGTTACTGGGTTTATCTTTATAATTATTATCACTAACAATGATATTTTATTACTACTAGTTATCTGTTTCTTATTCCAGGCAGAACTTACGTACTGCTGTTTAGGTCTGTAACCCCAGAAGATATGGGTGAGATTAAATTCACAGCTGAAAAGGCCTCTTCAACCGCAAAACTCAAAGTGAAAGGTACACGAGTGTCTGTTATGTGCTGAAATAACATGTATACTGTAAATTGTTGCATGGATTACCTAACCATTATGTTTAATGTTCAGATGTGGTTGCAAATGGATTATTTCTATTCTAAGCTATTAGAAATTTGCAAATAATTAAATACCTCTGAACATTTTAAACCTTATTTTCTTTTATTTGCTTAAGAAATACTGTAAACAAATAAATAGGTTATACAGATGCATTCAAATTAAAAATTCCTGAATAATTTTATATTCTGACCTCAACATTTCAACTGCTTTTGTGAGCCAAATGTAAAAGGTCACACTGAAGTTGGATGAAATGTTGTCTTGCTAAAAGAGTAAAAACTGTGCATCATTCTGACAATATTGGTGAGATAGAAAATCCATTTGCAGCTTGCATGTTCATTGTTATGCCTCATTGAGGCCTGATGGCAAAGGACACACAACTCACAATAGAAGAGGGCTTTTAGTCATAGCTTTCATTCTTCATTCAATGTAAGTCTTTTCAAGGGCAAGAGGAAGGGGTCATTTGATGATTGGGAATCTACAGGACTATAACAAAAAAATGTAAAAAATTATGTTAGAAACACACTTTGCTATCAGTTGACCATAAGTTGCATCACTATTCAGATGTTTCTTGTTTCTGTGTCAGTGTCACACTGTTTGCAATCCAGCAGTCACTGATATACAAACAAAAATGACTGGCAAGTGTCATTACAAGATTCTTGCTCTCTGCTTTAGCTTTTGCAAAAAATACTGGAACCAGCAGAGCATCAGAAGCATTAATGTTCCATTAAATATTAGACCCATTTGCTTTGGCTATAAAATCATTTAGTTATGAGCATTGCCCATCCTATAATGTGCTTAGGCAGGGTGTAAAATTAATTTTTTTGTCCATCTACCAAATGGCTTTTTTTGCTGGTGAATGAAGCAAATCTACCAGCTTGCATATTTAACCAGCAGTTGGCTGGTGGCTGGTGCTAATTTTGTACCCTGCGCTTAGACAAGGGCTCTGGCAAGACCATGGCATTGATATCCTTTAATCTTTAATCTGTGGCATACGTGATAGTTTTCATTGATTCAGTGTTATTGTTACTGTAGAGCTGCCTGTCAAGTTTGTGAAGAGACTCAGGGATAAGATAGCGATGTATAAGCATCGTGGTTATCTTGAATGCCAAGTGTCACGTGCCAGCGCAAAGGTGAAGTGGTACAAGAACAAGACGGAGCTCAAACCCAGCAAGAAGTACGAGATCAAGAGTGAAGATGTGTACCGAAAACTCACCATCAACGATGTGGACGAGCGTGACGAAGACACTTATACCTGTGACGCCATTGATGATAAGACATCCTGTAAACTACTTGTGGAAGGTAACATGATGGAAGACAACGATTGATTATAAGTATAGTGTCAGGTTTATCAACCGAAGGGCATTTATGTATATAACTCTATAAATATATGTTGGATTTACAAGGTGTTTACACCAAACAAGCCATCAGACTCCTGGTCAATGAGGTATCTGTCTATATATCTATATGTCTGTCTATCTATATATCTGTCTGTGTATTTATATAGCAGATGGTCGTGTCTAGATGGGAACCCTAGATTTGCAAAGCTCTCGCAAAATTTCTATCCATTGTTTTTTCTTTGCACACATTTTATTAACGGATTATGCTTTTCAATGTGACAAGGCTGTGGTTAAAATCTTCTCAGGTTTAGGGACAAACAAATACTCAAGGTTAGGGTGGAGAAGGATCATGGTTTGGTTAAAATGATCACTCTTTCGCGATCTTTTGCAGGTCTGGTGTTCCTATCTAGACATGACCCTTGGAAATCAACTAAACTAGACTTAATTTGCATTTGTGAATTAGTCTGGTGATGCCAGGCTAGGGAAATATGGGAACATTATATTCATTTATTTGAGCCTGACCTACTAAATTAATTAACATAGGCATTTCAAATGATTAGTGCATGAAAGAAATTAACAAAACTGTATCACCACTGCAGGTGAAGTAACACCCTGAGGTGTTTACAGTCATTCTGATTGAGTAGACCTCTAAGGTTTAAATGGTAAATACATGAGGACATTATAATAAAGTCTATGGACAAATAATATATTTGAATTATTATGATGATGGCTGAATTCTAAGTAGCTGTTTCAGTTTCGGGGGTCCTGGCATTGTGCATGCTGGTTTGCTGTCACATTGTCATGACTTCCTGGGACACTTGAATACAAATGAGCTGTTGTCCATTTTCTTTTAATTAGTTAATTTTTTAATACCTGTAGGTGAAAACACCTGTGCGTGTATATAGAGGCTTAAACATAGGACAAAAAAACTGTGCTTGCAGAGGATTTACACTGACATTGATTTGAATTGCATGCATTATACTTAATTTAGAAAGTGTCTCTGTTACATAGTTTGGCCACAACAGAGTGTTGACTTTATTTTTCAACTGTAAAATGGCCTGCTCAGTACATACTTGGGTCAAAATAGATTTTTAGATTGTTTGTTTACATTATGTATATTTAAAATGACTGTAATGCAATGTAAATGACTGAATGATCTGCCAGTATAGTGTTAACTGTTTCCCAAATATTGGTATCTGCCACAGAATGTGGTATTCACTGCAAATATCCAGTACTGGTCTGACTATACATTACTACTGAGCATTTTTCAAGGGATACTATAAATTTTATGATTTGTCTACAAAAAAAATCAGTTCTCACTTGTGTGTTATGATTTAAGTCAAGATTTAAGTTTCTACACGTTGATTTTACAGCACACACAAAATATTGGACGTCATTTCTTGATTTCTGAGCACTAGAGCAGCATTTGGTAATATAATGTAAAGTGAGAGGGATTTGCAATTTGATTTGAGTCTAAAAAAAGGCTTAACATTTATTAAAAATGAGCATTACATTTATTTTATAAAATTATACTTTATAATTGACTTCTTACTGTGACATTCTCTTTTCATGACCCCTCCAGAACAGTCCATCAGCATCGTGCGGGAGCTTAGTTCAGTAGAAGTGACAGAACCTTTTGCAGCTGTATTTGAAGTTGAAATCAGCGTGGAACTGGTGAAACCTCCGACATGGACTTTGAATGGAGTTGCTGTGCAGGAGAGCACTGATGTTGAAATGGAGAAAGAGGGCACTCTACACCGTCTCACTTTCAAAAAGACCAAAGCATCATTGACAGGACCAGTACAGTTTACAGCAGGGAAGAGCAAATCATTAGCACAGCTCACAGTCAAAGGTAAATGTGTTGAATCACTTTTATAAAGCAGTTAGACACAGTAGCTTGTGTACTGTGATACTGTTGAGGATACATATATGTAATTGTACACTGTTCGTTACATTTAGAGCGTCCACTTGAGATTGCAGAGCCCATCAAAGATGTGAAGGCGAAGGAGAAAAGCTCAGCCATGCTCACCTGCAAATTCTCTGCCTCACCCAAAGAGGTGAAGTGGTTCAAAGGTCAGGTAGCTCTGACAGCATCAGACAAGTATAACATGAAGCAAGATGCTACGAGGGCTCAACTTATCATTCAAAAGTTGACTGAGGAAGACAGTGGAGAGTACTGCTGTCAGTCTGGACCTGCTACAACCAAAGGCAAACTTACTGTTGAAGGTAATGAACACCACACAAAATACAGCAAGTGTGCAAACCATCATAGAGCAACTGTTTTAGAATGCCTTTGGACTAAAGTGGTCTTCCAACTAAAACATCTTTGCTTTTTCTGTTCAGTCCGTGAAATTAAGGTCACCAAGCACTTGGCTGACACAGAGGTTGATGAAGACAGCGATGCAGTGTTCATCAGTGAGATTAACTATCCAGATGAAGAGGTACAGTGGCTTCTGAATGACAAGGTGCTCTTCACCAATGAAGTCAACACCATCACTCATGAAGGGAAGATTCACAAGCTCACATTGAAGAACCTGGCACCTCAGGATGGGGGAATTGTCACATTCCAAGTCCGCAAGGTGAAAGAGTCAGTGACGCTTAAGGTTAAAGGTAAGTCATAAAAGGGAGTTTTTCCTTCCTACTGATGCCAGGTGCTTGCTCATGGTGGGAAATGTTGGGTCTCTGTAAGTAATATTATAGAGCAGTGGTTCCCAATCTTTTTCCTTCAAGAACACCTTTTTTTTTAATTATTGATTAAACTGACAACCCATGATTAAGTAACATATTTTATGGATATTTCATATTATATTCACTGCATTACAATACTAGCATAGAACAACTGATACACTGTGCAAATAAGCCAAATGGTGACATAATAACTGCAGGGAGTTTGTGTAAAGTTTATTTGTTACATTTTTTTTTACTTACTTAATAGTGGCCTATTAATTTAACATAGTAGCCTCTTGCAAACCCTTCATGATGAATTAGTCTGGTGATGCCAGGCTAACTTAATAGGTTTCAGTGTCTGGCCAGGCCATTGTTCCATTTTAAAAGTAACAATTTCATTTAGTTTTCTTCACAGAAATTACTGAAATGCTGAGGTACAGGCCTACTGTATATATACATTTTTATTTGTTTTTTTTATACTCCTTAAAATCAAGAAAGCCTTGTGACCCCCTGTGAAGCTTAGGCGACTCCCTAGTGGGGGTTCAGGACCAGTGGAAACCAGTGTCAAGATCTGCTCTATATGAAAAGTGCTCTGGAATAACTTCTTGTATGATTTAATTACTCTATGGCTATCATATTAAGGAGGGAAACAGGCATTGCTGCTACATGGGTGATCATACTCTGAAGTATTTGGTCATTTTTGCCCTAGCGCGTACAGTACCTTGAAACTGCAACCCTTTTTCTCAATTCCCCCCAGAAAAGCGTGCTGTGTTCCTGAAGTCTCTAGATGATGTCATTGGAGAGGAGAAGGGCATGATAACTCTGGCGTGTGAGGCATCCAAGCCCAGGGTTTCTCCCACATGGAGAAAAGAAGGTAAAGTCTTGAAGGCTGGATCAAAGTATGAGCTCCTTCACACAGGCAAGTCTTTGGGACTGATCATCAAGGACGTCACCAAAGAAGATGCTGGAGAGTATACTTGTGATCTTGGAACTGAGGTTTCTAAAGCAAAGGTCACTGTAAGAGGTACTGGTTGTTTGAGATGCATCATTTTACAGTGTTATTCTTCACATATATATACTCTTATTAGACATTGTCATCAACTTATTCTCTCTGTCCCAAATTTAGAGATTGGCATTGGAATTACCAAATGGCTAAAGTCAGCGGAGGTGAATGAGGGAGAGGCATGTAGCTTTGAATGCATCTTATCTCGTGAGAGCACAGATGACTGTACTTGGACTCTTAATAGTCAAACTATTACAAATGGAGGCCGCTTCAAAGTCACCAGTAAAGGACGCAAGTACATGCTGACCATTAAGGATGTCACTCCTGCTGATGCTGGAGAGGTGGTCTTCAACATTAAAGACCTGAGCTCCAAAACAACATTAACAGTTGAAGGTAAGCTGCAGGTTTATTTTAAAGTTCCAGTGTATAAGATTTATGGCGATCAGTTGGCAGAATATGGCAGGAATGGAATATTTATACATATGTTTTCATTATAGTTTATGATCACTTGAAAATAACAATTGTGTTTTCGTTACCTTAGAATGACCCATTTATATCTACAGAGGGCATGGGTCCTCTTCCATGGAGGCTACCAATTTGACCGTCATGTTTCAACAGTAGCTCAGAATGGACAAACTCGGGCTCTAGTTTAGGCTCGAGTGGAATTTCTCCAGTACACCTGGAAGGGCAGGGTTAGGCGAGCAGTATTCAGTTGGTTGCAATCTGTGACCTCACTGCTAAATGCCACTAAATCCTATACACTGGTCCTGTAAGAGGCCTAGACAAAGTAACAAAAATATTAAGGTATGAAAATAAACACATCATCTCTTGTTGCAGGCAAAGCTTCATCAGTGTCAAAAGGACTGCAGAATGTTAGTGTTGTTCAAGGGGAAGATGCTGTATTTACCTGTGAGGTAACACAGGCCAGTTCCACTGTAAAGTGGTCCAAGGAAGGCAAAGCCATCAGAAAGAGCCAGAAGTATGACATCAGCCAAGAGGGTAAGGTTATGAAGCTGACCATCCATAATGTCTCTGCTCAAGACTCTGGAGAGTACAGCTGTGAAGTTGTTGGAGGTGCAACCACCAAGGCCAAGCTGGAAATCAAGGGTGAGACTAAAATTTTAATCTTTGACAACGAAGGGGCATTTAAGAGGCCTACATATGATAACACTGTGAGATTTTGGTAAAAAGTTGATTAATATCTTTACTGAGTATAGAGACGGTTCTTGGGTATTCTTCTTTTTTGAAACCACAGATTAATCCTACAGTTTAATACTGCGCCTAAAAGTGTAACAAGGTGATTTGTATTTTACAGAGCCAATCCATAAATTCACTAAAGCACTAAAGGATATCCAAGTGGAGGAGAGGGGCTCCGTGACCTTGCAATGTGAGACCGTACAAACCCCGTCCAATGTGATTTGGCTTAAAGGTCACACAGAGCTCAAGGCTGGAGGTCGATATGAGATGTCCCAGAAGGAGAAGGTCTTAACTCTCACCATCAAACATCTGGAAGAGAAAGACACTGATATCTACACCTGTGACGTGGGCACTGCCAAGAGCATGGCAAAGGTGACAGTCAATGGTAAGAACTTAACATATGTATATATGTGTGTATACAAGTTTGGGGTAAGTTTTTGTCTTGGAGAGCTGCTTATCTTTATGGATTGTGTTTGAAAAGATTATTAGAGTATTAAATGTCCTGTATGTCTTATCTTTAGATAACACACAAAAGAGTATTTTGAACGATTTAACCTGAGACCATTGTTAATATTTTAATGCCATGTTGACTTCGCTCAGAGTTTGGTTTTGTTTTGCTTTAAAGGCCAGTTGGTGGTTATTCTGGAAAAACCACAGGATGTTAATTGTTTTGAAGGAGAATCTGCTACATTTGTTTGCCGTGTCAGTCCTGCTGGTCTTCCTCATGTTCAGTGGCACTTAGATGATACTCTGCTGCAGCCAAGCGCCCTCAGTGATATTCATGTTCTAGAGGGGGGTCTCCACTCTCTAACTGTAAGAGAGCTAACTCTCAGGTACTCTGGCACCATTTCTGTGGTTGCTGGGGACCAGAAAGCATACGCGTCCCTTGTTGTTAAAGGTAACCAACCAACTGCGCCAGTCTTGTACAAATCTACTTATAATGTAGATTTGTCTACTTACAATGTAGATTTGTCAAAAGTACCATAGATTAGATTGTATTTTTTTGCTAAATCATCTGTATTCTTTGCACAGATGTTTGTTTTCTGTATTTTGCATTGGGTCTGCTTTGCTCTTTTGTTGCGTTATTCCATCTTTTTTGTCTTTGGGTTTGTATTCTTGAGAAACTGTTTGTAAATCCATAAAGTGTGAACAACATCCATCAGCATGTGCAAATGTTTCAAAGTGACCTGTTCTCACATGAACTGTCTTGTTATGTGAGGACTGTGGACTGCATAAATTGTTTCCTTTCTGGGTAACCCTTTGTGCATTTCAAAAGGCTTTCATTCTGTAGTAATGTAATGAGAGTTTGTTTTTGCTTTTATATTAGTTGCACTGTTGTAGCTGAACCTTCATCAAAAGGAGCATCAACCAAACTGATGGAATCCTTTTTGGGTTCCAAAACCTAGCGGTGGACAACTGGAGCACAGCACCTCACCTTCACCTCTAATCATTTTCCATCCTCCATCATAACCCAGCAAAATTCAACACCCTGTTTTATATAATGAAGTCA
The DNA here is from genome assembly GCF_056507025.1 of Lutjanus erythropterus. Classification (NCBI taxonomy): domain Eukaryota; kingdom Metazoa; phylum Chordata; class Actinopteri; order Lutjaniformes; family Lutjanidae; genus Lutjanus; species Lutjanus erythropterus. The sequence goes on from NC_139328.1 coordinate 15,274,091, forward strand.
TTGTTCATTTTATTTTAGCCCTGCCTGCCAGTTTTACAGAAGACCTCAAGAACCAAGAGAAGAACCAAGGGGAGACTGTCACACTTGGCTGCAAGTTATCAAAACCTGTGGCTGATGTCCAGTGGAAGAAAGGCTCTAAAGTCCTTAAAGCTGGAGAGAAGTATCAGATGAAGCAGAAGGAGATGTCTTATGAGCTTCAGATTATGAATGTGAAGGTTGAAGATAGTGGAGAATATTCTTGCATGTGTGGAGACCAGAAGACATCTGCAACTGTGAAAATCAATGGTATGGATTCATGGAGTCTTTTTCAGCAATCTTTCATGTGTTTTTGTTGTATTTCCCAAAGGAGCTCTACTGTTTTATAAAGACTTTTGTTGAACTATTTATTTCACCTGATTTTGACAAATAATGAAAACTTGGTTATACAGCATTGCCACCGACCTTCGTACAGAAGCTGAAGAGCCAGGAGGCTGAGGAGGGAGCCGACATTACTCTGCTCTGTGAGCTCTCTGAACCTGGAGTGCCAGTGGAGTGGAAGAAGGGAACACAGGTCCTGAAGTCTGGAGAGAAGTACCAGATGAAGCAGAAGGCCTCTGTGAATGAACTTCTGATCAACAAAGTGGTGCCAGAAGACAGTGGAGACTACAGCTGTGTGTGTGGAGACCAGACGACCACAGCCAGCGTCAACATTAAGGGTAGGAAGAGGATTTTCAAGGAGTCAGTCCCTGTAGCATTATTAAATTTCTTCTCAGGGTCTCTTTTTTGCTTTATTTATATTTATGTGTTTTATGTAATGGCATGCAACTGACTGCTAACCAGCAAATAAATGCTCAGCCCAACCAGTGACCTTCAAACACAAGCTGGAGAGCCAAGAGGCTGAGGAGGGAGCTGACATTACTCTGCGATGTGAGATCTCTAAACCTGGAGTCCCAGTGGAGTGGAAGAAGGGAGCACAGGTCCTGAAGTCTGGAGAGAAGTACCAGATGAAGCAGAAGGCCTCTGTGAATGAACTTCTGATCAACAAAGTGGTGCCAGAAGACAGTGGAGACTACAGCTGTGTGTGTGGAGACCAGACGACCACAGCCAGCCTCAACATTAAGGGTAGGAAGAGGATTTTCAAAGAATCTGTTTGATTGACATATTTAAAAATGTTGTGTAAGGTACTTTTTTAATTGTATATAATTAGACATGTATTTTACAGTCTTCATGTTAATGTGACCTGTAAATCATCACAGTTTGTGTACTGGCATGCAACTGGCTGCTAACCAACTAATAAATGCTCAGCCCGACCAGTGACCTTCAAACACAAGCTAGAGAGCCAGGAGGCTGAGGAGGGAGCAGACATTACTCTGCGCTGTGAGATCTCTAAACCTGGAGTCCCAGTGGAGTGGAAGAAGGGAACACAGGTCCTGAAGTCTGGAGAGAAGTACCAGATGAAGCAGAAGGCCTCTGTGAATGAACTCCTGATTATCAAAGTGTTGCCAGAAGACAGTGGAGACTACAGCTGTGTGTGTGGAGACCAAAAGACCTCAGCCAGCCTCAACATTAAGGGTAGGAAGAGGATTTCTGAAGAGTTGTTCAGTGGAGCATTTTATAAAACCTGTGCAAGTGGTTTTCTGTGTTAGTGAAGCTAAATTGCGTGCTTGCTTACCTTCATGTCCTTCTGTTGATCAGAGTTTTAGATGCAAAGTACCTAGTGAGACTGGCATGTAACTAGCTCAAAATCAGACACTAAAACATTTAAACTTACCAGGCTATAGATTATCCACACATGGGAGCTGCCCAGTTATTGTGAGACCAGTTCTCCACATGCCAACATGTGTTGCCTCTTGGAAAGTAAAGTAATATCAACAATTGACCCTAAGTCCTTGAAACTTTTTTTAACATGAGCTAATTTAAGATCTGACTATATATATATGTTGCTTTTTCAGGTCCCCCAAAAACATCTTTGAACCATCTTACAATTTGGTTTTCTTGTTAACATAGACAGACCTAGCACATAGCATATATTAAGTACAGGAAACATGAAAAAAGAGAAATATGACTGAGGATCCAAAAAGGGGCAAGACTTAGGAAGGGTCAATTTAGTCATACAGTTGCAAAATGAACAGACGAACAAAGTAAGAGCAGCTGTAGTTTTAACACTTCTGCCTCCTGCAGGCAATAAGTGTAATGGTTTAAAACTGCAGCTGCTGTACTTTTCAGGCCTGTAGGTGGCACAGGTCAGACTAAGTCTGCAAATCCAGACCTGCAGTGCTAAAACTGTTGAAACAATTACACTGCATTTTGGCTGGGTCTGGCTCTGGGTGCTTTGCATCAATGATATCAATGTGTGTCCTTGTTTTTTCATGTCTTGCAAGTAACCAACTAATAAATGCTCAGCCCAACCAGTGACCTTCAAACATAAGCTGGAGAGCCAGGAGGCTGAGGAGGGAGCAGACATTACTCTGCGATGTGAGATCTCTAAACCTGGAGTCCCAGTGGAGTGGAAGAAGGGAACACAGGTCCTGAAGTCCAGAGAGAAGTACCAGATGAAGCAGAAGGCCTCTGTGAATGAACTCCTGATTATCAAAGTGTTGCCAGAAGACAGTGGAGACTACAGCTGTGTGTGTGGAGACCAGACGACCACAGCCAGCCTCAACATTAAGGGTAGGAAGAGGATATTATAGACTTGGTTCCAGAAAAAAAAATCTAAATGCCATAGAAGAGCTTTTTATATATACATATTTAGAATATTTTTTGCTGTTTGCATGTCATCATGGATTGCAAATTGTAAGTATTTGCTTTTTGTCATCTATGTTTTTTTTCCCTACCAATGTTGTGTAAATATATTTTTTTAATGTTTTGCATCATGGCACGCAACCGACTGCTAACCAACTAATAAATGCTCAGCCCAACCAGTGACCTTCAAACACAAGCTGGAGAGCCAGGAGGCTGAAGAGGGAGCTGACATTACTCTGCACTGTGAGATCTCTAAACCTGGAGTACCAGTGGAGTGGAAGAAGGGAGCACAGGTCCTGAAGTCTGGAGAGAAGTACCAGATGAAGCAGAAGGCCTCTGTGAATGAACTTCTGATCAACAAAGTGGTGCCAGAAGACAGTGGAGACTACAGCTGTGTGTGTGGAGACCAGACGACCACAGCCAGCGTCAACATTAAGGGTAGGAAGAAGATTTCAGGATCCACTTGAGAAACATTACAAAAATATATACATTTATAAAACACCTTTTTACATGTACATATGTAGACGTGTTTCAGAGTTTGCATGTTATTGTGGAATGCAGCTTGTCAATGTTTGCTTACTGGCACGGAACTGGCTGCTAACCAACTAATAAATGCTCAGCCCAACCAGTGACCTTCAAACACAAGCTGGAGAGTCAGGAGGCTGAGGAGGGAGCTGACATTACTCTGCGATGTGAGATCTCTAAACCTGGAGTCCCAGTGGAGTGGAAGAAGGGAGCACAGGTCCTGAAGTCTGGAGAGAAGTACCAGATGAAGCAGAAGGCCACTGTGAATGAACTCCTGATCATCAAAGTTGTGCCAGAAGACAGTGGAGACTACAGCTGTGTGTGTGGAGACCAGACGACCACAGCCAGCGTTAAAATTGAGGGTAGGAGGATTTGTGATTTCAGCATCTTCAGTATATTACAGTGTGTCTTTGTAATTCAGGCATATCCATTTTGTGGTGTATTATGTTTTTGGTCTTTGTCACTGCACTGCATCACTTATTGCTGACATTTAATCATGCTGAATTTGTATTATATGGTGAATTTGTCTTGACTGAAGCACTTGTATTGAAGCACTTGCTTTTGCTATACTATTTCTTTTGCTGTCACTTTGTTTTTATTTTTTTGTTTTGTTTTTTGTTGTCTTTTTGTTGCCTTATAAAATGTCAGCGTTCTTTGAAGATCCTTCCTTCAGCATTTTATGTGGTGGATCAGGAGGTTGGATGTCTTTGCCTGGATCACTCTTCTGCAGTGTGCTCTGTGCTGTGGTACAGAATTTGAGTTGTGATCTTTTCTTTGGAAGATTTTTCATCACTTTTTTCCCCCTTTTGTTACTGTGCATTTGAGATTACAAAACAAAAAAATCCCCTTCCTTCATATCACTTAGTTTGTATGTTTTATTTTATATTTTTGTTTATAATGTACATTTAATTCTTACACAGTTTTCATCTATTTAATCAGACAAGCCAGTTGGTCTTAATTCATGTTGTATTGTTGTTATCAACTGTGTTTTACGGTGTTTGCAGTTTGTTTCTGTAATTGTTTTAATTGTTTACATGTTGTGAGTTATTTCGTCTGGTGATATTTAGTTTCTACTTGTTATGGTAAAATACTGCAGATGAAGTATCTTACAGTATTCTGAATTCAAATTGTTTCCTCTCAGCTGTGAAGCTGTCAGTTCCTCCTTCAGTTACTAAACTGGAATCTAAGAGGCAGGAGACCAAAGAAACAGTCAAAGGTATGGAGGGAAGATGGCCATGTCCTGGCTTGACTTTCAGCTTCATGTGCTCAGCCCACCTTGTTAATGGCCTTCGTGTTTCCATGTGCAGTGTGCCATTAAAGTGGGCCTGTGTGTCTGTTGGCCTACATAGGTTATGATAAATGCATTCTTGTAGCATTATTCATTTCTAGTTTACCCTATTTTTTAAGTTGCTGTTTTGTTATGCCTCTGCTGTGTCAGCTGTTCCATCTGTCTTATTGTCGGGCTGTGTTTAGCAGTTTTTTGTGGATCTTTTTCCTCAGTGTTGTATTGCAGTATATGAAGCGTAACCAGGCTATTTAAAGAAGAACCCTTGTAGTTGTGCCAATTGTGCTGGTGGCATGTTGAAGGTTTGGGAATGATACCTGCTGTCGGCTGGGGTTTACATATGCATAATTCACTTGTGTGTGGCATGATTCTTTGTCATTTCCATTAATATTTGCGTGGCTTAAGGAGCCTGAAAGTCTATGAATTTATAGCAGTTATACAGGCTGTATTCAGGTGTTCATAATCAAATTCTGTGGGTCTGGTATTGTCACTGGTTGCTGCCATTTTTACTTTACACAGCATTTCTATTTGCATCACATCATATTTGCATTTCAGCCAAGACGCCTGAAGCTCCGTCCTTAGCTGCTAAAGACAAGCACAAGAGACAAGAGATAAATGAGACAGTAGAAGGTAAATCTCTGATGATTCTTAGCTTTGCTTAGTTGTGTGTTTTTAATTAATCAGTCTGTGCAATGCATCGCCTTGTCAAAACTGGTGTTATCAAACAAAGACTTGTTGGATCATGAACAGGCTTATATTGTGTCTTGTCGCTCCAAGAAATTGCTTTAAGGCTAAATATGGTTTTAATATGGCTATTTCATCTGTGTGCTGGTTAACATGGCTTTTTTTATTCATCCGTTAAATGCAAAGATCTGTGTTATTTTGGGGGCTGTGCTGCTGGTGCTGGAAAAAAAATCATTATTTCAATCTCAGCATCTGTGGATATCTGTGGGGTTACTTTCTTGCATGGAGGCTGACTCATTGGTATGGCAACATATCTCAGCTGTTATTATATGTGGCTGGTGCTATGCTGAGGCAATTTTGAATTGTGGGTCCAACGTTGTGTTCATTTTCATAGCTGTGATACTGCCATCTACTGGACAGACACCTACACAGCTCTTCAAACAGGAGATTCAGAGAGATTCACAGGAGCTCAAAGTTGGAGGTGAAGGTAATGAGACACATTTGCATGGCTTTTGTCAGTTACTGAGACATCTGTCAGTACTGTAAGCATGGTTGTCATTTATGTTGGTAGATATAATTTCACGCTTGGAGAAAAAGACACTATAAATGTTTAAAAATATTTAGAAATATGAAGGGAGTAGGCGCTTCTGTTTGGATTCACTGTGCAATAGGTTATATTGCCTGGTGAATGTGTAAAACATATAAAGAAGGTGGCTTTTGTTTTTTTGTTACCCCTCATCTGTGTTGCTGTTCTGTCAGTTTCATTTTGGTGCAAATATTGTGTCTTTAATGCTTTGGTTACCCCAGTTCAGTGTTGAATGTCAAACATGTTTATGGCACTTCTTATGGCAGTTCTATGTTGACGTGTTGCTGTCTGTTGGATTATTGACAATGATCTGTGAGTGGACAGAGAGGCTTTAATTGTTTTTGCTTGTGGCTTTATTGATTTTGATTTCTTTTGTTGTCAGTTGTCACAGGTAATGCATTTGTCAGTATTCCAAGGTGCACACAGGCGACAGTTGACTGGGTGTATTGGATCATTTGTGTGCTTTACTGGCTCTGGTTGTCTGCTGCCCTCAGGTTATAGAACTCATCACTGCAGGATTGTAAGGTTAATGTTTTGTTTTATCCCAGTTGAAAAGACTGCTGCTGGACTAGCTGCCAAACAAGATACACTGAGGCAGGGGACCAAAGAGCCAGTAGAAGGTATGCAAAGATTGAAGCTCATTTTTGGCCTTTTGCTTCCTCATTGTCTCTTGTCACATCACATTCAGTCTTTTCATTGCATTTCAAATGCAGGTGTTCTATCTCTACTGATGTTTCTTGCTTTCAATGGTGTATCAAGCATGTTGTATCTTTGGCTACAGCTTGTTTGTGCTGCAACTGACAAAAAAAAAAAAAAAAATTAAACCAGTTTTTAGGGTTAATTTAAAGGTCCAGTATGTAAGGTTTACAGAAATTTCTTGGCAGAAAATATCAGAAATAGAACGTAATATTGATAAGTGTGTTTTCATTAATGACCTGAAAACACAAATCACCCATTTTTGCGACGATATGTTTATTTGAAGCAGGCATGGAATCTCTTCATAGTTGTATTACAATGATCTAGGTTGCAAATATGGCATCCAGTCAGTCCAATGAGAAATGCTTGCCTGGCATATAAGCCAAAAACATTTCTAGCACTCAAGTGTATTTTCTGGATATACAGCCCACTGAAAATATGCAGTAGTATTTCCCTTCTTGCAAGTTCCCACTTTGAACTTTTGCAAATATGACTCCAAAACTTTGTTTGCAGTCAACAGTTTTACAGACAGTTTTATAATGGTGGCTCATAGGGGGAAAATGCTTTTTGGGCTATAGTGGAATTTTTTGCTGCAATACTATGAGGACCACAGGGAAAAATTGGAGGCAAGGCTGAGCAGCAGTGTCCTGCCTAGGTTTATATATTTCATCTATGGTTCTCTTCTACGGTGGCCACCATGTTGCTCTTCCATATTATATATCTGTTATATGATTTTGTTCAACTGTTCTCATTTCGCCGTTCCTTGTATTTCCCATTGTTAAATGTTTGCCCCTCTTGTATTTTTTTGGGGGAAGTGACATAATTAAAAGTCTTCAGTAAATAAGAAAAGCAAGCAATTGTCAACAGTGGTCATGTTATCTAAGGTTGGCTTGTGAGATGTACTGCTTATTGTGTTATGGATGACTTCAATCTGTATGTTAGTGTTCTATGTGGTTCTTTTAAAAGCTCGCAGCTCAGTGATTAGAGTTACTGGTGATGTCATCAAGTTAAACTGCAGCAATGTGAGAGAAGAAAGTGTATTTTATAATTATTTAAGATGTTGCTGAAATATAGCATGTGTACTCAGCAAACCCTCACTGGATTAATTGACTTGTGGCTGCTGGCTCTGTAGCTGGCCTGTCGTGTAATCAGGCTTAAATGTTTTATCACAGCAAATACTGCAGCAGCAGTGACTTTACACTTGGATTCCAGAGAAGTAGAGGTTGGTATGAACCCAGAGTTTTACATTACCTAAATATATATAGCACTATTTTTACAAGGTGTTAGTTGTCATCTGCCACTGTGCTATTATTGTCTTTGCTGAACAAACTTGTGGTCATGACACTGTCTGTATGTTTTTAAAGATGCAGCTTTTCTTGTTGCACATTGCATGAATATACGTCTGTCATCAGAAAGATGAAGTGAAGAACTTTTTTACACGCTCAGTTTCAGACAAATGAAAATTGTGTAGATTGTATTGTGTTGTCTTGGACATCGCGGCTGTAAAACTTGTGTGGCACATCGCTTTTGATTTGTTGTCTTGTTCAGTCTGTTGGTGAAGATTTCCAGTTCACGCAAGTTGAATTAAAACTTATACATAAATAACTTCAATTACAGCAGAGAAGTCACCAGCTTCAGCAGTGACCTCCAAAGTTGAACCTGAGAAGCAGGAATCAAGAAAAACAGTTGAAGGTATGTGGTAGTATTTCTGTTTGTATTCAGGAGATTTATTTTGTATGCTGGGGTTTTGCCAAAGCACATGCTGTGACAGTATATGCTACACATCCAGACTGTTATACTGTGAAATAACAACCTTTTGTATTGAGAGTTTTGTCAATACTCATTTGTTCTTGCTGGCTGAATAGTTGGAAATTGTGTATTGGCAAGCGCATTTAGTTGGAGTCAGTCCTCAGAGCTGATTGCATTATTGTTGGTGTCTTTTGTGTAATGTATCAGTTCTGCACCATCCTTTGTTGCTTTATTCAACTGAAATTTAATTATTATTCTTATTATTCTTGCATTTGTGCTGTTCTGTGTTTATTACAATAGATACTTAAGGTCTAATTAAATTAATTACACCTGCAGAGATTGAAAAGCCACCTGTGTCAGAAGTCACCCCAAAGCCAGAACCTACAAAGCTGGATAACAAAGTGCAAGGACAAGGTAGAAGTTCTGTGGTCCTTATTATGTATGTGATGTTATGTCATGTTTGTTGGGAGTTTTGTATGATGTGTAATTGGTTTGGCTTATTGCTGCTCGTTCAATGTATGCATTCTCTTGTGAAAGGCAGATTTGCTGCATTCTGGATTATTGTTGTCTCTTGATGGGAATAATTGAGGTATGTTTGGCAGACTAGAGGTGGCTGTGGCTCAGGTGGTAGAGTGGGTTGGCCTCTAATCAGAGGGTTGGTGGTTTGATCCCCGACTCCTTTGTTCTGCATGTCAAAGTGTCCTTGGGCAACATACTGAAACCCAAATTGCCCCTGATGGCTGTGCCATGTATGGGAGTATGTGACACGTAGTTGTTAAATATTTTGAACGGTTGATGGACCAGAAAAGTGCAATATGAAATACAGTCAGGTTGATCATTTATATACTTAACTGGCCTATTTTGAATGGGAGTATGGATCATTGGCTGTACATCAGTGTTACTGTGTGTGTATGTGCATATATTAAAGCAACCATACATTTTGCTCACATAATTTTTTATTTTTGTTCTTTTTATTTTTGTTTTTGATCTACTTTTGCAAAAAATCAGAGACTCTGTCCGGTAAGTTAAAAAAAAAAAGACTGTACTCTTAATTTTGTGTCTAGTTTAAAAGCCTTTCAGTTACAGCGCTAGACATCAACACCTCATGAAATTGATTCTTTCCCCAGTTCTTCCAGTAATAGTCATTCAAGACCTGGAGAGCCAGGAGGCTGAGGAGGGAGGCCATATCACTCTGTACTGTGAGCTTTCTAAACCTGGACTCCCTGTTGACTGGAAAAAGGACACTCAAGTCCTGAGTTGTGGAGAAAAGTACCAGATGAAACAAACAGGATTGTGTTATGAGCTACAGATCTTTGATTTGAGACCTGGAGACACGGGAAGCTACTCATGCTGCTCAGACGACACAATAAGCTCCGCCTCTCTTGTAGTAAATGGTAGGATGGAGATCACCGTCTCATGTTGTCTTCTTCTGCCATCAAGTCTTTCATTTCACTTTTTAAACCCACTTCTCTTCATCTCACTGTATTTCTTCATCACCATTCTTGTCCTTGTACTGTCGATAAACATCTGGTTATTTCTTTCATTCATTAGCTGCCCCAGCTATTTTCACAAAAGAACTTGAAAGCTCTTTAACGTCTGACGAGGGGGACAGTGTGACCCTGCACTGTGAGCTTTCTAAACCTGGCGTTCCTTTGGAGTGGAGAAAAGGAGAACTTGGTCTTTGTCCTTGTGCCAAGTATGAAATTAGACAAACGGGACACCTGGCTGCACTAGTAATTCATGATGTAGACCCAGAGGATGCTGGGAGTTACACATGTGACACTGGTGACCATCAAAGCACTGCGCATCTAGCTGTGAAGGGTATGCATGCTACAACCAGGTGTTTGTAGTGGAGATAGTTGAGTTGCAAATTGACTTAAGACTCGCTTGTCTAAAATATGTTTTATTGAATGGAAATTATTTCTATAATAATATTATGAAAAAATAAGCCTTTATCTGATTTAATGTTAGTTAATGTTGGTTGTTTATGCATTATTGTGTAACAGTTTGTGATGAAAACCGTAATACAGTAGAGACTCCTCTTTTCTGTCAGTTTTGTTATATTTAATCTATCACTGATTGTGATCAGTGAGACGATTTGAACTCTGCTTAATTTTAAATCTCAGACTAATCTTAATTACATTAATCTTTGTTGGTGAAACCCGTCTAGGAGACTTGGGTGTGTATGACTCACTTGTACCTCTGATACTTACTTTTTGACTTACTACAGCAGTTTTATGCGTCTGACGGGGCTATAAATTGTGCCAGCTTTGTCCCGGTTGTCCTAAATTTCTCCTCATTTCCTCCCCTGCAGCCCAGCCTGTCCTTTTCAAAACCCAGCTGCAGAACCTTGAAAGACAGGCAGGGGAGAGTGCTAGTCTTCGCTGCGAGACCACAAAGTCCGGAGCCAGTGTAGTCTGGAGCTGTGGTGACAGGGTCCTGGCATCCAGCAGCAAGTATCACCTGAAACAGGAAGGAACCATAGTCGAGCTTGTCATCTATAAACTGCAGGCAGCTGACTCAGGAGAGTATTCCTGTGATACAGGCAGCCAGAGGACTTCAGCTGTCCTCACTGTGGAGGGTAGGAGCTGTTCTATTTAAGACTATCCTTTTCATGCACCCTCTGGAATGACGTCTTTTCAACACTTGAGCATGACAGCCTTTCACCTGAAGAACTCGTTTGCCGTCTTCTCGACTGCCTTTTTTCTCATCCCACGTGTGTTCTTGGCTTGCAGTTGACTGTTTTCAAAGCACCTGTAGTTACTCACAAAATCACTTTTCTGTTGATCTTGATCACAGATCTCATCTCATCATTTCTGCCTGTCTCGGGTCTCTCTTCGCAAACATTAACACACCCTATATTATTTCTCTTCACTTGGTACTCACAATAACATCTCAACAGAAAACTTTATATACTGAATAACACTTTGATCACAGTCTGGACAACTGAAACTTTATCTTTGTCAAGCACATGCTCACTTCAGATAAATATAACCATTCTGCTGAAATGTATTTGTCAAACAGAGGTCGAGGTTAACATACTGAAATTCTTGGAGAGCTGTGTCGTATACGAGGGGGAAGATGTCCACTTTGAATGCCTGGTTTCTCACGAGGAGGCGCCTCAGGCCCAGTGGAAACTCCAGGATGTCCCATTACAGAATAATGAAATGAATCTGATCAAGTGCGAGGGCCGGATACACAGCCTCACACTCAGAGGCGTCACCAAAGCTGATTCAGGAACAGTCACTTTCACAGTGGGTAACAACACTTCCACTGCTTCTCTGACAGTCAGAGGTAAGGGACATATTACGCATTTTATCTTTTGAATACTTGTCATTTTTCCTCTCTAGTAACATTTGGCCTTCTTATATAATTTGTTTCTATCATCTTCTTTGTGGGACACCTGCCCTTTATCTTTTCCTCTTTAAAAGCATCCTGAAACACAGATGCTTTGTGATTTCCTGATGCTCCTTTTTTTTTCAACTTTCTTTCCACTTCATACTGACTTGTTATCCATTGATCTCACTTTTGTATTTGTATCAAATCTGCACATTAGTAGTTGCATGTTCACTCCTCTTTCCATTGAACTTGAACTCACAACATTTACCTTCTACTGTCCAATTTATTATTCAAATCACATATTGGTTATGTCAATCAATAAGTTTTCTTGTAATTCTTGTTTCTGCACTGTAGGATTTCTTGACTGTTGTTTTTAATAGTGCAACTCACATTTGATGTTATTCAATGATTTAATATTTTTGTGGTGTCTCATTGGTCTGGGGATTTAGATGTTTAAGGATGTTGATGTTGAGTCCTGTTGGGAAATCTTTGTTGCATGTCATTGCTCATCTTTCTGCACTTATTTCCTGTCACCTCTATATTGTCCTGTCTCTAGGAGGACACCCCCTCAACCATAAACAAAGATATTTTTATACCCCTGATTTTCAGTAATGTATTGTTATTTTGTCTTAGCACTCTTGAATCTCTTGTGTTGTTTCATGTGTTGTTTCATGGCTGGGTTCATGTAGCACAGGTGTTGAATGGTTCACCATATCCCATTGTATCAGCCAAATCATTTGTCCACGAATATGTGGCTTGCCTCAAACTTAAAAGGTGCAATGTGAAAGATATGGCCATAGTTTAATTCAAAATGTTGAAATGTGCTGAATTCAAATCTCCTCTGACCAAACTAAGACAAACTTGTTTGTAAAACACTTCAAACTCAACAGAAACAAAAGAAAACTCACCAAAAATGTCTTAGTTTATCCTTCCACTGTCAAGCATCGCAACTCTGGCTTGGTTGGAAAAAAATCCTTAATTAATAATGTTAGATGTGAAAATATTCCGGCTCCCTGATGCCTCTTTGATGCCCAACCGCCCTCTTGCTCCTCTCTTGTCCCTGCGTGCCATCCTCATCGCTCCCGGAGTCAGAATCCTGGTCAGAGCCATTGTACTGTTGTCAAGCTGTACAGCCTCTAAGATCAGCAGAGGCTGTGTTCACTCTGGCCATGTTTATGAAGAGGCTGCTGATGGTGCTGAATCCGTTGCCCACAGTGCTCTGATCTGCAGGTCTGGTCAGCCTGGAGTCAGCTAAGGACCTCTAACTACAGGGCTAACTGAGCTAATGGCAGCTAGTGGGCTAGTTACAGCCAAATATAGTTACAGCAAAGAGTATTGTGTGCAGCAGTTAGTGGTACTCATGTGAAATGCTGCCACTTACTTGTTTCGATTGACCTTTGGCTGGTGGCCATATCTTACTCATTGCCCCTTTAAAATGGACTGAGTATAGATAAACGATTGACTTAAGTTTCTTCATGCTCTATTTTATGCTTCTTGATGGTGTGGAATTGGTAGAATTGTGAGTACAAATAATGCCCCTTATGATTACAGTGTCTTTTGTGGTGGCCGTATTTACCCAAGACATTTTTTTCAATCATTCATCCTAATTAATAATGGTCTTTCTGGCAGCGGCACCTGTATTGTTCAAGAAGGGGCTGGAAAGTCAAGAGGCCACTGAAGGTAAAGAGGCCACTCTGACCTGCGAGACATCCAGCTCTGACTGCAAGGTGACCTGGCTGAAGGGCTCAACTGTGCTCACCCATGGGGAGAAGTACAGTATCCAGCAGAGAGCTAACACTCACATTCTGGTTATACACAAGCTGGATGTGAAGGACAGTGGAGAATATACCTGTGATACAGGGGACAAGAGAACCACTGCTTCCCTGACTGTGAAAGGTAACAGAACACGGCTTCATCTCATCTGTCTCTTGTCTCATCTTGTCTTCATCCTTCCTTCATTCAAGTTCATTTTACATTCATTTATCCCATCAACAATCACTGGATCATATCTTCTACTCAGCACTTTTCCCCCTCTGATATGTATTGTAGATCACCAAATTACAGATGAAGTGAATTTGTAGTGATTTGTATAGCTTAGTTTATTTATTTTTATTCATTATTTATGAAGTCTTCATTGTACATATCTAGTACAACTGCACAAACAGTTCCCAAAAAGTTAGCACACTATAAAATGTGAACAAAAACAGAATTCAATGATTTGCAAATCGTTTTTGACTTGCTTTCAATTAAATACAGTACAAAGACAACGATTGGCAAATTTAAACTGATAAACTTAATTGTTTTTTGTAAGTTTGCACTCATTCTGAATTTATTTCCTGCAACATATTTAAAAAATGTTTGGACAGGGGCAACAAAAGACAATTACAAGGCAATCAGATTCAGAGAATCCAGAGGAATATTGTTTTTGGAAATCATGGATGTTGTGCCCTCTGGGCTAAAGAGGAAAAGGACCATCCAGATTGTTACTAGTGCAAAGTTCAAAAGCCATAATCTGTGATGGTATTATTAATGCTGAAAGGTACATACAGCTCTGGAGCAACATATGCTGCCATCCAGAAGATGTCTAGGTACTAGGCTGGCTTGCCTGCAGTCCAGACCTGTCTTCCATTGAAAATGTGTGGTGCATTATGAAGCGCTGGACTGCTGAAATTGAAATTGCTGTTGAAATTATTTGACTTTCAAAACTTCAACAATTAGTGTTGTCAGTTCCCAAACGCTGAGTGTTGTTAAAGGAAAAGGTGATGTAACACAGTTGTAAACATGCACCCGTCCCAACTTTTTTGTAACATGTTGCAGGCATCATTTTCAAAATGTGTGTATATTTACAAAAAACAATAAAGTTTATCAGTTTTAACATACAATACCTTGTCTTTACACTGTATTCAGTTGAATATAGGTCAAAATGTATTTGCAAATCATTGCATTGTTGTTATTTATGTTTTACACAGTGACACAACTTTTTGGAATCAGGATTAGTAAATTTCCTTATAGTTGTCATTAAAATGGGACATGCCTACACCATGTCCTTGAGATCAAACATGAGGCATGAAGTACAAAGTAAGTATTAAAATCAGATTCTTGGCCATGGTTCAACCTTCTTACTGATGCCTTCTGGAAGCTCTGCCAAGATCTGATCACTTACCTCCCATCATCCCATTCACCCTCAGAGCATGTTCGCATCCTCCGAGAACTCTGTGACATTACTGTGACCACTGGGCAGGACGCTGTCTTTGAGGTCGAGATGTCACACTCAGGCATGACAGCTGGAGAATGGTGGCTCGGAGACAACCTCCTCCAAAATAACGATCTGAATCAAATGAGCAGCCATGGCAGAGTGCACCGCTTGGTCCTGAAGATGGTGACCACAGATGAATCAGGGGACGTAGCCTTTGTGTTGGGAGAAGAGAAGAGTGTGGCCTGTCTTCTGGTGGAGGAGAAACCTAAAGGTAAAGGAGATGACATGGTCACTAGAGATTTTTGCTCTCACATCCATTGCCATCAACCACCAAACAGCTTTGTCTTGGCAAATGGAAATCTGCTGGCACCATCATCTTCAACAGCCTAACTTTTAGACATTTTTTCCATTCTTTGCCTTTAGTGTTTGTAATAAAAGAAATGCTATCAAAATGCTAACACAAATATTACTTCTAAAAGAGATTAGCTATTGAACACTGCAAATTATGTTTCTTGAAGATGGATTTGTTTCAGTGGTCTATTTATAAAATGCTATGTTTTATAGCTTAGTTTATTTGTTTTTTTTTACAAACTTGAAAGAACTCTGATGAAATTGTTAGATTTTTATTCACCTTTCTGTAAAATTTGTGATAGCATATAGTAGTTGCTGCATGCATGCATGCATGCATGCATGTGTTTATATTTATAGTTTTTAAATTATTTATGGCAGGGCCGAAAAGGGAGGGAAAAGGAAAAGACTCATAAATGCTAATACAATTAAATGTAGTTTCGGGTTTCCCATATTTACAGTGCTAATACTAGAGAAGCCAAACAACACTGTGGCATTAGAGGGTGAAACTGTCACTCTGGCCTGCACCATTTCTGACCCGAAGGCCACTGTCATCTGGAGGAGGAAAAACATGCCCATTCAAGTAGGTCTCAAGTATGACCTGAGGAACAACGGAGCTCTCCACCAGCTTCGTATCCACAACCTGGTGCCTGAAGACTCAGGAACGTACACCTGTGACACTGGAGATGAACAGTGTGACGTCACCTTGACTGTGGAAGGTAAAGAACGATGCCACATCAAAAAAAAGTCCCTTTCCTGTTGATCAGATTCAAGAATGTGGACCAAGATATGATTGAAATAAACAGCTGAAATTTTCTTGAACTTCCACTTCACTGAACCACACACCCAGTCTGGCATCATCAACAAAAACTTTGTCTAAAGCCCACAAAGATGTTTTTCTTGTCATCTCATCTATCTGATGCCAAACATTCCACCTCAACATCTGATGCCAAACTTTCCCATTTTAAATTTTCACCAGGTGCCCCAGTGGTCTTCCACAAAGAGCTCAAGAACCAGGACGCTGTAGAAGGTGATGATGTCACCTTGCACTGTGAGCTGTCTAAGCCAGACGTTCATGTTCAGTGGAGGAAAGGAGGCATGGTCCTCCAGCCCGGTAAGAAGTATAAGATGAGGAAGGAAGGGTGCATTCAAGAGCTCTGTATACAGAACCTGGAGCCGGAAGACAGTGGCTACTACACCTGTGACGCAGGAGACCAGCTCACTACAGCGTCTTTGGCAGTGCAAGGTAGCCAATCTCAATAATATTGCGTCTGTTCTCAAGTTAACTTAAGCTTGATTAGCTTAATTCTGTCTATATTCTACAGTTTATACTTACAAATAGAGTGGTAGGTTTGTTTTTAGAACTGGCCCATGTCTTTGTAAACTGTGATGTTGCATGGTGTCATTTTCTGTCTGTCTTGTATGAAATGTTGCTCTGTTGAGTTGATATAATGCTGATAATTAGTAAGTTAAAGGCTCAGTGTATGCACATGTGTATTTTTCACAGTGAAAGAAGTCCTCATTGTGAGTGGTCTTAAGACCACCGACGTCTTTGTTGGGGAATGGGCAACCTTCTCCTGCCAGCTGTCTGGTAGGGCACCGGGCAAGGTGCAGTGGTGGCTGGATGGCACCTTGCTGGAGAACAGTCCCTTTAGTGAGATAGGGCTGAGCCAGGGCCACATCCACACACTCATCCTAAAGAACCTGGCAACAGATGACTCTGGCACTGTCACGTTCAAAGCTGGCAATTTAATATCAACGGCCAAGCTCTTAGTCAAAGGTATCATGTTAAAAAGATAATCAGTAGAGACTGAGATCAGCTGTATCTCAGTCTCTTTTTAGACCCTGCAGAATTTTAATTCTACACTGCAAACCTTACAATATTTGTAGTTTATTTTAAATCCAAGCTTGACTAGCATGTGCAAGTTAATCAATGGCAATATTGAGCAAAATGTGAGTAAATCTGGTTTAGTAATTCTTGAAGAATATGAGGAAATATACGGTGAATTATGATGTTTTCTGCAGGGTTCCTTAAAAAGTTTGAAGTTCATGAATGGATTAATATAATAGTGGACATTTTTACATTTCAGTGCTTCATCGTGCATGAGCAGTATTGTTTCTAATTTCATCAATAATAGTAATGGCAGTGGAGAGTTCCATGCTGTATGCTTTGATACATCCAAAACATACAAGTGGGTGCAGCACCACAGCAAAGTTTTATCAGTGTAGGGCAGAGTAACAACTAAACCCATTATTAGCAATTAATTTTAATGGAAATATATTATTTAGGCTCATTTTATGTTGGATCCTCTTTTTGATTCTCTCTATCCTTCCTATGTGCTGTATGTTGGGCTGCAGAAATGATAAATCAATGATAATCACGATTATGTTTCTCACTTTTATTATTTATTGTAACTACTCATTCATCATTGGGAACAAAGTAGTCTTATAGCTCTTGAACTTTTTAAAGCTGCTTTGTTATTGAGTTTATTAAGTTTGCTCTAATTGTACAAATCCTATCATCAGAGTAAACTGTGACATGCAGTGAGGATGCCTTCATTAAACTATAAATATAAATGGGGATAATATTAAGAAAATATTAATTTTAAAATGTTGATAGTGGTGGCAGTGCTTAGCACTGTGGCCTTAGCAAAAAGGCTTTGGGTCAGAATATGCCTTCCAGGGGCCTTTCTGTGTGGAATTTGCATGTTGCATAATATTCCTATACATGTGAAAGTGAGCATGAATGGTTGTCAGTCTCTATGTGTCAGCCCTGTGACTGACTGATCTGTCCAAGGTGTACCCCGTCTTGTCGAGTGTCACCTGGGATTGAGTCATGCCCCCTCCCTGCAACCCTCAAGGATAAGCGCATAAATGATACATGTATTTTCATGTACCCTTAAAATACATATCAACCATGGCTGCACTTTAGTGTGATTGACAATAAATATGCTACTGTTAAATATGCCAATCTGTGCTAGCATTGTTAGCAACCCTGCGAGAGTAGAAAATGACATACTCTTACAGGGCGTTCAGATACAATGCGACAACGGCACTGCTGTGCTCTGAAACCCACTGTTTTCAAGGCAGCTTGGCACTGCGCCGAGGAAAGCAGTGTGTGGGGTACTGCGCACACCTCAGCGAGGTTGCAGCGAGCACAACTCAAATCACATTGTGTCTGAAAATGCATTTACATTTACATTGCTGATTAGAAAACATTTGGTTACATAAACACTCACTCAGTTGTAAACTGTTGTGCTGTGTCTGTTAGCATTTGTTGTTTTATTCTTTTTGTATATTGCCTCTGTAAACAGATTCAAAGCTGCTATTGGATCCAGGCAGAAGTAATCAAGCAAAAATGATGGGTCCCCATTCAGACTTTGTACTAACACTTACTCTTTGTCTTCATTCATCAAGTTTTAATCATCCCCACCAGCAGTTTTCCTAACTGCTGGGTCAATCTATTATTGAGGCTAGCAGCCCTGGGTGTTGCTCCTTGTTCACTGATGTCTTTGACATCTGACTGCTGTTTCCCAATTTCCTGTTCAGTATATAAATGACCTCTTACATTTCAGTCCTACATTCAAATGCCACAACCCATTCAGAATTTCTTCTGCCTTTCCATGCAAAACAGAATCTGCCAAAAATAAATGGGGAGACACCTGCAACAAAACTGACTTGATTCCATTTGTTCATTATTGGCCCCATTTGTCCAAGTAATTTAATGTTGTAGAATCGTAGTGCCGTATTTGACTGACTGTACCTGCGAATGATTGTGCCAGTTGTGTCACAGGCAGATTGTCAGGATTTGGTCATTGTCAGCTGCATTTCAGAGATGCGCTGAATACTAATAAAGTGTTAAGTTTGCTATCTGAAACATCTCTTGAAAAGAGATCATGAAAAATTCTGAATCAATCCCCTTTAACTATGTGAAGTTTAAAGTGCCCTCGCCTGCAGCCACCATTGTGTTTGGAAAGAAGAGATTAGTTAATGACAACATCTGTGTTTTGGGATCCCTCAAGTCGTTGTTGGAGAAAATACAATTTTAACTGTCAAGTGACAACTGTTCAACTTTGATGGTAGGAGCCCAAAGCATGATCGTGATTATTATAGGCAGCCCTGAGTGTATGTGTCCCTTTGGTAATGTAAATAATGAATAACGCAAATTTAGTGATTGGATCCAGTGGATAACATATAGTAGGGTTGGTTTTCGTGATTCAAGATTTATTTCACAGAGTTGGTGAACCACTGGATAGCGACAACAGAAATGTTGTGTTACAAAAGTGCTGCTCCACCCATCCATGCAGGCCAGCTGCTGTTGAATAACTTCCACTGTTTCATCCCACCAAGCCCTGCCCCTAACCCTCAAGCACTAAAACCTCTAACCCCCCCTACACCTACACTGGCATTTCTATCCATTTATCATCCCCTCCTCTTTCATTGGCTGCCAGCACTTCTTGGTCCTTGATTGCAACCATTACCCTGACCATTGACGAATGGGCTTTTTGACCCCCTTATCTAATGCAGTGGTCACCGTGGACTTCAAATGTGTGTGTCTGTGGCCTTTTAATAGAACATACAGTTTGTATTGGATAATCCATGAAAACATAATAATTTCATTCACATATTACATCAACCTACTTTTGGGGGTTATAAAGCCCATGTCACTCGGCATGTCCGGCTTTTATCTTATATATACAGTATATATAAAGGTCAAACCCTGACCCTATGACCCCTGACCCCAACCTCAGATCCCACAGTTGAAGTGGTGAGCGAGATGGAGGACCTTCGGGTGCTCGAAAACCAACCGGCCGAGTTCATCTGTCAGTTCTCAAGGCCAGTCAAGGCTCAGTGGAAGAAAGATGGGCAGCCGTTGCAGCCCGATGGCCGAAGGGTGGTAGTGGAGCAGGACTGGAATGTGGCTCGCTTGTTCATTAGCCGCGTGTCCGCTGGGGACAGGGGCACATACTCCTGTGAGGCAGAGGGGACCTGCGTGGTTGCTTCACTTCATGTGGAAGGTGAGCTTCCCTCCACATGGAAAGAGCACCAACCTCTAGGGAGTCTCCTCTGCTCCCTCTTATCTCACAGTTAATATGTGGCCAAGTAAACTGATCAGTTGCTGATCATCACAACTTTCATGCCCATTGACTTGAACATTTCAGTTGTCTTAAAATAGTTTTTGAATGTGCTCTCCTTCTTTCTTCATTTTTCTATTTGTTTTCTACAGTCAAACCCATTGACATTGTCCAGGGCCTGGAGAATGTAGAGACCTTTGATGGAGGTGAAGCGCTATTTGAGTGTGCCCTCTCTCGTCCGGAAAGCAAAGATTGCCGCTGGCTGCTTGATGGGAAACCAGTGAAGGAATCCCCCAATGCTGAGATTGTGACATTTGAGAGTGGTCGTCGCCACCTGCTCCTGCTGAAAGAGTTACGTACTAAAGACAGTTGCACAGTGACCTTCAAAGCTGGCACAGCATCCACATCTGCCCAGCTCTCTGTTAAAGGTGAGTCACCTAAATGAACACCAGGAGTTTCTGAAGCTGTATTCCTAGAATTATCCTCTTTTGTCATCAGAACAGTTTCTTTGCCCCACTTTTCCTTCTTTTCTTCCCTCCAACCCACTCCACCACCACCCACTAACCTTGACATGGTGAACCAAGACAGTGGAGCTGCAGAGATTAGTCGATCAGGAGAAGATTGATTGCCAACCATTTTGATAATTCACTGATCAGACATTTTTCAAGCAACAATGTCATGCATCTGCTGGAAACAGCTACTTAAATGTAAGGATTAGCTGCTCCTCTTTGTCATCTGTGACAACAAATGAAGACTATTTCATCTTCAGACTGCTGCCTGGACAAAAACAATCCGAGGACATAACATTAGACACTGGAAAATAGGGGCAGACACCTATAGACTAAATGATTGATCAAACATTAACAAATATAATTAGCAGATCAATCAGTAAAGAAAATAGTCATTAGTTGCAGTCCTACAAGACAATGTACATGGATAAGAACACAAAAGCACCAAAAAAGTAATTAAAGGCAAAAAAAAAAAAAAGGCAAAACTGAGTTTTGATATTCATTTTCCTTCTGTGGATTTTCTCTCATAAGGCTGGCAGCTGGATGTTGTGAAGGGTCTGGAGGACAAGGTGGCAGCAGTGGGAGAGAAGGTTGAGTTTTGTGTTGAGCTCACCGAGCCTGTCCCTTCAGCGGAAGTATGCTGGTATGCTAATGGTGTTGAACTCAAACCCAGTGACCTCTGGGCCATGAGGGCTGATGGCTGCTCTTATCGCCTTGTCCTGAGACAGGCGCCTCTCTTGCCACAACAGGAAATCACATTTGCTGCTAGAGATGCTCTCTCTTTGGCCAAGCTCACCATCATCAGTAAGTGTCTGACAAAAAAAATGGTTCTCTAAGTTAATGGACTTTCCACCTTCTCATGCATTCTAGTTATGTACTCCACATACATATAACAGAATATTATAGGAGACAAAGTTTGACAGATAAACATTGTAATCTGTGTAGGTCTACATTATTGTTCAGAAAAGCATATAACTTCTGCTTCTTTCCCTACCAACAGCTGTTCCAGATCCTCCTGAGGACCCTGAGGTCCTCAGTAAGACTAAGCAGTCTGTCAGCCTCTCTTGGTTCACTCCTTTACATGATGGAGGGAGTCCCATTCTGGGCTATAGGGTGGAGATGCGGCTGGTGGACAGTGCCCTCTGGCTCCCGTGTCATTCTGAACCTGTGTGCAACACGGAGTTTGTGGTTGAAAATCTCACCCCAGGCAGTGGCTACAGGTTTAGAGTGGCAGCCATCAACAGAGGTGGGACTGGAGAGCCTGTTGAGTTGCCTCAGACTGTGCAGCTTGGTGAGTGGTTTAATTCATGAAAAAGTGGAGTTGAGTGGACTTGCCTGTTTGTCAGGGCATTTTGTTTATCAATGCTAATTTAACTTTTTTGTTTACATAAGATGTAAATATGAGAGCAAATCCCTTGTTAGTACTTGGAACAGACCTTATAGTACAGTTCTGTTCTGTAATTTATCTAAAACTATAATATTAATTTTGTTGTCATAGACACATTAGCCGTGTTTTGCGCACACATATGATAATGGCAGTGTAGAACTTGCAGGATCAATAGAAATTATGTTTAAAACAACATAATAACAATGAAAACTTGTTGTGGTT
Source organism: Lutjanus erythropterus (assembly GCF_056507025.1). Classification (NCBI taxonomy): domain Eukaryota; kingdom Metazoa; phylum Chordata; class Actinopteri; order Lutjaniformes; family Lutjanidae; genus Lutjanus; species Lutjanus erythropterus. The sequence continues at coordinate 15,296,413 of NC_139328.1, forward strand.
ATAGATGCAGAGCCAAAACGGGTAGAGACTGAGATGCCAAGTCAGCCCAGTCTGCCTCCAGAAGCAGCTGAAGAAGGTGATCTCCATGAACTGTGGGAGGAATCGGCCAAGAAGCGGCGCATGAGTCGAGAGCCCACTCTGGACTCCATTACTGAGGAGGATGACAGTAAAGGTGGTCAAAAGAAGCTGAAGGACTCAGAGAAAGTGGAAATAAAATCAGCAGAGAAGGAGCAGGTTGCTCTGCAGAAGAAGCAGACAGAGTCCAAACTGTGCACCAGCTCTGAGGATGAGTCTGTTTCTGGGGGTTCATCACTTGTGTCCTACCTGAAGAAGAGCAGCAAGACCGCTGTCACAGCAACCAATGAGGCAGAGACTCTGTCCACTGAGAGGTTCTTTGCACATTTCCAGATGGCAGAGGAGAGAACAGTGCAGCAGACTGACGTGAAAATAACCACAATTCAGCAGACAGATGTAAAACAGGTGTCTACAGGGGAGACTGACATCGTGGAGATCAGTAAAGAGGATGAGCCTGAGCTCAGGGAGGCAGCCATTAAGATTCAAGCTGCCTTCAAGGGCTACAAAGCTCGGAAGGACATGCGCCCTGTCTTTAAAGAGACCTTCAAAGATCAGACCAAAGAACCTAATGGAACCATTCATCTAGAGTGTGTGGCAGAAGGTAAACCTGATAAGGTGCAGTGGATGAAGGATGGAGAACCACTGACAGATGGCAAGCACCACCATATTGATATTTACAATGATGGTACATGCTCGCTGGTCATCACTGCCATCACCACAAAAGATACTGGAGTTTACACCTGTGAGGTCACTAACAAGTTTGGAGTCTCTTCTCACAGCGCTAAGATCACAGTAGGAACAGCGAGAGAATCATCAGGGCGACGGCCACTAACGGTGGGCTACAGCGCTGACAGCGAGGCCGAGAGCTCCTCAGGGAGTGAAATGGACGAGTCACTGAGGCAGGCGAGCAGACGTCTTCGGCGCCTGCTGCGCACACGCCTCCCGCCCGATGTCGAGGAAGAACCATTTGTCAGCGCAGATGAAGGAGACCTTCGTCCCCCAGATCCCCACTCTTACCGGGAGGATGACACTTACATCTACATTCGCTTTAACACATGGTCGGAGGCTGAGACTGCCTCAAAGAGGTTCCAGGAGATGTTTACAGTCCATGGGGTTCCCGTGGAGACCACCATCCTGGAAGCGGGACATCCAAAAGTGGAGTTGCGGATTAGAAAGATGGGCTACACACAAGATGGCACAGAGACTCCCACACAAGATAAGCAGCCTCCTGCATTGCTAACTGGAGCCCCGGGTAAGAAACATCAATATTGTGACAATATCATGTATATTATTGCCAAAATATATGTCAAATAAAAGTAATAATATGATGTGTAAGATCCACAGTCAGCTTTCTGCCCTGTGATGTGGGGTTAGTCCAACTGGTCATTTTTAATATTTTGATTTTCTATTTGCTCTTGTTACCCAGCCGCCCCAGTCTTCTTGACAGAACTACAAAGTCAGGATGTTCCAGACGGTTATCCAGTCAGCTTCGACTGTGTTGTGATTGGTAAACCCCCTCCCACCATTCGCTGGTACAAGGATGGAAAACTGCTGGAAGAGAATGACCATTACATGATCAATGAAGACCAGGAGGGCTGCCACCAACTCATCATTACCACTGTGCTGCCCACTGACATGGGTGTCTATCGCTGCACAGCTGAAAACAGCAGCGGCATCGCATCCACGAAGGCTGAACTGAGGGTGGACAGTGAGTAAACACACACGCACACACCTTTATTTTACAAATACACTCTGACTTCTTGTTAAAAACAGCTGCTGGCAATGTGCCTATATTCACCTGTCTCTATTTATTGGTCAGTTTTGTGTTTGGTGGTGATGTGTTCATTTGTTTGCGGAAAACTGGCTATCATTAATATAAGGAAAATCCATTGCAAAAGAAAATAAAGCATTTTTTGATAAACTGTAGCAGCAGTCTCAATAGTTCATCACACAAGATGATATGTTTTGATGAAGGGTGCATCTCTTGTTTTTTTAACTGGCAAATATTTTGCATATCTTTTGTTCTTGTTGTTCAAAAAGATTTTGAGAACTAGGAACTGAAATAACTGAAGCTAAATAATGTGAATTGATGCTATATAACAGTTTCCAATGTGCATTTAACCATCTTAAACCTTAGACTTCTTAACCTGAAACAGGAGTCCTAGTCCTACACTGCCATCTTAAAAAAATCAGAGTGGCCAAAAATGTCCTCACATTGCAACTTTGTTACAATTTGGAATAACAATTGGAAAAAAATAGCTTAAAAAGTTAAGAAGTTTTTCACAAGCATGCAAAATTATGCCATCACGCTGTCTGTCTGTGATTTCACTCATCACTGTATAATGCTGTACATACTCTCTTCCATCAGTGTCCTGCAGCTCAGACTATGACACTGCTGCTGATGCCACTGAGACATCTTCCTATGTCAGCGCCAAGGGCTACATGTCCAGGTAAGTTCACTATGAAAAGTGTTTTATGCCGTTCATATTAATATTGAAAAATATGTTTTATAATATTAATAATTACTGATCTGCTCACATCGTGCAGGGAAACTGAAACATTTGAGTCTGTAGCTGAAGATGATCAGCTTCCGCAAGTTGTGGAGGAGCTTCATGATGTTCATGTCAGTCCAGGTTCCCCTATTGCTAAGATGCAGCTAAAAGTAAAGGGTAAGTTCATAAACCAATACAGTCAGATCTGAGGCAACCAAATATCAGCTGATTGTAAGTGTCTTATGAATGAAATCAATTCAGAGATGGTTTCCTAGGACTAAAGTTCCTGAAATACCTTTTGTCTTCCAGGCTTCCCCAAACCCAGAGTGTACTGGTTCAAAGATGGCCACCCTCTTCGACCTTCAAAAAGGGTTTTGCTTCTGGCAGAGAGAGACATTCATGCCGTGGAGATCCTGGAGGTGAAGAGAGAGGATATGGGAGAGTACTCGGCCTACATCAGCAATGTGGCTGGTTCTGCTTACTCCTCTGCCCGACTCATAGTTCTGAGTATGTATGCAATTGCATGAATGTGTAAAAAGAGTATGAGAAACTGTATTTTAAATTTCTTTCTAATTAAAAATTGCAGTTAAGATGTTCACAGATGCAGTAATGCCTGTATTTTGCAACAGGTCCAGGCGAGATTATGCCTCAAGATAAAAGAGGTAATCTGACATTTATCTCTACAAACTTGGCAGCATAAGTATTTCAATCTAAATGATAATGTTTTATAAGTAACTGTACTTTTGTTTTACAACATAATTTCACAGACCCCAAGGAGCCACTGGTGCCACCCCGCTTCCTTGAAAGGTTCAGCAACAGGAAGGTGAAACAAGGAGCCAGCATCACTCTGTCTGTCAAAGTAGAAGGTTTGTTTACTTTACTGTGTTACTGTTTTAGGATCCTTTGGCACATACAGGAATCTGGTTGCTTTATCTTGTGTCAAAAACTCTCAATACTCCCTTCTTCTCTTTCAGGCTCTCCCACTCCTATGGTCTCTTGGATAAAAGAGGAATCAATGGAGGACGTCCTGTGGATCAAGCCTGACACCAAGGGATACAAAATCGCGAGCTCAGGGCGCCAACACAGCCTAATCCTGATGGACGTGGGCACAGAATACACTGGTGCTTACACCTGTATCGCCACAAATAGGGCAGGACAGTCCATCTGTACTGCCCACCTCGAGGTTGATGACAGTAAGGAAAACAAAGATATCTAGGCACTTAATATAGAAATTATATTAAAATTATATTCGTAGTCTGTCTCCTGTGTTTGATTGTATTGTTTCCCCTCTTTTCGTAGCACCACAACCAAAGAAAGAGACCAAACCCTCAGAGTAAGTTTTTCTATGAGATTTGAGATTAAGAATCAACAAGACATTTATATGCAGTATTTTTTAATAAATAAACTGAAATATTTAACATTTTATTTTCCTCAGGGTTCTTGGGATTACAGTTAGTCCTCCAGAAGAGGAGGCTAGCAAAGGAAAAGGTGAGGCATTTTACCTTATACCTTTATAGTGTCTATATTTACGTTACCTATAAAATATTTCTGGTAATAAATACAATAATATTTATGGTGTCTTTCCTCTTCATGTGTGCCTTCAGAGAGTAAAATCCCCTTCCTTGGTGAAGTAGGTACAGAGGAATTCCTCATGAAACTCACGTCCCAGATCACTGAAATGGTATCAGCGAAGATTACCCAGGGTAAGTGTATTTTATGAACCATTTTGTCCGTGAAATTACTAATTAAAAATATTTAATTTGAATGAAAATGTAGTTACAGTTTATAGTACTTTCTATCAGATAATTGCTGGAGTTACATTAAAAGCCTGGCTTGCATTAACCTAAAAAGACGATGCACTTGTGTTTACAAACCAAGTTTAGGGTAACATAATTAGGCTTGTTACTGTGTGGTTTAAATCAAGGTAGCAATTCAGTTGCAATAGCAATTATTTTGTTAGCATTTGACAGTGTGCCAGTAGCTGAAAGTAATGGATTATATTGGTGTTTAATAAATTGTTTACATTTATTAGGAAGATAGCTTATTTAGTGGGAAAAATGGGAAGATGTTTCAGCTCCAGAGGCTAGCAGGGACGCTAGCTAGCTGTTAGAAATTTATCAGACTGTTGTCAGTTGCCAATATCCAGACTAATATCCAGTGCTGGGTAGCTCTGGCATTAAGGTGGAATGAAATAGAATCATGCATTGTTTTATACAGTGTGAAATGATCAATTCTGTCACCATCAAACGTGCAGCAAACTAACTGTGACCAGATAACATGCTGTAGCTGATTTAAAAGATGTGGGTGCCTTCATCCAGAAGGAGACTCTACCTCTTAAATCAGTCATGTCATCTGTGGTTGGAATAAAAACCTGCAAAGCTGTCTGTCCCTTTGCTAAATTAGCCTGAGTAGTAATTTTCTGATACTGCATTTGAAACATGAATGGCTTTGCTAATTGCTAATGCTAAAGATGCTGAAAGTATATAATCATATATATATAAACCCTACATTACGTTGGATACAGTGCTTCTGTGAAGTATTTTGCCAGTCAAGTTTGGTTGAATTCAGTGAATTCATTCTGATTATTCAAGAATTGTAAACATGTTGTTTTGTGAATGTTTTAGCACTTCAATTCTTGAATTAGAATTCACTTTCCAGTAGATTCAAGACACCAGACTTGACAAAGTCAGTGTTCATTTCCTGCTCTTTTCATGCTTGTTTTTCAGCATGTTTTGCTTCATATGTGAGAATTTCACTGAAAGTCTTTAACTGCTTCATACAGACATAACCTCTTTACCACTTTTACATCCATCAGTTTAGCAACCCACCCACTTTAAATACTCATCCAATCATTAATTTGTTATTCAGACAGCTTACAGAATCAAGAGGTGCTCCAGTGGATGAAATCTTGGCCCAAAAATACCAGTATGTATTCCAAGTGTTTCAGCTTCACAATTAATAAACATTTTTCCATTTAGATATTTTTGTAGCATTAGATGACTCTGCAGATGACTTGTGGAAACTATTTTAATTCACATTTCATTTTACATACAGGAAAAAAAAAGTATATTTCAGTGCTAGTCGACAGTTTCCTCATGTTGTTAAAACATCTTTTGACTTTTCATGCTGTCTGTGCCCCTTTATACCTCCTTATGCATCACCACTCCTGTATTTTCAACATGGATTTCAAAGTGATTTTGAAATGACTATGAAGTCTTGGCAACTTACAGGTGGAATACATGCTCACAGACAGACATGTATGTGGAAAGCTCAGATAAAAGTATCTGTACTGTAGCTTTTATTTGCATGTTTTCTTAATACTAACACAGTTACAGCAAAGCATTTAGAATGAAATGATTGTTGTGGATTTCTTTTTCTTTTCTTTTATGTCTGAAAATTATGTAATTATTTTGAGGTAAAATCTAAAATAATACAAAGGAATAATGATGTATGTGCTTTGAGGAACATTACTAAGTAGATGCCAGCAGAGAGGCAGTTATTGCTTGTGAGCTGACTGCTCTGGCTGCCTCATCTGAGCTGTGACAGACTGAGTGGAGTGGCTACTAAAAACCGCTACCAAATTCAAGTCAAACAGATTTCTTTTCGTCTTGAACAAAGTACAGTATGACAGTGCCTTCCTTTACCGTAACATCAAGTATTTATGGTAAAATATGCTCTAGTTCTGCTGACTATTACAGCACTACTGACCTGTCTTCCTCCGATTGCCTCCCTCCATCCTTGCTGCCCCAGCTTCATTACGGGTACCAGGTGTTGACAGTGACGACGAGACCAAGACTCCTTCTCCATCACCTCATCACGGCCGCTCTCGTCCTCCCTCTCTCATTGCTGACTCCTCCTCTGAGTCTGATGAGGGGGAGGCCAGGGGAGAGGTGAGATATAGAAATTCTCAGTGTAATATTTGTATATTGTCCAGAACTATTTTACTGTAAACATTGATGTTTGTATTGGCTTCAGTAAATCTGAGTTAGCCAGATTAAATAGTCATCCTGCAATTTAAATACCTATTTACAAAGTAATTTAACTAACTCTGCTGAAGGCTTATATTAACTTTGAATACATTTTACACAGAATGAGCATGGGATAAATATGATTTGCCATTTTGTGAGAAAAAAAAAGGTTTTGAAAGATTGAAACTTTATGTTTGCAAGATTGAACCTTAGTTTGGAAAACTTATGTTTCCATAGGCAGAAAAAACCCCCCAAATCTCTGCAAACATTATTTTGTATTTGTGTATTTCTTCACAACTTCACCGCATGTTCTACAGTGTTTTTCCAACACATTTAGAACATTATCACTGTTCTATCAGTGTATTATTTTGTTTTTCACTTTTGAAACCTTGTAAATGGTGATCTGAAAACTGGTGCTCATATATTGTTTTTGAAACACTGAAACTTGAGACGGTGAATCTTTATTTTGAAACTTTTGTGGATGTACATTTGCACCCATATTGCATATTATTTCAGAGCCATGTTTACAACATCCACTTTTCAGAGATTTGCCCATCCAGTTGTGAGTTTGCAGTGCTGTTTTGCAGCAGAAACATCTGCCACAAATGCCACACAAAACAAGAACACTACAAACAAGAGCCCCAGAAATGAACACAAAATTAAATCACACTGTCTCTATATCAGAACAGTTCCTAAAACAAACCACCTCTCTACACTAGGATAAATAAAGGTTCAAATTTGACTTGTCATAATTCACTGCACACAGCAAGCTCCATACCTATTCTGTCTGGTCTGTGATCTCTTTATAATATGTGGACAATAGAGGCAGGAGATCTATTGGTAGTATTTGGGAAATTAGGTAAACATGTGTAAGCTTGTAAAACCAAAAACTCCACACACAGAGAAGTAGGAATGTCAGTAGAACCAATATTGTGCAAGAATAAGTAGCTTTACAGCATACTGGATGTATGTAAGGTCATTTGATGAAACCACGTGTGCCTCATATTTTTACAGATGTTTGACATCTATGTGGCAACGGCTGATTACAACCCCATCATAGCAACAAAAGAATCCATCTCTCTAAAAGAGGGACAGTATGTTGAGGTTTTGGATTCAGCTCATCCCCTCAAATGGTTAGTCCGGACCAAACCCACCAAAACGACGCCATCCCGCCAAGGCTGGGTCTCACCTGCCTACCTGGACAAGAAACTCAAAGTATGGCTTAAACTAATTTCAGTGATCCACAAACATAACATCTAAACTCAGAATTAATTCATTCTCTAGAGGCTTTTTAAAGGTAATATTAACAATGTGTATTCTTCCAGCTCTCCGCTGATGCAGGTGACCTTCCAGAGACAAGTGTGGAGGAGGTGTCTGAGGGTGAATACAAGAGGAAATTATTGTAAGTAAAGCATATCTACACTCTAGATTCAAAGACTGAAACTGCAGAACATATCATAACCAACTAATATTTTATGTCCCCAGCCAACTGATCCAAGATCTGATAAATGGTGAATCAGAGTTTGTAAAAGAGGTTGAATTCTTCACCTCCCATCACATGAAGCACGTAGACAGTCCCGATGCACCTCCTGATGTCAGCAGCCAGAAGGATGTCATATTCAGAAACATTGATGAAATCAAGTCCTTCCATAGCAAGTGAGCTCACCTCTTCATGACTTGTCACTAGCCAGATATTTTAAAGATAAAAAGTAAAGAACATCTGTATTCCACACCTGGAGAATATTATTCTACTTTCTGAAAAATATCTGACATCAAGTAGGATATTCAAGGCATTAATTCCCCCTCAATTATTGTTTTTAGGGCATTCCTCCCAAAATTGAATGAGTGTGACACAGATGACGATGTAGCCATGTGCTTCCTGAAGAACAAGGAGGGCTTCGAGAAGTATCTCCAGTATCTCGTCGGTCAGGGTCTGGCTGAATCTGCGGTCAGTGACAAGACCGTTCACCGCTTCTTCAAGGTAACGCCAGAACTGTTATTGCTGTACTGTCGATTTTGTTTATATTGCCAGCCTAGTTATTATCTTCGCCCAGGATCATGTAATAGATTGTGTGCGTGTGTGACTAACGGGGCTGGAGCTACTGTATGCAGCTAATCTTATACAAATCAATGACTGCTAGGCTAGAAACAAGGCTCACCTAGCCCATCACAGGACACATTTTGGCTTTTGTTGTGTCTCAAAAACTGGCACCCGTAAAGTTTAGTTTCATCTTAAAGTGTAACATCCATTCCATACTTGATAGTGAAGTTAGGCACGATACGAGATGAATAAATTGCTATTTTGTTAGCTTTGCTGCCATCTTTGCTATAGGTCTGTATGGTCACCAGAATGGAGCATTCAAGGTTTGCTAGAAAACAAATGAGAGATGCAGACTTCACTACAGAATCGACTGTAGTAACTGTAGTAATTCAATTTATTATAAATTTGGTAAACTGAATATGATATGATATGGTTGATTTTTATGTTCTAAATAAATAATGTTATAACGAATGTTAAATCTGAGAAGTTGTGACTTATCTCAGTAACTGTTTCCTTGTTAAGTTTATACAGTTAGGTGAACCCAGGATGCTTAGTTGCATTACCATTACACTATTTTATGCACTGCACAGAAAATTGAGACTATACTATAAAAAACAGTTCATTAAAATCTTTTCATACATCTAGATAAGAAAACTTAACCACACCATACTTTACTATTCAGAAAAGTTTAGTCAAAACTTTGTAAATTTAGCTGGTTGCATCTGGCAGCTGTGGTCTAATTGCAGCTAGTGCCTTTCAATCTGTTGCCTGCCTGAGATCTACATTTTACTGAGTGCACTCTTCTGGTTAAAACTGTAATTTCTTTGGTATCTTGCTACTATGTGTTTTTTACTTTTTTACTGTATTTTCTACCCTGTAAATACCTCTTCATTAGGATGACTATGAAAGGACTCTGCACCATTATATTTATTTGAATGTAAAAATAATCCTTTAATCACATTGTAGGAGTACACTGAGAAAGTGCAAGCCAGTGCAGACCCTGCAGATCCACCTGTACGCAGCATCAACGCCAGCCTCCAACAACCACTGGAGAGGATCCAGAAGTACAAGGCCGTCCTCAAGGTGACAGCTTTGATACATAATATGCATGAACTCTTGTGTGGTTCAATGCAGAGAGGAATACATGATTGCTCGAGCAAAATATTGTAATCTCTTCTTTAACATCCTCAGGAGCTCATTAGAAACAAGGCCAGAAATGGCCAGAACTGCTGCCTGCTGGAGGAAGCGTACGCCATGGTGTCCGCTCTCCCTCAGCGCTCTGAGAATACACACCATGTGACCATGATTGAGAACTATCCTGCCACGCTTGAAATATTAGGAGAGCCAATCAGACAGGTAGATGGAGTTACTGTGGCCTTCTTGATTAGTACAATGTTTAGAGGTGTGATTGTGTTTGTTTTAATTTTTTTTTGTATGTTGATGTCTTTTTTTCTTTTTTTAAACCAGGGACCCTTCCAAGTGTGGGAAGGGGCTCCAGGAATTAGGACGTCCTCTAGAGGTCACCACCGCCACGTCTTCCTGTTTAAGAACTACTGTATAATCTGCAAACCCAAGAGAGACAGCAGCACTGATAAACAAGCATATGTCTTTAAGAACATGATGAAGGTAAAGCTTTTTTAAAACTTTTTTTTTAACACTTTCTGCTTTACTGTCATTGCTCCTGATCAGCAGCCTAAATGATATTTTCTGTATCTTCCTCCTGTTGCAGCTGAATAACATTGATGTGAATGAGACAGTGGAGGGTGACGACCGTGCCTTTGAGATCTGGCATGAACGTGAGGACTCTGTGAGGAAATACACCCTGCAAGCCCGAACTGTCATCATCAAGAACTCGTGGCTGAGAGACCTCAGAGAACTGCAGCAGCGATACAGCATGCCTGCATGGAGTGAGTGAAACACACACACATGCATACATACATAAACACTCAGAATGTGTTTTAATATTCTAACACTTTGAAACATAACAAATAATGATTAATCCCTTTTACAGGTCCACCTGACTTTGATGAAATTCTTGCAAACTGCACGGCAGAGCTGGGACAGACTGTTAAGCTGGCCTGCAAAGCCACCGGAGTACCCAAACCTACGGTCACCTGGTACAAGGGTACGCTCTTTGTTTTCTGTTGAACAGGATAAACATTACAGTTACAGTTGGTAGCACCTATAAAAATAACTTTTTGTCATATGTGTTGAACCTGTCACAATATCCTGACAGTAGTACATGAGACAGATAATATGTGAAAAACTCAGGTTCTTCCGGCTCCTACTAGTGCTTATAATGGAAATTCAAAGAATCCCCCTTGCCTGAACAAAAACAACCAATCAGAGCCAGCTTTCAACCCAAAACATGTATTTGATGAGCGGGGAGTGAGTATATTCCCAGGTCGTACCACCAGGGTGGTGCTAACATACACTGGGTTAAGTGACGCCTGTTACCTGTCTTTCCTCTGCTCCGCTCTGTGTGTGTGTAGATATAAGCACACAGAAAGCATGACAGTAAATACAGCAAAACTCAGCAGTGCACACAGAGCCGAAATGAAATGAGTGCACAGAAATTAGGTAAATAACAAAAATGAAATACTGTTGGGTGACGTTTTAGGTTGGAGGCTGGCTCTGCTTGGTTGCTTTTGTTCAGGCACAGTAGATTCTTGCAAATATCATCAGGAGCTCTTTGAGGAGGATTTTTTTTTCACATATTATCTGTCTCATGTACTTCTGTCAGGATATAGTAACAGTTTCAGCCAAAGTTATCAGCTGTAGCTTTAACCACAGACTAATTTTTGTATGAATACAGCATCTGAGGCCAAATGTGTTGCATTATTTTCCTTGTTGGCTGTAGATGGACGTGCTGTGGAGGCTGATCCTCATCACATCATCATCGAGGACCCCGATGGTTCATGCACACTCATCTTGGACAACATGACAGCAGATGATTCTGGACAGTACATGTGCTTCGCCACAAGCTCAGCTGGCAATGCCAGCACTCTGGGCAAGATCACTGTTCAGGGTAGGTGGCACACAGGGCGATGATGTCCTAGAATACCTGAATGAATGAATGCTAATTACAGTGCAGTCATGAGTCATACTGTGCTGCCGCCAAATTAAAGACCTTTTGGAATTAAGAAAGAAACCAGTTTATCCCGTTAACAATTAGACAAGGAAGTGTTTTTTCAACTGTTTCGGAGAACACGCCAGCACAGAATTCTCATTAATGACCTCTAGTATTTAAACATGTAACATGTATTTTGGCATATTTCTTGTAGTGCCTCCTCGTTTTGTGAATAAAATGAGGAATGCTATATTTGTTGCTGGTGAGGACACTCAGTTCACCTGCGTCATACAGAGCGCCCCCAGCCCTAAGATCAGGTACGCACACATTGATGAAACATTTTAGTTAAATTCTGAAGGTCCTTCAAAATGTGTGTTAACCTCTTGTCATCCTCTTTGGTTTGTTTGCACGTGTTTATGGTCAAGGTGGTTTAAGGACGGCAGGCTGCTGACTGACCAGGAAAAGTATCAGACCTACAGCGAGCTCCGTAGTGGAGTTCTGGTCTTGGTAATCAAAAACCTGACAGAGAGAGACCTGGGGCACTATGAGTGTGAGGTTGGTATAAATATTGCCTGTGGGAAGAAATGTGGCCTTGTAATCATGTTTGCACCCAAGAGTTGAAGTGAATTGATATCAGTTAGCAACAATCTTTAGGACTCTGAAAATATATTCTCTGCTCTTGCCAGTTGTCCAACCGTCTGGGCAGCGCCAAGTGTGGTGCTGATTTAATTCCAGCCTCTGCTGTGGTTCGCACTGGTGAGCAGGCCATCACTATTGAAGGTAGGAACACTGACTTTTTCAACAAAACAAAAGGAGACTCTCTCTAGGCTCTTTGTATAATATGCACATTTTTTTCAGGCTGGATAATAATGGTTTTAATGCAGGTTTAAAGATGTACAGTTGTCTCTTGCTATAAATAAAGTCACACATTTACTCTGCTTCTCCCTGTAGTGACTGAGCAGGAGACTAGAATACCAAAGAAAACCATCATCATGTAAGTGTGAACAGGTTAAAATTATCCTTGGGCCTGAAGCATGACTGTTGCCTGGTTGGTTGTCAGATTATTTAGACCGGTGATTTTCAAACTGGGGTCCGGTGACCAATAGGGGTCCTTGAGTGGGTAACTTATTAACTTGTTTTACATTTTTTGGAATTTGGAACAAGGGAATAATTAGGGTTGGCTGTTTTGATTGTTGATTGACTATGAAGACTATTATCCTTGAACCAAAAAAAAAAAAAAAACACATTAGAGGGGATCCCTCAAGACAAAAGCCTCTTAAGTTGGTGGTCTGTGACCTAATGTGCATCTATGTCCTTGACATAAAAAGTCTGGGAAACCCTGTTCTAGACAGTTCTTCTGTGCGGTACTATCACCCTTACTTCAGTAAAAAAAAATATTACTTAGATTTTAACAAAAATATCTAACTGTGAGATAATTTGTTAATATCAAGAATCTTCAAGAATATTTGTTTCAGGATGCCCATTGCATTTGAAATTTGCAAACTGATTTTGCAGCATAAAGTGGAACATAAAAACACATAAAATAGCAACAGTAGCAGTAAGACTAACACGTGAAATAACACTAGTAGAAGTAACAATAATACAGACTCAGCACTGCATCAATGAACAGCATAATCATCAGAAGAACAATAACGACTAAAACAGAGATAAGCGATCATCATCTCACTAGACAGGAGTAGCTTTGAAAGCTTCTCTCTGTGGCTCCGTGTGTGTTGTTGTGTAATATTTAAAGCCTGAGCGCAGAGGATTCTATCACAAGGATGTTGAAAGGATGGGCCGTCTTCACCAGGGTGTTGTCTTCTTTAACCGGCAACTTCATTACTGCAGCTCCTCACACAGAGTTTATATTTGAATCCAACACTTCTTCCTGTAGCTCTGACTCTGTCTGTGTTGTCTCTTTCTCTCTCTGCCAGTGAGGAGACTATAACCACTGTGGTGAAGAACCCACGCATGAGGAGGCACAGGTCTCCCGGCCTGACTGTTACCGGAGCCCACCGATCGGAGACTTCCACCCCAGAGCCGCCTACAGTCAGGGTGAGGAGGATGCCCACTCCAAGAAAGACCACCATCCCCACCCTCTATGTTACTCAAGCTGAGGGTGCTGAAGCCAGAATTGTGGAGACCAAGCCCAGGTGGGTGGAGGTGGAGGAGGTCATCGAGTATAAGGTCAATAAGTCCCCCAGGCTGCCCCGGAGGAGAGGCATCTCCCCGGCAGGGTCTGACCGCGCAGCCACGCCCTCCAGACCCAAAAGATCTCCACCAGAAAACCCGAACGCCAACAACTCCAACAACAAGCTGGTGGAGCAGGCGCAGCTACAGGGAGATGTCAGCAACCAGCCGCTCTCCTGGGAAGGAGAGGACGGTCCTGTCACCTCTGGTTCTGTCTCTGAAGAGCCACTTGAGCTCTCATCTGTCCTCACTCCAGCTGGAGAGGACAGCGAGGACCAGGATGATCAACAAACTGTCATCTTTGAACCCGATGATGATGAAGCTGATGACCACAGCTCACTCAGAAAGCAGGAGCATCAGATTCTGACGGAGGGAGGTCGCATCCTGACCCTTGAAGACTTGGAGGATTATGTCCCAGAGGAAGGAGAGACATACGGCTCCACCAGCACCAACAATCCCGCTGCAGAAAAGCCCTGCGAGATCTCTGTACTTCAGAGGGAGATTGGCGGCTCCACAGTGGGACAGCCGGTGCTCCTCAACGTGGGGCGGCCCGTCGTGGTCCCGAGGCAGAGGAGCGGCTTCTTCAGTCGCTTCAGGGAGCATCTCTCCAGCAGCCTTTTCTCATCCGCTGGCCCCCAAGCTAGTGGAGCCCAGTCCAGGACGGAAAGGCACATCCCCATCCAAGTGAGCCACGCCAAGCTGGAGGTGAAGCCTTCATACTGCTCGGAGGTGCAAAGAGTCGAAGGCGGGCAGCAGAGTTTCAAAACCAAAGTGTCAACTCAGACCTATGGCTACACGTCAGTGGGCAACCCGGTCACTCTAAAAATCAGTGATAATAACCTTTATCAGAACCAGTAGGAGCAAACTATTATAATTTGGTACCCTCTTAGTCTTAAACAGGGACATTTCTACTTACATGATGAATGAGACATATCCTAACCTGAAGTATATTTACTGCATTTGACAAACCATTCCATTTTGAAGCTGCCCATCAGAAAACAGGCTCGTCCTCCGAGTCTTCTTCTTGACAAATGGTTAGAGTCAGATGGTCTCTTTAGACTAGGCAACTTGGAAAATGTAGGTGCAACAATCTTACTGTCAGTCAGTCCCAAACTGCTCTGTTACAACTGCTTTATGACACATGAAGTATGTATTGTACCAAACACATGGTGGACAGAAACCAAGAAATTCAGGTTTTTACTGATTTTACTGATGAAGAATGTCAATGTTTAATTTTGTAAGAAAACGTTGGTTTTCATTTCTACATACCTTCACAAAATCATGAATCATGACCCATCGTTATTTACTGATCCATGGTCATGACTCTTATCATATACATAAACAAATAGTACATTATTTTTAGCCAGATATATTTTTTCAGTTTTACGTTTGTAAGTAATAGTTAATGACTATTAATAAGATCATGTCTACATGTTCCTAGTTCAGTATTGCTGTACGTTCATTGGAAACACTTTATAATAAACTTCATTAAATAACAGTAAATTGATAGTCAGACTTAAGTTTATCGTTATTTTACTCATAACATTCAAATAATGTTTTATATGCTTTATAAACCATTTATTAAGCAGCTGTAATTTTGCATAAACATCAGTTGGAACCTAATAATGGCCATGCAAATAATGTTAATAGATACACTACAAAGTATTTATTAATCTTTTACAAAGTATTATTAAAATATTTATTTCTTATTTTACGTTTCTTAATTACAAGGAAGGAATAATACTCAATCATCAGCTGCGACTTTATAATGTATGTCCATCTCTCTATATAGTGATTTCTTAAAGGGTTATAAACCATTTGGTAATCATTGGCAAGTACTTTATATATACATAAAATGTTATGTGTTCAACAATAAACTGTCTACTAATTAATGTAATGTAATTGTGTTTGTTTCTCATCAGCTAATAATTTATTAACTATTTTATATTAAATGGACAATAATGAAATAAGTTAATGCACTACCAATAATTAGTAAACATAATTATCATTTCATCATCAAACAGTGAAATAATTATTAATTTAAGTTCAATTATCAGTTTACATATTATTGATGGTTATTATAAAGTGTTTCCAGTTAATTTCAATTATGCAACACTGATTATGTAACAGCAGAACTTTGACGACTGTTTTGGTCTCTGGCCTGTTGTTTAAAGTCTAATAAAAGATGTGAGCAAATTAAAGTCAGTCTGACTGCTCACAAACAACCAAAGTAGAAGAGAACCTACATGTGAGTTTGCCAGACTGACAGCCTGTTTCACATCAGTATTTGATTGTCTTTATGTCATTTATGATTGTGAGGCAGATGTTTCTACCATTAATTGTGGACTGAATGTTGCGCTCCATTTTTAGACATTTCTGTGTCTGTTAATGCAGTGTAATTACTTGTGAATTCACAGGATATCACAAGGATATTCATATGTAAGTGATAGATATTTAGACGAGTGACTGCATGTATTTGCTTTCCCAAAGCAGATGTGTTTATCCAGAGTAACCAGATCTACAATGTTGTATTTGATTGCGAGAGAATGTTTATGCAAAGTACTTGAGCTCACAGAATTTACTACCTTTTCATTGTGATTTAAAAAAAGTGACTAGAACTCAGAAACCGTCCCCTCAAAGATTTGTGGTGTTTGTGTTGTTTTTCAAGTTCTTTAAGTTAGTTACAACGATCATGTTATGTATGAATGTTAAAGCACTAACAGATTGTAATTGCTTGTACTGTACATGTGTAGTTTTTTTGAAACATGTTTGAGTACTCAGTGTTAAATCTGAACTAAATAAATGTACCGCAAATTATAACTATGCCAAGATTCTTTCACAATTCTTATTTGCAGCACACACAAATAATTCTTCCAGTATTGTATTGTAACATATTTATTTAAGTGTTAACAAATAACATCAGTCTTACTGCTGGATGTTTAATGGACTTCAGGAATACATCATGACATTTTTTCACAACAACAAGCACGTTACTACAAGAGCTGGTTAACTGTTCAATGGCAAACCAGATGACTGCATGCACCTCAATGTGTGTGTGTGTGTGTGTAACATTTGATTACTGTATTAAAGTTGACACTTTAAAATCTAAAAATTTTGATTGTTATGGAAAAAAAACATTAGCTTAAATGGGTCATAAATATTGTCATTTTTCAAGTAAAAGGAGATTTGTGTGCTTGATTCTAAGCAATATATATATATAAAAAAAATAAACATGCCATTCAATTTTCCTTCAAAGTTAAAAACCACTCCTTTAGTTAGAAATCAAAACAGTCCACTGACTGTGTACTGTACAGGTGAAGCTGCAAAATGATAGTTACACGATATAAAAATTGTATAAATTTACAACTGTAAAATAAACAGTTAAATTGTTCTGCTATCACCCCCCAAAATAAAAAAAAAAGCTGTATTCTAAGTGACATTATTACCAGCCGCCACAGCCTTGCTGGTATTGTTTTCACCTTGTGAGTCTGTGCGTGTGTCATTATGGTAAAATGCGGTCCTGGAGACACCTACTGTAGCAGGAAATACCAGAGGTGATTTTCAATACTTTAAAATGTTCATATTATTATCATATTTTGTTAATGTTATAACATCACAACCATAGACATAATACATAGTCGCTGCATGGCTGCTTCGGCCTGTTGCTGTGATACGTCAGTGCGGGGGAGCTCTGGTTTTTCAGGATAAAAAGCACTATGATGTTTACATTTCTCGACCAAATTTCAGTGAGCCACGTAATATTCAAGGGTCTATGAGCTATAGAGCAGGAGCAAATGTTTTGTACTTTTAATTCGCTCCATGTAGATCATGAACCCTTCAACAGAAAAGTGACTTATTAAAATCATTTCAGAAATATCAATCTTATAGTGCCATTTATCCAGAAAAAACAGGCCAGTCTTGATGGGACCAATATGGAGGCATCACTGACATATGATCAAAGGCAGCGTCTACGTGTATGTCAGTGGTAACAACAGTACGAGAAACAAAACTTAATAGAAAACTGAAAAGGCTAAGTTCAAAGATAGATGTGGTCCTACCCATGAGTGCTGAGTACCCGTGTAATAAATACTACTGAGGACTCATTGGTCGGAACATCAAAATGATGAAGTCCGTCGTGGCTGGTGTGATCCCATCACAAGATGGTCTCTAGTTATTGAGAATTCATGGGTCGGACCACACCCATGTTTGAACACTGCTGAAAGGACTGAACATCACCTCAATGGTAGATCCTGCTTCTCATCTCCAGGACCACATTTTGCCATGAAGACACACACACACTGACACAGACAGACAGACTCGCAAGGTGACAACAATACCAGCTCTGCTATTGTTGAGCACTCACAGGTCAGAGTGTCAACATGCCGACAAGCGTCGCGGCTGGTGTGATCCCATCACAAGATGGCCTCTAGTCTACGTCTATCAGGGGATTTAATCCCACTAGAGCACAAAAGTATTTATAGTTATCCAGCAAACCAAACATTAATGGAGTTAGCACATTCTATGTCCATTTACAAAAACCTGTAAAAGAAAAGCATTTACCAGCACTGGAATAGTTTTATTATTTCCACAGTACAGCTGACTTGCATGTACTCCCTGTAAGTAAACAGCCGCCATGTTTTCCAGAGTTGTAGTGCTGATGTTTCAGAAAGGTTTCCCTCCTGAACTAAACGTGTACAGGGGCCTCAAACTCTCACTGCGTCTGTCACCAGTGCATTTCACTGATCTGTAAATCTATTTAGCCATCAGCCCGGGATGTTACGAGTAACATAACTCGCTTCCTTCAACTAACAAACATTAAGAAATGCTTTTCCACGTCCTTCAAAGACCAGTTTTACCACAATGATCACATGATGACCTGAGTTACGTAACTCCCAGTTTATATTAGTCCGTCTGCAGGTTGGTGAGAGGATAAAGATGCAAGTTAACTGTATCTGTGTTCAGTAAATCCTGCACACCTCGCCAGTCACATATCAAGTAAGCATTGTTGGAGTATCTTTTCTTCATACAAATGAAAATACAAATATGGAAAGCGCTTCCTGTCAGTAAAAAAATGTTCCACTTTACATCATGTTATCATTTGGTAATAACTACCTCTTAACCATGTAAATCCTACATATTTGTGTGTCCGATACGGGATGTCTGAGGTTCACAGACCGCCATCTGAGGGAATGTTCAAGACTGGAATGGAGGTCTGTGGTTTTGTGAGGAGTGGCTGGACGGGACTAAGAAGGTGTCAGGATGCTGCTGTCTCCTACGAAGACATGTTGATCTTCTTGACCTTACTAATTTCCTACAAAAGGAAAAACAACACTTTGTCATGCTCCCAACAAAGGGACAGTTGCTAACAGTTGCTAAGCTATGATTGGACAGTCACTGTGGATGGAGGGGTTTGGCAAAAGGTCAATTTAACTTTCCATTTGTGAGATTATACTTTACTTCTTCTTAAAGTCATATAGTCTAACTCGAGCTGAATCTTTACTTTCAATCAGTGTACAAAGTTATTAAAGACGTGTTTGCTGATGTTAATGTTGATCACTGCTCTGCACTCAGAACTCACCTCAAGAAGAGCTTCTTTTAACTTCCCATAAGCAACCTCCAAATTATCATTGACAATTACGGCATCGAATACACCAGGTTCTTTACCTAAAAGGAAATATAATCATGTTCAGTCATGTTTTTAAATTTATATGGTTCCATTATTTTTTTTTGCAAACAAACAATAAATACTTACTAAACTCCATGTCCACCCTGGCTGCATTTAAACGCTTCTGGAGGTTTTCCTCGGACTCTGTTTTTCTGTCTCTTAAACGTTTTTCCTGAAACAATGCAAACGAACAAATGTCAAATCTATTTCCAGAAGGCATTCAGAAATAGTCAGACCATCCAAAACCTGTGTGAACCGGTATCTGTGGTACAAAGAAAACTAAACGTCACACCCAGGAACTCCAGGAGAACAGGATCCTATAGGTGTGTGCAGCAGTGTTGTTTGAATGAAAAGCATTTCCTTCTGTGCTTACCAGGACCTCCATGCATGGCGGCTGGATGGAGATGTAGATGGGATTGAGGTCTGTTGTCTTGATGTTCCTCACACCCTGCATGTCAATGTCAAGTATACAGATGAGGTTCCTGGCCTGGACGTCTTGCACAGCAGCTTTACTCGTCCCGTACATGTTCCCAGAAAACTCGGCGTTCTCAATGAATTCACCGTTGTCGATCCCTTGCTGCATCACCTCCCGTGTGACATAATGGTAATCTGAAACCCCGAAAAAAGGTATTCAGAATACAAATAAAAGAAATCTGTAATACATCTGACTCAGAAAATGTGATGTACTGCTATGGTGGTTGTGAAAGAGGAGGTTACATGCTGTACCTTTGCCATTCTCTTCTCCAGGTCGAGGATTTCTTGTCGTATCTGAGGATTGAAAGGACATTTAAGTTAGTCTGGACTTTATCTCTTATTTGTCTTTTTTTTTTTTTTTAATTAATAAATTAACAGTTTGGTCCATAAAATGAAGAGAGTGTCTGAGATTCTTTTCTGTTTTAGATTCTTAAAAAGCAAAAACATATTTTGCTTTTTTTTTTCACATTTTTGCTTACTAAATAATTCCATATGTCACAGTTTTGATGTCTCCAGTATTTATCTACAATGTAGAAAAATTATAAAAATAAAGACAAAACATTGAATAACTTCCAAACTGCTCACTGGTACTGTACCTTACACAACAATCTAAACTTGAAAAATAGCAATTCTGTTTAGTTTTCTTACGAGAAATAAATGAGATGCTAACACATTGGGCTACTGTATATTCTTTTTAAAAAGTTTTCTTGAGCCCTGTTAAAGCAAGAAGGCCCGCCGACCCACTGTGAGACTTTGGCGACCTCTACTGGGGGTAGGATCCCCCACTGGAGGGGGACCCAGTGTCCTTGCAAAGTTTGATGTCCTACAGATTTGACCACATTCCTCAATAACAAGCCTCATTAATTGAATGACCACAACCAAAATGAACGATAAGCTCTGGCAGAGAGTGACACACTTACGGGAGACACTGAAGCCAAACACACTGTCATATTCTTTCATGAGCTTTTTCAGCAGAGTGCTCTTTCCCGCCCCGGACGGGCCGCTCAGCACCACAGGCCTGGGTCCAGCAGCCATAGCTGAAGGAGAGGAGGAGAGGAGAGGAGAGGAGAGGTTTAGTAAATAAAACAAGTGGGTGAGGCTGGAGGGGTGACACGTATCCACAGGAATCTTATGGCATGACTCATAAAAAAGACCAGGATCTGTGTCTGTCTGTGCACGGACATAATATCGTTGTAAAAAAGGGCTTCACGACATCACAGTGAGCTCACATGTTTAGACAAGCCTCGCACGGGTGGGATAAACATGATAAAATGATAAGCCAGCGGTTCTTAGAGGTGAACCAAATGATGAGGCCAAAAACATCCCCCATAAGAGCAGAGGCAATCAACTGGTTGGCGAGCTGTGAGGTTACCATGGTGCTGTCGAGGAGCAATTACTAACTAATTGGAGAGCCTGACTCTGCTTTTGATGGCAGCGAAGAACAGAACAAGAAATACAACAGGAAAAGCTGCTTTTTATACAGATATATGGGCTCATATTCAAGCCAACAACAACTTAAAAGTCCTTTTAAATAAATTATGCAACCATTCAAACACTGACAAACACCAGCAAGCACAGCACTTTTACTATTTAGCTGCTTCAGCCCTCTCTGTACTCTGACATATTCTACACAACGTTTCCTTCATTAACAACCAACTACTTTTAGATAAGCTGCTCAAGTAAAGAGTGAAATAATGGCTGTAGTGTTCCTCCTTACCTTTCCTGAATACACACAGAGCTCGAGCGGACAGGGAAGTGAACAGGGAGGGTGTGTGTGTGTTGGCAGATTGTGTACAAGTGCAGGAGGGAGGAGAATAAGAGGAGGCAGGGTCATGTTTACACACGAGTAAATTTAGCTGCCCAAGATGCATTTAAAATGTTGAATAAATGTGTCCATTATGATTTGTTATCACAATAAAGACGTGTATGTGTGTTTTATTTTTAGTCTTAACGTTGAGACAACCCTTCATTATTATAAGTGTTGATATGATCTTTTCTAGTGGTGAAGAAAACAATGCAGGATAACAGGAAGTCAGCTGATTTTCAGGCATCTTCCAAACAGATACGAGCAATACGAAACCAGCTATAGCCATGCTATACAGACTGAAAAGTAGAGCTTAACTGTTGTTGTCATTATCAATTAATCTGTCACTTATTTTCTCAATTAATTGATTAGGTTTTTGGTCAGTAAAATGTCTTGTAACAGAGCACTAAACAAACCAGAAAATACTCACATTTGAGAAACTGAAATCAGACAATCTGGACTTTTTTTCCCCTAAAGCTACCACAAGATACTTTCATAATTTGTTGATTTTGGAGGCAAAAGTGATAATCTTTTCACCACCACACTATATCCACAAAATTTAACAGCAAAAATAAAAATGAGCTAAATAAAAATCTCTGCATTGCTTTTAAACGGCTAATGTACTACTCACTGTAACTATGCCTCTGAAAATATAAACACAGACCTGTTTCATTTGATTCCAAGGAGAAATCCTTGTAATAAGTTTTTTTTAAAAATGACTCAATCAATTAATAAAATAGTTGGAGATTAATTTAGTAGTTAATTGTTTACAGATAATCGATTAAGCGACTCATCGCAGCAGCTTTAGTGAAGAGCTGATATCAATCATCATGATTACTGGTTACAGGCCTATTACTTACATCAGTGTCAGGTATCAGACAGGCTGGCAATTAGTCCAAAAATGAGGTATTCCATATGACATGATGTCTGCACCAAATGACTATATATTAATTTAGCTTAATCCATGTTTAAAAACAAATCCAAAAGTACACTGTGATGGACTTTGGTGAGCCTCCAAGATCTTTTTATTTAGCAAAGACCAAAAATCACAGCATTATGAGCCTTCTTGTCTCCAGGCAAAGCAGATGCAGCGAGGTTGTGTTTGCAGGTGCAAATGACAAGACTCATTCTCCATCGCCTCTTGAATGCTTCCCCTAAACAGCAACATGGCTAATTAAAGGTGCAGGAGGTCTTTATAGGAAGCCTTTATATTTTTAGAGTACTGTCAGGGAACAGGTATCACCCCCCAACCCCAAACCATCCACCACAGGATTGTCAAAAATTCATCATCATTCCTACTGGGCAATACGCACCAGCTTATGGTTGCCATATGGAAACAATTAGGGCTGCAACAAATGTCCCAAAACCCAAAGACATTCGATTTTTTATATACAACAGAAAAAGCAGCTAATATTCATGTTTAAGAAGCTACAACCAGACAATGTTCAGAGGTTTTGCTTGATAAAACGACCTAAACAATTAAATGTTGCTCTAGAAACCACAGAGGAAATTTGAATATATTTGATATATATGCCTTTTTTTCCCAAAAAATAGCCTCACGTGTTTGCTCGTTGATAGATTTATTGTCAAGGTTAAAAGATAGCCTCTTAATAATGATAATTAATACTGGACCAACCGATTCAACCACTAAATTGATCAACTGATTTTTGGTATTGTCATTTACAAAGCTGTAGTAAATAGTTACAGGTTACAACTTTGCAAATGTAAAGATTTGTTGTGTACTTTCTTAACAATGTTTCTTATAATTTTATCATTATTTTTGTTCAGCTGCTGGTCAAAGAAATATGCTACAACTTTGAGCAATAGATGGTCATTCATCTTCATTTTCTGACATTTCATTTTACGGGACGTCAATTATTACGGAAAAAAAGACAAAGATGAACTTTACAACAGTTGTTATCTGCTGTCCCAGTGCAAAATATCATCAATGCAAAAGTATGAAGAACATGAAAAAGCAGGTGTTCTGGGTCTTTTTAAGAAACTTTTTAAAGTAATATTTAATAAGACCAAATTTGAATTTCCTATTGACTAAAGCTTCTGAAACTTGCGGCTACACACAATCCAACACCCACACAAGAATAAACCTTTTGTACTTGACAAAGAGCTGCTTGACAGGAAATGAGGGACGTGATTTTACAAATTAAGACACTTATTAGAAGCTGCACTGTGCTCAACTTAAACCATGTGCACTAAACCCCATGTGATTGATTTCCACCTCGAGCAAAATCATGTGAAATCTATCAGGTCTATCAGTCAGACGCAGTGTGCTAGGTGCTCAGTATGAAAGCTAAAACAACTAATCGATTAGGCAAATCTATTTGTTGATTAACGAAAATTATCTTTTTTTGTCACAATATTCTGCCATTTTATTGACAAAATTATTTATTGATTTGTGGAAAAAAAAATACTTGACAGACTAATCGGCAGTGAAAATAAACATTTGATGCACCTCTACAAAGTACAACATACAGTATAGTGTCTGATGTCAAAACAGCAGTGTTGTCAGGCCCTTTACCCCTGAAGGAGAGGTGACTTTGTCATTATGGGGGCACATGTTCAACCAGTTCTTATCCTTAGTCCTGATCTCTACATTCCAACTCATTTAATCTTTTGCCAATCCAAATATAGCATACCAAAACTGCAGAGTAGCACTTTTCATATTTTATTATCATAGACTGATTGTCACAAGTGGTCATAATGTTGTGCCAGAATTATCTCACAGATAAAAACTCAGTGCACTTTGACTCACTCTTAAGGGCAATAAAATACTAGGATCTGCAAGGAAATACTGAATTTGTGTTTTTATGGTGGTAATCACAAACTAAAGCAGCTTTTCCTGAAGAAAATGTGTCATTTGTTTGTGCATTTGATTTTGATGGGTAAGATTTTTTGATAACTAATCTTATTTTAACTAAGTGATCTTATAATTATTGGCTGAATTAAAATGCAGGTGTGAATGGGGGATTTGTATAAGCATAAATTTGATTAGTAGGAAATAGTGAGAATTTTGAAACATAGTTTGGACTTTAAACAATGACTGAAGTATTAAGTAAATACAACTAATGTCTTTGGGATTGTTTTAAAAACATAATAAGATTATAACAATAGTGACTGTTGGCTCCCCTCTAGACTTGCAATGATTAGTCCATCAAGAGAAAATTAGTTGCCAACTACTTTTGTGAGCAAAAATGTCAAACTTTCCCTGGGTCCAGCTTCTGAAATTTGAGCATTTGCATTTTTACGTTGGCAGTTATAATAAGAAATGAGGAGTTTTTGAGTTTTAGACTGTCTGTTGAACAAAGAAGCAACTTAGACTATTTTGAGTTCTGGGAAACTGTGATGAACATTTTATAGACTGAATGATTTGGAAAACATATCTAATTGCAATTATTTGTCTGATAATGCAACTGCAAAATGATTCATGATATTGGATGTAATGATCATTCTGTATCATTATTCTAATTTTCATTGACAAATCTCAATATTTCTGATTGATTAATCGTGGAAAATAATCAGCAGCTTAATGGATAATAAAGGCAATTGCTATTTGCAGCCTCCTTATGGTATACAACCCATAAAATGTCAACATGACATATACGTGCATTTCATCAGTGGGTAACACTAAGCATTTTGACATATTAATACAGAGTTTGTACTTTACACAGGCTGCAATGTAAAGAATGTTTATGGGATTGTTAAAACTTAATAACTCAAAGTTAACAGTTAACGATGATGCCTCCCATCTACAAGGAATAATGTCAGAGTTTGACTTATCAGTCATTCTCGACAGAATTCAAACTGTGGTACAGCAGTCACAGTAATAGCAAGAAATATGGAGGACAATTTCCAGTGCAGCAGCAATCACACTAATGATTAAACTACAGGTAAAGTTGCATCAGCTAAACCTAAACCTGCTCTGTAGCCATTAACAACAACAACCTTCTCTTATAACGCAGCAGAAACAATCTTCTATCACACTGAAGGGAATGAATGGTGTTAGCTACAGAGGCATGGCAGTGACAAATCAAATAAGGCAGTAAACAAACAAACATCCTCCATCCTACCTGACAACAGTCTGGAAAAATGTCTCATGTACATCGGGAGTTACGTTAGTCCAAGATTTCTGCTCGGTCTCCGGAGGATTTTCTCCCTCCTCCGCTCTGTATCCCTGCTACTCTGAGAGCCATTAGGGAAAATTGTGCTGCCAACGTCATCACTACGGGCCAAAACATCAACAACGTCACGTTACGTTCGCGAACGTCGAAAATGCGCGCGACACAACACAGAAACGTGAAGTTTTATTAGCATTAGCTTAAGAAAGTGGACGAGTCAAAGGCAGCCACGTTAACTAGCGTTAATTAACAGACTTGTAGCTACACTTTTATTCTTAACAGAGGGACACATAAACGCACAGCCATTCACCCTCTTATTGCAGAAGCTTTCTTTGTTTTACGGCTGCAGACTAACGTTAGCCAGCTAGCATAGCCTAGCTTGAGGTAAAGGCTGTTTAAACCAAATTCCTCTTGCGCGTTGTAAAGCTGTCTGGAAATAACAGTCAAATTTAGTTACCGGAATATTTTCCGTGTTGAAAGTAAACAGCCACCAGGAAACACGCTGTTCCGATTGAACAGGGAAGTCAAACTCACCGCAGAACTCCCCGGATGAGTGGAGTCTAAAAGGCCTGACTAATCGCTCTGCTAATGTGGCTAATGTCAGCTGTTTGAGCTAACGGCACGCCGCTTTTCCCCAACTGACTAAAAATGTTTGGGTCCTCAAGATCTGGAGGCGTCCGAGGAGGCCAGGACCAGTTCAACTGGGATGACGTGAAAGCCGATAAACACAGAGAAAATTATCTCGGTAAGTCGATAGTCTGCTATCAGCGCTGAGCAGAGGCAAGGCTAATAGTTGCTAACTTGCAGCAATACTTAAAAGATCACAGATGAACTCACACCAGGGCTTCAGCACATGCTGCGGTTCCATACCTTTTGTTATAGAGTCCCTCATTACACAGTGTGTGTGCTGTTGTAGTCGCCCGGTGTTAGTCCAGTTTTCTACTCTACAAACAGCAGGTCCTGGGTTTTATTGCTCCTTCTCTCTGAACAGACACACGTAGCCACTCCGCGATCTGACCCACACCGCTGCCTGTCAGCATGTCCACAAGGAGCACGTAGCACCCACAGCTGTGACATAAAAGGATAGACTACAATACACCACTCGTTAAGCAAAGTGCAGTGTTTGGTACATTAACTCGCGGAAACACAATATGGGTAACTTAAAAGGCATTTTGACACCACAGATACGATACACTCTTATCAGCTGCTGAGTTTTCTAAAATTGTAGTTAGATCAACATTGACGAGTATTTCAAAACCTTTAATCTGGATCACAGATTTTGTAATTCCTTTTTTTGCAATCCCAGATAACACAGATCTTGTATATTTTGTTCTGGCTTTTCAAAGAACTTTCAGATAGGCTCATTCTGATCCAGATATCACAAGATCAGGATTATAGAATATAGATTTTCAATCTTTGGATAGGTCACACCTGTCACAGCAGTACACATTTACTGCATTGAATTCCAGGTGTTCTAATCCTGATTAACTAAGCATTGCTCCTTCATTACTTCATTATGTTTGTTACAATGTTGTATTCAAATTTCCTTTATCGATTTTTATGATAAAGGTAATGTGTGAAAAACATTATAAGAAAGTGCTGTAGTGCTCCAGAGATGCCCTGACCTACAAATCTTGTTCTCCACATGCAAGAGAACATGTTCATCATCATCATGATTTTAACATTTTTTTTAACCAGTGAAAATGTGAAACTGGTGAAACTGTGATACAAAAATGACTGTTCACACTAATTGTCAATCACGCCCAATCATGATGTCTGTCGAAATAATTGCAATATGATTTTTTTTTACCATATGGTGCAGGCCATAGTGAATACTGCTAAATAACACGATTAATGCTGGAATTAAATTTAATGTATTAAGCATTATAATTGATTGGTTTGTCAAAAAGATTCCAGGATCACTGAACTGAAACAAAATGTGCTGCAAATGCATAAGGCCTTTTTCTATATTATATATTTGTCTTATTCACAAAAACGTAAGAAGGATGCTCAAAAGCTGAATAATTAGTTTAGTTAATGAACATCACTTTATGTAACCTTACCATGTTACCATCTCATCTGTATTTATGTGTTACATCCAAGAAAAAACTAAAAAATAGAATTTAATTTGTGCTATTCCTGTTAGTTTGGATAGTTTCTGCAAACAACAACATCACTATAGACCTGCAGGTTATTCAGACCTACAAAAATTTGATTGTGGACTGTTTTGATGATCTTTTTTCAAGCAAAAATACCAAATATTTGATGGTTCCAGTTTCTCAGATGTGAGACTTATTTGAATATCTTTGGTTTTTGGACTGTTTGGACAAAACAAGACATTTGATGACATCAACCTTCATTTGAGAGACTTGTGATGGGCACCTTTCACCCATTTGTTGATTATGTATCTATGTCTTATATCACTGAATCTGAATCCAATCTGTTAATAAGCCAGTTAGTTTCATGATTAATTGTTCAGCCTGTATTATTGCCAAAAATTGTGAAAAATGCTCGTCACAATAAGACCAAAGTGACATCTTCAAATTGCTTCTTTGTCCAACCAACAGTCCAAAACCCATTTCATTTACTATCATAAACGACAAAGAAAAGCAAAAAGTCCTTACTTTAAAGAGGCTGGAATCAGCAAATGTTTGACATGTTTCATTGATGTTTGACAGAGACAATTAATCGATTATCAAAATAGTTGGCTACTAATTTACTTTCAATCGACTAATCACTTAATTGACTAATCATTGCAGCTGTAGTCATATCTTTGAATTAGAAAATGTTATGTCTGTAAGACCTATTAAAGTTACCATGGATGGTTAAAGGATTTTACAGTTTGCACCTTCAGTATTCACTGTATAATACAGTAGAAACAATTCGTATAACACAACAAACTCAATGGCTCTTAATTCTTCTGTCATGTTTCCAGGCAACTCTTTGATGGCACCAGTAGGACGATGGCAAAAAGGCAAAGACCTGACATGGTACGCAAAAGACAAAAAAGGCAGCAGACCTATGTCCAAAGAAGAAGAACTTGCTGCCGTCAAGGCTGCTGAGCATGAGGCACTGATGGCTGCCCTGTATGTATAAATTCATACAATATAAATGGTTGACAAATGCAAGTATAGACCAAAAAATATAAGACTGATAAATATAATCAATATATTTTTTCTATAATCTATCTAGAGGGCACAAGAATATCAAGAGGCAACCAACTGGTCTGACCAAAGAGGTATGCCACTTTGTTTTCTCTTGCTTGTAAACATTTTTAAAGAACTTGCCTTTATTAAAAAGTTTGAATGATTTGAATTTTCCCAACTTTCACACCAGGACCTTGCAGATGTTTGCAGAAGAGAAGAGGCTGATGGTGAAGAGAGAAATGTGGACCGTATCTCAGGTTTAGGAAGCTCCAGGTAATTTTTTTTCCCCCTTATGAACATTGTCAACTTATGCATATAACAACCTAATATGAAAAGCAACCAAACAAAATAAATCAACAAATTTAAAGGGACAGTATGCATAG
The DNA here is from genome assembly GCF_056507025.1 of Lutjanus erythropterus. Classification (NCBI taxonomy): domain Eukaryota; kingdom Metazoa; phylum Chordata; class Actinopteri; order Lutjaniformes; family Lutjanidae; genus Lutjanus; species Lutjanus erythropterus. The sequence goes on from NC_139328.1 coordinate 15,325,854, forward strand.
CAAAGGAAAAAAGTGCAATACAATGCAAAAATAAACAACCCTGTACTGAATTTTCATACAATTTACACATGAAAATCCACAGAAATCCACATGGAAAGTCCCGATCATAATTCGCAAGACAACAATACTTATTTGTTTTAGACCAAACAACCTATGGCTTGGGAAAATGGTGATATCTCTCACTGCCTTTCACTATGTTCTATTTTTGTTCTGTTAAGAATCATTAAAATGTTCCTCTTGATATTTAGGTGGCAGTAAGAGAGTCTTTTATCTTAATGCACTGTGGCTGTCAAGTGTTTGTCTGTAAATGAATGTTTCTATCTACAGTGCAGGGTCGAGGAAAATGGTGCTCTCCCAGAAGGAAAAAGAAGCAGCTAAAATAGGCTTACCAGTCTTTACAGTAAGTCGTTTTTCCTCACTGACAAATACCACAGGACATTTTTAAGATGCAGGTGATTGTAATATGTGAGACAGTTTGATGGCTGGAAAAACTGGTCTTGAATATCTTTTTGCAGGTAGTGCAAAGACGTTAAGAGTTCAAAGAGTGACCGTTTATTTAATTGGACCTTCAGCTACAAAGATTAATGAAATATTTTCTGTTCATTATTTAGAGCTTTCTGCACATCTGTGTACACAGATCATCGTCCATACATGTGAGGCACTTATAAGACAACTGATGTATAATCTTTATGTGTTGTACAGATGAGTAGCGGCTTTAATCAGCCTTAAGAAGAGCTGGACTCATCCAGGCTCAGAAAACACTGATGTGATAGCCTAAATATGAACTGTTGTTTGTGTTTGTGTTGCTTTCTTTTTTTGTTGCTATGGACCCCCTTGTGAGTCTGAAATAAAGTTTGAATTGAATTTACAGCACCACAAAACAGAGGCTCGTCCGGAAACGTCAACATCAAAGACACCTCAGACTGCGGAAAAAGACGATGTGGAACAACGGTGAGTGTAAATTACACCCCCAGGGGGGGAATAATGACTTACTATCTAAAAATAATGACTTTGTATCCAAGTCATTATTTGAGAATATCTCTCATTATAATGACTTGCAGGATCTTTTTTTTATCTGACTGGCAGAAATGGCCTTGCGTAGAACATTTGTTAGCACCTAAGATAACTTACTGAACAGCTGTATGATATATCAGACAGAAAATAAACACGCTTTACTGGACAAAATGTGACCCTGTATCCCATTTGTTTACTCTGATGATAATTATATTTACTACTTTTTTTTAAACATAGAAGGCATGAGAGCAAAAAGAAAAAGAAAGAAAAAAAGAACAAAAAGGAGAAGAAGAAGAAGGAAAAAAAGAAGAAAAGGCACAGGAGAGACTCGTCCTCCTCGGAGTCGGACGACAACAGGAAGAGGTTGGTTCATTTCATCAGATCTTTTGGTCATTAGCTGTCACCCGAAGGTGGACAAAATAACAGAAACACTTCAAAGAGTGGTTATATTTGGGAGAATGCCTCTATATCCAAAGTTAATTTAATTATCACAGGTTTCTCAGAGGTTTCATTATTGAGTGATATTGTATTAAATAGGGCTGAGCAATATATTATATTGATACAGTGTATTCTGGTCAAATTTGATTTGAAACAGAAGCTTTCCTCTGTCAGCACTAGAGGGCACTAAGGCACTGTCATACGTGCAGCATCTTGAAGCATTACCTTTTAAATTTGTGGTGCATGTGTTACAAGACCTCAGATATATTCTGGAAATCAGGTGTGTAGGACATAGGGGGAACAATACATAATTCATGTGCTTTATTAATTTATGTTAATGAGGGAGGAATCTAACATGAACTAACATGATGCACACAATTTATGATATAAGTAGTTAAATGTACAGAAATGTGTCCACACAATACATTTATATTCAGTTACACCTGGGTTGTATTCTGGCTCATTAGGTGTTATCTGTAAATGTCACTATGAAGCTCATTTAGCAGCTTCTTGTTCCCCAGCCTCATAACATCTTACCAGATCCACCACAACCCACTCATGGATTGTTTGCTTCCTTTTACTCTTCAGGCAGAGAAGGGACCACCACCATCATAATCCATCATACCATAGTCAGAGTGGAGCCAGACCCCATGACAGCCATTCAAGGGGGGGAGCAAAGGCCGAGCGACAGCCCTCCTACCCCCATCACCGACAGCAGCGACATGACACAGACTCCTCTGATGGGGGGTCTCCTGTCCCCCGTAACCCTGTCAGCCACAAGACGGCCCCTGCTGGTGCCACACAAAGCCACAGGCGGCGCCACGACACAGACTCGGACGACTAATGTCCTCCCCAACCCCCCAATTCAAAAACGCATAACGCGGGCAGAACGCTCTACAGCAGCTTGACTGGCCCCGAGGACCTCATTTACCCTGAACCAGCTGAACGGACTGTGGAGGGAGACGGATCAATGTGTCTGACTAACAGGCTGTGGACTAGTATTTTACCTGCTTCACCCGATAATTTGGTCATAAGACACTGGTGTCTTTTTTGTTGTATTGGTTTGTGTTTGACAAGTTAGTTTTTAATACATTTTATGTGATTAAACCTCCAACAATTGCATTTTCTCTATTGTCATAGGTTGTGATTTTTTTTTTGCTTTTCTCATTAGTTAAAGGTAGAGACCAGCTGGTATAAGTAATGGAGGCAGGAAATTGACAGTAACAATACACTTAACATACAGCATACTAGATTGGGGCACTGAAATGAAACTTTCACTGGTCTTTTCAATAATTATAAATAATTATAAATAAAAAAATACAAATAAAACAAAAAATATCTATTTATTAAAAATGAAATTGAGAAAAAGGATGAAATACACAAAACTATCTGCATTATGTCCTGTCAAAAAAAGTTGTCACTGATTCATATCGGCAAGTTCTAGTTCTAGTTAAAGGCATATTGTACAGGATGTTCATACAGAAAACACTGTATACATTATACATATCCGAATTTCCTTATTTTCACAGGTTTTGCTGCATTTGCAACAGTTTACCAACCAAACATATAGGTATTTGATGACCTGGGAATAACACTCAATAATCAATTAAATTTCTAGTGCCTTTATGAACAGCGACTGACAAATCCTGCACATTGTACCAGTAAAATACTTCATAAGATAAAACAAAAGGAAACCCTGTGATCTTTTGTCCCTGTGGCTGGAACTGTTTGGGAAATCATAAACATTTCTATTTTACACCTACTACAAGGAGTTTTTAACTTGTCATGAAAAAGTATCAGTTTATCACTAATACCTCAATATAACCTACATAAGTTAGTGAGACCATCAGCAAGAAGATTGGCTGTTTCCATATTGTTGGCCTTAATGCCTGCCACGTTCTGTCAAATCAGATGAAATGAGCCAATGTTTACCTTTACCCAGGCAAAGTTACAGTGACTAGTAGAAGAAGCAGACGAGATTTATATTTAGATTATTTCATTTTTTAAATTGTATTGTTTTATTGTAAAGCAGAACCACCAAACATTTCTAATTTAAAGCTCTAGTGTACACAATTTAGGGGGATCTGTTGGCAGAATATGGCTGACATGGAATGTAATATTCATGTTTTCATTAGTGTATAATCACCTGAAAACTAGAACGGTTGTGTTTTTGTGACCTTAGAATGAGCTGTTACTATCTACATCCATGGAGGCTGCCATGTTGAACTGCCATGTATCTACAGTAGCCCGGAACAGACAAACCAAACACTGCCTCTAGATACGGGGCCTTTTGTGTTTTTTGGAAGTTTTTGTGGCCACTGAAGTTTCTCTTACACACTCACAGGAATAGTGAGATGAGATGTCACTAGATCCAACACACCAGTCCTTTAGAGTATCGCACATCTTGCTGCTTTCCAGCAAAGTGGAAACTTCTGAAGGTTGTGGCAAGTAAATAAATAATAATAATAAATCACATTTAAATATCAGCATGCAAAGAAAAGATTTTAAATTTAAAGCAGCTGTCCTGCTTAGAAAAATGAAGCCTCCATTTTGGAGAGTCCAGCAAATGAGATGCTTTAAATGTTTTTCTTGAAATCTTTCCAAGATGCTCCTTGACGCACATCTCCTCCATCCCACTGTGCCTCTTGCGCTACTCAGCAGCTCCGCTCCTTTTCTTTTCTCAATCACGCCAGCGCTCCTTAATCCCTCACCGTTCTAGGTTGGGCTCCCTGACTGGTGCGATACCATTGGAATGCTCTCCACTGGTCATAATAGAGTGTAGTGTTTGCATTTGCTGTGAATTGGTCTGAAAGAGGGTATTCTGCTGGCCGGCACCTGGGGGGTGCACTAAAAAAGAGCAAGGCATTCATAAAGAAGAGTGCAAAAAACCAGGCTGGTCCTTTTATATGACCGAGTACCGTTAGACCGCCACACACAAACCAAGCTGATGGAGCAGCAGGAGAGGAGGCCACACAAAGCAGCCCCATGAGGGACCCGAGACTCCAACTCCCTCCCCTTCCACCACCACCATACTCTCCTGCCATGTTTTATAGGCTTGGCTGCATTAACCATAGCAGCCTAATCAACCTGCAAGAATGCTGTCTGAGATTGCCACCCCTACACAATGTGGAACAGGGTGTGCTCTCCACATTACTGCTTTAACCCAAACATTGGATGGTTTACACCACCTTGGGGCATCACATTTCTTCACAGGTCAAAGGGTGATGGCCCCGACAGGTTGCTATAAAACCAGTTTTTGGGCTTGTTGTAAAGTTTTAGTATTTGTCAGTTAACCTATTTTTTTTATTAGTCATTCTGTAATTTTTTTTATAGCTGCAATTATTTGTCAATTAGTCAGCTGAAAAAAAAATTGCCAACCAGAAAACTCCAATTCAAAAAAGTTTGGATGCTGTGTAAAACAAATAAAAACAGACAAGACATTTAATGTTCAAACTAATAAACTTTACTGTTTTTTGTAAATATTCACTCATTCTGAATCAGATGCCTGCAATACATTTCAAAAAAGTTGGGACAGGTGTAATAAAAGACTGGAAAAATTGTTAAATGCTCAAAAAAAAAAAAACCCTGTTTGGAACATTCAACAGGTGAACAAGTCAATTGGTAACAGGTGACAGTATCATGATTGGGTATTAAAGGGGCATCCTCAAAAGGCTCAGTTGTTCATGAGCATGGATGGGGTCAGGTTCACCAATTTGTAAAAAACTGCACGGGCAAGAAATCTAACAATTTAACAGCACTGTTTCTCAACACAAAACTGCAAGGCATTTAGGGATTTCACAATCTACAATCCATAATAACATTAAAAGATTCAGAGATTTCAGAGAAATCTGCGCTTAAGGTGTGTGACCTTTTACCCCTCAGGCGGCTCTGCATTAAAAACCCACATAATTGTGTAAAGGATACAACAATGGGCCCAAGAACACTGGAAAAACATTTTTTCTGTATAAATGATACTACATGCACTTGTTAACACTGTTATCTGTAAACACAGTCTGTTGCTGAATCTACAAATGCAAGTTGAGAAAGCCACATGCAAAGTGGAGACGTGAGCTGAGGCCTGATGAGTCCACATTTCCAATTTGTTTTGGAAATCATGGACATCATCGGTGATGCTATGGGGGCGTGTCAGTGCCCATGACATCATGGCCAACTGTCACATCTGTGAAGACCCAGTTAATGCTAAAAGGTACATACAGGTTTTGGAGCAACCCATGCCTCCATCCAGACAACACTTTCTTCAGACACGTCCTTCCCTATTTCAACAAGATAATGTCAAGACAAATGCAAATCATACGTCGCTTTGTAGTAAAAGAATTCAGGGACTAGACTGGCCTGCCTGCAGCCCAGACCTGTCTCCCACTGAAAAAGTATGGTGCATTATGAAAATACAACAATGGATACCCCAGACTGTTGAGAACTTGAAGTCATATATCAAGCAAGAATGTCAAAGAATTTCACTTTCAACATTAAAGCAATTAGTGTCCTCTGTTCCCAAACATTTACTCAGTGTTGTTGAAACATTTTTGGAACACGATGCAGGCATCAAATATATATATATATATATAAAAAACAAGTGGATTAGTTTGAAACTAAATATCTTTCCTTTGTACTGAATTCAATTCAATACAGGTGAAAAAGTTTTAGCAGGTCATTGCATTCTGTTTTTGTTTGTGTCACACAAGATCTCAACTTTTTTGGAATTAGGGTTGTACATATATATATGCTCTGAGTCATTGCTTCATTCATTAAATCTGATGTTTATTGTGCCCAAATTATGTTCTGTGATCATGAATTCTACAGAAGGGCGACACAGGAAAACACAACAAAGTTTCATGTTTCAAAATGTGCCACCTGTTGGTAAGTAGACTTGGCATCTGACTTAACCTTGATGCTCATAGACAGCCAGCTTCTTAAATGTGAGGATTTGCTGCCTTTCTTTGTCATTTATGATAGCACATGAAAAGTCTTTGGGTTTTGGACTGTTGGTTGGAAAAAAAAGATGATGACATTACTTTGGGCTTTGCGACATTGTGATGAGCATATAGTTGTGATGAAAAAGAAAAATCTGATTTTTTGAAATACTTGAAATCATATACAACAGAGAAGTAGTGGAAACAGAACATTGGGCATTTCTGTTTGATAAATAGCTACAACATAAAATTTGTTGACAAATTCTGTTTACTAGCTAATCATATCAGCACTGTTATGTACTTAGAAGTAGTACAATTACATGCGCATGTTTTAGATGCAAATTATATGACAAATATAATATGACAAAAGTAGGAAGACACGGTATATTCCACATATTCAGCAATTTTATTGCATAGATTGAAAGAATGAAAATCAATTGCTGAACCATTTTTATCCACTTTAATTACAGTGCCTTTTCCTCACAATATAAAAGGTTTACATAAAAACAGACAAACTTAAGTAAGAGATTAGCAGAGTTTTCGAATATTTAAGCAGTTACAAATCCAAGACATGTTCAAAACAGTTATAGTAACACCCACACCTTTTAGAAAAGAAGCTTGAAAATAAGAGGCAATGTGTCTTGGATATGAAGACGTATGTTTGGCTCCTGTTTACCCCAATGATAATGTGCTACAAAAGAGAAAATACTGGTAGTAAACATGTTGCTGAAACCTATTTTGTATTGCCATTTCCCAGATTAAAAAACTGCACGATTTGCTGAAGCCTTTAGTTAAAGCTACTACAGGGAACTTTCATATTTTGTTTATTACAGAGGACTCTATGGATAAAAGTGAATGTTTCCACCATAATAACCACAAAATATAGCTTAAAAAACAGTATAATCTAAATAAAACTCTCCTCTTGCTTCATTTTAACTGGATAATGTACTACTCACTGTAACGTTCCCTAGGAGAATGTAAGCACAAAGTAGGTGCATGCGATTTCATTTGCAGAGGCATGAGTATTAAACTGAGACTGTTTCATTACCAGTTAAAACTCCTTGTAGTAGCTTTAAATGTCAGGCCATTGCAATGTGCAATTCTTTTTGATACAATTAGCTAACACAATACACATACTGTTCAAATAAGTACTCGGTGGGGTAATAGTTCTGCTGCAACACTCACTAATAATGCACAACAGTTAACAAGTATATTGTGAAGGCAGCACACGATAAACCTGAGACTCAGAAATACAAAAAATCCAATGCTGACTCAACACAACACCAGATGTGAGATCAATTCAAGCCAACATACTGTATAACAACAAAAGGCTGGTCAGTACAAAGAGTCAATGCCAGTGTTATGGGGGGGCTGGTATACGTAGTCACTGATTAAAGGACAACTGACATTTGATCAACTTACAGTGTAGGACCTCGCTTGTTACTGTGAATTTACGATGTTGTGCTCGTCTGCTGTGTTCCTGCAGCCTGCATGAGCTCCCCCATGTCTGGGGAGGAGGGAGCGGGGAAAACAACTCACTTCAACCATAGATCGCACATCAAATAGGATTCCCACCTACTTAATATCTCGTCTACAGTTCCAACTTGCTATTAGGACTGCTTTAATCATTTTTGCACAATCAGTTGCTTCATAATGCTGCTTTAAATTAACCTTGGTAGCTGCAAGTAGTGAATCTGTGTTTAATTCAGCTTTTAGAAAATTAAAATCCCCCCGTGGATCACTCTCTACAGTACGTGTGACCAGATAATAACAAGTCATCAGGTTGCACTGAGGTCCTGGGGCCAACATGTGCTGGTAAATTCTTATTTCCTCTCTTCCCTTTTCTTATTCAAGGCACACATGGATGTCCGAAACCACAAAGAGAAAGAACTATATGTAAGCTGCCCCATTACCAAATATATTAACAGTTCTATAAAATAAAATAAAATAAAATAAAACAAAAAACTGACAGCTTTACAATAATAGAACACCCCACTTTGAGCCAGCTCAGGGCAGCATCCAGTACTTTTTTGGACAAAGTAACCCAGTTTTCCAACACCTTAAGAGTGACATCAGAGACTGGGTGGAGTAGATTAGCTGTGGGTAGCAGGTGATTTTTATTGGTTCCTGAGCTGATTGGACAGCCAATCCAGTCCTTCATAGAGGCCATCCCCGGTGGTAGCACAGGTTGCCTGGATGTACCACCTTCTGCGTAGTTTGGTAAGGTGCAGCTTGTCTGTGAGTTCGGCTGCATTCATAGCGTTTGGAAGGTCCTACAAAACAATAAACAGTGAGAAAACATAAGAAGCCAACCCTGTGGATATAACAAGAAAAACTGTAGAAAACCATTTATGATATACACAACTTTGATCAAACTTTTTTAGTTTTAGATTTGCTCTGCTTTTATTGCTGTCTGTTTTCTGCTTTTACTGTAATTACTTAACCTTTACAATGGTTATAACTTAATTCTTAATTTATATATTAATTTTAGGTTGCCATCTTTAAGTCTGGTCAGGGACTTTAGATGAAAACTAGCCTTTTGGATGATACTGGCATATTTACAATAATGTTTATTAATATATACTGTCCCTGAGAAATAAATACATTTAAATAAATAAATAAAAATAAACAAGACCCTGATTTAATTCAATTAAATACTGATTCAGTGATGGATATTCAAGTTACAGTGGCAGGTTTGCTTAATACTAGTGTATTATTCAAAATATTAATGTTTATATTAAGAACTGACTCTCCTGTGTTTACAGTCAACAGTCAAACAGATCAGGTCTATTTAAAAAATAAACCTGGCATTTAGGGTTGAAATAATGTCTGTCAATCATGTACAGTTCAAGTACTGGATTTCTAAATGTTTTCACGTAAAAGAAAAAAAGACATAAGACATAGATTGTTTGTAAAGGACTGCTGGCTCAGTCATTTAGTGGTCAGTCAGCTGAGTCCAGGAACATGCATACCTGAGTGACAGATTTTTGAAGGTAATACAGTTTACCAAGGTATTAGGGAGTAATTTTCAATACAGATAGGGAGATTCTGTGTTGAGGTGATGTATTCTAGTGCACAGCACACACCACCAGAAGTCAGTCTCTCTAGAGGTGGACAATGCAGCTGAGCTAAGAAACACGTTGTCTTGGGGACAAAGTTGCAGGACTAACTAGTAAAAAAGACAAATGCCTCTTCCCCCACCACAACTGCCTTCCTGTTTAGTGTGTCTGCATGTTCTTTATAGCTCAGTCTTCATCAAGCTAGCAGCTGAACATGTGAAAGCATAGAATCTGTAAAGTTTCCCCAAGTATGCAAGTACTCCAGCCTTGGTTCATCTTCAGAACCGTGTAGCCCAAGTCACTGCACTTCATGGCTGGAGGAAGTTTCCTAAACCTGAAGAGGAGGAACAAACACTGGGGTATGGCCTCACACTGCAGATCAGGGGAAGCCTCATACATCGAAAAAACGCGTTCTCACCTAGCGGGGGTTATTTTTCTATTTTTTACCTAAATTATGGCAATGCTTGTCATGGAAACAAGCCCATGCAGAGTCTCTTTCTCTAACTGCGTAAGCACTTCAACATGGAAACCCAGGAAAAAATAAAAATAAAAATAAAAAATAAAAAAATCACCATATGGACATGAGCTGTGAGAGGATTTAAGCTTCATGCATCCTCAAGAAAAGGCATATTTTAAAAGAATGATCACGGGATTTTATGAATCGATATCAGCTGAATTAAATGAAGTCAAATTATTTTTTAAACCCAGCCCATTCATAAGTATGACTTACCTGTTTGTTGGCAAATACTAGCAGCACAGCATCACGCAGCTCGTCCTCACCCAACATTCTGCTGAGCTCTTCACGAGCCTCTTCACACCGCTCTCTGTCGTTGCTGTCCACAACAAAGATGAGACCTGGAACAAGAACAAATGGGGAACAAATTAGTGTGTGTCCGCACACACACTCATTGTGCACTGTATCTTTTAAATAGAAAGCAGTGGAAATTTTTCAAAAGAGCCCACTACAAAGTGACTGATTTACAGCTAACAAATGTCAGACACTAAGGTTTTGACATAATTGAACGTACCCTGTGTGTTCTGGAAATAATGACGCCACAGTGGTCGAATTTTGTCTTGACCACCAACGTCCCATACTGTGAAACTGATGTTCTTGTATTCTACTGTCTCCACATTAAACCCTAGGAAAAAAAAGACAATCATATTAAAAAACTCATTTAAATGTTATCATTTAAGAGTAATAATGGCACCAAATACATGGTTTCCTAGAAAATAATAATTATTGTGATTTTTAAGACATAACAGCCATGTAACAGTCCCAGGAAAAACAGCATTATTTTACCTATTGTAGGGATAGTAGTCACAACCTCTCCAAGTTTGAGCTTGTACAAAATAGTCGTCTTTCCAGCAGCATCCAGACCCACCATGAGGATCCTCATCTCCTTCTTCCCGAACATGCTAAAGAGACTTGCGAAGATATTCCCCATCGTGGCTGGTGATGGGACCGAGGCTGGTGACTGTGGCCAAAAAAAAAAAAAAACCTGAGGATCGATTCCTTATCTTTGTCTTAAGTGATATTAAACTGAATCTATTTGGGTCAGGTTTCAGTTGGTTGGACAAAACAAGCTATCTGATGGTCTTGCCTTGACTACTTTATATTTCACAGACCAAATTATTAATCAATAATCAGCAGATATATAGACATTGATATAATCATTAGTTGCACCCAAAGGCCTTCCAATTCCTCTGTCCACTAAAAATGCAAACTGTTTAACACTCACACATCTGTACCTATACATATACTAGATGAGATTTCCTATGAAAATCGACTGACCCCAGATTGTGCCTTTAATGTAGGGCTGGGCGATATGGACAAAATATTAATACAGTGAGATTTTTGCTAAATAATCATCAGTAATGTGATATAATAACTAAGTGGGTAAAGTCAAATAATAGAACAGCTAGAACAGTTTCACAATATCCAAAATCTAAGACAATATCTAGTCTCATATCACAATATTGATATAATATCAACACATTACCCAGCCCTACTATAACATATTAACTCTGGGTGTCTGAATTTCAATACAAAACTGAAAAATCAATTCCAATAATCTAAATCAAAGGCAGACTCTGTGATTCACCCAGTATTTTTTTTTCTCTCTATCCACACCTACATGTGGCATCCGGTCTGTGTCTGAAGTTAAAACAACAACAACAACCAAAAAAAAACAAAAAACTTCAAAGATCACATAGTGTAGCTTCCTGGTTGTTAAATGAAATGGTATCTTAATGATATCATAATCTTAAAATCAAAAGTCACATCCAATCGTGGATTTGGACAATCATGACACCCCTAGAATTAACATGACATTTCCAGAACAGAGGTAAGCATCTGTTTTTCTTATGCTGATAACATGAAAATGATGTAGATAAAAAAATACAAACAAGAACTCTAAAGACGACAAGGCACAGATAAAGAATGAGAACTGTAATAATAAAATGAATTGCAACTAACTGTCAGTTACTTTCTTGAATAACTGTTAAGTCATCTGGTCTATAAAATGTCAGAAAATTGAGAAAAATGTTGATCAGTGTTTGTGATCAGTGATGTCCTAAAATGCAAACCAATCATAATCAATTTACTGTCGAGAGTAGTACAGAAACCAGGAGATACTTTTAACAAGCTATTATTGACAATTTGGACTTTTTTTTCCTTAAAAAATATCTAGCAATTATTTTTATACTTGACAAATAATCGATTCATTGTTGCAGAGCTATTTTAAATGCTTAAATCATCAACAAGCTGTTGAAACAAGTTAGATAAAAATGTCAACAGTCACGTTTTGCTTGCCAAATAGTGAGCCCATGTTTATCTGTACTGTTGAACCTCAGATCTAATCTAATTTTTTCATCTCCATCAGCAGCATTTATACCTGTCAGCTTCAGCACATATTTGCCAACAAGTTACAAACATTTAACCATTGTCAGCATGTGTTACCTTTTTTAAAAAATATTAATCTTAAACATAACATTAGCCTAACAAATTGTGATGGGTTTTATAATGTACAATAAAGCCCCCACTGCCATTTATAAAAGGTAGCAGGTGGTTAGTAGGATTAATTAGTACTAAGAAGGGCTGCATGATTTGATGAAAAAGTCACATTGGGATTATTTTGACTGAAATTGTGATTTATTGCAACTGCGATTAATAGTGCAGCCCTAGTATTAACCAGTAACTAGATTTTACCAAATAGCGAGCCCAAATCTATGTATGAAAGTAAAATAATGATTTGTTTCAAATTATTTATTGATAATTAATAGCGTTTACAACCTAATTTCTAATCTATTTTGTGCCATTAGGGAGACGTTTGAAAGGGTTATTTTACTGTAAAGCGGTACTCAAGAGGTAAAAATATTAAAATAAACTAAATTTAAATGAAGTAAGTAGCAGTCGTGCCTTTTTTTTTTTTGCTACTTAAGACGCAAGACGGCTATTTTGACATTTAGCAACGTGAACAACAAAGTTAGCTAAGCTAGCTAGTGTGTTAGCAGTTAAGTGCAATGCTAATACTTGTCCGACCGGTTCAGTTTTGACAGCTTACTGAAGAAACAACCTTTAAGTATACTTAGATTTTTTTTTTTTTTTTTTAATTAACGCCACATTTTGTTACATGCCAAGTTGATACAAGTCTGTGAACACGAGTATAAAACATGGTAAAAAGGAAAAGTGAGAGAAAGTCAGATAAGTCAAAGCTAATCGGTAAAGTTTGTTCGTTCAAAACAGCAAGTCGCTGTTTTCACTCGGCGTGCTGACTATTAAAGCCGCCGGCATACTGACAATGTTGCTTTCAAACGCACATTTTGTACGACTACGTTTAGCCAAAACGGCAATAATCTGGGATAATTTAAGTGTCTTTTATATACTTACAAAGTTGAGATGTTTCCTTCCTTCTTCAAGGCGTTTCCTTCCACAGGAAAATGGCGAAAACAGACACGTCAGAGGTTCCGTCAAAAACTTCCGTGATCATCATGATGGGACATGTCGCCCCCTGTGGCTGAGGGGGGTAACTACAGGCACCAGCTCCATTGTTAAAAGGGACTGTAGTGTCATTTATGAATGTAGATCATCATTCAGACTTCATAAATGATGTTTTTTTGCCCCATTGCCACGTCTATCCCACTTGAACTTCATAATTTACTGTATTTTTGCACTACTGCTATACTCATGCCATCTATAGAGTCCTCCTTTCTCTTTGCATTACAGCCACCTCTACAATGCCTTTTGCACAGGTTAATGTGATGATAATGTGTTACAAGACATTTATTCCTTTTTATACTGCTTATAAATCATAAACTGGGGTATTTCAAATACTGGTGAGGAATTATTTCTAATATTGAATTCACTGAGCAAACATCATAAACCCCAATATTGTTGTTTACATGATCAGCCAAACAAATTCATAATATTTCATCATCATCAATCATTTAACCCAACATGATCTGAATACTTGAGCAGCGGAAACTTGTTATAGTTTGACTTCATGTGATGAACATGCAAATGGACAGATACTGCCCACTGAGTTATATAGTATGTGAATACTAGATGATTTGGAGGATTATCATGAGATTTATGTTTGTCCTCATAACTCTTTAAAAATCTAGAATATATAGACATTGTTTTGCAAGTCTCTGAGCTCTGTACCAGCTGCAGCAGTGCTATCATACTTTTGAAATTCAGAATATTTAATGTTGTATTTTATACATTTACTGAATAGTTGCCACATATGCAGAGTCGGGTAGTAATGTATTACATGTAATCAGGATTACGAAAAACTGTGTAATTGGATTACAGTTGCATTGTCAATAATTATTTGATTACATTTTTTTCATGATGACCAATTCTTTATTAACTAATGAAAAATACATTTTATTTGCAGTGAAAATGTTTTGAGATGTTTAAAAAGAAAAAAAAAATATTGTGGAACTAAAACTTTTGTGGCTGCATTCATTTTTTTTTTTTTTTTAGTAAGGTGTAATATTTTCAATGTTTGATTTCAGTAACCGTCTACATTTCAAATAATCTGACTGAACCCTGCACATGTGATATCATATATAGCCCAAGCTACTTTGCAGCAATAGAAAAGTAAAACTGCAAATAATATATTATGTAGAAAGATAAACTACATATTTAAAACCTTAAACTTCTGAACAATTGAATCAGATAAATTTGAGGTCTAATGTGGATCATTTTAGGGGATCCTGATATGAAACAGCATTGATATTCCTTGTATAGTATATTCTAAAGGGAATTTTAATGCTGTTTCATGTCATTCATATGTGTTATTGCCCTGTGTATTCAGCGTCTGAACTCTAGATGGTGCTTATTAAGTGGAGATGTTTTACTGCCAGAGGAGCATCCTGCTGGTGACCTGCAGTCTGTAAACTATGCAGATTAAATCCATTTCAAACCATGGAGGTGTTTGTTTTCAAACTCTGCAACTTCCAGTTCCTTTAGACCCACGACAGCATCAGTAAGGAAAAGTCTGACCACATTATTGTAGGGCCAGTTGAATTTTAACCAGGGTCAACTATGCCTGCTACCCCCAGCAGAGGGGGCAGCAGGAGGGGAGAAGGGCAGGAGAGAACAGCAGGAGGGTAGAAGGTCTATAGTTGGTGATGGACCACACAGTGAAGGCTCATAATACTGTCTCACTCTGCTACCATAATTTGTGGTTTTGCCCTGCCAAATGCCTGAGAGATCGCTTTCAGCATATTTTCACAGCAACTGCTGTCTTTCTGTGTGTGTGTGTGTGTGTGTGTGTGTGTGTGTGTGTGTGTGTGTGTGTGTGTGTTGAAGGTGTTTACTGAGAGGCAATTGTTAAGATTCTTGTAAATTCACACATTTAACTTTTCAGTAGCAAACTGTCAGAGCTCTAATCAAACATAGAAATGTTTTAAATCCTGATTTACTGGAACAAAGCCCTGAACATAGCCTTTTCTCTCTCTTAAGCCCCTCTGTCTTTTGCAGATATTGATTGAATCCAAAAAACCTTTCAATAAATTAAGGCAGTAGGTCTTAGAGCAGTGGTTCTCAAACTTTTTTCAGTAATGTCACTCTTTAGACATTTTTTCAGCCAAGTACCACCTGACCACTGCAGCACATTTTCAGTTACATAAAGAGGTACAATACAGCACTTCCCCATCAGTATCAGCTGGTTGTGGTAAACATTAAAACATTCTTCCTGATACTGACTGTTTTTTGTTGGTTGTGTTTCTGCTTCAGCTGTATTACTGCTGTTTAAACCAAAAATCAGTTTCCTTGATTTTTGTCTGTCCTTCAGAACCAAACGAGGCTTTCTGCTCACAGTGAATGTGATTGTTTTTGTTGCTTTCTTCTTCTGTAAGTTGGCAGTTAGTGATTTTTTTAAACTGGGAATACTGAATATAAAATGTTGCTTAATTGGACTTAAATTTATATTTTTATTGATCTTACTATAGTATATATTTTATATTATTTATTTATTTATTATATTATTTAATATAGTATTATTCTGTATGCTGCTGGACCTGGGTAACGAATGTTCCTTGATGTTTTTAACATGTTTGAATGACAGTAAACTAACTGAACAGAACTGAGCTGATAATTATTTTAGGAATTGTGCATGACTGATAGTTTTAAAGTTAACATTTCAAAAAGCAAAAACACTGCAGTGCACTGTCTTTGCAATCTTGCAAAAACATTTTATAAACAACACTTTAAAGCAAACACAAGGAGAGACCATTGAATTGTAATGTGGAGACCATTGTAATCCACATGGACCAGCGGATTATGCTATAAAATAATTAAATTTCTTGAATGAATGATTTTTCAATTGAAAAAAACACTGTATATTATCACCTAATGGTACAGTTCCCCTTTTTCAGCTGAAAAATCATTCGTTCAATGAATGATGTCAGCTTGTAGTGTGACCCGATTGGTCCATGTGGCTTACTGTACCTTTTTAAATGGTCTCTCCTTGTGTGTAAAGTATCCTGATGAAGTTTGTTGAACTGAAATGTTATTAATAAAATCTTGGATTGAAAGTTCAGAATACAACGTGTACTATGTGGTGCTTTGTATTATAGTCCCATGGTTTTCTCCCAGGCACCTGTCTACTTACAAAGGTGCAAAAGTTTTATTCTTTCAATTAACATTAACATTTTTTTTTAATTCAAGTACCCCTGCAGTACTCCAAAGGACCCCTAGGGGTACTAGAACTCCCATTTGAGAAACACTGTCTATCATATTTCCAAAATGTATACAATACAACAAATACTACAAGTTGTTTCATCTTGTTGCAATGTGACAATACAAAAATACCACACTTGCTTTGTGGATGTCTCTTTCTTTTAAAGTATGAAGACCAGTACATACTGTCTTTCTCTACCTGGTGTTTAGTAAATTAGATGTTTGCCAAAGTACTGACAGTACTGTACTGACAAGTCTGGAAAGTCACATCTGCATAACAAAGTATTTCACTTTCCCCACTGTGCTGATTATCTACTGATTATCTAAAGCAAGTACATTTTCAGAATTAATCAAACGTAATGCCATGCCAAGATTCACCTATATTCATTGTCTTAAAAACAAGGTTATGCAAGTAAAACCTGTCATTCAACTATCACTCATCACTAAGCATCTTTACTTTTAGTGACTGACTTTCCTATTAGGTTTTGGACCGATATGAACCATCATCTTAAATTACAGCACAAAAACCATAAACAGCATAGAACAGGAATCTGCAACCTTTACCACCAAAAAGCCATTTTTGGACAAAAGAGAAAGAAAAATCTGTCTAAAGGTGCAACTGTTAAATTCTCCATTTTCCTCTGAGATTTTTCCATTTTTGGATTTGGCATCCATAGCTAGCCAAGAGAAACAAAACTTAGAGGAAAAGGCACCGAGCCAAAGACGTGGGCTATGACACACATTTTAGTTGTATTAATATCAAAATAAATGAAATTAATTTTTTTCAAATTCAGTGTATAGGCCACACATTTCACCAGTGAAGAATGTTAAGCATCACTTTTTTGATCTTTACCAAAGATAAAGGAAAATTAAACTGTTAAAAAAGAACTTTTATTCATGTCCATATAATTTTTTGTTAGAGCCACAGGGAGCCACTGGAGAGGAGCTGAAGAGCCACATGTGGCTCCAGAGCCACAGGTTGCCGACACCTGGAGACCAAGGGCATGAACTCTGCACTGTTCTGTATTTCCTCAATTCAAAATACTACAACTATTAAACTTTCTTTAAGAAATAGACGGTATATAAAAAAAAACAAGAAGTAAACTGTAGCCATAAACTGTTTTGTTCCAACATAGTTAGGAAAAACTAAGCTCAACCCACCACTCTCCTCTGTGTCAGAGCACAGGTGCAGCTGCTCAGGCGTAACAACAGGTGAGATAAGGACAAACGTGCAATATATGCTGTCAAAATCGTATTTTATAACTGCTGCATCCTCTACTGTAGCCAAATCACATATCTGTAATCTGAGACAATCCTTTTCCTGGTGTATTATATCTACAGGCTAAGATAAATTGTAATTGTTGTCCTCTAAGATGCACATTTTCAATTCAAATGCAGAGATAATACTCAGAAATCTTAAAAAAAAATCTCCAACAGTAGCTGACCGCTTTTCATTTTAGGAGGATTTCAGCTAAAATCTTGACAATATGATAATATTCATCTACAACGTACCACGTAGTGAGCCGTAGATACAGTAAAGATCCCAGGGGTCGTGCTAATCCACCTTTCCATGCTCCACAGGCAAACTCAGCGGTAATATCCATTTGAAGGACTGTGCTGCTTCCTCCTTTCTCCTTTTCGGCTTCATATCTCACTGGATACTGACAGTTGTGATGTCTGGACAGAGGGCTAGAAATAGGACAGTAGGGGGTGTATATATCACGCACACCCCCCTCTCAAACACACACACAAACACACAAACACAAACAAATTCTGATGGCACCGCTTGTGTACACGCTTAACAACTTTCTCCCACACATGCACAATCATGCGCACACACAGACACATGCGTGCACACTTTTTTTTTTTGTTAAATCCCTTCTTTATTTGTGTCAAATGTGTCCCAAAAACACCTATCCCCACCTAGGGGCCACGACCCCTGAGAGCCAGCTACTGCAAAGCTCAAAGGACTACATTTTCTGCAGGAAAAATATGGTTATGTAAAGTTTCTATGCAATCTAAATGGACTATATCATCACCTGAGAGACGTTATCCAGGTCGCTGAGTCATTCATGCCCGAATAAAAGTAAATTTGGGGGTCATAAGCAGTTTGTGAATGGAGGACGGATGCCAAGGCTTCGCAGTAGGAAATGGGTAAGAATCTCAGTAGGGGCCTTACTCCCCTCTGAGACAAGGCCTAGCAAGGATAAAAACGCTCAGTAAGGGGCTTGGGAACGCTGATCTTGTGTGTGTGTTTGTGTGCAGAGGAAGAGAATGTGTGTATGCATAAGAGAGCAGTGTTATCTACAGATTTGTGAGCCTTCATGTTACACTAAAGAATTTATCTTGGATTAGGAGTTTGCGTATATGGTGTGTTATTTCAATAATCATAATAATAATCATGATAATAGACCCACATTATGAAATGGCCCACGGGCAACCAATAGACTGCTGTGTGAATCGTACAAAGGAGCTGGTTTGGGCAAAGCAGCGCTGGAACTCAGATGGACAGGCATGGGATGCCTCCCTCTGCGTCTCATGTACTGGATTATGGGTCGGGCAAAATCCCAAAGGAGGTGTGAAGCAGGAAACAAACCGAACATTATTACAACGACCAGCATCGTTGCCATGAGAGGATCCATGCTGGCTTCATCCATTGGCAACAAGTGCCACTGGGCACCCTACCCCACGCCTCTCACAGTAGGGGGCGCCACAGAGAGAGACAGGCTGGGGCAAAAGGATAAATGTGCACCAGTGTCGGCTGCCAATCACCTTTGTATGGTGATTGTCGGCAGCCTGAAAAGGTCGTTAAGGGGATTTACATAACATTTTGCACTCCGCCCCGGGTACATGCGGAAATGTTTGATTCCATATTGAGTCATTACTGCGTGAAGATGGTTCTCATGTATTTTGACAGCGCAGTTTATGGGAACAAAGGCAATGAGGTGATCTAGTTGAAGGGCAATGAAGTGTATGAAAGCCATAAGTTTGAGCAACGAGCAAATGAAAGATGGGAACGTTCATAAGTCGCACCTCTTTTGGATTAATCAGATTTCTCCAGAAACCTGCTAATGCAATATAAATTTCCTTCATCCTTGAATCCACAAATGATCTTTAACGTCAATTGTACATATGATGTAATGCAAACACTGATGACCTTTTCACTCCTTCCACGACAACTGCTATAGTATGTGAGGGAGCCATTGACGTTGATGAGAGATGTTCTGGGACATCCGTGACAGATGGTTGAGACAAGCTCTTCAAGGACGCACTTCCTCAGAAAGAACATTGGGGGCCTCTGGCGTGGGAGGCGGGGGGTGTATTAAGAATGGGAATCGCTGGCTTGCAGGATGTGAATATACTGGCAAGGTGTAAGGGCACACATAGAACACCACGTCCATGCCAGGGAACTGGATTTCCTGGTAAAGGATGACTTGGTTGGACGTGAGGTTACCATGCTCCATTTCTTGAAATTCCCAGCACCCTTTAAATGACCTATGTCTAGGACATTTCACCACCTTATATGAACCCAAGAACACTTTAAATGGTGTAATATCTGAGGCTATGTCGGCTCCTCTCTCTTTGAAACTTGCTTCAAGCATCCACATGGGCTATGACGAGCCATTGCAAGATGAAACAATAGTGAGGATAAAGGTATTTCTTTGAAAGACCTTTTTGTTTCCCTCAGTGGGTTGGTTTGAAGTTGATTCATGTTTGCTGTGTATACAGGTTTTTAAGGGTTGTCCCACCCCTGTTCCCTGTTTTAAATCCAGCTATATCCCATTGGAGGAGGCATCAAAGATTAAAGTGTGAACCTGTTGCACCTTGGGGTAGATAATTGGTTGGAATGCACAGCATGTCGAAGCAGGGCCTTGAGGACAACCAGCACCAACCAAAACCCGTGGCATCAAAACCAGGTAGGTGTCCAGATCTGGCATTTGGGATTTTTCACTTGTCATGTTGATGCCAAATGATTTGTAACATCGTCTCATCTTCTTCCTCCAACATTCAGGCAACCGTGACATTGACGAGTTGATTGTTAGTGGCCCTGTGGGCCCTTTGGAGAGGCCTCATGGTGACAGGCCTCATATGCTCCCAAGGTGGTCCAGGTACGGTGTTTTTTATTGCTACTGACAACACTTCTCTCTTGGTTATGTAAGCCCCTCAAAGATAATCCTCAAGTGATTGAATAATGAATTTGGAGACATTTTGAACATAGAATCCAAGTGTATTCATCATAGGCCAAAAATCATAATGAGAGTTCTGACAACTGACAATTCCCCCTTAACACTGTGGTGATTCATTTATTCTGGTAAAGTTAAAATAGATATTCAACATGTAATCAGTGTTATCAACCTACTGTATTACTGGTTACTGCTTTGATAGGGAGGGCTTCTTTGTGTGTGTGTGTGTGTGTGTGTGTGTGTGTGTGTGTGTGTGTGTGTGTGTGGTTGGGGTGTGTGTGTGTTGCTCGACAGCGCACCTGTCTGCCTTGAGGCTGGAAAGACCACAGCCTCTCAGTTCTGGCTCAAACTCGTGTGGTAATGCATTAGAGGGCTTGTCATTGTACTTTATTGAAGGCCTCTGACAAGCTATTTGACACCCTGACAGGGTCAAAGGTGTCAACCTGCTCAGACTGACAGTGAGATGGACACATAAAGACACAGGCGAATTAGGTTGCTACCCGAGTCAATTGCAGGTTGTAGCCCTAGGGCTGCTCCGCCAGTAAAGCCCGGATGTAGTCACGTTTGATGTGCAGACAGAAAACAAGAGATGCGTAGATCACTTTTCAGCATTTAAACCATATTATAAAAATATATAACCTCATCTTTGCTTATATATTTTATTCTGATATTTCCCTGATGTTTTTGTGTTTGGTTTAGGCAGAAAGAAAACTCTGTGGAGCTTTTACATTGTGTGAGTGGGGATCAATACCTGAAGAAGCGGCAAGGTGAATGGGTAATGCCAGCTCCATGTGATGTTTAAATACCAACAGAGGCTTAAAATAGAAAGATAGAAATAGAAAGAGTCTAAGAAAGGATTTTTCCAAATATTACAAAAGCTACTAACTTTAGGAATCCTATCTTATCTTCATCCTAACTATGCTGGGGGTTAGGAAATCTTAAATATGCAATACAACATTGCTTATCAACTTTTATGTCTCTTACTGAGCAACCAACACTATTTTTTTCATCTTGAGAGTTAAACAACTTTGCAACCAGTGGCTTTTTATCACTGAAACATACTAAGATATGTGTTATAAACATACAATAAAAAAAAAAAAAAAAAAAAAAAATTGGAGCTAAAACAACAATGGTATTCAACTTTAAGGCAAATGGGTTAGAGGTTTTTCTTAAATCTGTAGAGAAATATACTGATTTTCCTTATTTTGCTAAATAAAAGACAGAAGGATAAAATAGCAGACCAAAAATAAAATGCTAAGACAGCAGATAAAAAAGTGTAAAAGCAATAAATGAATGAGCAGCCACATGGACTAACAAAGTATAGCTAATACTATTATTAGCTACCATTACTGCTATCTTGGTAGAAGGTTAGCCACTACTTCTGGTGGAAAAGTGAAAGTTTGGTCAGCTTAACAGTTCTAAAAAACAAGTTAGCTAATACTACTGTTAGCTAGTGAGTAAGTTAGTCAATGCTACATGTGGAAAAATGCAAGTTAGGTTAGATTCACAGTTTTCTTAAGGTTAGAAGAGTTTGGGAAGTTAGGAAGCTTGTGTAATGCAATTTTCCCACCTTAAGTCAGGATAGGAACATTGACTTGGGAACGATTCACATGTAATGGCTTTTATCTAATTATGGTTACTAAACCGTTAAGATAGGATCTGCCAGTTAGAGAGATCAAATAGAGAAAAGATACACATGGGAAACAAACTATAAATAGTTATATATCTCAATCAAGGGATGTTTAACACATAATGTCACAATAATTTTAAACATTGTGTGTACACTTGTGTATAAAGATGTGAAGAGCGATGGACTTGTAAGGGCCACAAAACGGCAAACAATTTAGCTGAAACTTCACAGGATGGAAATAATGGCACAATGAATTCTAAAGTCTCAAATCCTTGTTAAGACCCTCCATCTTTCAAACTAAACTAGATCACACCAAGAATCTCCTATCCCTTTATCCTGTTTAGATCCTCTAATCCCTCAGCCATTTTCCATTCTTTCTCTTTTTCCCCATTTCAAATGGCGACTGTTTGGTTGTCCGGCATTGGAACGTTGAGAATTTGTCCTCTCAGTGAAAGGAAAGTAACTTTATTGAAGAAAGGAAGAACAGCTTGACAGAGCCAAGAATGCTACGGATCTGTTTAAGTCCCATAATGAGATGTTTTCTCTTCTCGGAGCTTGTATTGACATGGAGACTAATGATTTCCACAAAGTAATAGATTGAGGGAGTAATGCGCAGGGGTGGGAAAGACAACACGAAGTGATTAAGTCCCAAGATGCTCAGTGCCTCTCTTTGTATGGGATGTGAAGAGCCTTAATGATATCACTTCTCTTGAGCTGACACACGCAGAAGTTTGCACGTACCTTCATCTTCCAGCAAATGTGGAGCTAATTAACCAAACATTTCAAAGAAAAACATGTGTTTCTTGATCACTACAAATGCAGAAACACATATATTCACTCAAGAACTGCTAAGGGATTTTTAAAAAATGACAGGACTTGCATGAAACTTTCCTGGGGTCCAAGACCTTCCAATTAGGTACTAATGTTATCTATATTAACCCTTCGCCCCTTCCCTGACTTAGCTTTATTGAGGGAAGGCCAAGGGGGTTGGGGTTGCCTCAATAAAAACAGCACTAAAAAGCAATTACAGTGCTGTGAAGAATGGGACTTGTCAGTAATTTGCTGTCTAAAACCGAGGAGATTGCAGGTCTGGGGCCGATTGGAATTCTGAGCCTGCAGTGCAGTGTGGGAAAAGCAGTGGGAAGGCAAGCACCACCCTTTGTGAGGTAATTACTGGAACTACCAGAGGCCAGCGCCAGTCCCTGCTAATGATAACCCCGCTCCTCTCCCCTGCTAGCCACCTTGTAATTGATATACCCAATCTCACTCACTCAGGACATGTCCACAATAATGCAGATTAATTTTTACATGCATCTTTTTTTTTTTTTTAACCTCATTTTGATTTTCTGCCCACAGTAAGCTGATGTTTTAGATCACTAAGAATGCGACTTCAAAGGCAAACTATGCAGGATTTTCCCCCAGAACAATGCATAGACTCATACAAAAATAATCCATCTCAAGCATCACCTACGACCCACCAGAAGTGTGTGGTGGTGCCTGCAATTATAGACTCCATCCTCAGCCAGTACCTTCCTATTTTCTCATTATTTACTGATAATTCCTACGTATTCTACCTTTGAAAAATGTGGATACATTTGAGAATAAAAACAAGTATGTGAATACATATATTAAGATAATATTGACTATAAGCATTTAGCAATATGATTGGCATTATGTGCAATATTTACACACATACTATAGGTGATTCAACAAGTACACCAACACTTAATATCTGTCACACACTGCACTCAATGCTATATTTTGCTGCTGAATACTTTTGCACCCTTGTTACTTTTGTTTTACTTGTATTTTACTTATGTATTGCTTATTTTTGTACTTTTCTGTACTTTTGTTTGCTAATATCTGATTTCATTCCTGGCTGCTGTTGCAATTTCATTGTTCTTTGCACAATGACAACAAAGTTTTTGAATCTTGAATTAAACCAAATTCTCTATCCAGATTTACACAAGTTCATACACTGGAAAGGAAGAGAATGAAAAAGTCTCACCCTCACCTTCCAAGCATCTAGGAACCTGTGGTGGCTTTGAAACTCACGGAAAATGCAAAAGACCACAGTGTTTGGATTGTCTGTTCTGGGCCACTGTAGAAACATGCTGGTGCAACACGGATAAGGAGCAGAACGAGAGGACCAGGATCTCTGTGGAAGAGGACCAGCTCCCTCTGGAGATATAAACGGCTCATTCTAAGGCAACAAGAACCCAGTGAGTCTTATTTTCAGGTGATTATACACCAATAAAAACATATTTATGAATATTATATTAAATTTCTCCCATTTTGCCATTAAACCCCATTAAGTCTTACACACTGGTGCTTTAATCTACAGCAATACTAAAGATTTTTATCAGATTATTCTATGTACGTAGTGTCACTGTCCTGTGAGATCTTTAAAAAGTCACCTTTCATGAAAAACAGATCTGGTTTCAGCTTTGTGACAATACATTTTCTTGCTGACTAAAAAACAGAGGTGGGGGTGGGTGGTTCAGGCTGGGCCTTATTTCCTTCAGGTTTTTGCAAAAGAAAATTATTAAAGTTTCATTGATTACTGTAGAGCTTTATGGAAGCTACACAGGCTGAACTTGCTTTGGCTCTACATCTGGGGATGGACACACAGCAAAATCTTAGGGCCTGATCCTGTTTGTAGCAACTGAAAATTATTTGTAAGTTTCTAATTGTATAAAGTGAGAGACACATTATTATTATATAACTATATAATTCCCCAAATTAATATTTGGGGATATTAATATTAGTGAATCTGACTGACACTTCTTCTGGAGGTGCATACCTGTTCATCCTACCTGCTGAACAGCTTTGAGCCACAGAAAGGTGAAAAGGTGACTAATGAGTGATCATGCCTGCCTCCTCCTCCCCCTCTACAGCCCTAGCCCACATCGATCTGCATGATGACCCCTTGTCAACCTCCAGGCTCGGCACCTCACCACCACCAGACTACCAGACCACATCTTACGGCAGCATACCTGAACACACAGGGCTCCCCTGAAAACCTTAAACTGAGGACTCAGAGCTGTCTGTGTGGCAATGCACACACACACATGTGCAAACACACACACACACCTGTAGACTGTGTAGTGCATTAGTACGTCTCCCATATCACCCCCCTCCTTCTTTCCTTGTTATCTCCCCAGTTTGACTAATGTTCTCTTATAAGTACAGAGGTGGCAAAATTCCTTTGTTGGCTTCAACAATACAAACAGGCACTTCAAAAGGGGATAAGGCTGCTTTACAGGTGTCACATCTCTTCTGATGATGGTTGTCTTCTTTAGAAATCTGCCAGATAACCCATCATCCTCATTCAAGGCAGGCGACATACTTCGCACGTTCCCCTCCCTGGCTGTAAAAGAGAAAACATAATGCCATGATTGCTACAGATGTTAAGATGTTTCGACACGGCCATTAGGGAACAGTTAATTTTGTGTCAGCGCATCAGAGTTATCTGTGGAGTATTATTTTGTCTGAGTCTAATGTGTATCCAAAAGTGGTGAATAAGTGATTAGTACTGTGTGATAAACAACACGTTGGTGAATCCTAAGTTAGAATTTAGTGGCTGAAGTGTTGGCTGAAGGTGTGAGCGCTGTCAGGATCTATTTATTTAGAAAACAGAAGTGAGAAATCATCACTTACAGACCATATAAAAACAGAACAAATATAAATAATGTCTATTTAACATTGTGAGGGGGATTAGTTTAAATTCAGTGATCGCCTGCAATAGTTTCTCAAATTAGATTGAAGCCGTATACAAAAAGACATGTACAATAAAATAACTGTTACAGGGTGCGCTTTATATCATGAGAAACACCTGATAGGTCATCAAAATTCAAAATGGCAGCATATGTAGACAAAGACACTAGCCATAATGTAGCTTTTGTTATGTTTTCATGTTGTGAGATTTTATTTCAGAAAATAGTTTTTAGGGGTGATTTTATGTTGTATGTTGTTTTTGTGTTTGTATCCTTGAGGATGCATTGCCCAGATAAACAATAAAAACAGGGACAGTCATTCACAGATATACTACATAAACAATAATATAAAGTTGTGAAATGCTGATTACTCTTTATATTGGTCTTAAATGTGTGTTACTGATTAATTCATCAGTGTACCCTTATTTTCAGGGAATTTCTGTCTGCAGTGACTACAGAAAAAAAAGAAAGAAAAGAAAAAAAAAGTGGGGTGGGCCATATATCTCTAGTGATACAGAGTGTAAATGGGGAAAATAAGGTGGAATATTTCCAGTGGCGTAGATTTATCCTACAGCTTGTTATCATAGCTAAATGACACTGTGATTCCTGGTCCCAAGAGTAATAATCCTGGACTTTTGATCAAATGTAGTTTGGTCTAATTTGAAAGAACACCAGTAGGATCTACTTAATATCTGATAAAAACTTAGTTGTGACTGATCCATGTTTCAGCTTATTTCCAGGATACAGAATGTTAATATTTTCTAATATGTTCACAGAATTTTGCTGCTTTTGATGCTCCTCTATTTTTATGTCCTACCAAAACTGTTTTTCTTACAATATTCATACAACAAATATATTTCTACCTTTCTTCTTCTTTTTTTAACCTGCCATTCTGGAAGGCCCGATGTGTTAAAGGACCAGTGTGTAGGCCCTCTCTAGAGCCAATATTTGGTTTGTCTGTTCTGGGCTACTGTATAAACATGGCAGTTCAATATGGCAGCCTCCATGGAGGAGGGCCCACACCCTCTGTGGATATAAATGGATCATTCTAAGGTAACAAAAACACAACTATTCTTGTTTTCAGGCAATTACACCAGTGAAAACATACTTATGAATATTATATTCAATCTGTGTCATCTTCTGGCAATAATTCCTTGTGAAGTCTTACACACTGGACCTGTGAATGTGTGAAACATATGTTCTAAATCCAAAAAGGTGATCTAATCTCAGACAGAGGAACACACAGACATCAAAAGACTGGCTTCAAAGTCAGTTACATAATGAAATGCCCACACACTGTACTGCACTCCCTTCTGTAGCTCTGTTTTGGCCTGTCACCTTTGGTGTGTTTGACCTATAAACAAGAAGAGCTTTGAGAATCACATTCTTTAAAGCTGCAGTCAAACACATTTCATGTTGAGCTGTTGGAGCAGCTGTGTCCATCAACTTTGCACTTTAAAACTCAGACTTTTGCACACAGATTGAACATCAAATTTAACATATGACAGGCATCAATAATCATCCCAGATTGTATGTTTTTAAGTTATTTTTTCTGTTCAATTGAACATCAAAAGGCCCAAGGAAGAATGAAACAGAAGCTGGCTGTAACCAAAGTGTGACTTCTGTGGGAGTATTTGCATCATGTCGTCTGAGTGTGGGCTTTTGCACTACTCCACTGTATATATGTCGCTCCGCTCTGCCCCACAGCAGCATGGCTGTATTGAAATGCATGCAGAGGTCTCCTGTGAAAGTCAGGGTGAAACTCAGGACATAAAATAAAAAGAGGACACTGATTGCAATTAGGCCCATTGTCTCCCATTTATATGGTTATTGGGTGGTGCCTCTTGCAGTCTGGTCGCGTCGAAGTTCTCACAGTCAGGATGCCACGTCCCTCACTGTGGAGCCGCCGTAGCCTCCTCTGGCAACTATCTGCTAACAATGTTCATCTCACTTTGGTGACAAAGCTACGAGGTGGGTCTGGGCTTAAAGGGAAGGGCCCATTTCCTTCAGCCGAAAGGACAGCGTTGCTGCAGGGCCGGAGTTTCTGTCCATCCTGTGATCTGTTTCATGTTTTGTACTTGTTTTCTCCCATTCAGATGGTGTGAAAAGTGTCAAAGGTCGAGGTGTGGAATGAGCTGCTCCCAGTCACTAAACCAAACCTGAACCTGGCTGGCTCCCAGGAGTTCATACACTCCAACAATTCTGTATTCATTTCCAGGGGTTAGATGCCATAGCATTTTTATATAAGTCTGGGAAAGCAAGTACACCCAAGTAATGAGGTTTAGTCATAGGACAAACTGTGAAAGACGGCTTAAAATATAGTTTGATGTGGGGGTGGGCAAGACTAATGAATCCGCATGAATGAGAACGGAAGGGTATCACTTTTTGTGGTGCTTCCACTCTGGAGGGGGTGTGTATCAATCTTTCTGAGAGATAATGGGGTTAGATAGCAGTGAGACCTGGCCTCTGGTGGTGACATTGTTGCAGGGCTCAAAGACTATCAGGGGTCCAGAGGCTGAGCCGGAGCACTGGTGGGTTCTTTTCACATCCAGCCTCTAATCTATCTTGAGATCAGGTCTTTCTCTTCAACAAAGCTCCATCTATTTCTAAACTCTCATCACTGAGATTTTTTTTCTGTTATTATTGTTTCTCCAAAAAGCACAGCTGGCTTCTGCCGTCTCTCAAAGGAATCAAATTACTAGTCCAGCTTTATTTTCTTCTTCTTTTACCATCCAATGACAAATCCACAGCCCATGTTTGGGTATTATGGCCTAAATCTGTTAGTCTCCATGACTGACAGCTCGTCCGTATTCTAAGTGTGTGACTCTGATTACATTTTTCATGTTTTGCTTCAGAAATCGAAAGAGGGCATCAGTGCAATCTGTGGTAGGTTGCATTACTGTCTTCATAATGAGACAACAGCTTCAGCTAGGCAGTTTTGCAGTTAATTCATCGGCCCTTAGGTATTTTACATGGCACACATTAA